>NC_069788.1:118052804-119264553 GCF_027406575.1 Nycticebus coucang | reverse complement strand
TCTCTATCCTGAAAGTTGGCAAACGACTTTTCCGGGTGGCTCCATAAGCGTTACATAGAAGAAACTGTTTTCACGTTCAAGAAGCACAGTGCCGGTTATCTGCTGGAGGAGGTAGAAAAGGTTAACCTTCTTTTCTTGCCGAAATCATGCAGGTGGAGGTAGGTTGATGGCACCCCGAACCACCATGGTGAGTGCCCCATAGGTATGAATGTCCCTGTAGAGGAAACAAGGTAGTGTGCATTTGTAAGCAGGCATTCACCGTTAGCTCTCAATAGCCTTTCTGAAGGGAAGAAATGCTTTTTACTCCCAGCGAGATGCTGCCAGTTATACCCAGGAGCAGAAGAAATCTGCTCATCTCAATCCCAACAAGCAGTCGAAAGGCCACTCTCCATTCTGCATGCGTGAAAGAGAGGGCTGCCCTCCCCGACTGCAGCCGTCCACCACACCCCTCTGTGCCAGAGTGCCTCCAGACTACACTCCTTCCCATCGTACCCTAGTCCCCACCACTGCTTTCCGGCACTGTGCTTCCAGAGAGCAGTCCTCTGCCACAGCAGCCGACGACGCCGGTCGACTTTCTGCAAGTGTACCACTTGTCACCCCTCGTTTCCCATGGCCAAAGGTTAGTTTCCCACTTCCATGGTGGATGCAGGCAAGCTACCTTTTCTGGGCAGCTGCATAAGTGTTAGAGCGGAGAAGAAACGTTTCTCATCTTCTAGGAGCGCGCTGTCTGTGATGTGCTGCTGCACAGTTAAACTTCTGTACTCACGAAGATCATGCACGTGGGTGGATTTGGCACATGGACCCACCTTGGAGAGTGCGCTATACTTTTCAAGGTTCCCTGTGAACAAAGTATCATGCAGTTTGGAAGCAGGTATTCGCGGATAGCTCACAATAGCCTTACTGAAGAGAAGAAATTCTTTTCTCTCCCAGCGAGAAACTACCAAATAAAATTGCAGCATTAGCAATCTCCCCATGCACTTAGTTGAAAGGCTATGGGCTTTTCACTAAGCCCATCCACTCTCCATCCTGGAAGTAGGGAAACTGCGTTTCTGTGTAGGTCCGTAAGCGTCATAGAGGAGAAAAAGCTGTTTTTAGCTCTAAGAAGGACACTGCCGGTTATCTGCCGGGGCAGGGTTAATCTTCTTTTCTCGCCGAAATCATGCACGTGTAAGGCTGTTGGCACATGGAGGACTCACTTCGGTGAGAGCCCCGTAGGCGCGAATGTTCCCGGTGGCGTGAGCAAGGTATGGTGCAATTTGGAAGCAGGCACTCGCGGTTAGCCCTCAATAGCGTTATTGAGAAATGAAACGCTTTTCCCTACAAGCGAGATAGTGAAAAATATAAAGTGGAGCAGTTGTAATCTCCACAAAATGTCATTAGCTTACAGTGTCCTCCACTCTCGTTTTATAGAGAAAGGAAATGCTTTTCACTCCAATGGAGATAACTACCAAATATAAATTGGAGCAGTTGCAATCTCCACGTGCATTTAGTGGCAGGCAGTTGGCTTACAAGGTCCTCCACTGTCTATCATGAAAGGTGGCAAAATACGTTTCCTGGTAGGTCCATGAGCGTTTCAGAGGAGAGGAAACTGTTCTATACCTCCAAGGAGCACACTGCCGGTTATCTGCTGGAGCAGCGTTAACCTTCTTTTCTCGCCGAAATCATGCACGTGTAAGGCTGTTGGCACATTGACCCACCTTGGTGAGTGCCCCATCGGTGTGACTGTGCCCCCTGTGGAGTGAACAAGGTATGGTGCAAGTTGGAAGCAGGCACTCGCGGTTAGCTCTCAATAGCCTTGCTGAAGAGAAGAAACGCTTTTCCCTCCTGGCGAGATACTGCCAAATATAAACTGGAGCAGATTCACTCTCCCCATGCACTGAGTAGAAAGGCTTACCATGTCCTCCACTCTCTATCCTGAAAGTTGGCAACGACTTTTCCGGGTGGCTCCATAAGGGTTACAGAGAAGAAACTGTTTTCACGTTCAAGAAGCACAGTGCCGGTTATCTGCTGGAGGAGGTAGAAAAGGTTAACCTTCTTTTCTTGCCGAAATCATGCAGGTTGGAGGTAGGTTGATGGCACCCCGAACCACCATGGTGAGTGCCCCATAGGTATGAATGTCCCTGTAGAGGAAACAAGGTAGTGTGCATTTTTAAGCAGGCATTCACCGTTAGCTCTCAATAGCCTTTCTGAAGGGAAGAAATGCTTTTTACTCCCAGCGAGATGCTGCCAGTTATACCCAGGAGCAGAAGAAATCTGCTCATCTCAATCCCAACAAGCAGTCGAAAGGCCACTCTCCATTCTGCATGCGTGAAAGAGAGGGCTGCCCTCCCCGACTGCAGCCGTCCACCACACCCCTCCGTGCCAGAGTGCCTCCAGACTACACTCCTTCCCATCGTACCCTAGTCCCCACCACTGCTTTCCGGCACTGTGCTTCCAGAGAGCAGTCCTCTGCCACAGCAGCCGACGACGCCGGTCGACTTTCTGCAAGTGTACGACTTGTCACTCCTCGTTTCCCATGGCCAAAGGTTAGTTTCCCACTTCCATGGTGGATGCAGGCAAGCTACCTTTTCTGGGCAGCTCCATAAGTGTTAGAGCGGAGAAGAAACGTTTCTCATCTTCTAGGAGCGCGCTGTCTGTGATGTGCTGCTGCAGAGTTAAACTTCTGTACTCACGAAGATCATGCACGTGGGTGGATTTGGCACATGGACCCACCTTGGAGAGTGCGCTATACTTTTCAAGGTTCCCTGTGAACAAGGTATCATGCAGTTTGGAAACAGGTATTCGCGCATAGCTCACAATAGCCTTACTGAAGAGAAGAAATTCTTTTCTCTCCCAGCGAGAAACTACCAAATAAAAATTGCAGCATTAGCAATCTCCCCATGCACTTAGTTGAAAGGCCATGGGCTTTTCACTAAGCCCATCCACTCTCCATCCTGGAAGTAGGGAAACTGCGTTTCTGTGTAGGTCCGTAAGCGTCATAGAGGAGAAAAAGCTGTTTTTAGCTCTAAGAAGGACACTGCCGGTTATCTGCCGGGGCAGGGTTAATCTTCTTTTCTCGCCGAAATCATGCACGTGTAAGGCTGTTGGCACATGGAGGACTCACTTCGGTGAGTGCCCCGTAGGCGCGAATGTTCCCGGTGGCGTGAGCAAGGTTATGGTGCAATTTGGAAGCAGGCACTCGCGGTTAGCCCTCAATAGCGTTATTGAGAAATGAAACGCTTTTCCCTACAAGCGAGATAGTGAAAAATATAAAGTGGAGCAGTTGTAATCTCCACAAAATGTCATTAGCTTACAGTGTCCTCCACTCTCGTTTTATTGAGAAAGGAAATGCTTTTCACTCCAATGGAGATACTACCAAATATAAATTGGAGCAGTTGCAATCTCCACGTGCATTTAGTGGCAGGCAGTTGGCTTACAAGGTCCTCCACTGTCTATCATGAAAGGTGGCAAAATACGTTTCCTGGTAGGTCCATGAGCGTTTCAGAGGAGAGGAAACTGTTCTTTACCTCCAAGGAGCACACTGCCGGTTATCTGCTGGAGCAGCGTTAACCTTCTTTTCTCGCCGAAATCATGCACGTGTAAGGCTGTTGGCACATTGACCCACCTTGGTGAGTGCCCCATCGGTGTGACTGTGCCCCCTGTGGAGTGAACAAGGTATGGTGCAAGTTGGAAGCAGGCACTCGCGGTTAGCTCTCAATAGCCTTGCTGAAGAGAAGAAACGCTTTTCCTCCTGGCGAGATACTGCCAAATATAAACTGGAGCAGATTCACTCTCCCCATGCACTGAGTAGAAAGGCTTACCATGTCCTCCACTCTCTATCCTGAAAGTTGGCAAACGACTTTTCCGGGTGGCTCCATAAGCGTTACAGAGAAGAAACTGTTTTCACGTTCAAGAAGCACAGTGCCGGTTATCTGCTGGAGGAGGTAGAAAAGGTTAACCTTCTTTTCTTGCCGAAATCATGCAGGTGGAGGTAGGTTGATGGCACCCCGAACCACCATGGTGAGTGCCCCATAGGTATGAATGTCCCTGTAGAGGAAACAAGGTAGTGTGCATTTGTAAGCAGGCATTCACCGTTAGCTCTCAATAGCCTTTGTGAAGGGAAGAAATGCTTTTTACTCCCAGCGAGATGCTGCCAGTTATACCCAGGAGCAGAAGAAATCTGCTCATCTCAATCCCAACAAGCAGTCGAAAGGCCACTCTCCATTCTGCATGCGTGAAAGAGAGGGCTGCCCTCCCCGACTGCAGCCGTCCACCACACCCCTCCGTGCCAGAGTGCCTCCAGACTACACTCCTTCCCATCGTACCCTAGTCCCCACCACTGCTTTCCGGCACTGTGCTTCCAGAGAGCAGTCCTCTGCCACAGCAGCCGACGACGCCGGTCGACTTTCTGCAAGTGTACGACTTGTCACCCCTCGTTTCCCATGGCCAAAGGTTAGTTTCCCACTTCCATGGTGGATGCAGGCAAGCTACCTTTTCTGGGCAGCTCCATAAGTGTTAGAGCGGAGAAGAAACGTTTCTCATCTTCTAGGAGCGCGCTGTCTGTGATGTGCTGCTGCAGAGTTAAACTTCTGTACTCACGAAGATCATGCACGTGGGTGGATTTGGCACATGGACCCACCTTGGAGAGTGCGCTATACTTTTCAAGGTTCCCTGTGAACAAGGTATCATGCAGTTTGGAAGCAGGTATTCGCGGATAGCTCACAATAGCCTTACTGAAGAGAAGAAATTCTTTTCTCTCCCAGCGAGAAACTACCAAATAAAAATTGCAGCATTAGCAATCTCCCCATGCACTTAGTTGAAAGGCCATGGGCTTTTCACTAAGCCCATCCACTCTCCATCCTGGAAGTAGGGAAACTGCGTTTCTGTGTAGGTCCGTAAGCGTCATAGAGGAGAAAAAGCTGTTTTTAGCTCTAAGAAGGACACTGCCGGTTATCTGCCGGGGCAGGGTTAATCTTCTTTTCTCGCCGAAATCATGCACGTGTAAGGCAGTTGGCACATGGAGGACTCACTTCCTTGAGTGCCCCGTAGGCGCGAATGTTCCCGGTGGCGTGAGCAAGGTATGGTGCAATTTGGAAGCAGGCACTCGCGGTTAGCCCTCAATAGCGTTATTGAGAAATGAAACGCTTTTCCCTACAAGCGAGATAGTGAAAAATATAAAGTGGAGCAGTTGTAATCTCCACAAAATGTCATTAGCTTACAGTGTCCTCCACTCTCGTTTTATTGAGAAAGGAAATGCTTTTCACTCCAATGGAGATACTACCAAATATAAATTGGAGCAGTTGCAATCTCCACGTGCATTTAGTGGCAGGCAGTTGGCTTACAAGGTCCTCCACTGTCTATCATGAAAGGTGGCAAAATACGTTTCCTGGTAGGTCCATGAGCGTTTCAGAGGAGAGGAAACTGTTCTTTACCTCCAAGGAGCACACTGCCGGTTATCTGCTGGAGCAGCGTTAACCTTCTTTTCTCGCCGAAATCATGCACGTGTAAGGCTGTTGGTACATTGACCCACCTTGGTGAGTGCCCCATCGGTGTGACTGTGCCCCCTGTGGAGTGAACAAGGTATGGTGCAAGTTGGAAGCAGGCACTCGCGGTTAGCTCTCAATAGCCTTGCTGAAGAGAAGAAACGCTTTTCCCTCCTGGCGAGATACTGCCAAATATAAACTGGAGCAGATTCACTCTCCCCATGCACTGAGTAGAAAGGCTTACCATGTCCTCCACTCTCTATCCTGAAAGTTGGCAAACGACTTTTCCGGGTGGCTCCATAAGCGTTACATAGAAGAAACTGTTTTCACGTTCAAGAAGCACAGTGCCGGTTATCTGCTGGAGGAGGTAGAAAAGGTTAACCTTCTTTTCTTGCCGAAATCATGCAGGTGGAGGTAGGTTGATGGCACCCCGAACCACCATGGTGAGTGCCCCATAGGTATGAATGTCCCTGTAGAGGAAACAAGGTAGTGTGCATTTGTAAGCAGGCATTCACCGTTAGCTCTCAATAGCCTTTCTGAAGGGAAGAAATGCTTTTTACTCCCAGCGAGATGCTGCCAGTTATACCCAGGAGCAGAAGAAATCTGCTCATCTCAATCCCAACAAGCAGTCGAAAGGCCACTCTCCATTCTGCATGCGTGAAAGAGAGGGCTGCCCTCCCCGACTGCAGCCGTCCACCACACCCCTCTGTGCCAGAGTGCCTCCAGACTACACTCCTTCCCATCGTACCCTAGTCCCCACCACTGCTTTCCGGCACTGTGCTTCCAGAGAGCAGTCCTCTGCCACAGCAGCCGACGACGCCGGTCGACTTTCTGCAAGTGTACCACTTGTCACCCCTCGTTTCCCATGGCCAAAGGTTAGTTTCCCACTTCCATGGTGGATGCAGGCAAGCTACCTTTTCTGGGCAGCTGCATAAGTGTTAGAGCGGAGAAGAAACGTTTCTCATCTTCTAGGAGCGCGCTGTCTGTGATGTGCTGCTGCACAGTTAAACTTCTGTACTCACGAAGATCATGCACGTGGGTGGATTTGGCACATGGACCCACCTTGGAGTGTGCGCTATACTTTTCAAGGTTCCCTGTGAACAAAGTATCATGCAGTTTGGAAGCAGGTATTCGCGGATAGCTCACAATAGCCTTACTGAAGAGAAGAAATTCTTTTCTCTCCCAGCGAGAAACTACCAAATAAAAATTGCAGCATTAGCAATCTCCCCATGCACTTAGTTGAAAGGCTATGGGCTTTTCACTAAGCCCATCCACTCTCCATCCTGGAAGTAGGGAAACTGCGTTTCTGTGTAGGTCCGTAAGCGTCATAGAGGAGAAAAAGCTGTTTTTAGCTCTAAGAAGGACACTGCCGGTTATCTGCCGGGGCAGGGTTAATCTTCTTTTCTCGCCGAAATCATGCACGTGTAAGGCTGTTGGCACATGGAGGACTCACTTCGGTGAGAGCCCCGTAGGCGCGAATGTTCCCGGTGGCGTGAGCAAGGTATGGTGCAATTTGGAAGCAGGCACTCGCGGTTAGCCCTCAATAGCGTTATTGAGAAATGAAACGCTTTTCCCTACAAGCGAGATAGTGAAAAATATAAAGTGGAGCAGTTGTAATCTCCACAAAATGTCATTAGCTTACAGTGTCCTCCACTCTCGTTTTATTGAGAAAGGAAATGCTTTTCACTCCAATGGAGATACTACCAAATATAAATTGGAGCAGTTGCAATCTCCACGTGCATTTAGTGGCAGGCAGTTGGCTTACAAGGTCCTCCACTGTCTATCATGAAAGGTGGCAAAATACGTTTCCTGGTAGGTCCATGAGCGTTTCAGAGGAGAGGAAACTGTTCTATACCTCCAAGGAGCACACTGCCGGTTATCTGCTGGAGCAGCGTTAACCTTCTTTTCTCGCCGAAATCATGCACGTGTAAGGCTGTTGGCACATTGACCCACCTTGGTGAGTGCCCCATCGGTGTGACTGTGCCCCCTGTGGAGTGAACAAGGTATGGTGCAAGTTGGAAGCAGGCACTCGCGGTTAGCTCTCAATAGCCTTGCTGAAGAGAAGAAACGCTTTTCCCTCCTGGCGAGATACTGCCAAATATAAACTGGAGCAGATTCACTCTCCCCATGCACTGAGTAGAAAGGCTTACCATGTCCTCCACTCTCTATCCTGAAAGTTGGCAAACGACTTTTCCGGGTGGCTCCATAAGGGTTACAGAGAAGAAACTGTTTTCACGTTCAAGAAGCACAGTGCCGGTTATCTGCTGGAGGAGGTAGAAAAGGTTAACCTTCTTTTCTTGCCGAAATCATGCAGGTGGAGGTAGGTTGATGGCACCCCGAACCACCATGGTGAGTGCCCCATAGGTATGAATGTCCCTGTAGAGGAAACAAGGTAGTGTGCATTTTTAAGCAGGCATTCACCGTTAGCTCTCAATAGCCTTTCTGAAGGGAAGAAATGCTTTTTACTCCCAGCGAGATGCTGCCAGTTATACCCAGGAGCAGAAGAAATCTGCTCATCTCAATCCCAACAAGCAGTCGAAAGGCCACTCTCCATTCTGCATGCGTGAAAGAGAGGGCTGCCCTCCCCGACTGCAGCCGTCCACCACACCCCTCCGTGCCAGAGTGCCTCCAGACTACACTCCTTCCCATCGTACCCTAGTCCCCACCACTGCTTTCCGGCACTGTGCTTCCAGAGAGCAGTCCTCTGCCACAGCAGCCGACGACGCCGGTCGACTTTCTGCAAGTGTACGACTTGTCACTCCTCGTTTCCCATGGCCAAAGGTTAGTTTCCCACTTCCATGGTGGATGCAGGCAAGCTACCTTTTCTGGGCAGCTCCATAAGTGTTAGAGCGGAGAAGAAACGTTTCTCATCTTCTAGGAGCGCGCTGTCTGTGATGTGCTGCTGCAGAGTTAAACTTCTGTACTCACGAAGATCATGCACGTGGGTGGATTTGGCACATGGACCCACCTTGGAGAGTGCGCTATACTTTTCAAGGTTCCCTGTGAACAAGGTATCATGCAGTTTGGAAACAGGTATTCGCGCATAGCTCACAATAGCCTTACTGAAGAGAAGAAATTCTTTTCTCTCCCAGCGAGAAACTACCAAATAAAAATTGCAGCATTAGCAATCTCCCCATGCACTTAGTTGAAAGGCCATGGGCTTTTCACTAAGCCCATCCACTCTCCATCCTGGAAGTAGGGAAACTGCGTTTCTGTGTAGGTCCGTAAGCGTCATAGAGGAGAAAAAGCTGTTTTTAGCTCTAAGAAGGACACTGCCGGTTATCTGCCGGGGCAGGGTTAATCTTCTTTTCTCGCCGAAATCATGCACGTGTAAGGCTGTTGGCACATGGAGGACTCACTTCGGTGAGTGCCCCGTAGGCGCGAATGTTCCCGGTGGCGTGAGCAAGGTATGGTGCAATTTGGAAGCAGGCACTCGCGGTTAGCCCTCAATAGCGTTATTGAGAAATGAAACGCTTTTCCCTACAAGCGAGATAGTGAAAAATATAAAGTGGAGCAGTTGTAATCTCCACAAAATGTCATTAGCTTACAGTGTCCTCCACTCTCGTTTTATTGAGAAAGGAAATGCTTTTCACTCCAATGGAGATACTACCAAATATAAATTGGAGCAGTTGCAATCTCCACGTGCATTTAGTGGCAGGCAGTTGGCTTACAAGGTCCTCCACTGTCTATCATGAAAGGTGGCAAAATACGTTTCCTGGTAGGTCCATGAGCGTTTCAGAGGAGAGGAAACTGTTCTTTACCTCCAAGGAGCACACTGCCGGTTATCTGCTGGAGCAGCGTTAACCTTCTTTTCTCGCCGAAATCATGCACGTGTAAGGCTGTTGGCACATTGACCCACCTTGGTGAGTGCCCCATCGGTGTGACTGTGCCCCCTGTGGAGTGAACAAGGTATGGTGCAAGTTGGAAGCAGGCACTCGCGGTTAGCTCTCAATAGCCTTGCTGAAGAGAAGAAACGCTTTTCCCTCCTGGCGAGATACTGCCAAATATAAACTGGAGCAGATTCACTCTCCCCATGCACTGAGTAGAAAGGCTTACCATGTCCTCCACTCTCTATCCTGAAAGTTGGCAAACGACTTTTCCGGGTGGCTCCATAAGCGTTACAGAGAAGAAACTGTTTTCACGTTCAAGAAGCACAGTGCCGGTTATCTGCTGGAGGAGGTAGAAAAGGTTAACCTTCTTTTCTTGCCGAAATCATGCAGGTGGAGGTAGGTTGATGGCACCCCGAACCACCATGGTGAGTGCCCCATAGGTATGAATGTCCCTGTAGAGGAAACAAGGTAGTGTGCATTTGTAAGCAGGCATTCACCGTTAGCTCTCAATAGCCTTTGTGAAGGGAAGAAATGCTTTTTACTCCCAGCGAGATGCTGCCAGTTATACCCAGGAGCAGAAGAAATCTGCTCATCTCAATCCCAACAAGCAGTCGAAAGGCCACTCTCCATTCTGCATGCGTGAAAGAGAGGGCTGCCCTCCCCGACTGCAGCCGTCCACCACACCCCTCCGTGCCAGAGTGCCTCCAGACTACACTCCTTCCCATCGTACCCTAGTCCCCACCACTGCTTTCCGGCACTGTGCTTCCAGAGAGCAGTCCTCTGCCACAGCAGCCGACGACGCCGGTCGACTTTCTGCAAGTGTACGACTTGTCACCCCTCGTTTCCCATGGCCAAAGGTTAGTTTCCCACTTCCATGGTGGATGCAGGCAAGCTACCTTTTCTGGGCAGCTCCATAAGTGTTAGAGCGGAGAAGAAACGTTTCTCATCTTCTAGGAGCGCGCTGTCTGTGATGTGCTGCTGCAGAGTTAAACTTCTGTACTCACGAAGATCATGCACGTGGGTGGATTTGGCACATGGACCCACCTTGGAGAGTGCGCTATACTTTTCAAGGTTCCCTGTGAACAAGGTATCATGCAGTTTGGAAGCAGGTATTCGCGGATAGCTCACAATAGCCTTACTGAAGAGAAGAAATTCTTTTCTCTCCCAGCGAGAAACTACCAAATAAAAATTGCAGCATTAGCAATCTCCCCATGCACTTAGTTGAAAGGCCATGGGCTTTTCACTAAGCCCATCCACTCTCCATCCTGGAAGTAGGGAAACTGCGTTTCTGTGTAGGTCCGTAAGCGTCATAGAGGAGAAAAAGCTGTTTTTAGCTCTAAGAAGGACACTGCCGGTTATCTGCCGGGGCAGGGTTAATCTTCTTTTCTCGCCGAAATCATGCACGTGTAAGGCAGTTGGCACATGGAGGACTCACTTCCTTGAGTGCCCCGTAGGCGCGAATGTTCCCGGTGGCGTGAGCAAGGTATGGTGCAATTTGGAAGCAGGCACTCGCGGTTAGCCCTCAATAGCGTTATTGAGAAATGAAACGCTTTTCCCTACAAGCGAGATAGTGAAAAATATAAAGTGGAGCAGTTGTAATCTCCACAAAATGTCATTAGCTTACAGTGTCCTCCACTCTCGTTTTATTGAGAAAGGAAATGCTTTTCACTCCAATGGAGATACTACCAAATATAAATTGGAGCAGTTGCAATCTCCACGTGCATTTAGTGGCAGGCAGTTGGCTTACAAGGTCCTCCACTGTCTATCATGAAAGGTGGCAAAATACGTTTCCTGGTAGGTCCATGAGCGTTTCAGAGGAGAGGAAACTGTTCTTTACCTCCAAGGAGCACACTGCCGGTTATCTGCTGGAGCAGCGTTAACCTTCTTTTCTCGCCGAAATCATGCACGTGTAAGGCTGTTGGCACATTGACCCACCTTGGTGAGTGCCCCATCGGTGTGACTGTGCCCCCTGTGGAGTGAACAAGGTATGGTGCAAGTTGGAAGCAGGCACTCGCGGTTAGCTCTCAATAGCCTTGCTGAAGAGAAGAAACGCTTTCCCCTCCTGGCGAGATACTGCCAAATATAAACTGGAGCAGATTCACTCTCCCCATGCACTGAGTAGAAAGGCTTACCATGTCCTCCACTCTCTATCCTGAAAGTTGGCAAACGACTTTTCCGGGTGGCTCCATAAGCGTTACATAGAAGAAACTGTTTTCACGTTCAAGAAGCACAGTGCCGGTTATCTGCTGGAGGAGGTAGAAAAGGTTAACCTTCTTTTCTTGCCGAAATCATGCAGGTGGAGGTAGGTTGATGGCACCCCGAACCACCATGGTGAGTGCCCCATAGGTATGAATGTCCCTGTAGAGGAAACAAGGTAGTGTGCATTTGTAAGCAGGCATTCACCGTTAGCTCTCAATAGCCTTTCTGAAGGGAAGAAATGCTTTTTACTCCCAGCGAGATGCTGCCAGTTATACCCAGGAGCAGAAGAAATCTGCTCATCTCAATCCCAACAAGCAGTCGAAAGGCCACTCTCCATTCTGCATGCGTGAAAGAGAGGGCTGCCCTCCCCGACTGCAGCCGTCCACCACACCCCTCTGTGCCAGAGTGCCTCCAGACTACACTCCTTCCCATCGTACCCTAGTCCCCACCACTGCTTTCCGGCACTGTGCTTCCAGAGAGCAGTCCTCTGCCACAGCAGCCGACGACGCCGGTCGACTTTCTGCAAGTGTACCACTTGTCACCCCTCGTTTCCCATGGCCAAAGGTTAGTTTCCCACTTCCATGGTGGATGCAGGCAAGCTACCTTTTCTGGGCAGCTGCATAAGTGTTAGAGCGGAGAAGAAACGTTTCTCATCTTCTAGGAGCGCGCTGTCTGTGATGTGCTGCTGCACAGTTAAACTTCTGTACTCACGAAGATCATGCACGTGGGTGGATTTGGCACATGGACCGACCTTGGAGAGTGCGCTATACTTTTCAAGGTTCCCTGTGAACAAAGTATCATGCAGTTTGGAAGCAGGTATTCGCGGATAGCTCACAATAGCCTTACTGAAGAGAAGAAATTCTTTTCTCTCCCAGCGAGAAACTACCAAATAAAAATTGCAGCATTAGCAATCTCCCCATGCACTTAGTTGAAAGGCTATGGGCTTTTCACTAAGCCCATCCACTCTCCATCCTGGAAGTAGGGAAACTGCGTTTCTGTGTAGGTCCGTAAGCGTCATAGAGGAGAAAAAGCTGTTTTTAGCTCTAAGAAGGACACTGCCGGTTATCTGCCGGGGCAGGGTTAATCTTCTTTTCTCGCCGAAATCATGCACGTGTAAGGCTGTTGGCACATGGAGGACTCACTTCGGTGAGAGCCCCGTAGGCGCGAATGTTCCCGGTGGCGTGAGCAAGGTATGGTGCAATTTGGAAGCAGGCACTCGCGGTTAGCCCTCAATAGCGTTATTGAGAAATGAAACGCTTTTCCCTACAAGCGAGATAGTGAAAAATATAAAGTGGAGCAGTTGTAATCTCCACAAAATGTCATTAGCTTACAGTGTCCTCCACTCTCGTTTTATTGAGAAAGGAAATGCTTTTCACTCCAATGGAGATACTACCAAATATAAATTGGAGCAGTTGCAATCTCCACGTGCATTTAGTGGCAGGCAGTTGGCTTACAAGGTCCTCCACTGTCTATCATGAAAGGTGGCAAAATACGTTTCCTGGTAGGTCCATGAGCGTTTCAGAGGAGAGGAAACTGTTCTATACCTCCAAGGAGCACACTGCCGGTTATCTGCTGGAGCAGCGTTAACCTTCTTTTCTCGCCGAAATCATGCACGTGTAAGGCTGTTGGCACATTGACCCACCTTGGTGAGTGCCCCATCGGTGTGACTGTGCCCCCTGTGGAGTGAACAAGGTATGGTGCAAGTTGGAAGCAGGCACTCGCGGTTAGCTCTCAATAGCCTTGCTGAAGAGAAGAAACGCTTTTCCCTCCTGGCGAGATACTGCCAAATATAAACTGGAGCAGATTCACTCTCCCCATGCACTGAGTAGAAAGGCTTACCATGTCCTCCACTCTCTATCCTGAAAGTTGGCAAACGACTTTTCCGGGTGGCTCCATAAGGGTTACAGAGAAGAAACTGTTTTCACGTTCAAGAAGCACAGTGCCGGTTATCTCCTGGAGGAGGTAGAAAAGGTTAACCTTCTTTTCTTGCCGAAATCATGCAGGTGGAGGTAGGTTGATGGCACCCCGAACCACCATGGTGAGTGCCCCATAGGTATGAATGTCCCTGTAGAGGAAACAAGGTAGTGTGCATTTTTAAGCAGGCATTCACCGTTAGCTCTCAATAGCCTTTCTGAAGGGAAGAAATGCTTTTTACTCCCAGCGAGATGCTGCCAGTTATACCCAGGAGCAGAAGAAATCTGCTCATCTCAATCCCAACAAGCAGTCGAAAGGCCACTCTCCATTCTGCATGCGTGAAAGAGAGGGCTGCCCTCCCCGACTGCAGCCGTCCACCACACCCCTCCGTGCCAGAGTGCCTCCAGACTACACTCCTTCCCATCGTACCCTAGTCCCCACCACTGCTTTCCGGCACTGTGCTTCCAGAGAGCAGTCCTCTGCCACAGCAGCCGACGACGCCGGTCGACTTTCTGCAAGTGTACGACTTGTCACTCCTCGTTTCCCATGGCCAAAGGTTAGTTTCCCACTTCCATGGTGGATGCAGGCAAGCTACCTTTTCTGGGCAGCTCCATAAGTGTTAGAGCGGAGAAGAAACGTTTCTCATCTTCTAGGAGCGCGCTGTCTGTGATGTGCTGCTGCAGAGTTAAACTTCTGTACTCACGAAGATCATGCACGTGGGTGGATTTGGCACATGGACCCACCTTGGAGAGTGCGCTATACTTTTCAAGGTTCCCTGTGAACAAGGTATCATGCAGTTTGGAAACAGGTATTCGCGCATAGCTCACAATAGCCTTACTGAAGAGAAGAAATTCTTTTCTCTCCCAGCGAGAAACTACCAAATAAAAATTGCAGCATTAGCAATCTCCCCATGCACTTAGTTGAAAGGCCATGGGCTTTTCACTAAGCCCATCCACTCTCCATCCTGGAAGTAGGGAAACTGCGTTTCTGTGTAGGTCCGTAAGCGTCATAGAGGAGAAAAAGCTGTTTTTAGCTCTAAGAAGGACACTGCCGGTTATCTGCCGGGGCAGGGTTAATCTTCTTTTCTCGCCGAAATCATGCACGTGTAAGGCTGTTGGCACATGGAGGACTCACTTCGGTGAGTGCCCCGTAGGCGCGAATGTTCCCGGTGGCGTGAGCAAGGTATGGTGCAATTTGGAAGCAGGCACTCGCGGTTAGCCCTCAATAGCGTTATTGAGAAATGAAACGCTTTTCCCTACAAGCGAGATAGTGAAAAATATAAAGTGGAGCAGTTGTAATCTCCACAAAATGTCATTAGCTTACAGTGTCCTCCACTCTCGTTTTATTGAGAAAGGAAATGCTTTTCACTCCAATGGAGATACTACCAAATATAAATTGGAGCAGTTGCAATCTCCACGTGCATTTAGTGGCAGGCAGTTGGCTTACAAGGTCCTCCACTGTCTATCATGAAAGGTGGCAAAATACGTTTCCTGGTAGGTCCATGAGCGTTTCAGAGGAGAGGAAACTGTTCTTTACCTCCAAGGAGCACACTGCCGGTTATCTGCTGGAGCAGCGTTAACCTTCTTTTCTCGCCGAAATCATGCACGTGTAAGGCTGTTGGCACATTGACCCACCTTGGTGAGTGCCCCATCGGTGTGACTGTGCCCCCTGTGGAGTGAACAAGGTATGGTGCAAGTTGGAAGCAGGCACTCGCGGTTAGCTCTCAATAGCCTTGCTGAAGAGAAGAAACGCTTTTCCCTCCTGGCGAGATACTGCCAAATATAAACTGGAGCAGATTCACTCTCCCCATGCACTGAGTAGAAAGGCTTACCATGTCCTCCACTCTCTATCCTGAAAGTTGGCAAACGACTTTTCCGGGTGGCTCCATAAGCGTTACAGAGAAGAAACTGTTTTCACGTTCAAGAAGCACAGTGCCGGTTATCTGCTGGAGGAGGTAGAAAAGGTTAACCTTCTTTTCTTGCCGAAATCATGCAGGTGGAGGTAGGTTGATGGCACCCCGAACCACCATGGTGAGTGCCCCATAGGTATGAATGTCCCTGTAGAGGAAACAAGGTAGTGTGCATTTGTAAGCAGGCATTCACCGTTAGCTCTCAATAGCCTTTGTGAAGGGAAGAAATGCTTTTTACTCCCAGCGAGATGCTGCCAGTTATACCCAGGAGCAGAAGAAATCTGCTCATCTCAATCCCAACAAGCAGTCGAAAGGCCACTCTCCATTCTGCATGCGTGAAAGAGAGGGCTGCCCTCCCCGACTGCAGCCGTCCACCACACCCCTCCGTGCCAGAGTGCCTCCAGACTACACTCCTTCCCATCGTACCCTAGTCCCCACCACTGCTTTCCGGCACTGTGCTTCCAGAGAGCAGTCCTCTGCCACAGCAGCCGACGACGCCGGTCGACTTTCTGCAAGTGTACGACTTGTCACCCCTCGTTTCCCATGGCCAAAGGTTAGTTTCCCACTTCCATGGTGGATGCAGGCAAGCTACCTTTTCTGGGCAGCTCCATAAGTGTTAGAGCGGAGAAGAAACGTTTCTCATCTTCTAGGAGCGCGCTGTCTGTGATGTGCTGCTGCAGAGTTAAACTTCTGTACTCACGAAGATCATGCACGTGGGTGGATTTGACACATGGACCCACCTTGGAGAGTGCGCTATACTTTTCAAGGTTCCCTGTGAACAAGGTATCATGCAGTTTGGAAGCAGGTATTCGCGGATAGCTCACAATAGCCTTACTGAAGAGAAGAAATTCTTTTCTCTCCCAGCGAGAAACTACCAAATAAAAATTGCAGCATTAGCAATCTCCCCATGCACTTAGTTGAAAGGCCATGGGCTTTTCACTAAGCCCATCCACTCTCCATCCTGGAAGTAGGGAAACTGCGTTTCTGTGTAGGTCCGTAAGCGTCATAGAGGAGAAAAAGCTGTTTTTAGCTCTAAGAAGGACACTGCCGGTTATCTGCCGGGGCAGGGTTAATCTTCTTTTCTCGCCGAAATCATGCACGTGTAAGGCAGTTGGCACATGGAGGACTCACTTCCTTGAGTGCCCCGTAGGCGCGAATGTTCCCGGTGGCGTGAGCAAGGTATGGTGCAATTTGGAAGCAGGCACTCGCGGTTAGCCCTCAATAGCGTTATTGAGAAATGAAACGCTTTTCCCTACAAGCGAGATAGTGAAAAATATAAAGTGGAGCAGTTGTAATCTCCACAAAATGTCATTAGCTTACAGTGTCCTCCACTCTCGTTTTATTGAGAAAGGAAATGCTTTTCACTCCAATGGAGATACTACCAAATATAAATTGGAGCAGTTGCAATCTCCACGTGCATTTAGTGGCAGGCAGTTGGCTTACAAGGTCCTCCACTGTCTATCATGAAAGGTGGCAAAATACGTTTCCTGGTAGGTCCATGAGCGTTTCAGAGGAGAGGAAACTGTTCTATACCTCCAAGGAGCACACTGCCGGTTATCTGCTGGAGCAGCGTTAACCTTCTTTTCTCGCCGAAATCATGCACGTGTAAGGCTGTTGGCACATTGACCCACCTTGGTGAGTGCCCCATCGGTGTGACTGTGCCCCCTGTGGAGTGAACAAGGTATGGTGCAAGTTGGAAGCAGGCACTCGCGGTTAGCTCTCAATAGCCTTGCTGAAGAGAAGAAACGCTTTTCCCTCCTGGCGAGATACTGCCAAATATAAACTGGAGCAGATTCACTCTCCCCATGCACTGAGTAGAAAGGCTAACCATGTCCTCCACTGTCTATCCTGAAAGTTGGCAAACGACTTTTCCGGGTGGCTCCATAAGCGTTACAGAGAAGAAACTGTTTTCACATTCAAGAAGCACAGTGCCGGTTATCTGCCGGAGGAGGTGGAAAAGGTTAACCTTCTTTTCTTGCCGAAATCATGTTTGTGGAGGATGGTTGATGGCACCCCGAACCACCATGGTGAGTGCCCCATAGGTATGAATGTCCCTGTAGAGGAAACAAGGTAGTGTGCATTTGTAAGCAGGCATTCACCGTTAGCTCTCAATAGCCTTTCTGAAGGGAAGAAATGCTTTTTACTCCCAGCGAGATGCTGCCAGTTATACCCAGGAGCAGAAGAAATCTGCTCATCTCAATCCCAACAAGCAGTCGAAAGGCCACTCTCCATTCTGCATGCGTGAAAGAGAGGGCTGCCCTCCCCGACTGCAGCCGTCCACCACACCCCTCTGTGCCAGAGTGCCTCCAGACTACACTCCTTCCCATCGTACCCTAGTCCCCACCACTGCTTTCCGGCACTGTGCTTCCAGAGAGCAGTCCTCTGCCACAGCAGCCGACGACGCCGGTCGACTTTCTGCAAGTGTACGACTTGTCACCCCTCGTTTCCCATGGCCAAAGGTTAGTTTTCCACTTCCATGGTGGATGCAGGCAAGCTACCTTTTCTGGGCAGCTCCATAAGTGTTAGAGCGGAGAAGAAACGTTTCTCATTTTCTAGGAGCGCGCTGTCTGTGATGTGCTGCTGCAGAGTTAAACTTCTGTACTCACGAAGATCATGCACGTGGGTGGATTTGGCACATGGACCCACCTTGGAGAGTGCGCTATACTTTTCAAGGTTCCCTGTGAACAAGGTATCATGCAGTTTGGAAGCAGGTATTCGCGGATAGCTCACAATAGCCTTACTGAAGAGAAGAAATTCTTTTCTCTCCCAGCGAGAAACTACCAAATAAAAATTGCAGCATTAGCAATCTCCCCATGCACTTAGTTGAAAGGCCATGGGCTTTTCACTAAGCCCATCCACTCTCCATCCTGGAAGTAGGGAAACTGCGTTTCTGTGTAGGTCCGTAAGCGTCATAGAGGAGAAAAAGCTGTTTTTAGCTCTAAGAAGGACACTGCCGGTTATCTGCCGGGGCAGGGTTAATCTTCTTTTCTCGCCGAAATCATGCACGTGTAAGGCTGTTGGCACATGGAGGACTCACTTCGGTGAGTGCCCCGTAGGCGCGAATGTTCCCGGTGGCGTGAGCAAGGTATGGTGCAATTTGGAAGCAGGCACTCGCGGTTAGCCCTCAATAGCGTTATTGAGAAATGAAACGCTTTTCCCTACAAGCGAGATAGTGAAAAATATAAAGTGGAGCAGTTGTAATCTCCACAAAATGTCATTAGCTTACAGTGTCCTCCACTCTCGTTTTATTGAGAAAGGAAATGCTTTTCACTCCAATGGAGATACTACCAAATATATATTGGAGCAGTTGCAATCTCCCCGTGCATTTAGTGGAAGGCAGTTGGCTTACAAGGTCCTGCACTATCATGAAAGGTGGCAAAATACGTTTCCTGGTAGGTCCATGAGCGTTTCAGAGGGGAGGAAACTGTTCTTTACCTCCAAGGAGCACACTGCCGGTTATCTGCTGGAGCAGCGTTAACCTTCTTTTCTCGCCGAAATCATGCACGTGTAAGGCTGTTGGCACATTGACCCACCTTGGTGAGTGCCCCATCGGTGTGACTGTGCCCCCTGTGGAGTGAACAAGGTATGGTGCAAGTTGGAAGCAGGCACTCGCGGTTAGCTCTCAATAGCCTTGCTGAAGAGAAGAAACGCTTTTCCCTCCTGGCGAGATACTGCCAAATATAAACTGGAGCAGATTCACTCTCCCCATGCACTGAGTAGAAAGGCTTACCATGTCCTCCACTCTCTATCCTGAAAGTTGGCAAACGACTTTTCCGGGTGGCTCCATAAGCGTTACAGAGAAGAAACTGTTTTCACGTTCAAGAAGCACAGTGCCGGTTATCTGCTGGAGGAGGTAGAAAAGGTTAACCTTCTTTTCTTGCCGAAATCATGCAGGTGGAGGTAGGTTGATGGCACCCCGAACCACCATGGTGAGTGCCCCATAGGTATGAATGTCCCTGTAGAGGAAACAAGGTAGTGTGCATTTGTAAGCAGGCATTCACCGTTAGCTCTCAATAGCCTTTGTGAAGGGAAGAAATGCTTTTTACTCCCAGCGAGATGCTGCCAGTTATACCCAGGAGCAGAAGAAATCTGCTCATCTCAATCCCAACAAGCAGTCGAAAGGCCACTCTCCATTCTGCATGCGTGAAAGAGAGGGCTGCCCTCCCCGACTGCAGCCGTCCACCACACCCCTCTGTGCCAGAGTGCCTCCAGACTACACTCCTTCCCATCGTACCCTAGTCCCCACCACTGCTTTCCGGCACTGTGCTTCCAGAGAGCAGTCCTCTGCCACAGCAGCCGACGACGCCGGTCGACTTTCTGCAAGTGTACCACTTGTCACCCCTCGTTTCCCATGGCCAAAGGTTAGTTTCCCACTTCCATGGTGGATGCAGGCAAGCTACCTTTTCTGGGCAGCTCCATAAGTGTTAGAGCGGAGAAGAAACGTTTCTCATCTTCTAGGAGCGCGCTGTCTGTGATGTGCTGCTGCAGAGTTAAACTTCTGTACTCACGAAGATCATGCACGTGGGTGGATTTGGCACATGGACCCACCTTGGAGAGTGCGCTATACATTTCAAGGTTCCCTGTGAACAAAGTATCATGCAGTTTGGAAGCAGGTATTCGCGGATAGCTCACAATAGCCTTACTGAAGAGAAGAAATTCTTGTCTCTCCCAGCGAGAAACTACCAAATAAAAATTGCAGCATTAGCAATCTCCCCATGCACTTAGTTGAAAGGCCATGGGCTTTTCACTAAGCCCATCCACTCTCCATCCTGGAAGTAGGGAAACTGCGTTTCTGTGTAGGTCCGTAAGCGTCATAGAGGAGAAAAAGCTCTAAGAAGGACACTGCCGGTTATCTGCCGGGGCAGGGTTAATCTTCTTTTCTCGCCGAAATCATGCACGTGTAAGGCTGTTGGCACATGGAGGACTCACTTCGGTGAGTGCCCCGTAGGCGCGAATGTTCCCGGTGGCGTGAGCAAGGTATGGTGCAATTTGGAAGCAGGCACTCGCGGTTAGCCCTCAATAGCGTTATTGAGAAATGAAACGCTTTTCCCTACAAGCGAGATAGTGAAAAATATAAAGTGGAGCAGTTGTAATCTCCACAAAATGTCATTAGCTTACAGTGTCCTCCACTCTCGTTTTATTGAGAAAGGAAATGCTTTTCACTCCAATGGAGATACTACCAAATATAAATTGGAGCAGTTGCAATCTCCACGTGCATTTAGTGGCAGGCAGTTGGCTTACAAGGTCCTCCACTGTCTATCATGAAAGGTGGCAAAATACGTTTCCTGGTAGGTCCATGAGCGTTTCAGAGGAGAGGAAACTGTTCTTTACCTCCAAGGAGCACACTGCCGGTTATCTGCTGGAGCAGCGTTAACCTTCTTTTCTCGCCGAAATCATGCACGTGTAAGGCTGTTGGCACATTGACCCACCTTGGTGAGTGCCCCATCGGTGTGACTGTGCCCCCTGTGGAGTGAACAAGGTATGGTGCAAGTTGGAAGCAGGCACTCGCGGTTAGCTCTCAATAGCCTTGCTGAAGAGAAGAAACGCTTTTCCCTCCTGGCGAGATACTGCCAAATATAAACTGGAGCAGATTCACTCTCCCCATGCACTGAGTAGAAAGGCTTACCATGTCCTCCACTCTCTATCCTGAAAGTTGGCAAACGACTTTTCCAGGTGGCTCCATAAGGGTTACAGAGAAGAAACTGTTTTCACGTTCAAGAAGCACAGTGCCGGTTATCTGCTGGAGGAGGTAGAAAAGGTTAACCTTCTTTTCTTGCCGAAATCATGCAGGTGGAGGTAGGTTGATGGCACCCCGAACCACCATGGTGAGTGCCCCATAGGTATGAATGTCCCTGTAGAGGAAACAAAGTAGTGTGCATTTGTAAGCAGGCATTCACCGTTAGCTCTCAATAGCCTTTCTGAAGGGAAGAAATGCTTTTTACTCCCAGCGAGATGCTGCCAGTTATACCCAGGAGCAGAAGAAATCTGCTCATCTCAATCCCAACAAGCAGTCGAAAGGCCACTCTCCATTCTGCATGCGTGAAAGAGAGGGCTGCCCTCCCCGACTGCAGCCGTCCACCACACCCCTCTGTGCCAGAGTGCCTCCAGACTACACTCCTTCCCATCGTACCCTAGTCCCCACCACTGCTTTCCGGCACTGTGCTTCCAGAGAGCAGTCCTCTGCCACAGCAGCCGACGACGCCGGTCGACTTTCTGCAAGTGTACGACTTGTCACCCCTCGTTTCCCATGGCCAAAGGTTAGTTTCCCACTTCCATGGTGGATGCAGGCAAGCTACCTTTTCTGGGCAGCTCCATAAGTGTTAGAGCGGAGAAGAAACGTTTCTCATCTTCTAGGAGCGCGCTGTCTGTGATGTGCTGCTGCAGAGTTAAACTTCTGTACTCACGAAGATCATGCACGTGGGTGGATTTGGCACATGGACCCACCTTGGAGAGTGCGCTATACTTTTCAAGGTTCCCTGTGAACAAGGTATCATGCAGTTTGGAAGCAGGTATTCGCGGATAGCTCACAATAGCCTTACTGAAGAGAAGAAATTCTTTTCTCTCCCAGCGAGAAACTACCAAATAAAAATTGCAGCATTAGCAATCTCCCCATGCACTTAGTTGAAAGGCCATGGGCTTTTCACTAAGCCCATCCACTCTCCATCCTGGAAGTAGGGAAACTGCGTTTCTGTGTAGGTCCGTAAGCGTCATAGAGGAGAAAAAGCTCTAAGAAGGACACTGCCGGTTATCTGCCGGGGCAGGGTTAATCTTCTTTTCTCGCCGAAATCATGCACGTGTAAGGCTGTTGGCACATGGAGGACTCACTTCGGTGAGTGCCCCGTAGGCGCGAATGTTCCCGGTGGCGTGAGCAAGGTATGGTGCAATTTGGAAGCAGGCACTCGCGGTTAGCCCTCAATAGCGTTATTGAGAAATGAAACGCTTTTCCCTACAAGCGAGATAGTGAAAAATATAAAGTGGAGCAGTTGTAATCTCCACAAAATGTCATTAGCTTACAGTGTCCTCCACTCTCGTTTTATTGAGAAAGGAAATGCTTTTCACTCCAATGGAGATACTACCAAATATAAATTGGAGCAGTTGCAATCTCCACGTGCATTTAGTGGCAGGCAGTTGGCTTACAAGGTCCTCCACTGTCTATCATGAAAGGTGGCAAAATACGTTTCCTGGTAGGTCCATGAGCGTTTCAGAGGAGAGGAAACTGTTCTTTACCTCCAAGGAGCACACTGCCGGTTATCTGCTGGAGCAGCGTTAACCTTCTTTTCTCGCCGAAATCATGCACGTGTAAGGCTGTTGGCACATTGACCCACCTTGGTGAGTGCCCCATCGGTGTGACTGTGCCCCCTGTGGAGTGAACAAGGTATGGTGCAAGTTGGAAGCAGGCACTCGCGGTTAGCTCTCAATAGCCTTGCTGAAGAGAAGAAACGCTTTTCCCTCCTGGCGAGATACTGCCAAATATAAACTGGAGCAGATTCACTCTCCCCATGCACTGAGTAGAAAGGCTTACCATGTCCTCCACTCTCTATCCTGAAAGTTGGCAAACGACTTTTCCGGGTGGCTCCATAAGGGTTACAGAGAAGAAACTGTTTTCACGTTCAAGAAGCACAGTGCCGGTTATCTGCTGGAGGAGGTAGAAAAGGTTAACCTTCTTTTCTTGCCGAAATCATGCAGGTGGAGGTAGGTTGATGGCACCCCGAACCACCATGGTGAGTGCCCCATAGGTATGAATGTCCCTGTAGAGGAAACAAAGTAGTGTGCATTTGTAAGCAGGCATTCACCGTTAGCTCTCAATAGCCTTTCTGAAGGGAAGAAATGCTTTTTACTCCCAGCGAGATGCTGCCAGTTATACCCAGGAGCAGAAGAAATCTGCTCATCTCAATCCCAACAAGCAGTCGAAAGGCCACTCTCCATTCTGCATGCGTGAAAGAGAGGGCTGCCCTCCCCGACTGCAGCCGTCCACCACACCCCTCTGTGCCAGAGTGCCTCCAGACTACACTCCTTCCCATCGTACCCTAGTCCCCACCACTGCTTTCCGGCACTGTGCTTCCAGAGAGCAGTCCTCTGCCACAGCAGCCGACGACGCCGGTCGACTTTCTGCAAGTGTACGACTTGTCACCCCTCGTTTCCCATGGCCAAAGGTTAGTTTCCCACTTCCATGGTGGATGCAGGCAAGCTACCTTTTCTGGGCAGCTCCATAAGTGTTAGAGCGGAGAAGAAACGTTTCTCATCTTCTAGGAGCGCGCTGTCTGTGATGTGCTGCTGCAGAGTTAAACTTCTGTACTCAGGAAGATCATGCACGTGGGTGGATTTGGCACATGGACCCACCTTGGAGAGTGCGCTATACTTTTCAAGGTTCCCTGTGAACAAGGTATCATGCAGTTTGGAAGCAGGTATTCGCGGATAGCTCACAATAGCCTTACTGAAGAGAAGAAATTCTTTTCTCTCCCAGCGAGAAACTACCAAATAAAAATTGCAGCATTAGCAATCTCCCCATGCACTTAGTTGAAAGGCCATGGGCTTTTCACTAAGCCCATCCACTCTCCATCCTGGAAGTAGGGAAACTGCGTTTCTGTGTAGGTCCGTAAGCGTCATAGAGGAGAAAAAGCTGTTTTTAGCTCTAAGAAGGACACTGCCGGTTATCTGCCGGGGCAGGGTTAATCTTCTTTTCTCGCCGAAATCATGCACGTGTAAGGCTGTTGGCACATGGAGGACTCACTTCGGTGAGTGCCCCGTAGGCGCGAATGTTCCCGGTGGCGTGAGCAAGGTATGGTGCAATTTGGAAGCAGGCACTCGCGGTTAGCCCTCAATAGCGTTATTGAGAAATGAAACGCTTTTCCCTACAAGCGAGATAGTGAAAAATATAAAGTGGAGCAGTTGTAATCTCCACAAAATGTCATTAGCTTACAGTGTCCTCCACTCTCGTTTTATTGAGAAAGGAAATGCTTTTCACTCCAATGGAGATACTACCAAATATAAATTGGAGCAGTTGCAATCTCCACGTGCATTTAGTGGCAGGCAGTTGGCTTACAAGGTCCTCCACTGTCTATCATGAAAGGTGGCAAAATACGTTTCCTGGTAGGTCCATGAGCGTTTCAGAGGAGAGGAAACTGTTCTTTACCTCCAAGGAGCACACTGCCGGTTATCTGCTGGAGCAGCGTTAACCTTCTTTTCTCGCCGAAATCATGCACGTGTAAGGCTGTTGGCACATTGACCCACCTTGGTGAGTGCCCCATCGCTGTGACTGTGCCCCCTGTGGAGTGAACAAGGTATGGTGCAAGTTGGAAGCAGGCACTCGCGGTTAGCTCTCAATAGCCTTGCTGAAGAGAAGAAACGCTTTTCCCTCCTGGCGAGATACTGCCAAATATAAACTGGAGCAGATTCACTCTCCCCATGCACTGAGTAGAAAGGCTAACCATGTCCTCCACTGTCTATCCTGAAAGTTGGCAAACGACTTTTCCGGGTGGCTCCATAAGCGTTACAGAGAAGAAACTGTTTTCACATTCAAGAAGCACAGTGCCGGTTATCTGCCGGAGGAGGTGGAAAAGGTTAACCTTCTTTTCTTGCCGAAATCATGTTTGTGGAGGATGGTTGATGGCACCCCGAACCACCATGGTCAGTGCCCCATAGGTATGAATGTCCCTGTAGAGGAAACAAGGTAGTGTGCATTTGTAAGCAGGCATTCACCGTTAGCTCTCAATAGCCTTTGTGAAGGGAAGAAATGCTTTTTACTCCCAGCGAGATGCTGCCAGTTATACCCAGGAGCAGAAGAAATCTGCTCATCTCAATCCCAACAAGCAGTCGAAAGGCCACTCTCCATTCTGCATGCGTGAAAGAGAGGGCTGCCCTCCCAGACTGCAGCCGTCCACCACACCCCTCCGTGCCAGCGTGCCTCCAGACTACACTCCTTCCCATCGTACCCTAGTCCCCACCACTGCTTTCCGCACTGTGCTTCCAGAGAGCAGTCCTCTGCCACAGCAGCCGACGACGCCGGTCGACTTTCTGCAAGTGTACGACTTGTCACCCCTCGTTTCCCATGGCCAAAGGTTAGTTTCCCACTTCCATGGTGGATGCAGGCAAGCTACCTTTTCTGGGCAGCTGCATAAGTGTTAGAGCGGAGAAGAAACGTTTCTCATCTTCTAGGAGCACGCTGTCTGTTATGTGCTGCTGCAGATTTAAACTTCTGTACTCACGAAGATCATGCACGTGGGTGGATTTGGCACATGGACCCACCTTGGAGAGTGCGCTATACTTTTCAAGGTTCCCTGTGAACAAGGTATCATGCAGTTTGGAAGCAGGTATTCGCGGATAGCTCACAATAGCCTTACTGAAGAGAAGAAATTCTTTTCTCTCCCAGCGAGAAACTACCAAATAAAAATTGCAGCATTAGCAATCTCCCCATGCACTTAGTTGAAAGGCCATGGGCTTTTCACTAAGCCCATCCACTCTCCATCCTGGAAGTAGGGAAACTGCGTTTCTGTGTAGGTCCGTAAGCGTCATAGAGGAGAAAAAGCTGTTTTTAGCTCTAAGAAGGACACTGCCGGTTATCTGCCGGGGCAGGGTTAATCTTCTTTTCTCGCCGAAATCATGCACGTGTAAGGCTGTTGGCACATGGAGGACTCACTTCGGTGAGTGCCCCGTAGGCGCGAATGTTCCCGGTGGCGTGAGCAAGGTATGGTGCAATTTGGAAGCAGGCACTCGCGGTTAGCCCTCAATAGCGTTATTGAGAAATGAAACGCTTTTCCCTACAAGCGAGATAGTGAAAAATATAAAGTGGAGCAGTTGTAATCTCCACAAAATGTCATTAGCTTACAGTGTCCTCCACTCTCGTTTTATTGAGAAAGGAAATGCTTTTCACTCCAATGGAGATACTACCAAATATAAATTGGAGCAGTTGCAATTTCCCCGTGCATTTAGTGGCAGGCAGTTGGCTTACAAGGTCCTCCACTGTCTATCATGAAAGGTGGCAAAATACGTTTCCTGGTAGGTCCATGAGCGTTTCAGAGGAGAGGAAACTCTTCTTTACCTCCAAGAAGCACACTGCGGGTTATCTGTTGGAGCAGCGTTAACCTTCTTTTCTCGCCGAAATCATGCACGTGTAAGGCTGTTGGCACATTGACCCACCTTGGTGAGTGCCCCATCATTGTGAATGTGCCCCCTGTGGAGTGAACAAGGTATGGTGCAAGTTGGAAGCAGGCACTCGCGGTTGGCTCCAATAGCCTTGTTGAAGAGAAGAAATGCTTTTCCCTCCTGGCGAGATACTGCCAAATATAAAGTGGAGCAGATTCACTCTCCCCATGCACTCAGTTGCCGCGGACCACCCTGTCGGTGGGCTTCAGTCCGAGGGAAAGCAGGGAAACGGAGTCAGGTTGGTTGAAAGGTCGACGCAGGAATGACAGTCTGGCACACAGCACTTGGTGAAGTATGCAGCTGTACTTTACTGAGTTTTAAGTACGGTTTTTATACAATTTACACAAAGCATTACAGGTTACACAAAGTATTTTTACAACTTGCTGACCTTTACAAGTTATATTTTAAGTTTGCAAACGTGGGTAGTTATCCATTACTATTTTTCAATATCCTGCCCTTAAGGAGAACAAAGGTTAGTGGTTATCAGCGAAAACTATTTGCTTCCTCTTGCTTCCTCTTGAGGAATGTTAGTATAGTGTAATTCTTTACATTTGTGTTTAAGTAATAGTAAAGGCATAATTTGTTTTAAGGCTCTTATTAGATATATAAATTTTAAGTTAATGTTGGTTATATATACTTTTATTATGTGCTTATTATTAATCATATGTGCTTATTCTATTGTGATTTGATTGATTAGAAATGTAGTGAATTAAGATGTTTTTTAAGGAAAGTTTTACTGTGGGTGGTGATGGTGCATGTCGTGTTGGAACATCTTGTTTAAACATCTTGTTTGCTGTGCCTGCATTGTCTTAGCCCACTGGCGACTATGGAGGGGACTTGCTTTTGTGCAGGCTTACTTGGAGCCACTGAGTCTGGCACAGTTATACTTCTTGTGCTGTTTCTGAATCAGCTATCATTGTGTTCATTCTTTAAAACCGTATTGCTTACTTATCAGGACAAACAGACATTCAGCTTAACATACACTTACACTGTAACAGAAAGCCATACCCTTAGGTTAATGCGATAAAAAACAGCATGCTGGGCAACATCTCTGTCGCTGCGCACACTGGGGGTGCTGGGGGCTTCGCTCCAGGGAGCACAGACCTCCTTTCCGTCGTTTTACAACGCGGACAGCGCCACCTCGCTGCGGCTTGGTGCCGAGGGTGCGGCATAGCCCCCTTTTCTGTTTTTGAAACGCATTTCAAAGAGTTCTTGGCGTATGGTATTGATAGAAGAAAACAGACATCGAATAAGACATGGTAACAGTAACACAACACAGAATATCAGGCAAGCCATAATAGCTATGAACACAATATACTGGATCCAGGTTAATGGATTTAGTGTTTTAAAATTATCATTAAGAGACTGAGCCAGAGCATCTAGTGATGAGATAGGTAAATGAGTTTGACTTATAGCTGTAATGTTTTCTCGTAAATTAAGTAAATCATGTGTTATATCATTATCTTTCCAAACTCCTTGAAGATGTGTCTGTACTTTGGACCATGATTCAGACAGGTTATATGGTAAAGGAGTTACCCAAATGGCTTGAAAAGCAGAATGGTATTTAGTTTGTAGTTTCTGTTGTATAAATTTAATATCCTGCCCCAACGCTAGAACTACTTCTTCTAATACATTTAGTTTTGCTTCTAGCTTATTATCAATGCTGGCTTGTGTCAGTAAGGCTAGAGTTACATTATTGCTCAAAGCATTGACAAAGTGCGCTGTATGAACTTGTTGCACTAAGGCTGTAGTAGCTACAGTAAAAGTAGTGATTATAGAAATTAAAGCTGCAATGCTTAAAATTAAACTTGTTACAAATCTCTTAGGCCTAATTAATTCATTAAGTGTTTCTAACACTTGTAATGCTGCATTATTATAGCATGGATTACCTTGTAAATTTACAGGCAACATCACATAAGAAGGGTTTTTTTTTTTTTTTACAATTAACATAACATTTACTTGTTTATCATGTTGCGTATCAAAGGACGCAATACAATTAGTTATTTTTACAAGTTAAAAGATTTTAAAGGAAATACATAGTCAACTGGATCACATGTAAATTCTTTCACAAATTTTCTTTTATGAGTTTCATTTAACCTGCACAGACCATCTACAAACATTCTAAACTTTCTTGAACTTTTGCTCTGCCTTTTACTTTCTTACATAACTATTCTGTTTCAGGACAAAATTTATCACACAAGATTCTTTCTTTACACAATGTCATTCTCCTTTCTGTTTAATTTCTCTTACTCTCAAAAACTCACTTTCCACCAAACAGGATCCTAGTTTACCATGAAGTCACTTATTCACTCAGCTAAACTGATAATTAGAAGGTTTAAAAGGCAAGAATCTTATCCGTTGACAAAGATTCAGTTTGTAAAAATATTTTTCTTATTTATAAAAATTACTAGTGGCAAAGGGCCAATAATAAAGGTTTTAAACCTCACCCTTGGGATTCTGTCAGTGCTGTTGTCTGGGGGCTGTAACACTTGGGAGGCAGGCCCGCCCCACGAAGGGTAGGGGGGCCCCCAGCTTCTTTCCCCGTTGGGCCTTTTTAGCCGTCTTGGAGCCAGTGGAAATGCGCCCGGTGGTTTTGTTTGCTATCGGCGAGTGTACTTTCATTTTCTCCAAGCGGCGGGTGAGATCTTGCAGCGGCCGCTGGCGCCTCCTTCTGCGTTGTCTTTTCCGAATCTGAGTTAACTACTCCTGGAATAACTTCAAAGTTTTTAGTATAATTTGAACTTCTACTAATTATAATTCCAACTGTTCCCGGCAAGAGTTGCCCTTTTACTGCAGTGGGGATTAAAGTAACACCGTCCCATTTGGATAATAAGACATTCTTTTCACTTGTAAGATCTAAACCTGCACTGCTAGGAGTTCCTCGTGGAAGGTCATGAATAGTAAATTCAGGGGCTTGAGGATTCAATGTAGATAAAGGCTGTGTTTCATTAACTACAGCCTGCTCTCCCTTGGGGCCTGGGCTGGGAGAATGCCCCTTATCTAGTTTTTTGACCTTTGTGTGTTGTGCTCTTCAGCAGTAATAGCACCCTTGTCAGACAAGGGGGTCCCATCCTTATGAAACTTAGATTTACATTCATTTTTCCAGTGTCTGCCCTTCTTACAGCGAGGGCATAAGCCTGGGGGATCCCCCCTTGGCTTATTGGTGTTGGACCGTTTACAGTCCTTCTGAATGTGTCCCGGTTTTCCACAATTGTAGCAAGTAGGTATTGTATGTGGTGGGTCACAACTATAACAAGTATTGCTAGGGTTTTGTTGTCCTCTTCCTCCTTTATTAAAGGAATTTTTCACATATGAGCTAAATTTCTGACCTTGCATTGCTGCAGCAAATGCCATACCTTGGACAATTGCTGGTGAGGCATCTATACATGCTTTAACATAATCTTGTAATGTGCCTGTCTTTCTGACAGGGCGTATTAGATCTTGGCACAGCGTGTTCACATTTTCCCAAGCCAATTGCTTGAGCAATAATGTTGTTCCCTCAGATGGTGGGAGCATTCTATTGATGGCTTCTTCCAGCCGAGAAATAAATTCAGGGTATGTTTCTTCCACACCCTGCTTAATGCCTGCTAAGGTAGTACTTTTGGTTCCCGGAGGGGGGAGCTTACGCCAAGCACTAATGGCATTTTTTGTTATGGCTTCCAGAAATTGGCGGGGGATGGCCGTCTGTGTCTGAGGAGATGCAAAATCATCAGTTCCTAATAGCATAGCCATAGTGGGCTTAGGTCCCTTTCTACCAGAAAATTGAGTAATAGTATCTTTTGACCTATCTTCATATTCAGTTCTCCATAAGACATAATCACCAGGTGATAAAGTGGCTTTAGCTGTTTGATGCCAATCATAGGGAGTAAGCCAGAGGCTTCCAACTAAGTCTACAATCTGTAAAGTATATGGAGCAGAAGCGCCCGAAGTACGGACAGCCTGCTGCAATTCTTTCAATGTTTTAAGAGGCAGAGGTTCCCACACGGGGTCCCCATCGTCATTAGCTGACACTTTCACTGGAAAAGCGAAAGTAAAATCCCCTTGTTTCCGTGCTTCCTGCACTGCGCCCTGAAAACCTCGGGTTTCCTGCCTTGCGTTCTGAAAACCCATGGGAGGCAAAGGTGGCCAAGGGGCACGAGAGACCCTTTTAGCAGGACGTGCCTTTGTCATGCTTACAAACGCCATGGGGGGCTCATTATCATGATCAAAGAAATCCCCTTCCTCATCTTGTTTGGCCATTTCATCTGCTAAATCCCAATCATCATTATCAGACAAATCATCATTTTGTGGCGGTGGCGGCAATAGCTTTTTTAGAGTCGGCGCGGAGGGGACTACTCCCTCAGTACATGGCGCCGGCTCAGGCTCCGCAAGAGCCTCTGGAGGTACTTCATCATAAATGGGTGCTGCTTTAACTTCAGGGCTTTCAGCCTCAGAAGCGGTTTCCCTTATAAATGCCTCCAAAAATGTATTGTCAGTTAAAAGTTCTCTAATTTGCAACCACAAGGAAAAGGCTTGTGGGGGCAAAGTATGCTTCCCATGCGCCTGCACATGAGCTCGCATTTCCCGTCCCACTCTTTTCCAATCAGATAGAGATAGCGATCCCTCCTCCACGAACCAAGGACTAACCAATTTTATAAAATGCATAAGCTCCTCCAACCTTTTGAGGGACACATGAAACCCATTTTTAACCAACAAATGCTGTAACATGACACCGAACATACGTTCTTCCTTAACCAATGCGTGCCCCATGGTACCTGCTGATTGCTCACACTTAACCGGTCAGCCTTTACCGGCGGGACTGCAGCTCCCTGGTGAGAGTCGCCTTCAAAATGAGAAAAGATAGAAGAGGGGGAAAGAATACCTGTCCGTCGTCCCTGTTCGGGGCACCACCTGGCGCGAACCACCCTGTCGGTGGGCTTCAGTCTGAGGGAAAGCAGGGAAACGGAGTCAGGTTGGTTGAAAGGTCGACGCAGGAATGACAGTCTGGCACACAGCACTTGGTGAAGTATGCAGCTGTACTTTACTGAGTTTTAAGTACGGTTTTTATACAATTTACACAAAGCATTACAGGTTACACAAAGTATTTTTACAACTTGCTGACCTTTACAAGTTATATTTTAAGTTTGCAAACGTGGGTAGTTATCCATTACTATTTTTCAATATCCTGCCCTTAAGGAGAACAAAGGTTAGTGGTTATCAGCGAAAACTATTTGCTTCCTCTTGCTTCCTCTTGAGGAATGTTAGTATAGTGTAATTCTTTACATTTGTGTTTAAGTAATAGTAAAGGCATAATTTGTTTTAAGGCTCTTATTAGATATATAAATTTTAAGTTAATGTTGGTTATATATACTTTTATTATGTGCTTATTATTAATCATATGTGCTTATTCTATTGTGATTTGATTGATTAGAAATGTAGTGAATTAAGATGTTTTTTAAGGAAAGTTTTACTGTGGGTGGTGATGGTGCATGTCGTGTTGGAACATCTTGTTTAAACATCTTGTTTGCTGTGCCTGCATTGTCTTAGCCCACTGGCGTTTATGGAGGGGACTTGCTTTTGTGCAGGCTTACTTGGAGCCACTGAGTCTGGCACAGTTATACTTCTTGTGCTGTTTCTGAATCAGCTATCATTGTGTTCATTCTTTAAAACCGTATTGCTTACTTATCAGGACAAACAGACATTCAGCTTAACATACACTTACACTGTAACAGAAAGCCATACCCTTAGGTTAATGCGATAAAAAACAGCATGCTGGGCAACATCTCTGTCACTGCGCACACTGGGGGTGCTGGGGGCTTCGCTCCAGGGAGCACAGACCTCCTTTCCGTTGTTTTACAACGCGGACAGCGCCACCTCGCTGCGGCTTGGTGCCGAGGGTGCGGCACTCAGTAGAAAGGCCATTGACTTACAATGTCCTCCACTCTCTATCCTGAAAGTTGGCAAACGACTTTTCCGGGTGGCTCCATAAGCGTTACAGAGAAGAAACTGTTTTCACGTTCAAGAAGCACAGTGCCGGTTATCTGCTGGAGCAGGTAGAAAAGGTTAACCTTCTTTTCTTGCCGAAATCTTGCACACCGAACCAACTTGGTGAGTGCCCCATAGCTATGAATGTCCCTGTAGAGGAAACAAGGTAGTGTGCATTTGTAAGCAGGCATTCACCGTTAGCTCTCAATAGCCTTGCTGAAGGGAAGAAATGCTTTTTACTCCCAGCGAGATGCTGCCAGTTATACCCAGGAGCAGAAGAAATCTGCTCATCTCAATCCCAACAAGCAGTCGAAAGGCCACTCTCCATTCTGCATGCGTGAAAGAGAGGGCTGCCCTCCCAGACTGCAGCCGTCCACCACACCCCTCTGTGCCAGCGTGCCTCCAGACTACACTCCTTCCCATCGTACCCTAGTCCCCACCACTGCTTTCCGGCACTGTGCTTCCAGAGAGCAGTCCTCTGCCACAGCAGCCGACGACGTGGTCGACTTTCTGCAAGTGTACGACTTGTCACCCCTCGTTTCCCATGGCCAAAGTTTAGTTTCCCACTTCCATGGTGGATGCAGGCAAGCTACCTTTTCTGGGCAGCTCCATAAGTGTTAGAGCGGAGAAGAAACGTTTCTCATCTTCTAGATGCGCGCTGTCTGTGATGTGCTGCTGCAGAGTTAAACTTCTGTACTCACGAAGATCATGCATGTGGGTGGATTTGGCACATGGACCCACCTTGGAGAGTGCGCTATAGGTTTCAAAGTTCCCTGTGAACAAGTTATCATGCAGTTTGGAAGCAAGTATACCTCGCAATACCCTTACTGAAGAGAAGAAATTCTTTTCCCTCCCAGCGAGAAAGTGCCAAATATAAATTGGAGCATTAGCAATTTTCCCATGCACTTAGTTGAAAGGCCATGGGCTTACCCTGTCCTCCACGCGCCGTCCCGGAAGTTGGGAAACTCCGTTTCTGGGTAGGTACATAAGCATCATAGAGGAGAAGAAACTGTTTTTAGCTCTAAGAAGCACACTGCCGGTTATCTGCCCGAGCAGTGTTAACCTTCTTTTCTCGCCGAAATCATGCAAGTGTAAGGCTGTTGGCACATGGAGGACCCACCTTGGTGAGTGCCCCATAGGTGTGAATGTTCCCTTAAAAGGTCATTAGCTTACAGTGTCCTCCACTATCCATCCTGGAGGTTGGCAAACTGTGTTTCTGGGTGGGTCCCTAAGCGTTGTAGCCGAGAGGAAACTGTTTTTACCTCCAAGAAGCACACTGCCGTTTCTCTGCTGGAGCAGGGTTGACCTTCTTTTCTCGCCGAAATCATGCACGTGTAAGGCTGTTGGCAGATTAATAAAAATGAAGCCGGGGGCTTTTTTATGGCTTCATTACCATACAAGATTTTAGGCTGTACTCCAAACCCATAGTGGTCAAGACAGCATGGTACTGACACAAAAATAGAGACATAGACATTTAGAATCAAATAGAAAACCAGGAAATGAAGCTAATGTTTACAACCACCTAAACTTTGATAAACCAAACAAGAACATACCTTGGGGGAAAGACTACCTATTCAATAAATGGTGTTGGGAGAACTGAATATCCACATGCAAAAGACTGAATCTAGACCCACACCTTTCTCCACTCACAAAAATTGATTCGAGATGGATAAAGGACTTAAATTTAAGGCATGAAACAATAAAAATCCTCAAAGAAAGCATAGAAAAAACACTGGAAGATATTGGCCTGGAGAAAGACTTCATGAAGAAGACTACCATGGCAATTGTAACAACAAAAAAAATAAATAAATGGGACTTCATTAAACTGAAAAGCTTCTGTACAGCTAAGGAGAGAACAACTGGAGAAATTGACAACCTACACAATGGGAAAGGATATTTGCATATTTTGAATCAGGCAAAAGCTTGATAACTAGGAGCTATAGAGAACTCAAATTAATCCACATGACAAAAGCCAACAATCCCATATATCAAGGGGCAAGAGCCATGAATAGAATCTCCTCTAAAGAAGACAGACGAATGGCTAACAAACATACAAAAAAAATATTCATCATCCCTATGTATTAGAGAAATGCAAATCAAAACCACCCTGAGATACCATTTAACCCCAGTGAAAATGGCCCACATCACAAAATCTCAAAACTGCAGATGCTGGCATGCAACACTTTTACACTGCTTATGGGACTGCAAATTAGTACAACTTTTTTTGGAAGGAAGTATGGAGAATCCTCGAAGCACTCAACCTAGACCTCTCATTTGATCCTACAATCCCATTACTGGGCGTCTACTCAGAAGGAAAAAAAATCGTTTTATCATAAGGACACTTGCAGTTGACTGTTTATTGTAGCTCAATTTACAATCACCAAAATGTGGAAACAGCCTAAATGCCCACCAACACAGGAATGGATTAATAAGCTGTAGTATATATACACCATGGAATACTATTCACCCATTTAAAAATGGAGACTTTACATCCTTTGTACTAACTTGGATGGAAGTGGAAGACATTATTCTTAGTAAAGCATCACAAGAATGGAGAAGCATGAACCCTATGTAATCAATTTTGATATGAGGACAATTAATGACAGTTAAGGACATAGTGGGAGTGAGGGAAGGGGATAGCAGAGAGATAGAGGAGGAGGAATGGGTGGGGAAAGGAAGAGCAGAGAGGGAAGGAAGGGAGGGTGGGGCCTTGGTGTGTGCCACATCTTTTGGGGGCAAGACACGATTGCAAGAGGGACTTTGCCTGACAAATGCAATTGGTGTAACCTGGTCTATTGTACTTGCAATGAATCTCCAACAATAATACAAAAAAAAGAAATGTCCGTTCTATGCCTATTTTTTTGTGTTCTGATCATGAATGGATGCTCGATATTATCAAAGGCTTTTTCTGCATCAATTGAGACAATCATATGATCTTTTTTATTTTATTGATGTGATGTATATTTACAGATTTGTGTATGTTGAACAAACCCTGTAACCCTGGAATAAAACCAACTTGATCATGGTGTATTTTTTTGTTTGTTTTGAGAGTCATAAAAATCAAATCTTTATTTTTTGACCAGAAAGTTGAGATCAACAGGAGTATCATAATTTTTTTGATATGTTGTTGATTTCTGTTTGCTAAGATCTTATTGAATATTTTTGCATCAATATTCATTAATGATATTGGTCTATAATTTTCTTTCTTTGTTGTATCCTTTCCTGGTTTGGGTATCAGGGTGATATTTGCTTCATAGAATGTGTTGGTAAGTATTTTTTCTTTTTGTATTCTTTGGGAAACATTGTATAATATAGGTACTTGAAAGGTTTGATAGAATTCGGATGTGAAGCCATCTGGTCCTAGACTTTTTTGGGGGAGATTTTGTATTGTTGATGCTATTTCAGTGATTGATACAGGTCTGTTCAAGATTTATAATTCTTTCTGGTTGATTCTAGGAAAGTGACATGCTTCCAGATATTGGTCCATTTCCTTCAGATTTTCATATTTCTGGGAATAGAGATTTTTGTAGTAATCATTGAGGATTTTTTGAATTTCTAAAGTGTCTGCTGTTATTTCTCCTTTATCATTTCTGATAGACGATATTAGGGATTTTACTTTTCTATTTCTGGTTAGGTTCGCCAAAGGTTTATAATTTTTGTTAATCTTTCCTAAAAACCAACTTTTTGTTTTGTTGATCTGAATGATTCTTTTGTTTTCAATTTCATTTAATTCTGCCCTAATTTTGGTTATTTCTTTTCTTCTGCTGGGTTTGGGGTTGGAATGTTCTTCCTTTTCCAGTTACTTGAGATGATCTATGAAATTGTTGGCTTCTTCTCTGTTTTCTTGATGAAGACTTCCAATGCTATAAATTTCCCTCTTAGAACTGCCTTTGCAGTATCCCACAGGTTTTAATAATTTGTGTCTTTGTTATCATTTTGTTCCCAAAATGTGGTGATTTCCTTCTTAACCTTGTCTGTGACCCAGGTATCATTCAGCCTAAGATTATTTAGTTTTCATGACTTTGTTTTGAGTATGAAGATTCCTGTTGCTGTTAAGTTCAACTTTTATTCCATGGTGGTCTGAGAGGATACAAGGAATAATTTCTACAATTTTAAATTTTCTGAGGTTAGACTTGTGTCCTAGAATATGATCTATTTTGAAGGATGACTGGTGGGCTGATGAGAAGAATGTATACTCAGTTTTATTAGGGAGAAATGTTCTGAAGAGGTCTGTAAAGACCATTTGTTCTACAGTCCGGTTTAAGTCTAATATTTCTTTGTTTAGTTTCTTCTTCGAGGATCTACCCAAAACTGTCAAAGGGGTGTTAAAATCTATTATTGTGTAGGAAGATATCAAGTTGTTCATATCCATTAGGGTCTGCTTTATGAATTGAGGAGCATTCTGGTAGGGTGCATAAATGTTAATTATCAAAATCTCTTCATGTTGGGTGTTTCCCATGACAAATATTTAGTGACCTTCCTTATCTTTCTTTATCTTTGTTGGTTTAAAGCCAATTGTATCTGCTACTAAAAGTACAACCCCTGCTTTTTTCTCATTTTCCATTTGCCTGTATGAACAGCTCCGTCCCTTCATCCTAAGTCTATTTTTATCCTTTAAGGTAAGGTGAGACTCTTGTATAAAGTAGATATCTGGTCTAAGTTTATGTATCCAGTTAGCCAGCCTGTGCCTCTTTAGAGGACAGTTTAAACCATTCACATTAATTGAAAGAATTGATAAGCCTGGTTGCGCTTTGGGTGTCATGTTTTTTGGATGTCCAGTGGACATTCCCCCCCACCCCCAGTGGACATTTTTAATCCTTTCACCACTGTAGAAGTTGGGTTTTGTTCCAAAAAACCCAGGGTTTTTGCAGGGTGAGTTTACTTTGGAGATAGAGCATTGCTCTGCTCATTGTGGAGGATGGGTCTGAGAATATCCTGGAGAGCTGGTTTAGTTATGGCAAATTTCTTCAACACGTCTATGTCATTAAAGTATTTAATTTCTCCATCACAAATGAAACTCAATTTAGCTGGATACAGGATCCTGGGCTGGAAGTTTTGTTTTAGGAGATTGAAAGTTGATGACTTTCTTCTTCTGGCTTGAAACATTTCAGCTGAGAGATCTGCAGTCATTCTGATACTTCTCCCTTTGTAGGTGATGCTTTTCTTATGTCTGGCTGCTTGCCAAATTTTCTCCTTTATCTTAACTTTGGCAAGGTTAATCACAATGTGTCTAGGAGATGCTTTGTTTGGATTGAGTCTTGCTGGGGTTCTGAAACTGTCTGCTATCTAAAGTTCTGTATCTCTTGCAATGCTTGGGAAATTCTTCTCCAAAATCTCTTAGAGTAGAGCATCTGTACCTTTAGGACCATCCTCTTCTCCTTCAGGAATTCCTATAACATGAATGTTTTATCTTTTGGAGTGATCCCACAACTCTCTCAGGGAATGATCAGCTTTTGCACTCCTCTTTGAGTGTTTGGGGACATTCAAGAAGAACATTTTCGTTTTGTTTTGTTTTTGCAGTTTTTGGCCAGGGCTGGGTTTGAACCCGTCACCTCCGGCATAGGAGGCCGGCACCCTACCCCTTTGAGCCACAGGTGCCGCCCAAAATTTGATTTCCTTCTTCTTTTCTTTTTTTTTGTAGAGACAGAGTCTCATTTTATGGCCCTCGGTAGAGTGCTGTGGCATCACACAGCTCACAGAAACCTCCAACTCCTGGGCTTAAGCGATTCTCTTGCCTCAGCCTCCTAAGTAGCTGGGACCACAGGCGCCTGCCACAATGCCTGGCTATTTTTTGGTTGCAGTTTGGCTGGGGCCAGGTTTGAACCCGTCACCCTTGGTATATGGGGCCGGCGCCTTACCGACTGAGCCACAGGCACTGCCCTCAAGAAGAACATTTTCAAAACAAAAACTGACCATCTGCCTAGCATGGTCTGTAATGAGGTTTTTTATTTTTTTAATTTTATTATTTTTTTTTATTAAATCATAGCTGTGTACATTAGTATGATCATGGGGCACCATACACTTGGTTCATAGACCGTTTGACACATTTTCATCACACTAGTTAACATAGCCTTCCTGGCATTTTCTTAGTTATTTTGCTAAGACCTTTACATTCCACATTTACTAAGATTCACATATACCCTTGTAAGATGCACCACAAGTGTAATCCCATTAATCCCCCTCCCTCCACTTACCTCCCCACTCCCTCCCCTCCCTTTCCCCCTTCTCCCTATTCTTAGGTTGTAACTGGGTTATAGATTTCATGTGAAGGTCCTAGATTAGTTTCATAATAAGGGTGAGTACATTGGGTACTTTTTCTTCCATTCTTGAGACACTTTACTAAGAAGAATATGTTCCAGCTCCATCCATGTAAACATGAAAGAGGTAACGTCTCCATCTTTCTTTAAGGCTGCATAGTATTCCATGGTGTACATATACCACAATTTATTGATCCATTCGTGGATCGATGGGCATTTGGGCTTATTCCATGACTTAGCAATTATAAATAGGGCTGCAATAAACATTCTGGTATAAATATCTTTATTGTGATTTGATTTTTGGTCTTCTGGGTATATGCCCAGTAGAGGAATTACAGGATTGAATGGCAGGTCTATTTTCAGATATCTAAGTGTTCTCCAAACATCTTTCCAAAAGGAATGTATTAATTTGCATTCCCACCAGCAGTGCAGATGTGTTCCCTTTTCTCCACATCCACGCCAACATCTCTGGTCTTGGGATTTTGTGGTATAGGCTAGTCTCACTGGAGTTAGATGATATCTCAAAGTAGTTTTGATTTGCATTTCTCTGATGATTAAAGATGATGAGCGTTTTTTCATATGTCTGAAGGCCACGCGCCTGTCTTCTTCAGAGAAGTTTCTCTTCAAATCCCTTGCCCAGCCTGTGATGGGATCCCTTGTTCTTTTCTTGCTAATGCGTTTGAGTTCTCTGTGGATTCTGGTTATTAAACCTTTGTCAGAGACATAACCTGCAAATATCTTCTTCCATTCTGAGGGCTGTTTGCTTTCTTTACTTACTGTGTTCTTGGCTGTGCAGAAGCTTTTTAGTTTGATCAGGTCCCAATAGTGTATTTTTGAAGCAGCTTCAATTGCTGGGGGGGGTGGTCCTTCTCATAAAAAAACTCGACCAACCCAATTTCTTCAAGGGTTTTCCCTGAACTCTCTTCTAGCATTTAAAAAAAAAAATATATATATATATATATATTTTAGAGACAGAGTCGTACTCTGTTGCCCTCAGTAGAGTGCTGTGGCATAGACAGCTCACAGCAACCTCCAGCTCTTGGGCTTAGGTGATTCTCTTGCCTCCGCCTCTTGAGTAGCTGGGACTACAGGCGCCGGTCACAATGCCTGTCTATTTTTTGTTGCAGTTTGGCCGGGGCCGGGTTTGAACCCGCCACCCTCGGCATATGGGGCCGGCGCCCTACTCACTGAACCACAGGCGCTGCCCCTCTTCTAGCATTTTTATAGTTTCATGTCTTAGGTTTAAATCTTTAATTCAGTGAGAGTCTATCTCGGTTAATGGTGAAAAGTACGGGTCCAGTTTCAGTCTTCTACAGGTTGCCAGCCAGTTCACCCAGCACCATTTGTTAAATAGGGAATCTTTTCCCCATTGAATGTTTTTAATTGGCTTATCAAAGATTAAATAATGGTAAGTAGCTGGATTCATCTCTTGGTTCTCTATTCTGCTCCAGACATCTACTTCTCTGTTTTTATGCCAGTACCATGCTGTTTTGATCACTATCAATTTGTAGGTCTGGGACTTGAGGTCTGGTAGCATGATTCCTCCTGCTTTGTTTTTATTTTTGAGTAACGTCTTGGCTATTCGAGGTTTTTTCTGATTGCATAAAAAACGAAGACCATATGATTCTCTCAATCGATGCAGAAAAAGCTTTTGATAACATCCAACATCCCTTCATGATCAGAACACTCAAGAAAATTGGTATAGAAGGGACATTTCTTAAACTGATAGAGGCCATCTACAGCAAACCGACAGCCAATATCATATTGAATGGAGTTAAATTGGAATCATTGCCACTCAGATCAGGAACCAGACAAGGCTGCCCATTGTCTCCATTGCTTTTTAACATTGTAATGGAAGTTTTAGCCACTGCAATTAGGGAAGAAAAGGCGATCAAGGGTATCCACATAGGGTCAGAAGAGAACAAACTTTTGCTCTTCGCAGATGATATGATTGTATATCTGGAAAACACTAGGGCCTCTACTACAAAACTCTTAGAAGTGATCAAGGAATACAGCAGCGTCTCAGGTTACAAAATCAACATTCATAAATCGGTAGCCTTTATATATACCAACAATAGTCAAGTTGAAAAAACAATTAAGGACTCTATCCCATTCACAATAGTGCCAAAGAAGATGAAAGATTCGGGAGTTTATCTAACAAAGGACATGAAAGACCGCTGAAACTCTAAGAAAAGAGAAAGCTGAGAATGTTAACAAATGGAAAAATACACCATGCTCATGGTTGGGAAGAATCAACATTGTTAAAATGTCCATACTACCCAAAGCAATATATAATTTCAACGCAATCCCGATTAAAGCTCCACTGTCATACTTTTCTTTTATTTTTGTTGAGACAGAGTGTTTGTTACCCTCATTAGAGTGCTATGGTGTCATAGCTCACAGCAAACCCAAACTCTTGGGCTCCAGTGATACTTTTCCCTTAGCTTCCAAAGTAGGTGGGACAACAGGTGCCTGCCACTATGCCTGCCTATTTTTAGAGATGGATTCTCACTCTTGCTCAGGCTGGTCTCAAACTCCTAAGGTCAAGCAATCTGCCCTCCTTAGCCTCCCAGAATGCTAGGATTACAGGCATGAGTCACCTTGCCCGGCCTCTGTAATAGGACTTTTTAGTGCTAAAAATGTTGGAAGAATATAATTGACTAAATCAAGTTTAATGAAAACTTACCACATCATGTCCCTCTCATTTTGTTGTGGCATTTACAAATCATCATTTTGAACAATCAAACATGGTACATGGCCATGATAATTAAGGAAAGCCTTCATGAAACAGATGTAATAAGCTGTTTTACACAGAATGAATAATTGGGTTTGTCATTGATTGTGGTGATAGTTGGATACTGTGTAAATTGTGACTCACGCCTGTAATCCCAGCACTGTGGGAGGCTGAGGAGGGAGAATCACTTGAGCTCAGGAGTTCGGGACTCGCCTGAGCGACAGTGAGACCCCGACTTGTGAAAAAAATGGAAAAACCCAGCCGGGTGCCGCGGCGAGTGCCTGTAATCCCAGCGGCTTCCGGAGGTTGAGACAGAGGGGTGCCCGCAGCCCGAGTCTGAGGTTGTGGTGAGCTACCACGCCCACTGCACTCTGCTCAGGGGCATAGGGTGGGACCCTGTCTCAACAAAAAACAAACAAAAAAAAGTATTGATTTGTACTCATAAAATGAGTGAATTTTATGGCATTTAAATTATACTTCAAATCTGTTTTCTTTTACAACAATTATAAAGAGATGGTACTACAGAATGTTTCATTTTTTCCAAGAGACCTATAAGAGTTATTGTTCACTTTTAAATGAAATTAGGAATGTAAATGTTGAGTGAAAGGGAAACCCTTATAAATTATTAAAGCTTGATTTCATGTTAAAGAAATTAAACTGAATTTTGCTCTCCACAGAATATATGATTGTATATCTGGAAAACACCAGGGATTCTACTACAAAACTCTTAGAAGTGATCAAGGAATACAGCAATGTCTCAGGTTACAAAATCAACATCTAAAATTGGTAGCTCTTATATATACCAATAATAGTCAAGTTGAAAAAAGTTAAGGACTCTATTCAATTCACAGTAGTGTCAAAGAAGATGGAATATTTGGAAGTTTATCTAACAAAGAACGTGAAAGATCTCTATAAAGAGAACTATGAAACTCTAAGTAAAGGAATAGCTGAAAATGTTAACAAATGGAAAAACACACCATGCTCATGGCTGGGAAGAATCAACATTGTTAAAATGTCCATATTACCCAAAGCAATATACAATATACAATTTTAATGCAATCCCGATTAAAGCTCCAGTGTCATACTTTAAAAACCTCAATAATACTTAAAATACTGGAATCAGAAAAAACCTCAAATAGTCAAGACATTACTCAGAAATAAAAACAAAGCAGGAGGAATCATGCTACCAGACCTCAGACTATACTATAAATCGATAGTGATCAAAAAAGCATGCTACTGGCACAAAAACAAAGAGGCAGATGTGTGAAACATAATAGAGAACTAAGAGATGAACCCAGCTGAACCCAGCTACTTACTGTTATTTGATCTTTTATAAGCCAATGAAAAACATTCAGTGGGGAAAAGATTCCCTATTTAACAAATGGTGCTGGGTGAACTGGCTGGCAACCCGTGGAAGACTGAAACTGGACCCACACATTTCAACATTAACTAAGATAGACTCTCACTGTATTAAAGATTTTAACTTAAGACATGAAACTGTAAAAATACTAGAAGAAAGTGCAGGAAAAACTCTTGAAGAAATCAGCCTGGGTGAATATTTTATGAGAAGGACCCCCCTGACAATTGAACCAGCTTCAAAAATACACTACTGGGACCTGATCAAACTAAAAAGCTTCTGCACAGCCAAGAACACAGTAAGTAAAGCAAGCAGACACCCCTCAGAATGGGAGAAGATGTTTGCAGGTTATGTCTCCTACAAAGGTTTAATAACCAGAATCCACAGAGAACTGAAACATATAAGCAAGAAAAGAACAAGTGATCCCATCTCAGGGTGGGCAAAGGAGTTGAAGAGAAACTTCTCTGAAGACAGGTGCATGGCCTATAGACATATGAAAAAATGCTCATCATCCTTAATCATCAGAGAAATGCAAATCAAAACTACTTTGAGATATCATCTAAATCCAGTAAGATTAGCCCATATCACAAAATCCCAAGACCAGAGATGTTGGCGTGGATGTGGAGAAAAAGGAACACTTCTACACTGCTGGTGGGAATGCAAATTAATACATTCCTTTTGAAAAGATGTTTGGAGAACACTTAGATATCTAAAAATAGACCTGCCTTTCAATCCTACAATTCCTCTACTAAGTATATATCCAGAAGACCAAAAATCACATTACAACAAAGATATATATATCAGAATGTTTATTGCAGCCCAATTCATAATTGCTAAGTCATGAAAAAAGAAAGCCCAAGTGCCCATCAATCCACGAATGGATTAATAAATTGTGGCATATGTACACCCTGGAATATTATGTAGCCTTAAAGGAAAGATGGAGACTTTACCTCTTTCATGTTTACATGGATGGAGCTGGAACATGTTCTTCTTAGTAAAGTAGCTAAAGAATGGAAGAAAAAGTATCCAATGTACTCAGCCCTACTATGAAACTAATTTATAGCTTTCATATGAAAGCTATAACCCAGTTATAACCTAAGAATATGAGGAAGGGGGAGAGGGAGGGGAGGGAGGGGGGAGGATGGGCAGAAGGAGGGTGATTGGTGGGATTACACCTACAGTGTATCTTACAAGGGTACATGTGAAACTTACGAAATGTAGAGTATAAATGTCTTAACACAATAACTAAGAAAATGCCAGGAAGGCTATGTTAACCAGTGTGATGAAAATATGTGAAATGGTATATAGGGGGCAGGTGGTGTTGGAAGCCACACGTGTAGGGGGTTTAATTCTTCAGAAGTCACAAGTTGGTGGTGGATGGTGAATCTTGGTGGTGTTATCCTGTGAAGAGTCTGCCGTTTCTTGGAGACAACTCAAAAGGTGTTGCATTCAAGAGTCACTGCCACAACCAAGGTGAAGACCTGTAAGAGGTGCCATGTACAAGAAATGGGCCTCACCAGATATTGAATTGCTGGGACCTTGATCTTGGAGTTCCTGGCCTACAGAACTAGAGCAAGGGCCTTGGGTCATGAAGGTCACTGAAAAATCATTGACATGAAGCAGATTGATTAATAGAAGAAAGTGAACAATGTTTGCAAGTGTGATGTATGAGATCAAGACCTCAGAGAAGACCTCAGAGATGACACAGCTGCTGAAGAAGACAAAGTCTGAGGCATGACCATGGTGTCAGAAAGGGACTTCTGGACCCCAAGAGGAGGACAAAAACAGTGGAAAACTGGCAAGTGGTTGCGTGTGTTCGATGAACCTAATCCCACTGGCAGCCGGAAGTACAAGCAGCAGTGAGACTGCAAACTGGAAAGGCCTTACCTGTGAACTTTTTTGGTGTTTTTGGACTTGGAACTCAGTTGAACTCCCTTGGGGAGAGCTTGAGCAGGAGTGCGGAGAACTTTGGGCATTGTCTAGGGCCCCAGAATAAGCCACTGAGCCAGACGGAGCTAATAGTGTTTGGCTGTGGGCTGCAGGGAGCCACTGTGAGAGAACCGCCCTGGCAAGCTCTGCCCTCAGGGTTGCAGAGGAACGATTGGGCAGGAGCTAGTAACTTAGTGACTGAGCAGCCTAAAGGTGGGGACTGAGCTGCCTTACAGCCTTAACCCTCAGGTAGAGTGAGACCGGTTTTTGGCACACTGGAGCCTTGGGCTGTTGCCCTGGAGAGACTGCCGTGGCATCACAGCTCATGGCAACCTCAAAATCCTGGGCTTCACACCGCGAGGACCTCCATAAGAGCTACGTCGTGACACGTGACCCGCGACCACTGGGCCTCCGCATACCCTGAACCAGGAACTGTGGGAGCCATGCAACCCTGCATCCTCCCTCCTGTACCCTCCCTGCCACCACACCGGCCCACTTGTCTGGACCGGGACTCTGGTAGCGGCGTGCCCTCTGGAGCCCTCCGTGCCTCTGTGCAGAGCCCTTTTCCTGGCCACAAACTGCTGGAGACTTGGGCTCTCTGTACCAAAGTCACTGGGCACCAGGCACGCCCAGAACCGTGCGCACCACCTCCCGCCCTGTTGCTGGATCCGGGTGTGTCACACTCTGGAGCTCCTTCCATAACCAGAACTCCCTGGCTGGGGCAGCCCCAGAGGAACTACACAGGGTCACTCCCTACACAAAGATCCAGCAACAATAGAGTGATCCTGCTGGGGTCTAATCTTGGAGAGACACCTCCCCAACTCTGAGGACGGCCAGAGGCAACGGTGAAAAACAATCATGAGGTGAAATCAACAGAAAACTCTGGCAATATAAATAATCAGAGTAGATAAACTCCCCCAAGGATCAATGGGGCAGACACAGCACAAGATCCCATGCACAAATATATAGCTGAGATGTCAGAAATCGAATTCAGAATATGGACAGCAAATAAGATCGAATTAGAATTCCAAGCAGTAACCCAAAAGATATCTCAAGAATTCAACGACCAAATGACCAAAGATTTTGACACATTGAGGCAAGAAGTTGCAGCTCTCAAAGATCTGAGAAACACAGTAGAATCCCTCAATAACAGAATGGAGCAAGCAGAAGAAAGGATTTCTGACATTGAAGACAAAGCTTTCAAACGCTCCCAAACTCTCAAAGAGGAAGAGAAATGGAGGGCAAAAACAGATCACTCTCTCAGAGAGCTCTGGGCTAATTTGAAAAAAATCAATATTGATCTTATAGGGATCCCTGAAAGCGATGGATGAAGTGGCTTCACTAGGCACAGAGTCTCTTGTCCATGAGATTATGAAGGAGAACTTTCCAGACATGCCAAGAGATACTGAAATTCAGATAGCAGACAGTTCTAGAACTCCAGCACGACTCAACTCAAATAAGACATCCCCCCAGACACATCATAATCAATTTCACTAAAGTTAATATGAAGGAGAAAATTCTGAAAGCAGCTGGATGAAAGAAAACCATCACATACAAGGGCAAGAGTATTAGAATAACTGCAGATCTCACTGCTGAAACCTTTCAAGATAGAAGAGGATGGTCATCGACTTTTAATCTAAAACAAAATAACTTTCAACCCGGGATCCTGTACCCAGCTAAACTGAGCTTCATTTATGATGGAGAAATTAAATACTTTAATGACATTCACATGTTGAAGAAATTTGCCATAATTAAACCAGCTCTCCAGGATATTCTCAGACCTATCCTCCATAAAGACCAGCATAATTCTTCACCACAAAAGAAAACCAACCCAGAACATTTTGATCAAATTTTAACTTCCACAGTCTCAAAAGGATTAAAAATGTCCACCAGACTCTCGAAAGGCTTATCAATATTCTCAATTAATGTGAATGGTTTAAATTGTCCTCTAAAGAGGCACAGGTTGGCCGACTGGATACAAAAACTCAGGCCAGATATCTGCTGCATACAAGAATCGTATCTTACATTAAAAGACAAATATAGACTCAAGGTGAAAGGATGGTCATCTATACTCCAGGCAAATGGAAAGCAGAAAAAAGCAGGTGTTGCAATCCTATTCGCAGATGCAATAGGCTTTCAACCAACCAAAATAAGGAAGAATAAGGATGACACTTCATATTTGTTAAAGGTAATACTCAATATGATGAGATTTCAATTATTAATATTTATGCACCCAAATAGAATGCACCTCAATTTATAAAAGAAACTCTAACAGACATGAGCAACTTGATTTCCTCCAGTTCCGTAATAGTTGGAGATTTTAACACCCCTTTAGCAGTGCTGGATAGATCCTCCAAAAAGAAGCTAAGCAAAGAAATTTTAGATTTCAACTTAACCATTCAACATCTGGACTTAACAGATATCTACAGAACATTTCATCCCAACAAAACTGAATACACATTCTTCTCATCAGCCCAAGGAACATACTCCAAAATCAACCACATCCTAGGCCACAAATCTAACCTCAGCAAATTTTTAAAAATAGAAATTATTCCTTGCATCTTCTCAGACCATCATGGAATAAAAGTTGAACCCAATAACAAAAGGAACCTGCATACCCATACAAAAACATGGAAGCTAAGCAACCTTATGCTGAATAATAGATGGGTTATAGATTAGATTAAGAAGGAAATCACCAAATTTCTGGAACAAAACTACAATCAAGATATGAATTACCAGAACCTCTGGGATACTGCAAAGACATTCCTAAGAGGGAAATTTATAGCACTGCATGCCTTCCTCAAGAAAACAGAAAGAGAGGAAGTAAATAAATTAATGGGACATCTCAAGCAACTGGAGAAAGAAGAACACTCCAACCCCAAACCCAGTAGAAGAAAAGAAATAACCAAAATCACAGCAGAATTAAGTGAAATTGAAAACAAAAGAATTATACAACAGATCAATAAATCCAAAAGTTGGTTTTTTGAAAAGATCAATAAAATAGATAAACCTTTGGCCAACCTACCAGGAAAAAAAGAGTACAATCTCTAATTTTATCAATCAGAAATGGTAACCATGAAATAACAACAGACCACTCAGAAATTCAAAAAATCCTTAACAAATACTACAAGAAACTCTACTCTCAGAAATATGAAAATCTGAAAGAAATCGACCAATACCTGGAAGTATGCCACCTACCAAGACTTAGCCAGAACGAAGGGGAAATGTTGAACAGGCCTATATCAAGTTCTGAAATAGCATCAACTATACAAAATCTCCCTAAAAAGAAAAGCCCAGGACCAGATGGCTTTACGTCAGAATTCTACCAAACCTTTAAAGAAGAACTAGTACCTATACTACTAAACCTCTTCCAAAATATAGAAAAAGAAGGAATACTACCCAACACATTCTACAAAGCAAACAGGGAAAGACATCCTGTCCCAAACCAGGGAAAGACCCAACAAGAAAAGGAAATTACAGACCAATATCACTAATGAATATTGAGGCAAAAATACTCAATAAGATCCTAACAAACAGAATCCAACAACACATCAAAAAAATTATATACCACGACCAAGTGGGATTTATCCCAGGGTCTCAAGGCTGGTTCAATATACGTAAATCTGTAAATATAATTCAGCACATAAACAAATTAAAAAACAAAGACCATATGATTCTTTCAATTAATGCAGAAAAAGCTTTTGATAATATCCAGCATCCCTTCATGATCAGAACTCTTAAGAAAATTGGTATAGCAGGGACATTTCTTAAACTAATAGAGGCCATCTACAGCAAACCCACAGCCAATATCATATTGAATGGAGTTAAATTGAAATAATTTCCCCTTAGATCAGGAACCAGGCAAGGTTGCCCATTGTCTCCATTGCTCTTTAACATTGTAATGGAAGTTTTAGCCATTGCAATTAGGGAAGAAAAGGCGATCACGGATATCTACATATGGTCAGAAGAGATCAAACTTTCACTCTTTGCAGATGATATGATCGTATATCTGGAAAATGGTAGGGATTCTACTACAAAACTTTTAGAAGTGATCAAGGAATACAGCAATGTCTCAGGCTACAAAATCAACACCCATAAATTTGTAACCTTTATATATACCAACAATAACCAAGTCGAACAAACAGTCAGGGCTCTATTCCTTTCACAGTAGTGCCAAAGAAGATGAAATATTTGGAGTATACCGAACAAAGGACGTGAAAGATCTCTACAAAGAGAACTATGAAACTCTAAGAAAAGAAATAGCTGAAGATGTTAACAGATGGAAAACATACCATGCTCATGGCTGGGAAGAATCAACATTGTTAAAATGTCCATACTGCCCAAAGCAATATATAATTTTAATGCAATTCCTATTAAAGCTCCTTTGTCATATTTTAAAGATCTTGAAAAAAATAATACTTCGTTTTATTTGGAATCAGAAAAAAAATCTCAAATAGCCAAAACATTACTTGGCAATAAAAACACAGCAGAAGGAATCACACTACCAGACCTGAGACTGTACTATAAATCGACAGTGATCAAAACAGCATGGTATTGGCACAAAAACAGAGAAGTAGATGTCTGGAACAGAATAGGGAATCAAGAGATGAATCCAGCTACTTACTGTTATTTGATCTTTAACAAGCCAATTAAAAACATTCAGTGGGGAAAAGATTCCCTATTTAACAAATGGTGCTGGGTGAATTGGCTGGCAACCTGTAGAAGAGAGAAACTGGACCCAAACCTTTCACCATTAACTAAGATAGACTCTCACTGGATGAAAGATTTAACCTTAAGACATGAAACTATAAAAATACTTGAAGAAAGTGCAGGGAAAACTCTTGAAGGAATCGGCCTGGGTGAATATTTTATGAGGAGGACTCCCCAGGCAATTGAAGCAGTATCAAAAATACACTACTGGGACCTGATCAAACTAAAAAGCTTCTGCACAACCAAGAACATGGTAATTAAAGAAAGCAAACACCCCTCAGAATGGGAGAAAATATTTGAAGGTTATACCTCTGATAAAGGTCTAACAACTAGAAACTACAGAGAACTCAAATGTACTAGCAAGAAAAGAACACGTGACCCCATCTCAGGGAGGGCAAGGGACTTGAAGAGAAACTTCTCTAAAGAAAACAGACACACAATCTACAAACACATGAAAAAAAGTTCATCATCCTTAATCATCAGAGGAATGCAAATCAAAACTACTTTGAGATATCACCTAACCCCAGTAAGCGTAGCCCACATAACAAAATCCCAAAACCAGAGATGTTGGCATGGATGTGGAGAAAAGGGCACACTTCTACACTGGTGGTGGGAATGCACACTAATATGTTCCTTTTGGAAGGATGTTTGGATAATACTTAGAGACCTAAAAATAGTCCTGCTTTTTGATCCTACAATTCCTTTACCAGATTTATACCCAGAAGACCAAAAATCACAATATAACAAAGACATATGTATCAGAATGTTTATTGCAGCCCAATTCATAATTGCTAAGTCATGGAAGAAGCTCAAGTGACCATCAACCCACAAATGGACTAGCAAATTGTGGTACATGTATACCACAGAATATTATGCAGCCTTAAAGAAAGATGGAGATTTTACCTCTTTCACATTTACATGGATGGAGGTGGAACATATTCTTCTTAGCAAAGTATCTCAGGAATGCAAGAAAAAGTATCCAATGTACTCAGCCCCACTATGAAGCTAAATTATAGCTTTCACATGAAGGCTATAACCCAACTATAGCACAACACTATGAGGAAAGAGCCAAGGAAGGGTAAGGGAAGGGGGAGGTCAGGGTGGAGGGAGGGTAATGGGTGGGGCCGCACCTATGGTGCATCTTAGAATGGGGACAGGTGAAACTTACTAAAGGCAGAATATAAAAGTCTACATAAAATAACTAAGAAAATGCCATGAAGGCTACGTTGAACAGTTTGATGAGAATATTTCAGATTGTATGTGAAACCAGCACATTGTACCCCTTGATTGCACTAATGTACACAGCTATGATTTAACAATAAAAAAAGGTATATAAAACCAGTGTAAAAAAAAAAAAAAAGAAAGTAAACTGGTTTAACCACCAAACCATATTTATAGTGAAACAATTACTCCTATCAAAGTAAGCATTTTAGGAAATCTCTACTCATATCCCAGTTACATTGCCATTTCTCAGACATCCTATAACTCCTTTTAGAGGTTATAATACATCTTTTGTACATTTTTAGTCATGGAAAACTTCATTTTTGGGGAATAGGCTGAATCTTGAAAATAGCAAGTCTATTTAAGAATATGGGATATCCCAAAGGTCACTGATAAAGTCATCGTATATAGGGAAAATGGGAAATGTAACAGGTAACATGACTAATTCTTGTGTATGGCAATTGTTATATTTTTGGAAGACAAGACTCATTTGGAAATACAAGTTTTAACATTAAAAAATCTGAATTCTATTCCAGATTAATTTTTCCCACTTAACTAATGTCTACTAAAGGTACAACAGGAAAAATTACTTATACCCAACAACACTGGGTAAGAACATAACCACGTAAACATCTTGATCAGCTGAAAAGGAAACAGCCTGAACTGAATGATGGTAGGCTGTTCAGGAAACAACAAAGAAGAGACCAGTCAGGTAAAATTTAAAGCAGCATAATTTTAGAACTCTCCTATAATTTTTTTTTATTTTTTAGACAGAGTTTTACCCCATTGCCCCAGGTAGAGGGCTGAGGCCTCATGGCTCACAGCAACCTCAAACTCCTAACCTTGAGCAATTCTCTTATCTCAGCCTCCCAAGTAGCTGGGACTACACGTGCCCACCACAATGCTGGGCTAGTTTTCTATTTTTAAGAGAGATGAGCTCTCTCTCTTGCTCAGGCTGGTCTCAAACTCCTGAGTTCAAGCAATCCACCTGACTTGGCCTCCAGGAGTGCTAGGATTACAGGTGTGAGCCACTGTACCTGGCATCACCTATAAATTTTTGATGTGGTCAATTTTGTGTGAAGAATATTTAACTGTCTGACCTTCAGTATTACTTTTCCTCTCATTAATGATAGCTGCCTGATACTTAGGTTTATTCTAATCTTATCAGTTTTTCAATTATAGACTAATAGATAATTACTCATATTTATATTGTGCTCATCATCATTCTGGAACAACTAAAATGTCATCTTATTAACATTTTACAGAGTAGAAGAATTATTTGTAGACTTTCTGCTACTTTGGTTGAGGTTTAACTTTTATATGTTATATTTAAAGAAGAAAACTGCCTTTAGTTTCATGATGATTTTTAAGCCCTTGGACTTTGTCACTCAGCCAGCTTATTTTAGGACATGGATATAGAAAAGGTGGTTCTGGGGCAGTGCAGTAAAGAATCTGTAAGTCAAGAGTCATCTGTAGAAGCTGGTGTGGATTGTTCATCACATGGTGGAGTTCCATTTTTCCAGGTACCCAAATAAATCTTATCAGTTAACCCTTCCACATCTGACATAAATCATTCACGTGTTCAACAGAACAGCAGTATTCTTGTTATGTAGAATAAAACTTTAGTCATTTCTTTGGGATGGCTTGTTGACTTTTCCAATTTAAGTTATACAAATCCAATATTGATAAGTTGTTTCCTATAGAATAGAGGCAATATTTGACTTAATGTATATCCTCAGCTATTATAATTATCCCCATTCTGCTGCCTGTCTACTCAGAATGGATGCTGAGAGCAGTCATTTCTCTCTTCCCTCTATCCTTGGCATGGAAGTCCTGGAACCTATCTCTGCTCTGAAGGTTTAGACGCAGAGGTCCTCAAACTTTTTAAACAGGGGGCCAGTTCACTGCTCCTCAGACCATTGGAGGGCTGGACTATAGTTAAAAAAAAAAAAACTATGAACAAATTCCTTTGCACACTGCACATATCTTACTTTGAAGTAAAAAAACAAAATGGGAGCAAATATAATCACATAGCCTTATGTGGCCCATGGGCTGTAGTTTGAGGATTCCTGTTAGAGGTTTAAAAGATTGAGAGACCAGAGGCTTCTTATATTATATTAGCTATTTTTCCTCCTTCAGGCTCTTCTCATGTTAACTATTCCCCCACACTTCTCGAGATCCCTAGCCTCTATACTCTCTAGATGTAAAAACTGAAAATATCTCCAGACATTGCCAAATGTTCCTCGGGAGGCAAAATCATTCCCTGATAAGAACTACTACCCTATTATAAAGTCTGTAATTATGTCTTAGGAAAAAATGCAAAAAATTAATCTTTCTTTCACCCTACTTCTCCCATGCGTGGTATAATAAAGAATGCATCTGGCTGAGCATGGTGGCTCATATCTGTAAGTCCAGTAGGAAGGCTTTGGTGGGAGGATCACTTGCGGCCAAAAGTTTGAGACCAGCCCAGACCTCGTCTCTATAAAAAAATAAGCTGGTATGGTGGCATGTGCCTGATGTCCCAGTAACTTAGGAGGCTAGGTATGGGGGATTACTTGAGCCCAGGAGTTTGAGGTTGCAGTGAGCTGCGATCATATGATTGCATTCCAGTCTGGGCGATAGAGTGAGACCTGGTCACTAACAAAAGAAAAAAGGAGGTCATTCACCTCTACTTGCTAAACAAATTGTTGGCCACATTTGTGATCTTTTTCTGAAGTTAGGGTACAACTAAAGTGTATCAGATATTTATTTTATATTAACTTAATTTCTCTCCTTGTATCCACAGCATAAATAAATCACATGGAAAAGGCAAAGAAAACAGAGGCATTAATCCAGTGGAGAGGTCTAAAGTGGGAGAAACTACAGAGCACTCTGTCACAAACAGCAGATTACCTACCTCTACAAGTCCATATAAATCTTTAGTTAACTTGAGGGCCAGAAATTTATTTATTTTTGTATTTAATATTTTAAGTTTCCAATTTTAATAGTAAATCTGGACCAGATTTTCTTGATGTCACTACTGTAGAAAGGCATTTATTGCTGTGATTGATTATAAATTGGTTTCATAATAGTACTGAGTACATTGGATATATATTTTTTCTTTTTCCATTCCTGAGATACTTTCACAACTATAGCCCAGAATGAAGGATGGAAGGGGAAGGGGAAAGGGAAGGGGACGGGAGGGGAGAGGGTGGCTTGATAGAGGTAGGGTAAATGGTGGGACCACACCCATGGAGCATACTGCAAGGGTACAAATAAAATCCATGAAGTATAGAACACAAACACATTGATTAAGTAAATCAGGTGAAAGCTATGTTAGTCAGTTGGATGTAAGCATTCCAATTTTACAAAAAATCCACACATTGAATCCCACAAAAGCATAAATGTATTCATAATCTATGTATATATGACTTAATAATAAAAAAGCATTCATTTCTCACCTAATTCTAAGAAATACTGTGCAAACAGCCCTTAACATATTCTTTTGGCCCAGAGATAAGCCAGGTATATCAGAGTATAGCTGTTCCAGATCAGAAGCACTCCTTATGATCTGTTTTTTGATTTCTTCCTGAAATGCTAAAACCAGATATTAAAAAAAAAGAAAAGCCAGGCATGGTGGCTCAAGATTATGATCCTAGTAATCCAAGTGCCTCTGGAGGCTGAGATGAGAGGATTACTTGTGACTCTGGAGGCTAAGATGAGAGGATCACTTGAGCCCAGGAGTTCAATACTAGCCTGAGCAATACAGTGAGACCTGTCTCTGTAGTCTCAGCTACTGGGGAGGCTGAGGTAGGAGGATTGCTTGAGCCCACAAGTTCGAGGCTGCAGTGAGCAATGATCATACCACTGCAGTACAGTCTCAGTGACCGAGTGCATCTCCTTATTAAAGAATGCTAAAACTTCTTAGTGTTTTAATCTCTTAAAAACGCCGTCCCTATCCATCCTCCATTTTCTTCTCTCAGTAAAGTTCATTTCCTTTTGAAGAGGAATTTACTGAAGGTCAGCAAGTAGTCAGCTTCAGACTGTGCTCCTGTAACCCACATTCTTGATCACGTTGTCACACCTTCTGTGGGAGTCAGTGGATAACTGGCAGGACTGAAAATTTTCCTTGGAAAATCTCACCCACAGAGCGACCCCAAGCACTCATGATGAGGTCCTCACTGAGCATCCTGGTCCAGCCACCTATTCAACTGACAGCAACTGCATCTGTCCATGCTGCAGCGACAGTGGGCAATACCATGTTCTTGCCTTCATGGAATCTATGACTAACTCGAGTCCAAAACTTCCCTGAAAAACTTTTGTACTTCTACTGTCAGTAATGATGAAGTAATTGTCCCCTAATTATATACAACTACAATACTGGACTACTTATGAAATAAATGTTTTCAGATGTTTCACAGAATGGAGTGCGGAATGATAATCCACTGGTCAGGGAACCCATTCTCGTGGGGAACCTGGTGCTAAACCATTTGTAGACGACCTGCTTCTGAGTCGGGGTTTCATAAATAGCAGAGTAGCTCCTTCCCTGCAATTTATTTTACGTCAGCCCTGGAAACAGGGTTTGTCCCATATTGCGCAAGCGCACATCCGGAACCAAGAACGATCCAACCAACCTACCAACCGACCATAGGCCGTTCTGCCCTCTCCCGCCTTGGGCTGTGGGAGGCGCAGGTAGGGGGCGGCAACAGCTGAGCTCGAAGCTGGGGCGCAGTGGGTGACGCTGCGCGGCGCTTCCCTCTCCCCTCCTGCCCACTGGAACGCGGCCTCTGGGGAGCCGCGGTGTTTTCCGAGTCCCCGGGTCCTGGCCCCTCCACCCGGGGTGGTGTGGTCGCGGACCGTAGGGCCGATCCCAGCTCTCCCCCCGCCCATCTATCAGAAATTTATTTTTAAGGAAAATTGCAAATAAAGTTGGAAACCTCAGAACTTGAACCTGTGTATAGACTTTAAAAGGACAGATTATATCAAGGCAATACACTGCAAATTTAATTAAATTTAATATCTACCCATTTTTCTGTCAACCCAAAGTTCATTTGTATTGTATATTAAGTTGGATTTTAGAATTTGGACTTGGCACTTAATACATATTTCTAGTTTTGCATATAAAGTAGCTCTTTTATTTTAATTTTTTTTGAGACAGAGTCTTACCCTGTTGCCCTCAGTAGAGTGCTGTGACGTCACAGCTCACGGCAACCTCCAACTTCTGGGCTTAGGTGATTCTCTTACCTCAGCCTCCCAGGTAGCTGGTACTACAGGCGCCCGCCACAACAACCAGCTTTTTGTTGCAGTTTGGCTGGGCTGGTTCAACCCGCCAACCCGTAAATGGGGCGGGTGCCCTACCCACTGAGCCACAGGCATTCTTGTGTGTATTATTAAATAGGGAGGCCAGGCATGGTGGCTCACATCTGTAATCTTAGCATTCTGGGAGGCTGTGGTGGGAGAATCCCTTGATCTCAGGAGTTTGAGACCTGAGTGAGACCTTTGTCTCTACTAAAAATAGAAAAATTAGCTGGGTATTGTGGCAGATGTCTAGTCCTAGCTATTCAAGAGGCTGAGGCAGGATTGCTTGAACCCCAGAAGTTTGAGGTTGCTCTGAGCTAGGCTGACTGAGGCCCTGGCACTCCAGCCTGAGCAACTCCAGCCTTTCCCAAAACAAACAAAACCAAATCTGTATTTGCAAGTGACTAATAACATAAAAACACATAAAGCAAAAATTGAAAAATTGACAGGACTAAAGAAAGAAAAGGCTAGAACAGACTAAGAAAAGTTTGGTGCCTCTTATTTTTACTAATGTTTTCCCCAAAGGTCTTTGCTTCTCTCAACTGAAGCATTAAAATTGAATATGGTTTTGTAGATGCCCGTTATCTGTTACACAAAGTTTAACGGGTGGGAGCTCAGCTTTCTCATAACATAAAATTCTGGCTAACAATATATAGGAAGAAAACACATTCTCTTTAAGTAGTAATGATTAAAGTGAGGTATGCATTTATATTCCCCAAATGATGCAGTCATATAACTTTCAATATTGGGCAGAATTTTCCATGACATAAATGGAAATAAAAGTCTAGTTATAAAGCCACCTAAAACTGCATTATTTGCAAAAACTTTATCTCAACATTTGAATGTTTCAACACTGGTAAGTTTACCTTCCATATTTCTAATTTTATTTGTGACTTCCTCTTTGACCCATTGGTTATTCAGAGGTGTACTGTTTAATTTCCAAATATTTGGAGATTTTCCAAATATCTGTTATTGATTTCTAGTTTAATTATATTGTGCCCAGATAACATACTTGTATGATTTCAATTCTTTAAAATTTGTGGAGCTTTCTTTTTTAATGACCCAGAATGTAGACTATATTGTTTGAATGTTTCATGTACCTGAGAAAGACTGTGTCTCCCATTGCTGGTATATTGTTCTATAAACGTCCATTCAGTCAAGTTGGTTGATAGTGTAGGATAATATTTAGAAATAAACATATCCTACATCAAGCACACAAAGTGAATTCAATATGAGTTTAAAATGACTTGCTTTTCTTCCAGAGGATTTAAGGGACCTGGACCCCCCTGGGATACATGCAGAGTTGGCTTCCCTGGAGTTATTCCATAAGCCATTTTTCTGAAGCTGTACACCCTGTGAAGCCTGAGATCAAAGGGCATGCCACCCTTCCTCAGAGATATGGGCCAGAGGGTTGACGTATGTTAACATATTGTCAGAGGTCTATAGGTGCTCTGCCCTGAGAAAAAGAAACAGTCATTACTTCATACTGAGTAAACTGAGTGAATGCTTGAAGATATTCTTCCATTAACTCTAGTTCCCCTGTGGCTACTTTCTTCTTTAAGATTTTGTTTACACACCTGCCCAGAGATTAGTCAGTGTTTAGAAGGAGATGTTTACTGCAAAAGTGATTGTGTTAATGTGGTAACAGGATATTTCCTTTTTAGTTGATTTCAGATAGGTAAATTGAGGTAATGGTGAAGCTAATAGATAATATATTGTGTACATGACTAGAAAGGTATAAAATCAAACCCCTAAATAAAGATCTTCACTACATGCCATCTCATCTCATGTAGTCTGTTTCTTGACTTAATAATTACAGGAGCAAGTTTACACCCACGGCAAAGCTGCTGTTCATTCGTGTCTCCAGTCATGCAACAGATAGGGTTGTCAAATATTCTGTATCCTTATTGGTTTTCTATTTAGTTCTATTATTTAAAATGTTGGAAACAAATGTGGATTTGTTTATTTCTCTTTTCAGTCCCTTGAATTTCTAGCCCCTCTGTTGTAAGGTGCATTCATATTTACAATTGTCATATTTAGTGAATTGATCTTTATCATTATAGAATGTTCTTTCTTTTCATCCTTGGTGATATTCCTGATCCTAAACGTCAGCTTTGATACTGACATAGCAACACCAGCTTTCTCTTCTTTTTTTGAGAGCTGGATATTTCTATGTTGCCTAGGCTAGAGTGCAGTGGCTGTTCACAGGTGCAGCCATAGTGCACTACAGCCTCCAACTCCTGGGCTTAAGTGATATTCCTGCCTCAGCCTCCCAAGTAACTAAGACAACAGGAGCATCTCTGCCCACAGGTCCTGCTTTCTTTGGATCAGTGTTGAAGGGCTTTCTCAGTGATCTTTGTCTCTTTTTCTAGTAGTCAGACTGCTTTTTTCTTTAGTAGTTTCTTCACAGGGGAGAGTCCAGAAACTCTAGAGTAGTAGTTTTTAGTTTTTAACTTTATCACAGTCATGATGGTCTTAACCTGTTTGCTGGGAGCCCCAAGTTTTGCTGCCCTTCCCCCTAGGGCTTTTGTGTGTAAGAAAAAAAGGCCCTGGGTAGAGCTTCAAACCTTTCCTATAGTGGTGGCAGCTTTCCTTCTCCAAGTCTGCACCATTGATGGAAGTTTATTCTCCCACCCTGCCTCTAATCTTCCTTGGGCACCTGGTAAAGTCTATGGAGAAAAGCCTGTTAGTAGGTGCAATCTCCAATTGCATCTGCAGCTCCCAGGGAATCTATACTTTCATGCTATAATAGTTCACATGGATCCTTTGGCAACTGGTTTAAAATCTCAGTGTAATTCTTACCTGCTTGCATGGTAAGCTCTCTCCTCCTCCCAAGCTCTGACATGTCAGCCACTGATCAGTCTGTTCCTCTGTGGAAGGGCTCAATCTTTCCATAGTGTAATGGCTGTTCTGAGGCTTTCACTCTTGATGGGTTCAAGAAAACTTATGACTGTGTTTTTGTCTTGTTAGGGTAGAAACAAGGCTCTTTTCAGCTTTCTACATCCCAGGTGGGAGCCCGTCATTAACATTTTCCACCTTGTTAGACAGGTAGTGGAACTACTTTGAAGACAGATTCTTTTCAAATATGTATTTTTTCAAGTGTTTCCCCTGCACTCTCTTCAAAAATTTTTAGTTTCATGTCTTAAGTTTAACCAGTGAGAGTCAATTTTTGTTGGAGGAGAAAGGTGTGGGTCCAGTTTCAGTCTTCTACAAGTCACCAGCTAATTCATCCATCACATTCTATAAAGCAAATACCATCCTGATCCCCAAACCAGGAAAAGACCCAATAAGAAAATTATAGACCAATATCACTAATGAATATAGATGCAAAATTAAGATCCTAGCAAACAGAAGCCAGCAACACATTAAATAAATTATACATCATAACCAGGTGGGTTTCATCCCAGGGTCCCAAGGATAGTTCAATATACATAAATCTATAAATATAATACATCACATAAACAAAATGAAAAACAAAGGCCATATGAGTCTCTCAATTGATGCAGAAAAAGCTTTTGATAATATCCAGTATCCTTTCTTGATCAGAACACTTAAGAAAATAGGTATAGGGCAGCGCCTGTGGCTCAGTGAGTAGGGTGCTGGCCCCATATGCCGAGGGTGGCGGGTTCAAACCCAGCCCTGGCCAAACTACAACAAAAAAATAGCTGGGCATTGTGGAGGGCGCCTGTAGTCCCAGCTACTCAGGAGGCTGAGGCAAGAGAATCGCGTAAGCCCAAGAGTTAGAGGTTGCTGTGAGCCATGTGACGCCCCGGCACTCTACTGAGGGTGGAAAAGTGAGACTCTGTCTCTACAAAAAAGAAAAAAGAAAATAGGTATAGAATAGAGGCCATCTACAGCAAACCCACAGCCATATCGTATTGAATAGAGTAAAATTGAAATCATTTCCACTCACATCAGGAACCAGGCAAGGTTGCCCATTGTCTCCACTGCTTTTTAACATTGTAAAAAGAAGTCTTAGCCATCGCAATCAGGCAAGAGAAGGCAATCAGGGCATCCAAATGGGGCCAGTGGAGATCAAACTCTCACTCTTCACAGATGATATGATTGTATATCTGGAAAACCCCAGGGACTCAACTACAAAACTCCTAGAAGTAATCAAGGAATATAGCAGCATCTCAAGATATAAAATCAATACTCACAAATCTGTAGCCTTTATATATACCAATAATAGTTAAGGTGAAAAAACAATTAAGGACTCTATTCCCTTTATAATAGTGCCAAAGAAGATGAAATATCTGGGAGTGTACCTGACAAAGGTTGTAAAAGAGCTCTATAAAGAGAACTATGAAACTCTGAGAAAAGAAATAGCTGAAGTTGTTAACAAATGGAAAAATATACCATGCTCATGGCTGGGAAGAATCAACATTGTTAAAATGTCTGTACTTCCCAAAGCAATCTACAGATTTAATGCAATCCCTATTAAAGTAACTCTGTCATAAAGATCTGAAAAAATTAGTGCTTCGTTTTATATGGAAACAGAAAAAAACTCAAATAGCCAAGACATTACTCAGAAATAAAACCAAACCAGGAGGTATCATGCTACCAGACTTCAGACTATACTATAAATCTATAGTGATTAAAACAGCATGGTACTGCTACAAAAATAGCAAGGAAGATGTATGGAACAGAATTGAAAACCAAGAGATGAACCCAGACACTTATCATCATTTGATCTTTGATAAGCCTAGTAAAAGTATAAATTGGGGGGAAAGATTCCCTGGGTGGGTGACTTTCCTTTTTTTGAGACAGTCTCACCCTGTTGCCCTCAATAAAGTGCTGTACCATCACAGCTCACAGTAACCTCCAAATCCTGGGCTTAGGTGATTCTCTTGCCTCAGCCTCCTGAGTAGCTGGGGCTACAGGTGCCCACCACAACACCTGGCTATTTTTTGTTGCAGTTTGGCCAGGGTGGGGTTCAAACCCACCACCCTCAGTATATGGGGCTGGTGCCCTACCCACTAAGCCACAGGTGCCACCCTTGATTATTCTATAAAGACACTGAGGGGGCCTATTTCATACCCTTTGTATGGAAATTTAATCTATGACTTATTTTTTAAAAAGTATTAGATAATTGAAATATTTTAATAAGTGGGTTTTGAAATAACTTGTGTAATTTTTAATTATGCCTTTTCAAATAAAAGGTGGTGGAAATCAAATTTATTTTAACATGGTAGTAAATGATTAATGATTTTGCATATACTGTATATATGTGTATATTTACACGCCTGATTATAATAGGCAACATATTTGCATATGTATTTAGATTTAATAAAGTAACTTTACTCTTTTGCTTTTTCTTTTTCTATTTTGAAGACCCTCTGTTTTTCATTTTAATATTTCAGACCACAAAGGAATGGGTGCATACCCAAAGAATACATTGTTTACAAGTAGACTCTTGCATACATTACCATTGGTGTCTCAATAGCAAAGACTTTGTGGGAGCACAAAAAGCCTTTACTTGTTTAAGAATCATATCTGAGACTAAATCCTTGCTTTGCTATTTATTAACTCTGGGTCTGTGGACAAGTTTTTTAACCTCTCTGGGCCTATTTCCTCATCTCTAAAGTGGATTTATCATCTATCTGCTGGACTCTTAAAATGTAGCCAAAGTTTCTTTGGCTTCTAGCATTGGGGGTACAAAAAGGTTGAAAATAATGAGCCTATAGTCATTTTTTGGCTGGTCTTCCACCAACTCCAAGGCTGGAACTCCTTATGTGACATCCTTCTTCTGTCCCTCCACAATCATTGTTCCTGAAGACTTTGAAAGAGAAGAGTCACACAAACTCTGGCTTAGAGCCATCAACCATTAAAATTTAGGAAATGCTGCTTTCCATCCTGATACTTGTCACCAGCACTACTGCTGTTGCTGTCACTATGGAAACACCACAGCAATCGTCATGATTATTCTTGCTCCTGTACATTATTATTTGTCCTCATTAGGAATTCTTACATATTCTGGTCTAACCGCTGTTTGCTTTATCATTGAGAGAAATGGAATGGATGCTTTCTCTCTAGAAAGCTCTTTACATTCAGCATTGGCCTTTCATCCTATAACTCCCACCCTTTCTCCTAGCCATGCTGGAGGTATGCAGTTGTGATATACCCAGTTGGTGCCAGGTACAATGCTGGGTACTGGAGGACCAGGGATGACCGAGACATAGCTTCTGCTCCTCAGGAACCATCAGTCCAAAGGTGTCCCCTCTAGTCTTGGAAGTTGAACCATATTTCATTAGGTTCAGTCCCTCAGATCAACCTGGGCACTCACCCTCTTCCTTTTGCTTTCCCCTTCCCTGTCTCAAATATGGCTCTTCCCTTGTAGCTTGAGTGACTGACTGGTTGGAGATACCAATAATCAGGGCACTCTACTGAAGGCGGTAAAATGAGACTCTGTCTCTACAAAAAAAAATAAATGAATGAATGAATGAATGAATGAATAAATAAATAAATAAATAAATAAATAAAGAATGGAAACCCTTCTGAGTAACCAATGAGAACCATCTTTTCTAAACAGTGGTTCTCAAACTGTGGGTTGTGACCCCTTTGGGGGTCAAACGTTCCTTTTACAGGAGTCACCTAAGATCATCGGAAAACACATTACAATTCATAATAGTAGCAAAATTACTGTCATGAAGCAAAATTACAGTTATGAAGTAGCAACAAAAATAATTTTATGGTTGGGGGTCACCACAACATGAGGAACTGTATTAAAGGAAAGTTGAGAACCACTGATTTAGGAAACAGACATATAGCTCTGTCCATGTTGTCAATTTTTGTTTTTCCTCAACTTAAGTCATAAACAACAGTATTTTGTTGTTTTTGCTTGTTTTGTGTTGCTACAACAGACTATCACAGACTGGTAATTTATAAAGAAAACTAGTTTATTTAGCTGACAGTTCTGGAGCTTAGCAAGTCCTATACCAAGGTGCTGGCATCTGTCAAAGGCTTTCTTGCAGCACCATCCCATGGAAGACAAGGTGAGAGAGGACAAGAGAGGACTGAACTCAGGTATTATAACAAACCTACTCTCCTGATAATGAACCCGCTCCCGAGATAATATTAATCCATTCATTAGAGCAGAGCCCTTAGGCATCTCTTCAGGTCCCACCTCTCAACACTGTGCACTGGGCATGAAGTTTCCAACCTATGAATGGACACATTGAACCCAGGGCATTTGCAGAATTTATGAAGTACAAATATAAGTCAGCCCCAAACTGTTTGCCTTTTAACTTGAGAGAAGAAAAGATTTTTACAGCTATTTTTTGGGTGAGGGAAAATTTATTCCACTCACCTCAAGAAGGAGGTGAGTAGAAGGAAATTAAATTACTACTCAGCCATGGTACTAAAAATTGTAAAGTAAGTAGTACATTTAATCTTAACCATGTGATATATCATTATTAGCCTGGCTTTCTTTTTTTTTTTTTTAGGCTAACCTCAAAACAACAATAAAAAACACAGGGTAACAAAGTGTAAATGCCTTCTCCAAGGTCATAGAGTTAGGAAGTATCAAAGAAAGGTCCTGCTTTTAACTACCTGGTAACACTACCTTCTACATTCATGAGTATGTTAGGCTTGGCACCTGTAGCTAAGTGGTTAGGGTGCTGGCCACATGCACCAAGGCAGGCAGGTTTGAACCTGGCCAGGCCTGCTAAACAACAATGACAACTGCAACAACACAAACAAAAAATACAGCTGGGCATTGTGGCAGGCACCTATAGTCCCAGCTGCTTGGGAGGGTAAGGCAAGAATATTGCTTAAGCCCAAGAGTTTGAGGTTGCTGTGAGCTGTGACACCATAGCACTGTACTGAGGGAGACACAGTGAGACTCTGTCTCAAAAAAAAAAAAAAAAAAGTCCAGACATTACGGAAAGAGAAGGTAAGAAGATTGCAATGTTGTCTATGTGACATCTGGCTCATTGCTAGACTAATAACTAGAATCTAGAGCACTTTTTTTTTTTTTTGCAGTTTTGGCCAGGGCTGGGCTTGAACCTGCCACCATCAGCATGTGGGGCCTGTGCCCTATTCCCTTTGAGCCACAGGTGCCACTCTCAACTTTTTTTTTTTTTAATCTCACAGCACACTTGAACCTATAGTTAAACTTCCACACCACATTTAAGTTATGTTGATCAAAAAAAGTAACACAGGGGCAGGGGCAAGATGGCCAACTGGAGCCAGCTTTCCACAGAGGCACGGACCAAAAGGAGAGTTAAAGGACAGAAGTTTAGCAAGTAAGCCAATGGTTTGGAGCTGAATCAAGAGAGAAGGTTGAACAAGGCACATCAACTCTGCTGAGCCAAGCTGCGACCCCAAGGAAACAATAGGTACAAAATCCATCGCCAAGTGCATGAGAGTCCGCTCCTCCATGAGAACAGCTTACAGTATACTCTATACAAGCAAGTGAGCAGAGTTCAGATCCCATCCTATTTTATCCCACAGGAGAGACCCTCCAAAAACAGGAACTCCTTCTTTAGAGAGGACTTACGAATGTGCCATGGCACTCTCCCACCAGGCATAAAACTGTATATATTCTTTACCTGTAATTCTGAACTCCCAGCACTCTCACCCTGAGGTCTGGAAGCCTGTCCCCCATAGAGTCCAGATTCTTGGGCATTTTCTCGAGAGGTGTGGCCAGGGCATTGGCAGTTGCTGGTCTGTGCTGATTCTGTGGCACAGGAGTAAGGAGAAGATGGTCAACTGAGAGGGAACTATATAGGAGAAGGGGAGAGGGAGAGGTGGTGCCCTGAGGCACGGAGCAGCAGTGGCAATGGTGGGAACAATAGGGCTCACACCCTGGGGATATTTTGGAGAGACACTCCCTGTTTCTCTGGGCAACCAGAAGAATCCATCTTCTCTGGTGGCAGCCACTGGAAGAACAGATCTTGGATGGAAACACAGGCTCCATGAGTAAAGTGTATGCCAGAGGTGGTACCTGCCTGGGCAGGGCATGGGGACTAGAATACCCATGCAGAGATGGTATACTCACAGAGCAGAGCTGAACCAGAAGGACTGCTTTAATGAGTCTAAGATGCATGTGGCCCTCAGGGCATCATAGCTGAGGCAAACATAGGTGGGAAGAGGCAGAAACAAAAGCTGAGTGTGAGCCCTAGCCATGCCCACCCCAACACAGACTGCAGCCGAGATAGACATGCCAGCTCCAGGCAGCAGCACAGACTGGGGCTGAGTCACAGTTTCTGTGAACTCAAACAGCCCCTGGTCCGCAGGGGAATATAGCCAGGACAGAATCAGAAAGTCTGTGAAAATGTAAGTGTCAGAAACATCAATCGGGGCGGGGCTGGAACTGAGTGAACCACCCCAGCCTGCATTAAGCACCTGAGGTTGTCAGGGCTCAGCTCCCCCTGCTAGATAGTGGTAGAGAGCAGCAGCCTGGCCAAGGAGACATAGATCTCCCTGTGACTCAGGCAGGCGTAAACCTCATTGGAGGGAACTGGATCACAGCCCTTCAGGGTTACCAGTGACTGGATGTGACAGAGGTGCAAGGTGGGGAAGGAGGCATCAACCTTCCCAGACTAATTCATTTGCTGGGTGGGTCATTCTGACCTCACGGTGGACCAGAGCTAGTCATACTTGAGTTACCAGAAGACCCGTGCTGTCTAGCTGCTGGAGACCTTTTGAACTCACCCACCTGAGACAGGTGCTGACTGGGACAATTTATTTGGACCTCTTGAACTGGGCCAATCACCCAAGGACTATCCAAAGTGGTACCCTGGATGTGTGGTTGTGGAAGGTTTGATTTTCCTTTTCCAGTTGTTGCCCAAGGGAGGCAGGGTGACTTAATTACGTGTATTTCTCCACAGCTGAGACTTCAACCCAGATTAACTGACACTAGGGTAGAAGAAAGACCAGCTGAAAACAAAACAGAGCCACTTAGCCCCACCACACCAAGCAGGTCCCCAGTTTCTCAGGCTGTAGCACTGAACAGGTCCTTGGCAAAGCTCTAGGGGAAAAGGTACAGAAACCAGTCCCAGATCTTGGGCAAAGGGCTGGTTAATCACTACTCCTGGAGCCTCCAACCCAACTTCACTTTATCTGCTCTTATAGTCAAATGGTATAAAATAATCATGGGGCAGAACCAGCACAAAAGCTCCGATAACATGAATAACCAGAGTAGATCAACTCCCCCCCAAGAAAAATATGGTGGACACAACTGAAGATCCCATTCATAAACAGATGGCTGAGATGTCAGAAATCGAATTCAGAATTTGGAGTGCAAATAAGATTAAAAGAATGGAGGTAAGTTGGAATTAGAAATTCAAGGAGCATTTCAAAAGTTGTCTCAAGGAATTCAAAGACAAAATCACCAAAGATGTTGACACAATGAGACAAGAATTCACAGCCCTCAAAGATCTGAGAAATACAGTAGACTACCTTTGTAAAAAAAAAAATGGAGCAGGCAGAAGAAAGGATTTCTGACATTGAAGACAAAGCTTTTGAATGCTCCCAAATGCTGAAAGAGTGGAGAGCATGATTCTCTCAGAGAGCTCTGGGATAATTCGAAGAAAACTAATATTTGCCTTATAGAAATTCCTGAAGGTGATGAGCTGGCTTCGAAAGGCACAGCATCTCTTCTTCATGAGATAATGAAGAAGAACTTTCCAAACATGCCAAGAGATTCTGAAATTCAGATAGCAGACAGTTTCAGAACCCCAGCATGACTCAACTTGAATAAGACTTCTCCTAGGCACGTTATAATTAACTTTGCCAAAGTTAAAATGAAGGAGAAAATTCTGAAAGCAGCCAGATGTAAGAAAACTACCTACAAGGGGATATTAGAATGACTGCAGATCTCTCTGCTGAAAATTTTCAAGCTAGAAGAGGGTGGTCATTGACTTTTAATCTCCTAAAACAAAATAAATTTCAACCCAGGATCCTGTATCCAGTGAAACTGAGTTTCATTTATGATGGAGAAATGAAATACTTTAACGACATTCACATGTTGAAGAAAGTTACCATAACTAAACCAGCTCTCCAGAATATTCTTAGACCTATAATGACCAGCACAATCCTCCACCATAAAGGTAAACTCACGCAGAAACTTTAGATCAAATTCCAACTTCCACAGTGGCAAAAGGATTAAAAATGTCCACTGGACCTTCAAAAAACTCAATACCCAAAATTCTATCAGGCTCATCAATATTTATAATTAATGTGAATGGCTTAAATTATCCTCTAAAGAGGATACAAAAGGTTGGCTGACTGGATACAAAAACTCAGGCCCTATATCTGTTACATACAAGAATCTCATCTCACCTTAAAAGATAAACATAGTCTCAGGGTGAAGGGATGGTCATCTATATTTCAGGCAAATGGAAATCAGAAAAAAGCAGGTGTTGCAATTTTATTTACAGATACAATAGGCTTTAAACCAATAAAAGTAAGAAAAATTAGGATGGACACTTCATATTTGTCAAGGGTAACACTCAACATGATGAGATTTCAATTATTAGCATTTATGCACCTAACCAGAATGCAACTCAATTTATGAGAGATTCTAACAGACATGAGCAAATTGATTTCCTCCAGCACCATAATAGAGATTTTAATACTCCTTTGGCACTGTTGGATAGACCCTCCTAAAAGAAGATAAGCAAAGAAATTTTAGACTTAAATTTAGCCATTCAACAATTAGATTTTACAGACATCTACAGAACACTTCATCCTAACAAAACTGAATACACATTCTTCTCATCAGCCCATGGAACATACTCCAAAATTGATCACATCTTAGGTCATGAGTCTAACCTCAGCAAATTTAAAAGTACAGAAATTATTCCTTGCATCTTCTTGGACCATCATGGAATAGAAGTTGAACTCAATATCAACAGGAATCTGCCTACTCATACAAAAACATGGAAACTAAACTTTATGCTAAATAATAGCTGGGCCATAGACGAGCTTAAGAAGGAAATTACCAAATTTCTGGAACGAAATGACAATGAAGACACGAATTATTAGAACCTCTGGGATACTACAAAGGCAGTCCTAAGAGGGAAAATTTATAGCCCTGCAAGCCTTCCTCAAGAGGACGGAAAGAACTTAATGGGACATCTGAAGCAACTGAAAAAGAAAGAACATTCCAATCTAAAAATAGATCTGCCATTCAATCCTGTAATTCCTCTGCTGGGCATATACCCAGAAGACCAAAAATCACAATATAACAAAGATATTTGTACCAGAATGTTTATTGCAGCCCAATTCATAATAGCTAAGTCATGGAAAAAGCCCAAGTGCCCATCGATCCAGGAATGGATTAATAAATTGTGGTATATGTATACCATGGAATACTATGCAGCCTTAAAGAAAGATGGAGACTTTACCTCTTTCATGTTTACATGGATGGAGCTGGAACATATTCTTCTTAGTAAAGTATCTCAAGAATGGAAGTAAAAGTACCCAATGTACACAGCCCTACTATGAAACTAATTTGGGACTCTCACATGAAAGCTATAACCCAGCTACAACTTAACAATAGGGGGAAGTGGGAAAGGGGGGGGTGGGTAGACGGAGGGGGATCGGTGGGATCACACCTGTGGTGCATATTACAGGGGTATTTGCGAAACTTGGTAAATGTAGAATGTAAATGTTTTGGCACAGTAACTGAGATAACGCCTGAAAGGCTATATTAACCACTGTGATAAAAATGTGTCAAATGGTTTATGAAGCGAGTGTATGATGCCCCATGATCATATCAATGTATACAGTTATGATTTAATAATAATAATAATAAAAAAAGAAAGAACATTCTAACCTCAAACCCAGTAGAAGAAAAGAAATAACCAAAATTAGAGCAGAATTAAATGAAATTGAAAACAAAAGGATTATACAACAGATCAACAAATCAAAAAGTTGGTTTTTTGAAAAGGTCAATAAAATAGATAAACCTTTGGCTAATCTAACCAGGAAGAAAAGAGTAAAATCTCTAATTTCATCAACCAGAAATGGTAAAAACGAAATAACAACAGACTCCTCAGAAATTCAAAAAATCCTTAATGAATATTACAAGAAACTTTATTCTCAGAAATATGAAAATCTGAAGAAAATTGACCAATACTTGGAAGTATGCCACCTTCCAAGACTTAGCCAGAATGAAGTGGAAATGTTGAACAGGCCTATATCAAGTTCTGAAACAGCATCAACTATATAAAATCTCCTTAAAAAGAAAAGCCGGGAACCAGATAGTTTCACATCAGAATTCTACCAAATCTTTAAAGAGGAACTAGTACCAATATTACTCAACCTTTTCCAAAATATAGAAAAAGAAGGAATACTACCCAACACGTTCTATGAAGCAAACATCACCTTGATTCCCAAACCAGGAAAAGACCCAACAAGAAAATTATAAGCCAATGTCACAAATGAATATTGATGCAAAAATATTTAACAAAATCCTAGCAAACAGAATCCAGTAACACATCAAACAAATTATACACCATGACCAAGTGGGTTTTATCCCAGGGTCTCAAGGCTGGTTCAATATATGTAGATCTATAAGTATAATTCATTACATAAACAAATTAAAACACAAAGACCATATGATTCTCTCAATTGATGCAGACAAAGCTTTTGATAATATGCAGCATCCTTTCATGATCAGAACACTTAAGGAAATAGGTATAGAAGGGACATTTCTGAAACTGATAGAAACCATCAGACAGCAAACCCACAGCCAATATTGTACTGAATTGAGTTAAATTGAAATCATTTCCACTCAAATCAGGAACCAAGCAAGGTTGCCCATTGTCTCCATTGCTTTTTAACACATGGAAGTCTTAGCCATTGCAATTAGGCAAGAAAAGGTGATCAAGGGTATCCATGTAGGGTAGAAAAGATCAAACTTTCACTCTTTGCAAATGATATAATTGTATATCTGGAAAACACTAGGGATTCTACTACAAAACACTTAGAAGTGATCAAGGAATCAAACAGCATCTCAGGTTACAAAATGAATACTCATAAATCTGTAGCCTTATGTATATCAACAACAGTCATGCTGAGAAAACAGTCAAGGACTCTATTCCGTTCACAATAGTGCCAAAGAGGATGAAATATTTGGGAGTTTACCTAACAAAAGACGTGAAAGATCTCTATAAGGAGAACTATGAAACTCTAAGAAAAGAAATAGCTGAAAATGTTAACAAATGGAAAAACATACCATGCTCATGGCTGGGAAGAATCAACATTGTTAAAATATCCATACTACCCAAAGCAATATTAAATTTTAATGCAATCCCTATTAAAGCTCCACTGTCATACTTTATGATCTTGAGAAAATAATACTTCGTTTCATATGGAATCAGAAAAAAAAACCGAAATAGCCAAGACATTACTCAGAAACATAAACAAAGCTACGAGACCTCAGACTATACTATACTATATATTGATAGTGATCAAAACAGCATGGTACTGGCACAAAAACAGAGAGGTAGATGTATGGAACCAAATAGAGAACCAAGAGATGAACCCAGCTACTTACTGTTACTTGATCTTTGACAAGCCAATGAAAAACATTCAGTGGGGAAAAGATTCCCTATTTAACAAATGGTGCTGGGTGAACTGCCTGGTGACCTACAGAAGACAGAAACTGGACCCACACCTCTCACCATTAACTAAGATAGACTCTCACTGGATTAAAGATTTAAACTTAAGACATGAAACTATAAAAATAATAAAAGAAAGTACAGGAAAACTCTTGAAGAAATAGGCCTGGGCAAATATTTTATGAGGACGATCCCCCCCCCCCCCAGGCAATTGAAGCAAGACTAAAAATACATTACTGGGACCTGCTCAAAGCAAAAAGCTTCTCCACAGTCAAGCACACAGTAAGTACAGTAAGCAGACAGCCCTCCGAATGGGAGAAGATATTTGCAGGTTATGTCTCTGACAAAGATTTAATAACCAGAATCCACAGAGAACTCAAATGTATTAGCAAGAAAAGAACAAGTGATCCCATCTCAGGGTGGGTAAAGGACGAGAAGAGAAATTTCTCTGAAAAAGAGGGGCACACGGCCTACAGACATATGAAAAAAATGCTCATCATCCTTAATCATCAGAGAAATGCAAATCAAAACTACTTTGAGATATCATCTAACCCCAGTAAGATGAGCCCCTATCACAAAATCCCAAGACCAGAGACGTTGGCGTGGATATGGAGAAAAGGAAACATTACTACACTGCTAGTGGGAATGCAAACTAATACATTCCTTTTGGAAAGCTGTTTGGAGAACACTTAGGGATCTAAAAATAGATCTGCCATTGGATTCTACAATTCCTCTAAGGTATATATCCAGAAGTCCAAAAATTACATTATAACAAAGATATTTGTATCAGAATGTTTATTGCAGCCCAATTCATAATTGCTAAGTCAAGGAAGAAGCCCAAGTGCCCATTGACCCATGAATGGGTGACTAAATTGTGGTATATGTACACCATGGAATATTATGCGGCCTTAAAGAAAGATGGAGACTTTACCTCTTTCATGTTTACATGGATGGATCTGGGACATATTCTTCTTAGTAAAGTATCTCAAGAATGGAAGAAAAAGTATCCAATGTACTCAGCCCTATTATGAAACTAATTTATAGCTTTCATATGAAAGCTATAACCCAATTATAGCCCAAGAATATGGGGAAAGGGGAGAGGGAGGGGAGGGGGGAGGATGGGCAGAGGGAGGATAAGTGGGGGAACCACACCTACAGTGCATCTTACAAGGGTACATGTGAAATTTCCTAAATGTAGAATATGTCTTTTTTTTGTTTTGTTTTTATTAAATCATAACTGTATACATTGATATGATCATGGGGCATCATACACTCGCTTCATAGACCATTTGACACATTTTCATCACAATGGTTAACGTTTTGGCACAGTAACTGAGAATATAAATGTCTTTTTTTTTTTTTGTAGAGACAGAATCTCACTTTATGGCCCTCGGTAGAGTGCGGTGGCCTCACATAGCTCACAGCAACCTCCAGCTCCTGGGCTTAAGCGATTCTCTTGCCTCAGCCTCCCAAGTAGCTGGGACTACAGGCACCCGCCACAACGCCCGGCTATTTTTTGGTTGCAGTTTGGCCGGGGCCGGGTTTGAACCCGCCACCCTCAGTATATGGGGCCGGCGCCTTACAGACTGAGCCACAGGCGCCGCCCGAGAATATAAATGTCTTAACACAATAACTAAGAGGGTGCCATGAAGGCTATGTTAACCAGTTTGATGAAAATATTTCAGAGGCGGAGCAAGATGGCAGCTGAGTAACAGCTTCCTTGCATCTGGGCACCGTGAGTCTGGGGAGATAGGATTCCAGGCATCTCTGGCTGGTGGGAACTGCCTATCATCACTCCTATGAGGATACAGGGAGTCAGCGAGAGACTTCTGGACCCCAAGAGGAGGACTAAAACAGTGGAAAACCGGCAAGTGGTCACGTGTGTTCAATCCGTCTAAACCCGCCCACAACTGTAAGTTCAGTAGCAGCGAGACTGCAAACCAGAAAGGCCTTACCTGTGAACTGTTATGATGTCCTTGGGCTTGGCACTGAGTTGAACTGCCCTGGGGAAGGCCTGAGCGGGAGTGCGGAGAACTTTGGCCGTTGTCTAGGGCCCCAGTCTGAGCCGCTGAGCCAGACGGAGCTAATAGTGTTTGGCAGTGGGTCACACGGAACCATTGCCAGTGATCTGCCCCGGCAAGCTCTGCCCTCAGGGTCGCAGAGCTAGAAACGGGTGGGAGCTTGTAACCCAGCAACCAAGTAGCCTAAGGGTGGGGTCTGAGCCGCCTTGCAGCCCTAACCCTCAGGGGCAGAGTGAGACCGGTTTTGGCACACTGGCTAAGCGGATAGCCACTTCAGCAGTGATTCCAGCAAGAAAGCTGGGAAAGCTTCTGCTCAGCAAGTTTACAAGTTCAAAGTGCCTTTTAAGTGGGCTGAAGAGAGATTTAGGGTGTCTACCTGCTGGGGTTTGAGAAATCAGCAGCCACCAGTCGTATCAGAACTGTGACTAACATCTCATACCCCAGAAGACCACGTGTTGCCCAGACAATATTCAATAACATATACAAACTGCTTTGTTTTTGGTTGTGTATTTTTTTCTTTTTTTTTGTTTGGTTTTTTTTTTTTGTTTATTTTGACGTTGATGTTCTTTTGTTTTTTAATTTCAATCTTTTCCATACAGATCCCTTTTTCCTTCTCAACTTTTCTAGTTTAATTATAATTTCCCATTGCTGCCTTTTTTAATAACTACAACTTCATTTTTGCTAGTGTTTCTACCGCTATCATTTGGTTTTTCACCCAATTGCATCCCCGTAAAGTTTTCTGTTTGCTTGTTTTGGTTTGATTTATAGCATTTTTGTCTTTCCTCTCTACTTGGTGGAGGTGGGGTACTGTGTCTGATCAGGTTGGCAAAGAGCTGCTGACCTCAAGGGAACCACCCAACTGGGCACTCCCAGAAGGTGGGTTTTTTTAAGGTTGTGTCAAAGTACCCTCTGTACACCTATATTGCCCTGTCTCCCTCTTTCTGTGCCTCTCTTCTTTTTGTCAATGTTCCTTATCCCCACTCCCTCTCCTTTCTCTATCTTTCTTTTTTTTCTTATCACTCGGTCCTCCTTTCTTTCATCCTTTTTTTGCTCCTCAACCTTCTCACCCTTCTGGTTCTGTAACTCTTAGTCCACAGGCACAAGAACTTAAAGAGCAAGAGGAAGTGAAAGGAAAAATAGGGCAAGGAAACAGATAAAAGAAATCACTCATGAGGAAGAATCAGCAGAAAACTCCAGGCAACATGAAGAACCAGTCCAGAACAACCCCGCCAAGGGACCATGAGGTAGCTACTGCAGAGGATTCCACCTATACACAAATGTTAGGAATGACAGAAAGGGAACTTAGAATACACATGTTGAAAACAATGAAAGAAATGATGGAAACAATGAAGGAAACTGCTAATAAAGTGGAAAATAACCAAAAGGAAATCCAAAAACAGAATCAAATAAGAGATGAATGATATGAAGAAAATAAAAAGGATATAGCAGAGCTGAAGGAACTGAAACAGTCAATTAGGGAACTTAAAGATGCAATGGAAAGTATCAGCAACAGGTTAGACCATGCAGAAGAAAGAATTTCAGAGGTAGAAGACAAAGTTTTTGAGATAACTCAGATAGTAAAAGAGGCAGAAAAGAAGAGAGAGAAAGCAGAACGTTCACTGTCAGAATTATGGGACTTTATGAAGCGTTCCAACATACGAGTTATAGGAATTCCAGAAGGGGAAGAAGAATGTCCCAGAGGAATGGAAGCCATACTAGAGAATATTATAAAAGAAAATTTCCCAAATATCACCAAAGATTCTGACACACTGCTTTCAGAGGGATATCGGACCCCAGGTCGCCTCAACTCTAACTGAGCTTCTCCAAGACACATTGTGATGAACCTGTCCAAAGTCAAGACAAAAGAAAAGATTCTGCAAGCTGCCAGGAGTAAGCGCCAGTGGACCTACAGGGGCAAATCCATCAGAGTGACCGCAGACTTCTCTAATGAAACTTTCCAAGCAAGAAGACGATGGTCATCTACCTTTAATCTACTTAAACAGAACAATTTTCAGCCCAGAATTCTGTACCCTGATAAGCTAAGCTTCAAAATTGACGGAGAAATCAAATCCTTTACGGATATACAAACATTGAGGAAATTCGCCACAACAAGACCAGCTCTACAGGAAATACTTCAACTTGTTCTGCACACCGACCACCACAATGGATCAACAGCAAAGTAAGAACTCAGAAATCAAAGGACAGAACCTAACCTCCACACTGATGCAACAGATAAAACTAAGCAATGGACTCTCACAAAATAAGACGAATAGAATACTACCACACTTATCAATTATCTCCATAAATGTTAATGGCTTGAATTCCCCACTGAAGAGACATAGATTAGCTGACTGGATTAAAAAACACAAGCCATCCATTTGCTGTCTGCAAGAAACACACCTGGCTTCAAAAGACAAATTAAAGCTCCGAGTCAAGGGTTGGAAGACAATTTTTCAGGCGAATGGAATTCAGAGAAAAGAGGAGTTGCAATCTTATTTTCAGATACATGTGGATTTAAAGCAACTAAAGTCAAAAAAGACAAAGATGGTCACTTTATATTGGTCAAGGGAAAACTACAACAAGAAGACATTTCAATTCTAAATATTTATGCACCCAATTTAAATGCTCCCAGATTCTAGAAGCAGACCTCACTCAGTCTGAGCAATATGATATCTGATAATACCATCATATCAGGGGACTTTAACACACCTCTTACAGAGCAGGACAGATCCTCTAAACAGAAATTAAACAAAGATATAAGAAATTTAAATGAGACCTTAGACCAACTATGCTTGATAGACGCATATAGAACACTCCACCCCAAAGACAAAGAATATACATTCTTCTCATCACCCCATGGAACATTCTCCAAAATTGATCATATCCTGGGACACAAAACAAATATCAACAGAATCAAAAGAATTGAAATTTTACCTTGTATCTTCTCAGACCATAAGGCACTAAAGGTGGAACTCAACTCTAACAAAAATGCTTGACCCCACCCAAAGGCATGGAAATTAAACAATCTTCTGTTGAATAACAGATGGGTGCAGGAAGAAATAAAACAGGAAATCATTAACTTCCTTGAGCATAACAACAATGAAGACACAAGCTACCAAAACCTGTGGGATACTGCAAAAGCAGTTTTGAGAGGAAAATTCATCGCTTTAGATGCCTACATTCGAAAAACAGAAAGAGAGCACATCAACAATCTCACAAGAGATCTTATGGAATTGGAAAAAGAAGAACAATGTAAGCCTAAACTCAGTAGAAGAAAAGAAATATCCAAAATCAAATCAGAGATCAATGAAATTGAAAACAAAAGAATCATTCAGAAAATTAATGAAACAAGGAGTTGGTTTTTTGAAAAAATAAATAAAATAGATAAACCATTGGCCAGACTAACTAGAAATAGAAAAGTAAAATCTCTAGTAACCTCAATCAGAAACGATAAAGGGGAAATAACAACTGATCCCACAGAGATACAAGAGATCATCTCTGAATACTACCAGAAACTCTATGCCCAGAAATTTGACAATGTGAAGGAAATGGATCAATATTTGGAATCACACCCTCTCCCTAGACTTAGCCAGGAAGAAATAGACCTCCTGAACAGACCAATTTCAAGCACTGAGATCAAAGAAACAATAAAAAAGCTTCCAACTAAAAAATGCCCTGGTCCAGATGGCTTCACTCCAGAATTCTATCAAACCTTCAAGGAAGAGCTTATTCCTGTACTGCAGAAATTATTCCAAAAAACTGAGGAAGAAGGAATCTTCCCCAACACATTCTATGAAGCAAACATCACCCTGATACCAAAACCAGGAAAAGACCCAAACAAAAAGGAGAATTTCAGACCAATCTCACTCATGAATATAGATGGAAAAATTCTCAACAAAATCCTAGCCAATAGATTACAGCTTATCATCAAAAAAGTCATTCATCATGATCAAGTAGGCTTCATCCCAGGGATGCAAGGCTGGTTTAACATACGCAAGTCCATAAACGTTATCCACCATATTAACAGAGGCAAAAATAAAGATCACATGATCCTCTCAATAGATGCAGAAAAAGCATTTGATAAAATCCAGCATCCTTTTCTAATTAGAACACTGAAGAGTATAGGCATAGGTGGCACATTTCTAAAACTGATTGAAGCTATCTATGACAAACCCACAGCCAGTATTTTACTGAATGGAGTAAAACTCAAAGCTTTTCCTCTTAGAACTGGAACCAGACAAGGTTGTCCTCTGTCACCTTTACTATTCAACATAGTGCTGGAAGTTCTAGCCAATACAATTAGGCAAGACAAGGAAATAAAGGGAATCCAAATGGGAGCAGAGGAGGTCAAACTCTCCCTCTTTGCTGACGACATGATCTTATACTTAGAGAACCCCAAAGACTCAACCACAAGACTCCTAGAAGTCATCAAAAACTACAGTAATGTTTCAGGATATAAAATCAATGTCCACAAGTCAGTAGCCTTTGTATACACCAATAACAGTCAAGATGAGAAGCTAATTAAGGACACAACTCCCTTCACCATAGTTTCAAAGAAAATGAAATACCTAGGAATATACCTAACGAAGGAGGTGAAGGACCTCTATAAAGAAAATTATGAACTCCTCAGAAAGGAAATAGCAGAGGATATTAACAAATGGAAGAACATACCATGCTCATGGATTGGAAGAATCAACATTGTTAAAATGTCTATACTTCCCAAAGCAATCTACCTATTCAATGCCATTCCTATCAAAGTACCTACATCGTACTTTCAAGATTTGGAAAAAATGATTCTGCGTTTTGTATGGAACCGGAAAAAACCCCGTATAGCTAAGGCAGTTCTTAGTAACAAAAATAAAGCTGGGGGCATCAGCATACCAGATTTTAGTCTGTACTACAAAGCCATAGTGCTCAAGACAGCATGGTACTGGCACAAAAACAGAGACATAGACACTTGGAATCGAATTGAACACCAAGAAATGAAACTAACATCTTACAACCACCTAATCTTTGATAAACCAAACAAGAACTTACCTTGGGGGAAAGACTCCCTATTCAATAAATGGTGTTGGGAGAACTGGATGTCTACATGTAAAAGACTGAAACTGGACCCACACCTTTCCCCACTCACAAAAATTGACTCAAGATGGATAAAGGACTTAAATTTAAGGCATGAAACAATAAAAATCCTCAAAGAAAGCATAGGAAAAACACTGGAAGATATTGGCCTGGGGAAAGACTTCATGAAGAAGACTGCCATGGCAATTGCAACAACAAAAGTAAACAAATGGGACTTCATTAAAGTGAAAAGCTTCTGTACAGCTAAGGAGACAATAACCAAAGCAAAGAGACAACCTACACAATGGGAAAGGATATTTGCATATTTTCAATCAGACAAAAGCTTGATAACCAGGATGTATAGAGAACTCAAATTAATCCACATGAAAAAAGCCAACAATCCCGTATATCAATGGGCAAGAGACATGAATAGAACTTTCTCTAAAGACGACAGACGAATGGCTGACAAAGACATGAAAAAATGTTCATCATCTCTATATATTAGAGAAATGCAAATCAAAACATCCCTGAGATATCATCTAACCCCAGTGAGAATGGCCCACATCACAAAATCTGAAAACTGCAGATGCTGGTGTGGATGTGGAGAGAAGGGAACACTTTTACACTGCTGGTGGGACTGCAAACTAGTACAACCTTTCTGGAAGGAAGTATGGAGAAACCTCAAAGCACTCAACCTAGACCTCCCATTCGATCTTGCAATCCCATTACTGGGCATCTACCCAGAAGGAAAGAAATCCTTTTTTCACAAGGACACTTGTACTAGACTGTTTATTGCAGCTCAATTTACAATCGCCAAAATGTGGAAAGAGCCTAAATGCCCACCAACCCAGGAATGGATTAACAAGCTGTGGTATATGTATACCATGGAATACTATTCAGCCATTAAAAAAAATGGAGACTTTACATCCTTCGTATTAACCTGGATGGAAGTGGAAGACATTATTCTTAGTAAAGCATCACAAGAATGGAGAAGCATGAATCCTATGTACTCAATCTTGATATGAGGACAATTAATGACAATTAAGGTTATGGGGGGGAAGCAGAAAGAGGGATGAAGGGAGGAGGGTGGGGCCTTAGTGTGTGTCACACTTTATGGGGGCAAGACATGATTGCAAGAGGGACTTTACCTAACAATTGCAATCAGTGTAACTGGCTTATTGTACCCTCAATGAATCCCCAACAATAAAAAATAAATAAATAAAAAAAAAGAAGAAAATATTTCAGATTGTATATAAAATCAGCACAGTGTGCCCCATGATTGCATTAATGTACACAGCTATGATTTAATTAAAAAAAGAAAAAGTAACTGGCAGCATCCTAACTCAGTGGGTAGGGTGCTAGCCACATACACTGAGGGTGGCAGGTTGGAACCCAGCTCAGACCAGCTAAAACAACAATGACAGGGTGGCGCCTATGGCTCAAAGGAGTAGGGCGCCGGCCATATGCCGGAGGTGGCAGGTTCAAGCCCCCAGCCCCAGCCAAAATCTGCAAAAAGAAACAATGACAACTGCAACAAAAAAGTAGCTAGGCACTGTGGTGGTCACCTGTAGTCCCAGCTACTTGGAAGGATGAGGGAAGAGAATAGCTTAAACCTAAGAGTTGGAGCTTGATGTGAGCTGTGATGCCCCAGCACTCCACTGATGGTGATATGGTGAGAATCTGTCACCAAAAAAAAAAAAAAAAAAAAACACACACACACACAAAAAAACCACACACACAGAAGAATTAGGTAAATAAAACAGACCTGTATTGATTTCTGTTTACAACCTAAACATTTCCTTATTTTACCTTCTTCAATGGTAGCTACTGATAGAGTAATTACATGGACACTTTGATGCATTAACTTTTTATTTATTTATTTTTTCGAGACAAAGTCTTACTGTGTCACCTTAGGTAGAATGCTATGGTGTCAGAGCTCACAGCATCTTCAAACTTTTGGGCTCAAGACTTCCTTTTGCCTCAGCCTCTTAAGTAGCTGGGACTACAGTGGCTTACCACAATGCCCAGCTAATTTTTCTATTTTTAACAGAGATAGGATCTCACTCTTGCTCAGACTGGTATAAAACTCCTAAGCTCAAGTGATCTACCTACCTCAACCACCCAGAGTGCTAGGATTACAGAAGCAAGCTGCCATGTCCTGCCCATCATAACAATCTACTCATCTACTTCCATGAAGTTCTGTTCATATGATGAAATTAAGATACATACTGTGCAGTTCTTGTACAATAAAATGGCTGGAAAGTAAACCCCCTCAAAAATATCTCTGTATGGGTGGCACCTGTGGCTCAGTGGGTAGGGCATATATACCAAGGGTGGTGGGTTGGAACTCCGCCCCGGCCAAACAGCAACAAAAAATAGCCAGGTGTTGTAGCAGGTGCCTGTAGTCCCAGCTACTTGGAAGGCTGAAGCAAGAGAATTGCCTAAGCCCAGGAGTTGGAGGTTGCTGTGAGCTGTGATGCCACAGCACTCTACTGAGGGTGACAGGGTAAGTCTCTGTCTAAAAAAAAAAAAAGGAAAAATAAAATCCTAGGAAAGCCACAAAAATGCTGCATTGAACATCCTTTGCATGTATCTATTTGGAATAATGACAAACTGGAGACCAGAATACCCAAAAATATGGGGAATATGTTAAGTTCTGAGTCATGCTATATGGCACAGAGCTCTGTTTCTGCCTGAAAAGCAACTTACAGCTTCTTCTAGTAGCAGAACCCCTCTTTCCTCTAGAAAATACCTTTCTGTCACCTTGTGAATCATTCACAAGACTCTGCTCCTGAGGGCACAGAAATGGAATTTAATGGGATCAGATGACTCCATCCCTCTGGATTATGGTGATGAGACACATAATGCCCATAAAATACAGGCAGGGCCAAGCAGATGCCCCCCAAAAAGGGTCTCTCTTTCCTGAATCTATTAAAACTAGGGCTGCTAGAGGCCATCTTTGCCAGCACATGAAAAGTCATCCTGTGACTGAAGCCAACCTGAGAAAAGGCAGCACTGAAGAACAGATTCACCTGACCTTGCCCAAAGTCAGCTCTTATCCTCAGACTTCCTAGTTCTATGAACCAACTCTCATACAACCTGAGTTTCCATCACTTACAACTGAATTAATTCTGGCAACAGAGTATGACATAGCTATCAAAAGAATGAGACAGGTCTGGTTATACTAACACAGATTTCAACAATATGTTAGAGAAAAATAGCAATAGCAATTTCTTTCTTTCGTTTCTGTGTCACCCTTGATAGACTGCTGTGGTGTCACAGATCACAGCAACCTCAAACTATTGGGCTTAAGCAATTCTCTTGCCTCAGCCTTCCAAGTAGGTGGGACTATAGGCACCCACCACAATGCCTGGCTATTTTTTTGGTTGCAGTTGTAATTACTGATTTAAGCAGGCCTGGACTAGGTTCGAGCCCACCAGCCTCAGTGTATGTGGCTGACCTCCTACCCACTGATCTACGGTGCTGCCAGCAATAGCAATCTCAAAACATTATTATACCATGACTGTTTGTTATTTTAAATAAAATTTTATTTTTCCGTTATTAGTGAGAACTGGGAAAAGAGAATGCTCACTTTAACACAAATATGACTTTTAAAAACATTTTGTACATGCTTGGCGCCTGTGGCTCAAGTGGCTAAGGCACCAGCCACATACACCAGAGCTGGCTGGTTTGAATCCAGCACGGGCCTGCCAAACATCAATGATGGCTGCAACCAAAAAATAACCAGGTGTTGCGGTAGGCACCTGTAGTCCCAGCTACTTGGGAGGCAGAGGCAGGAGAATCACTTGAGCCTAGGAGTTGGAGGTTGCTTTGAGTTGTGATGCCATGGCACTCTACCCAGGCTAACAGCTTAAGGCTCTGTCTCAAAACAAAACAAAACATTTTGTACATAATTTTTTAAATTGCAGAATGAAATACATGCTATAATTTAATGTTAAAAAATGAACTGCTGTGATATCACCACACATTGAGTGTAGTTAATAATAATATATAGTTTCAAATAGCCAGGGGGATACTGAATGTTCCCAACACAAAGCAATGATAAATGTTGGAAATGATGGTAATGCTGACTCCCCTGATCTCATCAATGTGCATTACATGAGGCTGCCTATAAAGTATCCAGCCATGAGGTGAAAACCACCACAAAACAAATCTGGGACGAAAACACAGGCCCCAGTCGAACAGAAACCAGCCACAAGAAGACAGAACCATTCAGCCCCACCACACAAAACAGGGCCCCAGTTTCTCAGGCCATAGCACTGTATGAGTCCTGGACAAAGCTCCAGGGGAAAAAATCAAACAGTATAAAACAATTATGGGATGGGATCAGTGGAAAAACTCTGGTAACATGAATAACCAGAATAGATCAAACCCCCCCACCAAGAAAAGATATGGCAGATGTAACTGAAGATCCCATTCATAAACAGCTGGCTGAGATGTCAGAAATCGAATTCAGAATTTGGATAGCAAACAAGAATAATGAAATGGAGGAAAATTTGGAATTAGAAATTTGAGCAGCAATTCAAAAGTCAGAATTAGAAATTCGAGGAGAAATTCAAAAGTTGTCTCAAGAATTCAACAAATTTAAAGACAAAACCACCAAAGATTTTGATGCACTGAAGCAAGAATTTGCAGCCCTCAAAGATCTGAAAAATACAGTAGAATCCCTCAGTAACAGAGTGGAGCAAGCAGAAGAAAGGATTTCTGACATTGAAGATAAAGCCTTTGAACACTCCTGAACTCTCAAAGAGGAAGAGAAATGGAGAGCAAAAATGGATCATTCTCTCAGAGAGCTCTGGGATAATTTGAAGAAAGCTAATATCCACCTCATTGGAATCCCTGAATATGATGAAATGGCCTCGCTGGGCACAGAGGCCCTTCTCCATGAAATTATGAAAGAGAATTTTCCAGACATGCCAAGAGATCCTGAAATTCAGATAGCAGACAGTTTCAGAACCACAGCACGACTCAATCCCACTAAGACATCCCCCAGGCATAGCATAATTAACTTCACTAAAGTTAATATGAATGAGATAATTCTGAAAGCAGCCAGACGTAAGAAATCCATTACCTACAAAGGGAAGAATATTGGAATGACTGCAGATCTCTCTGCTGAAATTTTTCAAACCAGAAGAGGGTGGTCATCAACTTTTAATCTCCTAAAGCAAAATAACTTTCAACCCCAGATACTGTATCCAGCTAAACTGAGTTTGATTTATGATAGAGAAATTAAATACTTTAATGACATTCCTATGTTGAAGAAATTTGCCATAACCCAACCAGCTCTTCAAGGTATTCTCAGACCTATCCTCCATAATGACCAGCACAATCCTCTACCATAAGAGTAAACTTACTCAGACACTTTTGATCAAACTCCAACTTCCACAGTGGCAAAAGGATTAAAAATGTCCACTGGACTTTTGAAAAACTCGATACCCAAAATTTTACCAGACTTATCAATATTCTCCATTAATGTGAACAGCTTAAAACATCCTCTAAAGAGGCACAGGTTACCTGACTGGATACAAAACCTCAGGTCAGATATTTGCTGCATACAAGAGTCACATCTTACATTAAAAGACAAATACAGACTCGAGGTGAAATGATGGTGGTCATCCATATTTCAAGCAAATGGCAATCAGAAAAAAGCAGGTGTTGCAATTTTATTTGCAGATACAATAGGCTTTAAACCAACAAAAGTAAGGAAGGTTAAGAATGGTTACTCCATATTTGTTAAGCGTTATACTCTATATGATGAGATTTCAATTATTAATATCTGTGCACCCAACGAGAATGCACCTCAATTTATAAGAGAAACTCTAACAGACATGAGCAACTTCATTTCCTCCAGCTCTATAATAGTTGGAGATTTCAACACTCCTTTGGCAGTGTTGGATCGATCCTCCAATAAGAAGCTGAGCAAAGAAATTTTAGATTTAAACCTAACCATCCAACATTCAGATTTAGCAGACATCTCCAGAACATTTCATCCCAACAAAACTGAATACACATACTTCTCATCAGCCCACAGAACATACTCCAAAGTCGATCACATCTTAGGTCACAAGTCTAACCTCAGTAAATTTAAAGGAATAGAAATTATTCATTTCATCTTCTCGGACAACTATGAAATAAAAGTTCAGCTCAGTAACAACAGGAATCTGCATAATCATACAAAAACATGGAAGTTAAATAACCTTATGCTGAATGATAGCTGGGTCAGAGATGAGATTAAGAAGGAAACTGCCAATTTTTTGGAACAAAACGACAATGAAGACATGAATTATCAGAACCTCTGGGATACTGCAAAGGCAATTCTAAGAGGGAAATTTATACCACTGCAAGCCTTCCTCAAGAGAACGGAAAGAGAGTAAGTTAACAATTTAATGGGACATCTCAAGCAACTGAAAAAGGAAGAACATTCCAACCCCAAACCCAGTCGAAGAAAAGAAATAACCAAAATTAGAGCAGAATTAAATGAAATTAAAAACAATAGAAGTATACAACAGATCAAACAATCAAAAAGTTGGTTTTTTGAAAAGGTCAATAAAACAGATAAACCTTTGGCTAACCTAACTAGGAAAAAAAGAGTAAAATCTCTAATCTCATCAATCAGAAAGGACAAAGATGAAATAACAGACTCCTCAGAAATTCAAAAAATCCTTAATGAATATTACAAGAAACTTTATTCTCAGAAATATGAAAATCTGAAGGAAACTGACCAATACTTGGAAGCATGTCACCTTCCAAGACTTAGCCAGAATCAAGTGGAATTGTTGAACAGGCCAATATCAAGTTCTGAAATAGCATCAACCATACAAAACCTCCCTAAAAAGAAAAGCCTGGGACCAGATGGCTTCACATCAGAATTCTACCAAACCTTTAAAGAGGAACTAGTGTCTATATTACTCAACCTGTTCCAAAATATAGAAAAAGAAGGAAGACTACCCAACCCGTTCTATGAAGCAAACATCACGCTGATCCCCAAACCAGGAAAAGACCCAACAAGAAAAGAAAATTATAGACCAATATCGCTAATGAATATAGATGCAAAAATATTCAACAAGATTCCAACAAACAGAATCCAGGAACACATCAAACAAATTATACATCATGACCAAGTTTGTTTTATCCCAGGGTCTAAAGGCTGGTTCAATATTCGTAAATCTATAAGTATAATTCAGCACATAAACAAATTAAAAAACAAAGACCATATGACTCTCAATTGATGCAGAAAAAGCTTTTGATAATATCCAGCATCTCTTCATGATCAGAACACTTAAGAAAATTGGTATAGAAGAGACATTTCTTAATCTGTTAGAGGCCGTCCACAGCAAACCCACAGCTGATATCATATTGAATGGAGTTAAATCGAAACCATTTCCACTCAGATCAGGAACCAGACAAGGCTGCCCATTGTCTGCACTGCTCTTTAACATTGTAATGGAGGTTTTAGCCACCACAATTAGGGAAGAAAAGGCGATCAAAGGTATCCATATAGGGTCAGAAGAGATCAAACTTTCACTCTTCGCAGATGATATGATTGTATGAAAACACCAGGGATTCTACTACAAAACTCTTAGAAGTGATCAAGGAATACAGCAGCATCTCAAGTTACAAAATCAACATTCATAAATCGATAGCCTTTATATATATCAACAATAGTCAACCTGAAAAAACAGTTAAGGACTCTATCCCATTCACAGCAGTCCCAAAGAAGATGAAATATTTGGGAGTTTGTCTAACAAAGGACATAAAATATCTCTATAAAAAGAACTATGAAACTCTAAGGAAAAAAATAGCTGAAAATGTTAAACAGAAAAGCATACCATGCTCATGGCTGGGAAGAATCAACATTGTTAAAATGTCCATACTACCCAAAGCAATATATAATTTCAATGCAATCCCTATTAAAGCTCCACTGTCATATTTTAAAGATCTTGAAAAAACAATACTTTGTTTTATATGGAATCAGAAAAAACCTTGAATAGCCAAGACATTACTCAGAAATAAAAACAAAGCAGGAGGAATCACGTTAGCAGACCTCAGAGTATACTACAAGTCGATAGTGATCAAAACAGCATGGTATTGGCACAAAAACAGAGAAGAAGATGTCTGGAACAGAATAGAGAACCAAGAGATGAACTCAGCTACTTACCATTATTTGATCTTTGACAAGTCAATGAAAAACATTCAGTGGCCAAAAGATTCCCTATTTAACAAATGGTGCTGGGTGAACTGGCTGGCAACCTGTAGAAGACTGAAACTGGACCCACACCTTTCACCGTTAACTAAGATAGACTCTCACTGGATTAAAGATTTAAACTTAAGACATGAAACTATAAAAATACTAGAAGAGAGTGCAGGGAAAACCCTTGAAGAAATCAGTCTGGGTGAGTATTTTATGAGGCAGACCCCCCTGGGGCAATTGAAGCAGTTTCAAAAATACACTACTGGGTTCTGATCAAACTAAAAAGCTTCTGCACAGCCAAGAACACAGTAAGTAAAAGAAGAAGACAGCCCTCAGAATGGGAGAAGATATTCGCAGGTTATGTCTCCGACAAAGGTTTAATAACCAGAATCCACAGAGAACTCAAACGTATAAGCAAGAAAAGAACAAGTGATCTCCTCGCAGGCTGCGCAAGGGACTTGAAGAGAAACTTCTGAAGAAGACAGGCATGCGGCCTACAGACATACGAAAAAATGCTCATCATCTTTAATCATCAGAGAAATGCAAATCAAAACTACTTTGAGATATCATCTAACTCCAGTAAGATTAGCCCATATCACAAAATCCCAAGACCAGAGATGTTGGCGTGGATGTGGAGAAAAGGGAACACTTCTACACTGCTGGTGGGAATGCAAATTAATACATTCCTTTTGGAAAGATGTTTGGAGAACACTTAGAGATCTAAAAATAGATCTGCCATTCAATCCTGTAATTCCTCTACTCGGCATATACCCAGAAGAACAAAAATCACATCATAACAAAGATATTTGTACCACAATGTTTATTGCAGCCCAATTCATAATTGTTAAGTTATGGAAAAAGCCCAAGTACCCATTGATCCACGAATGGATTAATAAATTTTGGTATATGTACACCACGGAATATTATGTAGCTTTAAAGAAAGATGTAGACTTTACCTCTTTCATGTTTACATGGATGGAGCTGGAACATACTCTTCTTAGTAAAGTATCTCAAGAATGGAAGAAAAACATCTACGTGCATCTTAGAATGGGTACAGGTGAAACTTACTAAATGCAGAATACAAATGCCTACATACAGTCACTGAGAAAATGCCATGAAGGCTATGTTGAACAGTTTGATGAGAATATTTCAGATTGTATATGAAACCCGCACATTGTACCCCTTGATTGCACTAATGTACATAGCTATGATTTAACAATAAAAAATAATAAAAAAAAAGAATGGAATAAAAAGCATCCAATGTACTCAGCCCTACTATGAAACTAAGTTATGGCTTTCACATGAAAGCTATAACCCAGTTATAACCCAAGAATGGGGGAAGGGTGTAAGAGAGGGGAGGGAGGGGTGAGAGAGGGAGGGAGGAGGGAGGAGGGAGGTGGGCAGAGGGAGAGTGATTGGTGGGATTACACCTGCGGTGCATCTTACAAGGGTATACATGAAACTTAGTAAATGTAGAATGTAAATGTCTTAACACAATATCTAAGAAAATGCCAGAGAAGGCTATGTTAACCAGTGTGGTGAAAATGTGTCAAACGGTCTATAAAACCAGTGTATGATGCCCCATGATCGCATTAATGTACACAGCTATGATTTAATAAAATAAATAGATAAATAATAGTAAGTCTGATGAGGCAGATAACTTCCCAATCACAAAACTTAAGTATTGTGCAAATAAGCACGGAAACCAGACCTTCTGTAATCAGGATGAACAGACAACTCTAAAAAGAACACTGCACGTGTAACGCCTGCTGCATTTGTACACATTAACCTACATTCTCTGCCTCGCCTCCTCCTGAGTGTGCTGAAATGTAATTACACTAGAAAGTTACTAACAGGTGTAATATGACAGAACTGTGTTTAAGAAAGCAAGGCTTTCAGATAAGAAATCTCCAAACATTTTCTATCTTATGTATTTTTATGATCTTTCTTACAAAGAAGGAGTGCTTTGTGTACAACACCTGCAAATAGCAATAAGTCTACGTTTCACTCAAGCCCAATCAAGTACATGAAGCAGACTACACTGGCAGCAATGAGTCCCAAGGCAGCATGTGCAAAACCCAATATTTTGCTGTCTATTTACATCATTGTGATCAGAAAAGAAATGTCCCAAAACTTCCCTTTCCCACTCCACTTGAACTGATTCCCCATAGTTCTGACAAACATCTCCTGTGACATGAGGTTGTCATCAGCCTGTGTGATCCCCAGGTCACTCAGCCTTTTCTTCTTCATCTGGCCTTTTTGGGGGAGAGGCAGCAACTAATTCATTTATAATTTCACAATTTCCCCTGACTTGCTCATAAAGGTTGGCTCTTCATGAAGCTCCATTGGACCAGCTGCACATTGAAGTAGCTCTTCCAAACCTATTCTTCCAGTTGCATCTGCCTCTCCACTTGTCTGAAGTCTAAGTGATCTATTTTCTAGAAAAACAAATCACAACAAAGTTAATGTGTAAGCTAGCTCAACTAGAACATGTATTTCTTACATAGTTAGAGTTTTCAAGTATTTTCTCCCAATTTCTACTGTCATTTAACTGGATTTTACAAATCTTTGGCCATAAGAATCTCAACGGGCAGCTGCCTTGTTCTTTGTGTCAAGGTTTCTGATCCTTACACAGGATCACTGATTTCAAACTCTGTTTACCCTTTTTATCCTAGAATCTCATTCACTCAACAGACATGCTCTGGATATTTACAATCTACTAAGTTATGTTAGGAGCTAGGATGCAAAGGTTAATAAGACAGTGCTCCTTTTCTTAAAAGAACTCCTAATCCAGCAGCTAATTCTAGATGGGCCCCATGATTCCCACTGGTATTACTTTCATGATTGTTAAATAGCAAAAGGATTTTGCATTGCAATTTTTCCATGTAATTCAGGTTACCAATCAGTTTTCTCCAGCTAATTGCAAAGAGGTCAGTGAGATTCTAAGCATGACAGCTTTGCCTTAAGGGAGGTACTCTGTGGCTGAGAGGTGACAGGGCCAGGGCCTGAGATCAGCCTGTAGGATCTGAGTATTATATTATCCCAGCCAACAGCCAGTAAGAAAACAGAGGCCTCAGACCTATAACCTAAAGGAATGAAATCTGCCAGAGTTGGTTTGGCACCCATAGTACAGTGTTTATGGCGCCAGCCACATACACTGAAGGTGGTGGGGTTGAACCAGCCCAGGCCAGCTAAACAACTGCAACAACAACAAAAATAGCCAGGCGTTGTGGCAGGTGCCTGTAGTCCCAGCCACTTGGGAGGCTGAGGCTGGAGAATCACTTAAGCCCAGGAGTTTGAGGTTGCTGTGAGCTGTGACACTAGAGCACTCTACTGAGGGTGACACAGTGTGAGACTTTATCTCAAAATGTGTATATATATGTATATATATATAACAAATACATAGAAAATGAAGAATATCAGCAATATGGCCATTATTACACTCTTAAATAACTTATATTCTGAAGATATACAAAAGAAATCACCCAATTTTTTTTAATTTCCCTTTACAGGAAATCTCTTTTTTATTTTTCAGACAGAGTATCACTATGTCACCCTTGGTAGAGTGTGGTGGTGTCACAGCTCACAGCAACCTCAAACTCTCAGGCTGAAATGATTCTCTTGCCTCAGCCTCCCAGGTAGCTGGGACTACAGGCACCCACCACAATGGCCATCTATTTTGTTGTTGTTGTTGCAGTTGTCATTGTTGTTTAACTGGCCCAGGCCAGGTTTGAACCCTGTTCCCTCAGTGTGTGTGGCTGGTGCCATAACCACTGTGCTACGTCAGTCAAGCCTATAGTGAATCTCTTTTTAAAGAAATTTTTATACTTGATTCACTAAAGCTAAATAATGTATTAACGTTCAAGTGAATACTACCTAAGAAACACTGAGTATCACTTTCTATAATTGACATTTTCTTACACTTTATACCTACACATCTGAGACACAATAATAAATAGTGAAGCTTTTATACATTACTTACATAGTTCATAGAATGCCATCTGGTGGTTAATATGATACATTACTGAAGGAAAAGCCAATTTTCTGTTTTTTTGGTATTTATCTCACCTTAATCCTCTGGGCTTAAAAACTTACTACCCCACTCAACTTCCAAAAACTTTTTTTTGAGACAGAGTCTCACTATGTCACCCTCGGTAGAGTGTGGTGGCATCACAGCTCACAGCAACCTCCAACTCTAGGACTGAAGCAATTCTCTTGCCTCAGCCTTCCAAGCAGCTGGGAATATAGGTGCCCACCACAACACCTAGCTATTTTTTTTTTTTTTTGTAGAGACAGAGTCTCACTTTATGGCCCTGGGTAGAGTGCCATGGCCTCACACAGCTCACAGCAACCTCCAACTCCTAGGCTTAAGCAATTCTCTTGCCTCAGCCTCCCGAGTAGCTGGGACTACAGGCGCCCGCCACAACGCCCGGCTATTTTTTGGTTGCAGTTCGGCGGGGCCGGGTTTGAACCCGCCACCCTCGGCATATGGGGCTGGCGCCCTACGGACTGAGCCACAGGCGCCGCCCTACACCTAGCTATTTTTTGTTGTTGTTGTTGCAGTTGTCACTGTTGTTTAGCCCGGCTGGGCCAGGTTCGAACCCGCCCACCCTGGTGTATATGCCCGGTGCCCTAACCACTGAGCGCCAAACCCAAACACTTCTTAAAGTCTCCCAAATTGCCATTGTTTCCCTCATTCTCTGACTTATCTGATATAAGCCCTTCAGAGATAAACCTTTGCTTCTCTATTATAGTCCCATTCTTTGTCTTTCGAGCTTTCCCCCTTATTAACAGGTAGGCCTTAAATACACCCCTCTTTTGTTGGGAGCTTTCTAGTCACCTCCTCTCAAAATAAAAATAATATGAATAATTTAGTGATGTGCCAAGCATTGTACACTACCAAGCACCTATGTGTATATGTGCTGCCAAAGCGAGCACCTATGTGAACAAACTGAATCCTCAGAAAACTCTGTCAAATAGGCATTATTATTATACTCATTTGACAGCCAAAGAAACTGAAAGTTTATAAGGGTTTAAGGCCTTGTCAAATAAATCTGACTCAAGAGCCTACCTTTTTATAAAACCATTATTCAATATTGCTCCTTTCCAAGTATTGAATTGATCAAGAATTATAACTTAGTAAAAATGTCATGGTAGAAGTTGGCTATCTTTTTCAGGTGCCCAAAATATACAAAGGCTTTTTTTTTTAGGCAGAGTCTCACTTTGTTGACCTTGGTAGAGTGCTGTGGCATCACAGCTCACACCAACCTCAAACTCTTGGGCTTAAGTGATTCTCTTGCCTCACCCTCCCAAGTAGCTGCGACTATAGGTGCCCACCACAATGCTCAGCTACTTTTTTGTTATAGTTGTCATTGTTGTTTGGCAGGCCTTGGCCAGGTTGGAACCCGCCAGCCTCAGTGTATGTGGCCGGCGCCGTAACTGGGTGAGCTATGGGAGCTGAGCCTATGAAGGCATTTTTAAAAAGATTAGCCTTGTGAACAAATATTAATCTGTACACAATGTTAATACCTGGCTAAAATCATACACCAAATATTTAAAGTAATAAAGACTCAAGGAATGGCAGTATCTAAAAGTGAAAAAGTTAAGAAAGAAATTTCAAAAAGAAATAAACCACTGAACTGTTAGTCAACAATGAACATTAGTTGATCACATGTATACACCCAACATTCAGGGCTGTTATGATCTGGTCTTTGCTACTAACTCAGAGCCAGGGCAGGCTTCTGCAAATAATTTCCCCAAAATGCAGGTTCCCTCTTACTCCATATCTTTGCACCTGCTGCTTTCTCAACCTGGAATGTTCTGTCCTAACTTTTCTTTTTTTTTTTTTTTTATTTATTTTTATTTTTTTTGAGACAGAGGCTCATTATGTAACCCTCGTTAGAGCGCTGTGGCATCATAGCTCACAACAACCTCAAACTCTTGGGTTCAAGTGATTCTCTTGCCTTAGCCTCCAAGTAGCTGGGACTACAGGCACTGTCCACAACACCTGGCTATTCGTTTTTTGTTTTAACAAGCCTGAGCCAGGTTCAAACCCACCAGTCCCAGTTCATTCATCCAGTTCCCTAACCACTGAGCAACAAGCGTGGAGCCTCTCCTAACTTTTCTTCTAAGAAAATGCCTATTCAACCATCACAACTCATTTTATACCTACTTCCCTTAGGAAACTTTCTGAGATATTATCTCTTTCCCTTACCCCAGAATATTTCCTCCACATGGCATTTGGGACATGATCTTATCCTATATAATTAATATAGTTGATTAAAATGCATTTGTTTATGTTTGATTCCATAAAATAAAGCAACTTGAGGGCAGTGCTTTACTGATGTGGTATCTTTAGCACTCAGAATGGTGCTTAACACACAGCCAGAAAATGGCACTGGAGTGTTATTATTTTACAAAGTTGTCACAGCATTTGTGTTCTGTAAACTTATTATAGGATAAATAACATCCCAAGTCAGAAAGTAATGGTAAAATCCTCTAAAAATAGTATAAGCAATATCTAAAAGGGATGATTCATAGCAGGATTCAATACCTTGGTAAAAGGCCCCTAGTTTCCTGTTTCCTGAATTATCATCAACCCATTAGTCTACCTAAAGTTGAATTCTCATACCACCCTAGGCATTAAAAAAAAAGAATTACTTTCTATTTTATGAGAAACAAAAAAAGAAAATTAAAATACAGAGTAGCCATAAAGTTCATGTGCAACTATTTAAATTGCCCATGAATTTTATGGCCACCCTGTACAAAATAAAAAAAAACATATCAACAAGTTTAAAATGTACAAGATTCTGGCTCAGCGCCTGTAGTTTAGTGAGTAGGGTGCCAGCCACATACACCAAGGCTGGAGGGTTCAAGCCCAGACCCTGGCCTGCTAAACAACAATGACAACTGCAACCAAAAGGTGGCCTGGTATTGAGGCAGGTGCCTGTAGTCCCAGCTACTCAGGAGGCTGAGGCAAGAGAATTGCTTGGGCCCAGGAGTTTGAAGTTGGTGTGAGCTGTTATGCCACTGTACTCTACCAAGGGTGACATAGTGAGACCTTGTCTCAAAATAAATAAATAAATAAAATGTACAGGATTCTTACCTAAAGCATTACCCCCATCAAAGACCTTAACCCTCTCTTTTCTTGAATTATATTAATAGAACACTGATATTAAATATTTGTTTTTTTCATCTCTGGGTAATTATTTCCTATAGTCCCAATATGACTTCATTCACCCCAGGCATGGTTGACAAAGGAGTTTTAATTACTTAAAATTCCAACAGAGTTAAATGAGATGACTGGGGAAAGCCCCTGACTTCTACATAAATAAGAGGTAGTCTAGATACAGGGACACCTTGATTTTCATCTCCATACTGTATTCTACAGCATGTAATATTCAAAGAACCCAATATGCCTATGATACACATGCAAGTTGAGATGAAAATATCACTGTAAATTATAAATATTACTCAAACTATGAATTTGATAATACTAAAAATTAATGTAAATCAAAGGAAAAGTATTATTTCTTTTTTAATTAGAAGAAAGTCACTTCTCACTATCATTGCAGTTTAAAAAAAAAAAGAAAAAAGAAAAGTTAAAAGGAAGAAGAAAGTCACCTACTTACATAAGACGGGTATATCCTGCAGGGCTTCTGCTGCCTGAGTTAATACTGGAGGCACGATTCTTGTGTCAATGTTCTCCATTCACCTGAGAAATAATTAACATTGTAATTTCATTAAATTAAAATTAACTCTTTATCATGTCCATTGCATACCTGTAGTCTAAATTCTATAGCAAACATGCCAGGGAAAAAAGGTTATAAAAACCTAGAGAATAGGGTGGTGCCTGTGGCTCAAGGAGTAGGGCGCTGGTCCCATATGCCAGAGGTGGCGGGTTCAAACCCAGCCCTGGCCAAAAACCACACACACAAAAAAACCTAGAGAATATGCCAATCAAATCTAATTCATGCCATCAAACAAACTAAAAATTTAAGCTTAAGTAGTTATGTAACTTTAAGTGACCACATATACTATCGAGTATACCCCAAGACTGTATTTTATTTTCCAAAAAAAATTACAGTTTGAAGAAACCAACCAATAAACAAATATTTCCTGAATAACCACCATACACATGATAGTGTAAGACAGGAAGGGAGGATTACTAAAATATATATTACCAGTTCTTTCCTCAGGAGCAATTGTTAGCAATGTGTTAAAAATGTTAATACACATAACTGATATACAGTGATAAATTTATAATCTCAAAGTAGTTCAGATTTTAAACTCCCAAAAATCTCTATACGCACCATTCTCTTTATTTTACCATTCTAAACTTATCCATAAAATGCTTATTAAGTGCCTACTATGGTTAACAAATTTGGAACTTGTTCAGAAACAACCATCCTTTTGGTACACAAGGACTTCACACCAGCAGTGTATCAGGGCACGCACTGACTAAAGAAAAACATGCATGTATAGACTCAGAGGTGTCTTAAAATGACTTCGCAGTCCCTAGGAGACAGAAACCCACAGTTGGAAACACGGTTAGATGTTGTGAAAGAAAAAAAAAAAATCTGTGGCAATCAATCAATGTCCTTGCCCTTGACAAAGTAGAAATTCAACTGGAAAGAAAAGGTACGGTGTGAAAAGTAGTAAGAATAAAGTGCTACTGAATGCTAAATAAATATTTCCAGTGATTTGTGTTCAGGAGGAGGAGGTCAGTGTGATTTCTGAAGTCATGGGCAGCTCCAGGAAGATGTAGAACCTGACCACAGCTAGGAAAGATTTGGATACAAAGAGAGAAAGCCAAACAGCACTTTAAATGGGAGTAAACACCATAAACAACAAGAGAGGTAGAAAAACAAATAAGCCTCAGGGATCAAGAGCAAATCACTCAGACCAGAGAATTGGATTTTTATAGTATAGAAGAGGTGTAAGTGGTAACTACATTTAACTCCCAACTCCTTCCAATAGCCATTTGGTACCACCTATCACAATATCACATGCTCCTATTCCTCTGTTGCTTGTTTTATCTATCTTCTCTGGTTTTAAGAGGCTGTTTTGCAATCAGTGTATTGAAATATTTTAAAACTAAACTAAAGCAAATAAAGCATATGTGGCAGGCAAATAATGGCCCTCCAATATGTCCACCCCCCAATCTGTGACCACATGAAATTAAGGTGGCAGATCTTAAAATAGGAGATTTTCTCAAATTACCCCACTGGGTCCAAGGGAATCACATATGCCTTAAAAAATAGAAGAGGTTGGCAGAAGAGTTAGTCAGAGATAGAAAACAGAAGAAGAGGTGGGAAAAATTCAAAGTGAGAGACTGATTTGACGATTTGACCCTTCCACCCATTGCTGTCTTTGAAGACAGAGAAAGGGGCCACATGCCAAAGAACACAGGCAGCCTCTAGAAACTAGAAAAACCTTGAGTGACAGTCAGCAAGGAAGCACAGATCTCAGTCCTACACAAATGCAAGGAACTGAATTCTATATAGGCTAAAAGCCTATATGCTCTGTGCCCAAGTGGCCTGAGAAAGGCAGTTTCTTATTCTCGCTGACCAAGGTTTTCGCTGCAGGCCTGGCTGCCTCAGTAAACAGAATTGCTAGCCCGAGGCTTGGAGGTAGAACCCCAACCTCAGTGACACAACTATGTGGTTGTTAAGCCTGGGGGCAGTGGAGCAAAAACTCCACCCCCAGAAATACAGCCCAGAGGCTGATGTATGCAAGTCATGTAATCAATAAGCTGAACGGCCTCTGGACCATGGTTAAGCAAGATACTAAGTTTCTGCCCCTCAGGTCATTATGGATTTCCAGAGATTTTAAGGAATGATCTACTCTTTCTTTATTGTGGTCTTGTGACTTATCGGCTCACGTGCAAAGCAGCTAATGTATGACTCATGTGATAGTTGTTTTGGGTTAGAAAAATGTGCATCAGTTAATCAGCAGGCACCAAGGAAAGGTTAATTGGATTTTACTATATGTTTTGTAAAGCTATTGTGTGACTATAGATCAACAGTGTGTACGTGACTAGCTGGCTATTTAAGCTGGCTGGAAGTAAAGAATATCGTTACTTGCCATAATGGACTTGTAGCCGTTTCTTGCTTTCATACCATTTCAGGAGCGGGCTTTACACCTGTGATGCCAGTCACTCCACGATCCCTCCTGCAACAATTCTGCCAACAAACTGAATGAACAAGGAATTAGACTATCCCTTAGCCTAGAGAAATGAACACGGCCCTGCCAACACTTTGATTTTAGCATAGTGAGAACCTTGACTTATTTCTGTCCCCCAGAATGTAAGATAATAACTTTGTATTGGTTTGATCCATAAGTTTGTGGTGATTTATTACAGCAATGAGAGAAAATTAACTTACCATTTATAATTTTATAGTTATGTAAATAACAAGAGAGATCTGGCTCAGTATCCGTAGCTCACTGTTTACAGCACCAGCCCAGGCTGGTGGGTTTGAACACAGCCCAGTCCAGCTAAAGGACAATGAAAACAGTAACAAAAACAAAAAAAGCTGGAGGCAGTGCCTCTGGCTCAGTGAGTAGGGTGACAGCCCCATAAACCAAGGTCAAACTGCAACAACAACAAAAAATTAGCCAGGCACTGTGGTGAGCGCCTGCAGTCCCAGCTACTGGGGAGGCTGAGGCAACAGAATTGCCTAAGCCCAAGAGCTAGAGGTTGCTGTGAGCTCTGATGCCATCGCACTCTACCAAGTGCGACAAAGTGAGACTCCATCTCAATAAATAAACAAAATCAAAGTATATCAAATAAAGACCAGGTGAAATTTTAAAAATGAAATGTGAACATTCATGAATCCAGAGAACATGAAAGAAATCACTTACTTTGAGCTCATTGGTAAAGTCTTTCATAAGCTGCTGCTTCTTTTTGTTTGTTTACTATGTCACCCTCAGTAGAATGCTGTGGCATCATAGCTCATAGCAACCTCAAACTCTTGGGCTTAAGTGATTCTCTTGCCTCAGCCTCCTGAGTAGCTGGGACTACAGGTGCCCACCACAATGCTCAGCTATTTTTTGGTTGTATTTGTCACTGTTGTTTGGCCCAGGCTGAGTTTGAACCCACCAGCTCTTTGAAGACTTTATAATTCAGAACAAAAGGAAACTTACTGTTACTTACACTCCCCACATAAGCTGCTTTCTCTGACCACTCTTCCGCTTGAAAGTAGAAGTAAGGAGTGGTTGAAAACTGTTTTGAAACTTGACTTAGAGTCGTCACAACTGACGAGCCAATGCAAATCTCAGAATCAAAAGGAAAATAGGTAGCGTGATTCCTCCTTTGTTTTTATTTCTGAGTAATGTCTTGGCTATTTGAGTTTTTTTCTGATTCCATAGAAAACAAAGTATTGTTTTTTCAAGATCTTTAAAGTATGACAGTGGAACTTTAATAGGGATTGTGTTAAAATTATATATTGCTTTGGGTGGTATGGACATTTTAACAATGTTGATTCTTCCCAGCCATGAGCATGGTATGTTTTTCCATTTGTTAACTTTTCCAGACCTCAGACTGTACTACAAATTGATAGTGATCAAAACAGCATGGTACTGGCACAAAAACAGAGAAGTAGATGTCTGGAACAGAATAGAGAACCAAGAGATGAATCCAGCTACTTACTGTTATTTAATCTTTGACAAGACAATTAAAAACATTCAGTGGGGGAAAAGATTCCCTATTTAACAAATGGTGCTGGGTGAACTGGCTGGTAACCTGCAGAAGACTGAAACTGGACCCACACTTTTCACCATTAACTATAGGATAATATTTAGAAATAAACATATCCTACATCAAGCACACAAAGTAAATTCAGACTTCCTTTACTTCCAGAGGCTTAAGGGACTTGGACCCCCCTGGGTTACACACAGAGTTGGCTTCCTTGGAGTTGTAAATTCCTTAAGCCATTTCTCTGAAGCTATACACCCCGTGAAGCCTGAGATCAAAGGGCATGCCAGAGGGTTGACGTATGTTAACAACATATTGTCAGAGGTCTACAGGTACTCTGCCCTGAAGGAAAGACACAATCATTACTTTATACTGAGTAAACTGAGTGAATGCTTAAAGATATTCTTCTATATTCTTCTATTCTTCTATTCTGTTCCCCTGTGGCTACTTTCTTCTTTGTGATCTTTCTTTAGATACCTGCTCAGAAATTAGTCAATGTTTAGAAGAAGAGGTTTACTACAAAGGTGATTGTATTGATATAACAAAATATTTCCTTTCAAGTTAATTTCAGATAGGTAAAATAAGATAATGATGAAACTAATAGATAATAGATTAAATGTGTACGTGACTAGAAAAGTATAAAGTCAAAACCTGGAATAAAGATTTTTGCTACACGCCATCTCATTTTGTGTAGTCTATTTCTTGATTTAATAATTACAGGAGCGCGTTTACACCCATGGCAAAGCTGCTGTTCATTCGCGTCTCTGGTCACATAACATTAACTAAGATAGACTCTCACTGGATTAAAGATTTAAACTTAAGACATGAAACTATAAAAATACTAGAAGAGAGTGCAGGAAAAACCCTTGAAGAAATTGGTCTGGGCTAGTATTTTATGAGGAGGACCCCCCGGGCAATTGAAGCAGCTTCAAAAATACACTACTGGGTCCTGATCAAACTAAAAAGCTTCTGCACAGCCAAGAACACAGTAAGTAAAGCAAGAAGACAGCCCTCAGAATGGGAGAAGATATTTGCAGGTTATGTCTCCGACAACGGTTTAATAACGAGAATTCACAGAGAACTCAAACGCATTAGCAAGAAAAGAACAAGCGATCCCATTGCAGGTTGGGCAAGGGACTTGAAGAGAAACTTCTCTGAAGAAGACAGGCACATGGCCTACAAACATATGAAAAAATGCTCATCTTTAATCATCAGAGAAATGCAAATCAAAATACTTTGAGATATCATCTAACTCCAGTAAGATTAGCCCATATCACAAAATCCCAAGACCAGAGATGTTGGCGTGGATGTGGAGGAAAGGGAACACTTCTACACTTCTGGTGGGAATGCAAAATTAATACATTCCTTTTGGAAAGATGTTTGGAGAACACTTAGAGATCTAAAAATAGATCTGCCATTCAATCCTATAATTCCTCTACTAGGCATACACCCAGAAGACCAAAAATCACATCATAACAAAGATATTTGTACCACAATGTTTATTGCAGCCCAATTCATAATTGCTAATTCATGGAAAAAGCCCAAGTGCCCATTGATCCACGAATGGATTAATAAATTGTGGCATATGTACACCATGTAATATTATGTAGCCTTAAAGAAAGATGTAGACTTTACCTCTTTCATGTTTACATGGATGGAGCTGGAACATACTCTTCTTAGTAAAGTATCTCAAGAATGGAAGAAAAAGTATCCAATGTACTCAGCCCTACTATGAAACTAAGTTGTGGCTTTCACATGAAAGCTATAACCCAGTTATAACCCAAGAATAGGGGGAAGGGTGAAAGAGAGGGGAGGAAGGAGGGAGGGCGGTGGGCAGAGGGAGAGTGATGGGTGGGATTACACCTGCAGTGCATCTTACAAGGGTATATGTGAAACTTAGTAAATGTAGAATGTAAATGTCTTAATACAATATCTAAGAAAATGCCAGAGAAGGCTATGTTAACCAGTGTGATGAAAATGTGTCAAACGGTCTATGAAACCAGTGTATGGTGCCCCATGATCGCATTAATGTACACAGCTATGATTTAATTTAAAAAAAAAAAAAAGGAAAATAGGGATTCATGCTGTGTTGTTCACTGGTTGAATTCATTTAGTCAGCAAAGAATTGCCAGAATTTATAAAGAGCCATGAATAACAAATAAGCAAAACAACTACTTTTTTGTCGCTAATATGTGTTGAGTGTCTACAGTGTGCAGACTATGACTGCATTTATAAAAGGAACTGCTGCAACCTTGGCTGAACCTACATTGGTTGAACATGTGGGGCTTGATTTCAAGAAGTTCATGGTATGAAGGGTTAACTCATAAACACAGGTAACCATGGGGCTGGATGGTACAATTTCTTCAGGAGCTCACAGCAACTAGAGAGAGTAGTAAGGGCACTGGGAGGGTAGGTGGCAGTGATAGCCTCTGACCTCAAGTCTGGGGAAGGGAAGGCAGAGTTGTAACATGTTGGGATTGAAAGGAGAAAAATCCCATAATGTATCAAAAAGGAACACTAGTATTTCGTAGAAAGCATGATTCCAGTGTAGTGGAAACAGAAGACCTGGGCAAGAAAGTAGGGGTACAAGTAAGTCAGCTTACATGACTAACGATGAATACCGAGTGACGTCTCTGTAGCCAGGCACTGCTGTTTCTAGGATGTGGCCCTCTGTCTCCATGAATAATATTCCAGTGGGGGTGTGGCAGGCAGTCTGCAGGAGGGGCCCAGTGATCCCTACTTCCTGGAACTTGTGTGCTTGAGTAATTTCTGGGATGCCACATTAGAAACTAGTGGCCAGAGTTGTGGCTCCATCTTAATTTGCTCTCTCTCATCTCCATGCTCACTGAGAAGCCAGCTACCATGTGGGGAGCTGCCTGTAGAAAGGCCCATGGGGCACAAAGCTGGCCAGTGAGGACCCAGGGTCAGCCGTCAGCCAAGTGAGTAAGCTTAGAAGCAGCTTCTCTCTCCAAGTAAGCCCCGGTGGTGTGGGGACCCCCGAGTCAGAGGCACCACAGCAACACCTGGATTCCTACCTCCTCAGAACCACACGATAATGCTTGTTATGTTACGCTGCTAAATTTTCTTATAATTTCCTACACAGATATAACAGAGAAAAACTAGTCCCTCTCTCTTTCCTCCTTCTTTCTCTTTCCCTCCATATAATGAATGCCTTGGAAGAACAATTAAACAGGATAATAGGGACCAAAAGGGAACCAGGGAGCAGACTGATGGGGGGGAGGTGGAGGGGTTGCCACTCTATATAAGATGATTGGGAAAGGCCATGAGAAAAAAATGACATTGGAGCGAGGGTCTGAAAAAAGAGGGGTATGGTCTATATGGGTGGCTTGGGAAAGATGTATTAGGTACAGAATCCCTCAGTACTAATGTCTTTAGCCAAAGGGATGGGAAGGTTATTTGAAGAATAGGAAGAGGCCAGTATGAGTGAGGAAGGAGGTCAGAGAAACAATGGCAGGACAGAATATTACACTTCATAGGTCATGGTAATACCATGGGATTTAATACGAGGAAACTGGAAAGACTTTGAAGGGTTTTGAGCAGAGAAGTGGCATCCCCTAACTTGGATTTAAATATCTGTCTGTACCTATTACTTATCTGGCTGCCTTATCAAATGTCCTCTAGGAGGCTCCTTTGTATTTACTGCCATATCCCAGACTACAAAACAATGCCTGACTACAGAGATGTCACTCAATATTTCTTGTTACTCACGTGACACAGAAGCACCAGTCAGGAAGCCATTGTAATAGTCTTGGTGGGAAACAATTGGGAGTCAGATCAGGTTATGGGCAGTGGATGTTGTGAGAAGTAATTATATATTGAAGACAGCGAAGACATGATTTATAGATGGATAAGATACAATGCAGAAAAGGAAGAGAGAAGTCAGAAAGAACTGCAGTGTTCTAGAGGGAGCATTTGTGAATAGAATTTCCAATAATCCTGATGGAGAGAACTTAAAGAACGGGGTGATTCTATGGTGCATTTTACAAGGGTACATGTTTAATTTACTAAGTGTAGAATATGTCTTAACACAATAAGAAAATGCGGTGAAGGCTATGTTAACCAGTTTGATGAAAATATTTCAAATGGTATATAAAACCAGCACATTATACCCCATGATTGCATTAATGTACACAGCTATGATTTCATTAAAAAAAAAAAAAAAGAACAGTGATTTGGGAGGGGGTGTGGGTGTGGCTCTGTGAAGCTATAATCCAGGAGATGAACAACTACATGCCCACACAACCCACAGGAGAGAAAAACACAATTAAGGTCAAAGGGGGTGGGGGATGGTGAGGAGGGAGGGGGGCTGTGAAGCTCTCACCTAATGACACAATGTAGGGGTATGCATATTGCTCACCTCCAGGGCAGGCGAAGGGCGCAACTACCCTGTTTCCCCAACAATAAGACAGTGTCTTATTTTAAGGTGTGCTCCCAAAGATGCGCTAGGTCTTATTTTCAGGGAACGTCTTATCTTTCCTGTAAGTAGGTCTTATTTTTGGAGGATTTCTTATTTTCGGGTAAACAGGGTACTACTCGGACTTTACCTAACAAGTTCAAACAATGTAACCTAATCAGTTGTGCCTTATATCAATCTGGAATTTTTTATTATTTATTTTGTTTATTTTTCTGAGACAGAGTCTCAAGCTGTTGCCCTGGGTAGAGTGCTGTGCCATCACAGCTCATAGCAACCTCAAACTCTTGGGCTTAAGCGATTCTCTTGCTGCAGCCTCCCAAGCAGCTGGGACCACTGGTGCCGGCCACAACGCCTTGTGGCGTTGTTGTTGTTGAGGTTGTCATTGTTGTTTTATCTGGCCCAGGCCGGGTTCGAACCCACCAGCCTCAGTGTATGTGACCAGCGCCCTACCCACTGAGCTAGGAGCACCAGCTGGAATTTTTTTTTTTCTTTCTTTTTTTTTTTATTGTTGGGGATTCATTGAGGGTACAATAAGCCAGTTACACTGATTGCAATTGTTAGGTAAAGTCCCTCTTGCAATCATGTCTTGCCCCCATAAAGTGTGACACACACCAGCTGGAATTTTTTTAAAAAGGAGATACAAGATCACACATTTTTTATAGTACATCTGTTGCCTCAAAAGGTGGGCAGGGTACACTTTTAAAAAAAGAACAAAACAAACCCCCTTGTGTATGCATTCATGGAAAATGCAATTGTTTTTTCCTGCAACAGAATACCACTCCGGAGCCCTGAGTAGAGTGCCATGGCCTCAGAGCTCACAGCAACCTCCAACTCGGGTCAAGTATCCTCTTGCCTCAGTGTTTCTATTATTAGTAGAGACAGGGAGGGGAGATCTAGCTTTTTCTCAGGCTGGTCTCCAAGTCGTGAGCTCAAGCAATCCACCTGCCTTAGCCTCCCAGAGTACTAGGATTACAGACGTGAGCCACCTCACCTCCCACAACCTAATGTGATTTAATGAAATATCATTGTCCCGCACCTGCAAATTTCACTCTATCTGGAGAGACTCAGGGAAAGCGTTGAAGATAGAAGATAACGTTGGGGGTGGGGGACCTTTTATATCTGCCTGTTACTGCGAGCCCCCTCATCTCAGTCTCATTTCCCCCCAAACCATCACATACACACACCCCTACACACACACCCCTCCCTTCTGGGGCAACTGATGCTATACCCACTATGCCAGGAAGCTGGCTGCAAGGGCCTGCCCCATTTCTCCTTCTCCCATCACCCCTCCATTCCTCACCCCACTTCAACTCCCTTTCCCCCCCACAGTGGTTAGGAAGACATCCAAGAACAGCTGAGTGAAGGAAGAAATGTCCCAGAATTTAGAGTGCTGCTGCTGTGCTGAGTGAGAGGCAGACAGAGCAGGCTCTGAAAGGCTAAACTTCTCCCTACCTTAGGGAGAAGGAACTGATACAAGACTCCACCACTCAGGGCTAGACAGGGACCCCCCCCATTCTCTAGGCCCAGGTGAGCTCAGAGGTCAGACCCCCATTTCCAGGCACAAGCAGACTGCCTTTTGGGGGACACACCCTCTGGACTCTGACAAGATCATGAACAAAGCAGCCTGTGTTAGGTTTTTTGGTGGTTCTATCTTGGGTAAGAGCACCACCCAAATCCCTTCTCAGGGACAAAGACTGTAAAGGACCTGATACTCTCGCCCTAGTGGAGGAGGAACTACATTCATTCATTTGTTAACACACTCACTAACTTTGAAGAGAAGTTTTTCCATCTACCAACTGCTGACCACGTGTAATCCTCTAGACCTAAGACCCCTAGATAAAAGAGCCCATGTGGAGACTCCGGAAAGAGAGTTCTTCAGTTCTTTCCCCCTTCCAGAAGCTCTGGTGGTTTTCTGTATTCCTTTCTAACTTCTAATAAAAGTCCTACCTTACCACTGATCTGTGGTCCATGGATTCATTCTTTGAATCCCCGAGACCAAGGACCTACTGAAGAGTGAAATTCTGGAATCAGAACCTAGGGTCCTTTCTAATTTTTGATTTCTGGAGAGGCATGAACTATTCCAAATGGCCACACCGTGGCTTTTGTTCATGGCCCATGACCCTCTCTGACAGAGCTGGACAGGGTTGGGTTTGGTGTTATGTCCTGGTCAAGGAGAAATCCCACAGAAGTCACCACACCCTTTGACACTATCTGCACTCTCAGGCTTGGGGCGATGTCCTTCAAGTTCATAAGCAGTGTTTCAATGGCTCCATATGCCCATAGACTGACTACAGAGTGGAGACTTGGTGACCTGCCACGATTGGCTCTACTCTATGTCTTTCCCAGAAGGGCCTCGGCTACTCTCTTGAGATGTGAGATTTATAATCTCAGAGGTGACACAGTATGGTGTGTAGGGAGGATATGCTATCTTTAAGACTCAGAGTTCATACCCCAGTGACATGTATGTTAGCAACATGAACTCTGTCCAGTCATATCACCCTCACTGAATCCCATCATCGACTTGTGCTTTCTTTTTGCTTTCTGGACAAGGCCTCACTCTGTTTCTCAGGCTACAGTGCTGTGGCATCACAGCTCACAGCAACCTCAAACTCTTGGGCTTAAGTGATTCTCTTGCCTCAGCCTTCCAAGCAGCTGGGACTACAATGCCTGGCTATTTCTTTTTTTATTAAGTCATATACACATAGATCATGAATACATTATACTTATGTGGAGTGCAAAGTATTGATTTTTAAATACAATTTGACATGTTTACATCAAACTAATTAATATGACTTTTGCCTCATTTACTTGATTATTGTGTTAAGACATTTATGTTCTACACTTGATAGATTTGACTTGTACCTTTGCAATATGTTCCATAGTATGGTCCCACTGTTTACCCTCCCTCTAACAAAACTCCCCCCTCCCCTCCCTTCCTGGCTATTTTTGTTGTTGTTGCAGTTGTCATTGTTGCCTTAGCTGGCCCTGGCTACGTTCGAACCCACCAGTCTCAGTGTGTGTGGCTGGCGCCCTACCCACTGAGCTATGGGCGCCACCAAAGAAAGAAATTTTTAATTTTTTTGTTTTTGTTTTTAAACAAGAGTCTCAAGCTGTCATCCCTGGTAGTGCTGGGGTATCACAGCCCATAGTAACCTCAAACTCTTGGGCATAAGAGATTGTCTTTGCCTCAGTTTCCCAAGTAGCTGGGACTACAGGCACCTGCCACAATGCCTGGTTATTTTTCTTGTTGTTACAGTTGTCATTGTTGACTTAGCTGGCCTGGGCTGGTTCAAACCTGCCAGCCACAGTATATGTGGCTTGTGCCCTACCCACTGAGCCATGGGCACTGCCCAGAAAGAAATCTATTTTTTTTTTTTTTTTGAGACAGAGTCTCACTTTGTTGCCCTTGGTAGAGTGCTCTGGCATCACAGCTCACAGCAACCTGAAACTCTTGGGCTTAAGCGATTCTCTTGCTTCAGCCTCCCAAATAACTGGGACTACAGGTGCCCCACAACAACACCCAGCTCTTTTCTTTTCTTTCATTTCTTTTCCTTTTTTTCCTCTTTTCTTTCCTCCCTTCTTTTCCTTCCTTCCCTTCTTTTCTTTCTTTCTTCCTCCTCCCCTCCCCCAGCTTGATAGATGTGGATCTTATGTGGGCATTTTCTATGGTCTGGCTTTCATCATACAGAGGAAGCAGGAAATAACTAAGCTTCCTACACAGTGGAATGGAAGGTTGTCTCCCATTTGCTTCTATACCATTCCGATATTCAGGTTCCCTGTCACCCCTCTCCCCAGAATTCTATCTCTCTGTTATGCCACTAGCATTTATCCCATCGACCACTACTGGTGGGCCCACATCTGAGCTTTTGGGTGAGCCACTTTCCATGCCGCCAAGTCAGTGTGGGGACTCCTTCTGTTTAGTACCTTATACATGCTCATTTGGGGATTTATATCAGGATGCCAAAGTACTCACATTTAAATCACCTGGCTGGACAGGGTGGCTTATACCTGTAATTCTACATCTTGGGAGGATCCCTCCAGCCCACGAATTGAAGACCAGCCTAGGTAAGGCGAGACCCCCATGTCTACCAAAAAAATACTTAAAAGTTTTAGATTAAAAAACAAACAAAAAAAAAAACTATCGGTCTGCAGTGGCATGTGCCTGTGGTCCCAGCTACTTCGGATGCTGAGGTGAGAAGCTTACTTGAGCCCTGAAGTTGGAGGTTGCACTGAGAAAGAAAGAAATATGGCAGTGCCCATAGCCCAGTGGGTAGGGTGCCAGACATACACTGAGGCTGTCTGGTTCGAACCCAGCCTAGGCCTGCTAAAACAACAATGACAACTGCAACAACAACAACAACTCTGAAATATAGCTGGGTGTTGTGGCGGGTGCCTGTAGTCTCAGCTACTTGGGAGGCTGAGGCAACAGAATCACTTAAGCCTAAGAGTTTGAGGTTGTTGTGAGCTGCGATGCCACAGCACTCTACTTAGGGCAACAACTTGAGACTCTGTATGAAGGGAAGGGAAGGGAAGGGAAGAAAAAGAAAACTGAAAAGATAAGCTACACAAATAAATAACTGATAAGTCCTGGGAAAGTCATCAAAGTTTCTGACATGACATTAAAGAGTTTGTGCCTAGAAGAAACTTTATAGTTGGCAAAGGTAAGTATGAATGTGTTTTATACGTTTCCATGACATTATTAAAAAGTGAGGACACTCATCCATAATCGTTGGGCAAGGAATGATTTTCCTCTTTTAAATTACAAAGAGCACTGACTCCAGGGGGAGTGATGGTTGACAAGAACCCACTGACAGAGGTTATTTTCATTTTCTAAGAAAATGAAACTCTTGGGATTAAGCAATCAAATCTTAATTGCTTAATTAATTCTTAATTGCTTAATCCCACCAAAACGCAGTGCTCACCATCTTTATTTATAAAAACACATTTTCAAATAATCAAATTTCCCAGGCCATGGTTACTCACTGTAGTCAAATAACTAAATTCTAATTGCTAAGTCTGCTTAGTAAATGACTCAGGAAACCCAACTGGGTAAGATAAAAGAGTATGAGCACAGAAAATATAACTACCCAGCACTCACACAAGCATGCAAAGAGTTTACAAGGAGATCCATGGTTCACAGTGTTTCTGAGCCAGGGAAGCCAGAAGAGGATTTGGAAGTCTCAGGATCGACTTTGTATCTATTCCAGGCAACTTCCTGTGAAAAGAAAATACATCATTGTCAGAGTTAAGATCAAAAACCCACATCTGGGCATATACTTCATTTTGTGATTTAAATGTTTTTACTATATTCAAAAGACCTTGAAAAATATAGGCAAGATGAAAACAGGCTCAGCGCTTGTAGCTCAGCGAGTTGGGCGCCAGTCATATACACCAAAGGTGGCAGGTTCAAGCCCAGCCCTGGCCTACTAAACAATGACAACTATAACAAAAAAAGAGATGGATGTTGTGGCGGGCACCTGTAGTCCCACCTACTTGGGAGGCTGAGGCAAGAGAATTGCTTAATCCCAAGAGTTTGAGGTTTCTATGAGCTGTGATGCCACGGCACTGTACCAAGGGCAACATAGTGAGACTCTGCCTCGAAAAAAAAGTTTGGAAGACAACAAACATACCTTAATATGATAAAGGGGGGCTGCACAGTGGCTCTTGCCTGTAATCCCTGCACTCTGGGAGGCCAAGAAGGGTGGATCGCCTTAGCTCACAAGTTCAAGACTAGCCTGAAGTAGAACATGACCTCCATCTCTAAAAATATCCCAGCATTGTGGCAGGCACCTGTAGTGCCTACAACTACTTGAGAGGCTGAGGCAAGAGAATCACTTGAGCCCAAAAGTTTGCTATAAGCTATGACATGACAGCACTCTACTGTGGGCAACAAAGTGAAACTGTCTCAAGAAAAAAAAAAAAAAACTTGATAAAGGGGGAACAATAAAGGAAGAACAAAGGCAAGCAGGAATCCTGCCTATGTTTGTCTTGAATCATGGGGAAGGTAGGGAATAAATAAGAAAGGCCTAGTAGTAATATGAAATGGATTCTATTGCTGCTAGTAAGTGTATTCCCAGAGCTATTTTTGCTGTGGCTGGCTTTCCTTTTAGCTTCCTTAAAGTGGCCTAGTTAAGTGAAGTGAGTCCATATTTTAAACAAAGTAATGTGATTTTTCAACATAAAATAAAATTTCCTTATCAATAAAATATAGCTCATCAAACCTTTCACACATAACAGATGCTAAGAAACATCATTTGCCTTATTATCTATTTTTTTATTCTCTCCTGAAGCTGCTGCACACATTGTATATGGGCTCCCTAGACAGGGACATAGACTATTTTCCAATGGCAATGGGGCCATTTTGGCAGGAAATGAGGTAGAATTCCCATGCCTTCCAGAATACATCTCTTTGTAGGAAGAGAAAAATCATAGGTCTGCATTCCAGCAGTTTATGGGCTGTTTACATCAACTCTTTTGGAGAGGGGAAAGCCAGTCTTACAACACTTTCCCCAGAGAAAAGATGTCAATGTTAACCATTAGGAAAACATCATTAAAGCAGATGAGAAACAGGCTGTAAACATTTTTATAACCCCACAATTCTTGGCTTGGAGAAGCCCACAACATTCAGCTTGGAGTTTTTGTTATGGAGACCACAAGAAGCCTGAGAGACAATGGCATTCATAAGCCATTTTTAGAGACTGGTGAGGAAACATCTTTGTACTCAACAGAGTGTGTTTGTGAAGAGGAGGTTACAGCTGGGGATCATTCAAAGCAAAGCCTTTCAGTGTGGACCTGTTAGAGATAGAAGGCTTTAGGCCAAGTAGTTGTGGGCTCATTGTCCAAATCTCTTCAGAATAGCAAAGAAAATACTCCCTTTTCATTCCAGGACACTCTGGGGACTAGACTTTTACAGAATGTTCTTCTGCTTAAATCTCCATAGCTGCAACATCACATTAGTGATCTGTATAGGTTTGGTTTTTTTGCCCACAGGCCAAAAGGAAGCTCAGAAAGGTTGTGACTGCACAGATGCACCATTGTTCAGTAAAGAAACTAGCATTTGACTCTGTGTTCTTGAAAACACTGCCTTCTCAGCCAAGCCTGGAGATGCATATTTTAAGCAGAGATAGAAAAAAGGCTGTGCATATCGAATTGTCCCCAAATGAAGTCTCCTTTGTCTGTCTTCAGGAATACAAGCTCAGCAGGAATATTTTTCTTTGTAAACCAAAGATGTGTTTGTAAGGCATTGACCTACACAGTGAAAACAAGAAGGAGGTGAACAAATTCCTGGAAGTTTCCTTTCTGCCTTCACAGTATTATAGTTATGTGTTTTCTGTGAAGCTCTAGAAGGGGGATGGAATATAGACCAGAATATTCCTGAAATTTAAAGTTTTCCTGTTTGTACTGACTTCTCATGACAGTGCTATGTGACTGAAGTCTGCATTGTCTTGGGAACTAAACATTTGATTTTACCAAGATTCAGATTGTTCACTCATGGATCAATTGAACCAGAACTTACAAAGCACATGATAGATACCAGGCAGCATGCTAGGCACTTGAGAATACCAAGACATGATCACAGAAGGACCATGGGGAAGAGAAGACTAGATTGGAAACTACTAACACAGCTCAACTTGATTGAACATACAAGAACAATAATTCACTGAGCTTTTGCCCTGGAGGTGGCCCAGGTACTCAGCAATGGTGATATCACTTGCTTTACATTTATCTGGGTGAAGCATCACAATGACCACAGTTGGTGAGTATTATTGTTCAGATTTCAGACTTGAGGAAACTAAACAATAGAAGTATTTAAATTACCCAAGTTTCACAAAGCTCTAAGTAGTGAAGTTAGGTTTTGAAATCTAATTTTTCAGATCTCAAAGCCAGAACAATACTATTCTGTGGACAAACAGCAAGAAGAGATTAATGCTGGCTCAGCACCCATAGCACAGTGGTTATAGCACCAGCCACATACCCCATTGGTGGCAGGTCCAAACCCAGCCTGGACCAGCTAAACAACAACTGCAACAAAAAAGAGCTGGGCATTGTGGTGAGTGCCTGTAGTCCCAGCTACCAGGGAGGCTGAGGCAAGAGAATTACTTAAGCCCAAGAGTTTGAGGTTGCTGTGAGCTATGATGTCACAGTACTCTACCAAGGGTGACACAGATTCTGTCTTGGAAAAAAAAAAAAGAGATTAATGCCAACAGGCAGGTGGTATTTGAGAAGACCTCACGGAAGGCCCAAGTTTATTCCATGAGATTTAGCCCCTGAAAATAATGAGTTATGAGAGACTTTGCAGTTGTATACTGTATATACTCCAGCTTATTTTCCTCTGCAGACTCATTAATACATGAATATATAAACAAGGAGGAAATTATACTATCCATACTCTTTTATAACCTGCCTATTTTACCTAATTTATTATATTTTTATTGAACACCAATTCACTACAAATTTAGTGGCTTAACATAACAACATATCATAGTTCTGTAGGCTAGAAGTATAAGCAGGCTGGACTGGATTCTCTGCACAGATAGACTCTCACAAGGCCAGAGTCAAGATTCAGACCCAGCTGCACTCCTGTCCATGGGATCTTGCAAGAATCTGCTGCCATGCAGTTTCGGGAAGAATCAGTTGTCTTTGTGACTGTAGGACTGAGGACTTTTCTATTCTTCCTAGGTGCTGGCCAAGGACCACTTTCAGCTCCTGAAAGCTGTTTGGTCTCTGACAGTGACCCCTCTCTCTCAGTTATAGAGAGCCTCCTGCACATGGAGGAGGCTTATGTGCCTAATCTTTCTAATTTTTTCCTTTGCTGTTACCTTCTCCAGATTGTAAAGGGCTCTTGCCCTTTAAAGAGCACTTCACATGGCCTAGGCATTGTTTCTACCTTGTTCCCCGAAAATAAGACATCCTCCGAAAATAAGACCTACTTACAGGAAAGATAAGACGTCCCCTGAAAATAAGACCTAGCGCATCTTTGGGAGCACACCTTAAAATAAGAGTCGGGGAAACGGGGTAGTTTTTTTTTTTTTTTTTTTTTTTGTAGAGACAGAGTCTCACTTTATGGCCCTCGGTAGAGTGCCGTGGCATCACACAGCTCCCAGCAACCTCCAACTCCTGGGCCTAAGCGATTCTCTTGCCTCAGCCTCCCCAGTAGCTGGGACCACAGGCGCCCGCCACAACGCCCAGCCATTTTTTGGTTGCAGTTCAGCCGGGGCCAGGCTTGAACCCGCCACCCTCAGTATATGGGGCTGGCGCCCCACCAACTAAGCCACAGGCGCCTCCCGAAACAGGGTAGTTTTACAAGGATGTCTTCATCCTCATCCTAACTCTGAGGTATAGGAGGTTAGTGCTGTGTGCTCCCTATTCTGCTGCTGCACAGAGCAATCCTACTCATTCCTCACGTGTCTGCCTTAATCTAGAATCCACGGGCCTATCTTTAATGTATAATGCTAACTGATGGAATTCTAGAGCACAGTGTGACAACTGCCAGTATTCATATTAATACAGAGAGTATTAGGAAGGGCTAGGCATACCTCCTCTTCCCTAGAGCTACTGAGGAAAGATGTTACTGTGATATAAAATTAGTCAAAGAACTTGATTACATAGGAGATAAAATGGAGAACACTCACAAAAATACCAATTTTGTTTTTCTGTGTACTATGGAGGCTTGTAGAATTACTTTAGACTGTTATCCACTTGTTCTATTCCCTATTAATACAAATTTGTCCTTGGAAGTAAATTTGAAAAAGGGGTCTTGAAAGAGTCCAGAACCTAGAAATTACTGCCATGGCTCCTTTAATAACATTCAAAAGCAACCTATAGTTCTAATTGGTTGCCTTACTCCATAATTTCATGCCACTTTTAATAATACCTTACATATTTGTATTCCCAAATAAGATACATATTTGTAAGATTGAGATATTAATCTTCAAATGGGCTTCAAAGTTCATTGCTTCTATCCTCTTAGTCCTTTGACCTGGGAAGAAAACAACACAAGCCTGTGATTCCATTTGATTTCTGAAAGCCAATGCACTCAAACTAAATGAGTAAGTATCATTATCTCAAACTCCTGACCTCAATCACTCTTCCTGCCTCAGCCGTAAAATAGGCAGGTTATAAAAGAGTATGGATAGTATAATTTCCTCCTTGTTTATATATTCATGTATTAATGAGTCTGCAGAGGAAAATAAGCTGGAGTATATACAGTATACAACTGCAAAGTCTCTCATAACTCATTATTTTCAGGGGCTAAATCTCATGGAATAAACTTGGGCCTTCCGTGAGGTCTTCTCAAATACCACCTGCCTGTTGGCATTAATCTCTTTTTTTTTTTTCCAAGACAGAATCTGTGTCACCCTTGGTAGAGTACTGTGACATCATAGCTCACAGCAACCTCAAACTCTTGGGTTAAGTAATTCTCTTGCTCAGCCTCCCAGGTAGCTGAGACTACAGGCACTCCACCACAATGCCCAGCTCTTTTTTGTTGCAGTTGTCTTGTTTAGCTGGTCCGGGTCAGGTTTGAACCTGCCACCCTCAGTGCATGTGGCTGGCGCTGTAACCACTGTGCTACAATGCTGAGCCTCTAGAATTTACTTAGAAAAACTTAAAAAGAGTAAATGCCTCTTCTTTCAAGTTTAGTTTCTACCTGCTGTAAGTGTGGTATGTCCTACTTGGCATAGCTTTACAGGCCTACAGTTGCCTTATGAAGGCCTGGAACAACATTTCCTCCAATCACTGAGATGGAGGATATACCTGTGATGCACTCAGCTGATGTGGAGGTGAGCGAGGACTGCAGTAGAGTCAAGAAATGAAGATGGATTCCAAATACTGTAAGTACTAAGGTAAAGACAGAAGAGACTGGCTATGCTAACTCACTATGTCAACATGGGTGTCAGTTCTCTCAGCCGCTCAAAGCAGAAATGGAGTGACATTGTCTCTAAGGTTTCTTTCCTGTGTAACTAACAGCTTTACTAACAATGTATGGCAGAATGGTCCTAGGAACCTAGGGACAGCCCAGCCACATCTGTTGATATAGGGAGAAAGAGTTATTGTATTTATTGTTAAAAGCCTACATGGAGAAAGTCATTGAAAAGTTGTAACATCGTGTATGATTACCGCGCTGGAATATGTGTTAGCAGGGATTTTCATCAAGTTCAACTTCAAAAGGGCACAGATTTACTTTTAAAGAAATCAATGTAGAAGCCTCCTCTCACAATTCCACAAAACTTTATTTGGGGCAGTGTGATGATAGAGCTTCAGGTAAATAAGCTAGAATACAGCAATGAAAAGACAGTGACAGGCATTTGGTTTAGCCACACATAATTTGCTTTGAGGGAGTGTTATGGTTTGAAGGTGTCCCCTAAAAGTTCATGTCTTGAAACTCAATCCCCAAAGCAACAGTGCTGGGAAGAAAGACCTAGTAAAAAGAGCCTGGATCACCAGAGAGGAGACCTCTTAAATGAGTTAGTGTTGTTATCACAGGAGCAGGCTGCTATAAAGTGAGCCTGGCCCCGGCACATCTCTGTCCTGCATGCTTGCTACTGCATTACACCCTGCACCTGTGGTATGTCCCCCACCAGATGCTGGTGCAATCTCTTGGACTTCACAGCCTCCCCAGGATGATAAGCTAAAAAAAAATTCTGTTCCTAATAAATTAGCCAGTCTTAGGTATACCATTATATAACTGAAAATGGACAGAAATAGGGATATGCTGCTGCTGGTCCCTCCCCCATGCTTATTCTTCAATTCTGTTCTACCTTATCCCACTCCCACCAGAGTCCGAACTCAGCTTCCAAGGGCTAAATGTCACCTTGTAGTTATGAGTTTAGCCAGCCAATATGTCAGCATTAATAAGAACTACAGAGAAAAGGAATGCAGCCCACCAAGCCACAGCCACCTGTTAGGCTAGAAGCAGATATCCCTACAAGTGCTATAGCCAACTCAAACAATTCTTTTCTTATTAAAAGTTCCCATAACCAAGGCCCTTAGATATTGCCCAACTTTCCCACAGAGTACCATTGGCACACTCACTGGGAATATGTCTCATGTTCTGGATGAAGAAGCACAATCTATGAGGAAAAAAAGAAAAAGGAAAGAAAATTCATAAAGTTTGATAGCAGCTTGAAGAATCTAAAACAATGCCAACCCTTTCACCATCTGACCTTGACAAGGCCTACAGGTCCCATCTCCTAGTAGGGCTGGGCATCACGGCAAACTGACCACAGAGAATTTATACTTCTATTAATTTATTGTTACTACCTTCTAAAGAGATTTCCATCTGCACCTGCTCTATAAGTGTAAACAGGGACATGTAGGGAGATAACTATGTAGGATCTCATCTCCATTTAACTCCACAAATTACAGCACTCAGTTTTGCACACAGATTCCTCCAGGTACCCAGTAGGTACACTTCATTCCAATGTATAGATAACAAAGGACAATACTGGAAAAAAGTCACTAAATGGACAGCTACTTCACAGGTTAAATATTACAAATTAATGATGTAATACATACGTGCACACGTTCACAACTTTTGCAGTCTCCATGAAGATGGCATCAAAACTGACATGTAAGGAGGCTTTGGTGTTGACATTCCTGACAAACAATACACTCCTGAACGGCAGAGTCCTTCTTCCTAGCATTGGCCCTGAAGAGTACTTCCTTCTCCTCCTGGGGAATTTTTAGAAATTTCTAGAATAAGACACAGCTTTTATACTCAATACTAGAAAAAATAGGTTATAATTTTTAGTCACTATTTTTCTTTAATTTTTTTTAATTTTAGGATGTGATGGTACAAACATGAGTCCCTCTTGTAGTTATGTCCCACACCCCAAAGGTGTGCCATATACCCCAAACTGTACCCATTCAGTCAGAGCATCCCAAACAACCCCTCCTCCCAACCTGAATTGAACTGAGTTTTTTTTCTATGTCGGTGTGAATTAGATCGTTTACTGGCTTCATATTAGTATTGAGTACATTGGAAATTTGCTTTTTCATTGTTTTTGTTTTTTTTTTTTTGAGACAGAGCCTCAAGCTGTTGCCCTAGGTACAGTGCCATGGCATCATAGGTCACAGCAACCTCCAACTCTTGGGCTCCAGTGATCCTATTGCCTCAGTTTTTGATTTTTAGTAGAGACGGGGTCTCACTTTTCCTCAGGCTGGTCTCAAACTCATGAACTAAAGCAATCCACCCTTCTTGGCCTCCCAGAGTGTTAAGATTACGAGCATCAGCCACTGCGCCTGGCAGGAATCATATTTTCTGTATTATTCACATTGCCACTTTGTGGTTTAGCTGGTGTATTCTGTTCATTCCCCTTTAAGTAAGTATTGCTCTGCATGCTACTTTATTTGCCTTCTCAATTTCTCATTCATCTGTTCCTCTTTTTGTATTTTCCTCTTAGTTACTTAAATATTTTTTAGAGTTTATCTTGGTTTATTTATAGTGTTTATAACTATACCACTTTCTCTTTTTTTCTTTTCTTTCTTTCTTTTTTTTTTTTTGAGCCAGAGCCTCATTATGTCACCCTCGGTAGAGTGCTGTGGTACAACAGCTCACAGCAACCTCAAACTCTTGGGCTTAAGCGATTATCTTGCCTCAGCCTCCAAGTAGCTGGGACTACAGGCACCTGGCACAATGCCCAGCTATTTTTTTCTTTGTTGTTGCAGTTGTCCTTGTTTAGCTGGATTTAAACTGCCAACCTTGGTGTAGGTGGCTGACACTGTAATCACTGTGCTAAGGTTGCCAAGCCAACTATAACACTTTTTATAGTTTTCTTAGTAGTTGTTCTAGATATAAAATGTATATGTGTAACTTACTGCCGTCTGTTAACATCATGATTTTATGACCTCAAGTGAAATGTATAAACCTAACTCTAATTTAGATTCCTTAACCTCCCAACTTTTTAATACAATTGTACTCTTCTACAACCAGAGCATCAAATCATATAGTATTTTATCTTTTGTTCTTACCACCAAATATCATCTCAGTAACTCATGAGGAAAATATTCTTATATATTTAACCCTATTTTTGCCAACTTCCAATGTCTTTTCTTTTCCACGTTCCAAGCATTCTTGTGTTACTTTCTATTTAGAGAACTTTCTTTAGCCATTTTTTTCAAAGGTAGGCTTGCCAAGAACAATGTCTCTTAGTTTTCCTAATAATGCCTTTAGTTCTCCTTCTTTTGTAAATGTATTTTCAGTAGATACAGAATTTTTACTTTATTTTCTTTTCAGTATCTGAAAAAAAATGCACTACTTCCTTTTGGCCCCTACAGCCACAGATGAGATTCCACTGTCATTCCTTGCAGGTAATGTGCACTTTTCCTCTGCCTATTTGGAAGGTATTTTTTTTTCTTACAGTTTTCTAAAATTTAATTATGCTGTGCCTTCAGCATGAAGTTCTCTGGATTTCTCCTATTTGATGTAAGCTCAAGTCCTTCAATGTACAGTTTTATCTTTTACTAAATATGTAATGTTTTCAGCCGTTATTTCTTCAAATACTTTAAATACCTCTCTCCTCTCCTGGCATTTTGGCGTTACAAATGTTGGTTATTTTGTAAATATTGACAGACTCAAAGCTCATTATATTAGCTCCGTACCTTCTAATTCTAAGCCATCATAACCATTCATGAGGGAAAACTGCAGTAGTCCCTAGATGAGTCTATATGCCCTATGCCTTTTTCAATATGTTCTCTCCAGTGATGAGAGTGACTTTATACAAACTTAAATCGGATGATGCTCATTTGGTGAAAAATCCACCACCAAATTAATAACTTATTTAATAAGAGTTTATTTAACTTATTTAATAAGAGTTGTCATACTCTTGCCTTTTGATGGGGACTCTGAGCCAGCGTGAGACCCTGTCTCTAAAAATACTGGTGTTGTGGTAGGGGCCTGTAGTCCCACCTACTTGGAGGCTGAGGCAAGAGAATTGCTTGAGCCCAAGAGTTTGAGGTTGCTGTGAGCTGTGATGCTATGGCACTCTAACAAAGGTGACAAATGAGATTCTGCCTCCAAAAAAAAAAAAAAAAGTAGCACACTCCATTATCAATCTAATCTTAATTTTTTTTTTTTTTTTTTGTAGAGACAGAGTCTCACTTTATGCCCCTTGGTAGAGTGCTGTGGCATCACACAGCTCACAGCAACCTCCAGCTCCTGGGCTTAAGCGATTCTCTTGCCTCAGCCTCCTGAGTAGCTGGGACTACAGGTGCCCGCCACAGCACCCGGCTATCTTAATTTTTTTTTTTAAATACATTTTTTTTTTTTTTTGTAGAGACAGAGTTTCACTCTATTGCCCTCAGTAGAGTGCCGTGGCATCACACAGCTCACAGAAACCTCCAACTCCCGGGCTTAGGCGATTCTCCTGCCTCAGCCTCCCTAGTGGCTGGGACTACAGGCGCCCACAACGCTCCGCTATTTTTTGGTTGCAGTTTGGCTGGGGCTGGGCCTGAACCCGCCACCCTCGGTATATGGGGCTGGCGCCCTGCTCACTGAGCCACAGGCGCCACCCTAATCTTAATTTTTTAATAGTCTTTAATGCCACATAACATTAATGCACATAAATACAAATATAAATTTGTGTTTAATGTTACCTGTATTCATTTAAAGGAGTTATTTTTTTCTTTTCTTTTTTTTTTTTTTTGTAGGCAGAATCTTTATGGCCCTCGGGAGAGTGCCGTGGCCTCACACGGCTCACAGCAACCTCCAACTCCTGGGCTGAAGCGATTCTCTTGCCTCAGCCTCCCGAGTAGCTGGGACTACAGGCGCCCGCCACAACGCCTGGCTACTTTTTGGTTGCAGTTTGGCTGGGGCCGGGTTTGAACCCGCCACCCTCGGTATATGGGGCCGGCGCTTTACGGACTGAGCCACAGGCGCCGCCCGAGTTATTTTTTTCTTTCTGTCTTTTTTTTTTTTTTTTAGACTGAGCCTCATGCTGTAACCCTGGGTACAGTGCCATGGCATCACAGCTCACAGCAACCTCTAATTCCTGGGCTCAAGTGATTCTCCTGCCTCCGCCTCACAAGTAGCTGGGATTACAGGTGCCCATTACAATGCCCAGCTATTTTTTTTTTTTTTTTTTGGTTGCACCCGTCATTGTTGTTTGATGGACCTGGGCTAGTTTTGAACCTGCCAGCTAAGGTGTGTGTGGCTGGCACCTTAGCCGCTTGAGCCACAGGTGCCAAGCAAGGAGTTATTTTTTTCACTACTAGATCCTAAACTCTTAGAAAATGGGTGGCATATAAAAACTACTTAAAATTCACTTGAATCGCCGGGCGTGGTGGCTCACGCCTGTAATCCCAGCACTGTGGGAGGCTGAGGAGGGAGAATCGCTTGAGCTCAGGAGTTCGGGACTCGCCTGAGCGACAGTGAGACACCGACTCGTGAAAAAAATGGAAAAACCCAGCCGGGCGCCGCCGCGAGCGCCTGTAATCCCAGCGGCTTCTGGAGGCTGAGGCAGCGGGGTGCCCGCAGCCCGAGTCTGAGGTTGTGGTGAGCTACCACGCCCACTGCACTCTGCTCAGGGGCATAGGGTGGGACCCTGTCTCAACAACAACAACAACAACAACAAAAAAAAGTAAAGAAAATTCACTTGAATCAAAAAATCAGTGTACAGAAGAATGTCTGATAATAGAAGAAATGAAGAATAATGAAGGTAAGGTGGACAAATGAATTGCTTTGAAAAGCAGAAGGTAACTAAGAAAAACAAGCATAAATATATGGTATCCAAAATTGGACTATCAGCAAATATAAGAATGGCAAACATGTTTTTTAAAAAATCAAAAAAGAGAATACTTTTTATGAGAGTAGTATTTGAAGGTTTTATTTAGGAATCAATTCTCAAGTTACTTCCAAGGTTTTGGACCTCTAAAGAGATTTTCTTAGAAAACATCTCCAAGGTGACAACCCTTAATAAATCCCCTAATGTTAATCTGTGCTGTGCACATTAACTCACCTGGATGGCTCTGGGTTAGAGACTCTTCCTCCGGTATTTGTGGCTCCTATTCTTGCTCTAGGACAAATATCATCTCTGGTTTGACAACACAATACCCTGTTAATAAGAAATAATTTAGGACTTGAATCAGTCTATACTTCATGGCCACTGAAGGAGTGGGAGGCTTCTGGAGCTGCTCAACAAAGATGTCATTAGAATATTTCAATGGATAGATGAACATAACTATCTCCTGGAGGTCAAAAATGATCTACTGGTCAGGTGTGGTGGCTCACACCTGTAATCCTAGCACTCTTGGAGGCTGAAGGAAATGGACTGCTTGAGCTCACAAGTTTGAGACCAGCCTGAGCAAAAGCAAAAACCCCCATCTCTACTAAAAAAAAAAAAAGAAAAAAAAAACTGAGGCAAGAGGATCACTTGAGCTATGTGTTTCTGTGAGCTATGTTGCCATGGCACTCTACCCAGGGCGACAGCTTGAGACTGTCTCAAAAAAAAAAAAAAAAAAAAGTGATCCATAGACACTGATTTTCTTTACCTTACATATCATTAAACTACAGCTGGCTCATTGACTTCATAAGAATAAAATATGCTATTTAGAATTATGTAGCAAGTAAGCCTTACCTACTAAAACCAAGATGCTATGGTCCTCCAACATCACATCCTTATATAGAGACCCCTAACTAGGGTCCAGGTACTGCACTGCTACACCTCCTGGCTAAAGCCCACAGGTACACCATTAAATGAGAAGAAATTCCAGGGATCAATACCAAACTGAAATTGTTCAGATTTATGTGACATGGAAAGAGATGGAATGGACTAATTCTTACTGTGATGGTTGTTTACAGTTTACCAAATGGTTTACAGATTATTTGCATTGCTTTATACTGTGGGTGAAAAAGAAATCATAACAAATATTCTGACATACCATTAAGGTATTAATTCATACAGAAAAATTTTCAAGTCCCTACAACATAACTAGAATTGTAGTTGGAAATACTAATAAAAATTGAGGAATATACAATGTAGAAGAAAATATATGCAGTAACATGTTCCAAGTACTATACTATAAATAGGAGAAAAATTAGCTCTATTTTGAGGTTCATTGAGGAAACGCAGCTGTCAGCTGAATTTTTACTATGATTGCCATGTTCACTACAGATTTATGTAGAACATTATAAATCATAGAAATAAATTGTTGGCTTGGCACCTGTAGCACAGTGGTTATGGAGCCAGACATGTACACCAAAGGTGGTGGGTTCTAACCCAGCCCAGGCCAGCTAACCAACAATGACAACTTCAACAAAAAAAAGCCAGGCAAATTCCTAGGGGGTGGAGGCAAGATGGCTGACTGAAGCCAGCTTTCACAGAGGCTGTCATCCAAAGGAGACTTAAAGGACAGAAATTTAGCAAGTAACCTGGTAGATCAGAACTGAGCCAAGAGAGAAGGTTAAAGAACGCACACCAACCTTGCTGAGGTGAGCTGCGACCCCAAGGATACAAACAAAAGGTTCAAAATCCATTGCCAAGCAGACGGGAGTCCCCTCCCCCATGAGAATGGCTTGAAGTACTCCATACAAAGAAGTAAGCAGAGTTCAAAAGTCCTCTCATTATATCCCACAGGAGAGACCTTCTAAAAACTAGACCTACTTCCCCTACTAGGGTGCCATGGCACTTTATAAAACTATATAAAACTGTGTATATTCTCTACCTGCAATTCTGAGCTCCCAACACTCCCCTCCACTCTCACTCTGAGGTCGGGAAGCCTGTCCCCCAGGAGTCCAGATTCTTGGGTGTTTTCTCAAGAGGTGTAGACAGGGCCTGGACTGCTCTGGTCAGTGCTGATTCTGCGGCACAGGAGTAAGGAGAGGACAGTCAGCTGAGAGGGAACCATACAGGAGTGGTGGTGTCCCGAGGCACAGAGCAGCAGCCATTTTTGACAACAATAGGGCTGACCCCTGGATATTCTGGAGTCATACCCCTTGTCTCTCTGGGCAACCAGAGGAGACCAGGCATATTCTCTGGTGGCAGCCACTGGCAAAACAGATCTGGGACAGAAACACAGGCCTTGTGAGTAAAGGGTTTGCCTGAAGTGGTATCAGGCTGAGCATAGCATGGGGACTAGAATATGCATGCGCAGAGCTGGCAGATTCCCAGGGCAGGGCTGACCCAGAGGACCACTTTACTGAGCCTAAGACAACCCAGCCCTCAAGGGATCATTAGCTGAGACAAAGGAAGGCAGGCAGAGGCTGGAACTGACAGCTAACTGTGCTGCTAGAACACAAACAGCAGCCGAGACTGGGCACTGGCACAGACAGGGCCAGAGGGGCAGGTTCTGTGAACTCTAACAGTGTCTCTTCTGAAGGGTAAGGTAGCCAGGAAAGAAACAAATACTGCAAAGTTGTTCTGTTCTGTTAGTAACATCAATCAGAGGTGGGGTTGGAACTGAGTGAACAGCCCCAGTCTCCATTAAATACCTAAGGTTATCAGGCCTCACCTCTCCCTGCCGGATAGTGGCCTGGCTGAGGAGACATAGATGTTCCTGTGATTCAGGCACGTGTAAACCCCTGGAGTATCTGCTCATTGGAGGCAACTGGGTCACAGCCCTGTGGGATTATCAGTGACTGACTGTGACAGAGGTACTAGCTGGGGAAGAAGGCATCAACTTTCCCAGACTAATCTATTTGCTGGATGGGTCCTCCTGACCTCACAGAGCACCAAGGAGAGCCATATTTGAGTTTTCAGCAGACGCCTGTGATCTAGTTGCCAGACACCTTTTAAACTCTCCCCCTGAGACAGGTGCTGACTGAGACAATTGATTTGGACCTCTTGAACTGGGCCAATTGCTCGAGGACTATCCAAGTGGTACCCTGGGTGTGTGGTTGTGGGAAGGTTTGATTTTCCTTTTCCAATTGTTGCCTGTGGGGGGGCAGGCTGACTTAATTGCCGGTATTTCTCCACAGCTGAGACTTCAACCCAGAGTAACCGATTTACTAGGGTAGGACAGTGACCAGCTGAAAACAAGACAGAGCCACTTAGCCCCACCACACCAAGCAGATCCCCAGTTTCTCAGGCCATAGCAATGTCTGGGTCCTTTGCAAAGCTCCAGGGGAAAAGTTACAGACACCAGTCCCAGCTTCTGGGCAAAGGGCTGGTTAATCACTACTCCTGGAGTCCCCAACCCAACTTCTCTTTATCTGCTTATCTAGTAAAATGGTGTAAAATAATCATGGGACAGAATCAGTGGAAAAACTCTGGTAATAAGAATAACCAGAGTAAATCAACCCCCCTGAAGAAAGATATGGCAGATGCAACAAAAGAACCCATTCAGGATGATGGGAAGATGGCGGACTGAAGCCAGCTTTCCATAGAGGCTCCTGTCCTGAAGGAGAGTTAGGGGATGAAAATTTAGCAAATAACCTGATGGATTCCAGCAACACCAAGCGAGAAAGTTGAAGAATGCGCATCAACCCCGCTGAGGAGAGCTGCAATCACAAGGAAGCAAACAAAAGGTACAAAACCCATCACCAAGTGGACGGGAGTCCCCCCTCCCCACCTGATCGGCTTAAGGGACCCACAAACAAAAGGGCAGAAATCAAAGGCCATCCCACTACACTTCACGGGAAAGACCTACTACAAACTAGACCTACCTCCCTTACTAGGAGGCCTAGGCGTTATCCTGCCAGGCATAAAACTGTATAAATCTGTAAATTTCCTTTGCCGGTGACTCTGAGTACCCAGCACTTCCCTCCACTCTCTCTGAGGTCTGAAAGCCTGTCCCCCAGGAGTTCGGATTCTTGGGTGGCTCCTAAAGGGGAGAGGACAGTCCCTGAGCTGTGGCTGGTCAGCGCTGATTCTGGGGCACGGGAGAGAGGTTAGGACAGTCAGCGGAGGGAGACCCTCACCAGGGAGGCACTTCCCTGAGGCGAGGTGCAGCAGCCCTCCTTGGGCAACAATACCTCCAGGCATATAGCTGAGTCGAACTCGCTACCAGCTGCTCTGAGTGCCTGACGCTCCCCCCGCCCTCACTCTGTCGTCCGGAGACCTGAACGCCTGCCGTGTGGCTGGGCAGGGAACTGGGGATAGCCGAGTCTGTTCGCTGCCCAGCGGTTCTGGGCTTCAGCCACTCCCTCCCACCCCGCCCCCACTCTGAAGCCTGAAGGCTTGAGCTATGGCAGTACAACCAGGCGAGAGATGGGAAGAATCTGAATTTCCTTGCTGCCGAGAGCCCCGGGCTCCCGGCGTTCACCCCGCCCTCACTCTGTGGTCCGGAGACCTGAACACCTGCTCGGTTCTGAGCTACAGCCACTCCCTCCACCCCGCCCCCACTCTAAAGCCTAAAGGCTTGAGCTGCGGCGATACAACCAGGCGAGAGACCGGGAGAATCTGAATCTGTTCGCTGTCCACCGGGCTCCCTAGGCTCGGAGCCCCTGCTGGCTCGGAGTGCCTGGCAAGAGACCGGAAGAATCTGAATTTGCTCGCTGCAGACTGGGCTCTGGCTCCAGGCTCCCAGCGTTCACCCCGCCCTTGCTCTGGGGTCTGGAGACCTGCTCGGTTTGAGCTCCAGCCACTCCCTCCACCCCGCCCCCACTCTAAAGCCTGAAGGCTTGAGCTGCCGGGCGAGAGACCGGGAGAACCTGAATCTGCTCGCTGTCGACCAGGCTCCCTACGGCTTGGAGCCCCTGCTGGCTCTGAGTTCCAGGCGCTCCCCCGCCCTCACTCTGTGGTCCGGAGACCTGAACACCTGTCGTGTGGCTGGGCAGGGAACTGGGGATAGCCGAGTCTGTCCACTGCCCAGCGGTTCTGGGCTCCAGCCGCTCCCTCCCACCCCGCCCCCACTCTGAAGCCTGAAGGCTTGAGCTGCGGCAGTACAACCGGGCGAGAGACTGGGAGAAACTGAATCTGCTCGCTGTCGACTGGGCTCCCTACGGCTCGGAACCCCCTTGGAGGTAGACCAACAGCTGTTTTTTCTTTAACGGCAGAACGCTCACTTCTGGATATTCTGAGGCCACACCCCCTGTCTCCCTGGGCAACCAGAGGAGGCCACTGGTGAGCGGGGGATTTCCTGACACTGCTCACAAACCCGGGAAGCTTCCAGGGCGGGGCCGACCCAGAGAGGTGATCGGACTCAAACCTCCAACACCAAAGACGTTTGAACTCAAAACAGCTCATCTTCTGTAGGCGATTTCGACAGGAACAGAGACAGAACCCCGCAAAGTTGTCTGTTCTGTTCTGTTCTGTTAGCAGCATCCATCAGGGACGGGGCTAAGCCTGAGTGAACACCTCCCTCCCATCACCTGCATCAAATACTCATAGATGTCAGGCCACATCTCCTCCTGCTAGATAGCGGCAGTCTACGGGGGCCTGGTAGACTTCCTTGCGATTCAAGCAGGTGCAAACCCCTGGAGTGTCTGTTCACCGCAGGCAACTGGGTTAGCCGTCTGCAGAGATACCAGTGACTGGGTCTGACGAAGGGGCAAAGTGGGGAAGGAGACGTCAACCTTCCTAGACTGCTCTATTTGCTGGGTGGCTCCTCCTGACTCCACGCTGCACTGGGGTGAGCCGTGTCAGAGGAGTCACCAGGCCCCTGTGATCCAGTTCCCAGAGACCTCTTGAACCCTTCCAGCCGAGACAAGTGCCGATTGAGACAGTTGATTTGGACCTTTTGAACTGGGCTAATAGACTGAGGACTTTTCAGGTGGTGCACTGGGTCTACGGTTGTAGGAAGGTTGATTCTCCTTTTCCAACTGGGGCCAGAGGTGGGCAGGTGGGGTGACTTAATTGCTGATTTTTCCACACAGCTGAGACTTCAAGCCAGAGTAGAAGTTGCAATAGGATCGAACAGAAATCAGCTGAAAACAAGACAGAATCACTTTGCTCCACCACACCAGACAGGACCCCAGTTTCTCAGGCCACAACACTATACGGGCCCTCAATAAAACCCCAGGGGAAAAACCAAAGGGAGTAAAACAACCATGGGGCGGAATCAGCGGAAAAACTCTGGTAACATGAATAACCAGAATAGATCAACCCCCCCCAAGAAAAGACACGGCAGATGTGATTGAAGATCCCATTCATAAACAACTGGCTGAGATGTCAGAAATCGAATTCAGAATTTGGATGGCAGACAAGATTAATAAAATGGAATTAGGAATCCGAGGAGAAATTCAAAAATTGTCTCAAGAATTTAACGAATTTAAAGACAAAACCACCAAAGACTTAGACACACTGAAGCAAGAACTTACAGCCCTCAAAGATATGAAAAATACAGTAGAATCCCTCAGTAACAGAATGGAGCAAGCAGAAGAAAGGATTTCTGACATTGAAGATAAAGTCTTCGAACGCTCCCAATCTCTCAAAGAGGAAGAGAAATGGAGAGCAAAAACGGATCACTCACTCAGAGAACTCTCAGATAATTCGAAAAAAAGCAACATAAGGATTATAGGAATTTCTGAGAAGGATGAAGTCGCCTCCAAGGGCACAGAGGCACTTCTGCATGAAATTATGAAAGAAAATTTCCAGACATGCCTAGAGAATCTGAAATTCAGATAGCAGACAGCTTCAGAACCCCAGCACGATTCAACCCCAATACGTCATCCCCCAAACATATCATAATTACCTTCACTAAAGTTAACATGAAAGAGAAGATTCTCAAAGCAGCCCGGCGAAAGAAAACTATAACGTACAAAGGTAAGAATATTAGAATAACTGCAGATCTCTCTGCTGAAACTTTTCAAGCCAGAAGAGGCTGGTCATCAACTTTTAATCTCCTAAAGCAAAAAAATTTTCAACCCAGGATCTTGTATCCAGCTAAACTGAGTTTCATCTATGATGGAGAAATTAAATACTTCAATGACATTCATATGTTGAAAAAATTTGCCATAAGTAAACCAGCTCTTCAGGATATTCTCAGACCTATCCTCCACAATGACCAACTCAATCTTACACCACAAAAGTAAACTGACTCAGAAACTTCGGATCAAACTCCAACTTCCACACTGGCGAAAGGTTAAAAATGTCCACTGGACCTTTGAAAAACTCGATACCCAAAATTCCACCAGACTTATCAATACTCTCCATCAATGTGAATGGCTTAAACTGTCCTCTAAAGAGGCATAGGGTAGCTGACTGGATACAAAAACTCAAGCCAGATATTTGTTGCATACAAGAGTCACATCTCAACTTAAAAGACAAATACAGACTCAGGGTGAAAGGATGGTCATCCATATTTCAGGCAAATGCTAATCAGAAAAAGGCAGGTCTTGCAATTTTATTTGCAGATACAGTAGGCTTTAAACCATCAAAAGTAAGGAAGGACAAGAATGGTCACTTCATATTTGTTAAGGGTAATACTCAACATGATGAGATCTCAATTATTAATATCTATGCACCCAACCAGAATGCACCTCAATTTATAAGAGAAACTCTAACAGACATGAGTAACTTGATTTCCTCCAGCTCCATAATCGTCGGAGATTTCAACACTCCCTTGGCAGTGTTGGATCGATCCTCCAGAAAGAAGCTGAGCAAAGAAATCTTAGATTTAAACCTAACCATCCAATATTTAGATTTAGCAGACATCTACAGAACATTTCATCCCAACAAAACTGAATACACATACTTCTCATCAGCCCACAGAACTTACTCCAAAATTGACCACATTTTAGGTCACAAGTCTAACCTCAGTAAATTTAAAGGAATAGAAATTATTCCATGCATCTTCTCGGACCATCATGGGATAAAACTTGAATTGAGTAACAACAGGAATCTGCATACCCATACAAAAACATGGAAGTTAAATAACCTTATGCTGAATGATAGCTGGGTCAGAGATGAGATTAAGAAAGAAATCGCCAATTTTATGGAACAAAACAACAATGAAGACACAAACTATCAGAACCTCTGGGACACCACAAAGGCAGTTCTAAGAGGGAAATTTATAGCACTGCAAGCCTTCCTCAAGAGAACAGAAAGAGAGGAAGTTAACAACTTAATGGGACATCTCACGCAACTGGAAAAGGAAGAACATTCCAATCCCAAACCCAGTAGAAGAAAAGAAATAACCAAAATTAGAGCAGAATTAAATGAAATTGAAAACAAAAGAAGTATACAACAGATCAATAAATCAAAAAGCTGGTTTTTTGAAAAGGTCAATAAAATAGATAAACCTTTGGCCAACCTAATCAGGAAAAAAAGAGTAAAATCCCTAATATCATCAATCAGAAACAACAAAGATGAAATAACCACAGACTCATCAGAAATCCAAAAAATCCTTAATGAATATTATAAGAAACTTTATTCTCAGAAATATGAAAATCTGAAGGAAATAGACCGATACTTGGAAGCACGCCACCTTCCAAGACTTAACCAGAATCAAGTAGAAATGTTGAACAGACCCATATCAAGTTCAGAAATAGCATCAACTATACAAAACCTCCCTAAAAGGAAAAGCCCGGGGACCAGATGGTTTCACGTCAGAATTCTACCAAACTTTTAAAGAGGAATTAGTACCTATATTACTCAACCTGTTCCAAAATGTAGAAAAAGAAGGAAGACTACCCAACACGTTCTATGAAGCAAACATCACCCTGATCCCCAAACCAGGAAAAGACCCAACAAGAAAAGAAAATTATAGACCAATATCACTAATGAATATGATGCAAAAATATTCAACAAGATCTTAACAAACAGAATCCAGCAACACATCAAACAAATTATACATCATGACGAAGTTGGTTTTATCCCAGGGTCTCAAGGCTGGTTCAATATACGTAAATCTATAAATATAATTCAGCACATAAACAAATTAAAAAACAAAGACCATATGATTCTCTCAATTGATGCAGAAAAAGCTTTTGATAATATCCAGCATCCCTTCATGATAAGAACACTCAAGAAAATTGGTCTAGAAGGGACTTTTCTTAAACTGATAGAGGCCATCTACAGCAAACCCACAGCCAATATCATATTAAATGGAGTTAAATTGGAATAATTTCCACTCAGATCAGGAACCAGACAAGGCTGCCCATTGTCTCCATTGCTTTTCAACATTGTAATGGAAGTTTTAGCCATCGCAATTAGGGAAGAAAAGGCGATCAAGGGTATCCATATAGGGTCAGAAGAGATCAAACTTTCGCTCTTCGCAGATGATATGATTGTGTATCTGGAAAACACTAGGGACTCTACTACAAAACTCCTAGAAGTGATCAAGGAATACAGCAGCGTCTCAGGTTACAAAATCAACATTCATAAATCGGTAGCCTTTATATACACCAACAACAGTCAAGTTGAAAAAGCAGTTAAGGACTCTATCCCATTCACAGTAGTGCCAAAGAAGATGAAATATTTGGGAATTTACCTAACAAAAGACGTGAAAGATCTCTATAAAGAGAACTATGAAACTCTAAGAAAAGAAATAGCTGAAAATGTTAACAAATGGAAAAACATACCATGCTCATGGCTAGGAAGAATCAACATTGTCAAAATGTCCATACTACCCAAAGCAATATATAATTTCAACGCACTCCCCATTAAAGCTCCATTGTCATATTTTAAAGATCTTGAAAAAACATTACTTCGTTTTATATGGAATCAGAAAAAACCTCGAATAGCCAAGACATTACTCAGAAACAAAAACAAAACAGGAGGAATCACACTACCAGACCTCAGACTTTACTACAAATCGATAGTGATCAAAACAGCATGGTATTGGCACAAAAACAGAGAAGTAGATATCTGGAACAGAATAGAGAACCAAGAGATGAATCCAGCTACTTACCGCTATTTGATTTTTGACAAGCCAATTAAAAACATTCAGTGGGGAAAAGATTACCTATTTAACAAATGGTGCTGGGTGAACTGGCTGTCAACCTGCAGAAGACTGAAATTGGACCCACACCTTTCACCATTAACTAAGATAGACTCTCATTGGATTAAAGATTTAAACTTAAAACATGAAACTAGAAAAATACTAGAGGAGAATGCAGGGAAAACCCTTGAAGAAATTGGTCTGGGTGAGTATTTCATGAGGAGAACCCCCCGGGCAATTGAAGCAGCTTCAAAAATACACTACTGGGACTTGATCAAACTAAAAAGCTTCTGCACAGCTAAGAACACAGTAAGCAGAGCAAGCAGACAGCCCTCAGAATGGGAGAAGATATTTGCAGGGTATATCTCTGACAAAGGTTTAATAACCAGAATCCACAGAGAACTCAAACGCATCAGCAAGAAAAAAACAAGGGATCCCATCGCAGGCTGGGCAAGGGATTTGAAGAGAAACTTCTCTGAAGAAGACAGGTGCAAGGCCTTCAGACATATGAAAAAATGCTCATCATCTTTAATCATCAGAGAAATGCAAATCAAAACTACTTTGAGATATCATCTAACTCCAATGAGACTAGCCTATATCACAAAATCTCAAGACCAGAGATGTTGGCGTGGATGCGGAGAAAAGGGAACACTTCTGCACTGCTGGTGGGAATGCAAATTAATACATTCCTTTTGGAAAGATATATGGAGAACACTCAGAGATCTAAAAATAGATCTGCCATTCAATCTTGTAATTCCTCTGCTGGGCATATACCCAGAAGACCAAAAATCACAACATAACAAAGATATTTGTACCAGAATGTTTATTGCAGCCCAATTCGTAATAGCTAAGTCATGGAAAAAGCCCAAGTGCCCATCGATCCACGAATGGATTAATAAATTGTGGTATATGTATACCATGGAATACTATGCAGCCTTAAAGAAAGATGGAGACTTTACCTCTTTCATGTTTACATGGATGGAGCTGGAACATATTCTTCCTAGTAAAGTATCCCAAGAATGGAAGAAAAAGTACCCAATGTACACAGCCCTACTATGAAACTAATTTGTGACTCTCACATGAAAGCTATAACCCAGGTACAACTTAACATTAGGGGGAAGTGGGAAGGGGGGTGGGTAGAGGGAGGGGGATCGGTGGGATCGCACCTGTGGTGCATCTTACAGGGGTATTTGCAAAACTTGGTAAATGTAGAGTGTAAATGTTTTGGCACAGTAACTGAGATAACACCAGAAAGGCTATGTTAACCACTGTGATAAAAATGTGTCAAATGGTTTGTGAAGCGAGTGTATGATGCCCCATGATCATATCAATGTATACAATTATGATTTAATAAAAAAAAAAGAACCCATTCATAAACAGATGGTCGAGATGTCAGAAATCGAATTCAGAATTTGGATTGCGAACAAGATTAATAGAACGGAGGAAAAGTTGGAATTAGAAATTCGAGGAGCAATTCAAAAGTTGTCTCAAGAATTCAACGAATTTAAAGACAAATCACCAAAGATTTTGACACTTTGAAGCAAGAATTTGCAGCCCTCAAAGATCTGAAAAAATACAGTAGAATCTCGTAGTAACAGAGTGGAGCAAGCAGAAGAAAGTATTTCTGACATTGTAGAGAAAGTTTTTGAAAGTTTTTTCCAAAGAGGAAGAGAAGTGGAGAACAAAAATGGATCATTCTCTGAGAGAGCTCTGGGATAATTGGAAGAAAGCTAATATCCACCTCATGGGAATCCCTGAAAGTGATGAAGTGGCTTTGCAAGGCACAGAGGCTCTTCTCCATGAAATTATGAAAGAGAATTTTCCAGACATGCCAAGAGATTCTGAACTTCAGATAGCAGACAGTTTCAGAACCCCAGCACAACTCAACCCAAATAAGACATCCCTCAGGCACATCATAATTAACTTCACTAAAGTTAATATGAAGGAGAAAATTCTGAAAGCATCCAGACGTAAGAAAACCATCACCTACAGAGGGAAGAATATTAGAATGACTGTAGATCCCTCTGCTGAACCCTTTCAAGCCAAAAGAGGGTGGACATTGACTTTTAATCTCTTAAACAAAATAACTTTCAACCCAGTATCCTTTATCCATCTAAACTGAGCTTCATTAACGATGGAAAAATTAAATACTTTAATGACATTCACATGTTGAAGAAATTTGCCATAACTAAACCAGCTCTTCAGGATATTCTTAGACCTATCTTCCATAGTGAGCAGCACAATCCTCTACCACAAAAGTAAACTCACTCAGAAACTTTTGATCAAACTCCAACTTCCACAGTGGCAAAGGATTAAAAATGTCACTGGACTTTTGAAAAACTCGATACCCAAAATTTACCAGGCTTATCAATATTTTCCATTAATGTGAATGGCTTAAACTGTCCTCTAAAGAGACACTGGTTGGCTGACTGGATACAAAAACTCAGGCCAGATATTTGCTGCATACAAGAGTCACATCTTACCTTAAAAGATAAATATAGACTCAGGGTGAAAGGATGGTCGTCCATATCTCAGGCAAATGGTAATCAGAAAAAAGCAGGTGTTGCAATTTTATTGTTGACTTTACCAACAAAAGTAAGGAAGGATAAGAATGGTCATTTCATATTTGTTAAGGGTAATACTCAATATGATGAGATTTCAATTATTAATATATATGCACCCCACCAGAATGTTCCTCAATTTATAAGAGAAACTCTAACAGACATGAGCAACTTGATTTCCTCCAGCTCTATAATAGTCAGAGATTTTAACATTCCTTTGGCAGTGTTGGACAGATCCTCCAATAACAAGCTGAGCAAAGAAATTTTAGATTTAAACCTAACCATCCATCATTTGGATTTAGCAGACATCTACAGAACATTTTATCCCAACAAAACTGAATACACATACTTCTCATCAGTCCACAGAACATACTCCAAAATCGATCACTTCTTAGGTCACAAGTCTAACCTCAGTAAATTTAAAGGAATAGAAATTATTCCTTGCATCTTCTCAGACCACCATGGAATAAAAGTTGAACTCAGTAACCATAAGAATCTGCATAATCATACAAAAACATGGAAGTTAAATAACCTTATGCTGAATGATAGCTGGGTCATAGATGAGATTAAGAAGGAAATTACCAAATTTTTGGAACAAACAACAATGAAGACACGAATATAAGACAGAACCTCTGGGGTACTGCAAAGGCAGTCCTAAGAGAGAAATTTATTTCACTGCAAGCCTTCCTCAGGAGAATGGAAAGAGAGGAAGTTAACAACTTATGGGACATTTCAAGCAACTGAAAAAGGAAGAACATTCCAACCCCAAACCCAGTAGAATAACCAAAATTAGAGCAGAATTAAATGAAATTGAAAACAAAAGGATTATACAACAGATCAACAAATCAAAAAGTTGGTTGTTTGAAAATGTCAATAAAATAGATAAACCTTTGGCTAACCAGAAAAAAGTAATATCTCTAATTTCATCAATCAGAAGTGACAAAGATGAAATAACAGACTCCTCAGAAATTCAAAAATCCTTAATATTACAAGAAACTTTATTCTCAGAAATATGAAAATCTGAAGGAAATTGACCAATACTTGGAAGCACGCCACCTTCCAAGACTTAGCCAGAATCAAGTGGAAATGTTGAACAGGCCTGTATCAAGTTCTAAAATAGCATCAACCATACAAAATCTCCCTAGGAAGAAAAGCCTGGGACTATATGGCTTCACGTCAGAATTCTACCAAACATTTAAAGAGGAACTAGCACCTATATTACTCAACCTGTTCCAAAATATAGAAAAAGCAGGAAAACTATCCAACATGTTCTATGAAGCAGACATCATCCTGATCCCCAAACTAGAAAAAGACCCAACAAGAAAATTATAGACCAGTATCACTAATAATTGTAGATGCAAAAGTATTCAACAAAATCCTAGCAAGCAGAATTCAGCAACACATCAAACAAATTATAAATCATGACCAAGTGGGTTTTATCTTAGGGTGTCAAGGCTGGTTCAATATACATAAATCTATTAATATAATTCAGCACATAAATTAAAAAACAAAGACCCTATGATTCTCTCAATTGATGCAGAAAAATCTTTTGATAATATCCAGTAAATCTTCATGGTCACAAGACTTAAAATTGGTATAGAAAGGACATTTCTTAAACTGATAGAGGTCATGTACAGCAAACCCACAGCCAATATCGTATTGAATGGAGTTAAATTGAAATCATTTCCACTCAGATTAGGAACCAGGCAAGGTTGCCCATTGTCTCCACTTCTCTTTAACATTTTTTTTTAAATATCTCATTGTGGTTTTAATTTGAAGTTCACTGATGATTAGTGACATTAAGCATTTAAAAAAATTTATTTTAATTAATTAAATCATAGATTGGTGGGATTACACCTGTGGTGCATCTTACAAGGTTATATGCAAAACTTAGTAAATGTGGAATGTAAATGTCTTAGCACAATAATTAAGAAAATGCCAGGAAGGCTATGTTAACCATTCTGATAAAAATGTGTCAAACTGTTCTCTATAACAATGTAATGAAAGTTTTAGCCATCACAATTAGGGAAGTAAAGGCAATCAAGGGTATCCATATAGGGTCAGAAGAGATCAAACTTTCACTCTTTGCAGGTGATATGATTGTATATCTGGAAAACACCAGGGATTCTATTACAAAACTCTTAGAAGTGATCATTGAATACAGCAGCGTCTCAGTTTACAAAATCAACATTCATAAATCGGGAGCCTTTATATATACCAATAATAGTCAAGCTGAAAAAACAGTCAAAGACTGTATTCTGTTCACAGTAGTGCCAAAGAAGATAAAATATTTGGGAGCTTTCCTAACAAAGGATGTGAAAGATCTCTATAAAGAAAACTATGAAACTCTAAGGAAAGACACAGCTGAAAATGTTAACAAATATAAAAACATACCATGCTCATGGCTGGGAAGAATCAACATTCTTAAAATGTCCATACTACCCAAAGTAATATACAATTTTAATGCAATCCCTATTAAAGCTCCACTGTCATACTTTAAAGATCTTGAAAAAAGAATACTTAGTTTTATATAGAATCAGAAAAGACCTCGAATAGTCAAGACATTACTCAGAAACAAAAACAAAGCAGGAGAAATTATGCTACCAGACCTCAGACTATACTATAAATTGATAGTGATCAAAACACCATGGTACTGACTCAAAAACAGAGAGGTAGATGTCTGGAACAGAATAGAGAACCAAGAGATGGATCCAGCTACTTACCATTATTTGATCTTTGACAAGTCAATTAAAAACATTCAGCAGGGAAAAGATTCCTTATTTAACAAATGGTGCTGGGTGAACTGGCTGGAGACCTGTAGAAGACTGAAACTGGACCCACACCTTTCGCCATTAACTAAGATAGACTCTCACTGGATTAAAGATTTAAACTTAAGACATGAAACTATAAAAATACTAGAATAAAGTGCAGAGAAAACTCTTGAAGAAATCGGTCTGGGTGAATATTTTATAAGGAGGATCCCTTGGGCAAATGAAGCTGCTTTAACAATACACTACTGGGACCTGATCAAACTAAAAAGCTTCTGCACAGCCAAGAACACAGTAAGTAAAGCAAGCAGACAGCCCTCAGAATGGGAGAAGATATTTGCAGGTTATGTCTCTGACAAAGGTTTAATAATCAGAATCCATAGAGAACTCAAACGTATAAGCAAGAAAAGAACAAGTGATCCAATCTCAGGGTGGGTGGGGGACTTGAAAAGAAGCCTCTCTGAAGAAGACAGGCACACAGCCTACAGACATATGAAAATATGCTCATCATCCTTAATCATCAGAGAAATGCAAATGAAAACTACTCTGAAATATCATCTAACTCCAGTAAGATTAGCCCATATCACAAAATCCTAAGACCAGAGATGTTGGCGTGGATGTGGAGAAAAGGGAACCCTTCTACACTGATGGTGGAAATGCAAGTTATTACATTCCTTTTGGAAAGATGTTTGGAGAATACTTAGAGGTCTAAAACTAGACCTGCCATTCAATCCTATAATTCTTCTACTAGGTATATGCCCAGAAAACCAAAAAACACATTATAACAAAGATATTTGTTCCAGAATGTTTATTGCAGCCCAATTCATAATTGCTAAGTCATGGAAAAAGCCCAAGTGCCCATTGATCCACAAATGGATTAATAAATTGTGGTATATGTATACCATGGAATATTAGGCAGCCTTAAAGATGGAGACTTTATCTCTTTCATGTTGACATGGTAGAGAAAAGAAAAATGGAGACTTTACCTCTTTCATGTTTACATGGAAGAGAAAGATGGAGACTTTACCTCTTTCATGTTTACATGACAGATGGCCTCTATCAGTTTAAGAAATGTCCCTTCTATACCAATTTTCTTAAGTGTTCTGATCATGAAAGGATGCTGCATATTATCAAAAGCATTTTCTGCATCAATTGAGAATCATATGGTCTTTGTTTTTTAATTTGTTTATATGATGAATTATATTTATAGATCTAGATATATTGAACCAGCCTTGAGACCCTGGGATAAAACCCACTTTGTCCCGGTGTATAATTTGCTTGATGTGTTGCTGAATTCTGTTTGCTAGGATCTTATTGAATATTTTTGCAGCAATATTCATTAAAGATATTGATCTATAATTTTCTTTCAGATACTATAAATCGATAGTGATCAAAACAGCATGGTGGTGGCACAAACACAGAGGTAGATGTATGGAACACAATAGAGAACCAAGAGATGAACCCAGCTACTTACTGTCATTTGATCTTTGACATGCAATTAAAAACATTCAGAGGGAAACGATTCCCTATTTAACAAATGGTGCTGGGTGAACTGGCTGGAGATCTGTAGAATACTGAAACTGGACCCACACCTTTCACCATTAACAAAGATAGACTCTCACTGGATAAAAGATTTAAACTTAAGACATGAAACTAAAAATACTAGAATAAAGTGCAGGGAAAACTCTTGAAGAAAACAGTCTGGGAGAATAATTTATGAGGAGACCACCCTGGGCAATTGAAGCAACACCAAAAATACATTACTGGGATCTGATCAAACTAAAAAGCTTCTGCACTGCCAAGAACACTGTATGTAAAGCAAGCAGATAGCCCTCAGAATGGGAGAAAATATTTGCAGGTTATGTCTCCAACAAAGGTTTAATAATCAGAATCCACAGAGAACTCAAACATATTAGGAAAAAAAGAACAAGTAATCTCATCTCAGTGTGGGCAAGGGACTTGAATAGAAACTTCTCTGAAGAAGACAGGCACAAGGCTTAAAGACACATGAAAAAATGCTCATCATCCTTAATCAGAGAAATGTGAATCAAAACTACTTTGAGATATCATCTAACTCCAGTAAGTTAGCCCACATCACAAAATTCCAAAACCAAAGATGTTGGCATGGATGTGAAGAAAAGACTTCAGCACTGCTGGTGGGAATTCAAACTATGTTCCTTTTGGAAAGATGTTTGGAGAACACTTAGGGATCTAAAAATATACCTGCCATTTGATCCTTCAATTCCTCTATTAGATATATCCAGAAGACCAAAAATCACTTTATAACAAAGATATTTGCACCAGAATGTTTATTGCAGCCCAATTCATAATTGCTAAGTCATGGAAGAAGTCCAAGTGTCCAACTCATGAATGGATGACTGAATTGTGGTATATGTACACCATGGAATATTTTGCAACCTTAAAGAAAGATGGAGACTTTACCTCTTTCATGTTTACATGGATGGGGCTGGAACATATTCTTCTCAGTAAAGTTTCTCAAGAATGGAAGAAAAAGTATCCAATGTACTCAGCCCTACTATGAAACTAATTTATAAGCACCCACACTTCCATATGAAAGCTATAACCCAAATATAGCCCAAGATCAAGGGAAAAGAGGAAACGGGGAGGGGAGGGGAGGGAAAGGGAGGGGTTAGGATGGATGGAAGGAGGGTAATTGGTGGAACCACACCTACAGTGCATTTTACAAGGGTACATGTTAAATGTATTAAGTGTAGAATATAAATGTCTTAACACAACAACCAAGAAAATGTGTGAAGGCTATGTAAACCAGTTTGATGAAAGTATTTCAAATTGTATATAAAACCAGCACATCGTACCCCATAATTGCATTAATGTACATACACAGCTATGATTTAATAAAAAAATTAAAAATAAAAAAAGATCATCACTGATTAACTACCAAAAACTCTACGCCCAGCAATTTGAAAACATGAAGGAAATTGACCAATTTCAGAATCCATACTACTTCCTTAGGCCAGGAAGAAAAATAACTCTTGAGCTCAACTTCAGCAGTTCCATCTCCTGGAGATACCAGTGGTCTCAGTAGCAGTCTCTGTCACGCTGTGACCTGCAGGTACCGGGAGATCTGTACGGAGGACACCGGGACATCTCTGAAGCTGGGAAATGTCCACAGGCATGAGAACTTAAGGAGCAAGAGGAAGTGAAAGGAAAATTAGGGCAAGGAAACAGATAAAAGAAATCACTCATAAGGAAGAATCAGCAGAAAACTCCAGGCAACATGAAAAACCAGTCCAGAACAACCCCACCAAGGGACCATGAGGTAGCTACTGCAGAGGATTCCACCTATACAGAAATGTTAGGAATGACAGAAAGGGAATTTAGAATACACATGTTGAAAACAATGAAAGAAATGATGGAAACAATGAAGGAAACTGCTAATAAAGTGGAAATTAACCAAAAGGAAATTAAAAAACAGAATCAAATAAGAGATGAACGATATGAAGAATATAAAAAGGATATAGCAGAGCTGAAGGAAATGAAACAGTCAAACAGGGAACTTAAAGATGCAACGGAAAGTATCAGGAACAGGTTAGACCATGCAGAAGAAAGAATTTCAGAGGTAGAAGACAAAGTTTTTGAGATAACTCAGATAGTAAAAGAGGCAGAAAAGAAGAGAGAGAAAGCAGAACGTTCACTGTCAGAATTATGGGACTTTATGAAGCATTCCAACATACGAGTTATAGGAATTCCAGAAGGGGAAGAAGAATGCCCCAGAGGAATGGAAGCCATACTAGAGAATATTATAAAAGAAAATTTCCCAAATATCAAAGATTCTGACACACTGCTTTCAGAGGACTATCGGACCCCAGGTCACCTCAACTCTAACCGAGCTTCTCCAAGACACATTGTGATGAACCTGTCCAAAGTCAAGACAAAAGAAAAGATTCTGCAAGCTGCCAGGAGTAAGCGCCAATTGACCTACAGGGGCAAATCCATCAGAGTGATCGCAGATTTCTCTAATGAAACTTTCCAAGCAAGAAGACAATGGTCATCGACCTTTAATCTACTTACACAGAACAATTTCCAGCCCAGAATTCTGTACCCTGATAAGCTAAGCTTCAAAATTGACGGAGAAATCAAATCCTTTACGTATATACAAACATTGAGGAAATTCGCCACAACAAGACCAGCTCTACAGGAAATACTTCAACCTGTTCTGCACACTGACCACCACAATGGATCAGCAGCAAAGTAAGAACTCAGAAATTAAAGGACAGAACCTAACCTCCACATTGTTGCAAAAGATAAAACTAAGCAATGGACTCTCACAAAATGAGACGAACAGAATACTACCACACTTATCAATTATCTCAATAAATGGTAATGGCTTGAATTCCCCACTGAAGAGACAGATTGGTTGACTGGATTAAAAAACACAAGCCATCCATTTGCTGTCTGCAAGAAACACACCTGGCTTCAAAAGACAAATTAAAGCTTCAAGTCAAGGGTTGGAAGACAATTTTTCAGGCAAATGGAATTCAGAGAAAAGAGGAGTTGCAATCTTATTTTCAGATACATGTGGATTTAAAGCAACTAAAGTCAAAAAAGACAAAGATGGTCACTTTATATTGGTCCAGGGAAAAATACAACAAGAAGACATTTCAATTCTATATATCTATGCACCCAATTTAAATACTCCCACATTCTTGTAACAGACCTTACTCAGTCTGAGCAATATGATATCTGATAATACCATAATAACAGGGGACCTTAACACTCCTCTTACAGAGCTGGACAGATCCTCTGAACAGAAATTAAACAAAGATATAAGAGATTTAAATGAGACCCTAGAACAACTGTGCTTGATAGACGCATATAGAACACTCCATCCCAAAGATAAAGAATATGCATTCTTCTCATCACCCCATGGAACATTCTCCAAAATTGATCATATCCTGGGACACAAAACAAATATCAACAGAATCAAAAGTATTGAAATTTTACCTTGTATCTTCTCAGACCATAAGGCACTAAAGGTGGAACTCAACTCTAACAAAAATGCTCGACCCCACCCAAAGGCATGGAAATTAAACAATCTTCTGTTGAATAACAGAAGGGTGCAGGAAGAAAAAAAACAGGAAATCATTAACTTCCTTGAGCATAACAACAATGAAGACACAAGCTACCAAAACCTGTGGGATACTGCAAAAGCAGTTTTGAGAGGAAAATTCATCGCTTTAGATGCCTACATTCGAAAAACAGAAAGAGAGCACATCAACAATCTCACAAGAGATCTTATGGAATTGGAAAAAGAAGAACAATCTAAGCCTAAACTCAGTAGAAGAAAAGAAATATCCAAAATCAAATCAGAGATCAATGAAATTGAAAACAAAAGAATCGTTCAGAAAATTAATGAAACAAGGAGTTGGTTTTTTGAAAAAAATAAATAAAATAGATAAACCATTGGCCAGACTAACGAGGAATAGAAAAGTAAAATCTCTAGTAACCTCAATCAGAAATGATAAAGGGGAAATAACAACTGATCCACAGAGATACAAGAGATCATCTCTGAATACTACCAGAAACTCTATGCCCAGAAATTTGACAATGTGAAGGAAATGGATAAACATTTGGAATCATACCCTCTCCCTAGACTCAGCCAGGAAGAAATAGAGCTCCTGAACAGACCAATTTCAAGCACTGAGATCAAAGAAACAATAAAAAAGCTTCCAACCAAAAATGCCCTGGTTCAGATGGCTTCACTCCAGGATTCTATCAAACCTTCAAGGAAGAGCTTATTCCTGTACTGCAGAAATTATTCCAAAAAACTGAGGAAGAAGGAATCTTCCCAACACATTCTATGAAGCAAACATCACCCTGATACCAAAACCAGGAAAGGGCCCAAACAAAAAGGAGAATTTCAGACCAATCTCACTCATGAATATAGATGCAAAAATTCTCAACAAAATCCTAGCCAATAGATTACAGCTTATCATCAAAACAGTCATTCATCATGATCAAGTAGGCTTCATCCCAGGGATACAAGGCTGGTTTAACATACGCAAGTCCATAAACGTTATCCACCATATTAACAGAGGCAAAAATAAAGATCACATGATCCTCTCAATAGATGCAGAAAAAGCATTTGATAAAATCCAGCATCCTTTTCTAATTAGAACACTGAAGAGTATAGGCATAGGTAGCACATTTCTAAAACCGATTGAAGCTATCTATGACAAACCCACAGCCAATATTTTACTGAATGGAGTAAAACTCAAAGCTTTTCCTCTTAGAACTGGAACCAGACAAGGTTGTCCTCTGTCACCTTTACTATTCAACATAGTGCTGGAAGTTCTAGCCAATACAATTAGGCAAGACAAGGAAATAAAGGGAATCCAAATGGGAGCAGAGGAGGTCAAACTCTCCCTCTTTGCTGATGACATGATCTTATACTTAGAGAACCCCAAAGACTCAACCACAAGACTCCTAGAAGTCAGCAAAAAATACAGTATTGTTTCAGGATATAAAATCAATGTCCACAAGTCAGTAGTAGCCTTGTATACACCAATAATAGTGAAGATGAGAAGTTAATTAAGGACACAACTCCCTTCACCACAGTTTCAAAGAAAATAAAATACCTAGGAATATACCTAACGAAGGAGGTGAAGGACCTCTATAAAGAAAACTATGAAATCCTCAGAAAGGAAGTAGCAGAGGATATTAACAAATGGAAGAACATACCATGCTCATGGACGGGAAGAATCAACATTGTTAAAATGTCTATACTTCCCAAAGCAATCTACCTATTCAATGCCATTCCTATCAAAATACCAACATCGTACTTTCAAGATTTGGAAAAAATGATTCTGCATTTTGTATGGAACAGAAAAAAAACCGTATAGCTAAGGCAGTTCTTAGTAACAAAAATAAAGCTGGGGGCATCAGCATATCAGATTTTAGTCTGTACTACAAAGCCATAGTGCTCAAGACAGCATGGTACTGGCACAAAAACAGAGACATAGACACTTGGAATCGAATTGAAAACCAAGAAATGAAACTAACATCTTACAACCACCTAATCTTCGATAAACCAAACAAGAACATACCTTGGGGGAAAGACTCCCTATTCAATAAATGATGGTGGGAGAACTGGATGTCCACATGTAAAAGACTGAAACTGGACCCACACCTTTCCCCACTCACAAAAATTGATTCAAGATGGATAAAGGACTTAAACTTAAGGCATGAAACAATAAAAATCCTCCAAGAAAGCATAGGAAAAACACTGGAAGATATTGGCCTGGGGGAAGACTTCATGAAGAAGACTGCCATGGCAATTGCAACAACAACAAAAATAAACAAATGGGACTTCATTAAACTGAAAAGCTTCTGTACAGCTAAGGACACAATAACCAAGGCAAAGAGACAACCTACACAATGGGAAAGGATGTTTGCATATTTTCAGTCAGACAAAAGCTTGATAACCAGGATCTATAGAGAACTCTAATCCACATGAAAAAAGCCAACAATCCCTTATATCAATGGGCAAGAGACATGAATAGAACTTTCTCTAAAGACGACAGACGAATGGCTAACAAACACATGAAAAAATGTTCATCATCTCTATATATTAGAGAAATGCAAATCAAAACATCCCTGAGATATCATCTAACCCCAGTGAGAATGGCCCACATCACAAAATCTCAAAACTGCAGATGCTGGCGTGGATGTGGAGAGAAGGGAACACTTTTACACTGCTGGTGGGACTGCAAACTAGTACAACCTTTCTGGAAGGAAGTATGGAGAAACCTCAAAGCACTCAACCTAGACCTCCCATTCGATCCTGCAATCCCATTACTGGGCATCTACCCAGAAGGAAAAAAATCCTTTTATCATAAGGACACTTGTACTAGACTGTTTATTGCAGCTCAATTTACCGTTGCCAAAATGTGGAAACAGCCTAAATGCCCACCAACCCAGGAATGGATTAACAAGCTGTGGTATATGTATACCATGGAATACTATTCAGCCATTAAAAAAAATGGAGACTTTACATCTTTCGTATTAACCTGGATGGACGTGGAAGACATTATTCTTAGTAAAGCATCACAAAAATTGAGAAGCATGAATCCTATGTACTCAATCTTGATATGAGGACAATTAATGACAATTAAGGTTATGGGGGGGGAAGCAGAAAGAGGGATTGAGGGAGGAGGGTGGGGCCTTAGTGTGTGTCACACTTTATGGGGGCAAGACATGATTGCAAGAGGGACTTTACCTAACAATTGCAATCAGTGTAACTGGCTTATTGTACCCTCAATGAATCCCCAACAATAATAAAAAAAAAAAAAAAAAAAGAATGGAGAAGCATGAATCCTATGTACTCAATTTTGATATGAGGACAATTAATGACAATTAAGGTTATGGGGGGGGAAGCAGAAAGAAGGACTGAGGGAGAGGGGTGGGGCCTTGGTGTGTGTCACACTTTATGGGGGAAGACATGATTGCAAGAGGGACTTTACCTAACAATTGCAATCAGTGTAACCTGGCTTATTGTACCCTGAATGAATCCCCAACAATAAAAAAAAAAAGAAAGAAAAATAACTCTTGAACAGACCAACATCAAGCACCAAAATTACAACAATAAAAGAGTCAAAAAAGGAAAAAACAACAAAAACACAGTCAGTCTTGGACCAGACAGTTTTACACCAGAATTCCATATTGCAGAATCTATCCTAAAATATTGAGAAGGAAGGGACCCTCCCCAAGTCCTTCTATGAAGCAAATATCACCCAAATACCAAAACTCAACAAAAAGGAAAACTACAAATATTAATGAATATCGATGCAAAAGCACTCAGTAAATAAAATTCTAGCATAAGGGGGAGAGGGTTGGGGTGCTCTCACTGCATGGGGTGGAGGGGTTGGCACATCTTTTGTGTGGGGGACATAACCACAAGATGAACTCTGCCTAACTAAATCAAATATTTTGACCTGGTCACTTGTACCCTCACATTAACCTGAAATAAATTTATTTAGAAAAAGAAAAGAATGTATCTACACATCAAAAAATAAATAATTATGACCAGGTGGGCTTTATGCCAGGGATGTCACACTGGTTCAACATACACTAATCCGTAAATGTAATTCACCACATAAAGCAAAGTAAAAACAAAGACCATTGATCCTCTTAATAGATACAGAAAAAGCATTTGACAAAATTCAGCATCCTTTTAAAATAAGAACACTTAAAACAGGCATAGATGAGACATTTCTTACACTGATGGAAGCTATATCTGTGATAAATCTGAAAGCATTTCCACTTAAAACTGGAACAAGACATGTCCATTATTGCCACTACTATTCAACATAATGCTGAAAGTTGTAGCCAATGCAATTAGGCAAGAGAAGGATATCAAAGGTATCCACATGGACAAAGAGATGATCTAACTCTCACTTTTTGTTGACCATATGATATTATACTCAGAAAATCCTAAGGGCTCAATCATAAGACTCCTGGAAGTGATCAAGAGCAACAGAAACATCTTGGGATATAAAAATCAGTGTCCATAAATCAGTAGTCTTCATATACAGCAACAATAAACAAGTTGAGAATCAAAGATGCAATACCTTTTGCAATAGCACACACACAAAAGTAAATACCTGAAATTTATTTTATTTTATTATTTTTTTTAACAGTTAATTTTTTTTTTATTAAATCATAACTGTATACAATGATATGATTATGGGGCATCATACACTCACTTCATAAACCATTTGACACATTTTTATCACAGTGGTTAACATAGCCTTTCCGGCGTTATCTCAGTTACTGTGCCAAAACATTTACATTCTACATTTACCAAGTTTCGCAAATACCCCTGTAATATGCACCACAGGTGTGATCCCACCAATTCCCCTCCCTCTACCCACCCCCCCCTTTCCCACTTCTCCCTATTGTTAAGTTGTAGCTGGGTTATAGCTTTCATGTGAGAGTCCCAAATTAGTTTCATAGTAGGGCTGTGTACATTGGGTATTTTTTCTTCCATTCTTGGGATACTTTACTAAGAAGAATATGTTCCAGCTCCATCCATGTAAACATGAAAGAGGTAAAGTCTCCATCTTTCTTTAAGGCTGCATAATATTCCATGGTGTACATATACCACAATTTATTAATCCATTCGTGGATCGATGGGCACTTGGGCATTTTCCATGACTTAGCTATTATGAATTGGGCTGCAATAAACATTCTGGTACAAATATCTTTGTTATGTTGTGATTTTTGGTCTTCTGGGTATATGCCCAGTAGAGGAATTACAGGATTGAATGGCAGATCTATTTTTAGATCTCTGAGTGTTCTCCATATATCTTTCCAAAAGGAATGAATTAATTTGCATTCCCACCAGCAGTGCAGAAGTGTTCCCTTTTCTCCGCATCCACGCCAACATCTCTGGTCTTGAGATTTTGTGATATAGGCTAGTCTCATTGGAGTTAGATGATATCTCAAAGTAGTTTTGATTTGCATTTCTCTGATGATTAAAGATGATGAGCATTTTTTCATATGTCTGAAGGCCGTGCGCCTGTCTTCTTCAGAGAAGTTTCTCTTCAAATCCCTTGCCCAGCCTGCGATGGGATCCCTTGTTTTTTTCTTGCTGATGCGTTTGAGTTCTCTGTGGATTCTGGTTATTAAACCTTTGTCAGAGATATACCCTGCAAATATCTTCTCCCATTCTGAGGGCTGTCTGCTTGCTCTGCTTACTGTGTTCTTAGCTGTGCAGAAGCTTTTTAGTTTGATCAAGTCCCAGTAGTGTATTTTTGAAGCTGCTTCAATTGCCCGGGGGGTTCTCCTCATGAAATACTCACCCAGACCAATTTCTTCAAGGGTTTTCCCTGCATTCTCCTCTAGTATTTTTATAGTTTCATGTCTTAAGTTTAAATCTTTAATCCAATGAGAGTCTATCTTTGTTAATGGTGAAAGGTGTGGGTCCAATTTCAGTCTTCTGCAGGTTGCCAGCCAGTTCACCCAGCACTATTTGTTAAATAGGGAATCTTTTCCCCACTGAATGTTTCTAATTGGCTTGTCAAAAATCAAATAGCGGTAAGTAGCTGGATTCATCTCTTGGTTCTCTATTCTGTTCCAGATATCTACTTCTCTGTTTTTGTGCCAATACCATGCTGTTTTGATCACTATCGATTTGTAGTAAAGTCTGAGGTCTGGTAGTGTGATTCCTCCTGTTTTGTTTTTATTTCTGAGTAATGTCTTGGCTATTCGAGGTTTTTTCTGATTCCATATAAAACGAAGTAATGTTTTTTCAAGATCTTTAAAATATGACAGTGGAGCTTTAATAGGGAGTGCGTTGAAATTATATATTGCTTTGGGTAGTATGGACATTTTGACAATGTTGATTCTTCCTAGCCATGAGCATGGTATGTTTTTCCATTTGTTAACATTTTCAGCTATTTCTTTTCTTAGAGTTTCATAGTTCTCTTTATAGAGATCTTTCACGTCTTTTGTTAGGTAAATTCCCAAATATTTCATCTTCTTTGGCGCTACTGTGAATGGGATAGAGTCCTTAACTGCTTTTTCAATTTGACTGTTGTTGGTGTATATAAAGGCTACCGATTTATGAATGTTGATTTTGTAACCTGAGACGCTGCTGTATTCCTTGATCACTTCTAGGAGTTTTGTAGTAGAGTCCCTAGTGTTTTCCAGATACACAATCATATCATCTGCGAAGAGCGAGAGTTTGATCTCTTCTGACCCTATATGGATACCCTTGATCGCCTTTTCTTCCCTAATTGCGGTGGCTAAAACTTCCATTACAATGTTGAAAAGCAATGGAGACAATGGGCAGCCTTGTCTGGTTCCTGATCTGAGTGGAAATGATTCCAATTTAACTCCATTCAATATGATATTGGCTGTGGGTTTGCTGTAGATAGCCTCTATCAGTTTAAGAAAAGTCCCTTCTAGACCAATTTTCTTGAGTGTTCTGATCATGAAGGGATGCTGGATATTATCAAAAGCTTTTTCTGCATCAATTGAGAGAATCATATGGTCTTTGTTTTTTAATTTGTTTATGTGCTGAATTACATTTATAGATTTACGTATATTGAACCAGCCTTGAGACCCTGGGATAAAACCAACTTGGTCATGATGTATAATTTGTTTGATGTGTTGCTGGATTCTGTTTGTTAGGATCTTGTTGAATATTTTTGCATCTATATTCATTAGTGATATTGGTCTATAATTTTCTTTTCTTGTTGGGTCTTTTCCTGGTTTGGGGATCAGGGTGATGTTTGCTTCATAGAACGTGTTGGGTAGTCTTCCTTCTTTTTCTACATTTTGGAACAGGTTGAGTAATATAGGTACTAATTCCTCTTTAAAGGTTTGGTAGAATTCTGACGTGAAACCATCTGGTCCCGGGCTTTTCTTTTTAGGGAGGTTTTGTATAGTTGATGCTATTTCTGAACTTGATATGGGTCTGTTCAACATTTCCACTTGATTCTGGTTAAGTCTTGGAAGGTGGCGTGCTTCCAAGTATCGGTCTATTTCCTTCAGATTTTCATATTTCTGAGAATAAAGTTTCTTGTAATATTCATTAAGGATTTTTTGGATTTCTGATGAGTCTGTGGTTATTTCGTCTTTGTTGTTTCTGATTGATGATATTAGGGATTTTACTCTTTTTTTCCTGATTAGGTTGGCCAGAGGTTTATCTATTTTATTGACCTTTTCAAAAAACCAGCTTTTTGATTTATTGATCTGTTGTATTATTCTTTTGTTTTCAATTTCATTTAATTCTGCTCTAATTTTGGTTATTTCTTTTCTTCTACTGGGTTTGGGGTTGGAATGTTCTTCCTTTTCCAGTTGCGTGAGATGTCCCATTAAGTTGTTAACTTCCTCTCTTTCCGTTCTCTTGAGGAAGGCTTGCAGTGCTATAAATTTCCCTCTTAGAACTGCCTTTGCAGTGTCCCAGAGGTTCTGATAGTTTGTGTCTTCATTGTCATTTTGTTCCAAAAAATTGGTGATTTCTTTCTTAATCTCATCTCTGACCCAGCTATCATTCAGCATAAGGTTATTTAACTTCCATGTTTTTGTATGGGTATGCAGATTCCTGTTGTTACTCAATTCAAGTTTTATTCCATGATGGTCTGAGAAGATGCATGGAATAATTTCTATTCCTTTAAATTTACTGAGGTTAGACTTGTGACCTAAAATGTGATCAATTTTGGAGTAAGTTCTGTGGGCTGATGAGAAGTATGTGTATTCAGTTTTGTTGGGATGAAATGTTCTGTAGATGTCTGCTAAATCTAAATATTGGATGGTAAGGTTTAAATCTAAGATTTCTTTGCTCAGCTTCTTTCTGGAGGATCGATCCAACACTGCCAAGGGAGTGTTGAAATCTCCAATGATTATGGAGCTGGAGGAAATCAAGTTACTCATGTCTGTTAGAGTTTCTCTTATAAATTGAGGTGCATTCTGGTTGGGTGCATAGATATTAATAATTGAGATCTCGTCATATTGAGTATTACCCTTAACAAATATGAAGTGACCATTCTTGTCCTTCCTTACTTTTGATGGTTTAAAGCCTACTGTATCTGCAAATAAAATTGCAACACCTGCTTTTTTCTGATTACCATTTGCCTGAAATATGGATGACCATCCTTTCACCCTGAGTCTGTATTTGTCTTTTAAGTTGAGATGTGACTCTTGTATGCAACAAATATCTGGCTTGAGTTTTTGTATCCAGTCAGCTAACCTATGCCTCTTTAGAGGACAGTTTAAGCCATTCACATTGATGGAGAGTATTGATAAGTCTGGTGGAATTTTGGGTGTCGAGTTTTTCAAAGGTCCAGTGGACATTTTTAATCCTTTCGCCAGTGTGGAAGTTGGAGTTTGATCCGAAGTTTCTGGGTGATTTTACTTTTGTGGTATAGGATTGGGTTGGTCATTGTGGAGGATAGGTCTGAGAACATCCTGAAGAGCTGGTTTACTTATGGCAAATTTTTTCAACATATGAATGTCATTGAAGTATTTAATTTCTCCATCATAGATGAAACTCAATTTAGCTGGATACAAGATCCTGGGTTGAAAGTTTTTTTGCTTTAGGAGATTAAAAGTTGATGACCAGCCTCTTCTTGCTTGAAAAGTTTCAGCAGAGAGATCTGCAGTTATTCTAATATTCTTACCTTTGTACGTTATAGTTTTCTTTCGCCGGGTTGCTTTGAGAATCTTCTCTTTCATGTTAACTTTAGTGAAGCTAATTATGATATGTCTGGGAGATGGCTTATTGGGGTTGAATCGTGCTGGGGTTCTGAAGCTGTCTGCTATCTGAATTTCAGATTCTCTGGGCATGTCTGGAAAATTTTCTTTCATACTTTCATGTAGAAGGGCCTCTGTGCCCTTGGCAGCCACTTCATCGTTCTCCGGAATTCCTATAACCCTTACATTGTTTTTTTTCGAATTATCTGAGAGTTCTCTGAGTGAGTGATCCGTTTTTGCTCTCCATTTCTCTTCCTCTTTGAGAGATTGGGAGCGTTCGAAGACTTTATCTTCAATGTCAGAAATGCTTTCTTCTGCTTGCTCCATTCTGTTACTGAGGGATTCTACTGTATTTTTCATATCTTTGAGGGCTGTAAGTTCTTGTTTCAGTGTGTCTAAGTCTTTGGTGGTTTTGTCTTTAAATTCGTTAAATTCTTGAGACAATTTTTGAATTTCTCCTCGAATTCCTAATTCCATTTTATTGATCTTGTCTGCAAACCAAATTCTGAATTCGACTTCTGACATCTCAGCCAGTTGTTTATGAATGGGATCTTCAATCACATCTGCCGTATCTTTTCTTGGGGGTTTGATCTATTCTGGTTATTCATGTTACCAGAGTTTTTCCGCTGATTCCGCCCCATGGTTTACTCCCTTTCGTTTTTCCCCTGGGGTTTTATCGAGGGCCCGTACAGTGTTGTGGCCTGAGAAACTGGGGCCCTGTCTGGTGTGGTGGAGCAAAGTGGTTCTGTCTTGTTTTCAGCTGGTTTCTGTTCGATCCTATTGCAACTTCTACTCTGGCTTGAAGTCTCAGCTGTGTGGAAAAATCAGCAATTAAGTCACCCCGCCTGCCCACCTCTGGCCCCAGTTGGAAAAGGAGAATCAAACCTTCCTACAATCGCACACCCAGGGCACCGCCTGAAGAGTCCTCAGTCTATTAGCCCAGTTCAAAAGGTCCGAATCAACTGTCTCAATCGGCACTTGTCTCGGCTGGAAGGGTTCAAGAGGTCTCTGGGAACTGGATCACAGGGGCCTGGTTACTCCTCTGACACAGTTCACCCCAGTGCAGCGTGGAGTCAGGAGGAGCCACCCAGCAAACAGAGCAGTCTAGGAAGGTTGACGTCTCCTTCCCCACTTTGCCCCTCCGTCGGACCCAGTCACTGGTATCTCTGCAGATGGCTAACCCAGTTGCCTGCAGTGAACAGACACTCCAGGGATTTGCACCTGCCTGAATCGCAAGGAAGTCTGCCAGGCCCCCGCAGACTGCCGCTATCTAGCAGGAGGAGATGGGGCCTGACATCTTTGAGTGTTTGATGCCGGTGATGGGAAGGAGGTGTTCACTCAGGCTTAGCCCCGTCCCTGATGGATGCTGCTAACAGAACAGAACAGAACAGACAACTTTGTGAGGTTCTGTCTCTGTTCCTGTCGTCGCCTACAGAAGACGGGCTGTTTTGAGTTCAAACGTCTTTGCTGCTGGAGAATTGCGTCTGAACACCTCTCTGGGTCAGCCCCACCCTGGAAGCTTCCCGGGTTTGTGAGCCGCGTCACCCAGTGGCCTCCTCTGGTTGCCCAGGGAGACAGGGGGTGTGGCCTCAGAATATCCAGAAGTGAGCGTTCTGCCGGTAAAGAAAAAATGGCTGTTGATCTACCTCCAGGGAACTGCTGCTCTGGTGTGGGCACTCAGGCGACCCTTTTCTCCTCTGTCCCGCGCCCCAGAGTCAGCACTGAGCGGCCGCAGTTTGTGCTGGGTTCACACCCCTTAAGAGATCCCCCAAGAATCAGAACTCTTGGGGGATGGGCCCCCAGACCCCGATTGGGAGTGGGGCGGGGGGAAGCTAGAGTTTCATTCAGTTTTACGCAATACTACAGTCCGGGGAGGGCTCCTGCACTGCACCGCAGGGAAGTGCCGCCAAGGCTTGATTTCCCCTCAGCAGAGTGCCCTCTCCTCGCTCACGTATCCCAGAGTCAGCGCTGACCTGACGCAGCTCAGGCACTGTGCTCTCCCCTCGAGAAATCACCCAAGGAGCCGAACTCCTGGGGGATAGGCCCTCAGACCCCGAGTGAGAGTAGGGGTTCTCAGCTCTCAGCGGGGAGGCCAGAGTCTTATTCAGTCTTGGGCCCGTATGCCCAGGGAGGGTTGCTGCACTGCACCGCAGGGAAGTGCCACGAGGCGTGACTCCCCCTCAGCCCGGTGCCCTCTCCTCACTCGGCCGCCTCAGAGTCAATGCTGACCAGTCGCACTCAAGGGGACTGTCCACTCCCCTTGAGAAATCACCCAAGGATTCGAACTCCTGGGGGATAGTCCCTCAGACCCCGAGTGAGAGTAGGGGCTCTCAGCTCTCAGCGGGGAGGCTAAAGTCTTATTCAGTCTTGTGCCCGGGGAGGGTTGGTGCACTGCACCGCAGGGAAGTGCCGACGAGGCGTGACTCCCCCTCAGCCCGGTGCCCTCTCCTCACTCGCGCGCCTCAGAGTCAATGCTGACCAGTCGCAACTCGGGGACTGTCCACTCCCCTTGAGAAATCACCCAAGGATCCGAAGTCCTAGGGGACAGGCCTCCAGACCTCAGTGGGCGGGAGGGGAGCGCCGGGGATTCAGGGTTGCCAGCAAAGGATTCCCAAAGTTTTATTCAGCCCTATGTCCGGCAGGAGAACGCCACGGCACCCCAGTAGGGGAGGTAGGTCCAGTTTTTAGAAGGTCTCTCCCGTGGAGTGTAGTGGGAGGGCCTTTAATTTCTGCCCGCTTGTTCAATTTTGGGGCTCTTGAGCCTGTCTCATGGGGGAGGGGGACTCCCGTCCGCTTGGTGGTGGATTTTGTACCTTTTGTTTGCGTCCTTGTGATCACAGCTTGCCTCAGCGGTGTTGATGTGCGTTCTTCAGCCTTCTCTCTTGGTGAGGCTCAAGTCCACCAGGATACTTACTAAATTCCTGTCCCTTAACTCTCCTTCTGGACGGGAGCCTTTGTTGAAAGCTGGCTTCAGTCCGCCATCTTCACTGAAATTTAATTAAGAAAAGATGTGAAGCATCTCTACAAAGAACTACAGAACACCAAGAAAAGAAATAGCAGAGGATGTCAAATAGCAGAGATGGAAGAACATGCCATGCTTATGGCTGGGAAGACATAATATTGTCAAAATGTCTATACTACTCAAAGCAATCTACAAATTTAATGCAATCTCCATCAAAATACCAACATCAGGCCAGGCATGGTGGCTCACACCTGTAATCTTAGTGCTCTGGGAGGCTGAGGTGGGTGGATTACCTGAGCTCATAAGTTTGAGACCTTATCCTGAGCCAAAGTGAGACGCCGTCTCTACCAAAAAAAAAAAAAAAAGTTGGGTGTTGTGGTGGGCACCTGTAGTCCCAGCTATTTGGGAGGCTAAGGATAAGAGAATAACTAAAAGAAAAAAAAAAAAAGAAAAATTTAAAAAGCTTCAAACTAAGACAAGTGAAAGCCAGTTGAAAGCAAAATTCAAAAAACAACAAAATACCAGCCTCATACATTAAAATCTTTTTTTTCTTTTTTTGAGACAGAGCCTCAAGCTGTAGCCCCTGGGTAGAGTGCTGTGGCATCACAGCTCACAGAAACCTCCAATTCTTGGGCTTAAGCGATTCTCTTGCCTCAGCCTCCCAAGTAGCTGGGACTATAGGTGCCCGCCACAATGCCTGTCCATTTTTTGGTTGTAGCTGTCGTTATTTGGCAGACCCAGGCTGGATGCAAACCTGCCAGCTCTGGTGTATGTGGCTGGCACCTTACCCGCTTGAGCTACAGGCACTGAGCCCAAACATTGAAATCTTAAAGAAATAGTTCTATGTTTTGTGTGTAACTGGAAACAAAACCCAAATAGTCAATGCAATTTTACAAAATAAAAACCCATCAGGCATCACATTACCAGACTTCAGGGTACACTACACACAAGTAGCACAGCATTAGAATTAGACATCTATAGAACAGAACAGAGAACTTAGGAATGTTACTGGTCTCATATCACCATCTGATCTTTGACGAAGAGAACAAAAACATCCAAGAATAGAATCCATATTTAACAAATGGCAATAGAATAGGTTAGCCACATCTAAAAGGCTGAAACTGGACCAATACCTCTTGTCACTGAGCAACTCACTAGATTGTTCTAACTTAACTTAGATGCTATGGTAGAGCTCACAGGTAAGAGCAAGTAAAAGACACTTGTGCCATACAATGGAATAAATATTTTCACCGCAATTCTGAACTCCCAACATGGACAACAATGACATCTGCTGGCTTTGCCCATTTTGTGCAATGTCTTGGGGGAGAAATGATCACTTAGGGAACTGAACTTATTCCTAAGGAGAACTTGGAACCACTCCAATAATACAGCCACTAACAGCCACATCCTGCCTGGATGGAGTAGCCCCTTTTTCTTAACATATTTTCTGAGACACCTTCTGAGCTCAAGGTTCTTTACCACAGTGAGGTCCTTGAGTTCATTCAGTAGGTCCAGTGCCTGCACATTTTCTTCTGATTTTCCAATGGCAAGGTCCCCCAGGAGTTGTTGAGTGGTCATCAATTCAGTCTGAAGGGTATCTTTGAGGAAAAGGGTCATGAGGGAGTCATTATTTAGGTAGTCAAGGAAAATTCATAGTCCTGAGCCCAGCTCCTTGCCACTACCTATGGAACTTAGCAGAGATAGAGCACAGGAGTTTCAGATGTGGAAGTTACTGCTGTTATTGTAAAATCAGAAACTCGGACACTGAGAAGCATCTAGTAAGAGAAAAGCTAAATTGTATTCACCCAAATGAGGAATTAAATGCCATTATACCCTTCCTATAATGACTTCCAACAAAGACAAATGTGCATGAAATATGTGATAAAGTAGGATACATATGGCTTGATAGAAGTCTGTTTAAATAGGTTATGCTGCACAAAAGACTAAAAGGAAATGTGCCAACAGGCAACGTGCTTATCCTGGAACCATGACACTAGCTACAAGTGTGACTTTTTCCTATATGAGTGACTGAGGTAAGATGAGGTCATTAGGGTGGCTCATTTTCCAAAGTTCAATGTCATGCCTGTACCATGTCATATTGATAAAAGCTCTATTTTACTAAGAATTATTTCTGTCTGAAGCTGCCAATAAAGTAACACCCTCTGCGATCTTGTATTTTTATTCTGCCTTATATGAGTTGTGGGTGGAAAGCTCTGCAGTGGAGTTCACCTCTGAATTGTAGACAGCAATGCTCTTCTACAGCGGCTTCAAGCAAATATCTAGATGGCCCATGAGAGCTCTTCTCAGAAACCAAACTCTGACTTTGGGAAGACACTCGATGTAAAGAGCTTTAAGAAGAGACACAGCAGTTTTTACTCTCACCAGAATCTTCCAGTGGAGGATTAGGTGGGAAATCTATGCACAAGGTAGACCTCCCTGTTCAGCTGAGAAGGCAAGCAAGGTAGGGCTGATGGTCTTATGGCTCCTGCAAGCTTCTGAGGCACATCTGTAGGGCCCAGGGGACTGCAGGCTAACCCTACAAGAATACATTTTGGCAAGACAGGAAATCACTGTGAACCCCACAGCCCTGGGATCAAATCACAGTAGTTACTTATTCAGGACTAGACCTTTAAGGAACCACAGCCTTACGAGACCCCACTGTCTTCTGCCACCTCCTGGGGGACCAGACACTTTTCACAATGATGTCAGGCCTGCAGGAAACACTGACATGTGCTCCTTACCCTGCAGGCTGTGCGGTGCAGCTAGAGGCCCAATGTCCTACATAAATATTGCTGCTTGTCTCTTCCCATGTGGACTGATCTTGTACCTTTGCTTTTCTGGTATAGGCTGGGTTTCTTTCCACCTTTATCAGATATTTTCTCAGCAGGTTTTGATGTGTCCACTTCAGGAGCCTGCTATGGGAATACATTAAGAGGACAAGATACCTTCCCTTTAGACCCTGATGTAGTCTATGTTGTATTTTGTAACTGCTCTTCCTTTGAGGCAAATTTTATCTCATATACATAGGACAAAGAAATTTTGTCAAAGGGTAGACATAACACAGTCACAGAACATAGGAAACCACCAAAATGTTTGCTGGTAATTATCTCTGACTTGGTAAATAAGAGGTGACTGATTTTTCTAGATACTTTTCCGTATTGGTTAGTTTCCTGGAAAGAACATATCAACTTCGTCATCAGGAAAAACAGTTTTCACCACAAACCTAGGCAAAGCCAAGAAGTACATGGAACACTGCCTTTATTATAATAATAAAAAAAACTTATGAAGAGCAAGAATATTACAGTGCATAGACACTACTCCTATTCGACATCACAGTTGAGGTCCCAGAAATATAAAACTAGTAAGTTTAGTAAGCGTAGTTAACTTTGTGTGTCAACTTGTCTTGCCACGGAGTGGTGTGCCTGAACATTTCTGGGTGTGTCTGAACTCACTAGATCTCCCTCCCTCCTCAGGCTTCTAAAGGGCATGAACAGAACAAAAAGAGAAAGGAGAAATTCACCCCTTTTACTTCCTGGATACCTGGCTGAACTGGGGCTTCTTATCTTCTCCTCCCCTCAAACCTGGGGCACCTCAGACAGCACTGGCACCCAGGGTCTTAGGCCTTCAGACTCAGAGTAAATTAGACATTGGATCCTGAGATCCTCCAAAATCATTCATGAGCCAATATCTCATAAACCATTTATACACACACACCCTATTTGTTTTGTTTCTCTTGAGAACCATACTAAAATAGCAAGTCTAGAGGCTATGAGGTTAATATTTTAAAAATATAGTTCTAGCAGTGAAGTATCAATGAACAATTTGGATATGAAAATTTTAAAGAGTACCATGTACATTAACACTAAAAATACCAAATACTTAGGTATAAATCCAACAAAACATATGCAATATATATACTCTGGAAACAACAAAACAGTGTTGAAAGAAACCCAACAGCATCTACATAAATGGAAAAGTACTATGTTCGTGGATTGAAAGACTATGCTATTAATAGGAAATTCTCCCTATGCCTGATTCATGGATTTAATACAATCAAAATCACAGCAGTTTTGCTAGAAAATGACAAGCTAATTCTAAACTTAGAAATTCTAATTTCTATGGAAAGGGAAAGGAACTAGGAGAGACTAATATATTTTGAAAAAGAACAGTGGAAGATCTCACACTACTTGATTTCAGGGTTTAGTACAATATAGCAATTTTGCCAACTTGCATAAAAACAAAACAGTAGAATAGAAATCATACATCAAGCATGTGTATTGTTTAATCAGTTGGGTTTTGACAGAGAAGACAATAGAATGCAATGGGAGAAAGGAAAGTCATTTGGATAAATGGTGTTGTAACAACTAAAAAACGCCATACACAAAAAGTAACTTAAAGTAGATGACAGACTTAAGTGTAAAACCTAAACTATAAAACTCATACAAGAAGATAAAGAAAATTTTTGTCATCTTGGATTAGGCAGAGATATCTTCAATAAGACCCCAAAGCATAATCTACCAACGCAGAAATGGGTAAAATGGAATTCAACAGACTCAACAATTTCCACTCCTCAGACAATACTAATAAGATGAAAAGACAAGCCACAAACTGAAAGGAAATATTTGGAAAGCACATAAATGCTAGCATCCACAATATAGAAAGAATTCTCGAAATAAGAAAAAAAAAACAACTCAAAAAAGGGCAAAGAAGGGCAAACAGACACATCACCAAAGACACAAATGGCTTAAGAAAAAAAAAAAAAAAGCATAAAAAGATGCTTGATATCACTGACTGTTAGAAATGCAAATTAAAACCACAATAAAATGCTACTTCGTACCTATTAGAATGGCTAAAATTTAAAAATACCAATCTGAACTCTATATGCCTGGTGAGAATGTAAAAATGGTGCAGCTACTTAAACAATTGGGCACTTTCTTGTGGTATTATACACATACAGACATATATATACATGCATATTGTTTTCATCCAGTTACTAGCTTATAACTCCCACAGCCCTTGTTACAGTAAGTAAAATCTCTATCGGTCATACCTGCCCCATACCCTCAAGGAAGGAATGTTACACAGGTCAAGAGGAAACTTGCTGGGTTTAGATCATATCCTTTTTGTCTAATCACATTTCAAGATGATTCACCATGCTTCAATCATGCATATATAATGAAGCATCCATAAAAACCGATGAGTTTGGGGAGTTTCCAGATGGTTCCAGGAAGCATAGTTTCCTGTAGGGTAGTGTGCCCAGAAAAAGCATGACCTGATATGTTTTATGCATATCTTCATCTGTACCTTTTGTTTTTTGTTTGTTTTCAGAGACCAGGTCTCACTCTGTCACCCAGGCTGGAGTACAGTGGCACAAACTTCAAACTACTGGCTCAAATGATTCTCCCACTTCAGCCTCTTAAGCTGGGACTACAGGCATACACAATCACACCTAGCTCATTTTCTCTTAATGTTTAGAGATACAGGCCTTGCTATGTTGCCCAGACTGTTCTCAACTACTGACCTCAAGCTACCCTCCCCATCTCAGCCTCACCAGTAGCTGGGGTTACAGAGATTAGCTGCTTCACTCAGCTCAATCTGTAGACTTTGTAAGTTTGTGTCCTTCACAAACAACTGGTAAACATGTTTCCCTAAGTTATGTGAGGCTCTCCAGCAAATTAATCAAACTCAAAGAGGTGGTTTGAGAACCCCAGCTTGAAGCTAATCTGGTAGAAGTTCCCAAGGTCCAGACTTCTGAATAGTATCCATTGGGGGGGGGGGAGGCATGCCAGTCTTGGGGGCAAAGGCTTCAACTTGTGGGATGAATGGGAATATATCTGGGCAGTGTCCACTGATTGTTGGTGGGGAACCTTCACCCCTTGCATTGGTCACAGATTTATTCTCCTGTATTGAGTGTTTTATTGAGTATGAGGATAGGAAACATAGTTTGAGTTTTTCTACCTACCCTTGGGAGAAATGAAAACATGTCCACACAGAAACATGCACAGAAATGTTTCCAATAGCTTTGTTCGTAATCACCAAAATGGGAAACCGACAAAATGACTTTCAACTGGTGAACAGACAAACACACTGGTGCAATAACAAACATGGGGGTATGCAAAATGCACTGTTAAGTGTTAGGAGGCAGATGTAAGAGGCTATACATTGTGTGATGGCACCACTAATATGACATTTCAGAAAAAAAACAAATTTGGATCTGTGGTTGCCTAGGGAAGGGAGAGAGTTTTCTTCCATCAGAGCACAAGGGATTTTAGGGTGAACCATTCTGTTTACCTTGAAATTGTTCTGTATCAAAACTTGCAGAACTCTGCACAGAAAAAGTTGACACTGACTTTAAATTATACTTTGATTTACAAAATTAGAAGAAAAAACTCAGAAAATCTTTAAGATTTGGAGATATTACAGAACATGCACAACATGTGGTGATGCTATAATTGTCTTCATAGTAACATTAAAATGAGGATAGCCAAGGATGTGACTCTTTGGATACTATCAGTTTGTACAAAAATATCCTTTTCCCTCAAGCTCGATCTTCAGTTACAGTGTCAAGGGCCCACCAGTTGACATACAGAGTGGAAATGAATCTTCAAGTCAATTTTATAAACCAAGATTTGGAAAATGGGAATAGCCCAGCTTGGACTTCACTGAAAGAAAACATGTAATTGGGTAGTCTGCTCATGGTTTTCATTACATCTCCCACAAAGCATGTTTAGGTTAAGTATGTTCTGTGCCATTTCAATGGTTTTGACAATTTGAGACTGGTTAGATAATAGTTTACTAAATTCTTCCTCTAATACTAGGTGAGTTAAGCCTGTCATTTCCCCCTTCCCACAGGTTTTCTTCTCTAAAAAAACTGAAAGTATTTTTTAAATGCCAGTCATGCCCCAAGGGCTATGCTCTGGACATTGGATAAGAAAGCTTCAAAACTGAGGAGGAGGGGGCAAGATGGCTGACTGGAAGCAGCTTCCAACAGAAGCTCCTGTCCAGAGGGAAGGACAATGTCCAGAAAGTACCCAATTAAGATGAAGACTGGGAGCCGAGCTGAGAGAGAAGTGAGTTAACTGCAGGCCACCTCTGCTGAGGCAAGCTGCGACTCCAAGAAAGCAATCTTCAGCTAAGACATCACCAGAGTCACTGATCTACCAGGATTGGACAAGAACCAGCTGAATACAAGACAGATCCACCTAACCCCACCACATCAAGCAGGTTTCCTCAGCCTCAGGCTGTAATACTGTACAGGTCCTTTGCAAAGCTAAAGGGGAAAAAGCTGTAGTCATCAGTCTCAGATCTTTGACAAAGGGCTGGTTAATCACAACTCCAGAAAACTCCAATCAAATTTCACCTTACCTGACCACCTAGCCTACAGTGAAAAACGATGAGGCAGAAATTCAGTGGGAAAACTCTGGAAACATGAATAATCAGAGTAGATCAAGAAATGATAAAGCAGACACAGCACAAGATCCCATTCACAAACAAATGGCTGAGATGTCAGAATTCTAGTTTAGAGTTTGGATAGCAAATAAGATCCACAGAATGGAGGAAATGATGGAATTAGAATTCAAAGCAGTAATTCAAAAGATGTCTCAAGAATTCAACGAATTTAAAGACAAAATCACCAAAGATTTTAACACATTGAAGCAAGAATTTGCAGCCCTCAAAGATCTAAAGAATACAGTAGAATACCTCAGTAACAGAATGGAGCAGGCAGAAGAAAGGATCTCTGACATTGAAGACAAAACTTTTGAATGCTCCCAAATGCTCAAAGAGGAAGTAAAGTAGAGAACAAAAATGGATCATTCTCTTAGAGAGCTCTGGGATAATTCGAAGAGATCTATCACCTTACAGGAATACCTGAAAGTGATGAGGTTGCTACAAAGGATACAGATGCTTTGCTTCATGAAATAATTAAAGAGAACTTTAATTATTTAGAAGAGACATGCCAAGACATTCTGAAATTCAGATAGCGGACAGTTTTAGAACACCAGCATGACGCAACCCAAATAAAAATTCTCATAGACACATTATAATTAACATTACTAAAGTTAATATGAAGGAGAAAATTCTGAAAGCAAGCAGACAGAAGAAAACCATAACATACAAGGGGAAGAACATTAGAATGACTGCAGATCTCTTTGCTGAAACTTTTCAAGCAAGAGGGTGGTGACTTTTAATCTCCTAAAACAAACTAACTTTCAACCCAGGATCCTGTATCCAGCTAAACTGAGTTTCATCTATGATGGAGAAATGAAATACTTTAATGACATTCACATGTTGAAAAAATTTGCCATAACTAAACCAGCTCTTCAGAATATTCTCAGACCTATCCTCCATAATGAACAACACAATCCCCCACCACCAAAGTAAACTCACTCAGAAATGTTTGATCAAATTCCAACTTCCACAGTGGCGAAAGGATTAAAAACTTCCCCTGGACTTTTGAAAAACTCAATACCCTAAACTCCATCTGGCTTATCATTACTCTCAATTAATGTGAATGGTTTAAACTGCCCCTAAAGAGACACAGGTTGGCTGACTGTATACAAAAACTCAGGCCAGACATCTGCTGCATTCAAGAATCTCATCTTACCTTAAAAGATAAACATAGACCCAGGGTGAAGGGATGGTCATCTATAATTCAGGCAATGGAAATCAGAAAAAAGCAGGTGTTGCAATTTTATTCACAGATACAATAGACTTTAACCTAATTAAAGTAAGAAAAGATAATGATGGTCACTTCTTATTTGTTAAGGGCAATACTCAACATGATGAGATTTCAATTATCAACATTTATGCACCCAACCAGAATGTGCCTCAATTTATAAGAGAAACTCTAACTGACATGAGCAACTCGATTTCCCCCAGCACCAAAATTGTTGGAGACTTTAACACTCCTCTGGCAGTGTTGGATAGATCCTCAAAAAAGAAGCTAAGCAAACAAATTTTAGAATTAAACTTAACCATTCAGCATTTACATCTAATAGACATCTACAGAACATTTCACCCTAATAAAACTGAATACACATTCTTCTCATTAGCCCATGGATCATCCTCCAAAATTGGTCACATCTTAGGTCACAAGTCTAACCTCAGCAAATTTAAAAGAATAGAAATCATTCCTTGTGAGTGAGATCAAGATGGCAGCCGAGTAACAGCTTCCTTCAAACTAGGCACCATAAGTCTGGGGAGACAAGACTCCAGGCATCCCTGGCTGGTGGGATATGCCTATAATCATCCCTTTGAGGACACAGAGACAGCAAGAGACTTCTGGACCCCAAGAGGAGGACAAAAACAGTGGAAAACTGGAAAGTGGTTGCATGTATTCAATCGGTCTAATCTCGCCGGCAGCTGTAATTACAGCAGCAGTGAGACTGCAAACTGGAAATGCCTTACCTGTGAACTGTTTTGGTGTTTTGGGACTTGGCACTCAGTTGAACTGCCTTGGAGAGAGCTTGGGCAGGAGTGTGGAGAACTTTGGGCATTGTCAGACTGAGCCACTGAGCTGGGCAGAGTGAATAGTGTTCGGCTGTGTGCTGCAGGAAGCCATTGTGAGAGAACTGCCTCAGCAAGCTCTGCCCTCAGGGTCGCAGAGCAAGGATCGGGTGGGAGCTAGTAATCTACTGACTGAGCAGCCTAAAGGCGGGGACTAAGCTGACATACAGCCTTAACCCTCAGAGGCAGAGTGAGACTGGTTTTGGCACACTGGGTAAGTGGATAGCCACTTCAGCAGTGATCCCAGCAACAAGCACTTTCCTGGGAAAGCTTTTGCTTTGCCAAGTTTAGAAGTTTAAAGTGCCTTTTAAGAGGGCTGAAGAGAGATTTAGGGTCTCCACCCTGTGGGGTTTGAGAAATCATCAGAGGCCTCCAGTCATATCAGCATTGTGATTAACATCACATACCACAGAAGATCACCTGTTGCCCAGACAATACTCAACAAGATATATACACTGGTTTCTTTTGCTTGTTTTACTTTTTTGATGTTGTTGTTTTTTAATTTCAACCTTTTCCCAATAGATTTTTCTTTCCTTTCTTTCTCCATTTTTCTAGTTTAAATACAATTTCCCATTGCTGCCTTTTTCAATAATTAGAATTTCATTTTTGCTAGTGTTTCTACCCCTATTATTTGGTTTTTCACCCAATTTTATCCCGTAAAGTTTTCTGTTTGCTTGTTTTGGTTTGATTTATACCATTTTTGTCTTTCCTCTCTACTTGGTAGAGGTGGGGTACTGTGTCTGATCAGGCTAGGAAAGAGCTGTTGACCTCAAGGGAACCACCCAACTGGGCACCCCCAGAGGTTGGGGTTTTATTAAGGTTGTGTCAAAGTACCCTACTGTACACTATATTGCTCTCTCTCCCTATTGCTGTGCCTCTCTTCTTTTTGTCAATATTCCCTTTTACCCACCCCCTCTCCTTTCTCTATTTTCTTTTCTTTCTTTCTTTCATCCCTTCCTGCTCTTCAACCGTATCATCCTTCTGGTCCTGTACAAAAAGGACTCATCAAAACCCTAGTACACAGGCATGGCAACTTAAAGAGCAAGAGGAAGTGAAAGGAAAATTAGGGCCAGGAAATAGATAAAAGAAATCACTCGTGAGGAAGAATTGGCAGAAAACTCCTGGCAACATGAAGAACCAGTCCAGAGCAACCCCTCCAAGGAACCATGAGGTAGCTACTGCAGAGGATTCCACCTATAAAGAAATGTTAGGAATGACATAAAGGGAATTTAGAATACACATGATGAAAAATGATGAAGGAAATGATGGAAACAATGAAGGAAACTGCTAATAAAGTGGAAAATAACCAAAAGGAAATCCAAAAACAGAATCAAATAGATGAACGATATGAAGAATATAGAAAGGATATAGCAGAGCTGAAGGAACTGAGCAGTCAATTAGGGAACTTAAAGATACAATAGAAAGTATCAGCAACAGGTTAGACGATACAGAACAAAGAATCTCAGAGGTAGAGGACAAAACTCTTGAGGTAACTCAGATACTTAAAGAGGCAGAAAGGAAGAGAGAGAAAGCAGAACGGTTACTGTCAGAATTATGGGACTTTATGAAGCGTTCCAACATATGAGTTATAGGAATCCCAGAAGGGGAAGAAGAATGCCCCAGGGGAATGGAAGCCATACTAGAGAATATTATAAATGAAAATTTCCCAAACATCACCAAAGATTCTGACACACTCCTTTCAGAGGGATATCAGACCCCAGGTCACCTCAACTCTAACTGAGCTTCTCCAAGACACATTGTGATAAACCTGTCCAAAGTCTAGACAAAAGAAAAGATTCTGCAAGCTGCCAGGAGTAAGTGCCATTTGATCTATAGGGCAAATCCATCAGCGTGACCGCAGACTTCTCTAACGAAACTTTCCAAGCAAGAAGACAATAGTCATCTACCTTTAATCTACTTTAAAAGAACAATTTCCTGCCCAGAATTCTATATCCTGCTATGCTAAGCTTTAAAATTGATGGAGAAATCAAATCATATACTAACATACAAACATTGAGAAAATTTGCCACAACAAGACTAGCTCTACAGGAAATACTTCAACCTGTTCAACACACTGACCATCACAATGGATCAGCAGCAAAGTAAGAACTCAGAAATTAAAGGACAGAACCTTACTTCCACACTGATGCAAAAGATAAAACAATGGACTCTCACAAAATAAGATGAATAGAATACTACCACACTTATCAGTTATCTCAATAAATGTTAATGGCTTGAATTCCCCACTGAAGAAGCATAGATTAGTTGACTAGATTAAAAAACGCAAGCCATCCATTTGCTGTCTGCATGAAACACACCTGGCTTCAAAAGACAAATTATAACTCCAAGTCAAGGGTTGGAAGACAATTTTTCAGGCAAATGGAATTCAGAAGAAAAGAGCAGTTGCAATCTTATTTACAAATACATATGGATTTAAAGCAACTAAAGTCAAAAAAGGCAAAGATGGTCACTTTATATTGGTCAAGGGAAAAATACAACAAGACGATGTTTCAATTCTAAATATTTATGCACCCAATTTAAATGCTCCCAGATTCTTGAAACAGACCTTATTCAGTCTGAGCAATATGATATCTGATAATACCATAATGACAGGGGACTTTAACACTCCTCTTACAGAGCTGGACAGATCCTCTATACAGAAATTAAACAAAGATATAAGAGATTTTAATGAGACTCTAGAACAACTGTGCTTGAAAGATGCATACAGAACACTCCATTCCAAAGATAAAGAATATACATTTTTCTCATCACCCCATGGAACATTCTCCAAAATTGATTATATCCTAGGACACAAAACAAACCTCAACGGAATCCAAAGAATTGAAATCGTACCTGTATCTTCTCAGACCATAAGGCACTAAAGGTGGAACTCAACTCTGACAAAAACATTCGACCCCACACAAAGGCATGGAAATTAAGCAACCTTCTGCTGAATGATAGATGGGTACAGGAAGAAATAAAACAGGAAATTATTAACTTCCTTGAGCATAACAAGGTAGCACAAGCTACCAAAACCTATGGGATGCTGCAAAAGCAGTTTTGAGAGGAAAATTCATCACTTTAGATGCCTACATTTGAAAAACGGAAAGAGAGCACATCAACAATATCACAAGCCATATTATGGAACTGGAAAAAGAAGAACAATCTAAGCCTAAACCCAGTAGAAGAAAAGAAATATCCAAAATCAAATCAGAGATCAATAAAATTGAAGACAAAAGAATCATTCAGAAAATTAATAAAACAAGGAGTTGTTTTTTTGAAAAAATAAATAAAATAAATAAACCTTTGGCCAGACTCACTAGAAATAGAAAAGTAAAATCTCTAGTAACCTCAATCAGAAATGATAAAGGGGAAATAACAACTGATCCCACAGAGATACAAGAGATCATCTCTGAATACTACCAGAAACTCTATGCCCAGAAATTTAACAATGTGAAGAAAATGGATCAATATTTGGAATCACACCCTCTCCCTAGACTTAGCTAGAAAGAAATAGAGCTCCTGAACAGACCAATTTTAAGCACTGAGATTAAAGAAACAATAAAAAAGCTTCCAAGCAAAAAATGCCCTGGTCCAGATGGCTTCACACCAGAATTCTATCAAACCTTCAAGGAAGAGCTTATTCCTGTACTGCAGAAATTATTCCAAAAAATTGAGGAGGAATGAATCTTCCCCAACACATTCTATGAAGCAAACATCACCCTGATACCAAAACCAGGAAAAGACCCAAACAAAAAGGAGAATTTCAGACCAATCTCACTCATGAATATAGATGGAAAAATTCTCAAGAAAATCCTAGCCAATAGATTACAGCTTATCATCAAAAAAGTCATTCATCATGATCAAGCAGGTTTCATCCCAGGGATACAAGGCTGGTTTATCATACGCAAGTCCATAAATGTTATCCACCATATTAACACAGGCAAAAATAAAGACCATATGATCCTCTCAATAGATGCAGAAAAAGCACTGAATCAAATCCAGCATCCTTTACTAATTAGAACACTGAAGAGTATAGGCATAGATGGTGCATTTCTGAAACTGACTGAAGCTGTCTATGACAAACCCACAGCTAATATTTTACTGAATGAGTAAAACTGAAAGCTTTTCCTCTTAGAACTGGAACCAGACAAGGTTGTCCTCTGTCACCTTTACCATTCAATATAGTGCTGGAAGTTCTAGCCAATACAATTAGGCAAGACAAGGAAATAAAGGGAATCCAAATGGGAGCAGAGGAGGTCAAACTCTCCCTCTTTGCTGACGACATGATCTTATACTTAGAGAACCCCAAAGACTCAACCACAAGACTCCTAGAAGTCATCAAAAAATACAGTAATGTTTCAGGATATAAAATCAATGTCCACAAGTCAGTAGCCTTTGTGTACACCAATAACAGTCAAGATGAGAAGCTAATTAAGGACACAACTCCCTTCACCATAGTCTCAAAGAAAATGAAATACCTAGGAATGTACCTAATGAAGGAGGTAAAGGACCTCTATAAGGAAAACTATGAAATCCTCAGAAAGGAAATAGCAGAGGATATTAACAAATGGAAGAACATACCATGCTCATGGATGGGAACAATTAACATTGTTAAAATGTCTATACTTCCCAAAGCAATCTACCTATTCAATGCCATTCCTATCAAAATACCAACATCGTACTTTCAAGTTTGGAAAAAATGATTCTGCGTTTTGTATGGAACCAGAAAAAACCCCGTATAGCTAAGGCAGTTCTCTGTAATAAAAATAAAGCTGGGAGCATCAGCATACCAGATTTTAGTCTGTACTACAAAGCCATAGTGCTCAAGACAGCATGGTACTGGCACAAAAACAGAGACATAGACACTTGGAATCGAATTGAAAACCAAGAAATGAAACTAACATCTTACAACCACCTAATCTTCGATAAACCAAACAAGAACATACCTTGAGGGAAAGACTCCCTATTCAATAAATGGTGTTGGGAGAACTGGATGTCTACATGTAAAAGACTGAAACTGGACCCACACCTTTCCCCACTCACAAAAATCGATGCAAGATGGATAAAGGACTTAAATTTAAGGCATGAAACAATAAAAACCCTCCAAGAAAGCATAGGAAAAACACTGGAAGTTATTGGCCTGGGGAAAGACTTCATGAAGAAGACTGCCATGACAATTGCAACAAGAAATAAACAAAATGGACTTTTGAAAAATAAACAAATGGGATTTCATTAAACTGAAAAGCTTCTGTACAGCTAAGGATACAACAACCAAAGCAAATAAACAAAATGGACTTTTAAAAAATAAACAAATGGGAGTTCATTAAACTGAAAAGCTTCTGTACAGCTAAGGAGACAACAACCGAAGCAAATAGACAACCTACACAATGGGAAAGGATATTTACATATTTTGAATCAGACAAAAGCTTGATAACTAGGATCTATAGAGAACTCAAATTAATCCACATGAAAAAAGACAACAGTCCCATATATCAATGGGCAAGAGACATGTCTTCTCTAAAGAAGACAGATGAATGGCTAACAAACACATGAAAAAATGTTCATCATTCCTATCTATTAGAGAAATGCAAATCAAAACCACCCTGAGATACCATCTAACCCCAGAGAGAATGGCCCACATCACAAAATCTCAAAACTGCAGATGCTGGCATGGATGTGGAGAGAAGGGAACACTTTTACACTGCTGGTGGGACTGCAAACTAGTACAACCTTTCTGGAAGGAAGTATGGAGAAACCTCAAAGCACTCAAGCTAGACCTCCCATTTGATCCTGCAATCCCATTACTGGGCATCTACCCAAAAGGAAAAATATCCTTTTATCATAAGGACACTTGCACTAGACTGTTTATTGCAGCTCAACTTATAATCGCCAAAATGTGGAAACAGCCTAAATGCCCACCAACCCAGGAATGGATTAACAAGCTGTGGTATATGTATACCATGGAATACTATTCAGCCATTAAAAAAAATGGAGACTTTACATCCTTTGTATTAACCTGGATGGAAGTGGAAGACATTATTCTTAGTAAAGCATAACAAGACTGGAGAAGCATGAATCCTATGTACTCAATTTTGATATGAGGGCAATTAATGACAATTAAAGTCACGGTGGGGGTGGGGGAAGGGCAGAGCAGAGAGAGAAAGAAGGAGGGAGGGGTGGGGAAAGGAAGAGCAGAAAGAGGGAAGGAGGGAGGGGTGGGGCCTTGGTATGTGCTATACCTTTTGGGGGCAAGACACGATTGCAAGAGGGACTTTACCTAACAAATGCAATCAGTGTAACCTGGTTCATTATACCCTCAATGAATCCCCAACAATAAAAAAAAATACTAAAGGTGGCGCCTGTGGCTCAAAGGGGTAGAGTGCCAGTCCTGTATGCCGAAGGTGGCGGGTTCAAACCCAGCCCCGGCCAAAAATAAATAAATAAATAATAATAGTAAAATTTTATTTTATTTATTTATTTATTTTTTATTGTTGGGGATTCATTGAGGGTACAATAAGCCAGGTTACACTGATTGCAATTGTTAGGTAAAGTCCCTCTTGCAATCATGTCTTGCCCCCATAAAGTGTGACACACACCAAGGCCCCACCCACCTCCCTTCTTCCCTGTTTCTGTTTCCCCCCCCATAACCATAATTGTCATTAATTGTCCTCATATCAAAATTGAGTACATAGGATTCATGCTTCTCCATTCTTGTGATGCTTTACTAAGAATAATAACTTCCAAGTCCATCCAGGTTAATACGAAGGATGTAAAGTCTCCATTTTTTTTAATAGCTGAATAGTATTCCATGGTATACATATACCACAGCTTGTTAATCCATTCCTGGGTTGGTGGGCATTTAGGCTGTTTCCACATTTTGGCGACTGTAAATTGAGCTGCAATAAACAGTCTAGTACAAGTGTCCTTATGATAAAAGGATTTCTTTCCTTCTGGGTAGATGCCCAGTAATGGGATTGCAGGATCAAATGGGAGGTCTAGCTTGAGTGCTTTGAGGTTTCTCCATACTTCCTTCCAGAAAGGTTGTACTAGTTTGCAGTCCCACCAGCAGTGTAAAAGTGTTCCCTTCTCTCCACATCCACGCCAGCATCTGCAGTTTTGAGATTTTGTGATGTGGGCCATTCTCACTGGGGTTAGATGGTATCTCAGGGTTGTTTTCATTTGCATTTCTCTAATATATAGAGATGATGAACATTTTTTCATGTGTTTGTTAGCCATTCGTCTGTCGTCTTTAGAGAAAGTTCTATTCATGTCTCTTGCCCATTGATATAAGGGATTGTTGGCTTTTTTCATGTGGATTGAGTTCTCTATAGATCCTAGTTATCAAGCTTTTGTCTGATTGAAAATATGCAAATATCCTTTCCCATTGTGTAGGTTGTCTCTTTGCTTTGGTTATTGTCTCCTTAGCTGTACAGAAGCTTTTCAGTTTAATGAAGTCCCATTTGTTTATTTTTGTTGTTGTTGCAATTGCCATGGCAGTCTTCTTCATGAAGTCTTTCCCCAGGCCAATATCTTCCAGTGTTTTTCCTATGCTTTCTTGGAGGGTTTTTATTGTTTCATGCCTTAAGTTTAAGTCCTTTATCCATCTTGAATCAATTTTTGTGAGTGGGGAAAGGTGTGGGTCCAGTTTCAGTCTTTTACATGTAGACATCCAGTTCTCACAACACCATTTATTGAATAGGGAGTCTTTCCCCCAAGGTGTGTTCTTGTTTGGTTTATCAAAGATTAGGTGGTTGTAAGATGTTAGTTTCATTTCTTGGTTTTCCATTCGATTCCAAGTGTCTATGTCTCTGTTTTTGTGCCAGTACCATGCTGTCTTGAGCACTATGGCTTTGTAGTACAGACTAAAATCTGGTATGCTGATGCCCCCAGCTTTATTTTTATTACAGAGAACTGCCTTAGCTATACGGGGTTTTTTCCAGTTCCATACAAAACGCAGAATCATTTTTTCCAAATCTTGAAAGTATGATGTTGGTATTTTGATAGGAATGGCATTGAATAGGTAGATTGCTTTGGGAAGTATGGACATTTTAACAATGTTGATTCTTCCCATCCATGAGCATGGTATGTTCTTCCATTTGTTAATATCCTCTGCTATTTCCTTTCTGAGGATTTCATAGTTTTCTTTATATAGGTCCTTCACCTCCTTTGTTAGGTATATTCCTAGGTATTTGATTTTCTTTGAGACTATGGTGAAGGGAGTTGTGTCCTTAATTAGCTTCTCATCTTGACGGTTATTGGTGTACACAAAGGCTACTGACTTGTGGACATTGATTTTATATCCTGAAACATTACTGTATTTTTTGATGACTTCTAGGAGTCTTGTGGTTGAGTCACTGGGGTTCTCTAAGTAGAAGATCATGTCGTCAGCAAAGAGGGAGAGTTTGACCTCCTCTGCTCCCATTTGGATTCCCTTTATTTCCTTGTCTTGCCTAATTGTATTGGCTAGAACTTCCAGCACTATGTTGAATAGTAAAGGTGACAGAGGACAACCTTGTCTGGTTCCAGTTCTAAGAGGAAAAGCTTTCAGTTTTACTCCACTCAGTAAAATATTGGCTGTGGGTTTGTCATAGATAGCTTCAATCAGTTTTAGAAATGTGCCACCTATGCCTATACTCTTCAGAGTTCTAATTAGAAAAGGATGCTGGATTTTATCAAATGCTTTTTCTGCATCTATTGAGAGGATCATGTGATCTTTATTTTTGCCTCTGTTTATATGGTGGATAACGTTTATAGACTTGCGTATGTTAAACCAGCCTTGCATCCCTGGGATGAAGCCTACTTGATCATGATGAATGACTTTTTTGATGATAAGCTGTAATCTATTGGCTAGGATTTTGTTGAGAATTTTTGCGTCTATGTTCATGAGTGAGATTGGTCTGAAATTCTCCTTTTTGTTTGGGTCTTTTCCTGGTTTTGGTATCAGGGTGATGTTTGCTTCATAGAATGTGTTGGGGAAGATTCCTTCTTCCTCAATTTTTTGGAATAATTTCTGCAGTACAGGAATAAGCTCTTCCTTGAAGGTTTGATAGAATTCTGGAGTGAAGCCATCTGGACCAGGGCATTTTTTGGTTGGAAGCTTTTTTATTGTTCCTTTGATCTCAGTGCTTGAAATTGGTCTGTTCAGGAGCTCTATTTCTTCCTGGCTGAGTCTAGGGAGAGGGTGTGATTCCAAATATTGATCCATTTCTTTCACATTGTCAAATTTCTGGGCATAGAGTTTCTGGTAGTATTCAGAGATGATCTCTTGTATCTCTGTGGGATCAGTTGTTATTTCCCCTTTATCATTTCTGATTGAGGTTACTAGAGATTTTACTTTTCTATTCCTCATTAGTCTGGCCAATGGTTTATCTATTTTATTTATTTTTTCAAAAAACCAACTCCTTGTTTCATTAATTTTCTGAATGATTCTTTTGTTTTCAATTTCATTGATCTCTGATTTGATTTTGGATATTTCTTTTCTTCTACTGAGTTTAGGCTTAGATTGTTCTTCTTTTTCCAATTCCATAAGATCTCTTGTGAGATTGTTGATGTGCTCTCTTTCAGTTTTTCGAATGTAGGCATGTAAAGCGATGAATTTTCCTCTCAAAACTGCTTTTGCAGTATCCCACAGGTTTTGGTAGCTTGTGTCTTCATTGTTGTTATGCTCAAGGAAGTTAATGATTTCCTGTTTTATTTCTTCCTGCACCCATCTGTTATTCAACAGAAGATTGTTTAGTTTCCATGCCTTTGGGTGGGGTCGAGCATTTTTGTTAGAGTTGAGTTCCACCTTTAGTGCCTTATGGTCTGAGAAGATACAAGGTAAAATTTCAATACTTTTGATTCTGTTGATATTTGTTTTGTGTCCCAGGATATGATCAATTTTGGAGAATGTTCCATGGGGTGATGAGAAGAATGTATATTCTTTATCTTTGGGGTGGAGTGTTCTATATGCGTCTATCAAGCACAGTTGTTCTAGAGTCTCATTTAAGTCTCTTATATCTTTGTTTAATTTCTGTTTAGAGGATCTGTCCAGCTCTGTAAGAGGAGTGTTAAAATCCCCTGTTATGATGGTATTATCAGATATCATATTGCTCAGACTGAGTAAGGTCTGCTTCAAGAATCTGGGAGCATTTAAATTGGGTGCATAAATATTTAGAATTGAAATGTCTTCTTGTTGTATTTTTCCCTTGACCAATAAAAAGTGACCGTCTTTGTCTTTTTTCACTTTAGTTGCTTTAAATCCACATGTGTCTAAAAATAAGATTGCAACTTCTCTTTTCTTCTGAATTCCATTTGCCTGAAAAATTGTCTTCCAACCCTTGACTCGGAGCTTTAATTTGTCTTTTGAAGCCAGGTGTGTTTCTTGCAGACAGCAAATGGATGGCTTGTGTTTTTTAATCCAGTCAACCAATCTATGTCTCTTCAGTGGGGAATTCAAGCCATTAACATTTATTGAGATAATTGACAAGTGTGGTAGTATTCTATTCGTCTTATTTTGTGAGAGTCCATTGCTTAGTTTTATCTTTTGCATCAGTGTGGAGGTTAGGTTCTGTCCTTTAATTTCTGAGTTCTTACTTTGCTGCTGATCCATTGTGGTGGTCATTGTGCAGAACAGGTTGAAGTATTTCCTGTAGAGCTGGTCTTGTGGTGGCGAATTTCCTCAATGTTTGTATATCCGTAAATGATTTGATTTCTCCATCAATTTTGAAGCTTAGCTTAGCAGGGTACAGAATTCTGGGCTGAAAATTGTTCTGTTTAAGTAGATTAAAGGTAGATGACCATTGTCTTCTTGCTTGGAAAGTTTCATTAGAGAAGTCTGCGGTCACTCTGATGGATTTGCCCCTGTAGGTCAACTGGCGCTTACTCCTGGCAGCTTGCAGAATCTTTTCTTTGGTCTTGACTTTGGACAGGTTCATCACAATGTGTCTTGGAGAAGCTCGGTTAGAGTTGAGGCGACCTGGGGTCCGATATCCCTCTGAAAGCAGTGTGTCAGAATCTTTGGTGATATTTGGGAAATTTTCTGTTATAATATTCTCTAGTATGGCTTCCATTCCTCTGGGGCATTCTTCTTCCCCTTCTGGAATTCCTATAACTCGTATGTTGGAATGCTTCATAAAGTCCCATAATTCTGACAGTGAACGTTCTGCTTTCTCTCTCTTCTTTTCTGCCTCTTTTACTATCTGAGTTATCTCAAAAACTTTGTCTTCTACTGAAATTCTTTCTTCTGCATGGTCTAACCTGTTGCTGATACTTTCCATTGCATCTTTAAGTTCCCTGATTGACTGTTTCATTTCCTTCAGCTCTGCTATATCCTTTTTATATTCTTCATATCGTTCATCTCTTATTTGATTCTGTTTTTCAATTTCCTTTTGGTTATTTTCCACTTTATTAGCAGTTTCCTTCATTGTTTCCATCATTTCCTTCATTGTTTTCAACATGTGTATTCTAAATTCCCTTTCTGTCATTCCTAACATTTCTGTATAGGTGGAATCCTCTGCAGTAGCTACCTCATGGTCCCTTGGCGTGGTAGTTCTGGACTGGTTCTTCATGTTGCCTGGAGTTTTCTGCTGATTCTTCCTCATGGGTGATTTCTTTTATCTGTTTACTTGCCCTAATTTTCCTTTCAATTCCTCTTGCTCTTTAAGTTCTTGTGCCTGTGGACTAAGGGTTACAGGACCAGAAGGGTGAGAAGGTTTAAGAGCAAAAAAGCGATGAAAGAAATGAGGACCGAGTGATAAGAAAAAAAAAAAATGAAAAAAAAGAAAAATAGAGAAAGGAGAGTGGTTGGGTGAAAGGAATATTGACAAAAAGAAGAGAGGCACAGAAAGCGGGAGACAGAGCAATATAGGTGTACAGTAGGGTACTTTGATACAACCTTAAAAAAAAAAAAACACCTTCTGGGGGTGCCAAGTGGGGTGGTTCCCTTGAGGTCAGCAGCTCTTTGCTAACCTGATCAGACACAGTACCCCACCTCCACCAAGTAGAGAGGAAAGACAAAAATGCTATAAATCAAACCAAAACAAGCAAACAGAAAACTTTACGGGATAAAATTGGCTGGAAAAACCAAATAATAGTGGTAGAAACACTAACAAAAATTAAGTTCTGATTATTGAAATAGGCAGCAATGGGAAATTATAATTAAACTAGAAAAATTGAGAAAGAAAAAGGATCTGTATGGAAAAGGTTGAACTTAAAAAACAAAACAACAATCTAGAACGTCAAAATAAACAAAAAAAACAACCAAACCAAAAAAAAAACCAAACAAACAAACAAAAAAAAAACACACACGCAACCAAAAACAAAGCAGTATGTATATGGAATTGAATATTGTCTGGGGAACACGTGGTCTTCTGGGGTATGAGATGTTAATCACAGTTCTGATACGACTGGAGGCTGCTAGTTTCTCGAACCCCAGCAGGTAGACACCCTAAATCTCTCATCAGCCCACTTAAAAGGCACTTTGAACTTGTTCACTTACTGAGCAGAAGCTTTCTCAGGGAAGTGCTTGTTGCTGGAATCACTGCTGAAGTGGCTATCCACTTACCCTGTGTGTCAAAACTGGTCTCCCTCTGCCCCCGAGGGTTAGGGCTGCAAGGCCGCTCAGATCCCGCCCTTAGGCTACTTGGTCGCTGGGTTACCAGCTCCCACCCAATTCCAGCTCTGCGACCCTGAGGGCGGAGCTTGCCAGGGCAGATCGCTCACAATGTCTGCCTGTGACCCAGAGCCAAACTCTATTAGCTCCGTCTGGCTCAGCGGCTCAGACTGGGGCCCTAGACAAAGGCCAGAGTTCTCCGCACTCCCGCTCAGGCTCTCCCCAAGGCAGTTCAGCTGAGTGCCAAGTCCAAAGACACCAAAACAGTTCACAGGTAAGGCCTTTCTGGTTTGCAGTCTCGCTGCTACTGAACTTACAGTTGCGGGCGGGTTTAGGCGGATTGAACACACGCGACCACTTGCCGGTTTTCCACTGTTTTAGTCCTCCTCTTGGGGTCCAGAAGTCTCTCGCTGACTCCCTGTATCCTCTCAGGGGTGATGATAGGCAGATCCCACCAGCCAGAGATGCCTGGAGTCCTATATCCCCAGACTCACGGTGCCCAGATGCAAGGAAGCTGTTACTCGGCTGCCATCTTCAATAGTAAAATTTTAAAAAAGAAAACATTCCTTGTATTTTTTCGGACCATCATGGAGTAACAGTTGAACTCAGTAACAATAGGAATCTCCACACGCATTCAAAATCGTGGAAACCAAATAACCTCATACTGAACAATAGCTGGGTCATAGACAATATTAAAAAGGAAATTACCGAATTTTGGAGACAAAACAATAATGAAGAAATGAACTATCAGAAACTCTGGGATACTACAAAGGCAGTCCTAAGAGGAAAATGTATAGTACTGCAAGCCTTCCTCAAGAAAATGGAAAGAGAATAAGTCAATAACTTAATGGGACATCTCAAGCAACTGGAAAAGGAAGAACTTTCCAACCCTAAACACAGCAGAAGAAAAGAAATAACTAAAATTAGAGCAGAACTAAATGAAATTGAAAACAAAAGAATCATACAACAGATCAACCAAAGAGTTGTTTTTTTGAAAAGGTCAATAAAATAGATAAACCCTTGGCTAACCTAACCAGAAGTAGAAGAGTAAAATCCCTAATTTCATCAATCAGAAATGATAAAGGCCAAATAACAGTAGACTCCTCAGAAATTCAACACATCCTTAATGAATACTACATAAAACTCTACTCTCAGAAGTATGAAAATCTGAAGATCAATAGATCTTCCAAATAGATCAATACGTGGAAATACGCCACCCTCCTAGACTTAGCCAGAAAGAATAAGAAATGTTGAACAAGCCTATAACAAGCTCTGAAATAGCATCAACTATAAGAAATATCCCCCAAAAGAAAAGCCCGAGACCAGATGGCTTCACATCAGAATTCTACCAAACCTTTAAAGAGGAACTAGTACCGGGCGCCAGCCCCATATACCAGAGGTGGCAGGTTCAAATCCAGCTCCAGCCAAAAACTGCAAAAAAAAAAAAAAAAAAAAAAAAAAAAAGAAGGAACTAGTACCTATATTACTTAATCTTTTCCAAAACATAGAAAAAGAAGGAATACTTCCCAACACATTCTATGAAGCAAACATCACCCTGATACCCAAACCAGGAAAAGACCCAACAAGAAAAGAAAATTATAGACCAATATCACTAATGAATATAGATGTAAAAATATTCAATAAGATCCTAACAAACAGAATCCAACAATGCATCAAACAAATTATACACCACAACCAGGTGGGTTTCATCCCAGGGTCCCAACGATGGTTCAATATATGTAAATCCATAAATATAATACATCACATAAACAAATTAAAAACAAAGACCGTATGATTCTCCCAATTGATGCAGAAAAAGCTTTTGACAATATCCAGCATCCTTTCTTGATCAGAACACTTAAGAAAATAGGTATAGAAGGAACATTTCTTAAACTGATAGAGGCCATCTACAGCAAACCCACAGCCAATATCATAGTAAATGGAGTAAAATTGAAATCATTTCCGCTCAGATCAGGAACCAGGCAAGGATGCCCACTGTCTCCACTGCTTTTTAACATTGTAATTGAAGTCTTAGCCACCACAATCAGGCAAGAAAAGACAATCAAGGCGATCCAAATAGGACCAGAGGAGATCAAACTGTCACTCTTCGCAGATGATATGATTATATATCTGGAAAATCCCAGGGAATCAACTACAAAACTCCTAAAAGTGATCAAGGAATATAGTAACATCTCAGGATACAAAATTAACACTCATAAATCTGTAGCCTTTATATACACCAACAATAGTCAAGGGGAAAATACAGTTAAGGACTCTATTCCCTTTACAATAGTCCCAAAGAAGATGAAATATCTTGGAGTGTATCTAACTAAGGACGTGAAAGATCTCTATAAAGAGAACTATGAAACTCTGAGAAAAGAAATAGCTAAAGATGTTAACAAATGGAAAAGTATACCATGCTCATGGCTGGGAAGAATCAACATCGTTAAAATGTCTATACTACCTAAAGCAATCTACAGATTTAATGTGATCCCTATTAAAGCACCTCTGTCATATTTTAAAGACCTGGAAAAATTAGTACTTCGTTTTGTATGGAAACAGAAAAAACCTCGAACAGCCAAGACATTACTCAGAAATAAAAACAAATCGGGAGAAATCACTTTTCCAGACTTCAGACTATACTATAAATTGATAGTGATCAAAATAGCATGGTACTGGCACAGAAACAGAGAGGTAGATGTATGGAACAGAATTGAAGACCAAGATGTGAACCCAGACATTTATCATCATTTGATTTTTGATAAGCCTATTAAAAATATAAATTGGGGGAAAGATTCCTTATTCAGTAAATGGTGCTGGATGAATTGGCTGGCAACTTGTAGAAGACTGAAACTGGACCCACACCTTTCTCCTCTAACAAAAATTGACTCTTACTGGTTAAAGGGCTTAAACTTAAGACATGAAACTATAAATATTCTTAGAGAGAGTGCAGGGGAAACACTTGAAAAAATTGGCCTGGGAAAAAACTTCATGAGGAAGACACCCTGGGCAATTGAAGCAACATCAAAAATATATTACTGGTAGGGCGGCGCCTGTGGCTCAGTGAGTAGGGCGCCGGCCCCATATGCCGAGGGTGGCGGGTTCAAACCCAACCCCGGCCAAACTGCAACAAAAAAAATAGCCGGGCGTTGTGGCGGGCGCCTGTAGTCCCAGCTGCTCGGGAGGCTGAGGCAAGAGAATCGCGTAAGCCCAAGAGTTAGAGGTTGCTGTGAGCCGTGTGACGCCATGGCTCTCTACCGGAGGGCGGTACAGTGAGACTCTGTCTCTACAAAAAAAAAAAAAAAATATATATATATATATATATTACTGGGATCTGATCAAATTAAAAATCTTCTGCACTGTCAAGAACACACTAAGCAAACAGACAGCCCTCAGAATGGGAGAGGATTTTTGCAAGTTATACTTTCAACAAAGGTCTAATAACCAGAATCCACAGAGAAACTTATTACTAACCAAAAACAAGTGATCCCATTTCATTGTGGGCAAGAGACATGAACAGAAGCTTCTCTGAAGAAGACAGGCACGCGGCCTACAGACACATGAAAAAATGCTCATCATCTTTAATCATCAGAGAAATGCAAACCAAAACTACTCTGAGATACCATCTAACTCCAGTAAGAGTAGCCCACATCACAAAATCCCAAAACAATAGATGTTGGCGTGGATGTGGAGAAAAGGGAGCACTTCTGCCCTGCTGGTGGGAATGCAAGCTAGTACGCTAGTACGTTCCTTTTGGAAGGAAGTCTAGAGAACAGTCAGGGATCTAAAAGCAGACCTACCGTTTGATCTTGCGATTTCTCTTGGGAGGGGAGGGCTATGGGAAGAGAGGGAGAGAGAAGGGTAGGAGGGTAGGAGCGATAGTAGGGGGACCACACCTATGGAGCACATTGCAAGTACAAGTTGGATCTATCATGTGTAGAATACAAATGTCCTAATGCTATAATTGGGTAAATGAGGTGAAAGCTATATTGATTAGTATGATGTAAGCACTCTAATTTGTACAAATAATCAACACATTGAAAATGGCATAAATGTATTTATGATCTATGTACAAAAGACTTAACAAAAATAAAAAAGCTTTAAAACCCAGAAAGTAAATCATTGGGTTGAAACATGAAACTGTTCTTGCATTACAACAGAGATAATAGTTTTGTAAGAAGGATGCTTAAAGCAACAAGCTGCTCACCACAGAGACTCACAGCTTGGTCAAGAGCTGACAATCTCAAAAGTACTGGACAAAGAGCCCTGGACTGCTTTCTTCAGGACCAGGTTGCCACCAGCTTGCATTATTGTTTCAGAATTTTAAGATTATGCTTCAAGCATAATCTGAGTAGCGCATTACCTTTTTGCTCCTTTTTTCTCATAGTCCATATATCGGGACTTAACCACTTTCCCACCTTTGGGGACACACCACTGGTTCATAACAACAGTTGTGACAGTGGGCTGAGAAGAGCCAACACACCCAGATCAACACACCCAAGCGCCCAAGACCCCATGCCCCAGAGAGCCAGATACTCCCTATTCAGTGATGGGACAGAAGCAGTTGCTGTCTGCTCCTTCTGCTCATGTCCTTCAGCAGGTTCAAGCACATATGGGACACCTACTGTATGCAAGAACATTTACAGGACACATACTGTATGCACAAACACTTGTTGGACACCTGCTATATGCAAGTCCCAAGCTAAGGGTGAAGCTACAGAGTTCCAAAAGTGCTCAGATCATGGAATATGTCCGAGGGGCAAAGGAAAAAGTGCCTTGAGGCAGGGAAGAGAAAAAAAGAAAACTATACTGTATGCCTCGTTTCCTCCCCCTTCCTCCCAGTGTGACCCCAACAGCCCCTTCCCCAACCTGCATGTGTCCAGGCGTCACTCCTGGTACCACGTCTCACTGCCCCCACTCCAATTTGAAACCATTCCCTGAGACAAGCTCAGCATCCAGGCCCTCTGCAGACACAGCCTAGTGACAGCCCCAGCCCTTTTCAGGGTGGTTCCTAAGAGCAATGCAGACAGAGCAAATGCCACCCATCACTCAACCGCCTGGAGTACAGTCAGTTCTCTGCTCTCCCCCCACACTCCACTGGACCCTCCCTAATACCTGCTCCTCCCACCTCTCAGCTCCTGTGCCTGAGGTCCCCACCCCCAGTCTCAGATGGTGGCCTGTTTCCTGCTTTCCTGGGAAGACAAGAGGTGCCCAGGAGACCCTCCCACCACTGCACATGCCCCCTCTTATGGATACTGTACTCCCAGGTAGGGTGAACTTTCCATTCTGAGCACTAGAGCCCTCACCTAGTAAGAAGCCCAGCAACTCTCCCTCTGTGCCCTGTAGCCCCTCAAGTCCTCCTTGCAGGTCTCAGTGCTCACCCCGCCCCTGCACTACTGCCTGCTTCTCTGTCCCCCATCACAAGTACCTGGATAGTCCTGCACTTGCCGACTCCTCTTCCTCTCTTCCCTTGAATTTCCCTAATCTAGCTTCAGACTCACCCCTGCACTGAGACTCCTTTGGGTAAGACCACCATGGATGCCTGCTCTTGAGCCCACTGCCATCCTCAGTCCTGGCCATCAGCAGAGACAGGACTAGCTCTTTCTTCCCTGAAAAGCCCTTCATTAGCCCTCCAGGCTGCCCCTCTAGGGGTGAAAACAGGCTAGCCTGCTGGGTCCATAAGCCCAGGTCTGAGCACGTCCAGGCTCCTTCCTGGCCCTGTGCCAGCTCTGAACTCATCACCTCCACACTTCCCCCACTTGCTCTGTTCAGCTACCCTGACCCCTCACTGTGTCCCAACTGGCACTTCCTCCTCCAGGGCTCTGCTCAGTTCATATCATGGCACAGCCCTGTTTTACCCATAGTGTCTGTTTCTGCTACACTGCTGGCCTCCTCTCCCTCAGGCTCCCTGAGGGTCTGGGAGTTTGTCTCCTTTGCTTGCTGCTGTATTCTACCACCTTGAGTGGAATAGGTGCTCAGGAATATGCCAAGTATTCTACACTTTAATAGGTGCCTATAGAGGTCAGAGGTTTCCTGTGGCTTGGCATGGTCAATGCCACATAGCTCAAAAGCATGGTTGTGTGTGATCGTGACTTCAAGCATAACTCTGTGCCAAGTTTTGATACTTCTGTTGGGCATTGGGGCTGCAGCAACAACCCTGAGAGAAAAGAAGGCAACCCCACAATTAATAGGGACCCCAAAGTCAGCCAGAGAGCTGGGTCAGCAATCTGAGCATGTCTGCAGAGTGTTTGCATGGAGCAGGTGGGTGCCCGGAAGCCAGTGACAACCAGGAGCTCAGTGAAAGTGGAGGTGCCTAAGGGTCAAGACCAGGACCAGGCAGGATCTCAGGGAGAGAACCGATCTGTTAGGGAGCTAGAATTCTGGCTCTCCTAGAGAAACAGGACAAGGGTGGGGCCTCTAGCTCACCTTAATCCTGTGTCAAGTGATTGCTCACACCTTGGAAGAAGGGACTACCCCCTCCCCACCAACCAATCTACCAGTCAGAAATTTGCATGCCAATTGCAAAAGAATGTAGAGAAATTTCTAGCCCATGGGCCAAGGCACATAGGTACAGTAGAGTCTTAAAGATGAACTGGAAGAGCCTGAAGGCTAATTGCCATGTCATCAGGTTAAAGCTACATTGTGGCCCACAGCCCCCACATGGGCTTTCAGAGAGGCTCACGGGAGGTCAACATGCACAAAAAGACTTTGGTTCCAAGGTGATCTCTGGATCAGGAGGTAGGTCCAATCCAGGCAGAATAAAACAGAACCCTCACCCATAACCAAAGCCTTTTCTTATTTTGACAATGGAGGCCTGTTCATGGTCTATGTCTGTTAGACTATATCTTGCTCTTACTCCATAAACCTATCTTTTTCATTCTCAATAAACTTTGTTCCATGCTTGCCTTACGTCAAGGTCTGGTCATTCTTTGGCCAAAAACACCCCGAGAACCCAGGGTGAAGACTGCTGCCTGAAACCTGACAAATCCACAGAAGGGCCTGCCACTGGATCATGCAGCCAGAGGGGTGAGGTAAAGGACACCCCATTCTAAGCAGGGGAGCCCATTCTGCTTTCTTTTAAAAACTATCAGTAAACAGTGTTGCTCAATGAGAAAGATCTCAGGCTCCAGCTGTCTAGGACAGTGGGGAAGAAAATCAGTTTCAAGTTTCTGGGAAACGAGGATGCAGGGATGTTTTAAATAGGGCTAGATTTTCCACAGAAGTAATGATGCAGCAAAGGATATATTAATAGCTTCTAAGAACTACACAGCACACAAATACAGTAAGTGTTATGCACAAGATTAACAAGCAATGTGGGAACACAGAAGTCTTTGGAGCTAAATTCCTACACTAAATTCTGTAAATTGGGCAATGCCACACAGCACTCATTGAGAACTACTTCATTGTGTTATAACCTGGACTTTCAATGACAGAGACCAAAGAATCTACCATCCAAGCCATGCTCTGCTGAGAGTCAGTGATGTGTAGGGGCTGTTAACAGTGACCCCAGACTCACAGAGCTGGGAAAATTAGACCTATGGGCACTCCCATAAGACTAATACTTATATAGTGGAAACTGAGACTATGATTTTATTTAGTATTTGAAACAGTCTTGCTCTGTTACTTGGGTTAAAGTGGAGTCATAGTTCACAGATCCTCAAACATCCAGCCTCAAGTGATCATCCCACCTTGTCCTCCCCTAAAGTGCTGGGATTAAAGACACAAGCCACCATCCCTGGCCTGAGACTGTAATTTCAGCTCATGTCCTCCATATCCACCTTCCAAAAGAAATGTGTCCTGGACACAGCTCATGAATTCCTTGGTTGAAAGGGACCCCACTATCCAAAATGATCACCACCATTTCATGACACATTCCTCATCAGGGGGCTAGGATGGCCACACTCAATCTCCAGAAGTGTGACCATGAGGCAGTAAAGCCATATCCCCCTTCTTTGGCCTGTTTTTTCCTTCCATCAAAGGTATTTAATGAAAGAGGAAAAAATTGCATTTTGTTTAAGTGGATCCTGCTATCTCTCACCTTGTGTGCTTCTTTCTTTCTGGCTCCACTAACCGTGCCAGACCCAGCAGAGGCAGGCTTTCTACAAGAGATGAGAAAGAAGTCTTGTTCATCAAGATGCTCAAGCAGCACAGGGAAGCTGGAGGGATCTCAGCATGGCTGTGCCACCTCAGCAAGAAGAGGGACACAAGGAGCCATCAGACCCACTCACCTGGGCAATCTGGCATAACTGAATACCTGAGATACAAAGGGACAGATGACGAGAGCTCTGTGTAAGAGATCACAGTTTTTCTGTGTGGAAGATCAAGTTAGCCCTGGGTTCATTCATTCAGCAGATATTTATGCACCTGCTGTACACCCGTAGGATATAGCTGTGAACAAAACACAGAACTCCTTCCCAGAAAGGCAAGATCAGCATCTACCTCAACAGGAAAGCATGAAGGGGGGCTCAGCAAGTACAGGGGTGGGGACATGGATGTGGCAAAGCACAGTAGGTTTAGATATGTGACAGAGAACATCCTGAGAATGTCTCAACCAGTGCCTGCACACTGGGGTAGGAGAGAATGATGTGGATACAGAACTTGATCAGCGCTACAGTTTAATTAGAGAAGATGAACAGCGACATGCAGTCAGGGAGGAAAGGTGGCAGGTCCAACCTGGAAGAGTTCTGAATTCTAGCTTACGAGCTCATTCCTGCTCCTAGAGCCCAGGTATTGGCAACCTTTCTCTGTAAAGAGCTGGCAGTAAATCATAGCTTTGTAGGCAACATTTGTGTTGCTAAAACTAGAAACTAATCAACTTTGCTGATTCTAGCAGGAAAGCAGAGATGGATGATAAGAGAATGGAATGAACAAGCTATGTTCCAATAAAACTATTTACAGGCATGATGTTTGAATTTCATACAGTTTGTTTCACAAAAAATTTGACTTTCCAATTACCCTCCCTGCACCCACCCATTCTCTCCCCTTCCCAACTCTCCCCCTCCTCTTTCTCCTTCATCTTGGGCTGTAGTTGGGTAATAGCTTTCATATGGAAGTGTGGATGCTTATATATTGGTTTTGTAGTAGAGCTGAGTACACTGGATACTTTTTCTTTCATTCTTGAGATACTTTGCTAAGAAGCCACACCTATGTGCATTTTACAAAGGTATATGTTAAATCTACTAAGTGTAGAGTATAAATATCTTAACACAATTAAGAAAGTGTGGTGAAGGCTATGTTAACCAGTTTGATGAAAATATTTCAAATTGTATATAAAACCAGCACATTGTATCCCATAAATGCATTAATGTACACAGATATGATTCAATAATAAAAAAATAGTATAATAAAAATTGGGGGGCGGGGCCTGTGGCTCAAAGGAGTAGGGTGCTGACTCCATATACCGGAGGTGGCAGGTTCAAACCTGACCCGGGCCAAAAACTGCAAAAAAAAAAAGTAAAAAAATTTTACTCTCTTCCACAGCTATTTAAAAATGAACAGACTGTTCTTAGCTTACCAGTCTTACCAAAAAAGTGGGTACTATGACTTTCACCTGTGGAGGATTAAACGCTTCTGTGGGCAACAGGGAAATGGGGAAGGGTCTGGAACAGGAGATGAACATGAAAACCATTGTCAGCTGGTAGGAAGACAGGCTCTAACATTAGAAGGACAGGGACCAGTCTGTTGCTGCTCCTCACTGTACCTGAGGCCTGTCTATGTGGGTCTCTGCACTGAAAAGCACCTCAGGTGGCTCACACAGCGTAAAGTAACATCTGAAGAGTTCTGAAGGCCACAGTCGGAGCTCACTTTTGCCACTCCTGGGACAGCGCCACCTGTCACAGCAGCCAATTCCTGTCGAGTAGGCTCCCGAAACCCGGGCAGTGCTGTGGGCGCCTTTACGCCTTCCCGAGGAGAGGCAACGTAACAAATGTTTGCCAGGTGCACAGCTGTGTTCGCCTATGGGACCCTCTCCACCCTGCAGATTCCACACTGTTCACTTGATTCCCCCTCATCTGCCAGACCAGCAGCTAGTTATCTGAGCCAGGGCTCTGGAGTCAAACCCAGTGGGCTCCAGGCCCGGCTGGTAGGACCCGAGGGGGGGGTGTCACTGCAGCTCTGTGAGCTGGGAGTACCTCACCTGCCCCTGAAAGGTCCTGCATGGGAGACACTGAAGAAAGTTAAACGGATAGTTAGTGTGAACAAGCTTGTTATTAGTGACCGGCCACAGCGGCAGCTCTGAACACGTACAGGCCGCTTTCCCTCTTTCTCGCGCTGTCCTGCCGGTACCCACTCTCCAAACCAGAACCAGCGCAGAGCTGCATGCTGCAGGAGGCTCCTGGCCATGCGTCTGGAGGGTTTGGGGAGCCGTGGGCTCCGGGCCCGCCCCGAAGGCGCCCATTCTCCAAGATGCCGCCCGTCCGCCCTAGCCCTCGGCGATGGCCATCCCTCTGACACTCACAAATCCATGCCCAGGACGCCCGGCCTCACCCTGCTCCGCGCTCTGAGGAACCCGCCATTTACCTCTCACCCAAAGGCAGGCTTGCCGACAGACAGCTCCTCGGAGGTCCGACTGGCGTGGAGCTGCGGGAGGGGCGGCGCTGTTGGGTGTTTAAACGGCGCCTCCCGCGACGCGCACCGGCGGGACGCGCACCTGTAGGCTCTGCAGCGGGCCTCGGGGTCTCTGATCAGCCCTAGACCGGGCCGCGACACCCGCCACATAGAATGCAAATTCAATTTTACATTTTTTTAAAAAATTTATTTATTTGCAGTTTGGGCTGGGGCCGCGCTTGAACCCACCACCCCCAGTTTAATGGGGCCGGTGCCCTACTCCTTGAGCCCCAGGCGCCACCCCCGCTTTTACAAGTTGTAAGCAGGCTGTGTCAAAGGGAGGAAAGTAAACACACTTCTAAATGAAAATGTGGTACTTGCTGTGTTAAGTAAGCAAAAATTGGTTTTAAGTGACTTCTCATATATCCTTCCCAGAATTACATTAATTAGCTTTATTTTCACCGTTTCCTGGGCTGAATGGGAGACATGTGAAGAAAATTAAACAGCTAGTTTGTGTAAACAAGCTTGTTTTTGGTGACTGGCCATAAACTGTGGCTTTCTCGCCGCTGGGTACTGAGAACAGCTATTCTCAATCCATAATTATCAATTATCAAGGCAGTGCCCTTAATAAATAACACCTTGGCTTTTATCTTAATTGTAGATATAATAGTGTTTACATATTTTTACATATCACTGTTTACATAGTTTACAATCACTGTTAAGCCACACCTGTGGATCAAATAGCATCTTGACCAGTTCCAATTCTTCCCCTTTTTGGAAACGTAGAAATGATAAAGAAACATGCTGCCCCTCCCGCAGCAAGCATTTGCTGTGAAACATTTGCCATAATGCTTAGTTCTTCATGTCTTCAAGGGTCCAAGGGACCTTCCAGAGATTATCAGTTGTGGGTCGGTTCTGGCCAGAAAGATGCCCCATACACACTGCATGGTGTCAAGGAAAACCTGAAATGGGATTGACTGGATTCCAAATTGTAATGCCAAAATCTCAACGTATTGATTGTTTAGTCTTAAGCTTAAATATCTGTGACAACAAAATATCACATACAATATTCATTCATACATCAAATAAACAATTACCGTCTCGGGTACCCGAGGACATCCCTTCATTCATTAACTTATGGTGGAGTTGGGGAGAAAATATGTATTTTCCTGTCTGATTTTTTACTTCACAAACATCTTTCTTGGAAAAACTAATTTTTTTTTGTTATGAAACTAAATGGATCAGAATTTTTTCTCCTAAAATTATTTCTCATATTTCAATATTGAAGTGCCCTGTCTCATTTCCTGAATGTTAGATAGCCTCTACTTTGTAAGGATCTTATAAAATCCATTCCCACCTCTTAATCCAAGTATAAGTCTTTATTTAATACTTGCTCCATGCTCAAAACTTTTGTAAGCATCGCTAAGTTAAAGAGATAATCACATTCTGACTCCTTACTGACCAACCTATACTTTGCCATTGTGTAGTTTGAATTTTCTAGTATCTGCCACAGAGACCAGAAAAGGCCAGCTCTCCTTCGGTCCTCCAGGAGCCCTTCCCAGAGCAGCCATCCCATGACACACAAGGCTGGTTCATCCTGAAGCTCAAACACCTAGCCAGAGGCCAGCAGAAGAGCAGTGAGTTCCCTCCCTTCCTGCAAGTGCCTTCTCTCAGCTCAAGTCTCCATTCCTGGAAAACTCATGACACAGAGCTATTCTCCATGTAGGTGAAGGAGGACAGCATAGGCAAGAGACCCAATTCCTGCCCAGAATCAGGCTTAGAGAAACCTTGAAGGTCTGAAGTCAAGACCCAACTCATTTCTAGGAAGGCTATTTATGTTCCTTTATGTAGGTCAGTGCTCTCTTCTCTGTATCTCCAGACTACTGTGCACAAATAACCATGTGTGTACACTCGGTGTGTCTCACTCAAGTGTGGTGAGTGCCTATCTTCCCAATCCCAGAGCTTCTCTCAGTATCTGGGGCCAGAGAAGGTGGTCTTCAAATGACCATGTCACTTAGACACACCTAGAATTAAAAGATCTTGGACTGGAACAGAGTGATGGAATTGAGGGGGAGTCTATTCTGGACTAGAGCCAAGGTGCCCTTGGGTTTCTAGCTTGAATTAAATTCTGAATTCCACCCCACCACCGCCACCAGGTAAGCTTAGTTCTGCTTCAGACTCAGGTCTAGACTGGAACTGCTCTGAATGTTTATGGCTGGGTGTTTTAACATCTTCCTTGCAATATTTTCCTACCATCAAGGGAATCTTGCATTGATGCTGCTTTCTCTGGAGAAAATGTGTTAATAATTCAGGAAATACTTTGGCAAAAATGAATTTCTACTTAAAGTATTGTTATGACTATTATTCCATAAGCAAAGAGTTTTAAACATGTAAATTTTTAATATTCCTATCCTAATTCAGACATGAGGAAACCACTAACACAAATCTATTTAGGGCTGTTTAAGAAAGTCTAGGTTTGGTCAGGCGTGGTGGCTCACACTTGTAATACTGGCACTCTGAGAGGCCAAGGTGAGTGGATCAACCTGAGTTCAGGTGTTTGAGACCAGCCTGAGCAAGAGGGAGACCCATCTGTTTCAAAGAAAAAAAAAAACTAGAAAAAATTGTGGCAGGTGCCTGTAGTCCCAGCTACTCATGAGGCTGAAGCAAGAGGATCAATTGAGCCTGAGAGTTTAAGGGTGTGGTGAGCTGTGATGCCACAGCACTCTACTCAGGGCAACACATTTAGATTCTGTCTTAACAAACAAAAGCCAAACCAAACAAACAAAAAAATAGCCTAGGTGTATAGTTTCATTGTTTACATAGGGAATATGAACTCTTGTACCAAATAATATACATTATAAAAGGTGAAGCTAAGTCTGAAAAGATTCTTTAAGAAAATACAGGACTCGCTGTGTACTTTGCTCTCCAACTTTTTTCATATAGTAGCTGTATATATAGCTATGTGTCAAGGGATATCCATCCTTTCTAGAGCATTCTCTCACTAAACCTAAGTAACAGGACACATTTGGATAGTTTTAGAAGCAGTAAAATCACATTAAGAAGAGGGAAAGAAGAAAAGTGGGAAGATGGGTTGACGGGTTGAATAGCCTCACAGTTAAAAATGCTTACATAGCCCTTGACACAAGGGTTTGTCCTGGCACGCATGCGGGTACACACCTGGTGCCAAGAGCACCTTGGGTCAGGTCTGTCTGTCCGACCCACCATGGGCTGTCCTCCCCTCTCCCGCCGCAGGCAGCGGGAAGCATGGGTGGGGACAGCAGTGGCAGCGGCAGTGGAGCGCAAACTGGGGACGGGCTGGGCGACCTCCCCGCCTGCATTCCCCCAGCTCAGGGACCCACCTCCTCCTCATGCTCCAGCCAGGACTAGGGGTTGCAGCCAGTTGCATGCATCCATAGTCCCAGGGATGGTCCGGTCGCAGATGCCGCAGGGGCCATCCAGGACGGTCCTGGAATGCCAACTTCAGTGGGGTGGGTGTGCACCCTGCTCTCCAAAAAATAAAAAATAAAATAAAAAATACTTAAAAATGTTAATATAAATCACTCAACATTGCCCTCAGTGCCTACCTATGTAGATGATCCACCTGTGACTTCTATTATGAACGCTTTATTAGAGGGGAGAAGGACTGGGGACTTTACTTTTGAAGATACTATAGGGCAGGAATCCTCAAACTTTTTAAACAGGGGGCCAGTTCACTGTCCCTCAGACCGTTGGAGGGCCAGACTATAGTAAAAAAAAAAAAAACTATGAACAAATTCCTATGCACACTGCACATATCTTATTTTGAAGTAAAAAACCAAAATGGGAACAAATACAATATTTAAAATGAAGAACAAGTAAAGTTAAATCAACAAACTTACCAGTATTTCAATAGGAACTATGGGCCTGCTTTTGGCTAATGAGATGGTCAATGTCCGGTCCCATATTTGTCACTGATAGTTGTAACAAGTGATGCAAGTGTGTATCAGTTAGTCTAGATCTGGTTGGAGATTTCAGATGTTTCATTCTGGAAAAAGTCTGTTCACAGACATAAGTGTTGCCAAAGATGGTTGTCATTTTGAGTGCATGGTTCCTGAGATTAGGATGTGTCTGAGAGGGGAGAGATGCATAGAAATTAGGAAGGCTGCTTGACTTGAATGCTTCTTTCAGAGAGTCACAATACTGCAGTTCAGCCAGTTCCATTTGGTAAATCATATCCACATTTTCAAAGTCAATAGAAAATGGGTTGCAGAAAAGCTGCATGTCCTGTTCATGGAGATGAAGCTCTTTAAATCTAAATTGGAACTCCTTTTGCAACTTTTCCAGTGAATCCACACATTTTATTTGGGAATGCAATCAATGGATTTTCGGCTAACGGATTTTGAGTTGTGAGGAAATGGCAGAAATTTTCCTCTTTCACTTGTTTGATGAGGAGGCTAATTTTACTTCAAATGCTTTCACATGTGATTGCATATCACAGATGAGCTTCCCCTTTCCTTGAAGTTGCACATTGAAACTGTTGAGTAGCTCTGTTACATCTGTCAGAAAGGCAAGGTGCCATTTCCTTCTGCATCATTGAGCTCTGGTACTTCTTTGTTTTTTGAAAGCAGAAAAGCTGTAATCTGTGGAAGTAAGTCATAGAAATGTTTCAAAACTCTCCCTCGACTCAGCCAATGGATTTCTGTGTGATACAGAAAATCTTCATAGGCAACATTTAGCTCAGACAGAAATTCCTGAAATTGTCTGTGGTTTAGTGCATTACCTTCAATGAAGTTAACACAAGATACCACAGTTTTCATAACAGAGTCTCACTTCAGTGATTTACTACACAGAGCTTGTTGGTGGATGAGGCAGTGTATGGCTATTGGATGGGGATGGTTAAGTTTGTCTATCTCTTGGTTAATGCGAGCAATTACTCCTTTCTTAGACCTCATCATGGTAGGAGCACCATCAGTTGTCACACTGGCTAGTTTTGCCCAGTCCAGCTCCAAACTATTCACAGTTTGGCAAAACTTTTCATAGATATCCTCTCCTGTAGTTGTTACTTTGATGCTTTGCAGTGTAGCAAGCTCTTCTGTGACTTCAAAATAGTCATTTGTCTCATGAATAAAAATTAGAAGTTGGGCGGTGCCTGTGGCTCAGTGAATAGGGCGCCGGCCCCATATGCCGAGGGTGGAGGGTTTAAACCCAGCCCTGGCCAAACTGCAACAACAACAACAACAACAACAACAAAATAGCCAGGCGTTGTGGCGGGCGCCTGTAGTCCCAGCTGCTCGGGAGGCTGAGGCAAGAGAATTGCGTAAGCCCAAGAGTTAGAGGTTGCTGTGAGCCATGTGATGCCATGGCACTCTACCCGAGGGTGGTAGTGAAACTCTGTCTCTACAAAAAAAAAAAAAATTAGAAGTTGTGCAGAATCATGAACATCATTACTTTTGTTGAGTGCCAAACCTTTTCTATTTTTCTATTTCTATGTGGAGTTTTGCAAATGCTGATGCAAATCCTCTCCCATTTCTTCAATCCTTTGTGTAATTGAGGGTCCTAAAAGACTCAGTGTACTAAATAAATCGGCCTTCTCTGGACACATCTTGTTAGCAACAGAAAGAAGGCATTCTTTAACAAATTCTCCCTCCAGGAATGGTCTGCCAGTGCACTCTATTAGCTTGGCAACTTGAAAACTTGCTTGCAGTGATGAAGTATTTAGCTGTTTCTGCTTCACAAAAGTATTTTGCTGAGTTGTCAATGTATATTTCAGTTTTAATATTTTATATTTTCTCACTTCTCTGACCAAACAATCATATTTATCTTTATGTTGAGTTTGATAGTGTCGATGCAAATTATATTCTTTGAACACAGACACTATACTCTGGCTTATCAAACACACAGCTCTTTCCTTGTACTGCATGAAAAAGTAATCATAAGTCTACTGTTCTTTGAATATCCTGTACTCCAACTCAATTTTTCTCTTTCTTGATATCATTGTTTCCTAGAGATTCCAAATTGCTATTAGTAAAATACCAATATGTATATACAGTGCTCCAAAAACAATATACCAGTAATAACTTTGCCCACACAGACACATATAGACTGCACTGCCCATCAATGCAGTCTGATCAGTGCCCATCAATGCAGTCTGATCAGTGCCCATCAATGCAGCCTTGTCAGTCCACACCATTTGAGCCTCACCAGTGCCCATATTGGTGGAAGTCCACTTTTACCGCAGGCTCACACTGGTGTGGTACAGGAACCAGCATGATTACAGAGCTGGTTCCTCCACCACCTTTCCAGTTCACACTACCCTGTGCAAACCGCACTGCCATCTGTGAACTCGCACAGGAATGTGATCAGATTCCACTGCAGGAAAAAAGATGGCATGTATGCCTTTGTTCTTCTGAATCTAATGTGAGTCCAGCCATACAAGCATATGGCTGAACTCGCACTGCTCAGAGATCACAACAGTGTGAACCGAGGCTTACACAGCACACAACATACAACATCATACACAACTGAATAGCAATCAGAATATAAATGTACTTACTGTCAATTAAATTGGGTTTCCTACTCCTTGGCTGTCTGCAGAGCTGGATTAAGTTCCCATGGGGCCCTAGGCAGATTACCAGTTTGGGGTCCTATGCAATAACCCTGAGCACTGACCATTTGCGATAACACTGACTGCTGACAATTTGCATTAATACTGAGTGCCAATAACTTGCATTACACTGAGCACTGACTATTTGCATTACCTCTGAGCTCTGACCATTTGCATTACCTCTGAGCACTGACAATTTGCATTAGCACTGAGTGCTGACTATTTGCATTATCACTGTGATGCAACCCCTCTAGAAACCACCCCCAACCAACTAACCAACTTTAAAAAAAGGCTCTCCTAACTTCAAAAAAAGAAAAAAAGGCTCGCCTAACTTCAAAAAAAAAAAGGCATCCCCTATTTGCAAAAAAAAAAAAAGACCTCCTAACTTCAGGAAAAAAAGGCCCCCCCTTTAACCGCAAAAAAAAAAAAAAAGGCCCTACTAACTGCAAAATAAAAAAAAAAAAATAGACCTCGTAACTTCAAAAAAAAAAAAATCCTAACTTGTTCTTACCTCAGTCCTTAGGCAGCAACAGGCTCTGCACAGGCAACCTGATGACTCCTCCGATTACACCAGAGACTGAGAGGAGGAGTCGAGAGACAAAGAGAAGGAGGGGAGTCAGAGAGTGGGGGGCACATTCCACACATGTGCACTGCGGGCCAGGACGAGTGGGCTCCTAAGCAGGATGGCAAAAACACCTGGCGGGAAGAGACAGAGAGAAGGAGGGGTGGGAAGAGACAGAGAGAAGGAGCAGAGTCGGAGAGTTGGTGCACATTCCACACATGTGCACTGTGGCCCAGGACAAGTTGGCTGCTAAGCAGGACAGGCAGGGAGGCAAAAACACCCGGTGGGCTGGGATGAGTCGGCTGCTAAGCAGGACGGGGCAGCTGTGGCAAAAAAACACCCAGCAGGCTGGATAAATGTCCTCGGCTGGCTGCATGCGGCCTGCGGGCTGTAGTTTAAGGACCCCTCCCCCATAGGGCTCTTCCCAGTCACAGTTACTAATATCCCTCCTAGTACAGAGTACCCTCAAGGGGGCCCACAGGAAAGAATACAGGTCTGGAGACCTACTCACTCAGCAACAACTTAAGACTGTCCAATCCCTTTTACACGCCACCCCAGGTAGTGCCGCTTTCAATTTACCAGCATGTGATAATGTTCTTTTGCTTTCTGGTGGTGCCTGTGGCTCAGTGAGTAGAGTGCCAGCCCCATAAAGAGGGGTTGAACCCACCCCCAGCCAAATGCAACAATAAATAAATAAATAAATAAAAAGTATATATTAAAAAAAATGTTCTTTTGCTTTCCAACATGGGAGTAAAGAAATTAAAAACAGGAATATGTGTTCCTATTCCCCCAGATACTGTTGGGTTATTGTAAGGAAAAAGTAGTTTAACATCCTATGGAGTGTTTGCCCACATGAGTGTTATTGATAGTGACTTTTTAGGGGAAATAGAGATCATGATTTTGGTAAGCCAACAAACTCAAATTTTAGCTAGACAAAACACTGCTCAATTGCTACTCCTGCCTCAAGTTAAATTACAAAGTACTGGTAAAAAACACACTAGTGGTCTCAGCAGTACAAACAACATTTTTTGGCAAACATCTATTGATAAGAATAGGCCTCAACACTCACTTTGAAGGATAAATCCTTTACTTGCCTGTTACATATTGGCACAGATGTTTCAGTCGTGACTTTAAATCTGTGGCCCAAGGAGTGGCCAAAACATATAGTCAATGTTACTTTTACAGGCATAGGAACTTTAAATTCAGCCTTTCAAAGTACATTACCTTTACCTTGTGTGGGACCAGATAATCAAAATGCTCAAATTCAACCATACAGAGCTGATATTGCTATTAACTTGTGGGGTTGAGATTTACTTCAGCAATGGAAAACTGTAATAACTATACCTTCCTCTCATACTAATTCCTTTAAAATGTCAAATTTAGCATAGAGGCCACCACCCCAAAATATGCTCTCAAACTATCTTGGAAGAGCAATAATCCAGTGTATGTGGATCAGTGTCCATTAACTAAAGAAAAACTGATGCCTTACAATTTTTAATTTAGGAACAGTTAGAGCAAGGACATATTGAGCCCTCTACCAGCCCTTGGAATTCTCCTATCTTTGTGGTAAAAAAAGAAATCAAGCAAATGGAGAATGCTCACTAATCTTCGCCAAGTTAATGAAACAATTTTTCCCATGGGTCCCCCGCAACCAGGACTTCCTTTACTCTCCACAATCCCTTCAAATTGTTATTTACCAACCTACACCTTAACTAATCTTTTTAAAATCCTGGAAGGACCTTAAGACTTAAATAGTCCTTGTTCACTTACTCCAGAGAAAAAGAAGGAACTGCAACTAATTGAAAAAGAGTTTGCCTCAAAAGAATTATATCAAGTTGACATTAGATTACCAATTCAACTAATAATTATAGCCACTTCTCGCTCTCCAACTGAAGTTATTTATCAAGAGAACACCCTTTTAGAGTGGCTATTCCTTCCTAATAAAACTGCACAAAAATTACAACAATATGGTAATAACTCAAAAGTTGTTCAACTCCTTATAATTCTGTCCAAAAGAATGTATGCTATTCTTATTCTACTCCAAGACTTTCATTGTCCTATGAATGTGGTGATGGACTCTCAATATACATGCTTTGCTGTTAACCACCTAGAAAAAACTATTACTTCCACTGATGAAATTTCTTCTCTTTTTTGATCTATCCAGAGACTCTTTAGACACCGTATTCATCCTATATACATTACTCACACACCATTTTACCTGGTCCTATGACTTCTCTAAATTCATAAATAGATCAAGCCCTTGTTGGTACTGTTCAAGAAGCATCTACTTTTCATTCCTATACACATGCTAATGCAGAAACGCTTCTTGAGAAATTTCATCTTACAAAAACTCAGTCACAGCAAATTCTTTCTAGTTGTCCTTCTTGCTCCAAAATATATGTTCCCTCCTTTCATGAAAGTACCAACCCTAGAGGAGAAATGGCAAACCAAATATGGCAAATGGATGTGACTATAATCCCATCCTTTTGTAAATTAAAATATGTTCATCATTTCATAGATCCTTTTTCTCATTTTTCTTGGGCAACATCCTTACCTGGAGAAAGGGCTCACCATGTCATTCAACATTTATTAGAATGTTTTAATGTCATGGGACTTCTTAAGTCTATTAAAACTAACAATGCACCTTCTTATTCTACTCAAAAATTAAATACCTTTCTGTCTTTTTGGAATATTCAACTTTCTCATGGTATTCTCTATAATTCTCAAGGCCAGGCCATTATTGAACAACACCAGAAAACATTAGAAGATATTTTATTTAAACAGAAAGGAGGAGATGGTACACTGTCCTTGAATAACAGTCCTAGATACATTCTTACTGGAGCTCTGTTCACTCTTAATTTTTTGAATCTCAACAATGATGGAAACACAGCTGCTGAATGTCACTTGACATCTCTTACCCATTCACCACCTTCTCAAATACGGCAACCTATTTTCTACAAGAAACCAGATATGTCTGAATGGGAACCTGGTTATGTGTTACATTGGGGCTGAGGCTTTGCTCATATCATTACAGAACAGCAAGAGAAGCAGTGGTTACCCACCCACTGGATTAAGCCTCGATATCAGCAAAAAGCCTTGCCAGCATTTTGATGAATCCACCTTCACTGATCTCTTCAATAACATGACCATCAAGATGTCGTCCTCTCCCAAGAACCACTAACTCAACTTTTCCTTCTTGGGGTCAAATAAAAAACTGTCATCAGTGGCTGAAGATTTAGTGAAACATCAAGGTAAACCTCTAACGGCAGACTTCTTGTTCCTGACAATGATTGCACTAGTGTCAACAAAGTAAATACTGCTACAAAGAATTTCACTTATTGAGCCTATAACCCTATTCCTCCCCTTTACCCTACCATTCCTATTTATAGATTTAACTGAAACCTTTATTAAATAATTGCAATCTGTCCCAGGAACTGAAATTAAAAAGCATTTCCAATAGTGTTACTAATTTCTCTCTTTTTTCTTCTGTGAAGGTCCTCACAGGCACCCCTGGTATAATTCTGTTAATTACTATATGTGCCCGGTTGTTCTTTTGCCTAGCAAGAAGAGGAGTTGCTCAATGAGAACTACTGAAAGGAACAATGGCTATTTTTTTCCTTATCCTACCCCAAAATGTCTTAAACAAAAATGGGGGATATGTAGAGGAATGGACACCATGCTTGCAAAGGCCAGTTACTGATTCTTATCACATTAAAAGGAAACGCTGAGAACAGGACAGTCTTCTGGCAACCCTGGAGACGTTTTGTGACTTGGGGGCAATCCCCCAAGTAACTCAGTGTTCTGGAATGAGATAAGATTGGTCACTCACTAGTAAGCATGTGATAAACATTGATGCTTAATACTTCTTCATGCAGGTTGTGGGAAAGAACATGTGAGGCGAGCATGTGGCACCTGTGCAGCCCTCCTATGTAATTACCTTAACTCTCCACACCTGTTGTGTATAACCTTAATAAATAGCCTTTGCAGAGGGGGCTCAGGGCTACCCTGCAACTAAGGTTAGCCCACCTCCCGCAAGCTTGTACGTCTAATCCGTGTCATGCCTGGTTCCTTCCTGTGGCGACCGAGACCAGTGCCATAGGGGTTGCAACAGGTTATTTAAGAATATATTAAGGTCCCTTATTGGGGAAACATTCATAACTGCACAGTAGAAACTTTGGACTCAACTCCTGCTTGCTGATCACCTTTTCTTTGAACAGTTTTTCTTTTTTAGCATTTCTTTGGCAGGGCTGTTGAGTAGTACAGATCATTTCTGGGTAGCTTGGTAGAGTGTCATGGGGAACAAGTCCACTTGGGATCTTACCACACAACCAGGCGTGACTTCAGAACATGGAATCCAGTTATCCATGGAGCTGCCTGGGAGTCAAGCCTCCAGAGCAGGGGCCAGGGCTGGCTGAGAAGTGGGGTCAGGTAGGTTGTGCCAGGCAGGGCGGATCCCAACATGTTCTTTTCAAACCTTTAGCTTACATTTTACAGTTTTATTCACTAAAATCATGACCACTGTCGAAGGGTTTTACTTGCTCGCACACCCAGAGGTGAGTTTAAAAATAGAAGTATGCCTTGGTATGCCTCAGTATAGAATTATTTTTCTTCTAATTATTTTATTTTATTTTGTTTTTATTTATTTTGAGACAGAGTCTTACTATGTCACCCTCGGTAGAGTGCCGTAGTGTCACAGCTCACAGCAACCTCCAACTTTTGGGCTCAAGCAATTCTCTTGCCTCAGCCTCCCAAGTAGCTGGGACTACAGGCACCTGCCACAGCACCCGGCTATATTTTGGTTGCAGTTGGCAGGCCAGGGCTGGGTTCAAACCTGCCAGCGCCAGTGTATGTGGCTGGTGTCCTAGCCACTGAGCTACAGGCGCCGAGCCTCTCCTAATGCTTTTAATATAAAATTCTTGACAATTGAATATATTGTGAATTTATAACACTAAGAGGAGATGAAATCCATTGGTTCAAAAAAAATGATACAGGATCAACATAGTAGTGGAATAATCTTAGCTTAGTCACATAGTTAACTAACCAGAGAAGCCATGGCTCAGGAATGGAGTGCAATGCAACATATTTGTATGCATTCACGCCTAGAATGAGTCTCTTAGGGAACAGGCAAGCATTGGATCCTTGCCACAAGGCAGTATTCCTGTCTTGCTACCTTAAAAGTACGGGGTGCTCTTTAAAATTAATTGCTATTTAACTTTGTCAATAAACTTTTAGTTGAGCACATATTAGGTTGTTACATGGCAAAATATACTTATATTAGATATTGATAAAATTTGTCCAAGTTAAATAAAACAAATTGTGTGGTTTCATGAAAATATTTGAGGCAGTGTTTTTAAGACATATTTCTTCATTCTTTTGTATTTTCACTGGGTTGTAGAGATGGTATGCCAAAAAAGGTATGCTATTGCTTTTCACTGTTCTTACGATGTCTTAAGTAAATTATATAGTTTAAGACCTCATTTTCTTAGCCTTTTAGACCAACTGCCAAAAGCCAATGCTGTGCTCTTGCAGTACCTTTCTGGAGTGTTAAACAACACTGAACAGCATTCGTTACCCAATCAGATGAGAGCACATAACCCTGTCTGTGTGCACAGCTCCTGGCATTCTCAGGCCATTTGCTTCTTCCAGCTCAGAAGTGGAAAGTGAACTCACAAAACAAGTAATGAGATCTCTCATTTTTATGTGCTGGAGAGAGCAGAGCCCCCACTTGAAATTCAGGATAAAATTTCTAACAGACTTGTTTGTGTACGTGTACACTTTAATTGCACTCCTCTGGAGTGGTAGAGTCATTTATCCTTTTCTTGCAGTTGGTGTGGCACGAGAAGATGGGTTAGAATTACAGCAGATTTAACTTCAAACTTTGAAAACTAGAAGACAACAGACTGACACCTTTAAAACACTAGAAAAATATATCAACCCAGAATTCTCTACCCAGTGAACATTATCTTTCAAAAAAAAAAAAAAAAAAAGGTGGAAATAAACTTTTCTGGAAAAAAGAAAACTTAAATTCATTTTCATCAGATGTGTATTATAATAAATGTCAAAGTTCTTCAGGCAAAAGGAATAGGATAAAAGACATAATTAAAATATTATTTTTAATCACTCTAAAAGATAGTTGGTTTACTAAAGTAAAAATATTAACAATGTATTGCTGAGTTTATACTATATATAAAAGTAAAATACATGACAACTGTACTTCTATCTTTTGAAAAAAGAAAGGGAGTAGAAGTATATTGTTACAAAGTTCTTTCAAACTATGTGAAATGGTATAATACTATTTAAAAGTAGAATGTAATAAATTAAAGCTGTATCTTGTAAATCCTAGGGAAACCAGTAAAAAAGTTTTGGGAAAGAAAGCATTAACTACAAAGGGGCATGAGGAAATTTGGGTGATGATATATTGAATTGTTTACTTATTACAGCATGTGTAAGAATTTATAGAACTGTATTCTTAAAAAGTGTAAATGTTATTGTATGCAAATTATACCTCAATAATTCTAACCTTCCAAAAAAAGAAAAGAAAAAAAGAGAGAGAAGTTGGGTTAAGCAGGAAATTAAAAGCAGTGAATCATTTATCCTTTATCAACCAGAAGTCAGAACTCTAGATTGACTAAACCATAGAGAGATACAAAATTGGTGTAAAATGATAGAAAACAAAATTGTGGCCATAGAATTCCACAAGCCAGGCTGGGTATGGTGGCTCATGCCTGTAATCCTAGCACCCTGGGAGGCTGAAGCAGGTGGATTGCTTGAGCTCATGAGTTCAACACCGGGCTGAGTAAAAAACAAGACCCCGTCTCTCTAAAAATAGAAAAACTGAGCCCAAGTGGGAGGTGGCTGTGAGTTATAATACCCTATAATACTCTACCCAGGGCAACAGTTTGAGACTCTGTCTCAAAAAAAAAAAAAAAAGAATTCCACAATCCAAGCTCTAGTTCTGTCTCACTGTGGAGGGATGTGTAACCTTGGGCAAAGATTACAAGCCCTGGTTCCTTTCTGTAAACACTGGCAGTGGTGGTGATTGGTGAGGCCCGGCTCCTCGGGTCACTGCTAACACTTCCTGGATCACAAGCCCTGGTCCCTTCTGTAGACACTGGCAGTGGTGGGGTGTGATGCCCAGCTCCTTGGGTCACTGCTGACACTTCCTGGATCACAAGCCCTGGTCTCTTCTGTAGACACTGGCAGTGGTGGTGACACCCACCTCATCTGGTCACTACTGACACTTCCTAGAGGAAGCCCTGGAGCTACAAACACATCACTTTCCTCTGTCACTTGTGGCTCACATTTAACATTCAGAGAAATACTTGGCTGCTATTTTATCTCTGCTACTGAAATGAGAAAACTAGTAAAAGATTCCAGAACATCCTAATGGAGACATGGTAAGCCTAAGCACATGGCAGCTGTTGCCCAAGCTCATCCAGAGAACAATCCTGACTCAAGGCAGTGCCTGGGGAGAGAGTGCAGCCAGACAAGAAGACCTGCTCCCTTTAGCTACCTCCTTCTTTCACAGACTACCCAAGAGCAGCTCTGCTTCCCCCTTTAGGATATACTTCACTAAAGAAGTGAGTTTCTGGCTTAGCACCCATAGCACTGGGTGCCAGCCACATACACTGAAGCTGACAGGTTCGAACCTGGCCTGGGTCAGCTAAATAACAATGACAACTGCAATAAAAAATAGCCAAGCATTGTGCTGGGTGCCTGTAGTACCAGCTATTTGGGAGGCTGAGGCAAGAGAATCACTTAAGCCCAAGAGTTGGAGGTTGTTGTGAGCTCTGAAGCTATGGCACTCTACCCAGGGTGACAGAGTAAGACTCTGTCTCAAAAAAATAAAAAAAAGAATTGAGTTTCTGTTTTCATTTTAATGGCTTAATAGTATTCCATGGGATACATATACCACAGTTTGTTAATCCATTTCCAAGTTGACGGGCATTTAGGCCGTTTCCACATTTTGGTGAGCTGCAATAAACAATCTAGTGCAAAGGCCTTTAAGATAAAAGGATTTTTTTTTTCCTTCTGGGTAGATGCCTATCAGTGGGATTACAGGGTGAAATGGGAGGTCTAATTTGAGTTTTTTGAGGATTCTCCATAGTTCCTGCCAAAGAGGTTGTATTAGTTTTCAGTCCCACCAACAGTGTGAAAGTATTTCCCTTTCTCCCCACCTGCGCCAGCATCTGCAACTTTGGGACTTTGTGATGTGGGCTGTTCTCATTGGGATTAGATGATATTTTAGGGTGGTTTTGATTTGCATTTCTCTGATAGTGAAGGATGATGAGCATGTTTTCATGTTAGCTGTTGGTCTATCATTCTCAAAGAAGGTTCTGTTCATGTCTCTTGCCCAGTGATAGATGGGATTGTCTGCTTGTTTTTGTTGATTCATTTGAGTTCTCTGTAGATCCTAGTTATCAAAGCTTTATCAGATTCAAAATATGAAAATATCTTTTCACATTCTGAAGCTTATCTGTTAGCTGTGATTGTTGTGTCCTTAGCTACAGAAATTAAGTCCCATTTTTCTTTGTTTGTTGTTGCAATTGCCACAAAAGTCTTCATAAAATCTTTTCCCAAGCTTACATCTTCAAGAGTTTATCCCAAGCTTTTTTCTGGAGTTTTATAATTTCCAGGCTTAGATTTAAATCTTTTATCCATCTTGAATCAATTTTTGAAAGTGGTTAAAGGTGTAAGTCCAATTTCAGTCTTTTATCCAGTTCTCCCAGCACCATTTGTTGAATAGGGATTCTTTTCCCCAGGGTATACTTTTGTTTGGTTTATCCAAGATCAGATGGCTGTAAGAGACTGACTGGTTTCATCTCTTGGTTTTCTATTCAGTTCCAAATGTCTATGCTCAACTTTTTTGCCAATTCTATGCTGTTTTGATCACTGTGGACTTGTAGTACAGCCTGAAGTCTGGTAGGAGATGTGTCAGGCTTTGTTTTTATCACTTGAAAATTGCCTTGGCTATATGGGATATTTTCTGGTTCCATAGGAAATGAAGAATTATTTTTTTCAGTTCTTCAAAGTATGATGCTGGCATTTTAATGGGGATTGTATTGAATCTGCAGGTTGCTGTGGGAAGTGTTGATATTTCAACAATGTTGATTCTTCCCACTTAGGAAATTAATATCTTCTGCTTCCATTTGTTAATGTCTTTGGCTATTTCTTTTCTCAGGGTTTCATAATTCTTTTTGTAGAGGTCCTTCACCTCTTTTGTTAGGTATATTTTTAGGTATTTCATTTTATTTGAAGCTACTGTGAAAAGAATTATGTATTTAATTAGTTTCTCAACTTGGCTATTGACCCAGCCCGCGGGTCAGTCGACAGGGATACCTGGAGGAGGGGGTGAGAATGGGAAGGGGCAAGGGGCGCGAAGAATGGAGACAAGACAGGAGTCTGATCAAGTCTCGTTTATTACAATGTTATCTCAGAGTATATAGGGGTGGGTGAAGGAGGAGGTTTGCATCACTGGGTATCCAAGCAACCTGGCCGCAGCAGAAAATTCCCACCGGCAAGTTTCCAAGTTTTGCTCACATGATTTATGAGAAGAGGCCTAGCGTTTGCAGGAAAATAGAAACATAAGTCTGTTAGTATGGGAAATGGCACTTGGCCTACAAAATAGATGCTGTGGTGTCAGCCTTCCATAGGCTATTATTGGCATATACAAAGGCTACTGATTTGTGGACATTGATTTTATACCCTGAGACATTGCTGTATTTTTTGATCACCTCCAGGAGTCTGTGGTTGAGTCTTTGGGGTTCTCTAAGTATAAGATCATATCAGTGAAGAGCAATCTTCTCCCCATTTGGATGTCCTTTATATCCATTGAGTCTTTGGGACTCTCTAAGTATAAGATCATATCAGTGAAGAGCATCCTCTCCCCATTTGGATGTCCTTTATATCCTTCTCTTGCCTGATTGTATTGGCTAAAACTTCCAGCACTGTGTTGAATAATAGTGGTGATACAGGACATCCTTGTCTGGTTCCAATTCTAAGTGGAAAAGCTTTCAGTTTTACATCATTTAGTATGTTATTAGCTGTTCATTTGTCATAGAAGACTTCCAATCAATTTTAGAATTGTGCCACTTATGTCTATTTTCTTAAGTGTTCTTGTTACAAAAGGATGCTGAATTTTGTCAAATGCTTTAACTAACTCTATTGAGAGGATCGTATAGTCTTTTTTTTCACTTCTATTGATATGGTGTATTACATTTAAGGATTTGGATATGTTAAATCAGCCTTGCATCCCTGGGATAAAAACTACTTGATTGTGATGTATAATTTTTTAAATATGTAGCTGCAATCTATTAGCTAAGATTTTGTTGAGTATTTTTGCATTGATATTCATTAGTGAAATTGGTCAGTAGTTCTCCTTTTTAGTTGTGTCCTTTCCTGGTTCCTTTGCTTCATACAATGTGTTGGGGAAGGTCCCTTTCTTCTCAATGTTTTGGAATAGATTCTGCAGTACAGGTATGACCTCATCTTTGAAGGCTTAATAGAATTTTGATGTAAAGCCATCTGGTCCAGGGCTTTTATTTGTTGGAAGACTTATATTTTTGTGTGTGTGTTTTTTGGCCAGGGCTGGGTTTGAACCTTCCACCTCTGGCATAAGGGGCCAGTGACCTACTCCTTTGAGCCACAGGCACCGCCTGTTGGAAGACTTTTTATTGCTTCTTCAGTCTCAGTGCTTGATATTGGTCTGTTTAAGACATCTGTTTCTTCCTGGTTACGTCTAGGAAGAAGGTATGTTTCAAGGTATTGGTCCATTTCCTCCCCACTGTCAAATTTGGGGGCATAGAGTTTTTTGTCGTAGTCAGAAATAATCTCTTGTATTTCTACAGTATCAGTTGTTATTTTTCCATTTTTATTTCTGATTGAGCTTATTAAAGATCTTACTTTTCTGTTTCTAGTTAATCTAGCCAATCATTTATCAGTTTTATTTATCTTTTTGAGGAACCAACTTTTCGTTTCATTAATTTTCTGAATGATTATTTTGTTTTTCACTTTATTTTCTTCTGATTTAATTTTGGGTATTTCTTTTTTTTCTGCCATGTGTGGGATTGGATTGCTCTTCCTGTTTCATTTCTTTCAGGTGATGATGTACTCTCTTTCCATTTTGCCATCGAATGCAATAAATTTCCCTCCTGGGACTGCTTTTGCAGTATCCCACAGGTTTTAGGAACTTGTAGCTTCATTATTATATTCAAAGAATTTAACCTTTATCTCTTACTTGACCCAACTGTCATTTAGCATGAGGTTGTTAAATTTCCATGCCTTTGTGTAGGGATGAAGAAAGAGGATAACTTTACATCTTTTGTATTAACCTGGATGGAGTAGAAACACATTCTTCTCATTAAAGTATCACGAGAATGGCAAAGCAAATATCCAATGTACTCAATACTAATATGAAGCCAGCGATTATCTAATTTATGCCCACATAGGATAAAAAGTCATTTCAATTCAAGTTGGGGGGAGGAGGAATGAGGAAGGGGGAAAGGAGGGTTTGGGGTACTTCCACTTAATGGGCACTTAATAAGGGGTAGGGGTATATGGCACACCTTTTAGGTGTAGGACACAACTACAAGAGGAATTCTATCTAACAAATTCAAATATTATGACCTGGTTGTTTGTACCCTCACACTAACCTGAAATTTAAAGAAAAACAAGTGAGTTTCACATGTTTCCATCTAGTGAGTTCTTAAGAATTTTAATGAGCTTGGTGCCTGTAGCTCAGTGATTAGGGCACCAACCACATACACTGGGGCTGGCGGGTTCAAACCCGGCCTGACCAATGACAACTATAACAAAAAAATAGCCAGGTATTGTGGCAGGTACCTGTAGTCCCAGCTACTTGGGAGGCTGAGGCAAGACAATCCCTTAGGCCCAAGAGTTTGAGTTTGCTGTGAGCTGTGATGCCACAGCACTCTACCAAAGTTGACATAGTGCTACAGAGTCTATCAAAGGTTACTCTGTCCCCCCTCAACTCCCCCCTCCCAAATAAGCAAAGAATTTTTTTTTTTTTTTTTTTTTTTTAGAGACAGAGTCTCACTGTACCGCCCTTGGTAGAGTGCTGTGGCGTTACATGGCTCACAGCAACCTCTAACTCTTGGGCTTACGCGATTCTCATGCCTCAGCCTCCCGGGTAGCTGGGACTACAGGTGCCCGCCACAACGCTCGACTATTTTTTTGTTGCAGTTTGGCTGGGGCTGGGCTTGAACCCACCACCCTCAGCATATGGGGCCGGCACCCTACTCACTGAGCCACAGGCACCGCCCTAAGCAAAGAATTTTAATGAGACAACATATAGCTTTCTATGTTAGTTGCTTGAAAATAATCCTGCTTTTAAAGATGTAGTCATTAATATAAACCTGTTACCTATTAAGCTAGGGCACAAGTTATAACTTTAGTCAACTGTTTGTAAGTATTTTAAATCTGTGCCCTAAATACTCTTGAAAGTATCACAGTTGTTTCAGTGAGAAAAGGTAATTGGGATATCCATCACTGTATGTTTATATATTGACTCTGAATTTCTCTTAGAATTCTGAATTTCACATGTTTTGTTACCGCCAAGATTTGTATATGAACTGTGATGTATGACTATGCCACATGCAAAAGGGAGCCCGATTTTTTCCCTTTTGTGTTACAGATTTCTCTTGTACAGTTTCTCATTGAAAACTGCTTCAGAGTATTTGGAGGGGATGTCATTTTCCTCTTGAGGAAGAGCTCAATTGGCTGTGTTAACAGTGAGAAGACTTCAGGTACCTTGAATAATTTAACTGGCTTTGTTAGGAAACAGAGCGGCTGCCAGGAGTCACAGGAGCTGCTCAGGCAGGGATGCCTTGGCTTAGGGCAGAGCAAGCCCTCAGGGCAATGATGCAGGCCCAGGGCAGTTATGCAGGATACTATCTGTCCTCCTTCACAGCATTGCCTCACAGGTCAGTGAGGTTTTATGGTGCTATGAATCAAAAGAAAGGGAAAGACAAAGTTCTTGAGTTCAAAAGTTGCCAGTGCAAATCAAAACAAACATCAAGAGTATTTGGAAACTTTCTCAAACAGAACTTTGTGTACACACGAATGTAATAGGTAGGCTATGGTTGAAGCTGGAGTGAGGGGCCCAGAACAAGACCTGTTTTCTTTCTCTCCATTCTTCCCACTCAGTGGTCCCTCAGACACCTTGGGATTACAGTGCCCTTTGAAACCATGTGAAAAGAGCCAGTATCATTGAGAAGAAGAATTGAAACCATCTTTCCACATGTAAACCTCTGTGTCACCAATTACCAGCTGTGTTCTCTTTTGCTAACTATTCCATCTCAGCCTGTTTCTTTACCTGTAAAATATGAATGAAAATAATACCTACTTTAAGCAATGAGTAAGATAATGATGTGAAGTAAATTTGAAACAAAATTAAATGGGCCTGTACAAGTGTCCCTGAAACTAGAGTTAGTATTACTTGATCTTACCTAATTAGAGAGCTAACTGCCAGCAGTCCTTTTTGTAGGGCAGAGTCTAAAACCTGGGGCCATGTATCATGAGTCCCTTCATGTTTTTGCCTTCTCTTGTTTCAATGACATTTACCTTATTGCTTTGAGGAAGTCTTTAGGAGAATTCCTTTCATCAGGAACTGAGATGAGTTTAGTATTTGAGAACATTTATAACAAGACAACTTTGCTTTCCATTCAGCAATGGAAACAGAGCAACCTCCTAAATCCCAGCCAGTGAGAGCTGAGGAGAAGCAGCACAGTGATTTACAAAGAAGCACAAGTGTAGAGTGATGCCAATACCTCAGCTGGCATTGGGCCCACCCAGTACCTATTTTCTAAGCTGCTGAAGACTAGGATCTCCACAGTCACATTAGCCCTTGCTTTCCCTTTATTTCAGTAGTATCCCACTAAGAATTATTTTTGCAAAATGTTTGCATGATTTTGCCAAGTTTGGATTAAATCCTCAAGTTCTGTCCAGATCTAAGTGACTATCTTGATATAAGAATGCACATGACACACCTTAAACTAAGACAGCACCTATAAGATGTTGTTTTTATATCACTTGTTTTTTCTAAACACTGAATAGGTATCTTACAACATTCTATCCCATCTCATTCAAGCTTTCCTTATCCAATGAATGTACATTGGATAACATCTTCCCACAGAATACCTCTTTTATCTTTCCATTCTTACCATATTGTATTATTTTATTCATACATAATAAATGTTCATTTTTCAAGGTATGTGTGATAATTAGATATATTGATAAAAAGCAAATTGAAGTAATTGGGATATCCATCACTTTAATATTTATCTTTTCTTTGAGCTAGAAACATTTGAATTTTTCCTTTTTAGCTCTTTTGAAATATACAATAGATTAATGTTAACTATAGGCACCCTGCTGAACTATCAAACATCAGGTCTTATTTTTCTCTCTAATGATTTGCCCATTTGTAAACCTGTCTTCATTCCTCCCTTCACTTTCCCTTTATTGGCCTCTGGTAACCATCAACCTCCCCTCTATCTTCATGAGATCCTCTTTATTAGTTTTCACATAAGAGTGAGACTATGTGATATTTGCCTTTCTGTACATAGCTAATTTCATTTAATGTAATGAGCTCTGATTCCATTTATGTTGCTGCAATATGAAAGGATTTCATTCTTTTTTGTGTTCTGGATAATATTCTATTGTGTTCTTATATATGCTATTTTTTATTTTTTCATTCATCCATTTGTAATTACTTAGGGTGAATCCACATTGGAGCTGTTGTGAATAATTCTGCAGTAGGAATGGGAGTGCTAATAACTGTTTGATATATCGATTTCCTTTTTGTGGACAGATACCTAGCATTGGGTTTGCTGGACTATGTGGTAGGTCTATTTCAGTCTTTTGAGTTTTTCTGAACTTTGAGAAACATAATACATTAGTACCACATCTTATCTGGGAAGAGAGATTAGACATTGCTTTTCTATTCAATGTTTGATCCCTGACTGTTCTGTCTCTCTTCTCCAAGCTGAAGTATCTTAGCTTTTCAAAGAACCTAACACAATTCTGGGAAGAGGGCCATCTAGTAGCAACCCTTGGCAGAGGCTTCTGACCAGAGGGAGAAAATCTGGACAGAATTGGACTATATGAGCCCAAGGTGGGGAATTGAGCCAAAGAAATTTGGCAAGCTGTGACTCCAAGGAAGAGCATTTGAGAAAACAAATTACAGATACACAGCCAATTGACTAGAGGATGGGAGACCCCTCCTGCATACGGGAGGCTCAATGTGGGCATTCTGCAAGTGAGCTGGGAACAAAAGACCTCTCATTTTACCTCACTAGAGAGAGCCACTAAATACCAGGTCTCTTTCTCCAAGGAGGTCCCACTTGTGAACACTGACACTACCCCACCAGGCATAAAATTGAACAAATATTTTCCCCCACAGTTCCAACCTCCAAATCCACCCTTCCCCCCTCACATGGAGGTCCTGAAGTTCTGCCCCCTGCAGAGCACAGTGTTTGGTCTTTTCCTGAGAGATCTGGGCATAGTGTGGACTTCATAACTTCAGAACTGAATCTGTGACTAGTGGAGAAGAAAGAGGATATGGAAAGAAAGAGACACTTGGTGGGAGGAGAAGCAGTCCCCTGGTTATGACTTTGCCTGGCCAGTGGTAGTGGAGACCCTTGGTTTGGGCTGTTTCTGGTGGGAGTGGGTGCAGAATCCCTGGCTCTGATGGTACCTACAAGTGAGAGAGTGGTTGCCCAGTGTAGATTGAGTTCGGTGGGCAGGTCCGGTCCCTGGTTCAAACTGGGCCAGTAAGCAAAGGCTTGCCAGGTGTGGGCAGAGACCTGAGGGCAAGGGTGTGGTCCCCTGACTCCAACAGAGCTGGCAATCTTTTGGATATGGACTGAAACCTGTGGGTGGGGATGTGGTCCTCTGACTCCAACATAGCTGGCAAGCAGAGGTTTGCCAGGTGTGGACTGAGACCTGTGGGCAGGGGTGTGGTCCCCGGCTCCAACTGGGCCAGTGAGCAGAGAAGCAGTTACCAGTGTGTACTGAGTCTGGCAGGTGGGGGCATGGACCCCTGATTCCAGTTGTGCTGTTGCAGACCCTTGGATCCCTCTCTGTTGAACAGGGTTTGTACTGCCTGAGACAATTTCATTAGAACTCACATCTGGGCTGTCCACCCAGGGACACTCTGAGGTTGACCTTCGAAGTTCTGTAGTGGAAAAGAACTGAAGGGTGGCAACAGGGCACCTCAGCTTTCTGTATCTCTCCACAGCAGAGATTTAAAACTAATACCATGGCTTCTTAGGATAGAGTAGAGGTTGGCTGATTTTAAAACAGAGCCAACTTGGGCTATCTCACCAAGTAGGTCCTCATAGTCTCTGGCCAAAACTCTGAAAGGAGCCTCTGTTTGGCTGTAGGGGATGAGCCACAATTACAAAGCCTAGTGCTTTGTTAAGGGGCTAATTAACTCTACAACCTGGGATCCCCAATTTAATCTCACCCTACCAGTTTTAACAACCAAATGGTAGAAAATAATCATGGGGTGGAACCTGAAGAAGAACTCTGGCAACATGAATAATCAGAGTAGATCATCTCCCCAAAAGAATTACAAAGGAGATACAACAGAAGATGCCCTTCATAAACAGATGGCTGAATTGTTAGATATAGAATTCAGAATATGGATGGAAAATAAAATGAATAGAATGGAAGAAAAGATGGAAACAGAAATCCAAAGATTTGTTCAAAAATTGTCTCAAGAAATTAATGAATTCACAGACAAAATCACCAAGGATATGGACATAATGAGGAAAGAGATAGCAGAGCTCGAGGAAATGAAAAAGTTATTTGAGAAGCTTCAAAATACTGTGGAATCTGTCAGTGATAGAGGTGAGAAAGCAGAGGAAAGGATCTCAGAAATTAAAGAGAAGGCTTTTGAATGATCTCAAGCATTCCAAGAGACAGAAAAATAGAAAGCAAAAACAGATCATTCTCTGAGAGAGTTGTGAGATCATTCCAAAAGATCAAACATCCAACTTATAGGAATTCCTGAATGAGAAGAGGATGCCCTACTCCAAGGTATAATGGAGGAGAATTTCCCAAGCATTGCAAGAAATACAGAAATTCAGATAGTAGACAGTTTCAGAACCCCACCAAGACTCAATCCTAATAGAGCATGTACTAGACACATTGTGATTAACTTTGCCAAAGTTAAGATGAAGGAGAAAATTCTGCAAGCAGCTAGAAAAGCATTACCTACAAAGGGAGAAATATCAGAATGACTGCAGATCTCTCAGCCAAAATTTCAATACAGAAGAGGATGGTCATTGACCTCCAATCTCCTAAAACAAAACAACTTCCAGTCCAGGATCCTGTATTCAGCTAAACTGAGCTTCATCTGTGATTGAGAAATCAAATACTTTAATGACATACACATGTGAAAGAAATTTGCCATAACTAAACCAGCCCTCCAGAAGATTCTCAGACCCATCCTCCACAATGAGCAACACAATGCTCTACCACCAAAGTAAACTCACTCAGAACAAAACCCAACTTCCACAGTAGTGAAAGTATTAAAAATGTCCATTGGACATTCAAAAAACATGACACCCAAAACACTACCAGGCTTATCAATTCTCTCAATTAATGTGAATGTTTAAACTGTCCTCTAAAGAGGCACAGGTTGGCTGGATACATAAACTCAGACTAGATATCTATTGCTTACAAGAATCTCATGAACCTTAAAGGATAAAAATAGACTCAAATGGAAATCAGGAAAAGGCAGGTACAATTGGCTGTAAACCAAGAGAGATAAAGAGAGATAAGGATTGTCACTACATATTTGTCAACAGAAACACCCAATATGAAGAGATTTTGATAATCAACATTTATGCATCCTATCAGAATGGAGATGAACAACTTGATAGCTTCCTGCACTATAACAGTTTGAGATTTTAACATCCCTTGGACAGTCTTGGATAGATCCTCCAAGAAGAAACTAAACCAAGAAATATTAGATTTAATCCTGACCCTAGAACAAAAGGTCTAACAGACCGCTACAGAACATTTCATCCTAATAAAATTGAATATACATTCTTCTCATCAGCCCATGGATCATCCTTCAAAATTGGTCACATCTTAGGACACAAGTCTAACCTTAGAAAATTTAAAAGAATAGAAATTATTCCTTGTATCTTCTTGGACCTCCATGGAATAAAAGTTGAACTCAACAGCAATAGAAATCTTCATACTCAAACAAAGTCACAGAAACTAAATAATCTTAGTCCGTATGATAGCTGGGTCAAAGATGAGATTAAGAAGAAAATCACCAAATTTTTGACACAAAATGATAATGAAGACACAAATTATCAAAAGCTATGGGATACTGCAAAGGCAGTCTTAAGAGGGAAATTTATAGCATTGGAAGCCTTCATCAAGAAAACAGAGAGGAAGCCAACAACTTAATGGATCATCTCAAGCACCTGGAAAAGGAAGACCATTCCAACACAAAATGCAGAAGAAAAGAAATAACCAAAATTAGGGTAGAATTAAATGAAATTGAAAACAAAAGAATCAGAAGATCAACGAAGCAAAAAGTTGGTTTTTTGAAAAGATTAATAAAATTAATAAAACCTTGGTGAACCTAAGCAGAAATAGAAAAGTAAAATCTCTAATTCAGAAACAATAAAGGAGAATTAACAGACACCTCAGAAATTCAAAAAAATCCTCAATGAGTACTGCAAAAAACTCTATTGCCAAAAACATGAAAATCAGAAGGAAATGAACCAATACCTGGAAGCACGCCACCTTTCTACACTCAAACAGAATTAGAAATTTTGAATAGATAGAAGGTCGCGAGGAGGCGTAGCAAGATGGTGGCCGAGTAACAGCTTCCTTGCATCTGGGCACCGTGAGTCTGGGGAGATAGGACTCCAGGTATCTCTGGCTGGTGGGATCTGCCTATCATCGCCCCTGTGAGGATGCAGGGAGTCAGTGAGAGACTTCTGAACCCCAAGAGGAGGACTAAAACAGTGGAAAAACGCCAAGTGGTCGCGTGTGTTCACTCCTGTAAGTTCAGTAGCAGCGAGACTGCAAACCAGAAAGGCCTTACCTGTGAATTGTTTTGGTGTCCTTGGACTTGGCACTCAGTTGAACTGCCTTGGGGAGAGCCTGAGCGGGAGTGTGGAGAACTTTGGCCGTTGTCTAGGGCCCCAGTCTGAGCCACTGAGCCAGATGGAGCTAATAGTGCTTGGCTGTGGGTCACAGGGAGCCATTGTGAGCAATCTGCCCCGGCAAGCTCCGACCTCAGGGTTGCAGAACTAGAATTGGGTGGGAGCTGGTAACCCAGCAACCAAGTAGCCTAAGGGCGGGGTCTGAACCGCCTTGCAGCCCTAACCCTCAGGGGTAGAGTGAGACCGGTTTTGGCACACTGGGTAAGTGGATAGCAACTTCAGCAGTGATTCCAGCAATAAGTACTTTCCTGGGAAAGCTTCTGCTCAGCAAGTTTACAAGTTCAAAGCGCCTTTTAAGTGGGCTGAAGAGAGATTTAGGGTGTCTACCTGCTGGGGTTTGAGAAATCAGCAGCCTCCAGTCGTATCAGAACTGTGATTAACATCTCATACTCCAGAAGACCACGAGTTGCCCAGTATTCAATATTCAATATTCAATATTCAATAACATATACATACTGCTTGGTTTTTGGTTGTGTTTTTTTTGTTTTTTGTTTTTTTCTTGGTTTGGTTTTTTTTTTTGTTTATTTTGATGTTGTTGATGTTGTTTTGTTTTTAATTTCAACCTTTTCCATACAGATCCTTTTTCTTTCTCAATTTTTCTAGTTTAATTGTAATTTCCCATTGCTGCCTTTTTCAATAACTAGAACTTCATTTTTGCTAGTGTTTCTACTGCTATTATTTGGTTTTTCACCCAATTTTATCCTGTAAAGTTTTCTGTTTGCTTGTTTTGTTTTGATTTATAGCATGTTTGTCTTTCCTCTCTACTTGGTGGAGGTGGGGTACTGTGTCTGATCAGGTTAGCAAAGAGCTGCTGACCTCAAGGGAACCACCCAAGTGGGCACCCCCAGAAGGTGGGGTTTTTTTAAGGTTGTATCAAAGTACCCTATTGAACACCTATAGTGCTCTGTCTCCCTCTTTCTGTGCCTCTCTTTTTTTTGACAATATTCCTTTTACCCACCCCCTCTCCTTTCTATATTTTTCTTTGTTTTTCTTATCACTTGGTCCTCCTTTCTTTCATCCCTTTTTTGCTCTTCAATCTTCTCACACTTCTGGTCCTGTAACCCTTAGTCCACAGGCACGAGAACTTAAAGAGCAAGAGGAAGTGAAAGGAAAATTAGGGCAGGGAAACAGATAAAAGAAATCACTCATCAGGAAGGATCAACAGAAAACTCCAGGCAACATGAAGAACCAGTCCAGAACAACCCCGCCAAGGGACCATGAGGTAGCTACTGCAGATGAATCCACCTATAAAGAAATATTAGGAATGACAGAAAGGGAATTCAGAATACACATGTTGAAAACAATGAAAGAAATGATGGAAACAATGAAGGAAACTGTTAATAAAGTGGAAAATAACCAAAAGGAAATCCAAAAACAGAATCAAATAAGAGATGAACGATACGAAGAATATAAAAATGATATAGCAGAGCTGAAGGAACTGAAACAGTCAATTAGGGAACTTAAAGATGCAATGGAAAGTATCAGCAACAGGTTAGACCATGAAGAAGAAAGAATTTCAGAGGTAGAAGATGAAGTTCTTGAGATAACTCAGATAGTAAAAGAGGCAGAAAAGAAGAGAGAGAAAGCAGAACGTTCACTGTCAGAATTATGGGACTTTATGAAGCGTTCCAACATACGAGTTATAGGAATTCCAGAAGGGGAAGAAGAATGCCCCAGAGGAATGGAAGCCATACTAGAGAATATTATAAAAGAAAATTTCCGAAATATTACCAAAGATTCTGACAACACTGCTTTCAGAGAGATATCGGACCCGAGGTCACCTCAACTCTAACCGAGCTTCTCCAAGACACATTGTGATGAACCTGTCCAAAGTCAAGACAAAAGAAAAGATTCTGCAAGCTGCCAGGAGTAAGCGCCAATTGACCTACAGGGGCAAATCCATCAGAGTGATCGCAGACTTCTCTAATGAAACTTTCCAAGCAAGAAGACAATGGTCATCTACCTTTAATCTACTTAAACAGAACAATTTCCAGCCCAGAATTCTGTACCATGCTAAGCTAAGCTTCAAAATTGACGGAGAAATCAAATCATTTACGGATATACAAACATTGAGGAAATTCGCCACAACAAGATCAGCTCTACAGGAAATACTTCAACCTGTTCTGCACAATGACCACCACAATGGATCAACAGCAAAGTAAGAACTTAGAAATTAAAGGACAGAACCTAACCTCCCCACTGATGCAAAAGATAAAACTAAGCAATGCACTCTCACAAAATGAGACGAATAGAATACTACCACACTTATCAATTATCTCAATAAATGTTAATAGCTTGAATTCCCCACTGAAGAAACATAGATTGGCTGACTGGATTAAAAAACACAAGCCATCCATTTGCTGTCTGCAAGAAACACACCTGGCTTCAAAAGACAAATTAAAGCTCCGAGTCAAGGGTTGGAAGACAATTTTCAAGGCAAATGGAATTCAGAGGAAAAGAGGAGTTGCAATCTCATTTTCAGATACATGTGGATTTAAAGCAACTAAAGTCAAAAAAGACAAAGATGGTCACTTTATATTGGTCAAGGGAAAAATACAACAAGACATTTCAATTCTAAATATTTATGCACCCAATTTAAATGCTCCCAGATTCTTGTAACAGACCTTACTCAGTCTGAGCAATATGATATCTGATAATACCATAATGACAGGGGACTTTAACACACCTCTTACAGAGCTGGATAGATCCTCTAAACAGAAATTAAACAAAGATATAAGAGATTTAAATGAGACCCTAGAACAACTGTGCTTGATAGACGCATATAGAACACTCCACCCCAAAGATAAAGAATATACATTCTTCTCATCACTCCATGGAACATTCTCCAAAATTGATCATATCCTGGGACACAAAACAAATATCAACACAATCAAAAGAATTGAAATTTTACCTTGTATCTTCTCAGACCATAAGGCACTAAAGGTGGAACTCAACTCTAACAAAAATGCTCGACCCCACCCAAAGGCATGGAAATTAAACAATCTTCTGTTGAATAACAGATGGGTGCAGGAAGAAATAAAACAGGAAATCATTAACTTCCTTGAGCATAACAACAATGAAGACACAAGCTACCAAAACCTGTGGGATACTGCAAAAGCAGTTTTGAGAGGAAAATTCATCGCTTTAGATGCCTACATTCAAAAAACAGAAAGAGAGCGCATCAACAATCTCACAAGAGATCTTATGGAATTGGAAAAAGAAGAACAATCTAAGCCTAAACTCAGTAGAAGAAAAGAAATATCCAAAATCAAATCAGAGATCAATGAAATTGAAAACAAAAGAATCATTCAGAAAATTAATGAAACAAGGAGTTGGTTTTTTGAAAAAATAAATAAAATAGATAAACCATTGGCCAGACTAATGAGGAATAGAAAAGTAAAATCTCTAGTAACCTCAATCAGAAATGATAAAGGGGAAATAACAACTGATCCCACAGAGATACAAGAGATCATCTCTGAATACTACCAGAAACTCTATGCCCAGAAATTTGACAATGTGAAGGAAATGGATCAATATTTGGAATCACACCCTCTCCCTAGACTCAGCCAGGAAGAAATAGAGCTCCTGAACAGACCAATTTCAAGCACTGAGATCAAAGAAATAATAAAAAATCTTCCAACCAAAAAATGCCCTGGTCCACATGGCTTCACTCCAGAACTCTATCAAACCTTTAAGGAAGAGCTTATTCCTGTACTGCAGAAATTATTCCAAAAAATTGAGGAAGAAGGAATCTTCCCCAACATATTCTATGAAGCAAACATCACCCTGATACCAAAACCAGGAAAAGACCCAAACAAAAAGGAGAATTTCAGAATGATCTCACTCATGAATATAGATGCAAAAATTCTCAACAAAATCCTAGCCAATAGATTACAGCTTATCATCAAAAAAGTCATTCATCATGATCAAGTAGGCTTCATCCCAGGGATGCAAGGCTGGTTTAACATATGCAAGTCCATAAACGTTATCCATCATATTAACGGAGGCAAAAATAAAGATCACATGATCCTCTCAATAGATGCAGAAAAAGCATTTGATAAAATCCAGCATCCTTTTCTAACTAGAACACTGAAGAGTATAGGCATAGGTGGCACATTTCTAAAACTGATTGAAGCTATCTATGACAAACCCACAGCCAATATTTTACTGAATGGAGTAAAACTCAAAGCTTTTCCTCTTAGAACTGGAACCAGACAAGGTTGTCCTCTGTCACCTTTACTATTCAACATAGTGCTGGAAGTTCTAGCCAATACAATTAGGCAAGACAAGGAAATAAAGGGAATCCAAATGGGAGCAGAGGAGGTCAAACTCTCCCTCTTTGCTGACGACATGATCTTATACTTAGAGAACCCCAAAGACTCAACCACAAGACTCCTAGAAGTCATCAAAAAATACAGTAATGTTTCAGGATATAAAATCAATGTCCACAAGTCAGTAGTAGCCTTGTATACACCAATAACAGTCAAGATGAGAAACTAATTAAGGACACAACTCCTTTCACCATAGTTTCAAAGAAAATGAAATACCTAGGAATATACCTAACGAAGGAGGTGAAGGACCTCTATAAAGAAAACTATGAAATCCTCAGAAAGGAAATAGCAGAGGATATTAACAAATGGAAGAACATACCAAGCTCATGGATGGGAAGAATCAACATTGTTAAAATGTCTATACTTCCCAAAGCAATCTACCTATTCAATGCCATTCCTATCAAAATACCAACATCGTACTTTCACGATTTGGAAAAAATGATTCTGCGTTTTGTATGGAACTGGAAAAAAACTCGTATAGCTAAGGCACTTCTTAGTAATAAAAATAAAGCTGGGGGCATCAGCATACTAGATTTTAGTCTGTACTACAAAGCCACAGTGGTCAAGACAGCATGGTACTGGCACAAAAACAGAGACATAGACACTTGGAATCGAATTGAAAACCAAGAAATGAAACTAACATCTTACAACCACCTAATCTTCGATAAACCAAACAAGAACATACCTTGGGGGAAAGACTCACTATTCAATAAATGGTGAACTGGGAGAACTGGATGTCTACATGTAAAAGACTGAAACTGGACCCACACCTTTCCCCACTCACAAAAATTGATTCAAGATGGATAAAGGACTTAAATTTAAGGCATGAAACAATAAAAATCCTCAAAGAAAGCATAGGAAAAACACTGGAAGATATTGGCCTGGGGAAAGACTTCATGAAGAAGACTGCCATGGCAATTGCAACAACAACAAAAATAAAAAAATGGGACTTCATTAAACTGAAAAGCTTCTGTACAGCTAAGGAGACAATAACCAAAGCAAAGAGACAACCTACACAATGGGAAAGGATATTTGCATATTTTCAATCAGACAAAAGCTTGATAACTAGGATCTATAGAGAACTCAAATTAATCCACATGAAAAAAGCCAACAATCCCATATATCAATGGGCAAGAGACATGAATAGAACTTTCTCTAAAGATGACAGACGAATGGCTAACAAACACATGAAAAAATGTTCATCATCTCTATATATTAGAGAAATGCAAATCACAACTACCCTGAGATATCATCTAACCCCGGCGAGAATGGCCCACATCACAAAATCTCAAAACTGCAGATGCTGGCATGGATGTGGACAGAAGGGAACACTTTTACACTGCTGGTGGGACTGCAAACTAGTACAACCTTTCTGGAAGGAAGTATGGAGAAACCTCAAAGCACTCAAGCTAGACCTCCCATTTGATCCTGCAATCCCATTACTGGGCATCTACCCAGAAGGAAAAAAATCCTTTTATCATAAGGACACTTGTACTAGACTGTTTATTGCAGCTCAATTTACAATCGCCAAAATGTGGAAACAGCCTAAATGCCCACCAACCCAGGAATGGATTAACAAGCTGTGGTATATGTATACCATGGAATACTATTCAGCCATTAAAAAAAATGGAGACTTTACATCCTTCGTATTAACCTGGATGGAAGTGGAAGACATTATTCTTAGTAAAGCATCACAAGAATGGAGAAGCATGAATCCTATGTACTCAATTTTGATATGAGGACAATTAATGACAATTAAGGCTTTGGGGGGGGAAGCAGAAAGAGGGACGGAGGGAGGGGGTGGGGCCTTGGTGTGTGTCACACTTTATGGGGGCAAGACATGCTTGCAAGAGGGACTTTACCTAACAATTGCAATCAGTGTAATCTGGCTTATTGTACCCTCAATGAATCCCCAACAATTAAAAAAAAAAAAAAAAGAAATTTTGAATAGAATTATATGAATCACTGAAATAGCATCAATAATAAGAAATCTACCAAAAAAGAAAAGTCCTAGAAGTGCTGTTGGGAAAATAAAGTAACTGTACTTAAAAAAAAAAAAAAAGTCCAGGACCAGATGGCTTCACATCCGAATTCTATCAAAGATTCTATCAATTCTTTCAAGAGGAACTAGTACCTATATTATACAACCTTTTCCAAAACATAGAAATAGAAGGAATACTTCCTAACACATTCTATGAAGCAAATATCAACCAGGAAAGGATCCCACCAAGAAGGAAAATTATAGACCAATATCATTAATGAATAGTGATGCAAAAATATTCGGTAAAATCTTAGCAAATAGATTTCAACAACACGTCAAAAAAATATATACCATGATCAAGTTGTTTTTATTCCAGGGTTACAGGGTGGTTCAACATATGTAATTCTATAAATATAATACATCACATAAATAAAATAAAACACACAGACCATATGATTTTCTCAATTGATGCAGAAAAAGCTTTTGATAATATCAGCACCTTTTCATAATCAGAACACTTAAGAAAATAGTCATAGAAGGGACATTTATTAAACTGATAGAGGCCATCTACAACAAACCCACAGCCAATATCATATTGAATAGACTAAAACTGACAACATTTCCACTCAGAACTAGGCAAGGATGCCCATTGTCTCCACTGCTATTCAACATAGTAATGGAAGTCTTAGCCATCACAATCAGGCAAGAGACAGGAATCGAAGGTATCCAAATAGGGGCAGAGGATATGATCCCATACCTGGAAAATCCCAGGGACTCATCTATGAAACTATTAGAAGTGATCAAGGAACACAGCAGCGTCTCAGGATACAAAATTAATACTTACAAATCAGTAGCTTTTATATATGCCAACAAAATTGATTCTCACTGGATAAAAGATTTAAACTTAAGACATGAAACTGTAGAAATAGTAGAATAGAGTGCAGGGAAAACACTCGACATAATCAGCCTGGGAGAGTATTTTATGAGGAGGACCTCCCGGGCAATTGAAGCAACACCAAAAATCTATTACTGGGATCTGATCAAATTAAAAAGCTTCTGCACAGCCAACAGCAAGTAAGTAAAGCAAACAGACAACCTTTAGAATGAGAGACGTTTTCGCTAGTCATGCTTCTGACAAAGGTCTGATAACTAGAATCCACAGAGATCTCAAACTAATCAATAAGAAAAGAACAAATAATCCCATTTCTATGTGGGCAAGTGACTTGAACGGAAACTTCTCTGATGAAGACAGGTGCATGGCCTACAAACACATGAAAAAAAATGCTCATCATCTTTAATCATCAGAGAAATGCAAATCAAAACCACTTTGAGATATCATCTAACTCCAGTAAGATTAGCCCACATCACAAAATCCCAAAACTACAGATGTTGGCATGGATGTTGAGAGAAAAGAACACTTCTACACTGCTGTTGGGAATGCACAATAATACGACCTTTTTGGAAATAAGTTTGGAGAATACTCAAGGAACTAAAAGTAGACCTACTGTTCTATCCTTCAATTCCTCTACTAGGTACATACCCAGAGGATCAAAAATAATTTTACAACAAAGACATTTGCACCAGAATGTTTATTGCAGCCCAATTCACAATTGCCAAAACATGGAAACAGCCCAAGTGCCCATCGACCCAAGAATGAATGAACAAATTGTGGTATACATATACCATGGAAAACTATGCAGCCATAAAAAAGGATGGAGACTTCACATCTTTTATGTTTATCTGGATGGAGATGGAACACATTCTTCCTAGTAAAGTATGGGGGGATGTACTTTATGTACAATGTATTCAATACTACTATGAAATCAATATATGATCACCTACACATTGATATGAATGGTAAAACATAACTATAGTCCAGAAAGTAAAAGGGAAAAGAAGTGAGAGGGAAGGGGAGAGGGAAAGCAGGAGGAGGGAGGGTATTCAGGGGGACCTCACCTAATGTGCATGATGCAATTGTACATTTCAAAACTATTAAGAAAAGAGTATAATTGTATTACCATAACAAATAAGTGAGGTGATGGATGTGTTAATCAGTTTAATGTAAGCTTTTCACATTGTAAATCAAATCAGTACACTGACCCACATAAATGCATCAATGTACACAGTTATGATTTAATAAAAACAAAAAAACAAACAAAAACAAAGAATCTAATATAGCAAGTACTTGAAAATAAACCAACCTAACTTTCATAGTTTTGGATCAATAGTCCTTTTAAAAAATGTGAGTTCTTTGAAGAGAAGGCAGAAATAGAGCCAGAAACCACGCTGGTCAGAATGCTCTTTGCTATCCCCTTGTCTTCCACTGCACCCAAGTCCCTCTCTCAGTCTCTTCCTGCAAGCAACAGTACATTTGAACCACTGTCTCAGTGCTCAGAAATCTCCTAATTCATACTGCTGTTGAGAACTGTTCTGCCAGGTCTGCTTTCTAAAATATTTTCCTACCTCTCTCAGAGACTCATCAACTTATTTGATTGAGCGTCTGATAAACTTACTCAAACTCCAATGTTTAATTCATTTTGAGTGATCATATTATCTTAGTTTCTTTCTATTGCACTTATCAAAAACTGTAGTAACTAGCTTAAGCAAAAAAAATATATACATATATGTGTGTGTGTGTGTGTGTGTGTAAGTATGTATGTATGTATAGGGGTGGCGACTGTGGCTCAGTGAGTAGGGCACCGGCCTCATATACCAAGGGTGGCGGGTTCCAATCTGGCCCCAGCCAAACTGCAACAAAAAAATAGCCAGCACTGTGGCAGGTGCTTGTAGTCCCAGCTATTCAGGAGGCTGAGGCAAGAGAATCGCCTAAGCCCAAGACCTGGAGGTTGCTGTGAGCTGTGACACCATGGCACTCTACTGAGGGTGACAAAGTGAGACTCTGTCTCTAAAAAAAAAAAAGAAATATATATACATACACACACACACATATATGAAGGAAAATGGGTGATGGTGGTGGGAGGTGTCTCAGGAAATGTAAGAGAGAATTGCACTACTTAGCCCTGAAAAATGCAGAAAACAACAGGCAGTGTACAGGGTGAACATAATGACCGTGTGCAGTTTACTATGTTAAACTATTTTAAATTGCACATGAACTTTATGTCCATCCTATACTTGCATTTTATGTGAGGGGCTGACAATAAGTGACTCAGCTCCATCAGTGTGCTAGAGCTGGCTGTTAATGACCTGGGAGAACCAACTGTGAATTGTTTGGGGGTTTTGCAAACTGATTATTACATTAATAGCTTGAAATAGGCTAGGGTGTGAGTATTTACACTAAGAAAAACGGTAGATCTACAAAAAGCATTACCATAATACTATTGCTCAGCATAACTTTGTCATAAACACCAAATTCTAAAGAAAGGTTATTCAAATGACTGATTTTGTGTTCACTTCTGTGTTAATTAAGTACAGCTCTGGGGGCAGTATTATAATATACACATATAGCCAGCTGAGAATATAAGCAGTGTCAGCCAAGGGCTTTCTGCACAGTCACAATCTCTTTTCAGATGGTACATTTCCATCTCCAAGGCGAAGCACTTAGGAAATTGGGAGATACAACATTGCTCTTAATGGGAATAAATTTATGTGGCCAGTTATGACTGTGATTAATGCTTCAGCTGTTGTAGTGGTTACAACTGCACATTTCCATCACCTACACCTTTAAAAATAGACTAACACATGAGTCTTGCCAGACAAAGATTCTGCTTTATCAGAGCATCAGTATGTCTTAAAAGTACCCCAGGTCATTCTAATATGTCATCAGGATTTAGAACAGCTGAGATTATGAGTTGACATTAAGGGAGTTAGAGAAGCGAAACCTTTACATATTTGTCACTTCCTGCTAAGTTAGAACTATTACCTTTTTTTTCTTGATAGGTTAGAAATATTTTACTTGTAGACTACTATATATGGCAGACTGAAATTGTATATTATGGGCCATAAAACATGAAAAAGTTAGCCCAACATCTCTAATTGTCAAGTAAATGCAAATTAAACCCACAAGAAGATAATACCTTATACCTGTCAGAATGGCCATTCATATGAAGTAAAAAAACTAGATGTGGCATAGATGCAGACAAAAAGGGACACTCCTACATTTTCGGTAGGACTACAAAGAAAGATTTGTCAAAGAAATAAATGTTGACTTACTATTCGATCCAGCAATTCCACTGGTGGGTATTTACACAAAGGAAAAGAAGTCATTTTATCAAAAAGACAACTACATTTCAATGTTTACTGCTGCACAATTCATAGTTTTGAAGATGTGGAATCAACCTAACTACCCCTCAGTTTGTGAGTGGATAAGATCATGTGATAGACACACACACACAACATGACACAGAGAACCACTCAGCTAAAAAGACATCAGTACAGTGACATCTCTTGCAGTAACTTAGAACTGGAGACCATTATCCTAGGTGAAGTATCTCAGGAATGGAGAAACAAACACGCATGTGCTCTCTAATAAGTGGGAGCTGAATGATGGGCATACACAGGCACAAAGAGATGTACAGGTCATTAGACGCCAAAAAGGGGGGAGGTGGGAAGGGCTGAGGGGTGACAACTTCCTATCTGGTATAGTGAAAGCTGTGGTGATGGCACACTAAAAGCCCCAACTTCAGCATTAGATGAGGCATCCATGTGACAGAACATTTGTGCCACCTTAATATGTTGAAAATTTCAAAAGTTTGTGTTATGAACTTCTAAAGTGGAACCTGATTCACTGGGGAAAAGAGAAACAAAGGAGTGAAAATAAAGCAATTGATATGTCCTCCAGAGTCAAACAAGCTTACTCCCTGGGGAGTGAGAAAGAATGTTATTTGGGGCTGATGAACTGAAAAGAGAATGCTTTAGTAACCTGACAAAAGTGTGCCTGTAAATAAATCTTTAAAATTTATAAGACAGGGAGGGCATAGCAGAGGGAGGCCAAGGCCAATGATGCCTCCCCAACTCTTAAGGGTTGCGGATTACACAGGGCGGATCTTGGAGCGACTGCTCCGACCCGGCCAGGAGCGTTGACTTGCAAGCGGCGATGCCCTGTAGAGCTCAGTGCCCAAGTGACAGTGCAGGAGTGCAGAGCAGGGGGACAGGAGACCGTGGGGTCAGCTCCAAGCTATTGGGCAGCGCTCATGTGCTCTGAGCGAGTTGCCCTTTCCTGGCGCTCTCCTGCCCTGCACCCCACTGTCCCGAATCATAGCTTGGGTCAAGTCGACAACTCCCAAACGGCTAGCTGGCTAGCGCTCCGCTGAGCTCCCTCCCCTGGGTGAGAGGACCTGTCGCACTCACTTTGGGGATGGTCCATCAGTGGTGGCTGCAGCTTGGGCATGAGGGCCGTGAGCTGCAGGACTGGCTGACAGCTGCCTCAGGGGACACAGCCCTGGTGGAGGCAGTGGGAAGCAACAGCTCTGTGGCGAGCAGAGACCTGGGGTAGGCGTAGGGCACGGCCTTCTCATCCAGCCATAGAGCCCCTGGGCAGGGGGCAGGGCTGAGCGCGCACGGATGCGGTTTGGGCTTGGCGACCACCATCGTGCTTGGAGCTCTTGGTGGTCACTTCCTTGGTATAAAGAATATTTAAATTAAAAGGCCATTTTTGATCAGAAAACGCTGGCCTCTCTATAAAACCTAAGTAACCTGATAGGCTGACCTTCCCAGGGCAACATGAGCATGACTAGAGCTGGGAGGGTGGAATGGGACCCCAGCCAACCAGTTCTTCCTCTTGGAGCATGAGACGTCGCCCAGGTGGTCTATGGCTGTACCACCCTGGACGTGCCCAATCAGAAGCTAAACAGGGTCCGGCCTGGTTAGTACTGGATGGGAGACCGCCTGGGAATACGGGCTGCTGTAGGCTTTTGCCTTTTCTTCCTTTGGTCACCCTCCTCCTCGCAGCTGGGCTGGACATCCTCACAAGCCCAGTGGCGCCGCATCTGCCCTGCCTCCTTTTGTTTTGGCCCAGCCACAAATTCCTTCCCCACCTGGCCCTCACCTGGCAGAAAGAATGAGTCTCTCTCAAGGCCCGCCAGGCAGTGGACAGGACCAGGCGATGCAGCTGTCTCAGGGGGCGGACACGCACTTCTCAGCCACCGGTGGTGACTTGAGCACCCCACGCTATGGGGGGCAGGGAAGCCTTCCCCCCACACCCCTGTGGGGCCAGCAAGAGACACCAAAGCCTCAGGGGCTCCCTACTGCTGCCAATAGTCTTGCCACCCTAGGTTAGCACTGGTGGGCCTGAGCATGGAGGCAGCCGGGATGGGGCAGAGCCCACGCAGCTGTGCCTCCTGAGGCATCCCAGGGATCCAGAAGGGAAACCTTGAGCCCCAGGTCCTGCCTCAGATCCCTATGTTTAAAGAGCAAGAAGGAAAGAGCATAGAGCAGCAATCCCCCAAAGGGGTGGGGGTGGGGGACGATGCTAGGGACCTGGTCTCTGGGGAGAAAGGCCAGCTGCTCACCATGGTCAACTCTGGCTCTCCTGTGGAAAAAGTCACCCAGGGAAATCAGTTCCATTCTCTACCTGGGGTCCTCAAACTTTTTAAACAGGGGGCCAGTTCACTGTCCCCCCAGACCATTGGAAGGCCGGACTATAGTTAAAAAAAAAAAAAACTATGAACAAATTCCTATGCACATTGCACATACCTTATTCTGAAGTAAAAAAACAAAACAGTAACAAATACAATCACACCGCTTCATGTGGCCTTCAGGCTGTAGTTTGAAGACTCCTGCAGGCCAGGGCAGGACAGGGGGTGGCGGTGGAAGGACCATGATGGAAGAAGATAAGGAGGCAGGGTTGTGAGTTCAAGAAGGGGTTGGGCGGGTCCTGGACCCACCTTGCTCCCCCCATTTGGGGTGACTGTGGCCTCCAGTAAAGCCCACAAGGCAGCCAGCAGGACTGGATGGCCATAGTGACCGGCTATGACCTGGGCCTCCTGCTCCAGGCTAGCCACTGCAACCTGTCCCACTGGGTGGCGAGTGGACTGAGGCCTGCACCGCTCTGGAGTGTAAGTGTTAAATTTCTACAATTCATGGTAGTCAGCTAGTTTAAAAAATAAAAAATTCACTCCAGACCAGCCTAAGGAAAGGCAAGACTCATCTCTACTAAAAATTAGAAAAACTAGGCCAGGCTCATTGGCTCACGCCTGTAATCTTAGCACTCTGAGAAGTCAAGTTGGGAGGATTACTTCAAGTGAGGAGTTTGAGGCCAACCTAAGTAAAAGCAGGACCCTATCTGTACTAAAAATAGAAAAAATAGCCAGGTGTTGTGGTAGGTGCCTAGAATTCCAGCTACTAGGGAGACTGGAGCAGTAGGACTGCTCAAGCCCAATAGTTTGAGGTTTCTGTGAGCTGTGATGCTATGGCACTCTACCAAGAGTGAGACAGTGAGACTCAAAAGAAAGAAAAGAAGGAGATGAAGTCAGAGGAGAAACAGGAGATGGAGACAGAGGAGATGGAGTCAGAGATGATGGAGCTGGAAGTGATGGAGCTGGAGATGATGAGCTATGGATAATGGAGCCAGGGATGATGGAGGAGATGGAGATGAAGGAGATGAGATGGATTCCATGTGTGTACACATGAGTCCATGACAGTACATGTGTACTCGTGTGTACATGTGAGTGCATGTGTGTTCATGTTTACATTTGTATACATAAGTTTGAATGTGAGTGGATGTGTGTACAAGTGTGCTCTTGCATACATTTATGTATTTTGTAATTGTCAGTGACACTGTTCATGTGTGTATGCATGTGTGCATGTGTGTGCCTGTTGTGCATGTGTGCACATGGGTGTACATATGAGTGAATGTGAAGGTATCTGTTCAAGTGGGTGTACAAGTGTGTACATGTGAGTGCATGTGTGTGAATGTGTGTACAGGTGCTTACATGTGTGGACATGTGTACATATGTGTATATTAGTGTGCATATGAGTGTATTTTGTGCATGTGTGATCGTGTGTACCTGTGAGGAAGTACGTACACATTAGTGCAAGTGCATATCTCTGTGCATATGTGTGCATGAGTTTGCATGTGTGTAATTGTGTGTGTGTGTGTGCGTGTGTGCATGTCCCCGGGTGAAAGGCTGATGACTCGACTGTGACCCTAGAGGCGAGCCGCTCACCAAACTCAACTCTCGGGTGGAAAAGTCAGCCACAAACAGCCAGTCATTAAACACACCTGACATCAGATCGGGGGAGTGGGCCAGCCCAACCCAGACAGGGTGGTAGAATGAACACCAAGGTGAAAGAGGACTAGAAGGCAGGGCTGTGGGGACGGGGAGGGGCGAGTTGGGGTACTGCCTCACTGGCCCCCTTGATGTTACCTAGGCCTCTGGCAAGGCCCACCGGACAGCCAGCAGGACAGGGCAACTGCAGCTGTCTCTACAGGCAGAGAGAAGATGTGCGATGATCAGTGGTGACAGGTGTTGACCCGCACCACCCAGGCTAGGGGGGCCTGTGCAGCCTGCCCCCACAACCCCCATGGCAGGAGAGTGTCCTGCAAGCCTGGGCCTCTTCGGGGACAGAGGCTCTCCGCTGCCTTTTCCTGGGCAGTGTGCAGGCCTGGCTGTGGGATGTGCACGAATGGGGCCTGAGCTGCCCAGCTCTGCCTCTTTGGCGGGGCAGGGTGGGTCATATATGGCTGTACCACCCTGAACGCACCTGATGGCATCTGATCTCAGAAGCTAAGCAGGGTCAGGCCTAGTTAGTACTTAGATGGGTGACTGCCTGGCAATACCTGGTGCTATAGGCTTTTGCCTCATCTTCCTTTAATTCCTGGCGTCCTCACACGCCAAGGTCTCACTCCATGTTTTCTCAGCTTCTCCTACACGTGGCCTAAGCCTTGACCAGAAACCCAGAACACAGGCTGCAAAAGGGCACAGGTGCACACAAATGCACTCACACACAGTCACTGCCTGGGACATGGGGAGGAAAGAGAGTGCAATGGTGGGGCAAGGCAACTTGTGGCCTGGTACCTGGTTGAAACAAATGGGACTGGGAGGACCACAGCCTTCCAAACTCCCCTAGATCAGCCTGTGGATCAAGGTTCAGGCCCCCTCCAGCCAGCCCTTGGCTTGCACAGCCAGATGCCCGCTGTCTACACCACCAGGGAACCATCACAGCACCACCATCAGGAAGACACCTTGGCCCCTTGCTCCATGGGGCTCTTATGGGCTGGGGTTGAGCCCTGGCCTCTGCATTCTCACAAACCTCCAGGAAATTCAGTCCACCCCCTCCTCCAGGTGGGCATACCCTCAGCCTCCTGTCACCTCCTCCTTCCTTAGGAGCACTACTGGTCTCACCAGACAGACATTCAGACACCTCTATCTTTCCTGTGCTGCTCATACTTAGGCCCCAGCCCCAATGGCCTTAATTCAGGGCAGTGACCTCTGCAGCTCTCCCAAAAGTTGAGTGTATGGACCTGAGGAAAGGAATGTGCGTTAGGGAGATGGACACTCAGGTCTGAGTTCCCCACACTGGGGTCTACATGGCTGGTCCACCCAGTGAGCCAGGTGAACCACACCAGGGTATAGACACAGGACCGACACTTCCCAGGGCCGAGGCAGATGGGAAGGGACTGCCATTCCTGTCTAATAATCCAAACAGGGCTCCTGCAGACTGTGGCCACCAGCAGCAGAGGGGCCTAGGGAGGTATAGCCTTGACCAGACAAAGACTCAGGCTCCCAAGGGCATGCTATGGGGGCTTGGAGGGCAGCCTCTGGCAGGGTGCAGGCTGACCCACCTTGAACTTCCCTGTGGGGCCGGGAGGAAGCCAGGCAGGTACCTGGTAAAGGAGTCTCATACCAGAGGCACCTGAAAGGAAAAGCCCCATAGTGAAACCAGCAAACCCTTAGCTGAGGACTCACAACCCACTAATTATTCAACAGGCATCACAGACTGCTAGAAAAACAGGGGTCCCCGGGCTGGAGCACCTTCAAAGTAGCAGATCTTTTTTTTTTTTTTATTGAATCATAACTGTATACATTGATATGATCATGGGGCATCATACACTTGCTTCATAGACCATTTGACACATTTTTATCACAATGGTTAACAAAGTAGCAGATCTTAAGGCAGAGGCTGGGCTTCCCAGCCCAATCCTCCCCTGATTGCCTGCTGAAGTAAGAAGCAGGGACGTTCCGTCCCCCGGGCTGGAGGCCTCATGTGACTGTCTTAAACCCCACCCCCACCCAACAGCAGCCAGACTGGGGGGAGGCAAAGTAAACACCAAGTCTGACAGGGTCCACCGTGGAGTGCTCCAATTCTCATGTATGCCTCGCACAACTGCTGTCAGGGTTCCAGGGCCCCAAATCTCAGCAAGGGCCTGGCCTGGAGGTAAATGGGCACCAGCATAGACACTTCACAAAGAAAGGGTTGTCTTGCCTATACTTTTCATGCGCCCGCCACGTCTCCTGGAAGCAGAGGGAAGCATCAGCCTGTTGTTCTCTCCTGCTGACAGGAGGAGTAGAGGAGGTACCCGACTGTTCTCCCTATACTCACTGCCCAGGGAAGAGGTCCTGGAACCATTTCCATGCCAAAATGAATTCCACACAACTTTCATGTGCCACAAAATAGTACTTACTCTTGTTTTGATTTCCTTTAACCATTTGAAAATGTAAAAAACATTCTTAGCCTGCAAACCATACAAGACCAAGCCAGAGACTGGGCAGCGCCAGGAACCACAGTTTGCCTGACCCCAATCCTAAACCATCCTCAGGCCTCAAGCATACCTGCAAGCTCAAAGCTGTCATAGGCATGATGAAAATGCAAGAACTCAGGCAGAAGCCAGGAGGGCCATCAACAAGGGGCAGACCACACTCTCCCCTCCTTTACCTCCACCCAGCCCAGGCTGAAACCAGCAGCAGACATGGTTCCATCATCTCCCAACAGCCCTGAGGCAATTTGGGGTCACCCTCAGCATGCACCTGTGTGGTGTCAGGCAGGCCTTACTTCATCTCCTTGTGCTCTACCTCCTCAATGCTCAGATTCCCCTCCACACCGTAGTCCAGGATGGAGCAAGCACCAAAGGCCATGTTGTGCTGGACCGTGGGCTGAATGGACTCCTGGTCCTTGCTGGCCACAAACTACCCACAGAAGGTCATATCTTCATGATCTTCTCCAACAGCCTTTGCCCCAAGTTTCCTGGTGATGTGGAAAAGCTGAAAGGCAAAGGAAAGCAGCTGTCCAGGGCGGCTCCAGCCTTCTCCTTCCTTGGCATACCCCAACTTACTCCCCCACAACACTTAATCCAACCAAAGGAGCCTGACACAGTCTCTGGGATGGACTCAGCTCACACTGTCAACTTTGTGGTGAAGACCACGCAAAGCAGCTGGCTCCTGCACACACCACAGCCATCCACAATGCCAGTCCCCTCCCAGGGCAGGACCCCCTCCCTGCCACCACGAGCACATTGTTCCTGCTTGTAGGCCACCCCACAGGGCCCACAAACAGGTAATCTCCACCACACACAGGGCTTCCTCACCATTGCTTGGTGAGCAAAGAGGAGACCTGCCAACCTCCCTAGACACAGCACTGGGCATTTTCCAAACATTCTCCAGAGATACACCTCAGCAGTTCCACTGGGAAGAAGGCAGATCTGAGGAGACTTTCTAGAATTCAAGTGCCCAGATTTTTCAGTGTTATGTTAACTGTTATTCCAAGTCCCTAAAACAGTGTGTCTGGCATGAGGCCAGCCCTCAAATGGCAACACACACAAAACCCAACTGAGTGTGAGTTCAGCAGAAATGTGGCATGTCCTGCCAAGGACAAGTGAGCCTGGGAACCATCTGCACAGGCCTGAGATGACTGCCCACCTCAGGGCCAGTGGGGGTGTGGGTTCTCCAGGGTTGGCCAGCTGCATGGACAGACGTGCCCCTGAGGAAGACACCACCCAGGAATCTCTTGGCTCTTTCCTCCAATCACATTTGCTATCTGGTTCACTCAAGTATCCCGAACGGCTGTTGGGGGAATAGTCCTCCTGACTGGAAACAACTGGAGGAAACCAACCAGGAGTTCATGCCCGGTGGGAGGCATCCCAAAGTGGACTGCCTTCACATGACTGAGAACAGAGGCAGGTGGGGTGCCTACTAACCCCTAGTGGAGTCTCTAGGGATCCACAGTTATAGCCTAGAGGGTAGACAGCCCATCTGGGCCAAGGGACCCATCTGGTCTCCCTTCCTAGGATCACCCACAGCTTCCTCCCTTTTTTCTGTGGCCACATCTCAGGACCCTTGTTCCTTGTCCACCTCTGGGCCCACTTGTGCCTTCTCCCTCAAGTGATACAGTGGCCCCCTGCCCACTCCAGCACAGACAACCTCCTGCTCATTTCACAGTTCCCTCAAGGGTTCAGCCTGTGCAGGGAGGCACAGCTATGTCCAGTGTGCTCCTCTCTGCCTAGTGCCTCCCTCCAACCCTGCTTGCTGTCCCAAAACCCCTCCTCACAGCAGTGGCACACTCCCCTCCACAGAAATCCTATTTTTTTGCCCATCACTACCGACATAATCCCACTGCCTCCAGGCTGGAGTCCAGGCCTCTAGGACCTGAGAGACCCTCTGGGATCTGGGTCCAGCCTGGCCCATCTTGGCCATGTGGACCAATTCCAGACAGGGCTGATCCACTGAGCCTGTCACACCACCCCTTCATGCATGTCCTCCACCAGACTCCACTTGCCCCGTGGCTACCTGACTGGAGCAGTGTGTGACCGGTGTCACTGGTGAAGTTCTAAGACCCTGAGCTGGAAGAGCCTCTAAACTTAAGAGTCCTACCAGGAGTACATCCCACACCATGACAACCCCAAGGCTGCTGTGGCCGTGGTGCACACACTGTCTGTCATCACCCACATGGTGCTCTGCTCTCTGATCCTTTTTCTCCAGACAGGCCATAGGGGACCTGCTCAGGCCTGTGCCCGCATTGCTCCCTGCTCCACACCCCTGCCTATCCCCCCACCTCTGTGCAGGTAGGTGTTTCTGCAGCACATCAATGTGGCCACCACCAAGATGGATGTCAGGAACCATGCATCATCTCTGAAAACATTCATAAGCAGAGGCCTTCTGATGAGAGCTCAGCTACCACCAAGACACCAGCTCCATGAATGGTGTGTTATAGCATGTGGGTGCCAAGGAATGTGGTGGGACAGAGTGCAGCTAGGGTGTGCAAGGGAAGGTGTGAACCATGTGGGTGTGGGGGAGAACCTCTCAGCTACAGGGTAGCACCGCCAGGCTCCACTTAACGCCCACCTAGGGTGCCACCCCCCCCCCAGATCGAGTCTGCACTTGCCCTCTAAGCAGGGGGCCCAGAATTACTCACCTCAGTTCTGGAATTCCCCACCCTCCTCCAACCAGACCCTGGATGCCAGGCATTCCTCACATCTCTTTTTTGGTCTCAAGGTGCAGCCAGAGCAGAGGAGCTCTGGGAATGGCATCTGCCTGGGGAAAGTTTATGAAGAATACTCCATTGGCAATTGCAACAACAACAAAAATAAGTAAATGGGACTCAAAATTAAGATAAAAAGCTTCTGCACAGATAAGAACACAACAATGAAAGCAACTACACAACCTTCGGACTGGGAAAAGATACTGTCATGTTACCAATCTGACAAAGGGTTGGTAACTGGAATCTATAGAGAACTCAAATTAATCAACAAAAAAGGAGTAAACAATCCCAACTATCACTGGGAAAGAGACATGAACAGAATCTTCCGTGAAGAAGACAGATGAATAGTTAACAAACATAGGGGAAAAAAAACCTCATTGTCCCTAACCATCAGAAATGTAAATCAGAACTAGCCTGAGATATCACCTACCCTTGTTATAGCCAAAGTGAGTGGAATAGAGAAACTCCAGCACACTGAGTCTGAATTAAGCAAGGGTCCTTTATTGATCAGCTGGGCCAAGAGTTGGCTCACACCTTAAAGTCTCTTGACCCCTAGAAGCAGGGGTGGAAACCTTTTATAAGAGGCTTTCAGTAGGATGGAGAGTCCTTAATGCAAGCCAAATTTGACAAGAGCGAGCACCTGGAAAGAGGAGGCCTTACAAGGGGAAGCTGGGGTTTTGCAGTTATTACTAAACTCTTTCAACTGAGCTTCCTGCCTTAAATGGGGAATGTTGAAAACCCTTGGCAAGTTGTTAGTTGTGGCATAACACCCCTAATGAGAACAGCCCATTGCTTGTAGATGCTGGTGTGGATCTGGAGAGAAAAGAACACTTTTATACTGTTGGTGAGATTGCAAAATAATAAAGCCTCTTGGGCAAGAAGTATGGAGAATCCTCAAAGAACTCAAAATGCATCTTCCATTTGATCCTGCAATCCCATTACTATGTATTATGTATGCTCAGATGAAAAAAAATCATTTTATTATAAGGACATTTGTACTAGATTATTTATTGTAGCTCAATTTATAGTCACTAAGATGTGGAATCAACTAAAGTGCCCATTAACCATGATATACAATAGTATACAATGGAATACTATTAAGCCACAAAAAAGATAGAGACTTTACATCCTTTGTATTAACCTAGATGGAGCTAGAGAATGTTCTCTTTAGTAACATATCACAAGAATAGGAAAGCAAGTAACGAATGTATTCAAGACTAATATAAAGCCAGTAGATGAAGTAATACATGCCCACATGAGAGAAAAACTGAATGTAATTCAAGTTGGGGGAAAGGGGCTAGAGGGGAGGTGGATTGGTATGCACTCACCTAATGAGCACAATGTGAGGTATACGGACACCTCCTGGGTGAGGGGCACAACTACAACAGGGACCTTAGCTAAGGAATGCAACCATAGTAACCTAATCGTTTGTACTCTCATATTAATCTGAAATAAAAAATAAAAATAAACTACCTTGCCAAAAGGTACTGAAAAAAATAAAAAATAAAATTTCTTGGGGGTGAGTTCCATACAGTGTGTGGAACACTTTTGGGGGGTTGGACACAATTATAAGACAGTCCTTATCTAACAAATGCAATCCACGTGACTTCGTTCTTTGTACCCTTAAGGAATCCCCAACAATTAAAAAAAAAAATCAAATGGAAAGGCCTTTACCCTGACCCTAATTTAAAAAAAAATTTCTTGGAAATCAAAAACAGGGAGAGAGAAAAGAAAAGGAGTAGGAACCTGCCTAATGAACACTATTCAGGGGAGGGGCAAACTTAGAGAACCAACTAACGCATTATAAAAGCTATCTATGCAGTGAAAATCTGTGTACCCTCTTAATATTTTGAAATAAAGAAGAAAACATTTATATACCTAAAAATAAATAAAATATATGAACACAGCATTAAACCAAATAAAATATAAAGACTACCAAATACTAAGTTAGCTTACATTATAGGTATAACCATTTATTTTTAATTATAAATACATAAAGTTATTATACAGTGAATATAAAGTTCAACAGAATGAGTCAGAAATCAATTAGCTTTGCTCTGGTAACAAACTTGAAATGTAGCTTAACAGATTTTATTCCTTATTTTAGATATTCTTAACAAAAATCACCTATTTTACTCCCAATTTTTGTAAAAGACATTATTTCAGAATGTAACTTCCAGTAGAATTTGGTTTTAAGTTAAACCATTAAGTTTGAATTTTTTTTTACCTCTTATGAAACATGTGACCTATCTCTCTCTGGGAATCATCATCCATGGTAATTAAAATAGCCATTACACCGGGGGACCTTTTTCTCTTCCACAGGCCCTGTGGTACGGAGCAGGCCTTCCTGGTCTGTGAAGACCATCAGGGGTCTGTGCGCTGGCTTACCGTGCCTTTCCTAGTCCCTGCCTATGCCGGTACCTTTCAGCGCCTGCTGCTCCTGGCTGCCGGTGGAGCACCTGGAGCACCCAGTGTCTGACAGTGCTGATGGCCCAGGCCTGGAGCTCTTGGCCATGGCCTGCAGGCTCAGCCTGGTATCTGCAGTTTTCAGCACCCGCAGTCCTCGCTAGTTCTGGCAGGGTTCCTTACACACACACACACCCCCGCCACCCTCCAACCCCCTGCTCGGCGGGGCAACTGGAGCGCTGATCGCCTGATCGTCCCGGTGGCCCAGGCTCCCAACGCTCGGCAGGGGCCCTGGAGGTGAGCAAGCGGCTTCTGCAGGTTCTGCTGCCCCTCTGCCCTCTCTCGTGCTGGCAGGGCACCTCCCCCTTCCAATGGACACCCGTCCACGGGGCACCTGGAGTACTCAGCGCCTGAGTGCTTGACCATGGCCTGCGAGCTGAGCGCGGCTTGTGCAGGTTCCACGGTCCCGCTGCGCTCGCTTGTGTTGGCAGGGACCCCGCTGCTACTCACTCCCAGCCACCCTAACCGGAGGGCCCGCAGCATTCCCATCTGTTCCGCGGACCGAACCTCAGCCACCCCAATTCCACACACCTCCACTCGCCACACCGCTCCCCGGGAAGTTGAAGGTGCCTACACCACCCGCCATCCCTGACCCTTTTGTTGCGCTGCCCCCAGCATCCTCTGCATCGCACGGTTCCCGCCTGGGGCTGTGGTGGAAGAGCAGGGCTCCAGTGTGGACACGAGCATACTCCCTGGCTGTCCTCCAGGTGGCTGCTCTGGCCTGGTCAGCTGCCGGAGCCTCAGGGGAGGAGGCGCTCTGCCAAAGGTCAGTGGGCAGCGGGCTGGACCGGCATAGGGGCAGGATCAGGAACCATCCTGCCTCTGAACGTTGATACAACAGAAGGGATTGTGTCCTTGAGGGGTTAGAGGTGTACAGAGACCGCACCCTCCCTGAACCTCAGCACCTAGGGCCAATGTGGAGGGGAGGCCTGGGAGGGCCCCAGCCCTGAGTCCCTGGCTTTGCTACCACAGTGGGGGGTGGCTGTGTAACCCCCATTGGGTCTCAGCATGCTAGCCCACCCACCTGACCTTCCTGGAAGCTGCTTCTGCCACTTGGGTTGTGGCAGGGGCCTCGCAACAAGCCCTGGACTTGCTAGAGGTACCACTATGCCTTGCCTGCCATCCATGCCTACAGTGACATGAGGGGAATCAGCTGGAGCCATGGCACCCCAAAGAAGGTGCCATGCTGCCCTGGGTGTTGGGCCATGAAGTGTTTGGATCTTCATTAGAGGAGGCAACTGGGGGGAAAGCAGCAAGGGGTAACCCAGGTGGTGACCTTCCTGGTGGCAGACACAGGGAGGCCTATGAGGGCCTCTGTCCCCGGCAGCTGGCATCCGGTGCCCCAGGCCTTACACTTGTTGCTCCTGGGGATGAGCATGTTTCCTTTGCTGGGGTTCACCTCTCCTCCTGATTCCCAGCAGAAACTTCACCCTTTTCACTTTTGGCTGCAAGGCAAGCGGGCTGGAGCTGTGGCCAAGGCCTATAGATTTTCACAAAGTGCTAGATGTGGCCATGCTGGCTGCAATCCTCATGGCCAGGAGATGCCCGGGTGGGAGCTACCCCAGTGGAATCCAAGGGAAAGACCTGCAAGGAAGCTGAGGACTAGGTGTGGTGTCCATGCAGAAGATGAGAGAAAATGTAGTCAGGCAAACTCCTTAGAGGGGCCCTCTGGTGAAAAGGTGCTTGATTGGGAATTAATGCAGAAGCTAGACCCTGGCTCTCCTAGGCTCATGGCCCTCTCCATTTCACCAGAGTCCAACACCTCCCTGGGGGTCCTGCCTCCTGATATCCTGTCCTCCCTGACATATGTACATCTGAAATTTGAAATCGTGGACATCAGGTGTAGTAATGTTTAGCACATATTTATTAATCTGCAATCAGATTAATCTCACATTTTACTTTTCTAATTTGATGACTTTTTCTATTCTTGTCTAGTTGTCTGGCTAGGGCTTCCAGCACTATGTCAAATAGAAATGGGGAGAGTAGGCTACCTCAGCTTGTTCTTGATTTTAGAGGTAATACTTTTGGTATTTCAAGGTTGACAATGATATAAGTGATGGGCTTTTAATTTATGACCATTATAGGGTTGAAAAAATTCCTTCAGTATCTGTTTTTTATTTTTTGTCATCTGAGGGTATTATGGGGGTACAAATATTTTTGGTTTCATGGATTGCTTTTATAGTGGTTGGGTCATGGTTGTCAGTGTGCCAGTTACCCAGGTAATGTTTGTTATACACATCAGGTAGGTTTTTGCCCATACCGCACACCTCTGTTGCCCCTGCTTGATTTCCATTGATTTATACCTCCTTCTAGGCACATGTGTGCTCACGGGTTAGTTCCAATTTAATAGTGGATATATGTAGTGTTTGTTTTTTAATTTATACCTTACTTCATGTAGGAGGATGTCTCTACTTCCATTCATATTGCTTCAAAAAGCATTAAGACATCCTTAATGGCTGAGTAGCTTTCTGAGGTATACATATACCACATTTTGTTAATGCCCTCATGAACCTATCCCTGGAGCTGTGTTACTAGGATGACATAAGTAGATCTAGGATCTAGGTTCAAAAAAGTAGATTGTTAAAAGATGAATAAAATTTTTAGAACTTAAGCTAGATAAACAGGAGATTACTTTCCTCAAGATTTTTCTCTTTTTTTCCCTTTTAAAATTTTCATTTAATTTGAAATCTTAAAGGAAGTTGCTAGAGAATATGCTTTCCAAACCTATATTTTTAAAACAAAGATGTCATAAGAATTATACTTTGGGAAAAAATAAAAAAGAATTACACTTTGGGAGTAGACACAATTTCATTTAATTGTGAATACCCCTAGTAGATTGAATTTAGAATAGGATAATTTTTATTCTCAGCAACTGATTAAACAAGGATAATATTCTGATGTACATTCTTCAGTATCATTTGAATCCTAAATCCTCTATTATAAGTTAATAGAAAATGTATGTATTTCTAGAAAGTTCATTACATTTTCTGTTACAAACTATAGCTCTTGGCCCAAGCATAGTGAAACCTGGAGAGCCTTTTGTATCCACACAGATCTAGCAGATTGAAAACTGCTAGAAGAAACCCAAAATGCAAAACTGATTTTTACCATTGATAACCTGGTATTTTCTGGGACAGCCTGGGAGACTGAAGGCAGGGGGATGCTAGGCTAGAAAAGCCAAGTGAAATCTCCCACAGACTTGTGTTTCCTTGAAGATAAAATCCTACTGGACAGTAGAGGCCTACAATAATGCAACCAGTTTCTCCCTGAAGGCAGGCCCCAGATTTTGAATTTGCACAGGGCAGGAAGTTTCTGAATTAAAATCTGGATGGAGCATGGCTAAGGAATTATAAGAAACAGAAATAGGCTGATTTTTGCTAACCCCTATCTCTGCTCAGTCCCTGGGTGCAAGGACAACCACAGCCCTTGGCAAAGAAGGGCAAAATTTGCTTGGCCTTGATTTTTAATATGGTGGCACAGCTTCATAATTCTCCTGACCTTTTGGGTTTTAAATGAGAGTCAGAAAGTTACCAGAGTATAACCCACTCTATCTACCTAATAAAGGAAAAGGGGAACTGTGTGGTAAAGACATCATGCAGAGACTTTATTGTTCTCTTAGACACAATCACCAGCATGCAATCAAATATAATAGACATCTGAATAGGCAGGAAAATGTGACCAAAGTAAGAGAAAATAAATAATAAACCACATATCCACAGATATTTGATTTAGCACACTAAGAGGAAAATGTAAATAGTTAAGAAAAATGAGCAAAGTGCATGAAAACATGAAAACTATTTTTAAAATTCAACAGAGAAGTAGATTTTAAACAGCAATAAAATTGACAGTCTAGAATAAAAATATACTCTATCTAAAATTAAAAACTAATTAGAAGTCTCTTTGCCTTTTTCTCGTCACAACAATGTGGCTATTCATTGTCTATGGCAAACCTATCTTACTCTGTAAGTTTATACCTTGCTCTTACTCTGTAAACCTGCCTTTCTCTTTACCAATAAACTTGGTTTAAAAAAACTAATTATTTATGTTTCATGGTAGCCTGGATAAAACAGAATACAGAATTAATAAACCTAAAGAAAGTCAGTATAAAATATGTAAAGAGAAGCACAGAAAGAATAGCAATAACAAAACAGAGAGAGAGAGAAAAAAAAAATAAAACTCTGGGAACCACAACCAAAGATTTAACATATATTCACAGTTCCGGAGGAGAATAGAGGGAAATTGGGGCAAGAGTGATATTTGAAGAAAAAAATACCTATCTTCTAAAATTGATGAAAGATATCAATCTGCAGATTCAAAAAGTTTGATAAACCCCAAAGAATTAAAACAAACATGAGAATATGGACACATCTTAAAGTATAGAATATCAAATCAAATGAAAGAAACAAATCTTGAAAAGAGCCAGAGGAAAAGAATACATTACCTACAAAGGAGAAACAATTATACTGATAGCTGAATTCTCAAAGGAAACTGAAAGACAGAAGACAAAGAAGTAACATTTTTAATTTGCTTGGCTTGGGGGGAGGGAGTAAAAGAAAAACTGCCGATCTAAAATACTACACCCAGTAAATATATTCTCCAAAAAATAAAAGTGAAATAAAGATGTTTTCAGACAAATAAAAGTTTAATTCATCACCAATAACTTTGCACTAGGAGATGTACTAACGTAAGTTCTTCAGGCTGTAGAGAAATGAGCCTAGATGAAAGTTAGTAGAAATTGCAGGAAGAACGTTAGAGCAATAGAAATAGTAAATATAAGATTATGTTGACTGCTTAAAAAAATAGTTAAAATAGGGCAGCGCCTGTGGCTCAGTCGGTAAGGCGCCGGCCCCATATACGGAGGGTGGCAGGTTCAAACCCGGCCCCGGCCAAACTGCAACCAAAAAATAGCCGGGCATTGTGGCGGGCACCTGTAGTCCCAGCTACTCGGGAGGCGGAGGCAAGAGAATCGCTTAAGCCCAGGAGTTGGAGGTTGCTGTGAGCTCTGTGAGGCCACGGCACTCTACCGAGGGCCAGAAAGTGAGACTCTGTCTCTACAAAAAAAAAAAAAATAGTTAAAATAATGTATGAGACTTACTACATATGTAAAAGTGAAAACATATGAATATATGACAATAATAGCATGAAGGACAAGAGGCAGTAAGTGAAGTTAAGCCATAATTGTAAGCTCTTTCATTGTTCAGGTAAAACTTGAGGAAGGTGTTGTTTTATATGAGGTTCAATTAAGTTATGAATTTATCCAAGAAGAAGTGCTACATACCTCATTGCTGAATATCACTATGGTCGCCTTCAGTGTACTCCCCTTGGGAAGCTATGCACCTGTGCCAGCACCTAGTTCATCCTTCAAAGCAATTTTGGAACTCTTTTCCTAGAATGGCCAAGAGAACTGTCATCATATGAGGTCTGACAATTAAGTTCGAAAACTCATTCTTGAAGACATGTTTTTAAGGGTGTGCTAGGTGCTGGCATCAATGCATAGCTTCCCAAGGGGAGTACTTTGAAGGTGATCATAGTGACATTCGGCAGTGGGGTATGTAGTATTTATTCTAGGATGAGTTTGTGAACAGCAACCCTGTAGTTGCTCAGGAATGCATTTTGGGAGTAAATATTAGTGAAAGGAATCAAAGGAATTATGTGGAATAAATACCTCAACTCTTCATTTAATAAAGCAATAATTATCTAAAATATTCACAGTTTTAGAGAACAATAAGAATTGAATATGATGAGAATTGATGCTCTTCATTTTAGAAATATAATACCCAATAAAGGTCAACATTGAAAGGTAGGACATATAGAAGTGGTTAGAAACCAGCACACAATAATACCCTTTATGACTAGTTTAATATCTGTTCCCAACTTCCCCCTTCCATTTAAACTTAATCCCCAGCACATAGCATAGCATCTGGTATGTGTCAGATTCTCAAAAGAATACCTTCTGAATAAATAGACTTGCCTGACTTGCAGTGCTACCTTAGCACTGTCTCAGCTCTGTTTCCATATGTGTCTTTTTAGTTTCTCTGAGCATAGGGGCTGCACCTGATGTGGCTTCTGATTCTCCCACAGCAAGTGTGGTTCACGCAGAGCACACACTGATAATTTTAGAGGCACAGAAGCAGGACTTTGTACTTTTTTTTAGCACCTATTATCATTGGTAATATGAATGCTATATGATAATATACAAATTGGTAAAGTGAAAATCATCTTTGAACAAAACTTGCCTTTTGAAAAACATATTGAACAACGATCATGATGCCCAGCATTCTACTGGGTGCTACATGTGTAATATTTCTCTTTTTTTTGCCATGTCCAATTTTCTTTTTTTATTAAACCATAGCTGTGTACATTAGTATGATCTCGTGTATTATTTCTCATCCTAAAACATCTTTCCAAAATGACAAGCCACAGACTGGGAGAAAATATTCGTCACACATATATCTGACAAAGAACTTGTATCTAGAATATGTAAAGAACTCTGACACCTAAATAACAAGAAAATAACTCAATTTTTAAATAGGCAAAAGATTTGAACAGACATCTCACCAAAGAAGACATACAAGTGGGAAATAAACAAATAGAAAACTATTCAACATCATGAGTCATTTATGGAAATGCAAATTAAAACCCCAGTGAAAAACCACTACACTCTCACTAAAATGGTTAAAACTTAAAAGACTGTCAACAAGTGATGACCATGAAATAGAGCCACTGGAACTCTTATATGCTGCCATTGGGACTATAAAAAGGTACAATAACTTTGAAAAATAGTTTAACAATTTTTTTTGTTTTTGACTACTTATATTTAATAGAATAAGTAAAAGCTACTTTTAGCATTTGAATTAAGTGCACATATGTGCGTGCACATACAGAGGACAAGTTCCTCAGCTTTGAACAATATGAACTTCACATATGATAATTATACTGTCTCTGAGAAAAAAATCGTTAACTTACTTCACGTATGTTTACTGGGGACTAACAGTAGTTCTCTCAAATAAAGAGTAAAGACACCAGGTCACAAAGTGCCAACTCTCAGCACCAGAGAGACTTAAACCTTCACAGGTGAAATGACGTTACAAATCAGAGACTCGCCCAACTAGTTCTGTGGAACTATTACTTTTCTCAAATGGAAAAAAAATCCAAGTTTATGATAAATACATTTAAAAAGTTAGGTCTCTTTTAAAAATCCTTAGAAGTGTATTTTATAATGCTATATAAAATAAAATTGCTGGTTTATAAGAAAATGCTCAGTTTCAGAGTTATGAAAAACGAAATGAACTGGAAACACAGATTACGTAAACTGATGTCCCAGAAAGGAAAATTAAAAGCAGTCTTTTGGAGAAAGAAGTAGTAAAACTCAGTGAGTATTTGCCCTGATACACCTGAAAACTGTTTTGTGGACAGCCAATACTGAATGGAAATTCTAAAACGCCACCTGATACCTTTAATCAACACTAAATCAAGTCTGAGGCAAGGCGCCGAATGGACAATAATTGAATGGGAAGATAGTAACTCCCTTCCTTGATAGATAATCTTTAGCCATCAGAATTCAGTTATTTGATGTCTTGGGAAGCAGTGGCCATTGAGTTTTCCTTTCTGATCTGTAGAGACTCACTGCCGATGGACAATAATTCTCGAAGTTCCTTATTTTCAAGCTCTAATTGGGCTAGTTTTTCCTGAATCTTACAAAACTGGTCATCATCCACCTGAACCGCTTTCCTCATCACTTCTCCCATTTCACAGATTCTGTCAATCTGACTTTCAGTTTCTGCAGAGTGAGACTGGTGAGCTTTCAGGACTGGTTCAGCATCCACTGCTTTTTTTAGCAACCATTAATTGTAACATCTGTTTCCCTACTTGCTCCTGATGAGTTCCAAAGCATCCTGGTGTTCCTCCAAGGAAACCCACAGCTCTCTGTTTTCCTGCTGCAAGTCTCTAATCTGTGTGTTCTCTTGGGACAGCAGAATGTGAGGTTTGTATTTGGTCATGTCCTTCATATCGGATGCATCCTCTTGAAACTGGACAAACACAGACAGACTAAGCGCGCTGGTCTGGAAGCGCCCTCCCCGCCTCTCGCATAGCGGCCTCTCGCATAGCGGCCACTCGCCGGTGCAGGGCCGCTGACTGATCCACCAGCATCGTGTTCCCGCAGCCTCTCCAATAGCGTTTTGGCGTCTGTCAGGATTTTTTCGATGGTGCAGCTCATATCGGCGGCAAGTCCCCTGTCCAGCTCACCTGTACGATTTGCTCAAATCTTCTCTGAATCGGTCTCAGCTGTACCTAGTTTAACAATTTTTAAACTAGATTGCAAGAGGGACTTTACCTAACAATTGCAATCAGTGTAAACTGGCTTATTGTACCCTCAATGAATCCCCAGTAAAAATAAATAAATAAATAAAACAATTTTTAAACTAAACATATACCTACCATGACCCAGCCATTCCATTTCCAGAGGAAAAAAAGAAGAGTATGTCCTCACAAGACTTACACACAAATGTTCATAGTATTTTTATTTGTAAAAGCTGAAAACTAGAATAAATGTTCATTAGAATAAGAATACGTAAAACAGATTGTGATGTATTTATACAATAGAGGATATTTGGCAATAAAAAGCATGATTTGTACAAATAATCAACACATTGAAAATGGCATAAATGTATTATGATCTATGTAAAAAAGACTTAATAAAAAATTGTAATGTTCTTTAGATTTTATAGGTATGCAAATAAATAATTTGTCAATAGCTATATTTAAAAAAAAAGCATGAACCATTGATGTATGTAAGGTGGATAAATCTCAACATAATGACACTGTGTAAGAGAAGCCAGACCAAGAAAAGAGTATGCACTGCATAATTCCATTTAGAGAACATTTTGAAGTTCTGACTTCTCTATAGTGACAGAAGCAAAGCACTGGTTGCCTGGGGATGGATATAGGAGAGCAAGCAGGGACAGGGAGGGAGAGGTGATAGGAATTACAAGGGGACAACAGAAAACTTTGAGGGGTGCTCTGGAAACTAACTTTTAGCTCTATATTCTCAATGTTTTCCACAATATCTGGCACAGAGCAAACAGTCAGTGTTTGCTGGATGAATAAATTAATAAGTAAGCAAGTAAGGCTATTTTTTCCTTGAAGGTTGGTTAAGAAAGCAAGAGTGGTAAATAGAACTAAATTGTGTGTGTGTGCAAGATGGTAAAGGTTTCCAAATAGGAAAGGTTTCCAAATAATAGAGTAGGCAGAAGTAAAGAAATTGGAAATAAAGAGAGAGAAAAGACAATAGATAGGTAAAATTTTTATGAATATTGATTTGGAGACAGCCACAATAAAAGGATATTTTTAGACAAGTGAGAAAATTTGAAGATGAATGGGCTATTAGTTGATACCAAACAATTGTTATTAATCTTGTAAGGTCTGATAATGGCATTGTAACTGTATAAGAATATGTCCATTCTTCAAAGACATAAAAACAAAAATATGTAAGATGAAATATTATAAAACCTGAGATTTACTGATAGATGAGGTCAAATCTAGTAACTGCTGAATCTGGGTAACAGATACATGAGTTAATTATTCTACTGTCTATATTTTCATACATGTGTGCACAGTTTCATAATAAAGAGCTTGTCTTAGTCATTCACATTTCACTATGAACAGCATCCAACAAAGAGAAAATAGAAAGAATAATGGGTGGAACACAAGAAGAGTGTTCCAGGTCATGACTTAGCACCTTAGGAGAGTTACTCTGTAGGAATCTCACCTTCTTCATCTGCACAACAGAGATAAACAGTCCCTGGCCCATCTTAAGTCACTAGGCTATCATCATTTTCAAGTAAGATAATGTACACAAGGGCATTTTGAAATAAAATCTTTAAATGACTATGGCACTGCAATATTAATTGAGACAGAGCCACTGCCAGGTACATGTTGTCTGTGCAGAACAAGAAGGGAGACCCCTCTAGGTGGAGGAGGACATCAGACTCCCCCTGGGCTGACACAGCCCCCACAGTGTGCTGGGCGGGCACAGGTGGGCCTCCAGGGAAAGCAAAGACATGGGGGGTGAAACTCAGTGGGGTTTCTTGTCACTCCCCCCCGGTTGGCTGCTTTGAGTCAGTCTGAAAACTAGACTTTCTGCAGCAAGCTTCCTCTGTGTGGAGACACAATCTTTTCCTCCTAACTAGGAGGAAGCAGCCTGAGTGAGTTTGAGTGGAAAAGAGTAGGAGCCCAAGTCCCCATCGACACATGAATGGATTAATAAATCGTGGTATATGTACACCATGGAATATTTTGCAGCCTTAAAGAAAGATAGAGACTTTACCTCTTTCATGTTTACATGGATGGAGCCGGAACATATTCTTCTTATCTCAAGAATGGATAAAAAAAAGTATCCAATGTACTCAGCCCTACTATGAAACCAATTTATAAACACCCACACTTCCATATGAAAGCTATAACCCAACTACAGCCCAAAATGAAGGGGAAAGAGGAGGGGGAGAGAAAAGGATGGGTGGAGTGAGGGTAATTGGTGGGACCACACCCATGGTGCATTTTACAAGGGTACATGTTAAATCTACGAAGTGTAGAATACAAATATCTTAACACAATAACTAAGAAAATGAGGTGAAGGCTATGTTAACCAGTTTGATGCAAGTATTTCAAATTGTGTATAAAACCAGCACATTGTACCCCATGATTGCATTAATGTACACAGCTATGATTTAATAATTTAAAAAAGTGCATAGGACCCTTGGCAAATCAAAAGTGCGTAGGACCGTTGGCAAATCATAGATAACTTGCAATATCACCTACCAAAGGACAGAGTCACTTGGAGTAAGTGACACCTTTGGCAATTCATAGGCACCTACCAAAGGGATGTTAAGACCTTTGACAAAATAAGCCACTCCCTGTTTATCCTACCAATGGGAATGACAATTGAAAAGGGAGAGAGCTTTTTTAAAAAAGGAAAAAGAATTTCAGGAAGGCAATTGGTGGCTCCTGGTCCGTGGAGTTGCAACAGTTCCAGATTGATGAAGAAGATGATGAGGTGATACAGCAGGTTCAATCAGAACAGGATGTGGAGGAATATGAGTCTCTGAACTCTGTGTCCTCCCATCCATTGACACCTTCACACCTCATTAAAGCTAAGCAGAATCAAACCCAAAAAGTCAGGGAATGTGAAACTTGTGAGAGTTCTAGTCCTTCCTCAGATGAGGAGGTATGTGACACAAATACTAAAGGAGACACCTGGATAACTATTATGGCAACTCAGATTAAACAGAAGACTGGTGGAATGATCTCACAGTTAAGACTACCCATATATAACCCCCTTATGAAGATAGCTCTCCCACCACTCCAGTTATGAAAGCACTGTTAGAGGGTCGCCAAATGGGAGACTTTACTTTGGAAGATACTTTGGGGCTCTTTCCTGTTACAGTTACTGATATCTCTCCCAATCTGCAATATCCTCAAGGGGGCCAACACTTCAGTCATCATATGCTTACTTTTAAGATTTTAAAAGATTTAAAATAGGCTGTAACATGGTATGGAATGCAGTCACCATTTCTCAGAGGCTTATTGCAGGGACTTGCGCAAGAACAGCAACTTATTCCTCTGATTGGGAAATGATGGCCAAAACTTTTCTCAAATCTGGTCAATATTTGCAATTTAAGACTTGGTAGAAGGAAGAGGCTGACCTGATAAGTCACCAGAACCAGCAGAGGAATGTTCCCATAACTTCAGAACAGCTCACTGGCTCTGGTCAGTGGGTAGGCATTCTGAAACGACTTCAATATGATGATATAGCTATAATACAAACAGCTGTGCTGTCTTCAAGCCTGGGAAAAGGTTCAGGTACCTGGAGATGTCTCTAAATCTTTTATTAAGGTAATGGCGGTCTGGAAACGAACCTTACACTGACTTTTTAACACGATTAAAAATGTCAGTAGACAAAGCCAGAACTTAGAGATATGCTTTTTCAAACCTTAGCATTTGAGAATGCTAACTTTGAGTGTCAAAAGGTTTTGTGTCCTTTGAGACACAAATGCCCCTCTACAGGAATATATATGAGCATGCTCTGATTTGGGAACCAAACCCTACAAGGCTAATCTTCTTGCTGCTGCCCTAAAAGATATGTTCAAATCAAACTTTGTTACATGCCACAATTGTGGGAAGCCAGGCCATATAAGAAAAGAGTGCTGTAAAAGAAATAGCAATCAGAATACCAATGGCAAGGGTAATCTCAATAATCAAAAGAGACTAGGAAAATGCAATCCCCCAGGGGTATGCCCCAGGTGTAAAAAAGGGTTCCACTGGGCTAATGAGTGCTGCTCCAATTTAATAAGAATGGAACCCCTTTACAGCAGGGAAACTGTCAGCGGACCCAACCCGGGGCCCACAGACAAAAAATACAATATGGGTATGGGGATTTACCCACTCACCAGCAACTTCAGCCCATCCAATCCCTTTTACATGTCACCCCAGGTAATGCTACTTTAGATTTACCAGCAAGTGATAATGTTCTTGTACTTCCTAGAAATTAAGAACAGGAATATGCAGTCCTATTCCCTCAGACTCTGTTGGGCTATTAATGGGAAAATGTGGTTTAACACACAATTGTTATCAATAGTGACTTTGTAGGGAAAATACAAATCATGATCTCATTAAACCAACCCACTCAAATTCTAGCCGGACAAAAGATTGCCCAGTTGTTGCTTCTACCTTACATTAAACTACAAAATATTAATAAAAAAAGTACTGATGATCTTGGCAGTACAAACAGTGTTTTTTGGCAAATGTCTATTGATAAGAATAGGACTCAACTAACACTCACCCTGAAGACATATTCTTACTACAGCCTTGTTCACCCTTAATTTTTTGAATCTCAACAATGATGGAAACACAGCTGCTGAACATCACTGGACATCTCTTACCCATCCACCACCTTCCCAAGTGCAGCAACTTATTTTCTATAAGAAACCCAGTATGTCTGAATAGAAACCTGGTTATGTGCTACATTGGGGTCAAAAGTTTGCTCATATCATTGCAGAACAACAAGAAAAGCAGTGATTGCCTGCTCACTGTATCAAACCTTAACATGAGCAGACCTCACCAACACCTTGATGAATCTGTCTTCGGTAACTCCTTCTATTGATACAAGGTTCCCTCATCCCAGCCTGAATAGGGAACCTCAATTTCCTAGGCTTGAAATCATTTTACTCCAAATTACCCACCCCAATTTTCACGTACTGTGAACCCTAGATCAACCTCCTCTGAGAAACGGCTAACCGCCTCCCATATCGCCATCCATCCTCAGCAGGAAGTAGCTTGGAGCCATCAGTGCCCCTTTTCCCTAACAGCAGTTAGACCTTCTGAGAGGGAGGATTGATATAGGGTTCCACCACTGAAGGAGTCCCCCAATGTCTAGGCCCAGGTGAGATTAACAGAGATGAGAGAATCTTTTATTGGATGTATATCCCTAATCCTTCCTTTACTGCTTCTTCAGACACTACCCTTTCCTCACCTGACACTCCAATCTATATTAATGTGCAGAAGCAGGAAACTTCAGGCATTGATCAATACTTCCTATGGAAGCATCAAGGACCCCCTGGGTCAGCCTGAAACAGTTAGGTGATGAATACAACATGTCACACATCCCCTTTCTTTGGTGAAGGCCCTCACTGATTCCTCTGATATAGTTTTGCTAACTATTCTGTGCCTTTTTTTCTTTTTTCTGCCCAACTAAAAGGAGAGCCACTTGAACAAGTGAAATAAAACAACTGCAGGTTTCTCCCTGACCCTGTGCAAGAATGTCTTAAACAAGAAACGGGGATATGTAGGAACCAGAACACCAGGCTAGCAGAGACAAGCAGCTTTGAAACATACCAGAAAATGCTGAGAAACACTGGGCTAGCAGAGACAAGCAGCGGTCTTTGAAACATATTAACAAACAGACCCAGGAAGTTAAAGAGCAGATGTTGGGAATTAGAAATTGAACAGCTGTGGAACTCCAGCATGGGGACTGGGCTCGGGTAGAGGGAGCACATGCAATAAATAGCAACTGCAGAGGTTGCATGGGGCCTTTCCCCTGACACGTAAGGGAGGCCCTACTCCTGCAAGCTTCGACCAATCCATGGTCCAGCCTGCTTCCTTGCTAACAGCATTGGCAAGCAAGGAATAAAATTATTCCTAATGTGCCCTGGCATGTTAAAATTATGATAAAAAGGAGCAAATCGTACAGGTGAGCTGGACAGGAGTCTTGCCGCTGCTATGAGCTGCACCATCGAAAAAATCCTGACAGACGCCAAAACGCTATTGGAGAGGCTGCGGGAACATGATGCAGCCGCCGAGTCGCTGGAGGATCAGTCAGCGGCCCTGCACCGGCGAGTGGCCGCTATGCGAGAGGCGGGACGGCGCTTCCAGACCAGCGCGCTTAGTCTGTCTGTGTTTGTCCAGTTTCAAGAGGATGCATCCGATATGAAGGACATGACCAAATACAAACCTCACATTCTGCTGTCCCAAGAGAACACACAGATTAGAGACTTGCAGCAGGAAAACAGAGAGCTGTGGGTTTCCTTGGAGGAACACCAGGATGCTTTGGAACTCATCAGGAGCAAGTAGGGAAACAGATGTTACAATTAATGGTTGCTAAAAAAAGCAGTGGATGCTGAACCAGTCCTGAAAGCTCACCAGTCTCACTCTGCAGAAACTGAAAGTCAGATTGACAGAATCTGTGAAATGGGAGAAGTGATGAGGAAAGCGGTTCAGGTGGATGATGACCAGTTTTGTAAGATTCAGGAAAAACTAGCCCAATTAGAGCTTGAAAATAAGGAACTTCGAGAATTATTGTCCATCGGCAGTGAGTCTCTACAGATCAGAAAGGAAAACTCAATGGACACTGCTTCCCAAGACATCAAATAACTGAATTCTGATGGCTAAAGATTATCTATCAAGGAAGGGAGTTACTATCTTCCCATTCAATTATTGTCCATTCGGCGCCTTGCCTCAGACTTGATTTAGTGTTGATTAAAGGTATCAGGTGGCGTTTTAGAATTTCCATTCAGTATTGGCTGTCCACAAAACAGTTTTCAGGTGTATCAGGGCACATACTCACTGAGTTTTACTACTTCTTTCTCCAAAAGACTGCTTTTAATTTTCCTTTCTGGGACATCAGTTTACGTAATCTGTGTTTCCAGTTCATTTCGTTTTTCATAACTCTGAAACTGAGCATTTTCTTATAAACCAGCAATTTTATTTTATATAGCATTATAAAATACACTTCTAAGGATTTTTAAAAGAGATCTAACTTTTTAAATCTATTTATCATAAACTTGGATTTTTTTTCCATTTGAGAAAAGTAATAGTTCCACAGAACTAGTTGGGCGAGTCTCTGATTTGTAACGTCATTTCACCTGTGAAGGTTTAAGTCTCTCTGGTGCTGAGAGTTGGCACTTTGTGACCTGGTGTCTTTATCACATCTTAGGTCACAAGTCTAACCTCAGTAAATTTAAAGGAATAGAAATTATTCCTCGCATCTTCTTGGACCACCATGGAATAAAAATTGAGCTCAGTAACAACAGGAATCTGCATACTCATACAAAAACATGGAAGTTAAATAACCTTATGCTGAATGATAGCTGGGTCAGAGATGAGATTAAGAAGGAAATTGGGCCTCCTTCCCGAGGGGCTGCTGCGAGGAGGCGTAACGTAAAGCCCCGGCATGGCGGCCGCTGCGGGGGCGGAGCCGGTGAACTTTGAAACAGACTCTTGAGTTGACAGGTTTCTGCGTTTGGTTAAGAAGCACTGAACGAATGCAGCAGATGACTGAGTGAGTTAAGTTGTTGTGCTGTAAAAAGAATCTCCTTGTAAGGCTGTCGTGACCCAAAGATCCCAGGCTCTGTGTTCATAGTGCACTAAGTGCCTACCAGGTTGCCACTTGAAAAACTAGTACACATCAATGAAAGAAAATATGCTTTTCTCGGAGGCGGAGCAAGATGGCAGCCGAGTAACAGCTTCCTTGCATCAGGGGCACCATGAGTCTGGGGAAATAGGACTCCAAGCATCTCTGGCTGGTGGGATCTGCCTATCATCACCCCTGAGAGGATACAGGGAGTCAGCGAGAGACTTCTGGACCCCAAGAGGAGGACTAAAACAGTGGAAAAATGGCAAGTGGTCGCATGTGTTCAATCCGTCTAAACCCACCCGCAACTGTAAGTTCAGTAGCAACGAGACTGCAAACCAGAAAGGCCTTACCTGTGAATTGTTTTGGTGTCTTTGGACTTGGCACTCAGCTGAACTGCCTTGGGGAGAGCCTGAGCGGGAGTGCGGAGAACTTTGGCCTTTGTCTAGGGCCCCAGTCTGAGCCGCTGAGCCAGACGGAGCTAATAGTGTTTGGCTGTGGGTCACAGGGAGCCATTGTGAGTGATCTGCCCCGGCAAGCTCCGACCTCAGGGTCGCAGAGCTAGAATTGGGTGGGAGCTGGTAACCCAGTGACCAAGTAGCCTAAGGGCGGGGTCTGAGCCGCTTTGCAGCCCTAACCCTCGGGGGCAGAGGGAGACCAGTTTTAGCACACAGGGTAAGTGGATAGCCACTTCAACACCGATTCCAGCGACAAGCACTTCCCTGGGAAAGCTTCTGCTCAGCAAGTGAAAAAGCTCAAAGTGCCTTTTAAGTGGGCTGAAGAGAGATTTAGGGTGTCTACCTGCTGGGGTTTGAGAAACTAGCAGCCTCCAGTCTATCAGAACTGTGATCTCATACCCCAGAAGACCACGTGTTGCCCAGACAATATTCAATAACATATACATACTGCTTTGTTTTTGGTTGTGTTTTTTTTTCTTTTTTTGGTTTGGTTGTTTTTTTTGTTTATTTTGATGTTGTTGTTGTTGTTTTGTTTTTTAAGTTCAACCTTTTCCATACAGATCCTTTTTCTTTCTCAATTTTTCTAGTTTAATTATAATTTCCCATTGCTGCCTATTTCAATAATTAGAACTTCATTTTTGTTAGTGTTTCTACTGCTATTATTTGGTTTTCCACCCAATTTTATCCCGTAAAGTTTTCTGTTTGCTTGTTTTGGTTTGATTTATAGCATTTTTGTCTTTCCTCTCTACTTGGTGGAGGTGGGGTACTGTGTCTGATCAGGTTAGCAAAGAGCTGCTGACTTCAGGGGAACCACCCAACTGGGCACCCCCAGAAGGTGGTTTCTTTTTAAGGTTGTATCAAAGTACCCTACTGTACACCTATATTGCTCTGTTTCCCTCTTTCTGTGCCTCTCTTCTTTTTGTCAATATTCCTTTTAGCCACCCCCTCTCCCTTCTCTATTTTTCATTTTTTTTTCTTATCACTCGGTCCTCCTCTCTTTCATCCCTTTTTTGCTCTTCAACCTTCTCACCCTTCTGGTCCTGTAACCTTAGTCCACAGGCACAAGAATAAAGAGCAAGAGGAAGTGAAAGGAAAATTAGGGCAAGGAAACAGATAAAAGAAATCACTCATGAGGAAGAATCAGCAGAAAACTCCAGGCAACATGAAGAACCAGTCCAGAACAACCCTGCCAAGGGACCATGAGGTAGCTACTGCAGAGGATTCCACCTATACACAAATGTTAGGAATGACAGAAAGGGAATTTAGAATACACATGTTGAAAACAATAAAAGAAATGATGGAAACAATGAAGGAAACTGCTAATAAAGTGGAAAATAACCAAAAGGAAATCCAAAAACAGAATCAAATAAGAGATGAACGATATGAAGAATATAAAAAGGATATAGCAGAGCTGAAGGAAATGAAACAGTCAATTAGGGAACTTAAAGATGCAATGGAAAGTATCAGCAACAGGTTAGACCATGCAGAAGAAAGAATTTCAGAGGTAGAAGAAAAAGTTTTTGAGATAACTCAGATAGTAAAAGAGGCAGAAAAGAAGAGAGAGAAAGCAGAACGTTCACTGTCAGAATTATGGGACTTTATGAAGCGTTCCAACAAACGAGTTATAGGAATCCCAGAAGGGGAAGAAGAATGCCCCAGAGGAATGGAAGCCATACTGGAGAATATTATAAAAGAAAATTTCCCAAATATCACCAAAGATTCTGACACACTGCTTTCAGAGGGCTATCGGACCCCAGGTCGCCTCAACTCTAACCGAGCTTCTCCAAGACACATTGTGATGAACCTGTCCAAAGTCAAGACAAAAGAAAAGATTCTGCAAGCTGCCAGGAGTAAGCGCCAGTTGACCTACAGGGGCAAATCCATCAGAGTGACCGCAGACTTCTCTAATGAAACTTTCCAAGCAAGAAGACAATGGTCATCTACCTTTAATCTACTTAAACAGAACAATCTCCAGCCCAGAATTCTGTACCCTGCTAAGCTAAGCTTCAAAATTGACGGAGAAAACAAATTGTTTACGGATATACAAACATTGAGGAAATTCGCCACAACAAGACCAGCTCTACAGGAAATACTTCAACCTGTTCTGCACACTGACCACCACAATGGATCAGCAGCAAAGTAAGAACTCAGAAATTAAAGGGCAGAACCTAACCTCCCCACTGATGCAAAAGATAAAACTAAGCAATGCACTCTCACAAAATGAGACGAATAGAATACTACCACACTTATCAATTATCTCAATAAATGTTAATGGCTTGAATTCCCCACTGAAGAGACATAGATTGGTTGACTGGATTAAAAAACACAAGCCATCCATTTGCTGTCTGCAAGAAACACACCTGGCTTCAAAAGACAAATTAAAGCTCCGAGTCAAGGGTTGGAAGACAATTTTTCAGGCAAATGGAATTCAGAAGAAAAGAGGAGTTGCAATCTTATTTTCAGTTACATGTGGATTTAAAGCAACTGAAGTCAAAAAAGACAAAGATGGTCATTTTATATTGGTCAAGGGAAAAATACAACAAGAAGACATTTCAATTGTAAATATTTATGCACCCAATTTACATGCTCCTAGATTCTTGAAACAGACCTTACTCAGTCTGAGCAATATGATATCTGATAATACCATAATAACAGGGGACCTTAACACTCCTCTTACAGAGCTGGACAGATCCTCTAAACAGAAATTAAACAAGGATATAAGAGATTTAAATGAGACCCTAGAACAACTGTGCTTGATAGACGCATATAGAACACTCCATCCCAAAGATAAAGAATATACATTCTTCTCATCACCCCATGGAACATTCTCCAAAATTGATCATATCCTGGGACACAAAACAAATAACAACAGAATCAAAAGAATTGAAATTTTACCTTGTATCTTCTCAGACCATAAGGCACTAAAGGTGGAACTCAACTCTAACAAAAATGCTCGACCCCACCCAAAGACATGGAAATTAAACAATCTTCTTTTGAATAACAGAAGGGTGCAGGAAGAAATAAAACAGGAAATCATTAACTTCCTTGAGCATAACAACAATGAAGACACAAGCTACCAAAACCTGTGGGATACTGCAAAAGCAGTTTTGAGAGGAAAATTCATCGCTTTAGATGCCTACATTTGAAAAACAGAAAGAGAGCGCATCAACAATCTCACAAGAGATCTTATGGAATTGAAAAAAGAAGAACAATCTAAGCCTAAACTCAGTAGAAGAAAAGAAATATCCAAAATCAAATCAGAGATCAATAAAATTGAAAACAAAAGAATCATTCAGAAAATTAATGAAACAAGGAGTTGGTTTTTTGAAAAAATAAATAAAATAGATAAACCATTGGCCAGACTAATGAGGAATAGAAAAGTAAAATCTCTAGTAACCTCAATCAGAAATGATAAAGGGGAAATAACAACTGATCCCACAGAGATACAAGAGATCATCTCTGAATACTACCAGAAACTCTATGCCCAGAAATTTGACAATGTGAAAGAAATGGATCAATATTTGGAATCACACCCTCTCCCTAGACTCAGTCAGGAAGAAATAGAGCTCCTGAACAGACCAATTTAAAGCACTGAAATCAAAGAAACAATAAAAAAGCTTCCAACTAAAAAATGCCCTGGTCCAGATGGCTTCACTCCAGAATTCTATCAAACCTTCAAGGAAGAGCTTATTCCTGTACTGCAGAAATTATTCCAAAAAACTGAGGAAGAAGGAATCTTCCCCAACACATTCTATGAAGCAAACATCACCCTGATACCAAAACCAGGAAAAGACCCAAGCAAAAAGGAGAATTTCAGACCAATCTCACTCATGAATATAGATGGAAAAATTCTCAACAAAATCCTAGCCAATAGATTACAGCTTATCATCAAAAAAGTCATTCATCATGATCAAGTAGGCTTCATCCCAGGGATGCAAGGCTGGTTTAACATACACAAGTCTATAAACGTTATCCACCATATTAACAGAGGCAAAAATAAAGATCACATGATCCTCTCAATAGATGCAGAAAAAGCATTTGATAAAATCCAGCATCCTTTTCTAATTAGAACACTGAAGAGTATAGGCATAGGTGGCACATTTCTAAAACTGATTGAAGCTATCTATGACAAACCCACAGCCAATATTTTACTGAATGGAGTAAAACTCAAAGCTTTTCCTCATAGAACTGGAACCAGGCAAGGTTGTCCTCTGTCACCTTTACTATTCAGCGTAGTGCTGGAAGTTCTAGCCAATACAATTGGCGAGACAAGGAAATAAAGGGAATCCAAATGGGAGCAGAGGAGGTCAAACTCTCCCTCTTTGCTGACGACATGATCTTATACTTAGAGAACCCCAAAGACTCAACCACAAGACTCCTAGAAGTCATTAAAAAATACAGTAATGTTTCAGAATATAAAATCAATGTCCACAAGTCAGTAGCTTTTGTGTACACCAATAACAGTCAAGATGAGAAGCTAATTAAGGACACAACTCCCTTCACCATAGTTTCAAAGAAAATGAAATACCTAGGAATATACCTAACGAAGGAGGTGAAGGACCTCTATAAAGAAAACTATGAAATCCTCAGAAAGGAAATAGCAGAGGATATTAACAAATGGAAGAACATACCATGCTCGTGGATGGGAAGAATCAACATTGTTAAAATGTCTATACTTCCCAAAGCAATCTACCTATTCAATGCCATTCCTATCAAAATACCAACATCGTACTTTCAAGATTTGGAAAAAATGATTCTGCGTTTTGTATGGAACTGGAAAAAACCCCGTATAGCTAAGGCAGTTCTCTGTAACAAAAATAAAGCTGGGGGCATCAGCATACCAGATTTTAGTCTGTACTACAAAGCCATAGTGCTCAAGACAGCATGGTACTGGCACAAAAACAGAGACATAGACACTTGGAATCGAATGGAAAACCAAGAAATGAAACTAACATCTTACAACCACCTAATCTTTGATAAACCAAACAAGAACATACCTTGGGGGAAAGACTCCCTATTCAATAAATGGTGTTGGGAGAACTGGATAGCCACATGTAAAAGACTGAAACTGAACCCACACCTTTCCCCACTCACAGAAATTGATTCAAGATGGATAAAGGACTTAAATTTAAGGCATGAAACAATAAAAATCCTCAAAGAAAGCATAGGAAAAACACTGGAAGATATTGGCCTGGGGAAAGACTTCATGAAGAAGACTGCCATGGCAATTGCAACAACAACAAAAATAAACAAATGGGACTTCATTAAACTGAAAAGCTTCTGTACAGCCAAGGAGACAACAACCAAAGCCAAGAGACAACCTACACAATGGGAAAGGATATTTGCATATTTTGAATCAGACAAAAGCTTGATAACTAGGATCGATAGAGAACTCAAATTAATCCACATGAAAAAAGCCAACAATCCATATATCAATGGGCAAGAGACATGAATAGAACTTTCTCTAAAGACGACAGACGAATGGCTAACAAACACATGAAAAAATGTTCATCATCTCTATATATTAGAGAAATGCAAATCAAAACCACCCTGAGATACCATCTAACCCCAGTGAGAATGGCCCACATCACAAAATCTCAAAACTGCAAATGCTGGCGTGGATGTGGAGAGAAGGGAACACTTTTACACTGCTGGTGGGACTGCAAACTAGTACAACCTTTCTGGAAGGAAGTATGGAGAAACCTCAAAGCACTCAAGCTAGACCTCCCATTTGATCCTGCAATCCCATTACTGGGCATCTACCCAAAAGGAAAAAAATACTTTTATCATAAGGACACTTGTACTAGACTGTTTATTGCAGCTCAATTTACAATCGCCAAAATGTGGAAACAGCCTAAATGCTCACCAACCCAGGAATGGATTAACAAGCTGTGGTATATGTATACCATGGAATACTATTCAGCCATTAAAAAAAATGGAGACTTTACATCCTTCGTATTAGCCTGGATGGACGCGGAAGACATTATTCTTAGTAAAGCATCACAAGAATGGAGAAGCATGAATCCTATGTACTCAATTTTGATATGAGGACAATTAATGACAATTATGGTTATGGGGGGGAAGCAGAATGAGGGAAGGAGGGAGGGAGGTGGGGCTTGGTGTGTGTCACACTTTATGGGGGCAAGACATGATTGCAAGAGGGACTTTACCTAACAATTGCAATCAGTGTAACCTGGCTTATTGTACCCTCAATGAATCCCCAACAATAAAAAAAAAAAAAAAGTCCATACTACCCAAAGCAATATACAATTTTAATGCAATCCCTATTAAAGCTGCACTGTCATACTTTAAAGATCTTGAAAAAACAATATTTCATTTTATATGGAATCAGAAAAAAACTCAAATAGCCAAGACATTAACTCGGAAATAAAAACAAAGCAGGAGGAATCATGCTACCAGACCTCAGACTACACTATACTACAAGTCGATAGTGATCAAAACAGCATGGTACTGGCTCAAAAACAGAGGTAGATGTCTGGAACAGAATAGAGAACCAAGAGATGGATCCAGCTACTTACCATTATTTGGTCTTTGACAAGCCAATTAAAAACATTCAGTGGGGAAAAGATTCCCTATTTAACAAATGGTGCTGGGTGAACTGTCTGGCAACCTGCAGAAGACTGAAACTGGATCCACACCTTTCACCATTAACTAAGATAGGCTCTCACTGGATTAAAGATTTAAACTTAAGACACAAAACTATAAAAATACTAGAAGAGAGTGCAGGGAAAACCCTTGAAGAAATCAGTTTGGGCAAGTATTTTATGAGGAGGACCTCCGGGCAACTGAAGCAGCTTCAAAAATACACTACTGGGACCTGATCAAACTAAAAATCTTCTGCACAGCCAAGAACACAGTAAGTAAAGCAAGCAGACAGCCCTCAGAATGGGAGAAGATATTTGCAGGAGGTGTCTCCGACAAAGGTTTAATAACAAGAATCCATAGAGAACTCAAATGTATAAGCAAGAAAAGAAAAAGTGATCCCATCGCAGGCTGGGCAAGGTACTTGAAGAGAAACTTCTCTGAAGAAGACAGGCGCGTGGCCTACAACATATGAAAAAATGCTCATCATCTTTAATCATCAGAGAAATGCAAATCAAAACTACTTTGAGATATCATCTAACTCCAGTAAGATTAGCCCATATCACAAAATCCCAAGATAAAGATGTTGGCGTGGATGTGGAGAAAAGGGAACACTTCTACACTGCTGGTGGGAATGCAAATTAATACATTCCTTTTGGAAAGATGTTTGGAGAACACTTAGAGATCTAAAAATAGATCTGCCATTCAATCCTATAATTCCTCTACTCGGCATATACCCAGAAGACCAAAAATTACATCATAACAAAGATATTTGTACCAGAACGTTTGTTGCAGCCCAATTCACAATTGCTAAGTCATGGAAAAAGCCCAAGTGCCCATCGATCCATGAATGGATTAATAAATTGTGGTATATGTACACCATGGAATATTATGCAGCCTTAAAGAAAGATGGAGACTTTACCTCTTTCATGTTTACCTGGATAGAGCTGAAACATATTCTTCTTAGTAAAGTATCTCAAGAATGGAAGAAAAAGTATCCAATGTACTCAGCCCTACTATGAAACTAATTTATGGCTTTCACATGAAAGCTATAACCCAGTTATAACCTAAGAATAGGGGGAAGAGGGAAGGGGAGGGGAGAGAGGGGGGTGGTGGGCAGAGGGAGGGAGATTGGTGGGATTACACCTGCGGTGCATCTTACAAGGGTATATGTGAAACTTAGTAAATGTGGAATGTAAATGTCTTAGCACAATAACTAAGAAAATGCCAGGAAGGCTATGTTAACCAGTGTGATTAAAATGTGTCAAACGGTCTGTGAAACCAGTGTATCGTGCCCCATGATCACATTAATGTACAGAGCTATGATTTAATAAAAAATAAAAATAAAAATAAAATTATGATGAAAAATAAAAAATTACTTTAATTACATGAAAGTATTCATCTTCTGTCAATCTTATTCTGAAATCTGGGTTCTTTTTATTCCACTTAATATAATTACAGCTCCATTAAATATATTTGTTATAAAATACATTTCAATGTTTTAACAAAAGGCTTCAAAATGTTTTTAAACAGTATCATCTATGAGCTCTGCATACTCTGTCACCACATGTACTTGTAATTTGCATCTAAAAAATTCTCCTGACCTTATCCCAGAAGATAATTTTACCCAATGGAGATATAAGAGACCTGGCATCAGATTTTCTTTGATATTTTCCCATGTAAATACTCAGTGCCTTTTTAAAACAGCAGTGTTCTGCAGAAAGATGATCCATTGTGCCACAATGTTAGCTCTCTTCCAAGTGCACAGACCAATCAAAACTCAGAAACATGGTATCTAAAAAGACAGGGCTTGGCTGGATACAGAAGCTCATGCCTGTCATCCCAGCACTCGGGGAGGCCAAGGCTAAAGGATCCCTTAAGCTCAGGAGTTCAAGACCCTCCTGAGCAAGAGTGAGACTGAGACACTCCCCTACCTCTGTCTGTACGTAAAGTCTCTACTTGAGGTTGCTGTGAGCTAAGCTGATGCCACGGCAGTCTAGCCAGAGTGACAGAGACTCTGTATAAACAAACAAACAGATAAAGGGTGTATGGAGGACATGAAGAACTGGAAGTGAATCCCTGGTCCGCCACTCCTTACTTAGTGACTTAACTTCTGTTGAATTTTAACAATATTTCAATGAGCAAAGACTGATTCCTAAATCAGATCTTTCCCCAAACCAAAATAGGTCCAGAGTGACTCCAGCCCCATGGCATTGGCAGAGGATTTAAGGGAAGGAAAGGGAAGTGATCTACAAAGAACACAAGTGAGGTACAGAAATAGCAGGGCAGTTGCCTCGTTGGAAAACAGTTTAAGAAATAGCTGCCTGTGACTAGCAAAAGCTAGGTGAATGGTAGAAGGTAGACTACAGTCTATTTACCCAACTGTCAGGTTATAGCTCACTATGTCAGATGAAACTTTTAGGCCAATCTCAAAATATGTGAGGAGGAACCTGTAGGCTAAATTTTATTTAACACTTTTCTGGGTTTAGGGTTTATCACCTGAAAAATGGGCAGATGAGGAGATCAAATAAAATGATGTAAGAAACATTTATGTGACATGGTAGGTTCTCAGTACATGCTCCCTTACTCAATATTTAGCCTGCGATGGTGGCTTAACAAATAGTCCTTCAATTAATTGGAAACTGCACTCCAAAGATGTTTTTACCAGTTCTGCAAATGGGGGATAGTCTTTTGAGAAGTGATTAAGGTTTAATCAGCAATTGGATAATTCTGGGCCAAATTTCCAATAAGCCAGGTTGGCCCTGGCGCCTTCCTTGCTTTGCAGGCTGGCTGGTTGTGTGTATCCGGGAACATTCACCTGCCACTCCACAGAGCCTTCAGAAATGCTACCCGTTGAAGCCATGCATTGTAATCACCAAGAAGATTTAGATTTACCAGAAAGCAATCTGGTTAAATCAATTCTCATTTGGCAATGACTGTCTGACTCACCCAGAGATATTTTCATTTAAAAAGATGTTAATTCAAAAGAAGAACAAATTAGCAGAATTTCAGGCAGCAAATCAAATGGAAGAAATTCTTTTGTGTGAGAGGCATCTGGAAGCAACAACAGATTTAGAACCAGAGCCCCTTATATTATAGCACTCCGATTGTGGGCCCTTGCGGCCCAAAGGGCAGTGTTCCCTCCTTAATGTAGTTTCCTCCATGGGGAGGAAGGTTTTCACATTCAGATGCCCTTTCTGGAGACATTTGAATATACTTTCTGTCCCCAGAACCATCAGTCTGACTCTAAGGAATGTCATCAAAACCACCAAAGTCAAAGGACAATTTAAATCATTTCAATATTTTTCTATCCCAAAGTGGGAATTTGTGATAAAAGAACATTTTTCTTCAGATTAAAAAAAGCATTGACTGACAGAAGTGATTTAATTTCCAGAAACTAGAAATTCTTTGCATTATTACCACAGATGTTTATAGATGATAGAGAATGGTATAGATCCAGAATAATGAAATCCACAAATAATCCCTGGATTTTACTTTTAATCATCATTTTCAACCTGTCTTATCTCAAGTATTTTATCAGAGATGCTAATAAGCAAGAAAGCCAAGCAGTTTTACAGATTCCATCATATAATAGCCCTGCACAAGTGCAGCATTATGGCACTGACACTGGTGGAAAAGTTAGTAAGGAAAGGAAAAGCATAAATAAGAGGGGTATCAGAAGATCTTCAGGGTTCCTCAAAGCTTTTAAACAGGGGTCCAGTTCACTGTCACTCAGACCATTAGAGGGCTGGACTATAGTTTTTTAAAAAAACTATGAACAAATTCCTATGCACTCTGCACATATCTTACTCTGAAGTAAAAAAACAAAACGGGAACAAATATAATCACACCACCTCGTGTGGCCCGCGGGCCACAGTTTGAGGACCTCTGATCTAGATAATCTGTTAACAGGATGATTTCTGGGTAATTACTCATTTATACTTTTTCCCTAAAATAAAATTCTTGACCTTGGCTCTTACAGTGCAGGAAATGGTATTTTCACATTAATTAATGCTGTAGGAGTATCTACTACCATTTATAAAGCTTTCTTTTCCTTTTGTTCTTCTTGTCTTTAATGATGTTTTTTATTTATTGTAGCTGAAAGCAAAATAACATGATGGAAAAGTTCTCCACAAAAGAACCAGAAGACCTTCTAGAATCTAGAAGTTAGGTGAGACTGTCAGGGGAAACTAGAACCTCTTCTGATACTATAGCATTTCTTGAAATATCACTCCCAGAAAAATATTAGCTCCTGCAAAACACAGGAGAAATGTTCCTCAAAGCTCTTCACACCCTACCTCAATTACACCCTCTCTGATGCTGTATGGGAAAAAGTGTTTTGGAAGAAGAATTGCCAACTTACAGGATCAGCAGAAGTGCACTGAATGGCCTCCCAGAGAGCCTGGTCTTCTAGAATTGTAAATAAACACAGGTGGTTCCCCTTCACCCTTGAGATAAGCCAGGAGAGCTGAATCCAAATCTTCACTGCCCTGGTGGTGGAGACCACCTCAGGTGGCCACAGCCCGCTAAGGCGCCTCTGGCTCCCCCTTGGCAGCCTTCCTCAAAGTGCCTTCCCTGGCTGCTGTTACCACCCTAACTTAACAATAAGGTCACACCTGGCATTCACTCTCATTTCTCTTATTAAACTTCTTTATTCCTCAGTCACCTCCGTGGTCTTTTCCCTGCTGCATGCAAACCAGGGGAAACACTGCACAGTTGGGGTAAAACATCTTGACTGTGGGGAGCTGGTGAAGATGTGGTGGTGGCTTCCTACCTTTATCTCAGGGTTGCCTCACCTTTTCCCTTTTCATTCTTTTGACACCTCTACATGGTGTCCATGATAAATGCCCTCTCCTGCCTGGCATGGGTTCTGTTTTGTGGACTAGACCATGACAGATGCAAATAAGCCCCAGCAATGAGTATCTGTGCATTCTCCAGATTTTTGCTGATGTTGAAGAATAGAGGTTCAGGACACACCTGTTAGAGTGGCACAGTGGTGGCCCGAGGTAGTTGCCAAAATAATTGGAAAGCGCAAGTAAAGTTTTAGCAAGAAAAGGAATGTTAACTATACACAACTTTGAGGGGTACCAGCTGTCGTTGCCACTTGTTGGGGCCTGGGACTTGTTGGTCTCCAGTCCTGGCTTATTTAGGTTCCAGACAGGGACTGCTAGCCTATTATCTCGCTCAGGAACAATTGCTCTTAGGTGCCTGAGGGCTATTTACTTTAGCAGAAAGGAGAGAGACAGATCGTCTTTGAGGGTAAACCAGTCTTGGAATAGATATTGACAGTCTTTAGCAGAGCTTAGCAATCTTCAGCAGAGAGACACCATGCTGGTGTTCTGTAAGCAGGCGAGGAGACAGAGTCAGAATAAGCAGGTCCGTGATAAAATGCGCATGCTTCCGACTTCCTTCTCTGCCAGCTTCTTAAAGACAGAATCCCGTGGCTAGAGACTGCCAATTCACTGATACTCTTATCTCACAAGCTCTCTCATGCTTGTTATGAGAGCTAACTCCCTCTCCATGCCCTTTCACCAAGGTGTGCCATTATTGAACTACACGTGTTACTTATAACTCTCACTCCTCCTAGCCATAGGCTATACGGGCCGCTACAACCATCTGCTTCTTGGGAATCTAAAATGTTGGGTTTCAAGGAAGCTGCATGTCTCCTAAAATTTCAGGTTTTCAGGCAGCTGCCTGGGTCCTCAGTTGTTGGAGTGCTATTGGTCAAAAAGTGACCAGACACCTCAAAGTAAAGCAGGCGGGCATGAAACAAAGTTTGAGGAAGAGAATGATGGGTTTACAGAGTAAGAAAGTTTACAAAGCAGGAAACATTGGCCATAGGCAGTGAATGGGCCTCCATTGTCAGGGCAAGTGGGTGAAGAAGCAAAGGTTATGGCCTGCAGTTTTCTTTTATGCCACCTGTGTGAGGCTGCTCGTGGTTCAGAGGTGACCTTGGAACCAGAGTTTTACAGCCTCTGGGGACCTCCGATAAGCCTCTCTGAAAGCACATTGTGGGTGTGGACAAAATATAGATTTAAGCTAATAACATGATAATTAGTCTTCAGGCTGCTCTAGGTCACCTTCAAGGCTCTACTGCACCTACTGCTGGGCTAGAGAGTGTTCTACATCCTTTTGCAATTGGCAGCTAAGTTCTGATTGGTGAATTAGTAGGGTGCTCCCTCCTCCCCAGGTGTGAGCAACAACATGGGACAAAATTAGGGTGTGAGGCACCAAGATGGTGGCCGAGAGTCCCCTGTTTTTCCTTCCCAGGAAAGTCATTCTAACTAACCACCTAACACATCTCCTCATAATATGGCTGTGGAAGACTAGAATATTAACACCCCAAAATATGCCTTTTTATCATATTGATTATTTTGAGCTGGTTATTTTGAGAAAATGCAGACACAGAAGCCCTAAAAAGGTACTCTGACTTTCAGAGAGCGGAGAATAATAAGGGACACCAAGGAGGCTTTAAGGGGGATGGGAGGAAAGACTGACCTACTGAACCAGGAAGTCTGAAGGGCCCATAAGGATATGAACATGAAGTAACCTCAGCGTTAGGCCTAGACTAAAGTGGAAAAATATCAGCTAACTCCTCACAAATTTCTGGGCCACAAGCCCTCAGCAAAATGTAGTAAGTCTGGTTCACTCCCAAGATAGATGGGAAAGCACTCACTGACTTCTTGCTTGACAAACTCCCCTGAGAAATGGACTGAGAAGTACCAAATGTCCCTAGAATGATCTTTAAGAAATATCAGGTGGGAAAGTATTGAAACAAAGTTGTATGACTAACTGCAAAATTTCTGCTTCTGTACAATGCTACCCTACCTGAATGCACCTGGGCAGCATGCGTGCCAACCAGGGACACAGACCAAGCCTTAAAAACCTGGCCCCGTGAGGAGTCAGGGTTGCTCTCAGAACCCCTGTGTTGGTGTGAGGCAGTCGCCGGCCAGCTTTTAAATAAAATATTCTTCTGTTAATTCAGCTAGCATGATGACATGGTTTTTGGGAATTCCTGGGCACAACATCAGTAACCAATGACCAGTAGAAAGAGACAAACAATGAGCAATAGAAAAGGGCAATACTACCTGGAGGTGCAGAGAAGCCAATGAAAGACTTGCAACCAATTTCGAATGGAAAATATTTATACTACTGGAGACCTTTACATCTCTGTCTCTCTCACCTTTTGTCCTTCATGAGAGGGACCCACTTCCAACTCTCTTTGGAAGTGCTTTAAACTTTATCTTTGTTCTTCCTAAACAAAATCTCTCCCTGTTTCCCTGAAAATTGTACAAGTTACTTTGCTCTGTACACTCACTCTGCCTGTGCTGCTCCAGTTGTATTTCCAGTTTCCATTTGCTCTTACTTTCAATTACCACCATGCCTTGGTCGAACTTTCTAGCTCAGGCAAGTAATGAAACCAGGTCAACTGCATTAGGGGGAACTAGGACCCCGACCCCCAATAGAGAGGGGCTAAAGATTGAGTTAATCACCAATGGCCACTTATTTAATCAAACATTAGTCAGGGAGTGAGGCCAAAAGTTCCAACTCTCTCATTGTGCCTAGGTCTTCCTGGTAACCTGCCCTGTCATGAAACTTTCTAGAGGCCCCATGTCACAAATAATCTCAATAACATACAAAAGATATTCTTCTCTCTGGATATTCTACAGGTCTTAGAAGCTCTTGTGTCCGGACCTAGGACTAAGACCAAATATTGTAATAAAAGATATTCCAATCACCCGTACCACTCAAGAAATTGCCAGAATATTAGGAGCTCTGTGGCAGAAACTGGGGATGAAGGTGAAATATATATTTATTATCTGACATGCTACTGCAGTCTGTGACCCCATCCATTGGTCTCCATTATTAACAGGTCCTGGAATTACTCTGGTGTTACTGGTGTTACTCTGACCTCTGGGAGTGTCCAACATGTCTCACTGGGGCACACAGGGACTATGCAATCTCCTACCAGTTGTGGTTGCTCACAGTCCCAGGCCCATGTCTTTTCCTTTCTCTCTCTTTCTCTCTCTGCACCCTGCTTTACCCGTTCCACTCAATTGTCCTTTTACCTTTTGGGACATGGTGCCAATTTAAATGCAGCATGTCTGAAGCTTGCTGCCATCCCTAGTCTATTGTAGGGGCAGGGGCAAAAGGAAAGCTTCCCCTTCACTATGAGGAGGTTCACTGAAAGCTCAGCACCCATAGTACAGTGGTTATGGTATGCCCCAACTCCATCTTGCTAAAGGCTTGCAACACTCCCTCTTTAAAACAGGAAGCTCAGCTGAAAGAGTTTAGTAATAACTGCAAAATACTGTAAAACCCCAGCTCTCCCTTGTAAGCATTCCCCTTACCAGGTGTTGGATATTGTCAAATTTGACTTGTATTAAGGATGCCCTCTTCCCTACTGAAAGCCCCTTATAAAAGTTTTCCACACCTTCTTCTAGGGGTGGAGAGACTTTGAGGTGTGAGCCAGCTGGCTTTTAAATAAAGGACTCTTCTGTTAATTTGGCTAGCATGATGGCATGGTTTTGGGGAATCAATAAAGAACACTTGCTTAATTTGGACTCAGTGTGCTGGGGTTTTTCTATTCCACTCACTTCAGGTATAACATTTGGAGACCCCAGCGAGATTTGCCAACTGGAGGGTCAGCCTCCCTGTGTAGCCCCCAGGAGAGGACAGGAATTATATGGAGGTTCCCCCTGGGACATTCCAGGGCCCATGAGTCCCTGAACTCCTCCTGAGGGTTTCAGAGGGACTCTTCCAACTCCTCACCCAAATTCGGGTCCTCCAACTTACTTTTGAGAGGTAATCGTCTGTGGTGTTTGTTTGAATTTTGTTTGTTTGTTTGTTTGTTTAGAAGGGCCCTTAGGGACCTCTGCAGGGGAGACCACTGGACGGGAGCCTCAGGAAACCTGCCTGTCTGTTAAGGCAGGAGCCTCAGGGTAGCCTTGCCTGTCTGGAGCGCTCCGATACACATGTGTCAGTAGTGCAACCTGTCCCTAGAAACACCAGGACTCTGGTGGGGAGCCTCAGCCTCAGAAGCGCACTTTAGACTTAAATATATGTTTGTTAACCACTGCATTTTGGGAATTGTGTGTATTATGAGGCATTTTGCTTGCTGCCATTGCTGGTGATGGGCCCTTCCTGTGGACAAACCAAGAGGATCAGGCATTTAAATCTCTAAAGCAGGCCCTTGTAACAGCCCCAGTCTTAGCTTTATCAGCATCACTAAGCCATTCCACCTGTTTGTTCATGAAACCATAGGCATTGCCAAAGGGGTGTTAGCTTAGACTCTCAAATTCTGGAAACAGCTAGTGGCTTGTCTAAGTGACTTGACCCAGCAGCCACGGGGTGGCCATGGAGCCATTGCGGCCCTTGCGGCCATTGCCCTGCTAGTGCAGGAGGCGGACAAATTGACTCTGGGATAGGACTTGATTTTGACAGCCCCAAATGCCATGGAGACCCTCCTGTAAGGCGCTACAGGTCACTGGATATCAAATGCCAGACTCACCCAATACCAGAGCCTACTGCTTGATCAGCCACAACTGAAGTTCACCCAAACACAAAATCTGAATGAGATTATCTCTAGATATGGGCTACCTCTTTCAATTGGCTCAGATAATGGGCTGGCTTTCATTTCTACTTTGACCCAAGCAATTAGTAAAGCCCTAGGTATACAGCGGAACCTCCATTGTGCCTACAGGCCCCAAGCTCAGTACAAGTAGAAAGAATGAACCTGACCCTAAAAGAAACTTTTTTATTGCAGTTTTTGGCCAGGGCTGGGTTTGAACCTGCCACCTCTGGTATAAGGGGCCAGCACCCTACTCCTTTGAGCCACAGGCGCCGCTCCCCTCAAAGAAATTTTAACCAGGGCAGCGCCTGTGGCTCAGTGAGTAGGGCGCCGGCCCCATATGCCGAGGGTGGCGGGTTCAAACCCAGCCCCGGCCAAACTGCAACAACAACAACAACAAAAAAATAGCCGGGCGTTGTGGCGGGCGCCTGTAGTCCCAGCTGCTCGGGAGTCTGAGGCAAGAGAATCGCGTAAGCCCAAAAGTTAGAGGTTGCTGTGAGCTGTGTGACGCCAGGGCACTCTACCCGAGGGCGGTACAGTGAGACTCTGTCTCTACAAAAAAAAAAAAAAAAAAGAAAGAAATTTCAACCAAACTCATTAGTGAGACCAGTGGAAAGTAGAGCTCTTGCCCTTAGTAACTCTCAGAGCAAGGTGTACTTCATCTAGAGCAGGTTTTACTCCTTACAAAATCGTATATGGGAGACCTCCCCTTCTGCTCCTTCATGTACCCTCAGTTAGCAAACATAACTAACCATACTTTTTTTTTTTTTGGCTGGGGCTGGGTTTGAACCCACCACCTCCGGTATATGGGGCCAGCGCCCTACTACTTTGAGCCACAGGCACCACCCTAACCATACTCTTTTAAAGTATCTCCAGTCCCTCTCCCAGATCCAGAGGGACATCCACCCTCAGATTCAAGATACTTACTGGGACCCCAGAGGGACCAAAAAGGACTTTGAAAGTGCCTTTCAGTCTGAAGATCTAGTGTATATTAAGTCTTTCCAGAAAGAAGGCTTCAACCCAAAGTGGAAACCCAGCATCCTCACCAGCCCTGCAGCTGTGAGAATCAATGGTTTGTCAGCATGGATACACCACACCTGGGTGAAGAAGACCAATGAAGGCAGTGGAGCCCACTGGACAGCAGTCCCAGGAGAAAATCCTCTCAAGCTAAGACTGTTAAAATCTTGATTTCTTTCCTGTACATGCTGGCCCAATATAGTTAATTGTACTGCCCTGGAGTCCCCTAAGACCAGTGGGGCCACTCACACAACTGTAATACCACTGTAATACCTTTGCTTTCTATTCTATTAAGTATGTTAAACAGTATGCATCATCTTTAAATGTAACTGAACTAGATTTAGCTTTTGATTGTTAGTTATGTCTACAACCCCAACCCCCATATTATGTAGGGGTAGGTAAGCAAGATTCAGACAAAGAGTCAAGGGTTTGACTCAGACTTAAAACCAGGGGGGAATGCATGCCCCAACTCCATTTTGCTAAGGGCTTTCAACACTCCTCCTTTGAGACAGGAAGCTCAGCTGAAAGAGTTTAGTAATAACTGCAAAATACTGTAAAACTCCAGCTCCCCCTTGTAGCCACTCCCTTTACCAGGTATTGGCTGTTGTCAAATTCAGCTTGCAATAAGGACTACCCCTCCCCTACCAAAAGCCTCTTATAAAAGGTTTCCACCCCTGCTTCTAGAGTGGGGAGACTTTGAGGTGTGAGCCTGCTCTTGGCCCAGCCAATCCATAAAGGACCCTTGCTTAATTTGGACTCAGTGTGCTGGTGTTTCTCTATTCCACTCACTTTGGGTATAACAGTTATGGTGCTGGCCACATGCACTGAGGCTGGTGGGTTTGAACCCAGCCCAGGGGCCAGATAACAATGACAACTGCAACAAAAAATATAGCCAGGCATTGTGGTGGGCACCTGTAGTACCAGCTACTTGGGAGGCTGAGGCAAGAGAATTGCTTAAGCCCAAGAGTCTGAGGTTGCTGTGAGCTGTGACACTACAGCACATTAGTGAGGGTGACATAGTAAGACTCTTGTCTCAAAAAAAAAGAGAAGGTTCACAGAAAAATCATCTCACAAACAGAGTAATAGGCAGAGTAATAGGAGAAAAGGCATATGAATGTATTTGATCATAGTTTTACATGACACTGGAGCTTTCAGAATGAAGACCCAACCTTTTGATGGGGTGCAAAAACTTACATACTATTGTAAAGGAAAATAAAAAACTCAGAATCACGCTCCCCAACACCTTATTACAAAAAGGAAGGTCAAGCCTGGAGACTGAGACATGCAACACCCCCTTCAAATGAATAGCTGTGACTAACATTATGCATCCACCAGAAGTAAAAGCCCTCACAGGTCCACAAAGTGGGGATGCATATTATTCATAGGGACATTCCCTGCTGTATAAACTGTATAAAACCGTATATATTTTCTATCTGCAATTCTGAGCTCCCAACACTCCCCTCCACTATCACTCTGAGGTCTGGAAGCCTGTCCCCCAGGAGTCCAGATTCTTGGGTGTTTTCTCAAGAGGTGTGGACAGGGCATGGACTGCTGCTGGTCAGTGTGGATTCTGCAACACAGGAGTAAGGAGAGGACAGTCAGCTGAGAGAGCACCATACAAGAGTGGCGGTGCCCCAAGGCACAGAGCAGCAGCTGTTTTTGGCAACAATAGGGCCAACCCCTGGATATTCTGGAGTCATACCCCCTGTCTCTCTGGGCAACCAGAGGAGGCCAGGCATCTTCTCTGGTGGCAGCCACTGGCAAAACAGATGTGGGACAGAAACACAGGCCCCATGAGTAAAGAGTTTGCCTGAGGCGGTACAGCCTAGTCAAAGTGCAGGGACTAGAATACGCATGCGCAGAGCCGGCAGATTCCCAGGGTGGGGCTGACTCAGAGGACCACTTTACTGAGCCTAGGACCACCCAGCCCTCAAGGGATCATTACTGGAGACAAAGGAGGGCAGGCAGAGGCTGGAACTGACAGCTAACTATGCTGCTAGAACACAAATGGCAGCCGAGACTGGGCACTGGCACAGACAGGGCCAGAGGGGCAGATTCTGTGAACTCTAACAGTGTCTCTTCTGCAGGGGAATATAGCCAGGAAAGAAACAAATACTGCAAAGTTGTTCTGTTCTGTCAGTAACATCAATCAGGGGTGGGGCTGGAACTGAGTGAACAGCTCCAGCCTCCATTAAGCACCCAAGGTTATCAGGCCTCACCTCCCTCTGCCGGAGAGTGGCAGAGAGCAGTGGCCTGGCTGAGGAGACATAGATCTCCCTATGATTCAGGCAGGTGCAACCCCCTGGACTATCTGCTCATTGGAGGCAACTGGGTCACAGCCCTGCGGGATTGTAAGTGACTGGGTATGACAGACGTACAAGGCGGGGAAGGAGGCATCAACCTTCTAAGACTAATCTATTTGCTAGGTGGGTCCTCCTGACCTCACGGAGCACCAGAATGAGTCATATGTGAGTTGTCAGCAGACGCCTGCGATCTAGTCGCAAGAGACCTTTTAAACCACCTGAGACAGGTACTGACTGAGACAATTGATTTGGACCTCTTGAACTGGGCCAAGTGCCCAAGGACTATCCAAGTGGTACCCTGGGTGTGTGGTTGTGGGAAGGTTTGATTTTCCTTTTCCAATTGTTGCCTGTGGGGGGCGGGGTGACTTAATCGCCAGTATTTCTCCACAGCTGAGACTTCAACCCAGAGTAACCGATTTACTAGGGTAGGAAAGTGACCAGCTGAAAACAAGACAGAGCCACTTAGCCCCACCACACCAAGCAGATCCCCAGTTTCTCAGGCCGTAGCAATGCCTGGGTCCTTTGCAAAGCTCCAGGGGAAAAGTTACAGACACCAGTCCCAGCTTCTGGGCAAAGGGCTGGTTAATCACTACTCCTGGAGCCCCCAACCCAACTTCTCTTTATCTGCTCATCTAGTAAAATGGTGTAAAATAATCATGGGATGGAATCAGCAGAAAAACTCCTGTAATAAGAACAACCAGAGTAGATCAACCCTCCCAAAGAAAGATATGGCAGATGCAACTGAAGATCCCATTCATAAACAGATGGCCAAGATGTAAAAAATCGAATTCAGAATTTGGATTGCAAATAAGATTAATAGAATGGAGGAAAAGTTGGAATTAGAAATTCAAGGAGCAATTTAAAATTTGTCTCAAGAATTCAATGAATTTAAAGACAAAGCCACCAAAGATTTTGACGCACTGAAGATAGAATTTGCAGCCCTCAAAGATCTGAAAAATACAATAGAATCCCTCAGTAACACAATGGACCAAGCAGAGAAGAAAGTATTTCTGACATTGAAGACAAAGCTTTTGAATGCTCCCAAGTGCTCAAAGAGGAAGAGAAATGGAGAGCAAAAATGGATCATTCTCTCAGAGAGCTCTGGGATAATTGGAAGAAAGCTAACATCCACCTTATGGGAATCCCTGAAAGTGGTGAGGCTCTTCTCCATGAAATTCTCTTATGAAAGAGAATTGTCCAGAATGGCCAAGAGATTCTGAAATTCAGATAGCAGACAGTTTCAGAACCCCAGCATGACTCAACCCAAATAAGACATCCCCCAGCACATCATAATTAACTTCACTAAAGTTAATATGAAGGAGAAAATTCTGAAAGCAGCCAGACATAAGAAAACCATCACCTACAAAGGGAAGAATATTAGAATGACTGCAGATCTCTCTGCTGAAACATTTCAAGCCAGGAGAGGGTGGTCATCGACTTTTAATCTTCTAAAACAAAATAACTTTCAACTCCGGATCCTGTATCCAGCTAAACTGAGTTTCATTTAGGATGAAGAAATTAAACACTTTAATGACATTCACATATTGAAGAACTTTGCCATAATTAAACCAGCTCTTCAGGCTTCTCAGACCTATCTTCCATAATGAGCAGCACAATCCTCTACCACAAAAGTAAACTCACTCAGAAACTTTTGATCAAACTGCAACTTCCACAGTGGTGAAAGGACTAAAAAAGTCCACTAGACTTTCAAAAAACTTGATACCCAAAATTTTACCAGGCTTATCAATATTCTCCATTAATGTGAATGGCTTAAACTGTCCTCTAAAGAGGTACTGGTTGGCTGACTGGATACAAAAACTCAGGCCACATATCTGCTGCATACAAGAATCTCATCTTGGGTGTCGCCTGTGGCTCAGTGAGTAGGGCGCCGGCCCCATATGCCAAGGGTGGCGGGTTCAAACCCAGCCCTGGCCAAACTGCAACAAAAAGAAAAAATAGCCGGGTGTTGTGGCGGGCGCCTGTAGTCCCAGCTGCTCGGGAGGCTGAGGCAAGAGAATCATGTAAGCCCAAGAGTTAGAGGTTGCTGTGAGCCATGTGATGCCACAGCACTCTACCCGAGGGCAGTACAGTGAGACTCTGTCTCTACAAAAAAAAAAAAAAAAAATGAATCTCACTTATCTCATCTTACCTTAAAAGATAAATATAGTCTCAGGGTGAAGGGATGGTCGTTCATTTTTCATTCAAATGGAAATCAGAAAAAAGCAGGTGTTGCAATTCTATTTGCAGATATAATAGGCTTTAAACCAACAAAAGTAAGGAAGGATAATAATGGTCACTTTAGGAGAGAGAGCAAAATGGAGGCTCAGTAATAGCTTCCTTGTATCTGGGCACCGTGAGTCTGGGGAGATAAGACTCCAGGCATCTCTGGCTGGTGGGATCTGCCTATAATCATCCCTTTGAGGATACAGAAAGTCAGTGAGAGACTTCTGGACCCCAAGAGGAGGACAAAAACAGTGGAAAACTGGCAAGTGGTCGCATGTGTTTAATCGGCCTAATCCCACCAACAGCTATAAGTACAGTAGCAGCGAGACTGCAAACCAGACAGGCCTTACCTGTGAACTGTTTTGGTGTTTTTGGACTTGGTTGAACTGCCTTGGGGAGAGCTTGAGCAGGAGTGCAGAGAACTTTGAGCATTGTCTAGGGCCCCAGACTGAGCCACTGTCTGGGGAACACTATTAGATGGAGCTAATAGTGTTTGGCTGTGGGTTGCAGGGGGCCCTTGGGAGAAAACTGCCCCAGCAAGGTCCGCCCTCAGGGTTGCAGAGCAAAGATTGGGTGGGAACTAGTAACCTAGTGACTGAGCAGCCTAAAGGTGGGGACTGAGCCACCTTCCAACCCTAACCCTCAGGGGCAGAGTGAAACTGGTTTTGGCACCCTGCATAAGTGCATAGCCACTTCAGCAGTGATTCCAGCGACAAGCACTTTCCTGGGAAAGCTTCTGCTTAGCAAGTTTAGAAGTTTAAAGTGCCATTTAAGATGGCCGAAGAGAGATTTAGGGTGTCTACCCTGTGGGTTTGAGAAATCAGCGGAGGCCTCCAGTCGTATCAGGATTGTGATTAACATCTCATACCCCAGAAGACCACCTGTTTCCCAGACAATATTCAACAAGATATATATACTGCTTTGTTTTTGGTTGTTGTTTTCTTTTTGTTTGTTTGTTTTTTTGTTTATTTTGATGTTGTTGTTTTGTTTTTTAATTTCAACCTTTTCCATACAGATATTTTTCTTTCTCAATTTTTCTAGTTTAAATACAATTTCCCATTGCTACCTTTTTCAATAACTACAACTTCATTTTTACTAGTGTTTCTACCCCTATTATTCAGTTTTTCACCCAATTTTATCCTGAAAAGTCTTCTGTTCGCTTGTTTTGGTTTGATTTATAGCATTTTTACTTGGTGGAGGTGGGGTACTGTGTCTGATCAGGTTAGCAAAGACCTCCTAACCACAGGCAAACCACCCAATCGGGCACCCCCAGAGGTTGGGTTTTTTAAAGGTGTGTCAAAGTACCCTACTGTACACCTATATTTCTGTGCCTCTCTTCTTTTTGTCAATATTCCTTTTACCCACCCCCTCTCCTTTCTCTATTTTTCTTTTCGTTCTTTCCTTCTTTCTTTCATCCCTTCTTGCTTTTCAACTTTCTCACCCTTCTGGTCCTGTACCAAAAGGACTCATCGAAACCTTAGTCCACAGGCACGGGAACTTAAAGAGCAAGAGGAAGTGAAAGGAAAATTAGGGCAAAAACACAGAAAAAGAAATCACTCATGAGAAACAATCAGCAGAAAACTCCAGGCAACATGAACAACCAGTCCAGAACAATCCCTCCAAGGGACCATGAGGTAGCTACTGCAGAGGATTCCACCTATAAAGAAATGTTAGGAATGACAGAAAGGGAATTTAGAATACACATGATGAAAACAATGAAAGAAATGATGGAAACAATGAAGGAAACTGCTAATAAGGTGGAAAATAACCAAAAGGAAATCCAAAAACAGAATCAAATAAGAGATGAACCATATGAAGAATATAAAAAGGATATAGCAGAGCTGAAGGAACTGAAACAGTCAATTAGGGAACTTAAACATGCAATGGAAAGTATCAGCAAAAGGTTAGACCATGCAGAAGAAAGAATTTCAGAGGTAGAAGACAAAGTTCTTGAGATAACTCAGATAGTAAAAGAGGAGAGAAAGCAGAACGTTCACTGTCAGAATTATGGGACTTTATGAAGTGTTCCAACATACAAGTTATAGCAATCCCAGAAGGGGAAGAAGAATGCCCCAGAGGAATGGAAGCCATACTAGAGAATATTATAAAAGAAAATTTCCCAAATATCACCAAAGATTCTGACACACTGCTTCAGAGGGATATCAGACCCCAGGTTGCCTCAACTCTAACTGAGCTTCTCCAAGACACATTGTGATGAACCTGTCCAAAGTCAAGACAAAAAAAAAGATTCTGCAAGCTGCCAGGAGTAAGCGCCAGTTGACCTACAGGGGCAATCCATCAGAGTGACTGCAGACTTCTCTAATGAAACTTTCCAAGCAAGAAGACAATGGTCATCTACCTTTAATCTACTTAAACAGAACAATTTTCAGCCCAGAATTCTGTACCCTGCTAAGCTAAGCTTTAAAATTGACGGAGAAATCAAATCATTTTACGGATATACAAACATTAAGGAAATTTGCCACAGCAAGACCAGCTCCACAGGAAATACTTCAACCTGTTCTACACACTGATCACCACAATAGATCAGCAGCAAAGTAAGAACTCAGAAATTAAAGGACAGACCCTAATCTCCACATTGATGCAAAAGACAAAACTAAGCAATGGACTCTCCCTAAATAAGACGAATAGAATACTACCACACTTATCAATTATCTCAATAAATGTTAATGGCTTGAATTCCCCACTGAAGAGACATCGATTGGCTGACTGGATTAAAAAACACAAGCCATCCATTTGCTGTCTGCAAGAAACACACCTGGCTTCAAAAAACAAATTAAATCTCCGAGTCAAGGTTTGGATGACAATTTTTCAGGCAAATGAAATTCAGAAGAAAAGAGGAGTTGCAATCTTATTTTCAGATACATGTGGATTTAAAGCAACTAATGTCAAAATAAAAACAAAGATGGTCACTTTATATTGATCAAGGGAAAAACACAACAAGAAGACATTTCAATTCTAAATATTTATGCACCCAATTTAAATGCTCCCAGATTCTTGAAACAGACCTTACTCAGTCTGAGCAATATGATATCCAACAATACCATAATAGGACTTTAACACTGCTCTCACAGAGCTGGACAGATCCTCTAAACAGAAATTAAACAAAGATATAAGAGATTGAAATGAGACCGAAGAACAACTGCGCTTAATAGAGACATGTAGAACACTCCATCTCAAAGATAAAGAATATACATTCTTCTCATCACCCAATGGAACATTCTCCAAAATTGATCATATTGTCAACAGAATAAAAAGAATTGAAATTTTACCTTGTATCTTCTCAGACCATAAGGCACTAAAGGTGGAACTCAACTCTAACAAAAACATTCGACCCCACACAAAGGCATGGAAATTAAACAATCTTCTGTTGAAAAACAGATGGGTGCAGGAAGAAATAAAACAGGAAATCATTAACTTCCTTGAGCATAACAACAATGAAGACACAAGCTACCAAAACCTGTGGGATACTGCAAAAGCAGTTTTGAGAGGAAAATTTATCACTTTAGATGCCTACATTCGAAAAACAGAAAGAGAACGCGTCAGCAAACTCACAAGCCATCTTATGGAATTGAAAAAAGAAGAACAATCTAAGCCTAAACTCAGTAGAAGAAAAGAAATATCCAAAATCAAATCAGAGATCAATGAAATTGAAAACAAAAGAATCGTTCAGAAAATTAATGAAACAAGGAGTTGGTTTTTTGAAAAAATAAATAAAATAGATAAACCATTGGCCAGACTAACGAGAAATAGAAAAGTAAAATCTCTAGTAACCTCAATCAGAAATGATAAAGGGGAAATAACTGATCCCACAGAGATACAAGAGATCATCTCTGAATACTACCAGAAACTCTATGCCCAGAAATTTGACAATGTGAAGGAAATGGATCAATATTTGGAATCACACCCTCTCCCTAGACTCAGCCAGGAAGAAATAGAGCTCCTGAACAGACCAATTTCAAGCACTGAGATCAAAGAAACAATAAAAAACTTCCAACCAAAAAATGCCCTGGTCCAGATGGCTTCAGTCCAGAATTCTATCAAACCTTCAAGGAACAGCTTATTCCTGTACTGCAGAAATTATTCCAAAAAATTGAGGAAGAAGGAATCTTCCCCAACACATTCTATGAAGCAAACATCACCCTGATACCAAAACCAGGAAAAGACCCAAACAAAAAGGAGAATTTCAGACCAATCTGACTCATGAATATAGATGCAAAAATTCTCAACCAAATCCTAGCCAATAGATTACAGCTTATCATCAAAGAAGTCATACATCATGATCAAGTAGGTTTCATCCCAGGGATACAAGGCTGGTTTAACATATGCAAGTCCATAAACGTTATCCACCATATTAACAGAGGCGAAAATAAAGATCATATGATCCTCTCAATAGATGCAGAAAAAGCATTTGACAAAATCCAGCATCCTTTTCTAACTAGAACACTGAAGAGTATAGGCATAGATGGCACATTTCTAAAACTGATTGAAGCTATCTATGACAAACCCACAGCTAATATTTTACTTAATGGAGTAAAACTGAAAGCTTTTCCTCTTAGAACTGGAACGAGACAAGGCTGTCCTCTGTCACCTTTACTATTCAACATAGTGCTGGAAGTTCTAGCCAATACAATTAGGCAAGACAAGGAAATAAAGGGAATCCAAATGGGAGCAGAGGAGGTCAAACTCTCCCTCTTTGCTGATGACATGATCCTATATTTAGAGAATCCCAAAGACTCAACCACAAGACTCCTAGAAGTCATCAAAAAATACAGTAATGTTTCAGGATATAAAATCAATGTTCACAAGTCAGTAGCCTTTGTATATGCCAATAACAGTGAAGATGAGAAGCCAATTAAGGACACAACTCCCTTCACCATAGTTTCAAAGAAAATGAAATACCTAGGAATATACCTAACGAAGGAGGTGAAGGACCTCTATAAAGAAAATTATGAAATCTTCAGAAAGGAAATAGCAGAGGATATTAACAAATGGAAGAACACACCATGCTCATGTATGGGAAGAATCAACATAGTTAAAATGTCTATACTTCCCAAAGCAATCTACCTATTCAATACCATTCCTATTAAAATACCAACATCCTACTTTCAAGATTTGGAAAAACGATTCTGCGTTTTGTATGGAACCAGAAAAAACCCCGTATAGCTAAGGCAGTTCATAGTAATAAAAGTAAAGCTGGGGGCAACAGCATACCGCATTTTAGACTGTACTACAAAGCCATAGTGGTCAAGACAGCATGGTACTGGCACAAAAATAGAGACATAGACACTTGAAATCGAATAGAAAGCCAAGAAATGAAACTAACATCTTACGATCACCTAATCTTCGATAAACCAAACAAGAACATACCTTGGGGGAAAGATTCCCTATTTAATAAATGGTGTTGGGAGAACTGAATATCTACATGTAAAAGACTGAAACTGGACCCACACCTTTCCCCACTCACAAAAATTGATTCAAGATGGATAAAGGACTTAAATTTAAGGCATGAAACAATAAAAATCCTCAAAGAAAGCATAGGAAAAACACTGGAAGATATTGGCCTGGGGAAGGACTTCATGAAGAAGACTTCCATGGCCAATTCCATGGCAATTGCAACAACAACAAAAATAAACAAATCAGACTTTATTAAACTGAAAAGCTTCTATACAGCTAAGGAGACAACAACCAAAGCAAAGAGACAACCTACACAATGGGAAAGGATGTTTGCATATTTTGAATCAGACAAAAGCTTGAAAACTAGGATCTATAGAGAACTCAAATTAATCCACATGAAAAAAACCAACAATCCCATATATCAATGGGCAAGAGACATGAATAGAATCTTCTCTAAAGAAGACAGATGAATGGCTAACAAACATCTTAAAAAATGTTCATCATCCCTATATATTAGAGAAATGCAAATCAAAACCACCCTGAGATACCATCTAACCCCAGAGAGAATGGCCCACATAACAAAATCTCAAAACTGCAGATGCTTGCATGGATGTGGAGAGAAGGAAACACTTTTACACTGCTGGTGGGACTGCAAACTAGTACAACTTTTCTGGAAGGAAGTATGGAGAAACCTCAAAGCACTCAAGTTAGACCTCCCATTTGATCCAGCAATCCCATTACTGGCCATCTACCCAGAAGGAAAAAAATCCTTTTATCATAAGGACACTTGTACTAGACTGTTTATTGCAGCTCAATTTACAATCACCAAAATGTCAAAACAGCCTAAATTCCCACCAACCCAGGAATGGATTAACAAGCTGTGGTATATGTACACCATGGAATACTATTCAGCTGTTTAAAAAAATGGAGATTTTACATCCTTCGTATTAACCTGGATGGACGTGGAAGACCTTATTCCTAGTAAAGCATCACAAGAATGGAGAAGTATGAATCCTATGTACTCAATTTTGATATGAGGACAATTAATGACAATTAAGGTTATGTGGGGGAGGAAAAGCAGAGAGAGGGAAGGAGGGAGGGGAAGGGGCCTTGGTGCATGCCACATCTTCTGGGGGCAAGACATGATTGCAAGAGGGACTTTACCTACCAAATGCAATCAGTGTAACCTGGCTTATTTTACCCTCAATGAATCCCCAACAAAAAAAAAAAAAAAAACTGAGCAAAAACAGACTTTTGTTGACATGGGAAAACAGCCCCAATTAAAAAAAAAATGGTCACTTCATATTTGTTAAGGGTAATACTCAATATGATGAGATTTCAATTATTAATATTTATGCAACCAACCAAAATGCACCTCAGTTTATAAGAGAAACTTGAACAGACATGAGTAACTTGATTTCCTCCAGCTCCATAATAGTCAGAGATGTTAACACTCCTTTGGCAGTGTTGGCTAGATCCTCCAATAAGAAGCTGAGCAAAGAAATTGTAAATTTAAACCTAACCACCAAACATTTTGATTTAACAGACATCTACAGAACATTTCATCCCAACAAAACTGAATACACATACTTCTCATCAGCTCATGGAACATACTGCAACATTGATCACATCTTCAGTCACAAGTCTAACCTCAGTAAATTTAAAGGAATAGAAATTATTCCTTGCATCTTCTCGGACCACATGGAAATTAAATAACCTTATGCTGAATAATAGCTGGGTCATAGATGAGATTAAAAAGGAAATTACTAAATTTTTGGAACAAAATGACAATGAAGACACAAATTATCAGAACCTCTAGGATACTGCAAAAGCAGTCCTAAGAGGGAAATTTATAGCACTGCAACCCTTCCTTAAGAGAACGGAGAGAGGAAGTTAACAACTTAATGGGACATCTCAAGCAACTGGAAAAGGAAAAACATTCCAACCCCAAACCCGGTAGAAGAAAAGAAATAACCAAAATTAGAGCAGAATTAAATGAAATTAAAAACAAAAGAATTACACAACAGATCAATAAATCAAAAAGTTGGTTTTTTGAAAAGGTGAATAAAATAGATAAACCTTTGGCTAACCTAACCAGGAAAATCTCTAATTTCATCAGTCAGAAATGACAAAGACAAAATAACAACAGTCTCCTCAGAAATTCAAAAAATCCGTAATGAATACTACAAGAAACTTTATTCTTAGAAACATGAAAATCTGAAGGAAATTGGCCAAGGAAGCACGTCACCTTCCAAGACTTAGCCAGAATCAAGTGAAAATGTTGGACAGGCCTATATCAAGTTCTGAAATAGCATCAACCATACAAAATCTCCTTAAAAAGAAAAGCCGGACCAAATGGCTTCACGTCAGAATTCTACCAAACATTTAAAGAGGAACTAGTACCTATATTACTCAACCTATTCCAAAATATGGAAAAAGAAGAAATACTACCCAACACATTCTATGAAGCAAACATCACCCTATCCCCAAACCAGAAAAAGACCCAACAAGAAAAGAAAATTATAGACCAATATCACTAATGAATATAGATGTAAAAATATTCAACAAGATCCTAGCAAACAAACAGAACCCAGCAAAATATCAAACAACATATACATCATGACTGAGTGGGTTTTATCCCAGGGTCTCAAGGCTGGTTCAATATACGTGAATCTATAAATCTAATTCAGCACATAAACAAAATAAAAAACAAAGACCATATGATTCTCTCCATTGATGCAGAAAAAGCTTTTGATAATATCCAGTATTCCTTCATCATCACAACACTTAAAATTGGTATAGAAGGGACATTCCTTAAACTGATAGAGGCCATCTACAGCAAACCCACAGCCAATATAGTATTGAATAAAGTTAAATTGAAATCATTTCCACTCAGATTATGAACCAGGCAAGGTTGCCCATTGTCTCCACTGCTCTTTAACATTGTAATGTAAGTTTTAGTCATCACAATTAGGGAAGAAAAGGTGATCAAGGGTATCCATATAGGGTCAGAAGAGATCAAAATTTCACTTTTTGCAGATGATGATTGTATATCTGGAAAACACAGGGATTCTACTACAAAACTCTTAGAAGTGATCAAGGAATACAGCTGCGTCTCAGGTTACAAAATCAACATTCATAACTCAGTAGCCTTTATATATACCAACAATAGTCAAGCTGGAAAAAAACAGTCAAGGACTGTATTCCATTTATAGTAGTGCCAAAGAAGATGAAATATTTGGGAGCTTATCTAACAAAGGACGTGAAAGATCTCTATAAAGAGAACTATGAAATTCTAAAAAAAGAAATAGCTGAAAATGTTAACAAATGGAAAAACTTACCATGCTCATGGCTGGGAAGAATCAACATTGTTAAAATGTCCACACTACCCAAAGCAATATATAACTTTAATGCAATTTCTATTAAAGCTCCACTGTACTTGGTTTTATATGGAATCAGAAAAAACCTCGAATAGCCAAGACATTACTCAGAAACAAAACCAAAGCAGGAGGAATCACACTACCAGACCTCAGACTATACTATAAACCAAGAGTGATCAAAATAGCATGGTACTGGCACAAAAACAGAGAGATAGATGTATGGAACAGAATAGAGAACCAAGAGATGAATCCAGCTACTTACTGTTATTTGGTCTTTGACAAGTCAATTAAAAACATTCAGTGGGGAAAAGATTTCCTATTTAACAAATGGTGATGGGTGAACTGGCTGGCAACCTGTAGAACACTGAAACTGGACCCACACCTTTCACCATTAACTAAGATAGACTCTCACTGGATTAAAGATTTAAACTTAAGATATGAAACCATAAAAATACTAGAAGAAAGTGCAGGGAAAACTCTTGAAGAAATCGGTTTGGGTGAATATTTTATGAGGAGGACCCCCTAGGCAAATGAAGCAGCTTTAAAAACACACTACTAGGACCTGATCAAACAAAAAAGCTTCTGAACAGCCAAAAAGACACTAAGTAAAGCAAGCAGACAGCCATCAGAATGGGAAAAGATATTTGCAAGTTATATCTTCGACAAAGTTTTAATAACCAGAATCCACAGAGAACTCAAACGTATTAGCAAGAAAAGAACAAATGATCCCATCTCAGGTTGGGCAGAAGACTGGAAGAGAAATCTCTCTGAAGAAGACAGGTGCACGGCCTACAGACATATGGAAAAACGCTCATCATTCTTAATCATCAGAGAAATGCAAATCAAAACTACTTTGAGATATCATCTAACTCCAGTAAGATTAGCCCATATCACAAAATCCCAAGACCAGAGGTGTTGGCATGGATGTGGAGAAAAGGGAACACTTCTACACTGCTGGTGGGAATGCAAACTAATACATTCCTTTTGGAAAGATGTTTGGAGAATACTTAGAGATCTAAAAATAGACCCGGCATTCCATCCTACAAGTCCTCTACTAGGTATATACCCAGAAGACCAAAAATCACATCATAACAAAGATATTTGTACCAGAATGTTTATTGCAGCCCAATTCATAATTGCTAAGCCACCGAAAAGGCCAAAGTGCCATGAATGGATTAATAAGTTGTGGTATATGTACACCATGGAATATTATGCAGCCTTAAAGAAAGATGGAGACTTTCCCTCTTTCATGTTTACATGGATGGAGCTGGAACATACTCTTCTTAGTAAAGTATCTCAAGAATGAAAGAAAAAGTATCCAGTGTACTCAGCCCTACTATGAAACTAATTTATGGCTTTCATATGAAAGCCATAACCCAATTATAACCTAAGAATATGGGGAAGGGAGAGGAGGGTTGGCGGAGGGAGGGTGATTTATGGGATCACACCTACGGTGCATCTTACAAGGTTACATGTGAAACTTACTGGATGTAGAGTGCAAATATCTCAACACAATAACTAAGAAAATGCCAGGAAGGCTATGTTAACCAGTATGATGAAAATATGTCAAATAGTATATAAAACCAGTGTATGGTGCCCCATGATTGCAATTAATGTACACAGCTATGATTTAATAATAAATAAAAAAAAACTGAGTTTCTAAATCCTATTGTTTGGGTGGCACAGGGATGGCTCAAGGCAGTTGCTGAAACAATTAAAGAGAACAAAAGCAAGTAGAGTTTCAAGAGGAGAAAAAGTTTAATGGTTTGGACAGCAAGCTGGGCCTTATCCTCATCCTAGTGAGGAGGATGAGAAAGAAGAGGAGCCTTGTCTAGCAAAGGTGGTCTTCTTATGGAATCAGCATTCAGAGAAAACAGATGATAAATGTCTCTTGAGATCTTAAAAGGTATTGGACTCTCAGTTAATGTTTTCTAGGCCTGGGACAAGGGAAGGCCCTCTGAGAAAGCCTGGCTGCATCGAAGCAGACCTTTTCTACAGGTGCAAATCTTCCCCACAAGATAACTTTGCAGACCCATTTCTGCTTGATAGTCCTCTGACAGCCATGTCAAAAGATGTCAAAGAAATGTATTTGGGATTAAATATTTTTATTTCAATTTAATGGGAAGAAAGAGAAAAAATTTTTTCCTCTACACATTTTAGGTTCTCTGGTGGGGTGCTGTAAATTAGTCTTGCAAAAGATTAAGAGAGGAAAACACACAGAGGTTTAGTAACCTGTGCATGGCATGTGCACACATGAAATCACCCAGGGATGAGAAACCCAGGGTTGTTAGAATTTGTACTTGTATAGCATCTTAGGCTACACAAAGGAAAGGGGGCTTTAAGCTCTTCCAAGAAGTTTATGGGAAGGTGATCAGAAAAAGTATGATAACCAAGGGTTATTTGGTTGAAGTTTGTTATGAAGATTTAAGCCTGTGCTTTCTCCACTGGTAAGAGTTTGTTGGCAGTCCTCCTCATCCTGCTATGGGAAAGAGAGATACCTTTCAGAAATGGAATTTTCTTTTATAAATGTAACTTTCCTTTACAAAAGGAAAACTCATGCCCTGTTTTAAAAGATTTTTCTGCATCTCTTGGCTCTCAGTGCTCTTTAGCTCAAAATGACTCATATGGGGATGGCATCTTCTGGTACCCTTTACTTTGTATATGGAAAGGGACCATGACCTCCAATTTTATTAGTTGCCCTCATGGCTCACACTGGTTTCTATACCTCACCTTTCACCATGGTTCAACCTTGAAAGACTAGGGGACAGGAAGGCATCTCACACTCCTTTATGCCCACATTTCTCTCCTCCTCCCTCCCATTTTATCAATTTCTTCCTCATATCAGAAGAATTTTCTTTTACTTCTTTATCCTCTTTGGCAGGGACTCGTCCCATATTATTTCCTTTTCCCTGGAAGCATTACTTATACGCCCCACTTTCCTGTGAGTCATGCTGACAAAGGTGATGCAGGCAAACAAGATTCCAAGTTAGGATACAGAGGACACACATATAACCTCCATACAGGTTAATACAAAAGATGTAAAGTCATCATTTTAATGGCTGAATAGTATTCCATGGTATACATCTACCACAGCTTGTTAATCCATTCCTGGGTTAGTGGGTATTTAGACGGTTTCCACATTTTGGTGATTATAAATTGAGCTGCGATAAAGTGCAGTGTCCTTATGGTAAAAGGATTTTTTTTCTGCCCAGTAATGGGATTCCAAGATCAAATGGGAGGCCTAGCTTGAGTTCTCTGAGGGTTCTCCATACTTCCTTCCAAAAAGGTTGTTTTAGTTTGCAGTCCCACCAGCAATGCAGAAGTGTTCCCTTCTCTCCATATCCATGCCAGCATCTGTAGTTTTAAGATTTTGTGATGTGGACCATTATCGCTGGTGTTAGATGGTATCTCAGGGTGGTTTTGATGTGCATTTCTCTAATAATTAGGGACGATAAGCATTTTCATATGTTTGTTAGTCATTCATCTGTCTTCTTTAGAGAAGGCTCTATTCATCCCTCTTGTCCATATGGGATTGTTGGCTTTTTTCATGTGGATTAATTTGAGTTCTCTGTGGATCCTAGTTATCAAGCTTTTGTCTGATTCAAAATATGCAAACATCCTTTCCCATTGTGTAGGTTGTCTATTTACTTTGGTTGTTGTGTCCTTAGCTGTACAGATGATATTCAGTTTAATTAAGTCCCATTTCTTCATTTTTGTTGTTGGAATTGCCAAGGAAGTCTTCTTCATAAAGTCGTTCCCAGGCTGATATCTTCAAGTGTTTTTCCTATGCTTTCTTTGAGAATGTTTATAGTTTCATACTTTAAATTTAGGTCTTTCATCCTAAGATCTTGAAATCAATTTTTGTGAGTGGAGAAGGGTGTGGGTCCAGTTTCAGTCTTTTACATGTGGATATCTAGTTCTCCCAGCACCATTTTTTTTTTTTTGAGACAGAGTTTTACTATGTCACTCTCAGTAGAGTGCTGTAGCATCACAGCTCACAGCAACCTCAAACTCTTGGGCTTAAGTGATTCTCTTAACTCAACCTCCCAAGTAGCTGAAACTACAGGTGCCATCACAATATCCAGCTATCCCAGCACCATTCATTAATTAGGGATTCTTTCCCCCAGTGTATGCTCTTGTGTGATTTATCAAAGATTAGGTCGATAGAAGATGTTACTTTCATTTCCTGGTTTTCTATTCAATTCCAAATGTCTATGTCTCTATTTTTTGTTACAGTACCATGCTGTTTCAACCACTAAGGCCTTGTAACACAGCTTAAAGTCTGGTATGCTGGTAGTCTCAGCTTTGTTTTTATTACTAAGAACTGCCTTAGCTATACGAGGTTTTTCCTGGTTCTATAGAAAATGAAGAATTATTTTTTCCAAGTCTTAAAAGTATGATGTTAGGATATTAATAGGAATGCCATTGAATCTGTAGATTGCTTTGGGAATTATAGACATTTTAACAATGTTTATTCTTCCCAGCATGAGCAAGGTATGTTCTTCTATTTGTTAATATCCTCTGCTGTCTTTTTTCTTAGGGTTTCATAATTTTCCTTCTTTTTTTTTTTTTTATTAAATCATAGCTCTGTACATTAGTATGATCATGGGGCACCATACACTTGGTTCATAGACTGTTTGACACATTTTCATCACACTAGTTAACACAGCCTTCCTGGCATTTTATTAGTTATTTTGCTAAGACCTTTACATTCCACATTTACTAAGATTCACATATACCCTTGTAAGATGCACTGCAGGTGTAATCCCATTAATCCCCCTCCCTCCACCTACCTCCCCTCTCCCTACCCTCCCTTTCCCCCTTCTCCCTATTCTTAGGTTGGGTTAACTGGGTTATAGCTTTCATGTGAAGGTCCTAGATTAGTTTCATAATAAGGGTGAGTACATTGGGTACTTTATCTTCCATTCTTGGGACACTTGACTAAGAAGAATATGTTCCAGCTCCATCCATGTAAACATGAAAGAGGTAAGGTCTTAATCTTTCCTTAAGGCTGCATAGTATTCCATGGTGTACGTATACCACAATTTATTGATCCATTCGTGGATCGATGGGCATTTGGGCTTATTCCATGACTTAGCAATTATGAATAGGGCTGCAATAAACATTCTGGTACAAATATCTTTATTATGATTTGATTTTTGGTCTTCTGGGTATATGCCTAGTAGAGGAATTACAGGATTGACTGGCAGATCTATTTTTAGATCTCTAAGTGTTCTCCATATATCTTTCCAAAAGGAATGTATTAATTTGCAATTCCACCAGCAGTGCAAAAGTGTTCCCTTTTCTCCACATGCACGCCAACATCTCTGGTCTTGGGATTTTGTGGTATAGGCTAGTCTCACTGGAGTTAGATGATATCTCAAAGTAGCTTTGATTTGCATTTCTCTGATGATTAAAGATGATGAGCATTTTTTCATATGTCTGAAGGCCATGCACCTGTTTCATCAGAGAAGTTTCTCTTCAAGTCCCTTGCCCAGCCTGCAATGGGATCCCTTGTTCTTTTCTTGCTAATGCCTTTGAGTTCTCTGTGGATTCTGGTTATTAAACCTTTGTCAGAGACATAACCTGCAAATATCTTTTCCCATTCTGAGGGCTGTTTGCTTGCTTTACTTACTGTGTTCTTGGCTGTGGAGAAGCTTTTTAGTTTGATCAGGTCCCAGTAGTGTATTGTTGAAGCAGCTTCAATTGCCCGGGGGGTCCTTCTCATAAAAAACTCGCCCAACCCAATTTCTTCAAGGGTTTTCCCTGAACTCTCTTCTAGTATTTTTTTTTTTTGGCCGGGGCTGGGTTTGAACCCGCCACCTCCGGCATATGGGACCAGCGCCCTACTCCTTGAGCCACAGGCGCCGCCCTCTTCTAGTATTTTTATAGTTTCATGTCTTAGGTTTAAATCTTTAATCCAGTGAGAGTCTATCTTTGTTAATGTTGGAAGATGTGGGTCCAGTTTCAGTCTTCTACAGGTTGCCAGCCAGTTTACCCAGCACCATTTGTTAAATAGGGAATCTTTTCCCCATTGAGTTTATTTATTTTATTTATTTATTTTTTATTAAATCATAGTTGTGTACATTGATATACTCATGGGGCATCATTCACTAGCTTCACAGACCGTTTACCAAGTTTCACATATACCCTTGTAAGATGCACCACTGGTGTAATCCCACCAATCCCCTTCCCTCTACCCACCTCCTCTTTCCTTCCCCTCCCTTTCCCCCTTCTCCCTATTCTTAGGTTGTAACTGGGTTATAGCTTTCATGTGAACCCCTAAATTAGTTTCATAGTAGGGCTGAGTACATTGGATATTTTTTCTTCCATTCCTGAGATACTTTACTAAGAAGAATATGTTCCAGCTCCATCCATGTAAACATGAAAGAGGTAAAGTCTCCATCTTTCTTTAAGGCTGCATAATATTCCATGGTGTACATATACCACTATTTATTAATCCATTCGTGGATCAATGGGCACTTGAGCTTCTTCCATGACTTAGCAATTATGAATTGGGCTGCAATAAACATTCTGGTACAAATATTGTTGTTATGATGTGATTTTTGGTCTTCTGGGTATATGCCCCGTAGAGGGATTACAGGATTGATAGAATTCTGGTGTGAAGCCATCCGGACCAGGGCATTTTTTTTGTTTGAAGATTTTTTATTGTTTCTTTAATCTCAGTGCTTCAAATTGGTCTCTTCAGGATTTTACTTTTCTATTTCTAGTCTGGCCAAAGGTTTACATATTTTATTCATTTTTTTCAAAAAACCAACTACTTGTCTCATTAATTCTCTGAATGATTATTTTGTTTTCAATTTCATTAATCTCTGATTTAATTTTGGATATTTCTTCTCTTCTACTGGGTTTAGGCTTAGATTGTTCTTCTTTTTCCAATTCCATAAGATGGCTTATGAGTTCCTCTCAAAACTGCTTTTGTAGTATCCCACAGGTTTTGGTAGCTTGTGTCTTCATTGTTGTTATGCTCAAGGAAGTTAATGATTTCCTCTTTTATTTCTTCCTGCACCCAACTGTCATTCAACAAAAGGTTGTCCAAAGTCAAGACAACCAATCTTTTCTTTTGTCTTGACTTTGGACAAGTTCATTTTAATTTCCATGCCTTTGTGTGGAGTTGAACGTTTTTGTTGGAGTTCCACCTTTAGTGCCTTGTGGTCTGAGAAGATACAAGGTAAAATTTCAATTCTTTTGATTCTGTTGAGGTTTGTTTTATATCCTAGGATATGATCAATTTTGGAGAATATTCTATGGGGCGATGAGAAGAATGTATATTTATCTTTGGGATGGAATGTTCTATAGGCATCTATCAAGCACAGTGGTTCTAGGGTCTTATTTAAGTCCCTTATATCTTTGTTTAATTTCTATTTAGAGGATCTGTCCAACTCTGTAAGAGGAGTGTTAAAGTCCCCAGTTATTATGGTATTATAAGATATCATATTGTTCAGACTGAGTAAGGTCGATGTTTCAAGAATCTGGGAACATTTAAATTGGGTGCATAAATATTTGGAATTGAAACGTCTTCTTGTTGTGTTTTTCCCTTGACCAATGTAAAGTGACCATCTTTGTCTTTTTTGACTTTAGTTGCTTTAAATCCACATGTATCTGAAAATAAGATTGCAACCCCTCTTTTCTTCTAAATTGCTTTTGCCTAAAAATTGTCTTCGAAACTTTAACTCAGAGTTTTAATTTGTCTTTTGAAGCTAGGTGTGTTTCCTGCAGACAGCTAAGGGATGGCTTGTGTTTTTAAATCCAGTCAGCCAATCTATGCCTTTTTAGTAGGGAATTCAAGCCATTTACATTTATTGAGAAGTGTGGTAGTGTTCTATTCATCTTATTTTGTGAGAGTCCATTGCTTAATTTTATCTTTTGCATCAGTGTGGAAGTTAGGTCTGTCCTTTAATTGCTGAGTTCTTACTTTGCTGTTGATCCCTTGTGATGGTCAGTGTGTGGAACAGGTTGAAGTATTTCCTGTAGAGCTGATCTTGTTGTGGCGAATTTTCTCAATGTTTGTACATCCGTAAATGATTTGATTTCTCTGTCAATTTTAAAGCTTAGCTTAGCAGGATATAGAATTCTGGGCTGGAAATTGTTCTGTTTAAGTAGATTAAAGGTAGATGACTGTTATCTTCTTGCTTGGAAAGTTTCATTAGAGAAGTCTGCAGTCACCCTGGTGGATTTGCCCCTATAGGTCAACTGGCGCTTACTCCTGGCAGCTTGCAGAATCTTTTCTTTTGTCTTGACTTTGGACAAGTTCATCACAAAGTGTCTTGGAGAAGCTCGGTTAGAGTTGAGGCGACCTGGGGCGATATCCCTCTGAAAGCAGTGTGTCAGAATCTTTGCATTTGTTAGGTAAAGTCCCTCTTATAACTGTGTCTTGCCCCCAAAAGGTGTGTCACACACTGAGACCCCCCCACCTTCTACTTCCCTCTTTCTGCTCTCCCCTTCCCTATCCCCCACTGTGTACTAGGTCATTAATTGTCCTCATATCAAAATTGAGTACATGGGATTCTTGCTTCACCATTCTTGTGATGTTTTACTAAGAATAATGTGTTCCACTTTCATCCAGGTTAATACAAAGATGTAAGGTCTCCATCTTTTTAATGCCTGAATAGTACTCCATTGTATATCTCTACCACAACTTGTTAATCCATTCCTGGGTTGGTGGGCATTTACGCTGTTCCCGATTTTGGCAATTATAAATTGAGCTGTGATAAACAGTCTAATGCAAGCATCCCTTATGTTTTTTATAGTTGGAATACTCTGCAGTAACTACCTCATGGTTCCTTGGAGGGTTGCTCTGGACTGTATTTTTATGTTGCCAGGATTTTTTTGCTGTTTCTTCCTGAGTGTTTTCTTTTATCTGTTTCCTTGCCCTAATTTTATGTTCATTTCCTCTTTCTCTTTAAGTTACCATGCTTTTGACCTAAGGTTTTGATGAGTCCTTTTGGTACAGGACTAAAGGGATGAGAAGATTGAAAAGCAAGAAGGAAAAAAATATTTAAAAAAAGAAAAAAGAGAAAGGAGAGGTGGTAAAAGGGAATATTGGCAAAAAGAGAGGCACAGAAGGAGGGAGACAGGAGTAATAAAGGTGTACATAGGGTACTTTGACCCACCGCTTAAAAACACTTCCAAGAGTTTCATGGTTGAGTCTTTGGGGCTCTCTAAGACCATACTGTCAGCAGACAATAAGAGTTTGACTTCCTCTGCCCCCATTTGGATGTCCTTTATTTCCTTCTCTTGCCTGATTGTATTGGCTAGAACTTCCAGCACTATTTTGAATATTAGTGGTGATAAAGGACAACTTTTTTCTGGTTCCAGTTCTAAGTGGAAAAGCATTCACTTTTACTCCATTCAGTATAATATGAGCTGTGGGTTTGCCATAGATAGCTTCGATCAGATTAAGAGAAATCCCACACAGGCTCAGTGTCTGTAGCACAGTGGTTATAGCACTGGCCACATGCACCAAGGGTGGTGGGTTTGAACCTGGCCCAGGCCAGCTAAACAACGACAAGTGAAAAAAAAAAAAAAAGGAAAGAAAGAAAGAAGAGAGAGAGAGAGAGAGGAGAAAGACAGAAAGAAAAGAAAAATGCCACCTATGCCTAAATTTTAAGTGTTCCAATTAGAAAAGGATGCTGAATTTTATGGAATCTTATGGAATGCTTTTTCTGCATCTATTGAGAAGATCATATGGTCTTTGTTTTTGCTCCTGTTTGATAGGGTGAGTGCCATGGCACCCTCAGTAGAATGCCATGATGTCACTACTCACAGCAACCTCAAACTCTTAGACTCAGTGATTCTCTTGCCTCAGCCTCTCAAGTAGCTGGGACTACAGGTCACCACAACAATGCCTGCCTGTTTTTAAAGATGGGGTCTCTCTCTTGCTCAGGCTGGTCCCAAACCTGCAAGCTCACAGAAAAACCAACTTTTGTGTCATTAATTTTCTGAGTGATTCTTTTGATTTTAATTTCATTCTTCTCTGTTTTAATTTTGGTTATTTCATTTCTTCTGCTTGTGTTGGGATTAGATTGTTCTTCTTTTTCCAATTCCATAGGATTGTTCATAAGTTTGTTGCTTCATTCTCTGTTTTTTGATTGTAAGTATCTAATGCAATAAATTTCCCTCTTAAGACTGTTTTTGCAGTATCCCACAGGTTTTGGTAACTTGTGTTGTTATGTTTGAGGAATTTAACGATTTCCTCTTTTACCTCTTTCTGAACCCAACTATCATTCAGCATAAGGTTGTTTAATTTCCAAGTCTTTGTGTGGGGATGAATATTTTGTTGGAATTGAGTCTGTGAAGATACAAGGTATAATTTCTATTCTTTCGATTTTGCAGAGGTTTGATTTGTATCCTAGGATGTGCTTCAATTTTGGAATATGTACCATGGACTGATAAGAAAAATGTTTATTCTCTAGCTTTGGGATGGTGTGTTCTGTATATTTCTATTAATCCCATTTGTTTTAGGGTCATGTTTAAGTCCTTTATATCTTTACTTAACTTCTGTTTAGAAGATCTGTCCAGTTCTGTCAGAGGGGTATTAAAGTACCCAACTATTATGGTGTTGTGGCACATCATATTGCTCAGACCCATCAAGCTGTGTTTCATAAATCTGGCAACATTTTAGTTGGGTGCATAAATATTTAGAATTGAAATGTCCCCTTGTTGTATTGTTCCTTTGACCAGTAGAAAGTGTCCATCTTTGTCTTTATTAACTTTAGTTGCTTAAAGTCCGCGTGTATCTGAAAATAAGATTGCAACCTCTCCTTTCTTCTGATTTCCATTTGCTTGAAATACTGTTTTCCATCCTTTAACCTTGAATCTTGATTTGTCCTTCCAGACTAAGTGTGTCTCCTAGAGACAGCATATGGATGGCTTATACTTTTTTATCCAATCAGACAGGCTGTGTGTCTTCAGTGGTGAATTCAGTCCATTGACATTTATGGAAAGAATTGGTAAGTGGAGTGGAGTTCTATCCATCTTATTTTGTGAAAGTCCGTTGTGTAGTTTTATCCTTTGCGCCATCGTAGAATCTAAGTTTTGACCTTTAGCTTCTGGGTATTTACTCTGCTGGCGGTCAGGGTTGAGAATAAGTATTTCCTGTAGAGCTGGTCTTGTGATGAATTTCCTCGGTGCTCGGATCATTGTCCATTCCTTTGGGACAATCTTCTTCTTCAGGGATCCCTATTAATCATAGGTTTGAATGCTTCATGGAATCTTGTAGTTCTCTAAGTGCCTGTTCTGCTTTCTCTCTCTCTTTTTTTTTCTGCCTCTTCAACTATCTGGCTAGAAAACTTTATCCTCTGGCTCTCAGGTTCTTTCTTCTCCATGTTCTAACTTATTTTTGATACTTTCAACTGCATATTTAATTCCCTGATTGTCTCCTTCATTTCCTTAAGCTCCACCATATCCTTTCTATATTCTGCATATCTCTTGTCCAAACTTTGGTTCTGTCTTTACATTTTCATGTCCATTCCTTTTATTATCGTTACCATCATATTTTAAATTCCCTGTCAAGTCCATTAATTTTTTATAGCTGGAGTCTTCTGCCGTAGCTGCCTCATGGTCCCTTGAGGAGTTGCTGTTTTGGTTTTTCATGTTGCCTGAATTTTTGTTGGTTCCTCCTCATGTATTCTTACTTTATGTTCACCTCCTTGTTCTCCTTTTTCCTTCTCACTGCCTCCTTTGTTTCAAACAGAAGTCCTTGTTCTTTTTTTTACTTTATTTTTTGCAGTTTTTGGCCAGGGCCAGGCTTGAACCTGCCACCTCCAGTATATGGGGCCAGCATCCAACTCCTTGAGCCACAGGCTCCGCCCTAGAAGAAGTCCTTGCTCTTGATGACAGTATGTTCCAAAATGTTTCTGGGACACCAGGTGGAGCTTTGGTTGTTTTAGGAGACCCAACAGCCAGTGACCTCCATGGTCCTTATTCCAAACTTAGTTGCCTTCAGTTATCACCTGATTGTTTCCAGTGCCTGTGGCTCAAAGGAGTAAGGCACCGGCCCCATATGCTGGAGGTGGAGGGTTCAAACCCAGCCTCGGCCAGAAACTGAAAAAAATAAAAAAAAAAACCACCAAAAACCCCCACAAGAATCCTTCAGGGGCAGACCTCACAGTTTCCCCTGACTCCCAATCCTGTGGGGTGCAAGAGTCCCTCAGCCTGTCCCAAGAGTGGAGCTCTGATCCCAGCAGGCACAATTAAGATGGCCATGCTTTAGGCCCCTGCTAAGACCTTCTCGTGACCTTCCAAAATGGCAACCCCCTGGCCACCCAGACCCTCTCAGCATGGCTGCCTTGCCAGCCACCAAACCTATGGCAAATCCACTTCAACCAGCACTCAAATCTGGTTGCTGTACACCGTTCAAGTCTGCCCACTCTTCCAAGCTTTCCACTCAACGTGCAGCTTCCTCCAACAACTGAAAACTCTAGAAAACCTTCTTCCCATCCTAGACCTCTGCGGGGGGCAGCTGATCCCAGCCAGTTGCAATCACTTCCCTAACTCATCAGATTTCCACTGCTGTGGATCATATGCTGTATCCAGCTCACCACACCTCCTTGCTGCATGCTCTGAGTTATGACTCTTGGAAAGGTCCCCACACCAGGTATGGCTGGGTTTTCTTTTTCCTTAGTCACTCTAGGAGAGCTCAGCTCAATGATTCTTCTGGACTATCTTCTAGTTTTTCTCTATTGGTACATTTTCAAAAAACACATGAACAAAATACATAAAAATACCACACTGGTCACTATCTTAAAAATAGTTTAATATTTATTTGCAAAAATCAAGTGAAAATCAAAATACATTCTTCCTTCAAAAACAAATTCACTAATTGAAAGGTATCAATTTTTTTTCATAGTAGAAATAAACTATGTAATATTTAAGCTTTTGAATTATACTTTATTTTCTAAGAAAAAGGCTAAAAATACAGGGGTTTTTTTAATACCAAAATAGATGATATAGCATCAGGCTTGCTCCAAAGACTCACATTCATTATAAACAATTATAAACTTCAGACAGATGAACAGATCATGCTCTATAAATACTAATTTGTTATATACTATATAACCTACTATAAACACCCTAATTTTATGTTATTACTTTTCAAAGTATTTCAAACTAGTCAATTTTTTCCCCTTGTTCCTAAGTTTTCTTTTTTATAATTTAGGGACTTATCCCTTTCTATAGATTTACCAAAATCAAAATTTTTTTGCTAATATAAACTATCCTGGAAATCTTAGTAACACAGTAAAGTCACATCAAGTGCATACAGATTTTTTATTTTAAAAAACAGTGATTTACTCAGGCATCGTGGCTCACACCTGTAATCCTGGCACTCTGGGAGGCCGAGGCAGGTGGATTGCTTAAGCTGAGGAGTTCCAGACCAGCATCAGCAAGAGCAAGACCCCATCTCTGCTAAAAATAGCAGGGCACTATGACAGGCACCCGTAGTCCCAGCCACTCAAGAAGCTGAAGCAGGAGGATGGCTTGAGCCCAAAGCTTGAGGTTGCTGTGAGCTATGACTCTATAGCACTCTACCCAGAGCAACAGAGTGAGACTCTGTCTCAAATTAAAAAAACAAACAAAAACAGTGATTTTGAATCTTCCCCACAGCTAAAGCTGTAAAGTCAGAGCCCAATCCATACTTTCTAAAAAGCCACTGTGGAGTGAGGCACACTGCTAGTTGGCCACTTTATCTGGCAGTGTGTCCTCCATTGTTAGTAGATCATTATTTCTTTGGGTTGAGCACAAGACAAAATTTGTGGTTTGTCAGATTAGGGTCCATATTGTATGACAAAATCTATTTTTAAACAATAGACTTAGATGCAGTTCTGGATGCCAATCTGCCTAAGCTCATTGCAACTACTGAGCTGCCTCCTGAATTCCTTCCAGGATACCCAGAGAGTAGAATCTATCCTACTTAAGTAATTTCTTTCTCTTTTTTCCCCTTCTTTGATGAATGTATATTTAAAGTTGCATACAAATATGTGTACGCAATTATATACAGAGTGCTAGAGAAAAGCAGAAAGGAGATTTGGTGATAAGTACAACCAACAGCATAATCTGACACTCTAACAACTCTCTAAGGGCCATGACACAGGCAAGGTCCAAAAAGCTACCAAGTATGCCTTCTTACATTAATAAGAAAGCAAATGAATCTTTAGTAGAGACATTTATTAACTCATATCCTCTTCTTAATTATGTGGCATTAAGTCCAGACAAATTTTTACATGTTATTAATTTAGAGAAATTAATTAAAATTTTTTAGTTTTAAAAAAGAATCCCTCGGACCTTTCATACTACTGTTTGATTCCAGAATAGAGGAAAAACTACAAAGCTGCAGAGGCAGCTAGAAAAGAACAGAACATCTCTATACAGAGAAAAGATACAGAGCCTTACTCTCTCAGTTTAACATGTTACTTTTACTTCCATGTTACCGAGACCAAAATAAATCACTGGGACTACAATGTTATGACATAAACTGTAACTATTATATCCAAAGTAAAGATTAATAAACTAAAAAACTAAACAATCTTCAGTGTTTGAGAGATGCAATATTTGCTAACAAAATCAAGTAAGATAATTAAGAGAGAAGTGTCTGCACTTGGTGTGGCGATCGATGTAGAATATTCTCTGGATCTTTGTATTCGTTAATTGGATTCATCACAGCTGCATACACTTCACCATAGGCTCTGCAGACTAATTCCGTAGACTGTCGTACAATCTGCTCTCTATTGATAAACAAAATGTGAATACATCATCTGAAAAAATACATTTTACTATGAATTGCAAGAACACTTTGTATTTTTAATCAATGCGCTTCATTTTCTTATTATCATACTTTTTAGAAATCACTACAAGTACACATATTACTCATCTTGATTTGTGGATAAAACATGTTTTTATAATTATTTATTAAATTCTTCATTACTCTGTAGGTGCTGGAGCTGGGGGAGGGCAGGAACTGTGTTTTGTTCATTGTTACATCTTCAAGGTTACCAACAATTTCTGTTATATACAGTGGACTGCTAAACAAGAAACAGAAACTGACCTGCTATTGGTGTACTGATTTTGCAAAAGCAAATGGTAACACATTACCTTTAAAAAAGATGCTTATGATTATTCAAATTTATCAACACTTTTATATGTCAGAAAAACTTTCAGTAATCAGCTTCAATGTATAGCTCCTACACTAACAACTGCATCTCCCTGTATCACCAAACATGTGGCGCTTGCTTACAACAAATCACAGCATTCTCAGAAATGTACATTTCTACAAAAGCACATTAAAGAGTATTAGACATAGTCTTGCAAAGGTTTTTTTTTTTTTAATTATTCAGCTAGGACAAAAATAAGTTTTAATTTCATTAAATCTGTATCAGCTCTTTCCTTGTTTTCATGATACTTCCTGTCATCCACAGCTATTTATACCATTCCTATATGACTATACTTCCGATTTTTACCAAACTAAATTTAAAACGTACCTTTCAAGCTTTACTCCTAAGCCTACTTTTCTTATTATGTTTCTTACTTCAGTTTATAGCACAGTTTATATCACCTCAGTTTAGGTTCTAATAAACTCTTGCCTGGAGTACACAGAAACTCCTACCTGGTCTTCTTCCTTGCAGTCCCTCCACATTGAGTCCCTCCTAGGCACTGCTGTTAAATTAATCTTTTGGATGGAAACTTTCTGTAAGTTTCTCCTTTAGCTGGGGATTTCAAGGAGCTCCAGTGGCTTCCTATGGTTTCAGAGAAGCCAATATTCCTTCCTCACTATTCAAAATTCTCTAATATTCTGTATCACTACTGTAATTCTGCAACTCAATACAACTGCTGACTGTTCCCTCTGCCCTGCTCTTGCTCAGTTTCTGTGCTTATATTTCTCCTCTTGTCTAGGATGTCTCTCCCACCACTTTTAAGCGTTCTTAATGTTCAGCAAAAATGTTCTCTTTCATCCATGAAGTTTTCCTTGACCTTGAGAGCTAGAAATAGTTTCTTCCTTTTTGGAACATCTACACCACTTTTTCTGTTCCTCTCTTCTGGCATTTACCACTCCTCCCAATAAAGCATCTATCTACATTTTCTTGATTCTCACATCCTCTAACAGCTTTGTACTAGGGGAGGGCATAGTTCCACATTGAATGTATATAACAACTGCAGTATAACCCAATTTCAAAATGGACTTTAAAAATTCTTTAGAGTTACAGAATTATCAAGTCTTAGCTGCCCTGCAAAACTTCACGTAACTTGATATTATTTATGTGCATATATCCTGTCCCTTAAAACCCAGTATATTTTGAATATGATGGGTGCTTAATAAATAATCACTGACGAGAGAGATTAAAGATGGCGGCCAAGTAACAGCTTCCCTGTAACTGGAAACAGTGAGTCTGGGGAGACAAGACTCCAGGCATCTCTGGCCTGTGGGATCTTCCTATAATCATCCCTCTGAGGATACAGGGAGCCAGCAAGGGACTTCCGGACCCCAAGAGGAGGACAAAAACAGCGGAAAACTGGCAAGTGGTTGTGTGTGCTTGATGGACCTAATCAAGCTGGCAACCGTAAGTACAAGCAGCAGTGAGACTGCAAATCCGAAAGTTACCTGTGAACTGTTTCGGTGTACTTGGACTTGGCACTCAGTTGAACTGCCTTGGGGAGAGCTTGAGCAGGAGTGTGGAGAACTTTGAGCATTGTCTGGGGCCCCAGACTGAGCTGGGTGCAGGAAGCCATTGTGAAAGAACTGCCCCGGCAAGCTCCGCCCTCAGGGTCTCAGAGCAAGGATTGGGAGGGTCAAAGTAACCTACTGACTGAGCAGCCTAAAGGCAGGGACTGAGCTGCCTTACAGCCTTAATCCTTAAGGGCAGAGTGAGATGATTTTGGCACACTGGAGCCTTGGGCTGTTGCCCTGGGTAGAGTGCCGTGACGTCACAGCTCATAGCAACCTCAAACTCCTGGGCTTGGCGCCGCCCAGACCTCCATAAGAGCTGTGCAGCGACCCATGACCGGTGACCCATACCCACCGGGCCTCCACATTTCCTGACAAGGAACTGCGGGAGCCACGCAACTCTGTGTCCTCCCAGATTGCATACTAGCCTGTTCATCTGGACAGGGACTCTGGTAGCTGCGTGCCCTTTGGAGCCCTCCCTGCTTCTGCGCGGAGGCCTGCTCCTGCAGAGACTGCTGGAGTCTTGGGCTCTCTGTGCCAAAGTCACGGGGTGCCTGGCACTCCCAGAACCGTGCGCACCACCCCAGCCCTGTTGCTGGTTCCAGGTGTGTTGTGAACCGGAGCCGCTTCCACAACCAGAGCTCCCTAGCTAGAGCAGCCCCAGAGGAAGTACACAGGGTCACTCTCTACAAAGATCCAGCAACAATAAAGTGATCCCGCTGGGGTCTAATCTTGGAGAGACACCTCCCCAACTCTGAGGACAGCCAGAGGCAATGGTGAAAAACAATCATGAGGCGAAATCAACAGAAAAACTCTGGCAATATGAATAATCAGAGTAGATCAACTCCCCAAAGGATCAGTGGGGCAGAAACAACACAAGACCCCATGCACAAACTAATAGCTGAGATGTCAGAAATTGAATTCAGGATCTGGATAGCAAATAAGATCAAATTAGAATTCCAAAAGTTATCTCAAGAATTCAATGGATTCAAAGACCAAATGACCAAAGATTTTGACACATTGAGACAAGAAGTTGCATCCCTCAAAGATCTGAGAAACACAGTACAATCCCTCAGTAACAGAATGGAGCAAGCAGAAGAAAGGATTTCTGACATTGAAGACAAAGCTTTCGAATGCTCCCAAACCCTCAAAGAAGAAGAGAAATGGAGAGCAAAAACAGACCACTCTCTCAGAGAGCTCTCGGATAATTTGAAGAAAACCAATATTCGTCTTATAGGGATCCCCGAAAGTGACGAAGTAGCTTCACAAGGCACAGAGTCTCTTCTCCATGAGATTATGAAGGAGAACTTTCCAGACATGCCAAGAGATTCCGAAATTCAGATAGCGGACAGTTTCAGAACTCCAGCATGACTCAACCCAAATAAGACATCCCCCAGACACATCATAATCAATTTCACTAAAGTTAATATGAAGGAGAAAATTCTGAAAGCTGCCAAACAAAAGAAAACCATTACCCCTACCTACAAGGGGAAGAATATCAGAATAACTGCAGATCTCTCTGCTGAAACCTTTCAAACTAGAAGAGGATGGTCATCGACTTTTAATCTCCTAAAACAAAATAACTTTCAACCCAGGATCCTGTACCCAGCTAAACTGAGCTTCATTTATGATGGAGAAATTAAATACTTCAACGACCTTCACATGTTGAAGAAATTTGCCACAACTAAACCAGCTCTCCAGGACATTCTTACACCTATCCTCCATAAAGACCAGCATAATCCTCCACCACAGAACTAAACCCACCCAAAAAATTTTTGATCAAATTCCAACTTCCACAGTCACAAAAGGATTAAAAATGTCCACGGGTCTCTCGAAAGGCTTATCAATACTCTCAATTAATGTGAATGGTTTAAATTGTCCTCTAAAGAGGCATAGGTTGGCGGACTGGATACAAAAACTCAAGCCAGATATCTGCTGCATCCAAGAATCGCATCTTACATTAAAAGACAAATATAGATTCAAGGTGAAGGGATGGTCATCTATATTCCAGGCAAATGGAAAGCAGAAAAAAGCAGGCGTTGCAATCCTGTTCGTAGACGCAATAGGCTTTAAACCAACCAAAATAATTAAGGATAAGGATGGACACTTCATATTTGTTAAAGGTAATACTCAATATGAAGAGATCTCAATTATTAATATTTATGCACCCAACCACAACGCACCTCAATTTATAAGAGAAACTCTAACAGACATGAGCAACTCGATTTCCTCCACTTCCATAGTAATTGAAGATTTTAACACCCCTTTAGCAGTCCTGGATAGATCCTCCAAAAAGAAGCTAAGCAAAGAAATTTTAGATTTAAACTCAACCATTCAACATCTGGACTTAACAGACGTCTACAGAACATTTCATCCCAAAAAACCTGAATACACATTCTTCTGATCAGCCCATGGAACATACTCCAAAATCGACCACATCCTAGGCCACAAATCTAACCTCAGCAAATTTAACAAAATAGAAATTATTCCTTGCATCTTCTCAGACCATCATGGAATAAAAGTTGAACTCAATAACAACAGGAACCTGCATACCCATACAAGAACATGGAAGCTAAACAACCTTATGCTGAAGGATACATGGGTTATAGACAAGATTAAGAAGGAAATCACCATATTTTTGGAACAAAACAACAATCAAGACACGAATTACCAGAACCTCTGGGATACTGCAAAGGCAGTCCTAAGAGGGAAATTTATAGCACTGCAAGCCTTCCTCAAGAAAACGGAAAGAGAGGAAGTCAATAACTTAATGGAACATCTCAAGCAACTGGAGAAAGAAGAACACTTCAACCCCGAATTAAATGAAATTGAAAACAAAAGAATTATACAAAAGATCGATAAATCCAAAAGCTGGTTTTATGAAAAGATCAATAAAATAGATAAACCTTTCCCAACCTAACCAGGAAAAAAAGAGTAAAATCTCTAATTTCATCAATCAGAAATGGTAATGATGAAATAACAACAGACCCCTCAGAAATTCAAAAAATCCTTAACTAATACTACAAGAAACTCTACTCTCACAAATATGAAAATCTGAAAGAAATAGACCAATACCTGGAAGCACGCCACCTACCAAGACTTAGCCAGAACGAAGTGGAAATGTTGAACAGGCCTATATCAAGTTCTGAAATAGCATCGACTATACAAAATCTCTCTAAAAAGAAAAGCCCAGGACCAGATGGCTTTACGTCAGAATTCTACCAAACATTTAAAGAAGAACTAGTACCTATACTACTAAACCTCTTCCAAAATATAGAAAAAGAAGGAATATTACCCAGCACATTCTACGAAGCAAACATCACCTTGATCCCCAAACCAGGGAAAGACCCAACAAGAAAAGAAAATTATAGACCAATATCACTAATGAATATAGATGCTAAAATACTCAATAAGATCCTAACAAGCAGAATCCAACAATACATCAAAAAAATTATACACCATGACCAAGTGGGATTTATCCCAGGGTCTAAAGGCTGGTTCAATATACGTAAATCTATAAATGATTCAACACATAAACAAACTTAAAAAGAAAGACCATATGATTCTTTCAATTGATGCAGAAAAAGCTTTTGATAATATCCAGCATCCCTTCATGATCAGAGCACTTAAGAAAATTGGTATAGAAGGGACATTTCTTAAACTACAGCAAACCCACAGCCAATATCATATTGAATGGAGTTAAATTGAAATCATTTCCACTTAGATCAGGAACCAGGCAAGGTTGCCCATTGTCTCCATTGCTCTTTAACATTGTAATGGAAGTTTTAGCCATTGCAATTAGGAAAGAGAAGGCGATCAAGGGTATCCACATAGGGTCAGAAGAGATCAAACTTTCACTCTTTGCAGATGACATGATCGTATATCTGGAAAACACTAGGGATTCTACTACAAAACTTTTAGAAGTGATCAAGGAATATAGCAATGTCTCAGGCTACAAAATCAACACCCATAAATCTGTAGCCTTTATATATACCAACAATAACCAAGCTGAACAAACAGTCAAGGACTCTATTCCTTTCACAGTAGTGCCAAAGAAGATGAAATATTTGGGAGTATACCTAACAAAGGACGTGAAAGATCTCTACAAAGAGAACTATGAAAACCTAAGAAAAGAAATAGCCGAAGATGTTAACAGATGGAAAAACATACCATGCTCATGGCTGGGAAGAATCAACATTGTTAAAATGTCCATACTGCCCAAAGCAATATATAACTTTAATGCAATTCCTATTAAAGCTCCATTGTCATACTTTAAAGATCTTGAAAAAACAATACTTCGTTTTATATGGAATCAGAAAAAACCTCGAATAGCCAAAACATTACTGAGCAATAAAAACAAAGCTGGTAGAATCACGCTACCAGACCTGAGACTGTACTATAAATCCATAGTGATCAAAACAGCATGGTACTGGCACAAAAACAGAGAAGTAGATGTCTGGAACAGAATAGAGAACCAAGAGATGGATCCAGCTACTTATGATTATTTGATCTTTGACCAGCCAAGTAAAAACATTCAGTGGGGAAAAGATTCCCTATGTAACAAATGGTGCTGGGTGAACTGGCTGGCAACCTGTAGAAGATTGAAACTGGACCCACACCTTTTACCATTAACTAAGATAGACTCTCACTGGAAAAAAGATTTAAACTTAAGACATGAAACTACAAAAATACTTGAAGAAAGTGCAGGGAAAACTCTTGAAGGAATCGGCCTGGGTGAATATTTTATGAGGAGGACTCCCCAGGCAATTGAAGCAGTATCAAAAATACACTACTGGGACCTGATCAAACTAAAAAGCTTCTGCACAACCAAGAACATAGTGAGTAAAGCAAGCAGACAGCCCTCAGAATGGGAGAAAATATTTGCAGGTTATATCTCCAATAAAGGTCTAATAACCAGAATCCACAGAGAACTCAAACGTATTAACAAGAAAAGAACACGTGACCCCATCTCAGGGTGGGCAAGGGACTTGAAGAGAAACTTCTCTAAAGAAGACCGACACAAGATCTACAAACACATGAAAAAAAGCTCATCATCCTTAATCATCAGAGAAATGCAAATCAAAACTAGTCTGAGATATCACCTAACCCCAGTAAGAGTAGCTTACATAACAAAATCCCAAAACCAGAAATGTTGGCGTGGATGTGGAGGAAAGGGCACACTTCTACACTGCTGATGGGAATGCCCACTAATACGTTCCTTCTGGAAGGATGTTTGGAGAATACTTAGAGATCTAAAAATAGACTTGCCATTTGATCCTATAATTCCTTTACTAGGTTTATACCCAGAAGACCAAAAGTCACAATATAACAAAGACATCAGTACTAGAATGTTTATTGCAGCCCAATTCATAATTGCTAAGTCATGGAAGAAGCCCAAGTGCCCATCGACCCACGAATGGACTAGCAAATTGTGGTACATGTATACCATGGAATACTATGCAGCCTTAAAGAAAGATGGAGACTACCTCTTTCATGTTTGCATGGATGGAGCTGGAACATATTCTTCTTAGCAAAGTATCTCAGGCATGGAAGAAAAAGTATCCAATGTACTCAGCCCTACTATGAAGCTAAATTATAGCTTTCACATGAAGACTATAGCCCAACTATAGCACAAGACTATGGGGAAAGGGCCAAGGAAGAGGAAGGGAGGGGAGAGGTTTTGGTGGAGGGAGGGTAATGGGTGGGGCCACATCTACGGTGCATCTTAGAATGGGTACAGGCGATTGCACTAATGTACACAGCTATCATTTAACAATAAAAAAAATAAAAATAAAAAATAAAATAAATAATCACTGAATGCTTGATGAAGAAAAATAACTTTTCGTATTTAAGGAGTCCCATTCTGGGCTCATGAACCACCATTCTTTTTCACAGGACAGAGTCACTACCCAGCTTTTGGTTTCACGTAGTCAAGAATACATTTACATGACTGACCAGACTAATGTAATAGTAACAGCGGTAACAGTAATATTGTTGTTACTTGTTACACAAGTGAAGGCCATGAAATCACCATCAACACAACATACTCTTTAAGCTGTTTTTCCAAGGAATTATATTCTCTTTTTTATAATAATGGCCAAAATAATACATTTGTAAGACTATCTGTGGAACTATGTGTACCTATGATCTAGAAAAGTACAAAAATAGCTGTATGGAATGAAAAATTCCCTTATGATGTTAGAGCATTGGTATCCTGTTCTGATGAGGTCCACGCTCTTGGCAAGTTGAAGCAACTTGACATTTTTGAAAAATTGCGGAAGTTTCCTTAATGAGAGTGATTAGGGGGAGATATGCTGAGTAAATTCTTTGAACAGAATAGAGTGATGCTACTGGCTATACTACCCTTCTGCTGGAAGAAATGATGGTAGAAAGTGACTTAGAAAACTACTTAACTGAGGCTCCAAGACATTTTTTGATCTATTGATTGGTGATCTTTCCTGTAATTGAGCTTAACAATTCACCAAAATGAGGCAAAAATTATTTTTTCATAAATGAAATTAAGATATAATAAAAAATTGCTATTTTAAAAGTTTGTTAGATATCATATACATTTGATATCCATTTACTCAAAGAAATAGACAGATTTTTGAGGGGTGTATAAAACATGCATTACTCACACCTAATACTGTATAAAATCAATACTCAATTTGAATCAATACTCAATCGACAGTACATAAGGAGTACACAGAAACAAAGCTATTCCTTTTCATAAGAAGTTTAAAATCATCAGGTACACTAATAAATATTAAATATAATTTTAAAAAATTTAGAGTAGGGCGGCGCCTGTGGCTCAAAGAGTAGGGCACCAGTCCCATATGCCGGAAGTGGTGGGTTCAAACCCAGCCCCGGCCAAAAAAAAAAAAAAAAAAAATTTAGAGTAATTGTTAAATGTACAATAAATTTTTAAAACTTTTGAATTAGTAAATTTTAAATTGTATTTTCAAGTCCTGATGACAAATTTTAAACTTACTGAAATTCTGTTGTACCTTAGGGCACATTTCTGTTTCTAAGCTAAGTTAGCTTACAAATATCTAACAATAATTCACAATAACTCATTAATCAATTAGGAAACTGTCAAGACAGTAAAGCTGGTTCACAGAACAAGTTGAGAAACTGACCGTTTATAGACATTTGAAAAGGAAGGTGAGAACAAAGCAGGTTAGCTGTAAAACAGGTTAATATGCTATAGAACAACAAGAGACATTAGGGCTCTCTCTTCCCCTGGACATGTCTGACATATCTGCGCAGTGTTTAGGACCTTTGACCAACAGCAAACAAAGAATCAAACAAAGGACATTCTCTAATTAATTCTGATGATCCGGTTAACAATAATGCTTCAGGATGACACTGAAAGGACATGCTATTCTCTCAGACCTCATTTGCCTATCGAAGTTTTGAAAAGTTTTAACATTTCTTATATTTAGAAAGTAGCTTACTATACTAGTTTATCATATAGCAAATATAATAATCAGATAATTAACTTACTGCTAGAAAAAAGGATTGAGGGAAGAAAAGATCAGCTTGTTTTAAAATTTTACCAATGGCAACATTTTTCAGTTAATATCATCAAAATACCATAAATTGAGGAATTCAATTTGTCCAGTTACAAATGTTACAGTACCATAACAATCTAGTATTATAAATTTCAAAAATCTTAATAAAGATTGATACATAACTAAATGGAAATGTTACTCTTTTTAAAGTGTGTTCAAAGAAATTAACTGTATTTTAAATAATTATTTAAAACAGTGAACTAAGAAATGAACTGCTTACTTCCAAAATCAGTGTGCTTGTCATTAACTAGTCCTTTAGAATTTTTAGTTACCAGAACAACATGACACAACTTCCATCATTACCACAAACCCAGCATTTCCAAAAACAGATTATTTCAACATCAGGTTCTGTGATCACTAAAATTTAGCTTTATTTTAGCACCACAGTGTAATCATATGAGCCATAACAGAAAAGGTGACAAAAGTTTAAGCCTAAAAAACTAAGATGATGATAATACCCTTATGAGTAACAGATTGGTTAAAATTTGATTTTTCTTTATCAAATATCAAAAACGTCACAATGGTCAAGCTAATTTTTCACCCCAGGTCAGTTTTCTGTCTCTAAGTGAAATTAAAGCAAACTTGTTATGAGACCAAGGCACATATCTCACATGTATTATCTATCACATATGTCAAACACCTATGACCATCCTTTCAAAATAATGAAATATAATCTCAACATAGAAAGGGTTACTAAAAATACAGTACAGTCTAGTGTTGAAGACAATAGGCTCTAAAATTAGAAATGCTGGATTCGCATCATGGCTCTGCTTCTTACTATTTTTATTTATAGTAGTAATTATTATGTAAATTTATTCTTTATCTTAAAAAGTATTATGAATCTGTGCATCTATACTTCAATTACTTAATCCTTCTCAGCAATGTCCTCTTCCGCTAAACAGAAATCCTAATTCATTGACTCACTGAAAGGATAAAGTAATCCACTAAAGGATCATTCCAGCTGGGATATTCCTATCAGGCTGTAGGGGTTGGGATGGAAGGTGGTGGAGACGGCAAGAGTGAAAACAGAGACTAGTTCAGAAGTTTATGTGAGAATTGGGCACAGATGATGCTACCCTGGATCAGAGCAGTAACTGCCAAGATGCTCAAAAGTGATGAGTCTCACAAACTCTGTTCTACATAAACATTTAATATGATGGTTCCATGGGAAGTGTGACTTGGAGCTGTGTAGAAGTTATTTACAGATTAAACTGTTCCAGTAATGAATTTCCTCACCTGTGAAGAGGGTATGCCTATTCAGGTCTTCTTTTAGAATTTTCAACCAAGTTATAGAAATTTATTCCTAGGAAACAATCTTCTATTATAATAAAGCCTTTTATTTTTCACTACATGTTCTAATTAGATATTGCTAATATATAGAAAAGGTACTAATTTTTCTGTTTAGTTTGAATCTGGCCAACTAACAGCTCGATTTTAGTTCTATTTGTTTGCATTGTTTCATTTTTGGTGCAAGCATCTAAAATTAATGAGTTTTACTCATTGTTTTCAATATTTGTGACTAAAACTAAACTGGCTAGTACCTCCAAGGTAAATATTAATAGATATAGTAGGTAAGCATGCATACCTTATTTTGAACTTTAATGAAAACATTTCTAGCGTTTCGTAACTAAGCATGATGTCTCCCATAGATATTCAACATTCCAACATGATTTCATGGTATTATTCTCTATCTGGTTTATGTAGTAAATTCCAATAAGATTTTCATTCGTATCTTTGGTGTTTCTTCTTTTAATACAATGGCTTATTTGATTTTTGTAAAGAATTTTTCACATCTTACAGTCTTTATATCTAAGACCTTAACTATTATCAATATAAAATACTGACCTTTGACTTATTTTATTTATTTATCCATTCATTTTTGAAGACAGAGTCTCACTTTGTCACCCTTGATAGAGTGCCCTGGCATCACAGCTCACAGCAACCTCAAACTCTTGGGCTCAAGTGATCCTCTTGCCTCAGCCTCCTGAGTAGCTGGGACAACAGGAGCCTGCCACACGCCCAGCTATTCTTAGAGATGGGGTCTCACTCAGGCTCAGGCTGGTCTCGAACCTGTGAACTCAGGCAATTCCCCAGCCTTGGACTCCCAAAGTGCTGGGATCACAAGCATGAGCCATCAAGCCCAGCCAAACTTTTTTTTTTTGAGACAGAGTCTTACTATGTCACCCTTGGTAGAGTGCTGTGGCATCATGGCTCACAGCAACCTCCAACTCTTGGGCTTAAGCAATTCTCTTGCCTCAGCCTCCCAAGCAGCTGGGACTATAGGCACCCCCTACAATGCCCGGCTACTTTTTGGTTGTAGTTGTCATTGTTTGGCAGGTACAGGCCGGGTTCAAACCTGCGAGCTCCAGTGTATATGGCTGGCATGCCAGACACCGAGCCTTGACTTTTTTTTATGATCTATTTATCCCTCCACAGAACCATCCCCTACAGCAAGGGGATCACTTAGAGTGGGTCACAACCAGGGCATGGAATTTGCAGTCTCAGGTGCCTTCTTCACTCATTTTGCAGCCTAGGTGGGGTCTGCTTTGGGCAGAACTGGAGTCTCCACTGGAGAAGGAAAGAGGACCTATGCATGCCCATGAAGGTGCCCGGACTGGCAAGCCGGAAGACACAATTCTCCCAGTAAATGCACATTTGACTCAACAGGAGGCTGGGAATTGGTAGGCTGGGAGTGTTATGGGGGGGAATTATTTGGATGGAGGACTTATTTGCAGGTTGCAGGGAGAAAGGAGAGGAATTTGCCAATACCGGGCCATCTGCAGGGTCGGTGGGGGCAGCTGTGTGTCTTTGCTGCTAAAGGGAGGAGATAACGTAGGCATCAGACCCAAAAAGGCTCAGAGTGATTAGGCCCAGCACCCCTGCCATGGTTTTTTTTTTTTTTTTTTTTTGCAGTTTATGGCCAGGGCTGGGTTTGAACCTGCCACCTCCAGCATATGGGGCCAGCGCCCTACTCCTTTGAGCCACAGGTGCAGCTCCATGGTTTATTTTATTATTCTTTTGCAGCTGCTTTTATTATTTTTTTTTAATTTTATTAAATCATAAACGCATAGATCATGTTGGTAATGATAATGCATTTATGGGGTACAATGTGCTGGTTTCATATAGAATTAGGAGCGTTTACATCACACTGGTTAATATATACCTCATCTTGTTTAATTATTGTGTTAAGACATTTATACTCTATTCTTAATAGATCTGACATGTACCCTTGCATTATGCACCATAGGTGTGATCTGACCCATTTACCCTCCCTCGATCTGACCTCCCTCCTCCCCTCACATTCCCCCCTTCTTCATCCTGGGCCATAGTTGTGATCTATTTCTTTATATGAAAGTATGAGTGACTGTAAATTGGTTTCATAATAGTGCTGAATACATTGGATATTTTTTCTTCCATTCTTGAGATACTTTAAGTAGGTTTTAGAGTGGTTTCCTGTGTCAACAAGGACAACAGCGGAGGTGTCAGGTAGAGGATCACCCCTATGAGGGTCCAGAAGAAATCACTCTGGGGCCATTTGATGATTGGCATCTCAGTGCTGTAGTCACACACATAGATGACAAAAATGACAAGCAGCAAGGATAGTTTCAACCACCCACTGGAAGGAGTACCTGGTGTCAAGGCACTGAAGCAGGTTAGAATCACCAGGCACAATATAATCTTAGCAAACAGAAGAATTCCCTTTTGGGTGCTTGAGATGTTGATGAAGACAGCCCAGCAGCTAAGGGCTAAGAGGAGCCAGGAATGCACCACGGCATGGCTTGTGGGCATAGACAACCTGCTTGCCTGCTTGTGGATTCGAGGACCCTGCACACCCAGGCAGTTTGCCCGCTGTCTTACCAGGAAGGAGACTTTGACTTTTTAAATAATTTTCATCTTGAATTCAATTTTGCTTATTAATATTGCAATTCTTGCTTATTTTTGTGTAATCTGTTTTAAATGGTTTCTTGTAAAAAGGATATAGGTGAACTATGCTTTTTAAAACCTAAAACGAGATTCTTCTATATTAAAATAGGGTAACAAGTTACTCACTTTCATTGTAGAAACTGATGTAAGTTGGAATTTGTAAAAGCAAACTTCCTTTGAATTTTCTAGTTCTTGGAATTTAGTTCCTTTTTTGCTCATTCTTATGTTAGCTTAGTGAATATTTTATGTGAATTTGAAAAGAATGCATATTCTTTGCAGTTGTGTGTATTCTAAATATTCCTGTCACGTTGTGATTGGTAACACTATTCAATTATTTCACATCATAATAATTTTCTGTTTACTTTTTCTATCAATTACTTAGAGAGAAGAGTGTTGCAATATCTAAATATAGTACCCAATATACCTATTCCTCAATCTGTAAACTTATACTTCATGTTATTTGCAGCTCTGCTCTTAGATTTACTAACATATTTCCTTCATGAATCCAAACTACTGCCTTGTACAATGTCCTTCTTTACAACTCTGGTATTATCTGTCTTGCAGTCTAATTTTTCTTTTTTTTTTTTTTTTAAGGAATATAAAACTATTTATTGACCAATGTTCACTATTATTTACAAAAATAAAAGTAAACAATATACAGTTGGATAACATTCTATTATGACTTTTTTTATGGCTTCTGCTCAACCAGTAACCCAAATACTGAAAAGGTTGAGTCTACATGTAAGGAATGAGTTGGGGTAAGGAAAAAACATGCAGGTCAATAGTTTTAGGTTACAAAGTTTGTTCACACATTTATGTCAACAGGTATGAGACTGCCAACATGGCTTAACCATCTGATTAGGTTTCTATAAGCCAAGCCGAGGAATGGCTTACTAGAGGAATCTTTAATGACCATTTAACTAAGTCTTATTTGTTTACCTCATTAGAACACACCAGGATTTGTCTAGTTTCCTCATGTGAGTGGGGAGGTTGTTGGTAATGATAAAGCTTTTCCTTTTAGAAGTTTTGTAAACACAATTTTGCATTTATATGACTATACATACTGATTCTGACATGGCTGCCTTTAAATTATCCATTTAAATTGTCAAATTAAGAATCAACTACCCTGTTTCCCCGAAAATAAGTGTCTTATTTTAAGGTGTGCTCCCAAAGATGCGCTAGGTCTTATTTTCAGAGGCCGTCGTATCTTTCCTGCAAGTAGGTCTTATTTTCGGAGGATGTCTTATTTTCGGGGAAACGGTATTTAATTTGACACATTATGGCTTCAGGAAAATTTTCTATTCTTATATTGCTCAGAATGATGGTATTGCAGACACCTGGGCTTACCTGTGATTTTTGTTTTGGCGAATGTTTAAAAACAAAGAAAATCATTTACATATGAATGTTATGTATACACATACAGAAACAAATTAAAAAAAAAAAAAAACAACCCCAGAATGGTCCTTAGGCAAAGAGTTAAACACAAGTTGTTACTCAATAATGGCTATGGAAATTTCCCTTAGTATTTAGAAAAGCTGCTCTCTAATGCAGAGGAAATAATATACCATGGTATCGAATTTTTTTTTCTGATAAAGGAAACAACTAGAGAAAGCTTTTATCTGTTCAAAGTAACCAGTGCTACTGATGCAAGCCCCACCCCCGACGACTCTCCCAGTACTACTTTCAAAATAAACATATCAAACTTGATTTACTAGAATGTAGTTATTTCTTCACACTCCCAAGACCCAGATATATATATATCAATGCAAACAATTATTGAGCTTCATCTTCTGGACAGTACTCTCCCAGTACTACTTTCAAAATAAACATATCAAACTTGATTTACTAGAATGTAGTTATTTCTTCACACTCCCAAGACCCAGATATATATATATCAATGCAAACAATTATTGAGCTTCATCTTCTGGACAAGAATGCCAAGTTAGTCTCTCTTCATAAAAAGCAATAACAATTTGAGAACAGTTCATATTTGCCTCTTTTGCCAGCACCAAATCTGCCTCATCTGAATCTTTCCACTTCATAAGAAACATTAATTCTCCACTGCTGTCTGTGGCACCAATTATTCTCTCAGGATCAAGACCTCTGGCAAAGCCTCTTGATTTGTCAGCAGCATCTCTTTTCTTCTTTGATTGCTATCATCCGATTCACTGTCAGATAAAGATTTTCTTGTTGTACCATCTTTTTCTTTACCAGCTTTTTGAGAATTAAGAAATGCTTCAATTAACTCTGGACAATCTAAATTTTCTTCAGGTTCCCAAGTATTATCAGGATCTGTAAATTCCTTCCACTTCAGGAAATACTCCACGTTCCCATTTACTACTCATCAATCCAGAACTTTTTCCACCACAAATTCTTCAGGCTCTGCCTCTTCAACCTTTTTACTCTTTCCATTCCGCTTCTTTCCCATTTTTTGCAATGTAGTTTTATTGGAGCTATTTTTTATTGGAGACTTGAAGTATTATTCACCAGCTCCGAGCTGCTCCAGGTCACGAGTCTGCGGTGTCTCCAGCCCTGCGTGCCTTAAGCTTTAACATTTAATACAGTTATTTATAAGGTTGCATATCACCTTATTTGTTTTATACTTGATTCATTTGTTCTGTTTCCCTTTTATTAAAATTACTTTTTTAATATTCTATTTTATCTTGTCTACTAGCACATTAAATAATTTTTGTTTCAAGTTTTAGTGGCTGCTGTAAGGTTTACAATCTACCTTCAAACAATATTATATATTTCGTGGTACAATATCACAATACTACATTTCCTTCCCACTGAATCTTTTATACTTCCATTGGTTATATATTTTATTTCTATGTGTTTAAAACTCCACAGTTGAATCTATTTTTGCTTTAAGTGGTCAACTATTATTTACTCTTATATTTAGCATTTCCTGTGCTCTTCGTTACTCTGTGTAGAATAGATTTTCTTCTGGTATCATTTTCCTTCAACTCAAAGAATTTCATCATTTCCTACAGTGTATTAGGCTGGTGATACATGTTCTCTACTTCTGTTAATTTCAAACACACATTTATTTCACATTTAGTTTGAAAGATTCTTTAGTAAGTATACAATTAAGATTGACTATTTTTCATTTAGTTTTTTTTTTCTATCCTAAAATTTTTTTTTATTAAGTCATTTGTATATAGATCATGAATATTATGCCATTATGGGATTCCCTTCCCTTCCCCTCTCCCTCCCTTTCCCTTCTTCATTCTGGGCTATAGTTGTGATTCATCTTTCACATGAAAAGTGTGAGTGATTATAAATTGGTTTCATAGTAGTACTGAGTACACTGGATTTTTTTTTTCCATTCCTGAGATACTTTGCTAAGAAGAATATTTTCCAGCTCCATCCATGTAAACATAAAAGAGGTAAAGTCTCCATTTTTTTTAATGGTGCATAGGATTCCATGGCATACAAATACCTTAATTTATTAATCCATTCATGGGACAATGGGCACTTGGGCTTCTTCCATGATTTGGCAATTATGAATTGAGCTGCAATGAACAATCTGGTGCAAATATCTTTATTGCCAAGTAATTTTTGGTCTTTTGGATATACACCTACCAGAGGAATTGCAAGATCAAACGGTAGGTCTACTTTTAGATCTCTGACTGTTCTCTAGACTTCCCAGCAGTGCAGAAATGTTCCCTTTTCTCCACATCCATGCCAATATCTGTTGTTTGGGGATTTTGTGATGTGGGCTACTCTTACTGGAGTTAGATGGTACCTCAGAGTAGTTTTGGTTTGCATTTCTCTGATGATTAAAGATGATGAGCATTTTTTCATGTGTCTGTAGGCCATGCACCTGTCTTCTTCAGAGAAGCTTCTGTTCATGTCTCTTGCCCACAATGAAATGGGATCACTTGTTTTTTGCTTAGTAATAAGTTTGAGTTCTCTGTGGATTCTGGTTATTAGACCTTTGTTGGAAATATAACTCGAATAGCCAAGACATTACTCAGAAATAAAAACAAATCAGGAGGAATCATGCTTCCAGACTTCAGACTATACTATAAATTGATAGTGATCAAAACAGCACGGTACTGGCATAAAAATAGAAAGGTAGATGCATGGAACAGAATTGAAGACCAAGAGGTAAACCCAGACACTTATCGTCATTTGATCTTTGATAAGCCTATCAAAAGTATAAATTGGAGGAAAGATTCCATATTTAACAAATGGTGCTGGGTGAATTGGCTGGCAACCTGTAGAAGACTGAAACTGGACCCACACCTTTCTCCTCTAACAAAAACTGACTCTCACTGGTTAAAGAACTTAAACTTAAGACATTAAACTATAAAAATTCTTGGACAGAGTACAGGGGAAACACTTGAAAAAATTGGCCTGGGAGAATACTTTATGAGGACACCCTGGGCAATTGAAGCAACATCAAAAATACATTACTGGGATCTGATCAAATTAAAAAGCTTCTGCACTGCCAAGAACACACTAAATAAAGCAAATAGACAGCTCTCAGAATGGGTGAGGATTCATTTGTTTTTTAAAGGTGATATCCCATTATCTCCTGGTTTGCACTGTTTCTAATGAAAAGTCAGAAGATCACTAATGTTTCCTGTAAATAATAATTTTTTTCCTCTAGCTACTTTTAATTTTTTTTTTCTTTACCACTGGTTTTCTTTTTTTATTTCCTTGCTTATTTTTTATTTTTATTTCTTTGCTTTTTTTTGTTGTTTTTGAGACTGAGTCCCACCCTATGCCCTGAGCAGAATGCAATGGCATCATAGCTCACTGCAACCTTACACTCGGGCTGTGGACATCCTGCTGGCTCAGCCTCCAGAAGCCACTGAGATTATAGGTACTCATGGTGGTGCCTGGCTGGGTTTTTCCATTTTTTTAGGAGTCGGGGTCTCAGTCTCTCTCAGACAAGTCATAAACTCCTGAGCTCAAGCAATTCTCCCTCATCAGGCTCCCACAGTGCTGGGATTACATGCGTGAGCCACTGTGCCTGGCTTTATCACTGGTTTTTAATAACTTTATCATGGTGTGCCTTCATATAGTTTTCTCTGTTGGGGCTTATTTACTTTCTTGGGTCTCTGGGTTCATGCTTTCCATCATAACTCAAAAAAACTATTTCTATTTCTTGAAACTTTTTCTGCTTCAATTGCACTATGACAGTCCAATTATACATATATTAGACTGTTTAATGTCATCTGACAATCCACTAAGATTCCATCTTTTTTCTAACCTTTTTATTTTTTTTTCCTTTTGTGCTTCATTTTGGGTGGTTTCTCCTGTCCTTTCTTCAAGTTAACTGATTTTTCCCTCTGGAGTGTTCAACTGGTTGATAAGCCCATCCATTGAAATTTTCATTTTAGTTGTTGTTATCATTCAGGTCTAGAACCCATTTTGTAAAATTATCTACTTGTTTTCTTAGTATCATAACATTTTCCTTTAAATCCTTAAACCCATTTTTAATAGCTGTTTTAAATTCCCTGTCTACTAATTCTATAAACTTTACCAGTTGTAGGACTGTTTCACTTCATATTTGTCTCCTTCTCCACCTAAAGGAATTTTTGATTGCAGGCTCTACATTACCAGTGTTACACTGTTGACTACTTGTCATCTTCCAATGTGTCAAGTTTTGTTCTACAAGACAGCTAATTTAGTTAAAGTTCAACTTAGTCCTTTGGAGGCTTGTTTTTAAGCTTTTTTAGTTTGAGTCTAAAGTAGTTGTGGTGGTTAATTTTATGTGTCAACTTGACTGGAGTAAGAGATGCCTAGTTGGTTGGTAAAGCATAATTTCAGGATGTGTCTATGAGATTGTGTCCAGAGGAGACTGGTACATGAGTTGGTAGAGTGAGTGAAGACGTTTCATTCCCAATGTGCACAGGCTCCTGAGAATTGGCTGTGGGCCTGAATGAAACAAAGGCAGAGCAACAGCAAATACACTCTTTTTCTCTCCTGGAGCTAAAACACTGTCTTCTCCTTCCCTTGGACATAAGAATTTCAGGTTCTCAGGATCCTGAGACTTGTACCAGTGGCCTCCCTCGACCAAGCTGTAAAGGCTTCAGCCTCAGACTGAGAATCACATAGTCGCCTTCCCTGATTCTGAGGCTGTGGGACCTGGACTGAGCCATGCTACCAGCTTCCTTGGCTGTTCAACTGCCAGACAGCCTATCATGGGACTTCTCGGCCTTCATAATCATCTAATCAATTTCCCTAATAAATACTCTCTCATATATCTATAGAACTGTCCTATTGGTTCTATTTTACTGAAGAATCCTAATACACTAGACTTTACTGTACTAGTAGGTTACTCCTACTTGTATAGGTTGAACTTTCTGGGGTAACTAAAGCATTGTTCAATATCCCAGTTGTTTTTCAGTTCACAAGTGTCTACTAGTACTTTCCCTTGTAGGTTTTTTCTTTCCGTTTACCCAAAAGTTGCTTTATTTTTTATCTGTACAAATATTCCTGATAGTTTGTACATGTGGGTAAAAGGAGATTAAAAAAGAAAGACAAAAAAGTATTCCATTTTTCTCATTAAAAAAAGATAATAATAAACAATTCTATCATAGGTAATGCTTTATTTCTAGTATGCACAATAGGGAAGAATCTTGAATAAAAGAATAATCAAGGGTGTGCCTGTGGCTCAATGGAGTAGGGCGCCGGCCCCATATACCGGAGGTGGCAGGTTCATACCCAGCCCTGACCAAAAACTGAAAAAAAAAAAAAAAAAAAAGAATAATCAAGTCATACCCACTTTCCTATATGTTCACTTTAAGAAGCATCTATATTTTCCTTGTTTCTCCAGATTTTATGAAAATAATTCTGATTCAATAAGCAAAGACTTACTGAGAACATTTTATATATTCCTAAATGTCATTTCTAAACTGCAAACTCTACTTTTACACAGCTTTAAAGTGAATATTGGAGTTTTGAGAAAAGGGAACAACATACTTCAAATACACCTCAAGGAGGGATGAAGAATTCTTTAAAAACATGTACTTTTTCTTTTTTTCCCCCCCTATTTTCTATACTACCTTGCTTCCTGGCTAAATTTATTCAGTAGTTTATTCCAAAACTGAAGTGTTCAATCAAAATCTCCTTTGAAATCCAGTCAGACTATCAGACAAGAAAGAAAGGGACAAGAGTGATGGGTGCTCCAAAGGTACAGCACCCATGGAACTAAGAAATGTTTAGGAGAAAAGAGTATTGACAAAATAGGCAGGATTAAAAACAATGTTTTACACTTCAAAGACCTATTTCAAGGAATCAACTGACATATTAAATAGGGTATGAAGAGAAAGGCAGGAATTAAGAGACAGAAAGATAAAAAATTATTTTTGCCTAATATGAATCATTTTGAAAAGATTAAATTGAGTACAAGTTATTTCCTCAAATGCTTTATAAGTAAGATTAAACATATGTTAAGCCCATATAATAGCAGAAATGGGACAAAGATTATTCTTAAGAAAAGGAAGTTGTTATCATTCAAAAAAAAAAAAGAGTGAAGAACAATTAGAAAATCTGCTTTAATATTGAATCCTAAATGGTATAAAGTACTCTATTTTCAAAGTAACCCTGACTTTTAAAATAAGTAGTCAAACTGGTAATATAATTTCTATTCTTCTGAACAAAAATTGAAAATACACTAACAGGTCATATTTAATTTAGAATACTTTGCAAATAACATTTAAGGATTTTCAGTATGGGCAGGGTGCGGTAGCTCACGCCTGTATCCTAGCACTCTGGGAGGCTGAAGCAGGTGGATTGCTTGAGCTCGGGAATTCGACAACAGCCTGATCAAGAGTGAGATTGCTCTCTATTAAAAAAATAGAAAAACTAGCTGGGTGTAGTAGCATACGTCTGTAGTACCAGCTATGTGGGAGGCTGAGGTAAGAGGATTGCTCAAGTCCAACAGTTAGAAGTTCCTGTGAGCTATGGTGACACCACAGCACTCTACCCAGGGTAAAAGAGAAAGATACTGTCTCAAAAAATAAATACATACATAAAAATAATTTATTTATTTTTTTTAGAGAGAGAGTCTACCACCCTCAGTAGAGTGTCATGGTGTCACAGCTCACAGCAACCTCCAGCTCTTAGGCTTAGTCAATTCTCTTGCCTCAGCCTTCCGAGTAGCTGGGACTACAGGTGCCCACCACAAGGCCCAGTTATTTTTTGTTGCAGTTTGGCTGGGGCCAGGTCCAAACCTGCCACCCTCAGTATATGGGGCTGGCACCCTACTCACTGAGCCACAGGTGCTGCCCCATAAAAATAATTTTCAGAATGAAAGAAGTGGTTTAATAGGCACTAATCAATTCTTAGTTGTGTTATTAATATTTATATGAATAATATGGATATCTCAATTTTTAAATATCATAATTAGTGAGAACTTACAGAATTAAATTTAGGTACATACAATAAAATAAGCAAAACAGTAAAAAACTTAGATTTTAAAATAATGCACAAAATAATGGACAATAGGACAATAAAAGTAAAAAAAGCTAAAATATTCCCTTTAATAATAGAAAGCAAGTATTTAATTTCAAGTATGATTGAAGTTTTGGAAAATCTGAGAAGTCTTCATGGACAAAGAATACAATGCTAGTTCACCAGTTTTCTTAAAACTTTTACCAAAACTAAGAAAGGGGAAAAAAATATCTAGAAGAGGCTAAGAATTTATGCTTTCGAAAGGATATTTGCATATTTTCAATCAGACAAAAGCTTGATAACTAGGATCGATAGAGAACTCAAATTAATCCACATGAAAAAAGCCAACAATCCCATATATCAATGGGCAAGAGACATGAATAGAACCTTCTCTAAAGATGACAGACGAATGGCTAACAAACACATGAAAAAATGTTCATCATCTCCATATATTAGAGAAATGCAAATCAAAACAACCCTGAGATATCATCTAACCCCAGTGAGAATGGCCCACATCACAAAATCTCAAAACTGCAGATGCTGGCATGGATGTGGAGAGAAGGGAACACTTTTACACTGCTGGTGGGACTGCAAACTAGTACAACCTTTCTGGAAGGAAGTATGGAGAAACCTCAAAGCACTCAAGCTAGACCTCCCATTTGATCCTGCAATCCCATTACTGGGCATCTACCCAAAAGGAAAAAAATACTTTTATCATAAGGACACTTGTACTAGACTGTTTATTGCAGCTCAATTTACAATCGCCAAAATGTGGAATCAGCCTAAATGCCCACCAACCCAGGAATGGATTAACAAGCTGTGGTATATGTATACCAGGGAATCCTATTCAGCTATTAAAAAAAATGGAGACTTTACATCCTTCGTATTAACCTGGATGGAAGTGGAAGACATTATTCTTAGTAAAGCATCACAAGAATGGAGAAGCATGAATCCTATGCACTCAATTTTGATATGAGGACAATTAATGACAATTAAGGTTATGGCGGGGAGGAAAAGCAGAAAGAGGGACGGAGGGAGGAGGTGGGGCCTTGGTGTGTGTCACACTTTATGGGGGCAAGACATGATTGCAAGAGGGACTTTACCTAACAATTGCAATCAGGGTAACCTGGCTTATTGTGCCCTCAATGAATCCCCAACAATAAAAAATAAATAAAGAAAGAAAGAATATATGCTTTCAAAATTTTGATGAATATTGCCAAAATTCTCTTTAAAAAGGTTGTGGTGACTTACATTCTCATTTAAAAAGTATGAAAACGTCCATTTCCCAGACTTGTTCAAAATTTTTATTGTCAGCAGTCTGGTAAGTAATAATTCTTATTGTTCCAGTTTGAACTGTTTTAATTATTGTTTTCTCCTTCTTTTGCCATTTGTATTTCTTCTGTGGCCATTTTTACTAGTGTTTTGAATTTGTAGGATCTTATTACACATTAAGGATAATCTGTTATACATTCTGTAAATATTTTTCCATATTATTGTTTATATGTTAACTTAGTTTATGTATTCTCTTTCTATAAATCTTTAAAAGGTTGTAGAGCCCTATTTGTCCTTTTTTTTTACGGCATCTGTGCTACACTCCATCCCTTAAAAATACATTAACATTTCTACTCGGGGGCGGAGACAAGATGGCTGACTGAAGCCAGCTTTCCACAGAAGTCTCCTGTCCAGAAGGAGAGTTAAAGGACAGAAATTTAGCAATGAACCTGGCGTATTAGAGCTGTGCCAAGAGAGAAGTTGAAGAAGGCACATCAACCATGCTGAGGCAAGCTGTGACCCCAAGGATACAACAAAAGGTACAAAATCCATCACCAAGTGGATGGGAGTCCCCTCCCCCATGAGAATGGCTCAGAGTACCCCATAAAAAAACGAGCGGAGTTCTAAAGTCCTCCCATTATATCCCGCGGGCGAGACCCTCTAAAACTGGACCTACTTCCCCTACTAGGGTGCCATGGCTGAGCAGTGGCCTGGCTGAGGAGACATAGATCGCCCTGTGATTCAGGCAGGTGTAAACCCCTGGAGTATCTGCTCATTGGAGGCAATTGGGTCACAGCTGTGCAGGGTAATCAGTGACTGGGTGTGACAGAGGTGTAAGGTGGGGAAGGAGGCATCAACCTTCCCAGACTAATTATTGGCTGGGTGGGTCCTCCTGACCTCATGGAGCACCGGTGTAAATCATATTTGAGATGAGTTGTCAGCAGACCCCTGCAATCTGGTTGCTAGAGACCTTTTAAACTCTCCCACCTGAGACAGGTGCTGACTGAGACAATTGATTTGGACCTCTTGAATTGGGACAATTGCCCAAGTACTATCCAAGTGGTACCCTGGGTGTGTGGTTGTAGGAAGGTTTGATTTTCCTTTTCCAATTGTTGCCTGTGGGGGGCGGGGTGACATAATTGCTAGTATTTCTCCACAGCTGAGACTTCAAACCAGAGTAACTGATTCACTAGGGTAGGACAGAGACCAGCTGAAAACAAGACAGAGCCACTTAGCCCCACCACACCAAGCAGATCCCCACTTTCTCAGGCCGTAGCATTGTATGGATCCTTGGCAAAGCTCTAGGGGAAAAGGTACAGACAACAGGCCCAGCTTTTGGCAAAGGGCTGGTTAATCACTACTCCTGGAGCCCCAAATCCAACTTTTCTTTCTCCACTCACCTAGAACAACGGTGCAAAATAATCATAGGGCGAAATAAGCAGAAAAACTCTGGTAACATGATTAACCAGAGTAGATCAACTCCCCCCCCCCCCCCGAAGAAAGATACGGCAGATGTAACTGAAGATCCCATTCATAAACAGATGGCCGAGATGTCAGAAATCAAGCTCAGAGTTTGGATACCAAACAAGATTAACAGAATGAAGGAAAAGTGGAAATTGGAAATTCGAGGAGAAATTCAGAAGTTGGCTCAGGAATTCAACAAATTAAAAGACAAGAGCACCAAAGATTTTGACACATTGAAACAAGAATTTGCAACCCTGAGAGACCTGAAAAATACATTAGAATCCCTCAGTAACAGAGTGGAGCAAGCAGAAGAAAGGATTTCTGACACTGAAGACAAAGCTTTTGAACGCTCCCAAACTCTCAAAGAAGAAGAGAAATGGAGAGCAAAAATGGATCATTCTCTCAGAGAGCTCTAGGATAATTGAAGAAAACTAATATTCTCCTCACAGGAATGCCTGAGGGTGATGAACTAGCTTCTCAAGGCACAGAGGCTCTTCTCCCATCAAATTATGAAACAGAATTTTCCGGACATGCCAAGAGATTCTGAAATTCAGACAGACGACAGTTTCAGAACCCCAGCATGACTCAACCTGAATAAGACATCCCCCAGCACATCATAACTAACTTCACTAAAGTTAATATGAAGGAGAAAATTCTGAAAGCAGCCAGACTTAAGAAAACCATAACCTACAAAGGCAAGAATATTAGAATGACTGCAGATCTCTCTGCTGAAACCTTTCAAGCCAAAAGAGGGTGGTCATTGACTTTTAATCTCCTAAAACAAAACAACTTTTAACCCAGGATCCTGAATCCAGCTAAACTGAGTTTCATTTATGATGGAGAAATTAAATACTTTAATGACATTCACATGTTGAAGAAATTTGCCATAACTAAACCAGCTCTTCAGGATATTCTCAGATCTATCTTCCATAATGAGCAGCACAATCCTCTACCACAAAATTAAACTCACTCAGAAACTTTTGATCAAACTCCAACTTCCACACTGGCAAAAGGATTAAAAATGTCCAATAGACTTTCAAAAACTCGATAGCCAAAATTTTACGAGTTATCAATATTCTCCATTAATGTGAATGGCTTAAACTGTCCTCTAAAGAGGCACCAGTTGGCTGACTAGATACAAAAACTCAGGACAGATATCTACTACATACAAGAATCTCATCTTACCTTAAAAGAAAAATACAGACTCAGGGTGAAAGGATGGTTGTCTATATTTCAAGCAAATGGAAATCAGAAAAAAAGCAGGTGTTGCAATTCTATTTGCAGACACAATAGGCTTTATACCAACAAAAGTAAGGAAAGATAAGAATGGTCACTTCATATTTGGTAAGGGTAATACTCAATATAATGAGATTTCCATTATTAATATTTATGCACTCAACCAGAATGCGCCTCAATTTATAAGAGAAACTCTAACAGACATGAGCAACTTAATTTCCTCCAGCTCCATAATAGTCGGAGATTTTAACATTCCTTTGGCAGTGTTGGATAAATCCTCCAATAAGAAGCTGAGCAAAGAAAATTTAGATTTAAACCTAACATCCAACATTTCGATTTAACAGACATCTACAGAACATTTCATCCCAACAAAACTGAATACACATACTTCTCATCAGTCCACAAAACATACTCCAAAATCGATCACATCTTAGGTCACAAGTCTAACCTCAGTAAATTTAAAGGAATAGAAATTACTCCTTGCATCTTCTCGGACCACCATGGAATAAAAGTTGAACTCGGTAACAACAAGAATCTGCATACTCATACAAAAACATGGAAGTTAAATAATCTTATACTGAATGATAGCTGGGTCACAGATGAGATTAAAAAGGAAATTACCAAATTTCTGGAACAAAATGACAATGAAGACACAAATTATCACAACTTCTGGGATACCGCAAAGGCAGTCTTAAGAGGAAAATTTATACCACTGCAAGCCTTTCTCCAGAGAACAGAAAGAAAAGAAGTTAACAACCTAATGGGACATCTCAAGTAACTGGAAAAGAAAGAACATTTCAACCCCAAACCCAGTAGAAGAAAAGAAATAACCAAAATTAGAGCAGAATTAAATGAAATTGAAAACAAAAGGATTATACAACAGATCAATGAATCAAAAAGTTTGTTTTTTGAAAATTCCAATAAAATAGATAAACCTTTCGCTAACCTAACCAGGAAAAAAGAGTAAAATCTTTAATTTCATCAATCAGAAATGACAAAGATGAAATAACAGGCTCCTCAGAAATTAAAAAAATCCTTAGTGAATATTATAAAAAACTTTCTTCTCAGAAATAGGATAATCTGAAGGAAATTGACCAATATTTGGAAGCACATCACCTTCCAAGACTTAGCCAGAATCAAGTGGAAATGTTGAACAGACCCATATTAAGTTCTGAAATAGCATCAACCATACAAAATCTCCCTAAACAGAAAAGCCCGGAACCAGATGGCTTCACGCCAGAATTCTACCAACTCATTAAAGAGGAACTAGTACCTATATTACTCAACCTGTTCCAAAATATAGAAAAAGAAAGAAGACTACCCAACACGTTCTATGAAGCAAACGTCATCCTGATCCCCAAACCAGGAAAAGACTCAACAAAAGAAAATTATAGACCAATATCACTAATGAATATAGATGCAAAAATATTCAACAAGACACTAACAAACAGAATCCAGCAACACATCAAACAAATTATACATCATGACCAAGGCGGTTTTATCCCAGGGTGTCAAGGCTAGTTCAATATATGTAAATCTGTAAATATAATTCAGCACATAAGCAAATTAAAAAACAAAGACCATATGATTCTCTCAATTGACGCAGAAAAGCTTTTGATAATATCTAACATCCCTTCATGATCCGAACACTCAAGAAAATTGCTATAGAAGGGACATTTCTTAAATTAATAGAGGCCATCTACAGCAAACCCACAGCCAATATCATATTGAATGGAGTTAAATTGAAATTATTTCCACTCAGATCAGGAACCAGACAAGGCTGCCCATTGTCTCCATTGCTCTTTAACATTGTAATGGAAGTTTTAGCCACAGCAATTAGGGAAGAAAAAGCAATTAAGGGTATCCATATAGGGTCAGAAGAGATCAAACTTTCACTCTTCGCAAATGATATAATTGTATATCTGGAAAACACCAGGGATTCTACTACAAAACTCTTAGAAGTGATCAAAGAATACAGCAGCGTCTCGGGTTACAAAATCAACATTTATAAATCCGTAGCCTTTATATATACCAACAATAGTCAAGTTGAAAAAACAGTTAAGGACTCTATCCCATTCACAGTAGTGCCAAAGAAGATGAAATATTTGGGAATTTATCTAACAAAAGACGTGAAAGTTCTCTATAAAGAGAACTATGAAACTCTAAGAAAAGAAATAGCTGAAAATGTTAACGAATGGAAAAACATACCATGCTCATGGCTGGGAAGAATCAACATTGTTAAAATGTCCATACTACCCAAAGCCATATACAATTTTAATGCAATCCCTATTAAAGCTCCACTGTCATACTTTAAAGATCTTGAAAAAATAATACTTCGTTTTATATGGAATCAGAAAAAACCTCGAATAGCCAAGACATTACTCAGAAATAAAAACAAAGCAGGAGGAATCATGCTATCAGACCTCAGACTACACTATAAATCGATAGTGATCAAAACAGTGTGGTATTGGCACAAAAACAGAGAGGTAGACATATGGAACAGAATAGAGAACCAAGAGATGTACCCAGCTACTGACCATTATTTGATCTTTGACATTCAGTGGGGAAAAGATTCCCTATTTAACAAATGGTGCTGCTTGAACTGGCTGGCGACCTGCAGAAGACTGAAACTGGACCCACACCTTTCATCATTAACTAAGACTCCCACTGGATTAAAGATTAAACTTAAGACATGAAACTATAAAAATACTAAAAGAAAGTGCAGGGAAAACTCTTCAAGAAATCAGTTTGGGTGAATATTTTATGAGGAGGACCTCCCGGGCAATTGAAGCAGCTTCAAAAATACACTACTGGGACCTAATCAAACTAAAAAGCTTCTGCACAGCCAAGAACACAGTAAGTAAAGCAAGCAGACAGCCCTCAGAATGGGAGAAGATATTTGCAGGTCATGTCTCCTACAAAGGTTTAATAACCAGAATCCACAGAGAACTTAAACATATAGCAGGAAAGAACAAGTGATCCCATCGTAAGCTGGGCAAGGGACTTGAAGAGAAACTTCTCTGAAGAAGACAGGCGCAAGGCCTACAAACATACAAAAAATGCTCATCATCCTTAATCATCAGAGAAATGCAAATCAAAACTACTTTGAGATATCATCTAACTCCAGTAAGATTAGCCCATATTGCAAAATCCCAAGACCAGAGATGTTGGCATCAATGTGGAGAAAAGGGAACATTTCTACACTGCTGGTGGGAATGCAAATTAATACATTCCTTTTGGAAAGATGTTTGGAGAACACTTAGAGATCTAAAAATAGACCTGCCATTCAATCCTATAATTCTTCTATTAGGTATATACCCAGACCAAAAATCACATTATAACAAAGGTATTTGTACCAGAATGTTTATTGCAGCCCAATTCATAATTGCTAAGTCATGGAAAACGCCCAAGTGCCCATCGATCCACGAATGGATTAATAAATTGTGGCATATGTACACCATGGAATATTATGCAGCCTTAAAGAAAGATGGAGACTTTACCTCTTTTGTGTTTACATGGATGGAGCTGGAACATATTCTTCTTAGTAAAGTATCTCAAGAATGGAAGAAAAAGTATCCAACGTACTCAGCCCTACTATGAAACTAATTTATGGCTTTCATATGAAAGCTATAAGCCAGTTATAAGCTAAGAATATGGGGAAGGGGGAAAGGGAGGGGAGGAGAAGGGGGAGGATGGGCGGAGGGAAGGTGATTGGTGGGATCACACCTACAGTGCATCTTACAAGGGTACATGTGAAACTTACTAAATGTAGAATATAAATGTCTTAACACAATAACTAAGAAAATGCCGGGAAGGCTATGTTAACCAGTGTGATGAAAATATGTCAAATGGTATATAAAACTAATGTATGGTGCCCCATGATCGCATTAATGTACACAGCTATGATTTAATAATAAAAAAAAATTCTCCTCATTTTATTATGAAAAGTGTAATAGTATGTTTCATATGTAATGAGACCTCAAACATTGTCACATTCAAGTATTAAATACTGAAGCACGGTTACATCAAAAAAATCATAGGTATTTGGTTTCAAACTTAATAATTTAAGAAGCACACACTGCTTGAGCCATGGTATAATAGTTACTTTTATAATCTCTCAGGTCTTTAGAATTTACGTTCTGCAGACAGCATGCTACGTTTTAGGATAATAAATATAAAAGTTGCTAAATACATTAAATTCATTTACACTAACTACTCACCTAAGATAGGAAGTTCCTGACTCTGTGCATGTGGGGGGAGGTAAGAGGAAGGTTTACCCATTTCCAGACAATTCTAACTAATATCAATTTCTTCTGCGTGGTGAGCTAAATTCTGCCTCCTTGCTCTATTTTTTGTTATAGTTCTACATTCCAGAACAACAACAGAAAATAACTGTATCACCTCTGTAATACTCCATCCTTTTAGATCTGTTAAGTATTTTCCTCAAGTTCAACATTTCTTTCCTCACTGTATTATTATTATTTTTTTTTTTTTTGGAGGCAGAGTCTCAATGTTGCCCTGGTACCTATGAGGCCGTGGCTTCATAGCTCAACAGCAACCTCAAACTCTTGGGCACAAGCAACCTCTTGCTTCAACCCCCCAAGAAGCTGGGACTACAGGTGCCTGCCACAATGCACAGTTAGTTGTGGGTTTACTTGTGTTTTTTTTTTTTTCTTCTTATTTTTAGTAGAGACAGGGTCTAGTTCTTGCTCAGGCTTGTCTTGAATGCCTGAACTCCAGCGCACTCATCTCTGGCCTCTCAGAGTGCTGGTATTACAGGTGTGAGCCAATGCAACTGGCCTGTATTTTTTAATATAAATATTTGTTCACACATTAAATTGACCTGTAAGCTCCATGAAAGACAGTACAAATATATTTTCAACTTTAACTCCAGTGCCATTTACAGTGAAAGCAAATTTCTACACTATTGGCTGAATGTAAAGAAAAAATAAATGTATAAATAACATTGCCTAATTTCCTATTTGTAGACAATTTTGTCAATATTTTTCTTAAAATCAAGGGGGTCAAATTATACATGTATGATCTCTCAGTTTATTCTAATTGTAATATTCTGATATTTTAACATATGGTTCTTCATGCTGAACACATTTCTGATAAATGATATTGAACAATTTTATTATTTATAATATATCCACAGAAAACCACTTAGGTGCAAAATCATCTGTAAAATATTTCATGTGCATTACATAATGAACACATTCTGGATCTTCAGTAATATATTCAAAGTCATTTTCGTATGTCTGTTATCCTGAAGGAACAAGGCTTACGACTATATAGCTCCAATTATAATCAAAATAATTTAAAAAATTATTTACTACTTAAGAGATTTTTGGAATGATAACAGGTAAGGAATTAAGTACAGGCAAGGTCAGGTCAGATTCCTTGGGGTGCTGAGGCAGAAAAAAAGATCCAGAATTATAGATCTTCAATGGTAAATCTCTTATTCTTCAAAATTAATTTTTTCCAAAAACTGTACTTGATATTTAAAAATAGATGAACCTTTACCAACTACTTAAGACCAAAAATACTTACTTCACTGTGGCACTTAGAAGAAAGTTTAGCTGTGGCATTAACATGTTGTCTGGGGCTGACAGGTAACGATCAAACTGAACCTAAATGAAACAGAAATGCCAAACATAAATTACATATCTTTGCTAACAAACATCTCACATATAACTTTCTCTTTTAGGGATAAAATCCTAAGAAAAAAATTTTGCATTTCAAATAACTAGATCATTGTATTCAAATGATTATTTCTTAAACATTCTAACTAAAACTCTAAAATTACCAACTTTTTAATACAGTTAGTGTTTGCAATACTTACTTAATCCATGCCATTCATTTCAGTCTCACTCACCAAGCTTTTAAGTAATAATATTAACAAAAAGTAAACTCAGTAACTCCAGTAAACCCCTAAAGTTAATTGGAGGGGTAAACTGAATTAAATTTAAGAAGGTAAATCTGGTTATTACAAAGAGAAAAGAAGACTGCAAGAGCAGAGGCAAGGACAGCAATTAGGCAGCTCCTGTAGCATTTTTAGACTACAAAGGCAGGCAAAGTGACAGAGTGGAGATATTTGAAGAAGTCAGTGCAAAACCATCACGACTTGGTTACTGATAAGACAAAGGGGCTGACTCCCAGATCAGATCTACACAAACTAATTAACAGTATCACATAATATATAACTGCATTCTTCTTTCTAACCACTTATGGAATAACTGTATTCTTGATCCATTTACTTAGGTGGGTAATAGCTGTATACTTTACTTGACTATATCTATTTTCATCCCAATTTTAGCACGATGCTTAGAAAATAGCAGAAACTTGGTTAACAATTGTTGAAATCATGAAGAAGTAAATGTTCTTGTTGCTTTCTGAGTGAAGAATACCTAGAAGAGGATGTGGTTAGGGATGGGGCAGCCAAGTCAGTTCTGAATATGCCAAAGGGCCTTAGAGGCCTCCAGATGGAGGTGACAGAAGTTGTATGTCAAACCACGGACCACATATAAAACTCATTTTATTTTCAAAGACTTAGAGATTTTATTTCTTTAGAGACATTACATATCAATTTAATTGTTTTAAAACTAAGACCAGCCCACAGTTAAGAATTTTTGATGGGTTTAAAAATATTTTATGAGTTATGACTGATATGTATTATAACAGAAGGATAAACAGGTAAAAGATAAACACATTTATTGAGTACTAACTAACGTCACTAATTTGTTTGTGAACATAATTCTTCATTTGGGGGAATGGGGAGGTAAAAACCCTCAAGGGGTATTACTATATAGTATTAAATATACACACACACACACACACACACACACACACACACACACACCTTCCTCAGAAACTTATTTCTTTTTTAAATGAATCTCAATTTATTCATTTATTTTTATTATTTTTTAATGTCTAATTTTCTTTGCATTTCTTCAGGTTTCACTGTCACAGTTTTTGTCTGATACATAGAAGTGATGACTCTTACTTCTATGTAATGTCTTTTATCATGGCATAATGCTCCTTATTCATCCTATTTAGTGCTTTTAAACTCTACCTTTTCTAATATTAATACAGTCAACTGTGCCTCCTTCTTTGTACTTGTTAGCAATCTCGTGGGCCTACTACCCCTTTATTTTCAGTTAAATTTGGTTCTGGAAGAGGAGAGGAAAGCCCTGGCATCAAGAAAACCATCCTAGGGATGATGAACATTTTTTTTCTGAGATACCATCTAACCCCAGCGAGAATGGCCCACATCACAAAATCTCAAAACTGCAGATGCTGGCATGGATGTGGAGAGAAGGGAACACTTTTACATTGCTGGTGGGACTGCAAACTACTACAAGCTTTCTGGAAGGAAGTATGGAGAAACCTCAAAGCACTCAAGCTAGACTTCCCATTTGATCCTGCAATCCCATTACTGGGCATCTACCCAGAAGGGAAAAAATCCTTTTATCATAAGGACACTTGTACTAGACTGTTTATTGCAGCTCAATTTACAATCGCCAAAATGTGGAAACAGCCTAAATTAAATGCCCACCAACCCAGGAATGGATTAACAAGCTGTGGTATATGTATACCATGGAATCCTATTCAGCTATTAAAAAAAAATGGAGACTTTATATCCTTCATATTAACCTGGATGGAAGTGGAAGACATTATTCTTAGTAAAGCATCACAAGAATGGAGAAGCATGAATCTATGTACTCAATTTTGATATGAGGACAATTAACGACAATTAAGGTCATGGTTGGGGTGGGGGAAGGGGAGAGCAGAGAGAGAAAGAAGGAGGGATGGATGGGGAAAAGAAGAGCAGAGAGAGGGAAGGATGGTGGGGCGGGGCCTTGGTGCGTGCCACACCTTCTGGGGGCAAGACATGATTGCAAGAGGGACTTCACCTAACAAATGCAATCAGTGTAACCTGGCTTATTATACCCTCAATGAATCCCCAACAATAAAACATAAATAAATAAATAAAAGAAAACCATCCTGGGCGGCGCCTGTGGCTCAGTCGGTAGGGCGCCGGCCCCATATGCCGAGGGTGGCGGGTTCAAACCCAGCCCCGGCCAAACTGCAACCAAAAAAAATAGCCGGGCGTTGTGGCGGGCGCCTGTGGTCCCAGCTACTCGGGAGGCTGAGGCAAGAGAATCGCTTGAGCCCAGGAGTTGGAGGTTGCTGTGAGCTGTGTGAGGCCACGGCACTCTACCGAGGGCCATAAAGTGAGACTCTGTCTCTACAAAAAAAAAAAAAAGAAAGAAAAAAAAAAAGAAAACCATCCTAGCGAACTATTTATGAAAATCAAACCATTGTGGTAGTGAGGGCACGTGAGTAAACTCACAGTAGTTAATACAATTCAGCTCATAGGCTCTGAGAACCGACTACCTGAGTTAAATGGAGTTGCCACGAGGATTAAAGAGTTAATATGTGAAAAACACATGTCACACTCAGTAAATGTTAATGACTGCTATTTTTTACTATGACTGGTACTACTTTTATAAAGCTTCCTAAGGGTCACTCCTATGAGGGACAGAGTTACTTGACTTAAATATCATAAATAAATGAGCATATATATATGCACAGAGTACATTTAAAACACAAAACCATGCTCCATAAGTGGTACTCATGTAGAAAGGAAAGTACAAGCTTGTTACTTATAAAGAAGGTAACAAGGCAGAACTTCAGTGAGTCTCACACTCAAGAGTAATATACTGTTGCAGGACTGGAATCCAATTTCAGCTATCAACTCAGAAAGAAGTACTATGAACTAAAGACCAAGGTAGTATCAAGGCTATTAATATATACATAGCCTAACCTCTTCATGTCTGCCATTCCTATTTCTCTAGTAAGTTGGGAACAAACTCTGAAAATGAAGATATCCTATATAATAATGAAGAGACTATCCAGGTATGATGGAATACTGCTGCAAATGTAAGTCCTGGTCAGAACTTGCTCTATCAAAGGAACACATCATTATTGGACCCAATGTGACTCCAGCATATCAAGAGATAGAAATTATCACCCAGGGACTTCCACCTCAGCGGGCGCGGCTTGGGGGTGACTCTGGAGCCTCGCTGAAGACCCAAAAGGCCAGCTTTGAAGAAAACCTGGTGAAGAGAGAGTCACAAATCATTCCCCTACTACAGGAGACCCAGAAATGGCAGAAGCTACTTGGATCAGATGTAAATAAATACCAGGTATACCATGAAGTACCTAAAAATGGGAAGTTAATTCTGAAGACTGTGCATTTAGCATTTATTCTGATAGCTAAACTTTGGAAACAACTGTCCATTCAGTGACTGTAATTTAATTAAGTGGCCACCTGTTAAGTGGTGGTGCCCTGATGATATGATCAGTAGTTTAAACTGGACACTTTAATCTGAGATTTGGATCAACATAATGCATTTTCCACTGCTTCACTTGGAAATGTACTACTGAAAACCTTATTTAAAGTAACAACAAACAATGAAAGATTTTTGATGGTTAATTTACATGCATAGGAAAACTAAACTATTAGATATACTTTTCTAAAGTCTAATTATTGGTACATTCTACCTCTTTATTTTTAAGTGCTGAAGTCTTTATTTTGAGGTAATTTTATTATTTATATATTTTTATTGTTTGGGATTCATCGAAGGTATGAAGAATTAGGTTACACTGCTTGCATTTGATAGATAAAGACCCTCTTATAGGAGGGGAGACAAGATGGCTGACTGAAGCCAGCTTTCCACAGAGGCTCCCATCCAGAAGGAGAGTTAAGGGACAGGATTTGAGCCGCACCAAGAGAGAAGGTTGAAGAACGCACATCAACACCGCTGAGGCAAGCTGTGATCACAAGGACGCAAACAAAAGCAAAACGGCTCACTTCTGGATATTCTGAAGCCACACCCCCTGTCTACCTGGACAACCAGAGGAGGCCACCAGTGAGCAAAGGATTTGCCTGACACTGCTCACAAACCTGGGAAGCTTCCAGGGCAGGGCCGACTCAGAGAGGTAATCGGACACAAACCTCCAGCAGCAAACACGTTTGAACTCAGAACATCCCATCTTCTGTAGGTGATTTTAGCAGAAACAGAGACAGAACCCCGCAAAGTTGTCTGTTCTGTTTTGTTAGCAACATCAATCAGGGACGGGGCTAAGCCTGAGTGAACACCTCCCTCCCACCACCTGCATCAAGCACTCAAAGACGTCAGGCCCCATCTCCTCCTGCTAGATAGCAGCAGACTGCAGGGGCCTGGCAGACTTCCTTGCAATTCAGGCAGGAACAAACCCCTGGAGTATCTGTTCACTACAGGCAACTGGGTTAGCCATCTGCAGAGATACCAGTGACTGGGTCCGACGGAGGGGCAAAGTGGGGAAGGAGGCATCAACCTTCCCAGACTGATCTATTTGCTAGGTGGCTCCTCCTGACTCCACGTAGCACTGGAGTAAGCCATATCAGAGGAGTCACCAGACCCCTGTGATCCAGTTCCCAGAGACCTCTTGAACTCTCCCACCCGAGACAGGTGCCGATTGAGACAATCGATTTGGACCTTTTGAACTGAACTAATAGACTGAGGACTTTTCAGGCGGTGCCCTGGGAATGCAGTTGTAGGAAGGTTTGATTTTCCTTTTCCTTTTCAAATTGGTGCCAGAGGTGGGCGGGCGGGGTGACTTAATTGCTGGTTCTTCCACACAGCTGAGACTTCAAACCAGACTTCAAGCCCATTCAATGTTACAATAGGATATAACAGAAACCAGCTGAAAACAAGACAGAACCACTTAGCCCCACCACACAAGACAGGGCCCCAGTTTCTCAGGCCACAACACTGTACAGGCCCTCAATAAAGCCCCAGGGGAAAAATCAAAGGGAGTAAAATAACCACGGGGCGGAATCAGCGGAAAAACTCTGGTAACATGAATAACCAGAATAGATCAACCCCCCCAAGAAAAGATACAGCAGATGTAATTGAAGATCCCATTCATAAACAACTGGCTGAGATGTCAGAAATCGAATTCAGAATTTGGATTGCAGACAAGATTAATAAAATGGAATTAGGAATTCGAGGAGAAATTCAAAAGTTGTCTCAAGAATTTAACGAATTTAAAGACAAAACCACCAAAGACTTAGACATACTGAAGCAAGAATTTGCAGCCCTCAAAGATATGAAAAATACAGAAGAATCCCTCAGTAACAGAATGGAGCAAGCAGAAGAAAGGACTTCTGACATCGAAGATAAAGCCTTTGAACGCTCCCAAACTCTCAAAGAGGAAGAGAAATGGAGAGCAAAAAAGGATCACTCACTCAGAGAACTCTCAGATAATTCGAAGAAAAGCAATATACGAATAATTGGGATTTCTGAGAATGATGAAGTGGCCTCGAAGGGCACAGAGGCCCTTCTACATGAAATTATGAAAGAAAATTTTCCAGACATGCCTAGAGAATCTGAAATTCAGACAGCAGACAGCGTCAGAACCCCAGCACGATTCAACCCCAATAAGTCATCCCCCAGGCATATCATAATATTCTCAAAGCAGCCCGGCAAAAACCATTACGCACAGAGGAAAGAATATTAGAATAACTGCAGATCTCTCTGCTGAAACTTTTCAAGCCAGAACAGGGTGGTCATCGACTTTTAATCTCCTAAAGCAAAATAACTTTCAACCCAGGATCTTGTATCCAGCTAAACTGAGTTTCATCTATGATGGAGAAATTAAATACTTCAATGACATTCATATGTTGAAAAAATTTGCCATAAGTAAACCAGCTCTTCAGGATATTCTCAGACCTATCCTCCACAAGGACCAACCCAATCCTATACCACAAAAGTAAACTCACTCAGAAACTTCAGATCAAACTCCAACTTTCACACTGGCAAAAGGATTAAAAATGTCCACTGGACCTTTGAAAAACTTCATACCCAAAATTCCACCAGACTTATCAATACTCTCCATTAATGTGAACGGCTTAAACTGTCCTCTAAAGAGGCATAGGTTAGCTGACTGGATACAAAAACTCAGGTCAGATATCTGTTGCATACAAGAGTCACATCTTAACTTAAAAGACAAATACAGACTCAGGGTGAAAGGATGGTCGTCCATATTTCAGGCAAATGGTAATCAGAAAAAAGCAGGTGTTGCAATTTTATTTGCAGATACAGTAGGCTTTAAACCATCAAAAATAAGGAAGGACAAGAATGGTCACTTCATATTTGTTAGGGGTAATACTCAATATGATGAGATCTCAATTATTAATACCTATGCACCCAACCAGAATGCACCTCAATTTATAAGAGAAGCTCTAACAGACATAAGTAACTTGATTTCCTCCAGCTCCATAATCGTCGGAGATTTCAATACTCCTTTGGCAGTGTTGGATCGATCCTCCAGAAAGAAGCTGAGCAAAGAAATCTTAGATTTAAACCTAACCATCCAATATTTAGATTTAGCAGACATCTACAGAACATGTCATCCCAACAAAACTGAATACACATACTTCTCATCAGCCCACGGAACTTACTCCAAAATTGACCACATTTTAGGTCACAAGTCTAACCTCAGTAAATGTAAAGGAATAGAAATTATTCCTTGCATCTTCTCGGACCATCATGGAATAAAACTTGAATTCAGTAACAACAGGAATCTGCATACTCATACGAAAACATGGAAGTTAAATAACCTTATGCTGAATGATAGCTGGGTCAGAGATGAGATTAAGAAAGAAATCGCCAATTTTTTGGAACACAACGACAATGAAGACACAAACTATCAGAACCTCTGGGACACCGCAAAGGCAGTTCTAAGAGGGAAATTTATAGCACTGCAAGCCTTCCTCAAGAGAACGGAAAGAGAAGAAGTTAACAACTTAATGGGACATCTCAAGCAACTGGAAAAGGAAGAACATTCCAACCCCAAACCCAGTAGAAGAAAAGAAATTACCAAAATTAGAGCAGAATTAAATGAAATTGAAAACAAAACAATTATACAACAAATCAATAAATCAAAAAGCTGGTTTTTTGAAAAGGTCAATAATAGATAAACCTCTGGCCAACCTAATCAGAAAAAAAAGAGTAAAATCTCTAATATCATCAATCAGAAACAACAAAGACGAAAACAACAGACTCCTCAGAAATCCAAAAAATTCTTAATAAATATTACAAGAAACTTTATTCTCAGAAATATGAAAATCTGAAGGAAATTGACCGTTACTTGGAAGCACATCACCTTCCAAGACTTAGCCAGAATCAAGTGGAAATGTTGAACAGGCCCATATCAAGTTCAGAAATAGCATCAACTATACAAAACCTCCCTAAAAAGAAAAGCCCGGGACCAGATGGCTTCACATCAGAATTCTACCAAACCTTTAAAGAGGAATTAGTACCTATGTTACTGAACCTGTTCCAAAAGGTAGAAAAAGAAGGAAGACTACCCAACACGTTCTATGAAGCAAACATCACCCTGATCCCCAAACCAGGAAAAGACCCAACAAGAAAAGAAAATTATAGAGCAATATCACTAATGAATATAGATGCAAAAATATTTAACAAGATCCTAACAAACAGAATCCAGCAACACATCAAACAAATTATACATCATGACCAAGTTGGTTTTACCCCAGGTTCTCAAGGCTGGTTCAATATACGTGAATCTATAAATGTAATTCAGCACATAAACAAATTAAAAAACAAAGACCATATGATTCTCTCAATTGATGCAGAAAAAGCTTTTGATAATATCCAGCATCCTTTCATGATCAGAACACTCAAGAAAATTGGTCTAGAAGGGACTTTTCTTAAACTGATAGAGGCCATCTACAGCAAACCCACAGCCAATATCATATTGAATGGAGTTAAATTGGAATCATTTCCACTCAGATCAGGAACCAGACAAGGCTGCCCATTGTCTCCATTGCTTTTCAACATTGTAATGGAAGTTTTAGTCACCGCAATTAGGGAAGAAAAGGCGATCAAGGGTATCCATATAGGGTCAGAAGAGATCAAACTTTCCCTCTTCGCAGATGATATGATTGTGTATCTGGAAAACACTAGGGACTCTACTACAAAACTCCTAGAAGTGATCAAGGAATACAGCAGCGTCTCAGGTTACAAAATGAACATCCATAAATCGGTAGCCTTTATATACACCAACAACAGTCAAGTTGAAAGAGCAGTTAAGGACTCTATCCCATTCACAGTAGTGCCAAAGAAGATGAAATATTTGGGAATTTACCTAACAAAAGACGTGAAAGATCTCTATATAAGAGAACTATGAAACTCTAAGAAAAGAAATAGCTGAAAATATTAACAAATGGAAAAACAAACCATGCTCATGGTTGGGAAGAATCAACATTGTTAAAAAGTCCATACTACCCAAAGCAATATATAATTACAACGCACTCCCTATTAAAGCTCCACTGTCATACTTTAAAGATCTTGAAAAAACAATACTTCGTTTTATATGGAATCAGAAAAAACCTCGAATAGCCAAGACATTACTCAGAAATAAAAACAAAACAGGAGGAATCATGCTACCAGACCTCAGACTTTACTACAAATCGGTAGTGATCAAAACAGCATGGTATTGGCACAAAAACAGAGAAGTAGATATCTGGAACAGAATAGAGAACCAAGAGATGAATCCAGGTACTTACCGTTATTTGATCTTTGACAAGCCAATTAAAAACATTCAGTGGGGAAAAGATTCCCTATTTAACAAATGGTGCTGGGTGAACTGGCTGCAGAAGACTGAAATTGGACCCACACTTTTCACCATTAACTAAGATAGACTCTCATTGGATTAAAAATTTAAACTTAAGACATGAAACTATCAAAATACTGGAGGAGAGTGCAGGGAAAACCCTTGAAGAAATTGGTCTGGGTGAATATTTTATGAGGACCCCCCAGGCAATTGAAGCAGCTTCAAAAATATACTACTGGGACTTGATCAAACTAAAAAGCTTCTGCACAGCCAAGAACACAGTAAGTAAAGCAAGCAAACAGCCCTCAGAATGGGAGAAGATATTTGCAGGGTATATCTCTGACAAAGGTTTAATAACCAGAATCCACAGAGAACTCAAACGCATCAGCAAGAAAACAAGGGATCCCATTGCAGGCTGGGCAAGGGATTTGAAGAGAAACTTCTCTGAAGAAGACAGGTGCACGGCCTTCAGACATATGAAAAAATGCTCATCATCTTTAATCATCAGAGAAATGCAAATCAAAACTACTTTGAGATATCATCTAACTCCAGTGAGAATAGCCTATATCACAAAATCTCAAGAACAGAAATGTTGGCGTGGATGTGGAGAAAAGGGAACACTTTTGCACTACTGGTGGGAATGCAAATTAATACATTCCTTTTGGAAAGATATATGGAGAACACTCAGAGATCTAAAAATAGATCTGCCATTCAATCCTGTAATTCCTCTGCTGGGCATATACCCAGAAGATCAAAAATCACAACATAACAAAGATATTTGTACCAGAATGTTTATTGCAGCCCAATTCATAATTGCTATGTCATGGAAAAAACCCAAGTGCCCATCGATCCACGAATGGATTAATAAATTGTGGTATATGTACACCATGGAATATTATGCAGCCTTAAAGAAGGATGGAGACTTTACCTCTTTCATGTTTACATGGATGGAGCTGCAACATATTCTTCTTAGTAAAGTATCTCAAGAATGGAAGAAAAAGTACCCAATGTACTCAGCCCTACTATGAAACTAATTTGGGACTCTCACATGAAAGCTATAACCCAGCTACAACTTAACAATAGGGGGAAGTGGGAAAGGGAGGGGAGGGAGAGGGGGTGGGTAGAGGGAGGAGGATTGGTGGGATCATACCTGTGGTGCATCTTACAAGAGTATTTGCGAAACTTTGTAAATGTAGAATGTAAATGTTTTGACACAGTACCTGAAATAATGCCAGGAAGGCTATGTTAACCATTGTGATGAAAATGTGTCAAATGGTCTATGAAGCAAGTGTATGATGCCCCATGATCATATCAATGTATACAGTTATGATTTAATAAAAAAAAGAAAAAAAAGAAATTATCACCCAGGACAAAATTTCCACACAGCAAGAAATGAAGACCAATGTTCCATACAGAAATCTAAATCAAAATGCTTTATCATGCACTTACCATTGCAGCCTTCAGTGCCACAGAATCTAGGTTGGGCATATTAGCTAAGGCACCCTGTTAAAAAAACAAACAAAAAATATGTGTGAAAGAGGAGACAGACATTTCATTTCCCTTATGGAATACAGTCCATTAGTGAACTGCCCAAATATGGAAAATCATTTAGCTTATTTCCAAATAACTCAAGTGTCAACTCTTCAAGCTCAGTAAGATTTAAAAAACTTTGATTTATTGGTAGGATTAAGAAGCACATATTATTCCATATTATTAGCCATGGAAATATCAGATGCTTCAGATTTATTCATATCCAAGAAAAAGAGGGCAATGAAGTACTTAGAAGATGCAGAGACAGGGAGGCATGAAGAGATTCACTTTGATAATTTCAGGAAGTACAAAAAGGTAGTAGAATTGGTTTCTACTGGTAGAAATTTGGTTACTATTTTAGCAACAACAAAATTGGCAAGTTGTGATTTGTGAAAGCTTTTTGCTTTAATGTATATTCCTATTAGTGTCATTTCAGAAAGTTTTTGCTTCTGGGCGGCGCCTGTGGCTCAGTGAGCAGGGCACCGGCCCCATATGCTGAGGGTGGCGGGTTCAAACCCAGCCCCGGCCAAACTGCAACAACAACAAAAAAAAAATAGCCAGGCGTTGTGGCGGGCGCCTGTAGTCCCAGCTGCTCGGGAGGCTGAGGCAAGAGAATCACGTAAGCCCAAGAGTTAGAGGTTGCTGTGAGCTGTGTGAGGCCACGGCACTCTACCGAGGGCAATAAAGTGAAACTGTCTCTACAAAAAAGTTTTTTGCTTCTTTTTTTTTTTTTGTAGAGACAGAGTCTCACTTTATGGCCCTCAGTAGAGTGCCGTGGCCTCACACAGCTCACAGCAACCTCCAACTCCTGGGCTTAAGCGATTCTCTTGCCTCAGCCTCAGTTTTTTGCTTCTTAAAGAAAGACAGCTTACATGATTTTCTACCACTCCTTTGTCTACTTCTACTAGGGTTGTATAATTTAACAAAATCATATCCTGCCCCCAGAAGAGATTAACTTTCCAAAGAAATGGGCCATAACTTGCTAAATTAAAAAAGGATGACTTTGTTAATTAATTTGGCAATTAATATGGTAATCTATGAATTCAACAAATAGTGATATAGGACTCTGAAAAATGTACTAGTATAAATATCCTTTATACATAATACTAGTTTTTGTATATTTTCATTACTTTTAACAAAAACTACTTGTAGCAAAGAGCATAGTTAATATTTTTGGGCATTCTACTATATCTCAGGCAGTCATCTAAGAACTATATGTCTACTTCATCTTCAGAACAGCCTCTGACACAAATACTATCATCATTCTCAAGCTACAGATGCAGAAACAAGACACAGACAAATACGTCACTTTCTCAGGAAAACAAAGCTAATAATTGGTAGAGCCAAGATTCCAATCCAGAGTCCAGCTCTAGAAGCCATACTCTAAATGGGCATATTTTAGAATTAGGAATATCTATGTGCTTACCTGTTCAGGTTTATGTTGCTGTACAGTCGTATAGATATAACTCAAGCCTATCCTACTTAAAACATAAGATGCCTGCTCATTTATAAGGGTGTCCAAATGTGCTTCAATCTAAAATAAAACAAAATAGAAAACATTTTTTAAAAGGAGTAATAGTGATAGGGTAAAAGTAAACTACCCTGCTTAGCTCTTCATCATGAATTTGTTCCTTGGAGTGATACAGATAACAAGGCACAGGCTTTCTCTTCTCCCAGAAACAAAGTCCTCCTCCAAAAGGGAGAGAAAGTCTTATTTAAAATGAAAACCAAAGGGGATTCCAGGATTAGCCACCAGCCACAAAATTTGGGCTCCCTCTCAGCTCTCTTAAAAGCTAATAAAAAGCAAAGTGCGTGCGCACACACACATACATATATCTGATAATAAATAAAAATAATATAAAATACTTAAAAAGAATTCTGGGAGCAGCGCCTGTGGCTCAGTGAGCAGGGCGCTGGCCCCATATGCCGAGGGTGGCGGGTTCAAACCCAGCCCCGGCCAAACTGCAACAGAAAAATAGCCGGGCGTTGTGGCGGGCGCCTGTAGTCCCAGCTACTCGGGAGGCTGAGGCAGGAGAATCGCCTAAGCCCAGGAGTTGGAGGTTGCTGTGAGCCGTGTGACGCCACGGCACTCTACCGAGGGCAATAAAGTGAAACTCTGTCTCTACAAAAAAAAAAAGAATTCTGGGAAGAGAACGGCCTGATGTTCCTAACCTCCTGAACTTCACCCTCCCAACTTGCTGGACTGAGTTAACAAATCAAATCTGAAGAAGCCTGGAGGAAATCCCACTGAGGCTAAAGCAAGAAATTCTCCTGAGGATAAAGCAGGTCTCTGACAAATGAGGTAGAACTGAGGGCCCAGTGGAACTCTGGTTAAAGATTTCAGATTCAGGAACTGCCTCAGAAGATGTGGTCTAACAAATCTGAATAGTATGTGATCCCCAGATTTGTGCTATTAGTGGGGAAACCACAGAATGCTAACGGAGGCAAAAGCCACAGGAAGGGACTAGCGTGATGGGTTAGATTTGTGCATTTCCTCATGGGAAAAAGCCTGTTCCTCCCTTATTTTTGCCAGTACAATCCTGGTAGTCTGGAGGTCTTCCTTCTATTCCTCACCAGGAAGTTTCCCCAGTTTTACCAGCTTCTGTGCCTATGGTAAAGTGCACTGACAACTGTTATCATCTGAATGTTTGCCATTGTCCAAACAACTCCACTAGCTCCTCACTCCAAAGGCTCCTGCCCCGAAAAAGTTTATGATTTAAGTGCTAAGCTAAAAGGAAGCCCATCTGAATAATTAGAGTAAATATCTCTTCCTAAGACAACACTATTGAAAGACACAAAATACTTTTATTTAAAGAAAATGTCCAAGGAAGTATAATAGATGCCCTTACTTAACAGACTTCCTGGAAAGCAAAGAAAAACAAATAAATGTGAACACTTAATGAAAGTGAAAAAGAGAAGAGTTACTGCTAAAAACCAAATTAGTGGTCTGGAAGAAAAGTAACATAGAAGAAATACCAAGGAAATATGTTAACAAGATTTAAAAGAAATTAGAGGACAGATCCATGAGATAAAACCAACCTCAGAATATAAAAAATAATACATGGAGAAGTGATGATTAAAAAATAGAAAACTTTATTGAGCAAAAGAAAAGTATGAATCTTCAAATTATAATGGCTCTCCACAGTCCATGATGGAAATAATGAAAAGAGACACATATCTAAAAATACCCTGGGGAAATATCTGAATTCAAAGAAAAACCCTTGTAAGTTTCCAGATGGATGGATAAAAAAAAAGAAAAAAAAAACAGAGAGGGAGAGAATCAGACTAACTTGGACTTTTTGACTTTTTAAATACTAGAAGCTAAATAAGAGTGGGAAGATTAAAAAAGAAAAAAAGGTCAAGAATCTTTTACTCAAAAAGGTAAATTATTACTTGGGAAGACCACAATGACCCATGCCTTCTAGTAGCCATCGCCTTGTCTCGTCTGCTCTCACACAGATCTGGGCTGCTCCACATAACTAGCCTTGGCCATGAACACATGAACAAACACAATGCAAGTACAGGCTGCACCGGGGCTTGTCTTCTTAGAATCACCACAGACTGACAGTGGGGTTCGGAAGTGTAGCAAGAAAACTGATAGTGGAAGGTGATGAAAAGGGAACCTGAATTATCTACTGATAAAATATCTATGGAAATGCCACCAAGAGTAATAAAAATCTAGCTGAGGAGATTTTTGGAGAAAATGTTGAAATACACAGGAAAAGTACAGCTGACACATCAATGGGGGTAAAAATTAAGCAAGGATATAGAGAACTTGAATAAATTAATAAACTCAATTGAACACACAAGGAACTTTGTATCATGCATAAAATAACTATAAATCATTTAAGAAGAGTACATAATTGGTAATAACAGAAATTAATCAGCCAATATGTCTAAACATCTTATGGAAAGAGTCAGACAAATGACTGAGATTTGGGCTTGAATTAATGACAAATACCAGAAAAAAATAAGATTTTTTAAGGAAAATGATGTTAATTCCAGAGATAACCAAAGTGATCCAAGAAAGGAAAATCAATCATTTTTCATTACATGGCTCAATAGCACTTACACAGTCATAATTGTTTAACATAATATTAGTCTAACCAAAAATTATAACTGAGCTACACTGAGAGGTTGGAAATCTCTAACTATGGCTATTTTCCTCTGTGTGTGTGTGTAGAAATAAATTTCTATCATCCAGAGTGCAAATTCAACACATTAGACCTAAGACTAAAAAAGTCTGTAACTAGAAATATATACATAACCATTTAGAGTTACAAATATAAATACCAAAAAAGAAACAACCATAAGAATTAAAAGAGATTGTACTGCAGAGAAAGAAAAAAGAGAGAAATGCTGGGGTATAGAGAATGGTGTATCGTGGGGCTTCATAACAAATTCTGTGGAACTTTGTGACTTTAAATCATGAATGTGGATAACTCTGACATATTTCTTTTTTAAAAAAAGAATTAGAAACTATAAAGTACCATAAATTTTCATATACTAAAACTCATTCCTCAGAAAAAGCCAAAACTTAACAAGTGAGGTTTTACTATACCCACTGTCAAATTGTTTATATACTTCTGACAGCACAGAACACTCAGAGGCTTGTTTATTTATTTGTTTGTTTCTGTCACCCTCAGTAGAGTGCTGTTGCTCACAGCAACCTCAAACTCTTGGGCTTAAGCCATTCTCTTGCCTCAGCCTCCCAAATAGCTGGGACGAAACATGCCTGCCACAATGTCCAGCGGTTTTTTTGGTTGTAGTTGTCATCGTTGTTTGTCAAGCCTGGGCTGGATTCGAACCCGCCAGTTCCAGTGTATGTGGCTGGTGCCCTAACCACTGAGCACAGGCGCTAAGCCTCAGAGGGCTTTTTTTTTTTTTTTTTTTTTTGAGACAGAGTTTCAAGCTGTCACCCTGGGTAGAGTGTTGTGGCATCATAGCCCACAGCAATCTCCAATTCGGGCTCAAGCAGGCCTCCTGCCTCATTTTTTGTTTTTTTTTTTTCTATTTTTAGTAGAGACAAAGTCTTGCTTTTGCTCAGGCTGGTCTTGAACTCATAAGCTCAAGCAATCCACCCACCTCTGCCTCTCAGAGTGTTAAGATTACAGGCGTGAGCCATCACGCTCAGCCATGGAGGTGTTTTTTTTTAAACATAATACTATTCAAAAAAAATCACTATTTAAAATTAGAACCCAAGTATCTGGTAAATTTTACAAATGGCTTTGTTGTAGCCATAATATACACTTTTTTTTTTTTTTTTTCTGATATACACTCTTCAGTGATACCATTTGGTTTATAGGGCTAGAGTGACTGGTATAACAATTTGCTTAACACTGGCTTACCCAGATAAAAATTTATCTGTCCTCTATAAGACATTCTGGGCAAGCTACAAAGCTTGAAAATTACAGCATATTATTCACAGTTCAGAAACTAAAATCACCATACAGAATAACTTCATATTAATCAGAAAAGCTTCACTGTACCATCACATATTGTGATCTGGATTATTCCATAACAAATTTTGGTTTCTTCAAAGCTGAAAACTAAACTAGGGAATGTGTGTGTCCTCCCATTAGACTATATCAAGGGATTTATAGAAATTAAGCCATTAAAATTAATCAAGCCAGAACTTAAAGCTATATAAGATTCCACCACCCTGAACAATCATTTTGTAGAAAAATTTACCTGAAATTGTAGCATTTCCAGACGCCTGTCAGTGAATTCAAATAGAGCTAGCGTTGTCTTCATCATATATAGGGAATTGACCATGAATGTGGCCATGTCAGCTGTGCCTAAATTGCTGGCTGATACAGTACACATCTGGAGAAGAGGATCCAAGACACATGACAAAACCTATGAATGTAAAATAAAATGAATAATTTATTTCTGGGTTAATGACACTCCAAAACTAATGCCAAACTAACTGGAAGGGTGCCAACTTATAGAAGTACATAAGCCAAAGATTAAATGATTAAATCGCACAGTTTAAGAAGTAGACATCAGGGCACTGGGCACAGTGGCTCACACCTGTAATCCCAGCACTTTGGAAGGCTGAGGCAGATGGATTGCCTGAGCTCAGGAGTTTGAAACCAGCCTGAGCAAGAACGAGACCCTCTCTCTGAAAAATAGCCGGGAGTTGTGGTGGGTGCCTGTCGTCCCAAGCTACCTGGAAGGCTGAGGCAAGAGAATCACTTGACCCAAGAGTTCGAGGTTGCTGTGAGCAATGATGCAAAGGCACTCTACCAAGGGCAACAAAGTAAGACTCTGTCTCAAAAAAAAAAAAAAAAAAAAAGGAACAGAACATCACTGAATCAATTTTTATTTTATTTTTTTTGTCAAGAGAGAGCTCTACCCTATGCCCTGAGCAGAATGCAAAGGCATCATAGCTCACTGCAACTTCAGATCAGGCAGTGGGCATTCTGCTGCCTCAGCCTCCAAAGCCGCTGGGATTACAGGCGCTCACTGTGACATCCAGCTGAGTTTTTCCACTTTTTTCATGAGTTGGAGGGGTCTCAGTCTTTCTCAGACAAGCCTCAAATTCCTGAGCTCAAGCAATCCTCCCGCCTTAGCCTCTCCCAGTGCTAGGATTACAGGCATGAGCCACCGTGCCCAGCTGAATCAATATTTTTTAAATTAAGAAAAATGGTTTTAATATTTGAAGGAAAACAAACAATAAGAAAGGGATTGACAAAATACATGGGTTAAAATAAAATGCTGGAATTCAAAGAGAATGTACAACAAAAGGGCAAAAAATAGTTAATAAAAATAAATTTGCAAACTACCTGCACAAAATCAGCTTGACGAGCATCTAATGGTACAACTGAGGAATCATGAGATGCCAAAACTTCACGCAGCAACGTAAGTGTCTGATTTAGTGCAGAACTCGGCCCAAGATCAGGTGGTGGGAGTTCAACCTAAAATAAAGAAATGGTTTATCCACTGTTTCTATTTTTCCACTAAGTATCAATGTATATATGTCAGTTCACAGTATAGTTATGTAAAAGATATTGTTACCGGAATTTCTTCTTCAGTAGGTCCTTGGTCTCTGGGATTCAAATAATGAATGCATGGACCACAGATCAGTGGTAAGGATTTATTTCACAGAAAAGAACACAGAAAAAGCACCAGAGCTTCTGGTAGAGGGAAAAATTTAGGTCAGAAAAAAATCTCCCCCTGGGTCCTATGTCTAGGGTTGTATATATAGCCTAACAAATGAATGGATGCAATCCCTTCCTCTAGGGCAAAATATCAGTGCATTCCCAGGCCTAGGAAACATACATGAAATTGACCAGGCCTGGGAAATGGGGGTTTCCCTACTCAGCCCCAAGTGCAAGGGGCTTGGGACAGAGATACTAGGGTACACCCTGAGGTGGCAACCCAGAGGTGCCTCCCCAGCAGTTGTCCTGTCCCTCCAGCTACTAGAGCCTCCTGCAGCCTCCTCTGCCTACCTTCCAACCCACTGGCTCCTTTGCTCACCCTGACCAACATCCCCAGGGGCAGAGATACAGAAGGCATGATAGGTCCTCCCATCAGCTCAATCCAGCAGGCCAGGGCACCCCCCACACTGTATCAATATAAAGTACTGGCTCACATATTAAAAATCTATAGTTTATCAATAGCTTATTTTGAGCTAATCACCACAGAAAGTAACAGAAAAGTTTGACAGATTATGTTAGAATTAATGTCACTTTGTACTCTTAAAAACTAAAAACTAGTGAGAAAACTGTTCATTTGAATTATAAAATTGTATTTTGATAATGTATTTTAAAGGCCTACTTTTCATTTTTAAGCACAAGTCATAAGAAAAATGCAATCCATAGATTAGTATTATCCCAACTACAATATAATTAAGAAACATTATACATTCTCACAGATGTCTGTGGCTCAGTGAGTAGGGCGCCAACCTGATATACCGAGAGTGGCAGGTTCAAGCCCAGCCCCGGCCAAACTGCAACAAAAAATAGCTGGGCATTGTGGCGGGCACCTGTAGTCCCAGCTACTGGGGAGGCTGAGGCAAGAGAATCGCCTAAGCCCCAGAGCTGGAGGTTGCTGTGAGCTATGGTGCCACAGCACTCTACTGAGGGGCTATAAACTGAGACTCTGTCTCTAAAAAAAAAAAAAAAAAAAAAAAAAATTACACATTCTCAAACACAAATCTCAGAAATCTTGCTTGGGTTGTAGGTTAGAGGTCCAGGATTCAATTTTTCAATCAACACTCCAGGAGAGTCTCTGGAACTATTCACTTATTATCACCTCACAGAAACAGTATAACATTTAAATAGAAATTCTAGAGCTGAAAAGCACAGTAACTGTAAAGAAAAATTCACTCTAGGGCTTTCACAGCAGATTTGACCAGGCAGAAATCAGTGAACTTGAAGACAAGTCAAATATACAGGAACAGAAAGAAAAAAGAATGAAAGAAAATGGACAGAGCTGGAAACCTGCGAAACACCAACAAGTATATAAGAGTAACGGGGATTCCAGACAGAGAGAGCAGAGAGGAGCAGAAAATGTATTTGGAGAAATGACGGCACAGGACTTGCCAAATTTTATAGAAAATGTTAATATAAACTTCCAAGAAGTTAACTGCCCTCCAAGAGACATACACCAAGACTCATCAAAATCAAACTGTCAAAAGATAAAGGCAAAGAGATAATTCTCAAAGAAAGAAGTAACGTATTATGAAGAATGCATTTTCATAATCATCAACAAACATGGGAGTCCAAGAAGCACTGGATGACATATTCGTGGGCTGAGACTCCAAGAATTCCATATTCAGCAAACTATTCTTTTAACATGAAAGGTATTTAAAAGCAATAGGAGATGTCAGGAGACAGAGCAAGATGGTGGTCTAGATACACTTCCTTCGTAGCCACTGGTGGTGAGATGGGGGAGAAAGGACTCCAGGGTGCACTGCCCAAAGGCATCGATTCAGTGGAGCAGGGAGGCAGCAGGAGACTCCAGAAGCCAATGAAGAGGTTGGGAGCAGTGGAGAATCTGCATAGAGGCAACTGCTTCCATACTGGCAGAGGCCAGCGAGTTTGGGGACGGTTTCCAACAGTGAAGGCTAGTGCACCAGTTTTTTTTATTTTTGGACCTGTGTACTTGCTGGAGCTACCACTGGAGAGCTTGGGTGAGTGAGTGATCACTCACCCACCCATTGGCTGGGATTGAGCCACTGAGACAGAGCTGAGGTCTCTATGTTCGGCTCTGGCAGGGTGCCACCATTGTGGAAGAGCTGCCTAGAAAAAACAGCCCGCAAAGTCCTAGTGCCAAGCTGGTGAAACACACTTTTCTAGGAAAGCCAAGAAGCATTGATTGGAAAGGTTGAAGAGTGTCTGTTAAGTAGTCTGACAAGAGTTTGAGACTCCCAACCCTGTGGGGACTGAGGGCAAATAAATCAGGAAGATGGGACAGGGTTGCCTCAGAAATTAGATAGAGGTTGCCAGCCCCAACTTTTACAAACATAACATTGTAACTAGCTCTCCTAACTCCAGAATATCACCTGTTGTCCAGGCAAACAATATACTGCAATATATACATACATATTTTTCTTTTTTTTTTTTTGCTTTTTTCTTAATTTTTCTTGCTATATCCGCTTTGTTCTTATATTTTTAATTTTTCATTGTTTCTTTCTTCAATAGTAACAGCTAAATTTTTCCTAGTTTTTTTGCTCCTAATATTCCTTTTTCCAATTTTTTTGGTAGAGTTTTTTTTTTCTTATTCATCTAGTTTTGTAGTATTTTTATTTTTTCATTTTTACTTTCTTCAAAATAAGGACTTAATTTCTACTATGGGTGTTCTACCCCTTATTCCTTCTTTCCTTTCCATTTTTCTCCTTTTTCTCTTTTTGTAAAATTTTTTTCTACTTTTCTTATCTTTCCCATATAAATTTCTCAACTAATAAAAACTACATGACTTTTTTTTAACATCTTACACAATTTTATTTTCAACTTTCTTTATATGCTTTTATTATTTTTTTTCTTTTTTAAATCTGTTTTATTCTTTATCAATCTGTATTCCATTTATGGGACAGAGCCTCAAACTTTGAGGCTCTGGGAGGCTGGGAAATTATAGCACTGGCCTTGATCTCCTTGGGGATCTAGGGTGTTTTTCTAGCTTTGGCTTTTGGAAGGACACTACTGGTAGGTCCCCACTATAACATACTGCTGGGTTTTATTTTTTTTCTATTTGGTGGAGATGGGATCTTGTTTTTGCTCAGACTGGTAAAGAGTTCTCTACCTTGAGGAACCCACCCATCCCAGCCCCTCTGAGGCTGGGAAATGCAGGCGTGGGTCAAAGCACCCTGCTGAGCACCTATATTACTTCCATCTCTCTTTCTGTTCTTCTCCTTTTACCCAACCTTTCTTTCCTTTTACCCTACCCCCTTTTCTATGTCTACTCTCTTTTTCCTTCTTTTCTCCCTTCTCGCTCTCTTCTCTTCCGTTTGGCCCTATACCAAAAGGACACTGCAACACCTAAACAGAGAGGCAAGGTAATTTAAAGAGAAGGAGAAAGTGAAAGGAGAAAATAGGATAAGACAGAAGACAAAAGAAAACACTCATAAGGAAGAACCAACAGAAAAGTCCTGGCAACGTGAAGAACCAGAACAGAGCAACCCCCTCAATCCACCTACAGAGAAATGATGAAAATGACAGAAAGGGAATTTAAATGTAGATAGTAAAAACAATAAAGGAAACTGCTGAGAAAAGAACAGAAAACACAACCAAAAGAAAGTACAAAAGCAATCATAAAAAAAGTTCCTCTTTTAAAAGCTATTCTTCCTAACAATTTTACTATCCACTTAAATTCTTTATTAACAAAAATTTCTACTTGGGTACTTTGCTAATGAAGAACTTTCTTCAGTAAGTGTGTTTTCTTCAAAGGGCTAGAATCTTTTGAGAAGAAGTGAAATAGCTTTCAAAACATTAAAATTTGATGAAAGGAAAATATTCATGAAAAAAGTTACAACAGTTGTAAAGTAATATAAATTGTAAAGAACATCATACTATAATCTCCATTCAATGTTACAATAACTGTAAATGTGGCCCAATTCATATCTGAGAAAAATATTCAGGGTATAAATATTAATAATAATGACAACAAAAACAATAATGATGTTTGGAATCCTTTGACTCCTATAAACTCACATAAGCTCATGTTGATTGGTACTTAATATGTTCAAATGAAAATTACTTTCTTTCCTTGTTTTTACCCTATTCTGTTCAAGGTTTTAATTGGAAGATGCCCTTAAAAGTTGCCTTTTATTATTCATGACAGACGACCCTTGAAAACATGGGTTTGAACCACACAAGTCCATAACACTTGGGTTTTCTTCTACCTCGGCCACCATGACACAGCAAGAACAACCCTTCCTCTTCCCCTCTCCTTAGCTAACTCAATGTGAAGATGTGGAAGATGAACACCTATATGATGGTCCACTTCCACTTAATAGTAAATATATTCTCTCCCTTATGGTTTTTTTCTTTTCTTTTTTTTTTTTTTTGAGAACGAGTCTCACTTTGTCACTCTCAGTAAAGTGCTATGGTGTCACAGCTCACAGCAACCTCAAATACTTGGGCTTAAGTGATTGATTCTCAGGCCTCAGCCTCCCAAGTAGCTGGGACTACAGGCGCCCACCACAATGCCTGACTATTCTTAGAGATGGAATCTGGCTCACAGGCCCGGGCCAAGTTCGAACCCACATGCCCCAGTGTATGGGGCTGGTGCCCTAACCACTGAGCTACAGGCACCAAGCCACCCCTTATGGTTTTTTGTTTGTTTTTTTTTTGCAGTTTTTGGCCAGGGCTGGGTTTGAACCTGCCATCTCTGGTATATGGGGCCAGCGCCCTACTCCTTTGAGCCACAGGCACCACCTCCCTTATGGTTTTTTAATTAAACTTTTCCTCTAGTTTACTTTTATTATAGGAATATATCACATAATACACGTAACACAAAAAATAAGTGTTAATCAGCTCTTTATGTTACAGCAGGTATTCTGGTCAATAAAAAGCTATTAGTAGTAAAGTTTTAGGGGAATAAAAAGTTACATGAGGATTTTTAACTGTGTGTGGGGTCACTGCCCCTAACACTCATGAAGAGTGTTCAAGAATGAACTGTATATTTTCCTATTTTTTGCAACTTTTAACTTTTACATGAAAAATAAAATGTTTAGAAATTTAACAAGGGTGTATGTGAAACTTGGTAAACGGTCTGTGAAGCTAGTGAATGATGCCTCATGATTATATCAATGTACACAGCTATGATTTAATAATAAAAAAAAAAAGCAGGGAAAAAAAAGAAATTTAGTATTTAGGGGAAAACAACAAAATAAATGGATGAATAACCACTGGAGAAAGAGTTAGAATCCTGACTAATTTCATACAGATTAAAAAACCATAGAAACATCTAAGAATATACATCTAAATGAATTTAATACATAATTCATCATTTCCCTAGTAACATATGTTAACTTTACTATATATTAGTTCCTAAACATATTTTCCTATTAAACTTTAGATTTTACTATGACAAAATTAGAAGTTCATGTGTCAGAAAATGCCATAGACAAATTCAAAAGGCAAATGATGACTTGAAAAAAAAGTCTGTGATATATACGACAGAGTTAATATTCTTAACATATAAAGTATATCAGAAATTAGCAAGAACAAGACACAACTCAGTAGGATAATGGCAAAGGACTCACACAATTCACAAACAGCCAATGAACATATCTTCAGGTATTCATTCTCAATAGAATCACAGAAATGAAATGAGAAAAACAATGTCACTTGTTCATCATACTGGCAAAGTATTTTTACATGCTCATTATCCAGTTTCAGCAAGGCTTGGCACTTTTTTGGTAAGATTATGGTAGATTTGAGGAAAACGGGAAAGTAAGGAAATTGTGAATGGCTAAGGACATGCAGCATTTGCTGGACATCATGGAGGGCTTTGCTGATACTGGACACAATGAATTTTAGTAACTCTGGTCTGAAAGGTTACATAATTTTCATTAGCAGTGCTCAAAAGTCATACACATGTAGGAGAAATTCAAAAATTGAATTGATCCAAGGTGGTTCTGCAAAGTGAGTGTGGTAAAATGACAAAGGTGCAAAAGATTTAAAGGTATCACCTTTAAAGGTATTACCTGGCACAACAGTAACAGAATACAGGCCACCAGCAAATGAACTGAACCTGTCATTCACATAACTAGTATTTACTGCGCTTTCCATGAGCTAACATGTCAGAAAATTAACTCTTTTTGTAGATTGATATTTTCAACAACTACCTTACTAAAACACATTTTCTGGTCCTTTAGCTTTTTAATTAATTCTACTGGGTTTTTGGAGTAGATAATTGTAGCATCTGTAAATAATCTAATGTCTCCTCCACTGAAATATTTAATTCTTTATCCAGGTCTATTTACCATGGGTCTTATTTAAAAGTATTGGTGAGCCCTCTTGTTCTTCACTTAAATAGTGATAGACCACTAGTGCTTCTATGTTAATTATGATGTTGGCTATTCAGTTTTATTTGTCTTAATATGGTTACATAATAAGTATTCTTCAATTACTAAGAATTTTCCTCCAATAATTTGATCAAATATGAGAATATAAAATTTAATATATTTTATATACTCATTTAATGTATTTCCCAATACAGAAACATTCTTGTATGAATGGAATAAACCATGCTTTTTGTTTTAACATAATGCTGGGTTTGACCTGTGGTACACTTTTTAAAACTTAAAAGGGGACAGATTTGTCATTTTCAATATTGTACTATCTTTAAAAGGTTTTATGTCAGTATTATACCACATAAAGGGAATCTGAAAGAGTTCATATTTTCTGTGTTCTGGAGAATCATCTGCTCCTTTGTAGGAATGAAGGAAACTCTCTACATAACCATAACTAGGCCCAGCAACAAGTTCTTAATAGTTATGCTCCCTTCTCTAGGTACATTCGTGTTTCTACTTCTTTTTGACCCATTTCTTCTCAATCTGTATCGCTTTAAAAATCGTTTTATTCAGATGTTTAGATTTTAGCACAGAACTGAATATTGTATTTTCTAAGACGTTTTAATTTTCATTTGTAGATTGTCTCTAATTTCTGATACTATAATTTTAAATGTTACTTTTCCTTGACTAAACTTGCTAGAAATTTGTCAATTCTGTTCATGATTTCATCAAGTAATTATTTTTTTTATATTTTAAATTATCGCAGAAATTTAATTTCATCCTTCCTATTTATCATAGTTCATTTTATTGCTTTCAGATGTCTTAATATGAATGCCTAATACATTTCATTTTCACTCTTGAGTCCCGTAGGTTTTCCAGTTGGTACAGCTTTGGGTAAATGCTCATCCATGTGCTTGCCACATACTGTAGTCTAGCTCCTATCCTCACCAGAAGACTAAAATTGTTCAGTAAGGACATCAATCATTCACATACTGCCAAAAATAACAAACTGGCTGCCAGAAATCTTCACACAGCACCTGTCATTACTCACTACACCCTCCCTCCTGAAACTATCTGACTGGCTCTTCTGGTAAAAGTTCTCTCCTGCCTCTTTGGCCATCTTCTCTCAGCATCACACTGTTGACTTTTCTATTCTGTTAAATGTTAGTGTTTCCCAAGGCTGTCTGTCTTGGTAGTTCTATTCCAAAAAAATCAATTCCTAAAAACAAATAAAATAAAACAACAACGACAACAACAAAAAACCTTGATTCTTGATTCCTAGTGCTCTCATCCAAACCCATGAATTCCACTGTCTTACATGCAAAACTCTCTAAATCCAAATGTCCAGCTCCCTACTACATTAGACCAATTGCAGATATGCCAAAGGTACCTCAAACTTAGACAACAGCATCCTCTCCATTTCCCAAGTTGTACCCTCTTTCTGTACTCTAGGTATTTGTGATTAGCTTAGAAATTATTCTAGACTTCTCCCTCTCACCCACATTTAATTAGTTACCAAACTTTGAAGATTTTATCTTTACCCCTGATAAAGCCATCCCTTCATAGCTATTCCTAGAGTCTCCTCCTTAGATCATGTATTTTCATAAAAACAGCTGAAATGTTCCTTTAATTTTCCTATCTCCAACCTAGCCTCCCCTCATATATAACACATACCATTTTCCAAATGAATTTTTGATAAATGAAAAAGATGTTTATTGGTGACTCATAGCTTGTATGCAGCATACTATCTCTGTCTTCTACTTAGGATGACCTCTCTCCATCTCCTTCTTCATCTATCTAAATTCCACATGTTCAACTCTATTATCACCCTTGGGGGAAAGCTCCCCTCTGTAAGAGTGTATGCAGATTGTTAAGTACACTCTTCCTCTGGCACTAACACAGCACCCTAGGCACATGTCTTTCATAAAACATGGGATTAAACAATAATCACTTATTTGACCATTTTCCACTAAAAGAGAAGCTACCTGAGGCCAACAGACTCTCCATCCCTGTATTCCAATATTCTCATCAGCTAGCATGTATCTGTTCATGTACAATGTTTGTACCATGTATGAGTCTAGAAGAATTCTGTTTCAATAAGTACCCATATACACAAACATAAACAAACTGTTAGTAGACTGGAAGTATAAGCAGAAATATGTAGGCCAGAAAAAATATAGGATAGATACTTTTGTTCAACAAACTCAGGTTGCTTTTCCAAAAGCATGTGAGTTGTGCATAGGGTCAGGAAGTAAACTCCTATCAAAGCTTCTCTGAGCTTGGGCAAGTGAAGATTGTCCAGTTACTGTGGACTGAAGTGCTACTATTTTATACTATATTATAAAACCTATGCTGTACATGGGTAGCCTTTTAGATGAAGTACTATAGTATAATAAAAAAGCCAGCATAGTGTTTGTGACAAATTCTCAAAAATTTTGCATCCTTAAGGATGTGATTATTTTTATTAATAACAAAACAAAAATAAAAAGGGATGTGATCAATGTAAACACATTCCTTAAGGTTCTGCCATAACACACTGCTCGATTTAAAATATTAGATCTTACAGGACTCTTTCAAGTTTTTGTGTTTGTTGTGGGGTGTTTATTCTTGTTTGTTTATAAATAAGTATACTATATAACTCAAAAGAGCATAAATTTCCTAAGGACAAAGCTGTAAATAACATCAGTGGTAAAAATACAAGCTATCTGGAAAAACTTTTTAGAGTTCCAGTTTTCTAATCTGTATGTTATCTTCACCCTAACAATAGTAAGTCTGCTTTAGTATATACTTTTGGTTACAGAAAAATAATAGTGAAATTTGGGCTTGAGATTCTATATCCAGTTATGATTGAAGGTTACACTGTTTCAGAAATATAGATTACATACTTAAATGTTGTGATGACAAGAAGTCATCTCTAAATGAAGTGTGTTGTTCATAGAAAGAATTCAAAAGAACATAGTAAGTAATGGAGAAAAAAATAATCAACCGACTTAAGCACATTAAAACAACATCCTCAAATATGAAAGATTCTCGTTCACATAGCTTAAAAATGATATTTTTAAAACATACCTTGTCCATTAATTTACTTGTATGAAGAGTCAAGCTATTGAAGAATATTTTTTTGCTTAGCAGATGCATTTCTTCGACAGTGGTCAACAATGTGGTTGCACTATTTCCAACAATGCCACTAAAAGCAAAGAATATTTCAGATTGTGAAACAGAAGCTGAAAACGATTCAATTCTTTAACTGAGTATAATGCTTTCAGAAGATCTAGACTTAAATGTTTTTAAGTAGAACATAACCTCTGAATTAAAAATAATTGCTCTAGTAAAGTATCATATAAAGGGCCAGGATTTTTTTTTTCTTTTGATTTAGGTGATGAAAAAATGAAAATAAAGTACTATGATTTACTACTTCAAATCCCTTTTAACAAAATTGTAGGTTAGAACACTGTTATATATAAAGCTATATGTCTATTTTTCCTCTATTATAGTAAATGTATGTCTTGCTTATCCAAGAATATCTAATTTTAATTTTAAGAAATGCATTCCATCAATATTGCTAAAATATTTAAATTGTATAAATACTGAGTTCTTTAAGTTAACACATTATACTACAGCAATAACACACCTACAAACTATAAAGTTTCTCATTTCAATGTAACTGCCTAAATAGCAGCATAGAATAATTATGAAATGTCGAATAATTTAAGATAATTGATTACATTAGCACATTCCATAACCTTCAATTTGCTATTACTATACAAGAATATTTCTTAGACTCCTTTAGGGGTTTGCCATTTTTGCCAAGATCTAAGATAAATATATATATATATATATGTGTGTGTGTGTATATAAAAAACAATGTCCAATTTTGTTATCTTAATTCATACACTGAATGTATTTTTCAATTTTGGGGGGAGAAAAGATTTTGTGGATGTGAAAATATGCCTTAATCCAGCAGGAAATCATAATCTGCAAAGGCACAATAACACTTTACTGTGCTTATAAAATTTTAGATTGCTGAAGATAAAAATAATGGTATCAATTAATACTGATAGTAAGCTAAAATACAGCAAATTTCCTTATAAATGATATACTACGTAGGATATGTTATAAAAGCAAATAAGATTACTATATATTTCAGCTCCTTCTTCAGCTAAAATAAATTGGATGAATTCTTTTTTTTTTTTTTTGTAGAGACAGAGTCTCACTGTACCACCCTCGGGTAGAGTGACGTGGCGTCACACGGCTCACAGCAACCTCTAACTCTTGGGCTTACGCGATTCTCTTGCCTCAGCCTCCCGAGTAGCTGGGACTACAGACGCCCGCCACAACGCCCAGCTAAAATTGGATGAATTCTTACATAGTTCACAAAAACAAAGTATAAGCAAAAAAAAAATGAATAAAGCAAATAGTAAAAAATAAAAGTCAAATTACTTAGCCTATAGCCATAATACTTGTATTTAAAAGAAACAATATTTTATTTATTTATTTATTTTTATTTTTTTGTGGTTTTTGGCCAGGGCTGGGTTTGAACCCGCCACCTCTGGCATATGGGACCAGTATCCTACTCCTTGAGCCACAGGCGCCGCCCTTATTTATTTTTATTAAGTCATATATACATAGATCATGAACACATTTTTGCCTTTGAGGGATTCAATGTGTTATTTGTACAAATTGGAGGGCTTACATCCTACTAATTAACATAGCTTTCACTTCATTTATTTAACCAGTGTTGAGACATTTGTGTTCAATACCTGATAGATTTGACTTGTACCCCTACAATATGCTCCATAGAAACAATATTTTAGTTGAAGATATTCTAAAGCAAACATCAAAATAAATTGGAAGGAATTGCTATACATAAAACAAGTACTCCTCTGAATAGAAGTATACGTCAAGCAACAGTTGGAAGTAAATTAAATGAATCCAAAAAGAAACTGATAACAATGAAAAATTAGAGCGAAATCAAGACATATTTATATTATTTTTCTAATTTGGATTTTTCTGTACTTTGCAGTTACTCAGGTCTAGAAAAGATGAGTAGTTACTGAGTATTCAAGAGGTACCAGGAAATGGCCCAGACATTTGCAGATGCTGCTTCTCACATTGCCTTCCACATTTCAACCCAGCATGCTTATGCTCCAATTACTTGGCTTTTAAGGTATTATACTCAATTTCCCTAGTCTCCTTCCCTACCACAATACACCCAAACCACATTTCCCAGCTTCCTAATACAGTTGGAAGTTGGGATCACAGGGTTCAGGTAAATAACCACTCAATGTTTACATATAAACACTATTCAGACGTAACCAAAGGATCAGAGATATCTAAAACAAGGAATGAGCAGCCTGGTGGACAAGAGAAACTCCAGTGTGACAGCCACGCAGCACACAGCTGGCCTGGAGAACAACCCATCTAGACTGGAGGAAACAAGGGCTCCAAGAAAAATATCACAAGGGGGCAGGAGAAGGATCACTGGAGGTGTATGGTTACATGGTAACAGAAGGTACGTGAAAGCTTGATCTGAAATAGCGCTAAGGTGACAGGAAAGCAAGGCAGTACAAAGAGCAATTATTAACTCCAGGGAGAAAAGTGTTACGGAAAAGAAATGTCCTAGTATGCTCGATTTCCTGTTTCCTGGATTCCCTATCTATTGCCCCTTTTTCTTTTAATAGTTTTAAAGTATAGGAGGTAAATTTTGTGAGATCTTTCATCTTTCTTGTTTTTTTCCCCCAAATCACTGGCTATTCCTTCCCAGTTCTGTCATTTCCCCTTGTTTTGACCTCTAAATATTGCAGCTCCCCAGGGACTCAGTCTTTACCTACACTCACTCCTTAAGTGATCTTACCTAGTCCCCTTGCTTCTAAAATACCAAAGATATAGTTTATCTCTGATTCCTCTCTGCATTATCTGCTCAAAATCTCCTGCTGTTATGCTCACATGTATCTCAAGTGTGACACGGCCAGAGCACAACTGAGCTCTTCACTACCCACCAGCCCCCATCAATCTGCTGTTCTCCAGCCTCCCATCTCAGCAAACCCCACCATTCACCCAGTTGTTCAAACCAAAAGCCAAGAATTCATCCTTGACTCCTCGCATCTCACTCCATTTAAGTCAATTTTTACGCTTTATTAAATATAACATAAATCACCTCCAAGATAGTTAGACTATCACCCTAGTCTAACTCATCGTCTCTCCCTCTACTCCCTCAAAATACACTGCCCTCCAACCACTGGTCTTTCCTATGATTCTCCAAAATGCAAGCTTTTCCTAGCTTTGGGACCAGCGTATTATCTCTGCTTGGGACACTTTTCTACAAGATCCATTCCTGGCCAACTCCTTCACATTAGTCAGGTTTCTGGTCAGGTATCCCCTCTAGTGAAAGGCCTTCACACATAGACCTACTTACACATGGTGACTCCCAGCACTATTTCCTGACTCTTCAGTCCCTTATCACCTTCTAAAATTATTTTACACTTGTTTAATGGTTTGTCACTCCTACTAGAATTTAGGTTTAAGCTGTTTTGCTCATTGCTGTTTCTTTAGTACCTGGAAGAATAACAGATATATACTCAATTTTTTTTTTTTTTAGAGACACGGTCTCACTTTATTGCCCTTGGTTGAGTGCCATGGCGTCACAGCTCATAGCAACCTCCAACTCCTGGGCTTAGGTGATTCTCTTGCCTCAGCCTCCCAAGTAGCTGGGACTACAGGCACCCACCACAATGCCCATCTATTTTTTGTTGCAGTTTGGCTGGGACCGGGGTTTGAACCTGCCACTATTGGCACATGGGGCCAGAGCCCTACCCACTGAGCCACAGAAGCCACCCTATACTCAGCTTTTTAATTGACTAAGTGAGCAAATGTGTGAACAAGTAGAGAAAGTACATGCAAAAAAAAATGTATCGAAACATATCATCAGTATCATCTTTAAAGATAGAAAACTTATAATTACCAGACCTCAAAACCTGTTATCTTCAGGATCCAAATGATTTTGTTTGTAGAATTTTCTACATTAGAAACTGAGTTATTATTTTTAAATAGTAAAGTTTAACGTAGTATCATCATGGTTATTACCAATTAAAAAAATTAGTTTATCAGCTTCTTTTTTTTTTTTTTTTTTGTAGAGACAGAGTCTCACTTTATGGCCCTCGGTAGAGTGCCGTGGCCTCAACACAGCTCACAGCAACCTCTAACTCCTGGGCTTCAGCGATTCTCTTGCCTCAGCCTCCCGAGTAGCTGAGACTACAGGTGCCCGCCACAACGCCCGGCTATTTTTTGGTTGCAGTTTGGCCGGGGCCGGGTTTGAACCCGTCACCCTCGGTATATGGGGCCGGCGCCCTACCGACTGAGCCACAGGCGCCACCCATCAGCATCTTTTTATAACATAGCACTTGCTACATCTAGCTGCTCTCAGCTGCCGTTGTGTTTCCCACATATGCATTATTATCTTCTTTTAGGAAACCTGTAACAATACAACTGAAACTAACTTATTGTTTTTGAGTCTTGGGGAATAATGGTAACAACTTCATATCTAAAATTTAGGAGACTAATCCAAATCCTATCTCTGTTCAGTTTTGTAGCCTGTAGCTTCTTAGTTTTTTTAAAAAATCTACCAGTAGGATATAAAATTCTTTTCTCAGCTGCAAAGTCTTGGGTGGCTACTCTTGGGTGGCTAACCTAACCATAGTCTTTTTGGTGCTCTGTGAATTAGAGATTTGTAAGATCTAGATGTGAACAGCTGGCCTTCTGTTCCTAATAACAAGTAATTTTTAAATAATTTTTAAATGGAAAACATGGAAACTATCAAAAATTTAACTTCAAAGGACACTGTTCTAACACAACTATACATATAGTCTTATAGTGACAGTTATAATAAAGCTTAACTATATACACTATCAACAGCTATGTGTAAAGCAAAAATAAATGCAAATTCTGTAATCAAAATTTAAATAAGACATTTTAGATAGCACAAGTGGGGTTCCTAATCAGATAAAGCTGCTTTTATATAGAGAAGATAAAGCTATAGTTCAATTATATCACTTACAGTAAACTAAAGGTTAAAGAATAATTTAGGTTATTTACATTTAAAATAGAATATTTCACTCAATATGCCCTATTGTAAGTATAATACATAGGTCACTATGAAAGTTTTGAGACAGACTGGGTTATGATTCATTATTTCACTTCCAAGAAACACATTTGACAGTGTCCTTTCTGATTCACTTGTGCAAGTTCCAACTTGCTCGGCTTATCACTGTTGTTGGGAGGGCTTCATTTATTTCCGTCTATGTGGATTTTACACTTCTTGATTCTTGTATACCTCAAACTTTTCATAATGATTCACGTATATAATTGTCTGAGTTGCCCTGGATCTCTCTTACTAATGAAGACTCAGTAACACTTACAATGGACTTATACTGTGCAGCCTGTGTATACGTATGTGCGCGTGTGTCTCTGTGTGCAGTTCAGCTTGGAAAAGAAAAGGAAAAGGAAGTGATATACCTCCAAGTACAGCACATATGATATGCATATAATGATTCTTATACTTAGTCTGTACTTAGTACACACAGTGAAAACAAACTGAAAAATCTGACACTGTCTCTGACAGAAAAAGAATATCATATGGGATGAAACAAGCACATTTCACCATTCCACTTACCTGACTGTATGGTGATAAAATTTGAGAAGATTAGAAATTTTATATAATAAAACTGCTCCAGGTTCAGCAACTATTACTTGTTCAATGCGAACCTATTAAAACATGTGAGAAGAAATTAACATTTTACAGAAGCATACTTTTCTTCATTAATGGTATGTGGTATAAACAGCATAAAAAGGTGGTGCCCATAGCTCAGTGGTTAGGGCACTGGACACATAACACCAAGGTTGGTGGGTTCAAATGCAGCCCAGGCCAGCTAAAACAACAATGACAACTACAACAACAACAACAACAAAAAAAAAAAAAAAAGCCAGGCGTTGTGGCGGGCGCCTGTAGTCCCACATACTTGGGACACTGAGGCAAAAGAATCTCTTAAACCCAAGAGTTTGAGGTTGCTGTGAGCTGTGATGCCACAGCACTCTACCCAGGTGACAGCTTGAGACTCTGTCTCAAAAAATAAATAAATAAATAAATAATAAACCGCATAAAAATTTAAAACTACACCTTTATTACTGTAGAGAGCACAAAAGACCTTCTAGATAAAGAATTTTTGAGTCATAGGGGTGGTAAAGTAGCAAACACTTTATCTCGGATATACTCTACAAAAAATTATCCATTATTTGCAAAATTTGGCTCAGGGCAGTTGTTATCAGAAAGATCAATACAATGAGATCATTTTGAGGTTTAGCACCACCATATAATGAAATTACTTCAATACTAAATCACAAAAGCTGTTCCATTTCATGTTTATGAAACTGTTCCATTTCTCAAAGCAAATTACTGATCAACATATGTTATAAAGATTCAGAAAAAATTAAAGGATTCTTGTCTTTAATGTACCAAGTTTCTCTATTAATCAAAGAATAGGAAAGCAGATAAATCTTAAATTACCACCAACATATCTGCCTAATTGTAAGACTACTAGGGCAAAATCCTATCTAGTTGATCTGCCTCAAGATTAGCCAACACAAACCTTTTCTAATTAAATTTAATCCCTCACCAATCTTTCTTACATTATATTCCCTCATTAACGAATCCAAACTAAACCACACAGACATACGCTTACTTACAAATTGCATTATATCTTCCCTTAAGCTCCTGCTTACACTGTACTTCTTGCTTTCCTAACTACTTTCTAAACCCAAAAACATTATCTAAATTGTGTTTTCTGCTTCTTTTTATATCTCTGTAGCATCAGGTAGACCAGCACACACACAAGAAGTTCAAGAAAGGCTTTTGGAAGTTGAAGTTTCTCTGTATTTGGATTTTGGCATGTGTCATAATGCCAACAAATATGATTTGCTACAGCGAGATTTTATAAATGTATGTATATCAGCATACAAAAACCTCTTACCATACAGATTACTTTACCTTTTTATTAATATGTTTACAAAACTGATTTATCTTAGGCACAACACAACAGACTGTCTACCACTATATCACAGACCATGAATGGCATCTGTATTCAAAACCCATATCTTTCATATTACAATTTCCTTTGAGATCAGCACCTCAACAGTGATTTAAATTATACAGTACATAAAAGTGTATTTTATGAATTTTAATATAATTATTAGAGCAAAATATAAAAGATGTTATTTGTAGACAGCTCTTCCACAGAGATGTATAACACCATGTCAGCTATCTGGCAACCTGCCTACTAGAATTTTGAAGCATCAAAGAAATACTATTTGTTCTAACTCCCTTAAGAAAGAAGAAAGGAGGGGAGAGAGAAAAAGAAGGAAAGGAAAAAAAAGGGGGAATGGAGAATGGAGGAAGGATAAAAACAAACAAAAAAACAATTCCCACCTCTACACACACACACACACACACACAGGTTTTGAGGATGAGTGGCATCCTTTCAGCTAAACACAGAATGTAACAGAGAAAAGTCACAAGATAAGAAGATTTATAAATGATACACCAAGACTGCTTTGCTTCCCCCCAGAAAGAAAGCCTCTTATAAGGTCTATTTAAGATGCCAACCACCCTCAGCGAAAGCCAGCAATCACAGGAAAAACAACAGGACACAAGAGAAACAAAAATTAAAAAGGAAAAGGGCAAGACAGACTAAAGTGATGGCAGCAAGTGACTGGAAATCATCACAGTGATGACCCTGGGAAAGTCATCAGCAGAGCTGGGGAGGGGCCATGGGATTACGCTCAGACACAGAGTGTGGCACAATCCCTACTACATTACAACACTCAGAAGCTGGGGAGGGGCCATGGAATTAGGCTCAGACATAGAGTGTGGCACAGTCCCTAGTACATTACAACACTCAGAAGCTGGGGAGGGGCCATGGGATTAGGCTCAGACATAGAGTGTAGTATAGTCCCTAGCACTTAACACTCAGGAGTTGGACACAGAGCACAATGCAGTCCCAGCACATCACAATACTTAGTGAATCCCAACTTCATTATCAGAAGTGGCACCAGTGATGAAGGCAGATTTTAAAAGTAACGAAACAGACTGCAGGCCAGCTGATAGCAGAGAAGGTAAGGAAGAGCTAAGAGACAGAATAGTGGCTCTCCTTTCCAAGGCCAGAGAGAAAGCAAGAGCAAAAATGAGAGTAAGAGAGAACAAATTTGTGTTTATGGAGAAGGGGACAGGGAGGGAGGACTAAAAACAATAATGAACCTCCTTTACCTGAAAATCATATACAGTTGCTCAGGGTAGACATTTGCTCCCCAGTGTCTGCCTCAGCATTCTCCTCAGAGCACAATGACTGTATTTTGTTAATACAGTACTCAGCTCTATTTTCCATGCCATTTGTCTTTGTTTATACACCCATTTTCATAGAACCTACCATAATTTAAGAAGGTCAAGAGCATATAATACATTGACATTTTTATTAAAAGAGAAGATTCAAATGACAGCTGTTAAGGTCTCAGCAATCTAAAACATATGCTTAAAGGAAGGATTATAATACCCATGGACGTAAAAAAAAAAAAAAAAGACTTAATAAATCAATTCTAATAATTCTACATACAACTTTGGAGTGAAGAAATGTGCAAAGTAATAGGCTTGATGCTGATAAACGATGGTGCCCTCTACAAAATCTATACAATTTTAAACTTAAGAGCACAGATTTTTAAAGCTGGCAATAAGTTTAAAGGTCATCATCTTTAATCATCAGAGAAATACAAATCAAAACCACTTTGAGATACCATCTAACTCCAGTAAGAGTAGCCCACATAACAAAATCCCAAAACTACAGATGTTAGCGTGGAAAGAAGAAAGGAGGGGAGAGAAGAAAGAAGGAAAGGAAAAGGGAATACTTTTGGAGAGTATTGTGGAGAAAAGGGAATATTTCTGCACTGCTGGTGGGAATGCAAGCTAATACATTCCTTTTGGAAAGAAGTTTGGAGAACACTCAGGGATCTAAAAATAGACTTGCCGTTGGATCCTGCAATTCCTCTACGAGCAGTATATCCAGAAGACCAAAAATCACTTTGCAAAAAAGATATTTGCACCAGATTATTCACTGCAGCTCAATTCATAATAGCCAAGTCCTGGAAGAAGTCCAAGTGCCCATCAACCCATGAATGGATTAATAAATTGTGGTATATGTATACCATGGATATTTATGCAGCCTTAAAAAAAGATGGAGACTTTACCTCTTTTAGGTTTGCGTGGATGGACCTGGAATATATTCTCCTAAGTAAAGTATCTCAAGAATGGAAGAAAAAGTATCCAATGTACTCAGTACTTCTATGAAACCAACTTATATTTACTCACACTTTCTTATGAAAGATAGATCACAACTATAGCACAGGATGAAGGAGAGAAATGGAGTGGGAAGGGAGAGTGGGAAGGTTTGATAGAAGGAGGGTAAATGGTGGGACCACACCTTTGGAGCATATTGCAAGGGTACAAGTCAAATCTATCAAGTATAGAACATTAATGTCTTAACACAATTATCAAGTAAATGAGGAAAAAGCTATATTAATTAGTTTGATGTAAGCACTCCAAATTGTATAAAAAAATCAATATGTACCCCACATATGCATAAATGTATTCAGGATCTATGTGTATATGACTTAATAAAAATAAATAAAGGTCTTAAGTGCATGTTTATAAATATTTGGTTTACCTCCTATGAAGTTTCACTTTATTAAGACAAAAGGTTAAACAGGGTAAAATAAATCAAATATACAGTTTCTCAAGGATATTTCCCATTACCATTACAACCTTTTTTTTATGTTTTTTATTGTTGTTGTTGTTGCAGTTTGGCCAGGAACGGGTTTGAACCTGCCACCCTCAGTATATGGGGCCAGTGCCCTACTCACTGAGCCACAGGCACTGCCCTCTTTTTCTTTATGTTTTTAAAAATCAAAATCTCCCATCCTAAAAAGAATTCATTCCCACATAGAAAAATGATTGACAGAAAAGTACTTAAAATATCTACTATTATATATAATTATGAAAAGTTTAGCTGCTTATTAAGAAATTTTATATTAATATAAAACACAGATCACTAAGAACAACATTCAGAATTGTAATTGCAAAACAAAATACTAAAGTAGTATTTTACTCTCAGCTCACACCTATATCCCTGAAAATATCAGATACCCAAATGAGGTCATACAGAAAAAGAAATCTTAAAATACTATAACACTGTCTCTGAGTATATAAAGGAAGGGTGGTGCAAGAGCTGTTAGATTATATTCCACTATCCAGCTAATTTGATGTGTTAACTACTGTGAACATTTGCTAAGTATTCTCTGAAGTATGTAATAAATATTACCATCACATAAAAAAAAAAGGTTTTACTTCAGAAACTAAAAGGGAATTTTCTTCATTTTCCAACAAAAAGATGGCTGTTCACAAGATTTGTATTTACTTTTCGTATTTGACATTAAAATTTGTCAGGGGATCACAATAACATCCCACTATGGTTATATACATCTTCTCAGACATATACATTAAAGGAAGATGGAATGAAAAGTGGCAATGATTATTTTCAAATGAATTTTAGTAGTTTACATTAATGTGTTAATTTGTGAAAATTACAGTTTGAGTTCAAGTGGGTATCAGTTTCTTTAAACTCATAAAAATACCTTATAATATATATCAAATACCTTATAACATATATAAAAACAAAATATTTTACCTTTAGAGGCCTGCAAACTCCCTCGGTAATATGCCCAACAACTTCTTGAATACTTTCTTCAACACCTAAAATTAATTACTATATAATTAATTTTTTTTTATACTTTGCTTTATATAAGTCCAAAAGCTAACAAACAAAATATTTATGAATAACTGCACTAATTAACATTTAAAATAACAATAATAATATTTTATAAAGTTTGATATCTTTAACAGATAATGTGTATCTAGAAATTATTAATTCCATTAAGTGGAGAATTAATAAAATGAACATTATTTCTTTGTGGAAAAGACTTTGCAATTTACCAATTGAGGAAAACAATGTGAAGATGTACTTGCATTTATTTCACAAACATCTTACTTCAGACGGTGCCAGTGAGCACAAAACTGAGGGCAGAAAGACAAAAACGTACCTTGCAATCCAGGAGAAAAATACTATTTTCTAAATAACAACTGTCTACAAAGCACTTTACTGAGACTTGACTTGCTACTGTAACCACACTCATTTCCCCAGATGGACAAACTGAGGCTCAGAAGCCCTAAGTCATCCCCACAGAATGACCTATTTCATCTAACGCCAACCTATTTTCTTCCTACCTCTTAATAATTAATACTACTTCTCACATATACTTATCTAAAACATCTTTAAAGAAGTACATTCTTTCAAACTGGGTATTTAGAATAATAACAGATAAAAACTTTAAAAAATGCAGAATTTGTGCCAATCTAACATACATGCTGAGCCAAATCTCAGTACTAAAGACTCAAACACTATGAGGCTGCACCACCACTCTGTACTCTGGCCTCTTGTGCAGATCATGTGATGAGCCACAGGGATGTGTGGCTGAGCTCTGCAAAACAGTCAAGTCCTACCAAGTCACAGTATTTCTCTTCACTTCCTATCAACAACAGAACATCTTTTAAACATACATTAAACCCATAAAACTTAAAAAGGTATCCAATGGGAGGCGGAGCAAGATGGCAGCCAAGTAACAGCTTCCTTGCATCTGGGCACCGTGAGTCTGGAGAGATAGAACTCCAGGCATCTCTGGCTGGTGAAATCTGCCTATCATCACCCCTGCGAGGATACAGGGAGTCAGCGAGAGACTTCTGGACCCCAACAGGAGGACTTAAACAGTGGAAAACCGGCAAGTGGTCGCATGTGTTCAATCCGAATAAATCCGCCCGCAACTGTAAGTTCAGTAGCAGCGAGACTGCAAACCAGAAAGGCCTTACCTATGAACTGTTTTGGTGTCTCTGGACATGGCACTCAGTTGAACTGCCTTGGGGAGAGCCTGAGCGGGAGTGCGGAGAACTTTGGCCTTTTTCTAGGGCCCCAGTCTGAGCTGCTGAGCCAGACGGAGCTAATAGTGTTTGGCTCTGGGTCACAGGGAGCCATTGTGAGTGATCTGCCCCGGCAAGCTCCGACCTCAGGGTCGCAGAGCTAGAATTGGGTGGGAGCTGGTAACCCAGCAACCAAGTAGCCTAAGGGTGGGGTCTGAGCCGCCTTGCAGCCCTAACCCTCGGGGAGAGAGGGAGACCAGTTTTGGCACACAGGGTAAGTGGATAGCCACTTCAGCAGAGATTCCAGCAACAAGCACTTCCCTGGGAAAGCTTCTGCTCAGCAAGTGAACAAGTTCAAAGTGCCTTTTAAGTGGGCTGAAGAGAGATTGAGGGTGTCTACCTGCTGGGGTTTGAGAAATTAGCAGCCTCCAGTCGTATCAGAACAGTGATTAACATCTCATACCCCAGAAGACCACGTGTTGCCCAGACAATATTCAATAACATACACATACTGCTTTGTTTTTGGTCGTGGTTTTTTTTTTTCTTTTGGTTTGGTTGTTTTTTTTATTTTGATATTGTTGATGTTGTTTTGTTTTTTAAGTTCAACCTTTTCCATACAGATCCTTTTTCTTTCTCAATTTTTCTAGTTTAATTATAATTTCCCATTGCTGCCTATTTCAATAATTAGAACTTCATTTTTGTTAGTGTTTCGACCGCTATTATTTGGTTTTCCACCCAATTCTATCCCGTAAAGTTTTCTGTTTGCTTGTTCTGGTTTGATTTATAGCATTTTTGTCTTTCCTCTCTACTTGGTGGAGGTGGGGTACTGTGTCTGATCAGGTTAGCAAAGAGCTGCTGACCTCAAGGGAACCACCCAACTGGGCACCCCCAGAAGGTGGGGTTCTTTTAAGGTTGTATCAAAGTACCCTACTGTACACCTATAGTGCTCTGTCTCCCTCTTTCTGTGCCTCTCTTCTTTTTGTCAATATTCCTTCTACCCACCCCTTCTCCTTTCTCTATTTTTCTTTGTTTTTCTTATCACTCGGTCCTCCTTTCTTTCATCCCTTTTTTGCTCTTCAACCTTCTCACCCTTCTGGTCCTGTAACCCTTAGTCCACAGGCACGAGAACTTAAAGAGCAAGAGGAAGTGAAAGGAAAATTAGGGCAAGGAAACAGATAAAGGAAATCACTCATGAGGAAGAATCAGCAGAAAACTCCAGGCAAAATGAAGAACCAGTCCAGAACAACCCCGCCAAGGGACCATGAGGTAGCTACTGCAGAGGATTCCACCTATACACAAATGTTAGGAATGACAGAAAGGGAATTGAGAATACACATGTTGAAAACAATGAAAGAAATGATGGAAACCATGAAGGAAACTGCTAATAAAGTGGAAAATAACCAAAGGAAATTCAAAAACAGAATCAAATAAGAGATGAACGATATGAAGAATATAAAAAGGATATAGCAGAGTTGAAGGAAATGAAACAGTCAATTAGGGAACTTAAAGATGCAATGGAAAGTATCAGCAACAGGTTAGACCATGCAGAAGAAAGAATTTCAGAGGTAGAAGACAAGGTTCTTGAGATAACTCAGATAGTAAAAGAGGCAGAAAAGAAGAGAGAGAAAGCAGAACGTTCACTGTCAGAATTATGGGACTTTATGAAGCGATCCAACATACGAGTTATAGGAATTCCAGAAGGGGAAGAAGAATGCCCCAGAGGAATGGAAGCCATACCAGAGAATATTATAAAAGAAAATTTCCCAAATATCACCCAAGATTCTGACACACTGCTTTCAGAGGGATATTGGACCCCAGGTTGCCTCAACTCTAACCGAGCTTCTCCAAGACACATTGTGATGCACCTGTCCAAAATCAAGACAAAAGAAAAGATTCTGCAAGCTGCCAGGAGTAAGCGCCAGTTGACCTACAGGGGCAAATCCATCAGATTGACCGCAGACTTCTCTAATGAAACTTTCCAAGCAAGAAGACAATGGTCATCTACCTTTAATCTACTTAAACAGAACAATTTCCAGCCCAGAATTCTGTACCCTGCTAAGCTAAGCTTCAAAATTGACGGAGAAATCAAATCATTTACGGATATACAAACATTGAGAAAATTCGCCACAACAAGACCAGCTCTATAGGAAATACTTCAACCTGTTCTGCACACTGACCACCACAATGGATCAGCAGCAAAGTAAGAACTCAGAAATTAAAGAACAGAACCTAACCTGCACACTGATGCAAAAGATAAAACTAAGCAATGGACTCTCACAAAATAAGACGATAGAATACTACCACACTTATCAATTATCTCAATAAATGTTAATGGCTTGAATTCCCCACTGAAGAGACATACATTGGTTGACTGGATTAAAAAACACAAGCCATCCATTTGCTGTCTGCAAGAAACACACCTGGCTTCAAAAGACAAATTAAAGCTCCCAGTCAAGGGTTGGAAGACAATTTTTCAGGCAAATGGAATTCAGAAGAAAAGAGGAGTTGCAATCTTATTTTCAGATACATGTGGATTTAAAGCAACTAAAGTCAAAAAAGACAAAGATGGTCACTTTATATTGGTCCAGGGAAAAATACAACAAGAAGACATTTCAATTCTAAATATCTATGTACCCAATTTAAATGCTCCCACATTCTTGTAACAGACCTTACTCAGTCTGAGCAATATAATATCTGATAATACCATAATAACAGGGGACCTTAACACTCCTCTTACAGAGCTGGACAGATCCTCTAAACAGAAATTAAACAAAGATATAAGAGATTTAAATGAGACCCTACAACAACTGTGCTTGATAGACGCATATAGAACACTCCACCCCAAAGATAAAGAATATACATTCTTCTCATCACTCCATGGAACATTCTCCAAAATTGATCATATCCTGGGACACAAAACAAATATCAACACAATCAAAAGAATTGAAATTTTACCTTGTATCTTCTCAGACCATAAGGCACTAAAGGTGGAACTCAACTCTAACAAAAATGCTCGACCCCACCCAAAGGCATTGAAATTAAACAATGTTCTGTTGAATAACAGATGGGTGCAGGAAGAAATAAAACAGGAAATCGTTAACTTCCTTGAGCATAACAACAATGAAGACACAAGCTACCAACACCTGTGGGATACTGCAAAAGCAGTTTTCAGAGGAAAATTCATCGCTTTAGATGCCTACATTCGAAAAACAGAAAGAGAGCACATCAACAATCTCACAAGAGATCTTATGGAATTGGAAAAAGAAGAACAATCTAAGCCTAAACTCAGTAGAAGAAAAGAAATATCCAAAATCAAATCAGAGATCAATGAAATTGAAAACAAAAGAATCATTCAGAAAACTAATGAAACAAGGAGTTGGGTTTTTGAAAAAATAAATAAAATAGATAAACCATTGGCCAGACTAACGAGGAATAGAAAAGTAAAATCTCTAGTAACCTCAATCAGAAATGATAAAGGGGAAATAACAACTGATCCCACAGAGATACAAGAGATCATCTCTGAATACTACCAGAAACTCTATGCCCAGAAATTTGACAATGTGAAAGAAATGGATCAATATTTGGAATCACACCCTCTCCCTAGACTCAGCCAGGAAGAAATAGAGCTCCTGAACAGACCAATTTCAAGCACTGCGATCAAAGAAACGATAAAAAATCTTCCAACCAAAAAATGCCCTGGTCCACATGGCTTCACTCCAGAATTCTATCAAACCTTCAAGGAAGAGCTTATTCCTGTACTGCAGAAATTATTCCAAAAAATTGAGGAAGAAGGAATCTTCCCCAACACTTTCTATAAAGCAAACATCACCCTGATACCAAAACCAGGAAAAGACCCAAACAAAAAGGAGAATTTCAGACCAATCTCACTCATGAACATAGACGCAAAAATTCTCAACAAAATCCTAGCCAATAGATTACAGCTTATCATCAAAAAAGTCACTCATCATGATCAAGTAGGCTTCATCCCAGGGATGCAAGGCTCATTTAACATACGCAAGTCTATAAACGTTATCCACCATATTAACAGAGGCAAAAATAAAGATCATATGATCCTCTCAATAGATGCAGAAAAAGCATTTGATAAAATCCGCATCCTTTTCTAATTAGAACACTGAAGAGTATAGGCATAGGTGGCACATTTCTAAAACTGATTGAAGCTATCTATGACAAACCCACAGCCAATATTTTACTGAATGGAGTAAAACTGAAAGCTTTTCCTCTTAGAACTGGAACCAGGCAAGGTTGTCCTCTGTCACCTTTACTATTCAACGTAGTGCTGGAAGTTCTAGCCAATACAATTAGGCAAGACAAGGAAATAAAGGGAATCCAAATGGGAGCAGAGGAGGTCAAACTCTCCCTCTTTGCTGACGACATGATCTTATACTTAGAGAACCCCAAAGACTTAACCACAAGACTCCTAGAAGTCATCAAAAAATACGGTAATGTTTCAGGATATAAAATCAATGTCCACAAGTCAGTAGCCTTTGTGTACACTAATAATAGTCAAGATGAGAAGCTAATTAAGGACACAACTCCCTTCAGCATAGTTTCAAAGAAAATGAAATACCTAGGAATATACCTAATGAAGGAGGTGAAGGACCTCTATAAAGAAAACTATGAAATCCTCAGAAAGGAAATAGCAGAGGATATTAACAAATGGAAGAACATACCATGCTCATGGATGGGAAGAATCAACATTGTTAAAATGTCTATACTTCCCAAAGCAATCTACCTATTCAATGCCATTCCTATCAAAATACCAACATCGTACTTTCAAGATTTGGAAAAAATGATTCTGCGTTTTGTATGGAACCAGGAAAAACCCCGTATAGCTAAGGCAGTTCTTTGTAACAAAAATAAAGCTGGGGGCATCAGCATACCAGATTTTAGTCTGTACTACAAAGCCATAGTGCTCAAGACAGCATGGTACTGGCACAAAAACAGAGACATAGACACTTGGAATCGAATTGAAAACCAAGAAATGAAACTAACATTTTACAACCACCTAATCTTTGATAAACCAAACAAGAACATACCTTGGGGGAAAGACTCCCTATTCAATAAATGGTGTTGGGAGAACTGGATGTCTACATGTAAAAGACTGAAACTGGACCCACACCTTTCCCCACTCACAAAAATTGATTCAAGATTGATAAAGGACTTAACTTTAAGGCATGAAACAATAAAAATCCTCCAAGAAAGCATAGGAAAAACACTGGAAGATATTGGCCTGGGGAAAGACTTCATGAAGAAGATTGCCATGGCAATTGCAACAACAACAAAAATAAACAAATGGGACTTCATTAAACTGAAAAGCTTCTGTACAGCTAAGGAGACAATAACCAAAGCACAGAGACAACCTACACAATGGGAAAGGATATTTGCATATTTTCAATCAGACAAAAGCTTGATAACTAGGATTGATAGAGAACTCAAATTAATCCACATGAAAAAAGCCAACAATCCCATATATCAATGGGCAAGAGACATGAATAGAACTTTCTCTAAAGATGACAGACGAATGGCTAACAAACACATGAAAAAATGTTCATCATCTCTATATATTAGAGAAATGCAAATCAAAACAACCCTGAGATATCATCTAACCCCAGTGAGAATGGCCCACATCACAAAATCTCAAAACTGCAGATGCTGGCGTGGATGTGGAGAGAAGGGAACACTTTTACACTGCTGGTGGGACTGCAAACTAGTACAACCTTTCTGGAAGGAAGTATGGAGAAACCTCAAAGCACTCAAGCTAGACCTCCCATTTGATCCTGCAATCCCATTACTGGGCATCTACCCAGAAGGAAAAAAATACTTTTATCATAAGGACACTTGTACTACACTGTTTATTGCAGCTCAATTTACAATCGCCAAAATGTGGAAACAGCCTAAATGCCCACCAACCCAGGAATGGATTAACAAGCTGTGGTATATGTATACCATGGAATACTATTCAGCCGTTAAAAAAAATGGAGACTTTACATCCTTCGTATTAACCTGGATGGACGTGGAAGACATTATTCTTAGTAAAGCATCACAAGAATGGAGAAGCATGAATCCTATGTACTCAATTTTGATATGAGGACAATTAATGACAATTATGGTCATGGGGGGGAAGCAGAAAGAGGGAAGGAGGGAGGTGGGTGGGGCCTTGGTGTGTGTCACACTTTACGGGGGCAAGACATGATTGCAAGAGGGACTTTACCTAACAATTGCAATCAGTGTAACCTGGCTTATTGTACCCTCAATGAATCCCCAACAATGAAAAAAAAGGTATCCAATGTACTCAGTACGATTATGAAACCAATTTACAATCACTCACACTTTCATATAAAGAATAGATCACAACTATGGCCCAGGATGAAGGAGGGAGTGGGGGTTGGAAGGGGAGGGGGGAGGTCAGATGGAGGGATGGTGAATGGTGGGCTCACACCTATGACGCATATTGCAAGGGTACATGTCAGATCTATTACGTATAGAGTATAAATGTCTTAACATAATAATTAAGTAAATGAGGTGAGGGATATATTAACCAGTACGATGTAAGCATTCCAAATTACATATGAAATCAGCACATTGTACCCCCTAAATGCATTAATGTATATATGATCTACCTCTTTATGATTTAATAAAAAACTTAAAGATGTTTTAGAAAAGTATATGTGAGAGGCAGTATTAATCTGAAGTAAAGTGTTTTCAAACAAATGCAAGTATTTCTTCACATTGTTTTCCTCAATTGGTAAACTTCATAGTCTTTTCCATAAAGAAATAATGTTCATTTTATTAATTCTGCACTCAATCACAACTAAGACTTGAAATTCTATAAACATGATGTCAACAACTCTCAAATACAATCACTTTTCCCCCTTGAATCAACAAGAAAATTTTAAGTCCACTTAGTACATATGGTAATTATTTTAAAACACAGTCCCATGAGAATGAAAAAAGAGGCAGGGTAGCAGAAATGAAAGAATTAGTAGCTTACTGAATGGCCTTAACCAAGTCACTCAGGCTGTTTACTCACAGACAAAATGAAGATAACATCACTTTTTACCTTACAGTAACACACCAAGGATTTGAGATAAGGTATGCTGAACACTCCAGAAATGTCTTAAAAGAAGAGTCTAGGCTTGATATGAAAGGTTGCAAGTGTCCACTATAAAACTTAACAGCTGAGCGACAAAATAAAAGTGATGGAGAAGAAAATCTAGTAGTAAAATAAGGGAGGGTCTAGAGAGAGAAAGAGTAATTAGTACACACCTAGTGTACCATCTAGGTGAGAAGTGTTTATAGCTGTGGAGAAGATGGCAACAAGAACAGAAACAGACCTTAGGTTATTTTCTGTAATCAGATACTAGCAATAACAATCAGTGCACCCACCTTGTGCAGTAACATATTTTAGGAGAGCTTCAAGATGTTCCTTTTCAGAAGCTGTAGCCTGATGGAGCCAAGCCAACATATCTCCCACATACCTAATGAAAACTAAATATTAGTAAGAATTTCCCTTGAAAAAACATCAAACCCTATCACTGCTAACTGATTATTATACCTCAAAGGGTCGTGAGAGTGCATTTCAATGGGCCTGGGCGTACCTCCTGGACCCCCTCTTGTAAGAGCATCGATAAATCCACGAACAACTGTACTTCTTCTGGCTGTTCCAAATTCATCTAAAGTATATCTAGAAGAAACAGGTTATATGAAAAGCAGTTGGCATTTTTTCCAAAGGGTTATTATCAGATAAGTTACGCAATCTCTGAGAAAAGAAAGACACTTATAATTCCTTTAGGCACTCTAACAATACTGCTTTTAAGCAAGAAAACAAAAAAACTTACAAGATAACTTTAGCATATTGAAAATTCAATCTAAAGGTACAAATTTTTACTCCTTCTGAGAAAGAATGCTGGGATTCAGGATAATACAGTTGCAGCAGCAAGTAAGTAATTACAATGAATTTAGTAAGAAAAAAATCAAGCCAAGGGTAGAATCCCTAGCTCTTCAGATTTCAGGATATTTGCAGTCCAAAGCACGGAGCTCTACTGTTTTCCATGAAGCCACAATATCTAGTTTTCAGAAGCTGGTTAATTAGAACTCTGCAATCTAAAATTTAAGACTTTTTCCTCTACATTCAAAAATTATCTTCTACATACACTATCACAATTTCCCACCAAAATTTGCCCCCAAAATTGCTGTACATTTTTATAGTTTATTTTGACCTCAATATTAGACTGTTAAATTAAATGTTCCCTAAATTTGCTGACCAATCATACATATATCACAAATACTTTTTTTTTTTTTTAAAGAAATTTTTAGAAGTCACCCATTGTGGGCAGCTCCTGTGGCTAAGTGAGTAGGGCACTGGCCCCATATACCGAGGGTGGCAGGTTCAAACCCAGCCCTAGCTAAATTGCAACAAAAAAATAGCCAGGTGTGGCCACTGAGGCAAGAGAATCGCCTAAGCCCAAGAGTTTGAGGTTGCTGTGAGCTGTGTGATGCCATGGCACTCTACTGAGGGCCATAAAGTGAGACTCTGTCTCTACAAAAAAAAAAAAAAAAAGTCACCCATTGTAACTAAAAAGAGGGAGAAGGGGTCTCTGAGGGGAAAGAATTGGTAGGAAAGGAAAGCTCTGAACTGGGAGATAAGACAACTTGAGATGCAATTTATGAAGATTGGTGGAGGTGCCAGGAATGCCCATTTCTATGATTAGACTCATCCCTGTTTCCCATTACCACCACCCACTTCTTACATGCATCCTCCAGTTGAAAATTCTTAGTATTTTAAACATATACTGGAAAACAAAATATTTTTTAGCAATCCAACGTTAGCAAATTCTTCTGGACCCATTAACTTTTAAATCCCTAAACAATATTCTACGAGGCTAAATTAAAAAATCACTAACCTATACATAAAGAAAAAACACCAAAACTTCCCAAAGATTTCCAAAAGAATTCACTTCATAGGCTACATGCTTTCTTTCATATACTGCTGATTAAATGACGAATACACATTTTGTTAAATACAAGAAAACTGAAAGGAATTATTTCCAGTAAGAGAGCAAGTCTGGAAATGTGGTGAACAGCTATACATTTTTAGGAATCTGAACCTTTGAGGACTGTTTACTATTAACTAGATTGTGGTTCTTTGAGTGTTTTCAATTAAAGGCCAATGTTTTCAAATACCCTGCAATGACATACTAGTACAGGAAAGAGAAAGTGCAATAGCAAGCTAAGTTCTGCTAAATTGCATAATTGCCTTGCATTTACTTTCTATTTTTAAAACAAATTAGAACCAACATGCCCACTTCTATTTTCCCCCCATGCTTTTAAATTATAAATCTGCTTAGCATGAAGAGACCTTTTTTTTCTTTTGTAGAGACAGAGTTTCACTTTATCGCCCACGGTAGAGTGCAGTGGCATCACACAGCTCACAGCAACTTCCAACTCCTGGGCTTAGGCGATTCTCTAGCCTCACCTTCCCCAGTAGTTGGGACTACAGGCACCTGCCACAACGCCTGGCTATTTTATTGTTGCGGTTTTGGCGGGGGCTGGGTTTGAACCTGCCACCCTCAGCATATATGGGGCCAGCACCTTGCCCACTGAGCCACAGGCACCACCCAAAGAGGCCTTCTTTTAAATGCTCACTGGATTCTGTGAAATAAGGAACTTACAATCAGATGACCACTCAAAACAGGACAAAATTCACAAATTTTTAACTTTTTAAATATATAAAACTAGCACTCACTCACAAGACCCTACCAACCAAGTAAAAACAAACAACGTACATTGTTTCTAGGACTATTTACTGATACCATCATTATATCAGAAAAAAGTGAATCTACTGGTATTTTAAGTGGGGGAGGGGGCAGAAATTACCATGCCTGGCAAATACTGGAATTTAATCTGTTTAATTACATGAAAAATCAATAAATGTTAAATTAGTGTTAATCCTCCTAAAGAACAAACATAATTGAAAGCAAAAACAGCATATGCTACAATGAACCTTCAACGATATCTGTGGACATGAAACATCTTTCCCAGGAACAGAGGAAAATTTCTTTGACAAAATCAGACTCTCTTTCAACAATGATCAATAATCTAAAATGTGTTTTTATAAAGGTAAAAGTTCAATTTATGTAAACATTCTAAAACATCTCTAGTTAAAATTAAAAGCTCCATTTTTAAAATCATGTCTACCTACAGTTAAATAAAAGGAAAAAATTCTGGTCAAAAGTAAATTAAAAGAAAATTTTTATCAAAAAAACAAGTTAAAAGATAATAGAATAATACATAATCTCCTCTTTAGAATATAATAGAGAACGAAGAAAAATCAGCAATGTGGCCTTTACTATACTCATTTAAATTACTTATATTCTGAAGATTTACCAAAGAAATCACTAAATATTTTTTACTTCCCCTTATAGTAAATCTCCTTTTAAAGGAATTTCTATACTTGATTCACTAAAACTAAATAATGCATTAACATTCCAGTGAATACTACCTAAGAAACACTGAGTATGACCTTCCATCACTGACATTTTCTTACACTTGATACCTATACATCTAAGACACAATAATGAACAGTGAAACTTTTATATATTACTTACAAAGTTCACAGAGTGCCATCTGGTGGTTAATATGATACATTAAGTTTTTCCTAAATAAGGAAATCCTCTTAGAAATAGAGGACTACTGAAGGAAAAGCCAATTTTCTCTTTTTTGGCATTCACCTCCCCTTAATCATCTGGTCTTAAAAACTTACTTCCCCACTCAACTTTCAAACACTTCTAAAGTCTCCCAAATTGCCACAGTTGCCCTCATTCCCTGACATATGCCCTTCAGAGATAAACCTTCTTTGCTTCTCTATTATAGCCCCATTCTTTGACTTTCGAGCTTTTTCCCTGCTTCCCTTAAATATAGCCCTCCTTAGTTGAGAGATTTTTAGTCACTTCCTCTCAAAATAAAAATAATATCTATAATTTAGTGATGCGCCAAGCACTGTGCAATACTAAACACCTATGTGAACAAACTGAATCTTCACAAAACTCTATAAAATAGGCATTATTCTTTTACTCATTTGAGAGTCAAAGAAACTGAAAGCTTATAAAGGTAAATTTAAGGCCTTGTCAAATAAATCCAACTCAAGAGCCCACCTTATAAAACCATTATTCAATATTGCTCCTTTCCAAATGTTGATCAAGAATTACAACTTAGCAAAAAATTATTTGCATGGTAGAAGTTGGCTATCTTTTTCAGGTGCCTAAAACATATAAAGGCATTTTTTTTAAAAAAAGATTAACCTTATGAACAAATATTAATCTGTACACAATGTTAATACCTGATTAAAATCAAACACCAATTGTTTAAAGTAATAAAGACTGAAGTATGCCAGTATCTTAAAGTGAAAAAGTTAAGAAATTTCAAAACAGAAATAAACCACAAAGCACTGGTCAACAATGAACATCAGCTGATCACATGTACACACCGAACATTCAGGGCTATTCTGATCTGGCCTTTGCTACTAACTCAGAGCCAGGGCAGGCTTCTGCACGTAATTTCCCCACAGTGCAGGTTCCCTCTCACTCCATATCTTTGCACCTGCTGCTTCCTCAACCTGGAATGTTCTGTCCTAACTTTTCTTCTAAGAAAATGCCTACCCAACCTTCACAACTCACTTTATATCTACTTCCCTTAGGAAACTTTCCCAAAATTATTTCTTTCCCTTACCCCAAACAGAATATTTCCTCCACATTGCACCTGGGACATTACCTTAGCCTATACAATTAATATATTTGATTAATTGCATTTATTTACATTTGGTTCCATAGAATAAAGCAACTTGAGGGCAGTACTTTACTGATGTTGTGGCTTTAGCACTCAGAATGGTGCTTAACACATAGTACTCAGTAACACTTGAGTGTTATTATTTTACAAAGTTGTCACAGCATTTGTGTTCTGTAAACTCATTATAGGATAAGTAATGTTCCAAGTCAGAAAGTAATGGAGAAATCCTCTAAAAATAGTATGAACAATATCTAAAAGGGATAATTGACAGCAGGATTCAATACCTTGGTACGAGTCCCCGAGTTTCCTGTTTCCTGAATTATCATCAACCCATTGGTCTACCTAAAGCTTAATTCCCATACTACTCTAGGCATAAAAAAAAAAAAAAAAAAAGAAAAGAATTTATTTTCTATTTTATGAAAAACGAAAGAATAAAATTAAAATACAGGTAGTCATAAAGTTTGTGTGCAACTATTTAAATTGCACATGAACTTTATGGCCACCTTCTACAGAATAAAAAATATGTATCAACAAGTTTAAAATGTACTCTTTTTTTTTTTTTTAAATGTACTCTTATCTAAAGCATTACCACATAACTTTTGGTTGGCATAACTTACCAATCAAAGACCTAAACCCTCTCTTTTCTTAAATTATATTAATAGAAGACTGATATTAAATATTCATGTTTTTCATCTCTGAGTAATTATTTCCTATAGTCCCAATATGACTTCCTCCCCCCTAGGCATGGTTGATGCAGGAATTTCAGTTGCTTAGAATTCCAAGGGAGTTAATGAGATGACAGACTGGGGAAAGCCCCCTGACCTCTACATAAATAAGAGGTAATCTAAATACAGGGAAACGTTGCTTTTCCTCTCCACACTATATTCTATAGTATGTAATATTCAAGTAAGTTAATATGCCAGGGATACACATGGAAATTAAGATGAAAATATCACTGTAAATTATAAGTATTACTCAAACTACTAATTTGTTAATACTGAAAATTAATGTAAATTATCAAAGGAAAAGTACTGTTTCTTTTTTAATTAGAAGAAAGTCACTCCTCACTATCATTGGAGTTTAAAAAAAAAAAAAAAAGGAAAAAAAAAAGTTAAAAGGAAGAAGAAAGCCACCAACTTATATAAGACAGGTCTATCCTGCAGGGCTACCATTGCCTGAGTTAATGCTGGAGATATATCGCATGATTCTTGTGTCAATGTTCTGCATTCACCTGAAAAACAGTTAACATTATAATTTCATTAAATTTAAATTAGCTCTTTATTATGTCCATTGCATATCTGGAGTCTAAATTCTATAGCAAACATGCCAGAAACAAAAAGGTTATAAAAACCTAGAAAATATGCCAATCAAATTTAATTCATGTTGTCAAACAAACTAAATATTTAAGCTTAAATGGTTATGTAACTTTGAGTGACCACATATACTACCAGATACACCCCAAGTCTGTATTTTATTCTTACAAAAAATTAAAATTCGAAGAAACCAATCAATGAACAACTATGAATAACTATCATACACATGGCAGTGTAAGATAGAAGGGGTGGAGTACTAAAAACATATTACTAGTTCCTTCCCTTAGGAATAATCTTTAGCAATGTGTTAAAAATGTTATTAATATGCATAACTGATATATGGTAATAAAATTATAATCTCAAAGTAGTTTGGATTTTAAACTCTCAAACATCTCTACACTCAACGTTTTCTTTATTTTACCATTCTAATTTTATCCATGAAATGCTTATTAAGTGCCTACTATGTTCAAAAAATTTGGAACTTATTCAGAAACAGCCATCCTTTCGGTATACAAGGACTTCACACCAGCAGTGTATCAGGGCATGCACTAACTGAAGAGAAACATGGACAGCCTGGTGAGGGCGTCTTAGAATGACTCCACAGTCCCTATACAAGGACTTCACACCAGCAGTGTATCAGGGCATGCCCTGACTGAAGAAAAACATGGACAGCCAGGGTCGGGGTGGAGGGGGGGTCTTAGAATGACTCCACAGTCCCTATACAAGGACTTCACACCAGCAGCATATCAGGGCATACACTGACTGAAGAGAAACATGGACAGATGGGGTGGGGGGAGGGGTCTTAGAATGATTCCAGAGTCCCTATACAAGAACTTCACACCAGCAGTGTATCAGGGCATGCACTGACTGAAGAGAAACATGGACAGCCTTGGAGGTGTCCTAGAATGTCTCACAGTCCCTAGGAGACAGACACCCACAGTCGGAACCACTGTTAGATGTGGTAAAAGCAAAAAAGATCTGGTGCAATACCCTTACCCTTGAGAAAGCAGAAATTCAACTGGACAGAAAAGGCACAGTTTGAAAAGTAATAAGAGTAGCGTGCTAGAGTGCTGAATAAATATTTCCAGTGATTAGTGTTCAGAGAGAGGAGGTCAGTGTGATTTCTGAAGTCATGGACAGCTCCAGGAAGATGTAGAACCTGAGCCCAGCCATGACAGTTGAGATTTGGATACAAAGAGAGAAACCAAATAGCACTTTAGATGGGAATAAATACCATAAACAACAAGAGAGGTAAGAAAACAAACAGGCCTCAGAGATAAAGAGTAAATCACCAAAACCAGAGAATTCGGTTTTCACATTAGAGGTATAAGTGGCAACTGCATTTAACTCCAACTCTTTCCAACAGCCACTTTGTACCACCTATCACAATATTGTGCACTCGTGTGCCTCTGTTGCTTGTTTTAACTATCTTCTCTGGTTTTAAGATGCTGTTTTCCAAACAGTGTATTGAAATATTTTAAAACAAAACTAAAGCAAATAAAGAATATGTGGTAGGCAAAATAATGGCCCTCCAAATATGTCCATGCCCCAATCCCTGGAATCTGTGACCATGCTACCTTACTTGACAAAAGGGACTTTGTACATGAAATTAAGGTGACAGATCTTAAAATAGGGAAATTTTCTCAGATTACTCCTGTGGTCCAAGGTAATCACATAGGCCTTAAAAAATGGAAAAGGTTGGCAAAAGAGTTAGTCATAGATAGGAGACAAAAGAAGAGGCAGGAGAGATTCAAAGTGAGAGACTGAATTGATGCCCCATTGCTGGCTTTGAAGATAAAGGGGCCACAAGCCAAAGAACATAGCCAGCCTCTAGAAACTAGAAAAACCCTGAGTGGCAATCAGCAAAGAAATGCAGACCTCGGTCCTACACAAGTACAAGGAACTGAATTCTGCCAACCAACCAAATGAGCAAGGAATCAGACTATCCCTTTGAACAGCCCTGCCAAATACTTTGATTTTAGCATAGTGAGAACCGTGTCTTATTTCTGTCCCAAAATGGCTCAGGACATTGTGTTGGTTTGAGCCATTAAGTTTATGGTGATTTATTATAGTAATGGGAAAAAATTAACTTACCATTTATAATTTTACAGTTATGTAAATAACAAGAGAGATCTAATCAATTTGATTAATATAGGGTAGAAATACTATTGTAATCTCATCATTAATCAAGCATACTACTTAACCGATAATAGATGCTTATAATACAAAGACAGTATATTCAAAGTAAAGTTTGTTTTTCTTTTCAAAAATATTTTTCTTATAAAATGAAAATATATCAAATAAAGACCAAGTGAAATATCAAAAATGAAATGTGAATATTCATGAATCCAGAGAACATGAAAGAAATCACTTACTTTGAGCCCATCGGTATAGTCTTTCATAAGCTGTTTCTTGAAGCAAAGCCATCTGTTCCATAATTTCTAACCTAAAAAAAAAAAAAAATTTATTTATTTATTTATTTTTTATTGTTGGAGATTCATCGAGGGTACAATAAGCCAGGTTACACTGATTGCAATTGTTAGGTAAAGTCCCTCTTGCAATCATGTCTTGCCCCCGTAAAGTGTGACACACACCAAGAAAATCAACATTTATTTTAAGTTAAACTTTTAGTCAACAGCTACACCTAAGCACATCTAATTATTTTGTTTAATTATAGAATGATTTGGCTACAGTATATTAAATTTTGATCATTTATGGAATGATTTGCTAATAATTTTTTACAATTAAATAAATGTCTAATTTTTTTTTTTTTTTTTTTTTTGTGTAGAGACAGAGTCTCACTTTATGGCCCTCGGGTAGAGCGCCGTTGCCTCACACAGCTCACAGCAACCTCCAACTCCTAGGCTTAGGCGATTCTCCTGCCTCAGCCTCCCGAGTAGCTGGGACTACAGGCGCCCACCACAACGCCCGGCTATTTTTTGGTTGCAGTTTGGCCAGGGCCGGGTTTGAACCCGCCACCCTCGGCATATGGGGCCGGTGCCTTACTGACTGAGCCACATGTCTAATTTTAATACTATCAATTACTTATCAATAGCTGTTTTAGTCTAAATATGTCAGGGTGTAACTTCCCCCTTTTCCAAAGATAAATAAAGATTAAACTCCTATTTCATAAAATTCACATAGTTTCAAATAGAATCTATTAATAAAATAGCTTTAAAATTTTGGAAATGTAAGCAGCAATATAATTAGTTCAATGAACTGTTACTCACCCAGCTGTTTGTTGATTTGTACGCAAGAGAACTTTGACATCGTTATGAATCTGTTTTACTCTTCCCAGTGCCTTGAAAAAATCCTTTAAAATTAAGAATATGATGTTATGTCCATGCTTTCTGATAAAATTACATTATTTGAAATTGGAAGAGCACTACAAAGGGAAAACAAATTCTTTCACCTATTCTAATAAGCTTTCCCATATGGATCTCAACTTTTCTAAGTTTTCATGGCAGGTCTAACAGGTACTTATTCACATTTTAAAACATGTATTAATTAGAGTCCTTCCATGTTCCAAATACAAATAAGTGTGCTAGTTGCTAGGAAAACAAAATTTATGATGACAAAAATCTCTGCCCTCAAAAAATAAAAGGGAAATGTAAATCTAATGATGATAACACAAAGAAAAGTCCATATTACACATCTCTGATATAAGCACAGCATTCTTAGACTGAAGATTATGTTTTATATATCTGTTAAACATTTGTTCTTGCCACCTCATTCTGGAGCAGAATGCCAAGATGGACAAATAAAAGTTGCTTATTGGGCAGCGCCTGTGGCTCAAAGGAGTAGGGTACCAGCCCCATATGCCGGAGGTGGTGGGTTCAAACCCAGCACCGGACAAAAACTGTAAAAAAAGGAAAAAAAAAAAAGTTACTTATTACATATATGGTTGACTGATGTCATACTGATTTTTTTTCTTTCGAAAAATGTGCTGAAACCTCAGTTTCCAAAATGCCACAAATAGTGTTCCAACCATGAAAATAATGGGTGTGTTATTTTTCTTTGATTAACAAAACTATAAGGAAAAAATTCCTTCCCTAATACCATTTAGTATGTCTGTCAAGTGAAGCAAAAGCGTCATGTCAAATGTATCAAATGTGCTAAGTTCCTCAAACCAAAAGGCAGTAGTACATACTAATAAGAAATGTCAGCTCGGCGTCTGTGACTCAAGCCGCTAAGACACCAGCCACATACACCTGAGCTGGCGGGTTCAAATCCAGCCCAGGCCAGTCAAAACAACGACGACAGCTGCAACCAAAAACTAGCCGGGCATTGTGGCAGGCGCCTGTAGTCCCAGCTACTTGGGAGGCGGAGGCAGGAGAATCGCTTGAGCTCAGGAGTTGGAAGGTTGCTGAGCTGTGATGCCATGGCACTCTACCCAGGGCAACAGCTTGAGGCTCTGTCTCAAAAAAAAAAAAAAAAAGAAAGAAAAAGAAAGAAAGAAAAGAAATGTCTTTACCAATTTTCTCACCTCCCTACTCCCAAATGGCTGGTTCCATTCTAGCCAAGGTAGTAAAAGTAGTATCTACTAAGAAATGCTCAGTGAGACTCCTTCCCCACCTCAACAACCCTCTGCCCTCTGATCTCAGAATGATAACATAAGGCTAAAGTTTATAGCTCCTCCAAGTTAGAAGACAACAGGGTTTCCTTCTGGAAAAACTGAATGTCTTCAAGGGGAAAAAAAAAAAACTTTTCCTTGCGATTTATCATTTTGAGAGGTTTTGTTTTGTCAGTTTGGAAAAAGTGGCACAGCTTTAAAAATTAATCAGAAGAAAAAAATAAGCAACTTCCAACTCCAGTAAAGGCAAGAAGTTATAAAAGAAAGAATAATCACTGTAATGTCACAATACTAAAAAAAAAAAAAGAAAAAAAAAAGGAAATGTGACCTAACAGTACTACAAATTACAGAGGAGATAAAGAGAACATGTATATTGTTTGTTTTGGGGGAAGGGACGAAAGAGGCTAAGAGGCTACATCCTATTTCATGATAGGAAGTCAACAAAAAAAAGTTTAACGTAGATAATCAAAGCATATTTATTTTAACTAAAGATTTAGAATACATACTTATAAAAGCAGCAATTAACAAGGTGGAAATGTCTGCCATGGGGCCCAGCTGTGAGGAGTAACAGAAGAAAGAGGCACATGCTTTCTTTATAAGCTTTGTGGTACGCTCTGAGTTTTTTTTTTAAAAAAGGACATGTACTGATTTTATATACAATTTTGAAGTACATCAAACTGGTTTGCAGTAATGTACACATTTATGATCTAATAAAAAAAAAATATAACAAGCTCTAGCAGCAGTCTGTGTAAGCACCATAATTTCCAAGCAGTGCATGAAAAATATTTCTGGATAGCTGTAACAACTGTAATGTGATAGGAAAATATCTACTATTTTATCAAGTACAAAAGAAAAAATTCTGCTAAGAGCTACCGTGGTTTGTTTTCTACCTTCATAATTAGAGGAAAGTTTAATTTTTCAGTTACAGTGACCGTAAATAAAGATTTTTTTCACATCAAAAAAAAGGAGATTACTCTGAAAAAATAAAAATTAAATAAAATATTTCTCTTAATTTCCAAATTTAAAAATACTTTCAGATAAAACCTTTTATAAATTGGAAAATAAAGCCTAAAAATGCAATTTCTCTATACCATCTGTAACTTCTACACTTTAAGTGATTGTAACAGAAGGCAAGAGAATACCTCAGTAATAGGTCCTTCTTTAGCACCTCGAAGAAGACCCATTTCATCAGACGTCAGCTGGAACTTGGATAAGAAGGCATCTGCAACTTGTGCTCTTATCTCTACTCTTTGGCTAGAAATAAAAAAAAAAAAAAAAAACAAGCACTAAAAGTAAAGCGAGCTGTGCACTTGCACAGCTTCAAAACTAATTACATTTCATACATAATTTTTTAAAACAAAGGTATGACAGATTCCTAAGCCTTATTTCTGTCTCAAATACTGGAAGCTCTTCAGGCAAGTAGGTGATACAATTGGCTAGTATTTTCCACCTCAGATACTTGTGCACAACAAAAGGAGTTGATCATTATAAGAAAGAAGAAATAAGTTAAAAAACAGTCCCTGCATTTCAAATTTCAGTTATTTACAAGAACTTAAACAGTTTATTTACCTTTTTTATGGGGGACAAATATGAACCTATTTTCAACCTACTTTTTAGTTGCTAAAAAATCCTAGACCTTCAAAGTTTCCACATGAAGTACACATTAAAGTATACTTCAAAAGTAGGTCTACCAGCGTTTTAATTTTAGGATAAAAAGAGAAGTCAAGAACTCCTTTCCTAATTCTTCAAATTGATAAAGTTACTTCTCCATTTTGGTCTTCCCCACTTTTTCTATATAATATGTTAATAAAAATAATCTTTTAAATTATATTACCTGAATGCAATCTATGTAGACTAGATGACAATTAGTAAAAGGCACTGTCTAGTCTGAAACGCAACTTCAAGGACCTAAGGGACTAGGCAGGATTATTACCTAAAAGCAACTTAGGATCTAAAGATACATAAATAAAATCATAAAAGTATTTCACTAGTAATATCTTTAGGTTAGTTATAGTCCACAAACAATATTAGAATGAACAAAGACAAACACTATTTATATAGATGATACAATGTACCCGCCATCTTTGTTTCTGTTGTACCTTTGACTTGGAAAGGTTTAAATTCAGAGTCAGAAGTCCCTGCTGTAATAGAAACTTACAAAGTAAAAGTCCTTGTGGCAAAGACAGTCAGTGCATCTCAAAATGATGAAGTAAATCATCTTGTTAAGTCCACACAGATTTCAATGTAGTATGTTCTTTTTTCTTTTCTTTCTTCTTCTTTTTTTTTTTTTTTTTTTTTGAGACAGAGTCTCACTATGTCACACCTGGTAGAGTGCCATTGCATCACAGCTCACAGCAACCTCCAACTCTTGGGCTTAAGCGATTCTCTTGCCTCAGCCTCCCAAGTAGCTGGGACTACAGGCACCCGCCACAACGCCTGGCTATTTTTTTGTTGCAGTTGTCATTGTTTGTTTAGCTGGCCTGGGCAGGGTTCGAACCCAATACCCTAGGTGTATGTGGCTTGTGTACCAAGCCTAAATGTAGTATGTTTTTAATCACTCATTGCTAAAATCTCATAATTACCTTAATATTTGTGTTTCTGCTTTGCTTTTGAGATCTTATTCAAAAAACACTCTCCTAGTCCAATTTCATGCAGGCTTTCCCCTGTGTCTTCCTTCTCCTAGTAGTTTAATAGTTTTGGATCTTCTGCTTTGGTCTTTAGTCCAATTTGAGCTTTTTTTATATATATGGTGAGGTAAAGGTCTAGTTTCACTCTTCTGCACATGGCTATCCAGTGTTCCCAACTGAAGAGACTGTCCTTTTCCCAAAGTGTGTTCTAGGAACCTTTTTCAAAAATCTGTTGGCTGTAAACAGATGATTTTCTCGGTTCTCTACACTATTCCACTGATATATGTGTCTGCTTTTATGCCGGTCCCATTCTGTTTCAGTTACTACTACTTTGTAGCATATTTTAAAGTCAGGTAGTCTGCATAATATTCCATGGTGTACATGGTAAATGTAGAATGTAAATGTCTTAACACAATAACTAAGAAAATGCCAGGAAGGCTATGTTAACCAGTGTGATGAAAATGTGTCAAACGGTCTATAAAACCAGTGTATTGTGCCCCATGATCGCATTAATGTACACAGCTATGATTTAATAAAAATGAATAAATAAATAAAATAAAGTCAGGTAGTATGATACCTCCAGCTTAGTTCTTTTTGCTCAAAACTGTTCTGGCTATCCAGCTTTTTTTTTTTTTTTTTGCATTTCCATATGAATTTTAATATTTTTTTAATTTTTCAAATTTTGGAGAAAAACATCATTGGCATTTTCATAGAGATTTCAATAAATTTTAGGATCATTTTGGGTCATGGGCATTGTAATAATATTAATTCTTCCAATCCATGAACATGAGATATCTTTCCATTTATTTATGTCTTCTTCATCTCATTCTTTGATCAATGTTTCATAGTTTTCATGTGCTATAGTTCTACTGCTTTTTTGGTGGCGTCTTTAGGGTTTTCTACGCATCAAATTAAAAAGCTTCTGTGCAGCTAAGGAACAATGAAATGATACACTCAAGAGACAACCTACAGAATGGGAGAAAGTATTAACAAACTATACATCTGACAAGGGGCTAGTATCCAGAATGTATGAAGAACTAAAATTCTTCAATAGCAAAAAACAGTCTGATTTTAAAATCAATAAAAGGCCTAAAAAAGACATTTCTCAAAGAAAACATACAAGTGCCAATAGATATATGAAAGACTTTTCAACATGATCATGAGGGAAATGCATATCAACGCCACGATGAGCTATCACCTCACCCCAGTTAGAATGGCTACTATCAAAAAGACAAAAATAACAAATATGGACAAAAATGGGAAAAATGAATTAAACATAAAGAAACGGAAACTAACTCTTAAACACTGTTGGGGGAATATCATTAATAAAGTCATTATGGAAAACCACTTAGAGAGTCCTCAAAAAATTAAAATAGAACTACCATGTGATCCAGCAATCCTGCTGCTAGATATACATGCAAAGGAAATAACAACAGCGTTTCAAAGAGACACCCACACTCCATGTTCACTGCAGTGCTATCCACAGTAGGCAAGGTATGCAGTCAACCTAAACGCCTGCCTAGAGCTGAACAAATGAAAGCAATGTGCTATCTACATACACATAGTGGAATACTCTTCAGCCTTTATGTTTTATACAGAATGAAATCCTATCATCTGCAGCAGCATGGATGAACCCAGAAGGCATTATGAAATGAAATAAGCCAGACACAGAAACGCAGATACTGCATGATATTATTCTCACATGTGGAATCTAAAAAAGGTGTCACCATGAAAGCACAGTACAGCAGTGGTTACTAGAGGCTGGGAGGGGAGGAGGAAGAAGGGGGCTGGAGAGCAGAAAGTCAATGGGTACAAACTTACAGTTAAGACAGGGAGAGTAAGCTCTGCTGTCTATTACAAAGGGGAGTGAAAACAGCAAATAACAAAGTAGGGGTGTCTCAAGGCAGGTGAAAGAGGACAGTCTGGATGCTGTCACCACAAAGAATTAACAATAAATGTTTAAAGTGATGGATATGGTTTTTAGAAGAATTTTTTTGTTCTATCGATCTCTACTTCTAAGTATGGAGAATGCAAAAGGCAAGGAACAGAACTCCACAGAGAGGTCTGGGGAAGAATGTGGAAATTATAGATCTAAACAATCATGAGAAGAAACTTGCTCAAGCAGAAGCTCAGCAGGCTGCTGCTAATCATCCCCGTACAACTACTGTCCTGGGAACCTCAGCAAAGGGACCAAACGAAAAGTATCTGTCAAGGATAACAAAGAGTTCTGCCCAAAGAAGGAAGCAGAGTGCTGTAACAGCCCAAAACCTCAGAAGGCAAACTAACTTCTGAGAAAGTCTGGAGCATCAAAGGGGAAAAATAAACTCCAGCAGCCAGTCTTTTGCCTGTACAAGAAGACCTGGACAATGACAACCCATTTTCTAGATTTGTTCCATCAATGTTTTGTCCCTGAAGTCAGGAAATGCCTTGCCAATAAGGGACTGCCTTTTAAACTTTTTTTGCTATGTGGGTGTGGTGGCTCACACCTGTAATCCCAGCACTTTGGGACGCCAAGGTGGGTAGATTGCCTGAGAGCACAGGTGCAAGACCTGCCCAAGGCACAGTGAGACCTCTGTCTCTAAAAAATAAAAATAAAAAAATAGCCAGGCGCTGTAGTCCCAGCTAATCAGAAGGCTGAGGCAAGAGAATCACTTGAGCCCAAGAGCTTAAGGTTGCTATGAGCTGGGATGCCACAGCACTGTACCAAGGGTGACAAAGTGAGACTCTGTCTCAAAAAAAATAAAATAAAATAAAAAATAAAAAAACCTCAGAAGGTAGTACCAATTCTTCCATTTGCCACCAAACTGCCACCAGTTAACCTGCTTCACCAGGTCACTGTACAGGCCTGGTGCCAGCAATTAATTACAGTTGAGCACCAAAGGCCAAAAATTAGATGTGTATAAGCAACTGTGCAAATCAAAAGGATATTCCTGGGGTGCCCATAGCTCAGTGGTTGGGGTCCAGGCCACATGCTCCAGGGCTGGTAGGTTCAAACATGACCCCAGCCTGCTAAAATAAAAAATCATAGCTGGGCATTGTGGTGGGCACCTATAGTCCCAGCTACCAGGGAGGCTGAGGTAAGAGAATCACTTGAGCCCAAGAGTTTAAGATTGCTATGAGCTATGATGCCATAGCACTCTATAGAGGGTGACAAAGTGAGACTCTGTCTCAATAAAAAAAAAAAAAAAAGATATTCCTGGCACAGCAACAGAGGCCAGGATCCAAAAATCATTAAAAAGAAAATCAAATTGTCCCTGAGAAGTTGAGCAAAAGATGTCTTGGGTGCTGATGCCCCTGCACTAGGCCTCCCGGAGAGGGGGCTGCCTGTCCTGGAGTCTGCCTCTCTTCTTAGGGAGTTAATACAGCTGAGGTGACTTCTGCCCCAGAGGGTATGTTGGCCTCCTGGGCCAGAATTGCAGAAAGGGCTGGGTTGTCCACTGCAGCAGTGGCACCTCCACAGACTGCGATGTCAGGTGGCATGTGAGCCATGGGAAACGTCTCCCTGCAGACACAGATGGTTGGGTCCACCTCCAGTTTCATGCTGGACAAGCCTGGGGTCCCGAAAAGCAGGAAAGGAAGGTGAACACACTCTTCTTGGTTCCGCCTACAACATTCCACCCCTACATCCTGAAGACATGGTGTGCCTCAAATGTATTCACAGGAATAAGGTATTAATAACTTATTAAGTATTCCATTCCCAACAGAAACTCTCTGGTGGGAATAGAATAATAAAAAACAGGGCACATCTATGACTGTAATTATGGCAGAAAGGTTTAATGAGTCAATTCCACAATGCTACTGACAGATGAACTCTGGTCCTCTCCACACCTGCTCACAGGCCCTGCAGCCTGGTGGGTTACAGATGTCACCCTCAGACACCTAGAGTGACCTGCTGCTCCATGGGTTGGAATACAGAGATGCTTATGTTTAAAACTGGAAAATATTTCTGGCTCGGCACCTGTAGCTCAAGCGGCTAAGGCGCCAGCCACATACACCAGAGCTGGCAGGTTCAAATCCAGCACAGGCCTGCCAAACAACAATAATGACTGCAACCAAAAAATAGCGGGGCATTGTGGTAGATGCCTGTAGCCCCAGCTACTTGGGAGGCTAAGACAAGAGAATAGCTTAAGCCCAGGAGTTGGAGGTTGCTGTAAGCTGTGATGCCACAGCATTCTACCCAAGGTTCTGTCTCAAAAAAAAAGAAAACATTTCACAAATTATCATTAATTCAAATTAATAAGAAAAAGTCATGCATTTTCAAAGTTTTCCTAGTAATCTTCTATGGTTTGACCCAAGGATAAAAACACAAGGCACTTTGTATTATTTTTGCTTACAACTGTTTCATTTATTTCTGCTTAAAATGTTTAAGTTTGCTTCCTATTCATAAAAACACAATGTGAATATAAAATAATTCATCCATTGTATTTAGGGAACCATATTCATTACATGCAAAGTATTGTTAAAGTTCTCAATTCAAAATATGATTAAGCCCAAAAGTATGATTTTCTTTTAAATGATTCACTTGTTTTTAAAACCACTTTACTGAGGTATGATTGATATGCAGAAAGCTTTCTTTCTGGTAGAAGTAAGGGGGGAAAAGCTGCATATACTCAATGTAATTTTTTGTGTACTTCCTAATTTATAGTTCTGTGAGTCTTGCAAAGCTTTGCTGTTTTCCCACCTGTCTTGTGTTTTCATGGCAGTTTCCAATACTGTTTTATTATTAAGAGCATGACAGCCCAAACCTCAGAAGGGTTTGGGCTTACTTCCATAAACTCTGAGTTTAAAGAGTTTAATTGTTTATAAAAGAATTGTTTCCCTTCCTATGAAGATATAAAAAAGTAACATACCGTCAAACTACCTACCTCCTCTTTGTGAAAAATGACTGCAAACAAGTCTCCTTTAATCAAAGTGAGTAATCATGTCATTTTAATATTTATACATGTGCCAAAAGTATACATCACCTTATACAATAAATAAGACTATACCAAACAAACAGTAAAGTCTCTGCCCTAAGAACCTTTCTGATCATAAGTACAAATAAAAGAAGGAAAATTGCAAATGACACCCTGAGTAGGAAATGGGATTTGGAGATGGAATACTTCAGTGAGTCTGTGGGCTGTTTCAGGTTTCAAGAAAGTAGAAGGAAAGGCTGTTGTAGAAAGCAGAGTAAAGAGTATAAGACAGCGATCACTCAGGAAAGGGAAGTGTTGTCTCTCCTCCTGGTGCCACTGCTTGGGATGAGGTTCAACAGAAACTCCTTCACAAAGTGACCCCAAGCAAAGAGATTGCAGCATAGGGAATTAATTCAGGTGGTGGTTGAGAGCATCATCTCTGAGACAATATAGGGTTAGAATCATGGCTCTGCCAGCAGAAGAGATGGGGTGTAGTACTTAGACCCACAGAGTTTTACGATTAAATGTAATAATGAAAAAGTATGGTGCGTGACATACAAAATATGTTATGAGTAAATCTACCATTTTTTAAATAAACACGTTTGTTCTCATCTTGAAGATTAAAAGGTATGGTGGAATGGTGCATGAGGAAGGGCAACGCATCCAAAAGGCCTTGGTTTGGGTGCCAGCACAAGCCAAGTCATCTAACCACACTGGGATCTACTTCTTCATAGAAAACAAAGATGTTGGACTACACTAAGTTGGACTAAACCCAAAGGTTCCTCGGATTCTTAAAATACTTCCATAAACTCTGAGTTTAAAACCAGTTACATTCCTATATAAATCATATTTCTTGCCAAAATGCCAGGTACCATATGGGCTCTCTCGCTCTTTGGAAGCTGGATTCAGTGATGCCATAAATCAAAGTGTGTCTCCCAAGACACAGATGACAAATTTAGATTAGAGTGTGGATGTCTGTCATGTTCCCTTACAAAAACTGTAAGAAAGGGTCAATCCCTTTCTTATAGTTCAACATTAGTCTCAACAAGCCCAGTGTTCCTTTATTCTAAATGTCACATGATTGGCACTTTTTCAGGGAAGAAACTGCATCATGACCCTATACCTCCGAGTCAATGTCTCAATGCCTGGAATCATGGAAACATATCCAGTCTACTTTGTGAAGCTTTCCAGAATGTGATACTACTGAAATAAAAAAAGGCAACAACACTTACACTGAACAATAAAAATGATGTTGGAGGTGTGCTGAGTGATTACAGGAAAAGGAATCATGGGAATGTATCTTTTCTAGGAAAATATCTAGTGATGAATGACTTCCAAAGCCTAGAGTTGTGGTTCTGTGGCATACGTGCAATTTCAAAGTATCTTCTCATTCATATTTCTCATAACCATCAGTGCAATACCCTTGCTCCCTTGATAAGAGCTAGGTATCTTTCCACTTCCTTGATGTTTCACAAATATTTTGAAATCCTATAACAAAGGGAGATGTGAAATGGATGTATGAGGTTTATCTGAAATCCAACTGTGCTTAGCAACATTGCTTATGGAAATCCCCTTTGTATAAGATCATACATGATATAGTACGTATTTATGAAACAATATACAATAGCCACAAAAAAAAAAAAAGTAACATACCGAAAGGAGTGGTAGAGTTGGAAAATTTGTAACTGTCATTTTATAGATTTGATAGGTTTGGGCAGGAATCATCAATAAATGGTAAAGCAAGAAAGGAAAGTCCATTGGAAGCAGGATACATTTATAGTCTCACAGTGTTGTTCCCTCAAAATCCATGGGTTGTTAATGGTCAGAATTTTTCATTATAATAAATGTGCATTTATACCTTACTGCTTGTGTATTATTAATTTTAATTTTGTTTTCCTTTTTAGCATGTTCCATATTTTCATTGGATTGGTCATGCTTCTATTCTATTTTATCCCCCTCTTCCTTTGTTAATTTGGGAATTTTACTTTGCTGTCTGATTTTGCTTATCGATAGTTCCCCATTTCTAACACATTTAAATAAACTTAAATTTTTCTCTATACAAAATAAAAATAAAGTGATAGATATGGCAATTACCCCAAATCATTACAGAATATATACATGCATTGAAACATTACATTATACCCAATAAATGTTAAATTATGTGTCCACGATAAATAAAAGCTTAACGAAAAAAGTTAAAGTTACCTTAACAGGTTTTGTTTTACACTCTTAGATAAAGCTCTGATAATTGTACAGATTTAAAATAATTATAAAATTTCATAAAATTCTGGAGATAATACAAATTAACCACTTCAACTAACAAATTTTTATGGAGTTTGATTTTTTTAATCTATCTTTAGAATCAATTTATTAAGCACAAAGGAAAATTAGTCTCTTTAGCTTAGCATTTCACTTTATTCTAGCCAAAACTAGTAATATATCCTTTGATTATATCCCTTAATCGTTATAATTCATTCCAAATTATAGGACTGCCTAAATCTGAATTCATAAGATGAAGACTAAACCATAAGCTCTATATTTACAAAAGAGATGGTACAAAAGTATTTTTAGGCCAGGCACAGTGGCTTACGCCTGTAACCCCAGCACTCTGCGAGGCCGAGGCAGGAGGATCCCTTGAGGGCAGGAGTTCCCCTTGAGGTCAGGAGTTTGAGACCAGCCTAAGCAAGAATGAATGAGACACACATCTCTACTAAAAAAAAAAAGAAAGCAAAAAACATAGCCAGGCATGGTGCAGGGACTACAATACTTATAAGGCTAAAGCAGAGGATCACTTGAGCCCAGCAGTTCAAGGCTGCTGTGAGCTAGGCTAACACCATGGCACCCTAGTCTGGGTGTCAGAGTGAGACTATGTCTCGAAGGAAAAAAAAATAATGTACATTTTAAACCATTACCAGAAACTAAAACAAAGGCTTCACAAATTAATATTTAGCCAAACTATTTTTTATTTTAATTTATCCTAATTCACTTTCTAAAGCCAGTTATGATCAGCTGAAGTAATTTTATAACCCACCGGTCTTGATCTGTAATCCGAAAAACATTAGTTTCATCAGGATTGACAAATTTTCTTCTCTGAAGTCTAGGTAGTAAATATTTTAGGCTTTGTAGGCCACATATGGTCTCTGTTGTAAACACACTATTTTGCAACAGTAGGGTAAAAGCAGCCATAGACAGTATGTAAACACATAAGCACAGCTGTATTCCAATAAAACTTTATTTACAAAAACAAGTAGCAACCTGGATGATATGTGGCTGTAGTCTGATAACCTCTGCTCTGAGCTACTCTGTAGTGAGCAGTTATGGTAGTAATATCTCCACATTATTGACATAACACCTAGAATATTCAAACATTTATGTGATATACCCAACTATCTGGCAGTATACAGGTACACTGCCTCACTGTACAATGCTGACCCTTCTCTACATTACTCCGGACATGAGAGATACACTGTTAATTAGTTTTACCTTACTGTTAATGAGTTTTTGCAATATTTAATACAACACTTATACTCATCCACATTGTACTTACCTTCACTCACTCCATCAACAAATAGAATACCTACTTGTGTAAACTATAGGAAAATTCATACAGTTTTAATTATAATTATAGGGGATTATATAATTATAATTATTATATAATTAGAGGGGATTAATCATAGTACAAAATGAAATACAGTGATTGTGAAAAAAATAGTGACAATAAAATTACTAATAATCTGAAAACATTTACATTTTATTTATTTACTTTTTTGAAACAGAGTCTCACTTTGTCACCCTTGGTAGAGTGCCGTGGCATCACAGTTCATAGCAACCTCAAACTCTTGGGCTCAAGTGATCCTCTTGTCTCAGCTTCCCGAGTAGCTGGGACTATAGGCCTCCTCCACAATGCCCAGCTATATTGAGACAGAGTCTCGCTCTTGCTCAAGCTGCTCTCAAACTAGTAAGCTCAGGCAATCTACCTGCCTTGGCCCCCTAGAGTGCTAGCATTACAGGTGTGAGCCACTTCAATCCGGCCTTTTGGTTTGAGACAGAGTCTCTCTTTGTCACCCTCCATAAGGTGCCATCACAGCTCACAGCAACCCCAAACTTTTAGGCTTAAGCAATTCTCTTGCCTCAGCCTCCCAAGTAGCTGGGACCACAAGCTACAGGCGCCCACCACAATGCCTATTTTTTTAGAGATGAGGTTTCACTCTGGCTCAGGCTGGTCTCGAACATGTGAGCTCATGCAATCCTCCTGTCTCAGCCTCCCAGAGTGCTAAGATTACAGGTGTGAGCCACCTTGCCCGGCCTTAACATTTACATTTTAAAAAGCCATCATTTCTGGCTCAGTGCCTGTTGCTCAGTGGTTAGGGTGCCAGCCACATATACCAGAGCTGGCGGGTTCAAGCTCAGCCCAGACCTGCCAAACAATGACAACTACAACCAAAAAACAGCTGAGCGTTGTGGTGGGCACGTGTAGTCACAGCTACTTGGGAGGCTGAGGCACAGAATCGCTTAAGCCCAAGAGTCTAAGGTTGCTGTAAGCTGTGACACCATGGCACTCTACCAAGGGCGACATAGTAAGACTCTGTCTCAAAAAAAAAGTCATCATTTCTGAACTCCACAGCAAACAATAAATAATACATTAATCACCTCTATTCCAAAAAAAGAATAATCTCTCTATCTCAGTATCAATTTTAATACTCCTAAACTACTGTTTCATGTTTAAGTTACTATTGGATAATAGCTTATGTCTTGTACCAATTTTCAACCATGTTTCTTATTCTGTTATAAGTAATCTGCAATTTTCTTTCTACTTAATCTCCAAATTTCGAAGAGGTGACTATGAAGAAAAACTTACCTTTCTGATTGAAGCTTATTGGTTTTTACTATTAAATCTTGAGTCTGTTCCTTTGCTGCCTAAAATTATAAACATATCTAACATCAGCATATTCCAATTTTGTTATATACCAGAAAACAAACAGTAGCACTTGCTGAAATTCAAAGCAAACGAGTTCACTCTACAGAACTCAAAAGTTTAAAAATGACCCAAGTAAATGCAATAGATAGGTGTTTCAAGGTTCACACACTACTTTAATTAGAGGAACCACTTGGATTTCTCAATACACACACAAGGCTAAGGCTTGTAAGAAAGGAAAAGGGATCCGAGTGCTGAATGAAGAACTGAATAGTTCATGATGCTTTTTAGTGCAATAGAAGCAATGAAAAGAGTAGGTTAAGGACAATAAACATGACTTCAGTTATGAATGTGTTGAACTGAAATACTCCAAATGGGGTAGGTGGTACGTGAGGTTGCTGAAATACTGGCGTGAACTCGACAGGAATGCCTGAGACATAAATAACAGGTTGAGAGTTGGAATATACAAACTATCTGCCATAGAGAGTGCTGGTGAAGATTAGAGATAGCCCCATATAAAGGACACAGGACTGTTTCTGACCAAGTTTCAAAAAAAAGCAATGCTCCCTTCCACAAGCCAGAGCTGAAAGGATGAGGAATGAAAACTTGATGAAAAAGCATTCTATCCAAAGATTAGCCAAAGATTTATGAAGTGGATTTAAATAAATGACAAGTGCAGCCAAGGAGATTCTTTCTCCAAGACCTGAACTGGAAAATATGACAGAAACAAGGCAGTAAGCAAGGGGAAGAGAAGACAGTGGTCCTGAGGTGGGGAGAAACACAGCACCCATGCCTTCAAGGGACATGAAATGAGCCAGACTTATGTATAAATTAAGTCACTGATAGACAAAAACACATAAAATATAGGGTGAGTCAGTCTATTAAAAAGAAAATACTAGAGCAAACACCTGAAGATACTGGAACATTTTCATGCTAGAACATCACAATAAAGAGCCAAACTTGAGCTGCTAAGGTTTCTGGAACTGCCTTAGATCTACTTGCACCCAGTTTTGAGTCCCCAGGTTGCCAGAGAAACTGTTTTATTGTTTCCCAGGCATCCTCTTAACAGAGCACCAACCTCCACCACCAGTGAAGCTATTCTGAGTCTGTGTTCCTTGCAGCCAAATTACACGCTTAGCAAATAGATTTTTTGAGAAAAGAGACTTAAACCTAAAGTTAGGGCATTACTAACTTTTAAGGAATAAAACTGAACATGACAGCTCCCACAAAACTCAAAATCGTTAGACTTCAAATCCAATAACTTCTTCAAATGTTTGTTTCCTAATTTCATTTTGCTTTCAAGTTCCACTTCCACCCTTGTACAAACAAATTATTTGTCCTAGAATCATTGTGGCTGTCAGTGGTTCCAAGAGAATCTCAAGAGATCTAAGTATGCTTGGTATTAAACTACATGAAAATAGGAGACATACCCCGATTGACTCTTAGGGGGGGCCTGTTCCACACACTGTTTCAGAGATGAATGAAGGTAATTAGGCCAAATCCTGATTCTACAGCCAAACTAAACGTTTAGGATTGCTTTAAACAGATCTAAAATTATACATATTTTCCTGGGACTTTATTAGGCTAAGCACGAATGGAATTTAGCTGGGTCTTTATCAGGCACAGCTTTAGTATGAATTTATTTTAAGGCTTAATACTAAAAAATCCATTCCTGCTGGACTTCTGAGATATTACAGGATTGAAAGATTTATCAAAATTCTACACAACTACCTCTCTTCTGGCTAACCCAAAATATAAAGCTCTGAAGTTAACTGAACAATACAAATAAACCATCACCCAAAGAAACACAAAGACAGTTACAGTTTTAAAAAATAAGCATATTTATTGTATTCAAACTTCCTATGGGTATGATGTATTAGATGAATGTACGGATATACATTTTGTAAACCTATCTAATAATTTTTGAAAGCGTCTTTGTGTAATAGTAGGAACTATGTTAAAATGTAGTCATTATACAATTAGTACCTGTAGCCGATTTGTCATATCTTGACAACAGTTGCTCATTGCTTGAACATCTTCACTTATACTTTTAAGTTCCTAAAAAGAAAAAAAAAAATCAAATATTATAAATACCAGAAGATGAAGTTTCTCTCCACAAAATCCTTGTTTTAGTACCATGGTTATTTTCGTCAAAGCATGACAAGAGATACCATATTTAAGATTGGATATGATCAAAAAGAGTGACATCAGCTTTAGAAAAGATATAAAGAAAGCAGACCATTTCTTTAGGGTATGACATTAGGGAAACTCAAATGCTTTAAAAACATGAATACTTCTTTATTCAATAATTCTAATAAGAATTTGTCCTAGGGATTTAATCAGATAAGTGTGCAACAATATACACAAAGATGATCAACAGAACTGCCCAGAACAAATAGAAAATGTGAAATGTTTCCAATCACACAAGGGAAATCTGTGCACACATTAATTACATATAATTATATGTGTACATATATGTGTTTATGGAAATACAGCCACATAAGGTTTAAGACATCATAACAATAATATATATACTATCTCCTGATTTTTTTAAAATATATATTTATGTACAGAAAAAGAAAAGGCTGGCCATACAATAAAATACTGAGTAAAGTTATTTCTAGGTGATAGATCATAGTAATTCTTTCTATTTCTGACATTATTTTCTATCTTTTCTATAATGAATTATTTGTAAATTTTAATCAATAAAAACAATCAAATGTAAAAACTAACAATAGTGTTCTTTCTTCCTTGTTGAAAGTCATCACATACTCGTGTATTAGACCATGCCAAAAATCTAATAGTTTTCTCAATAACATTCTTTCTCCTCACATTTCTACCTTCAGCTCCCTCAATAGACACATGAATTTAATCGGTGCCTAAATTCTATTATTTATATCCCCTTAATGGATACATCTTATCCACTTCCTTTTTTACCACCCAAACAGCTACTACTCTCATTCATGGCAATTGTTATCTCTTACACGGATTAATAATAAAGTTCTAAAATAGGTCTCTCAGGCTCTACCGCCAGCATCTCCAAACCTTTCTCTACTCTTCACTAGTTAATGCATTAATATAAAAATATGATCATTATCACAAAATGACAATTGGGTTTGCACTACTATCTACTTTTACCCAATTCACTTTAGTGCCACATAATAGAGACCTATGTAAGGTAGGGAAGTTTCAGGGGTAGACAGGGTCTTACTGCTGCCCCTCTCAATACAGAGCTCAGACCTTCAAGAAACATGGCAGTTTTATGAAGGGCCAATCAGGTCAAGAGATAAGAAAGCAGTCAAGAGAGCTATAAACAAAATGTGAGGACAAAGTATGATTAGGAAATCATTTATGAGAACACAAACACAAATCTTAGTTCTAGAATTAAGTTTGTTTCCCTTCTCTCAACAAAGTAATTTTGAATTATGAAAAGTATACCGCTAAGTATTTTCAAATGTTACTCTATATCTTACTATAAATAAGACACACATCAAATTGTTAAACTAAGTCCTAAATTGCTTTGAGATAAACAATAAATGGTTTCAAAATATCAATTAATACCAGAAACAGCCAGACACCTAAGCAAACTAATCTCACTATTCCCTTAAATTTCATTGTATAACCTTCACAGAATGAGGTTTGGTATTATTTGCCAGTTAGATTAACAGTAATTACTATTATTCTTCATAATAATTACTATCATAATACCATAATACCATAATGCAATGAATGGATTTCAGTTATAAAATAATAAATTACTCCTCTTAGTATATAACTTAAAATGCAGGACTTGGCTAAAATATAATTTGAGAACCCTTATATTTCTGGAAAAGTCTTTATTTGAATTTACATTGAATTTTCCCATAATTAAAATTATAGGTTGTAAAATACAATCAGTATATGATAAACTTTAAAAAAAAACTTTATTATAAAAACTTTTCAAGGAAGGAACCAGGGCATGTGCAGCTGCTGGCTGCCCGAGCAGGCATCAGGCACCAGGGTCCCAGCATGATGCACAGGGACACAAAGGATAGTCCACTGCACTGGGGGGCAGCGGGTGCTGGAGGTGTTGGTGCTGTGATCTGGGGGACAAGGGAGACTGGTGCCTCCTTCCCCTCCTCTCCTCTCTGTCCCAGAGATACTGGATCTGCTAAGAGGGAGGGAGCTGATGTGAGTCCAGGGGAGGGGATGTGTAGCCCCTCTAGGCAGCAGAAGCTGTGGCAGGGGGCCCCCCACAGAGGAAGAGGTAGGCTCCAGAGCCTACTCTCTCTTTTCAGGGCCCAAGCATCCTGGGTCCACCAACTCCCTACTGGGCTCCATTCCTTGCCACCTCTCCCAGGGGGAAGCTCCCACTGAAATGGGGCCCTGCTGCGGGAAGAGACTAGAAGAACTACTGAAAGAGTTTGTGGCTTTTAGGGGGATAACCCTCCTAGTAAGGAGACCTGGCCCAAGGCCAGGGAGACTCCCTAGAGCCTGCTACACCCTCATCTCCCAGCTTCTGTCACTGTCACCGTAGGTGACGAGGGGGCTGCCATCCCTGTAGGGGTGACACACTCACTGGGAATGAATCAGAGAATCTTGATGGAGATGGGAACCTCCATGGAGGCTGGATCCTGCTGAACCATACCAAAAAGTCATTCCTTTCTTCCCCTAGCAAAGGGAGTGCCTATCCTAGTGGGCCAAGATGTCAATGACAGGGGCCAGAATTACCTCTATCAGTCCAGAGTTTGGCTATGAGGCTGCTGAGTATTCCTGGGGCCCAGGGAACTGAACCCTCTCCAGCCACCACCAGCTGTGGGGCAGGGGGAGCCCAAGGTCCACAGAGCCCACAAAACCATGTCCAAACCAGAAAATGAACAGCTCCCAGGCCCTGAGAAGTGGCCCCCAAAAGTGTAGCATTTCTGCATGAGTGACAACATACAGTCCTGGGGAAGGTGACTTTAGATGCAACCAAAGGATAAAGCTGAACTCATTGAACATGGGTTCTGCCCAAACTTTAGGAGTTTAGGAGGAAGAGAAGGAAGAAGAGGAAGATGAAGAGTCAGCATCCTCCCCACAGTGGGGACAGAAGACCATGCCATTCAGCTAGAACACACAGGCCTTATAGAAGCAGTAGGCCACCCGGTAGTCAGGGTGGCACTCCGGGAAGGTGCCTGGCCCAAGTGGTTCCAGGGGCCAGTGCAAAGCCAAGAAGAAATGCCAAAAGGACAACCCATGAGTGAAGCCATCCCATAAACAAAGGAAGTGGGAATCTCCAGGAGCCAAGGAGCCTCAAGGGGTGAATGGTACGGGCTGCTCAAGCTCCAGTATGCACAATACATGGAGGGCCCTCTGGGGTCCTCGGAGCTGCCCAGCGAGGGGACCCTCTCCCCAACCATGTGGGGTATCCCCTGACACATCCTCACTGGAGACAGAGAGAGGGTTTGAGGGGTTGCCCCTCTGCAGCTGCGAAATGGAAAGACCCAAGGTCGACCAAGTCAGCGAGAGAGCAGAGCACAAGTGCATGGCCACCAAAGAGTGCGGATCAAGGGATGTTGGGCTCCAAGGCTGCAAGTCCTTAAGCAGGAGACCATGAGGCCACCCAGCTGTGTAGCACTGATGGTGCTCTATGAGGCCCACCACACTCACATGGTCAAACACCACTGCTTCCCAAGCTGTGGCTACTTCTGCACAGCAGGCACCTTCCCGGAGTGCCACCCTGACTACCGGGTGGCCTACTGCTTCTATAAGGCCTGTGTGTTCCAGCTGAATGGCATGGTCTTCTGTCCCCACTGTGGGGAGGATGCTTCTAAGGCCCAGGAGGTGACCAGATTCTCCAGAGTGATGGGGTGACCCCACCAGCAGGCACTGCAGCCCCTGCACCAAGATGCCCCTGGGAGAGTGGACTTCCCAGCCCAATGCCCAGATGTGAGGGCAGAGGGAACTCCAGCACCCATCTACAATCCCCTGACTGATACCATCGATACCTCAGAGCTATCCCTGACCCTGCCTAATGGGAGCTGCCTCTCAGCTGTGGGGCTGCCACTGGAGCCAGGCAAAGAGGCCTTGGAAAAGGCCCTGGTCATCCAGAAGTCAGAGAAGTGGAAGAAGCTCCGTTTCCACCCGTAGCAGTTGTACCTGTCAGTGAAGCTGGGGGAGCTGCAGAGGTGATCCTGATGCTAATGAATAACATGAACTCCAACTTCCAGAGTGACCAGCAGAGCAAGTGCACACCCCTGCAAGCAGCTGCCCAGAAGGGCTCCGTGGAGATCTGTCATGCGCTGCTGCAGGCTGGAGCCAACATCAGGGCAGTGGACAAACAGCAGTGGACATTGCTGAAGGAGGTGGAAGTAGCATGCTACACGGTGCAGCTGTGTCTACAAGGAGGAAGAAAGAGGGCTCCACCTCTCTCCACCATGCAGCCAATATTGGGAACTTAGACATGGTCGGCCTGCTGCTCAGCACAGGACAGGTGGATATCAATGCCCAGGACAGTGGTGGGTGGACACCCATCATCTGAGCCACAGAGAATAAGCACTGAGGTGGTCCACATGCTGCTGACATGGGTTGGTGATGCCACTCTCACTGACAATGAGGAAAACATCTGCCTGCACTGGGCCTCTGTCACTGCCAGCATTGTCATCGCTGAGGAACTTCTGAATGCCCGCTGTGACCTCCATGCTGTCAACTATCATGAGGACACATCCCTGCACATCATGCCTGAGAAAGCTACCACCACTGTGTGCTGTTGCTCCTATCCCATGGGGCCAGCCCTGAGCTGTGGAATAAGGAGGGAATAACAGCGTGGGACCTAACACCCAAGGGCCCTGACCTGTGGTGCACACTCCAATTCAACTGCAAGCTCCGGCTCAGGGTGAGAAATCGAGCCATTGGCACTGAGATCATCTGCTGGGATATGTGGCTCTGGGCTATAAGAATGTACCCATTCCCTGTGTTGACAGAGAGTCCTACCCCAAGGATTACAAGTACATTTCAGAGAACTGAGAGACGTCCACCATGAATATTGGACACAACATCACCCATCTGTGGCACTGAGCATGTAGAGATGACTGTTCCAGCTCCAACTGCTAGTGTGACCTGCTCAGAATCTGGTGCTGATAAGACAAGGACGGGTGGCTCCTCCAGGAATTTAACAAGATTTTCCAGTGTAACCAGGCATGCTCCTGCGGAGAAACTGCAAGAACCATGTCATGCAGAGCAGCACAAAGGTACAGCTGCGGCTCTACAGAACAGCCAAGATGGGCTGGGGGGGGTCCACGCCCTGCAGACCATCCCCGAGGGGACCTTCATCTGCTAGCATGTTGGGGAGCTGCTCTGCAATGCTGAGGCTGATGTGATAGAGGATGATTCTTATCTCTCTGACTTAGACAACAAGGATAGAGAAATATACTGCATTGATGCTGGTTACTATAGCAACACCAGTTGCTTCATCAACCACCCATGTGATCCCAATATCATTCCTGTCTGGGTCTTCATGCTACGCCAAGACCTTCAATTTCCACACATAGCTCTTCAGTTCCAGAGACATGGACCAGGGAGGAGCTAGGGTTTGACTATGGCGAAATCAAAATCAAAATCAAATATTTCATCTGCCATAGTGGTTCTAAGAAGTGTTAAGCATTCAGCTGAAGTTATTGTCCTGAAATAGAGCCGCCTGGCCCTGAACCAGGAGCTGCTGCCTGACCTTAGCTCCCTGCCCCCTGTTAACATCTGAGAATGGACCATAATCTCCCTGTCTCACCCTGGATGGCCACCAGCTTAGCAGCCTCCCCTGCTACTTACTGCTCACAGCCATGCCTGGGGGTGCCACCATCTTCTTTCTCTACCACCACTTCATACATTCATCACCTAGAGACCCCAGCGAGGCTCTGTAGGTCTCCCAGAGCTGACTCCTCCCTGGGAGGGTGACTTCAGGGCTGTCCACCCCCATCCCCACCCCCACCCCCACCCTCAGCTGAAGTTTGATGAATTGAAATCTGGCCTCTAAGCCAACTGGTTTCTTTGGTTGTCAGTAAATGTTAGGTTTGGTCTGTGGCTCAGTCGGTAAGGCGCCGGCCCCATATACCGAGGGTGGCAGGTTCACACCCGGCCCCGGCTGAACTGCAACCAAAAAATAGCTGGGCGTTGTGGCGGGCGCCTGTAGTCCCAGCTACTCGGGAGGCTGAGGCAAGAGAATCACTTAAGCCCAGGAGTTGGAGGTTGCTGTGAGCTGTGTGAGGCCACAGCACTCTACCGAGGGCCATAAAGTGAGACTCTGTCTCTACAAAAAAAAAATAATAATAATAATAATAAATTTTCAAACAAATCTGAAAGTTGAGAGAATATGAAACACCCATATACCCATCACCCAGCTTCAACAATGATCAATTCAGGGTATTCACCTTTTAGTTCTCTCCCCAACTACTTTCCCTCTCCCCTAAAAACCAAATTTTTTAAAGAAATTCCAAGCTGGACTCAGTGGTTCATGCCTGTAATCCTAGCATTTGAGAGGCTGAGTGGGTAGATTACTTGAGCTCAGGAATTTGAGACCAATCTGAGCAAAAGCAAGACCCCATCTAAACTAAAAATAGAAAAACCAGCCAGGTGTTGTGGTGGGCACCGGTAGTCCCAGCTACTTGACAATGAGGCCATGGCACTCTACCCAGGGTGACAGGGTGACACAGTGAGACTCTGTCTCAAAAAAAAAAAAGAAATTCTAGATATATCATTTTATCCATAAACATATCAGTATGTTCTTCTAAGAGGAATTAGAAAAAAATACCTTCTTCACATCTAAACACTTAATAGTCTTTTAATATCAAATATCTAATCATTATTCAAATTTCCCAGTAACCTCTTTTTTTAATAATTTGTTCAACTCCAGAACCAAAAAAGATTCAATAGCAATTTGTTGGTATTTCTCTTATTTCTATAGATTCTCACTTCTCCCTATTTCTCCTTCTCTTACAATTTATTCATTGAAGAAACCACCAGTTCATTTGCTTGTACAGCTGCCAGCATTCCAGATTTTCCTGAGATCTTGGTACGAACATACCTCTCTGCCCCTAGTGCTGCCTAGAAACTGGCAGTTAGATCTAGAAGCTTGATTATATTCCAGTTCAATTTTCTGGCAAAAATTCTTCTTGCATGGGCGGTGCCTGTGGCTCAAAGGGGTAGGGCGCCAGCCTCATATGCCAGAGGTGGCGGGTTCAAACCCAGCCCCGGCTAAAAACCGCAAAAAAAAAAAAAAAAAAAAAACTCTTCTCACATGATGCTATATCTTTATCAGGAATCACATACCTCGCTGTTTCTCTTTCTGTGAGGTTAGCACCTAGTGATAACCAACAGCTAGATGAATAATTCTCAACCCTAGCAATTTTGCCCCTGGTAGCTATCTGACAGTCTGGACACATTCTTGGTTGCCACAACTGCCTAAGGCCTCTAGTGTGTAGAGGCCAGGGATGCTGCTAAGAGACACAGTCCCTGACAATTAACTGGCCCAAATATTAATACCGCCAAGGCTAAGAAGTTCTGAGCTAGATCCATAAAGTCAACAATGGTTGCAGATCTTCTAATTCTACTACTATTTCCTCTTCATTTATTAGCAGGACTGTTTCTACAAAGACACGCCACCAACTTCAACAACTGTATGAAGTTGGTATAAAAGATGAAAAAGTGCCTCTTTCCTTTTACTTAGCACTTTTCAAAATAAGAAGGTGGTTTCCTTACACCCACCACAGATAACCAATGAGCATTCTGTTTCAATACTATTGTGAACTCATGGACTTCGTGTTGATGTGTTTCAGTCCCCTGCAGTTACTTTTATTGACAGTCAAATTATCTAATCTTTGGCCAAAGTCTCTTCAAATTAGCTCCAGAGTCCTTCTGACGCTCAGCCAATGGGTCTCAGGGAGCATCCTTGCTTTTTAGTACTTGTAAGATTGTTCCTTTGAAGTAGGAAATGGTGTTTAAAAGACCACAATCTGGATTTGTTCTTTGCTAATATCGCTTTTTTCCTTTAACCTTCTAGATTGTTAGTTCTCAGTCGAAGAAATACTATCAAATTGTTAAAAATGTTTTGTTAAGCATTCCTTGAAACTATATGTAAGGAGGGGAGGAGACAAGATGGCTGACTGAAGCCAGCTTTCCACAGAGGCTCCCGTTCAGAAGGAGAGTTAAAGGACAAAAATTCAGCAAGTAACCTGGTGGATTTGAGCTGCACTAAGAGAGAAGGTTGTAGAACGCACGTCAACCCCGCTGAGGTGAGCTGCGACCACAAGGATACAAACAAAAGATACAAAATCCATCACCAAGCAGACGGGAGTCCCCTCCCCCATGAGAACGGCTCATAGTGCCCCACAAACAACCGGGCAGAGTTCAAAGGTCCTCCCACTACACTCCACGGGAGAGACCCTCTAAAAACTGGACCTACCTCCCCTACTGGGGTGCCACGGCGTCCTCCTGCCAGGCATAAAACTATATAAACTGTATATGGTCTCTACCTGGAATTCTGAGCTCCCAGCGCTCTCCTTCGCTCACACTGGGGTCTGGAGGCCAGTCCCCGTCGGTCGGCGGAGAGGGGACTGCACCAGAGTGGCAGTTCCCTGAGGCACAGTGCGACAGCCGTCTTTTGGTGATAATACGGCCAGGCATAAAACTGTGTAAAGCTGTGTGTGTTCTCTTCCCGCAACCCCAGGCTTCCAGCGCTCCCCGCACTCCCCTCTGCTCTCGCTCCAAGGTCTGGAGGCCTGTCCCCCAGGGGTCCAGACTCTTCGGCGATTGCTCGAGGGGTGTAGACAATGCTGGGCTGCAGCCTGTCGGTGCAGACTCTGGAGTACGGAGCGGAGAGAGGACGACTGGCCGGAGGGGAGCTACACCGGAGCAACGGTTGCCTGAGCCATAAGGCAGCAGCACTCTTTTGCTAGCAATACGGCTCACTACAGAATATTCTGAAGCCACACCCCCTGTCTCCCTGGGCAACCAGAGACTCTGAGTTTGCCTGAGGCAACATAAACTTGCAAACCAGGGAAACTCCCAGGGTGGGGCTGACCCAGAGGTCCGCTTTACTAAACCTAAGATGCACCTGGCCCTCAGGGGATCGTCAGCCTATAGACAATACAAGAGCAAAGACAAGCTGATTTGGAACTCAATTCAGCTTCTCTTCTGCAGGGGAACCGCAGAGTTGTTCTGTTCTGTTCTGTCAGTAACATTAATCAGGGGTGAGACTGGACCTGAGTGAAAACCCCTCAACCTTCCTCTAGCACCCGAGGTTGTCAGGCCTCACCTTCTCCTGCTGGAGAGAGGCAGAGCGCAGCGGCCTGGCAGACTTCCTTGTGATTCAGGCAGGTACAAACTCCAGGAGTACCGATTCACTACAGGCAACTGGGTCAGCCAACTGCAGGGCTATCAGTGACTGGGTGTGAAGTGGTGCAAGGTGGGGAAGGAGGCAGCAACCTTCCCAGACTGATTTATAGGCTGGGTGGCTTCTCCTAACTCCACGCAGCACTGGAGCAAGCCACACCAGAGTAGTCACCAGACCCCTGTGATCCAGTTCCCAGAGACCTCTTAAACTCTCTCACCCGAGACAGGTGCAGACTGAGACAACTGATTTGGACATTTTTTAACTGAACCAATCACCTGAGGACAAATCAGGTGGTGCCCTAGGTGCACGGTGGTAGGAAGGTTTGATTTTTCTTTTCCAATTGTTTGCCGGGGGGGGGGCGGGGTGACTTAATTGCTGATATTTCTCTACAGCTGAGACTTCGATCCAAAGTATCTGTTTCACTAGGGTGGAACAGAAACCAGCTGAAAACAAGGCAGAACGATTTAGCCCCACCACACCAGACAGGGCCCCAGTTTCTCAGGCCACAACACTGTACGGGCCCTCAACAAAGCCCCAGGGGAAAAAATAAGAGGGGGTAAAACAACCATGGGGTGGAATCAGCGGAAAAACTCTGGTAACATGAATAACCAGAATAGATCAACCCCCCCAAGGAAAGACATGGCAGATGCAATTGAAGATCCCATTCATAAACAACTGGCTGAGATGTCAGAAATCGAATTCAGAATTTGGATTGCAGACAAGATTAACAAAGTGGAATTAGGAATTCGAGGAGAAATTCAAAAGTTGTCTCAAGAATTTAACGAATTTAAAGACAAAACCACCAAAGACTTAGACACACTGAAGCAAGAATTTGCAGCCCTCAAAGATAGGAAAAATACAGTAGAATCCCTCAGTAACACAATAGAGCAAGCAGAAGAAAGGATTTCTGACATCAAAGATAAAGCCTTTGAACGCTCCCAAACTCTCAAAGAGGAAGAGAAATGGAGAGCAAAAACGGATCACTCACTCAAAGAGCTCTGGGATAATTCGAAGAAGGCAAATATCCAAATCATAGGAGTTCCAGAAACACAAGAAGTGGCCTCACTGGGCACAGAGGCCCTTCTGCATGAAATTATGAAAGAGAATTTTCCAGACATGCCTAAAGATTCTGAAATTCAGATAGCGGACAGCTTCAGAACCCCAGCACGACTCAACCCCAATAAGACATCCCCAAGGCATATCATAATTAACTTCACTAAAGTTAATATGAAGGAGAAAATCCTCAAAGCTGCCAGGAAAAAGAAAACCATTACCTTAAAGGAAAGAATATTAGAATGACTGCAGATCTCTCTGCTGAAACTTTTCAAGCCAGAAGAGGGTGGTCATCAACGTTTAATCTCCTAAAGCAAAATAACTTTCAACCCAGGATCTTGTATCCAGCTAAACTGAGTTTCACTTATGATGGACAAATTAAATACTTTAATGACATTCATATGTTGAAGAAATCTGCCATAACCAAACCAGCTCTTCAGGATATTCTCAGACCTATCCTCCATAATGACCAACCCAATCCTATACCACAAAAGTAAACTCACTCGGAAACTTCAGATCAAACTCCAATTTCCACACTGGAAAAAGGATTAAAAACGGCCACTGGACTTTTGAAAAACTCGATACCCAAAACTTCACCAGACTTATCAATATTCTCCATTAATGTGAACGGATTAAACTGTCCTCTAAAGAGGCATAGGTTAGCTGACTGGATACAAAAACTCAGGTCAGATATCTGTTGCATACAAGAGTCACATCTTAACCTAAAAGACAAATACAGACTCAGGATGAAAGGATGGTCGTCCATATTTCAGGCAAATGGTAATCAGAAAAAAGCAGGTGTTGCAATTTTATTTGCAGATACAATAGGCTTTAAACCAACAAAAGTAAGGAAGGACAAGAACGGTCACTTCATATTTGTTAAGGGTAATACTCACTATGATGAGATCTCAATTATTAATATCTCTGCACCCAACCAGAATGCACCTCAATTTATAAGAGAAACTCTAACAGACATGAGCAACTTGATTTCCTCCAGCTCCATAATCGTCGGATATTTCAACACTCCTTTGGCAGTGTTGGATCGATCCTCCAACAAGAAGCTGAGCAAAGAAATCTTAGATTTAAACCTAACCATCCAACATTTGGATTTAGCAGACATCTACAGAACATTTCATCCCAACAAAACTGAATACACATACTTCTCATCAGCCCACGGAACTTACTCCAAAATTGATCACATCTTAGGTCACAAGTCTAACCTCAGTAAATTTAAAGGAATAGAAATTATTCCATGCATCTTCTCGGACCACCATGGAATAAAACTTGAGCTGAGTAACAACAGGAATCTGCATACTCATACAAAAACATGGAAGTTAAATAACCTTATGCTGAATGATAGCTGGGTCAGAGATGAGATTAAGAAAGAAATTGCCAATTTTTTGGAACAAAACGACAATGAAGACACGAACTATCAGAACCTCTGGGACACCGCAAGGGCAGTTCTAAGAGGGAAATTTATAGCACTGCAAGCCTTCCTCAAGAGAACGGAAAGAGAGGAAGTTAACAACTTAATGGGACATCTCAAGCAACTGGAAAAGGAAGAATATTCTAACCCCAAACCCAGTAGAAGAAAAGAAACAACCAAAATTAGAGCAGAATTAAATGAAATTGAAAACAAAAGAATAATACAACAGATCAATAAATCAAAAAGCTGGTTTTTCGAAAAGGTCAATAAAATAGATAAACCTTTGGCCAACCTAATCAGGAAAAAAAGAGTAAAATCTCTACTCTCATCAATCAGAAACAACAAAGACGAAATAACAACTGACTCCTCAGAAATCCAAAAAATCCTTAATGAATATTACAAGAAACTTTATTCTCAGAAATATGAAAATCTGAAGGAAATTGACCAATACTTGGAAGCACATCACCTTCCAAGACTTAGCCAGAATCAAGTGGAAATGTTGAACAGGCCCATATCAAGTTCGGAAATAGAATCAACCATACAAAACCTCCCTAAAAAGAAAAGCCCAGGACCAGATGGTTTCACATCTGAATTCTACCAAACCTTTAAAGAGGAATTAGTACCTACTCAACCTGTTCCAAAAGGTAGAAAAAGAAGGAAGACTACCCAACACGTTCTATGAAGCAAACATCACCCTGATCCCCAAACCAGGGAAAGACCCAACAAGAAAAGAAAATTATAGACCAATATCACTAATGAATATAGATGCAAAAATATTCAACAAGATCCTAACAAACAGAATCCAGCAACACATCAAACAAATTATACATCATGACCAAGTCGGTTTTATCCCAGGATCTCAAGGCTGGTTCAATATATGTAAATCTATAAATGTAATCCAGCACATAAACAAATTAAAAAACAAAGACCATATGATTCTCTCAATCAATGCAGAAAAAGCTTTTGATAATATCCAGCATCCCTTCATGATTAGAACACTTAAGAAAATCGGTATAGAGGGGACATTTCTTAAACTGACAGAGACCATCTACAGCAAACCCACAGCCAATATCATATTGAATGGAGTTAAATTGGAATCATTTCCACTCAGATCAGGAACCAGACAAGGCTGCCCATTGTCTCCATTGCTTTTTAACATTGTAATGGAAGTTTTAGCCACTGCAATTAGGGAAGAAAAGGCGATCAAGGGTATCCATATAGGGTCAGAAGAGATCAAACTTTCACTCTTCGCGGATGACATGATAGTATATCTGGAAAACACTAGGGACTCTACTACAAAACTCTTAGAAGTGATCAAGGAATACAGCAGCATCTCAGGTTACAAAATCAACATTCATAAATCAGTAGCCTTTATATATACCAACAATAGTCAAGTTGAAAAAACAGCTAAGGACTCTATCCCATTCACAGTAGTGCCAAAGAGATGAAATATTTGGGAATTTATCTAACAAAGGACGTGAAAGATCTCTATAAAGAGAACTATGAAACTCTAAGAAAAGAAATAGCTGAAAATATTAAATGGAAAAACATACCATGCTCATGGCTGGGAAGAATCAACATAGTTAAAATGTCTATACTACCCAAAGCAATATATAATTTCAATGCAATCCCTATTAAAGCTCCACTGTCATACTTTAAAGATCTGGAAAAAACTATACTTCGTTTTATATGGAATCAGAAAAAACCTCGAATAGCCAAGACATTACTCAGAAATAAAAACAAAGCAGGAGGAATTACGCTACCAGACCTCAGACTATACTACAAATCAATAGTGATCAAAACAGCATGGTATTGGCACAAAAACAGAGAGGTAGATGTCTGGAATAGAATAGAGAATCAAGAGATAAATCCAGCTACTTACCGTTATTTAATCTTTGACAAGCCAATTAAAAACATTCAGTGGGGAAAAGATTCCCTATTTAACAAATGGTGCTGGGTAAACTGGCTGGCAACCTGTAAAAGACTGAAAGTGGACCCACACCTTTCACCATTAACTAAGACTCTCACTGGATTAAAGATTTAAACTTAAGACATGAAACTATAAAAATACTAGAGGAGGGCGGCGCCTGTGGCTCAAGGAGTAGGGCGCTGGTCCCATATGCTGGAGGTGGCAGGTTCAAACCCAGCCCCGGCCAAAAACCACAAAAAAAAAAAAAAAAGAAATGTATGCATGTTATTTAAAGTATGAAAGTGAGACCTAAAAAAAAAAAAAAAATACTAGAGGAGAGTGCAGGGAAAACCCTTGAAGAAATCGGGATGGGCAAGTATTTTATAAGGAGGACCCCCTGGGCAATTGAAGCAGCTTCAAAAATACACTACTGGGACTTGATCAAACTAAAAAGCTTCTGCACAGCCAAGAATACAGTAAGTAAAGCAAGCAAACAGCCCTCAGAATGCGAGGAGATATTTGCAGGTTATGTCTCCGACAAAGGTTTAATAACCAGAATCCACAGAGAACTCAAAAGCATTAGCAAGTATAGAACAAGGGATCCTATCACAGGCTGGGCAAGAGATTTGAAGAGAAACTTCTCTGAAGAAGACAGGCGCGTGGCCTTCAGACATACGAAAAAATGCTCATCATCTTTAATCATCAGAGAAATGCAAATCAAAACTACTTTGAGATACCATCTAACTCCAGTGAGACTAGCCTATATCACAAAATCCCAAGACCAGAGATGTTGGCGCGGATGTGGAGAAAAGGGAACACTTTTGCACTGCTGGTGGGAATGCAAATTAATACATTCCTTTTGGAAAGAGATATGGAGAACACTTAGAGATCTAAAAATAGATCTGCCATTCAATCCTGTAATTCCTCTACTGGGCATATACCCAGAAGACCAAAAATCACGTCATAACAAAGATATTTGTACCAGAATGTTTATTGCAGCCCAATTCATAATTGCTAAGTCATGGAAGAAGCCCAGGTGCCCATCGATCCACGAATGGATTAATAAATTGTGGTATATGTACACCATGGAATATTATGCAGCCGTAAAGAAAGATGGAGACTTTACCTCTTTCATGTTTACATGGATGGAGCTGGAACATATTCTTCTTAGTAAAGTATCTCAAGAATGGAAGAGAAAGTACCCAATGTACTCAGCCCTACTATGAGACTAATTTAGGGTTTTCACATGAAAGCTATAACCCAGTTACAACCTAAGAATAGGGGGAAGGGGGAAGGGGAGGGGAGGGAGGGGAGAGGTGGGTAGAGGGAAGGGGATTGGTGGGATTACACCAGCGGTGCATCTTACAAGGGTATATGTGAAACTTGGTAAACGATCTGTGAAGCTAGTGAATGATGCCCCATGATCATATCAATGTATACAGCTATGATTTAATAAAAGAAAAAAAAAAAGAAACTATATGTAACATTTCCATAAATCACATAAAAATATTATAACATATTAACATAATAAATATTACATAATAAAATATAATCATATACATGAAATTTATTTTCACTCTATAGTGAGTAGATTATATTCTCAAGTATGACAAATCATTAGTTATGCATTGAAATAATTGACCTTAATCTGAAAAGTTCATAATTTAAGATGCAGTAAAAAAGTAACTCAATTCTAACTAATCTCCAATGTAGAAAAGGTTATCAAGGAGGGGACAGTTCTATTGGAAAGCCATTCAAAGACAAGTTATTTTTGTTTAAAAAGATAAAATTCCTAAGATAATCTCCTAGAATACAACAACTTTCTAAGAACCAGCATTAGTGGAAATCTGATTCTGAAGTCATAATAATGTGTAGTACAAATAGAGACCAAGATACAGCAGAAACAGCTAAGCCTTCTATCTGGACATAGTATAAGAACAGATAAATATATCAACCTGATTAAAAAATATTCAGCACACAGCCAGGCATACAGTACATTCTCAATAAATGCTATGTGAAAGAGTTTACATACCTCCTTTACTTCCTTAAAAATGCCTACAAATTCTTCATTGATGGCTAAACTTCTACGTTCAATATCTCCACGTAAATTTCTTCGAGTCCGCAAACTATTTTCAACAAAAAAGGTTGAAAGTGCTTTGAGAGCTTCCAATATTTCCTACATAATTGGTAAGAGAAGAAAGTCATTGGGATTGACTTTTAAATGTTTCCTAATTTCAAGCTAAAATACGAGATTATTTTCAATAATTTATTTCTATTAAATAATCCAAAAAATATTGGCTAACTTTCAAATTACTGAACAGTAAACTTAGCTACAGAACACAGTAAGGGTATACTTACTTGTGCATAACAGCATGTGTGTGTGTGTGTGTGTGTGGTCGGTCATTCATTGCAGAATTGCTTGAAATTGCAAAGATTGCAAATAGTATAAATGCCTATAGAATGATATATCCATTCAAGAGAAAATTCTTTATATGGTTACACAGTATGAGCTTTGAGATATGGTAAGTGAAACAGCAAGGTAAATTTATACCAACTGTTACAAAATAAAAAGGAATACACACATGCATATTTACCTGTAGATACATAAATTATACCTGGAAGAATCTACATAAAAATAAACACCACTGGCAGCCTGTAGACAAGGAACTGAGTAACTGGAAACAGAACTCACAGAAGAAGGCCTGTCTGAGGGCACTTGTGAACAGAAGCCTGAGTCGCAGACAACAGCCAGTCATAGGGGCCAAGCCTTCCCCAAACAGAGGAAACAGAGAGTATGAAGACCCCAAAGCAGTAGAAAGGCCAGTGTGACTGGAGGCATGGGAAACTATTAAGGTAAGCAGCAATATGCACTGTATGTTTAAAAGTTTATTCCAGCTTTGTAAGGAGAAAGAATGGTTGAGTGGTACAAGAAAGATGCAAGTAGGAGAAAATTAAAATCCAAGCAAGATGTGTTAGTGGCTTAGACCAAGATGGCAGCAATGCAGATGAAAAAGATATTCCAAAAACATGTTTTTCAAGGTCAAGAAGATGTGTTAATGAACTGGAAACGTCAAAAGTGACGGGAACCAAAAATTACTTATAAGCTTCTTTTTTGAGTGGATAAATGGCAATGTTCTTGCTAACCATAAGGGTGAAACCAGTTTAGGGAAAAATCCAGAGTTCTGTGCATGTTATGTCACTATGATGCTCAACCAGGTACCCAATTGGAGGTATAAATAGACAGCTGATTCTGCAAATGTGGGGCTCCACTAAGATGTCAGGAACAGGGTTATAAATTTGAGTCATATGCTTGTAAGTATTTAAACCGTAAAAGTAAAATAAAAGATTCCTTCTACAAGGCGGCACCTGTGGCTCAAAGGAGTAGGGTGCCAGCCCCATATAACGCAGGTGGTGGGTTCAAATGCGGCCCCAGCCAAAAACTGCAAAAAAAAGGATTCCTTCTACAAAGAGAATACAGATTGAGGAGAGAGCAGAGATCCCAGACATCCAATAGTATCCTAAGTTCTACAGATAGGTATTTCTACACTTCAACTAACGTATATATTCTAACAGGCTTATCCCCTTATGTCTGTTATGTTAAAATATTGGCTGAATTGACAAAAACAGTAAAGCTATTTAAATTGAATTTAATATTTAAGAGAGAGCAAAAATGTATTTACAAGTAATCGTACAAAAAAGAAATCCATGAAATAAAGCACTTTCTTTTCACTACAGCCTTTAAATGTCCTAAGACCTGGTTCAAAGTAGTAGTCAATAAATGCAGAATAAACAAAAATCACACAGACTCAGGTGCAGATTACAGACTCCACCAGTTATTACTTACAGAACTTAACCCAGCTGCATTCTCTCCATGTCTTATTTTGCACAGGGTTAAGAGCAGCTGTATTTAACCAGATAATAAATATCACACTAGACACATTAAACACAACAAATTGCATGATAAAATTAACATTCGTTAAGAAACAGTAAGTGCTGTGCTAAGAACAACGGTGAGAAGTTACTAGCTGTGTTCTCAATTCCTAAACAGCAACTCAGAGAAGTTAAGGGTCTTATTCAAATCATAGCACACACATTTAGTGGTTACATCTTGTAGTAAGTGGTGGCCAAAGACCTTCTTTTTCATTACACTGTAATGTTATGGTTTTTTTACACTCCAGGAGTCAAAGTCTTATTAACAGCTTATTTTCAGTTACCCCTAGATTCTCTGTAAAGTTCTCATTTTTACATACCTTTTTTATGTGACACTGGCATGGCCAATTTATCTAGCCACTTGGGGACACAAAAGAGAGAACTGGGTAGCTGTAAAGTTCAGCTAAACTTTCTGGAAGTACTTAGGAGGGCATGTGGACAATTTATCTTGTAAAGAAATACAGCCTGACCCCGTAAATCATACACCCCGTTTAGCTTTCAACAAAGTCAGTAGTTATGATTTCACGTTAGCCAAAGGCAGAAGTGTAATAGTTCTTTCGGGCTGTGACTGTTGTCACTTGTCATGGAAACGCTCTCTAACCGCGCACCACTGTTCTCAGGTTCCTGCCACTCCCCACTCCGCTGCCTCAGCTTGGAATCTGCTCCCCCGCATTAGTTTCGGATCCTGCCGGGTGCTCTTCTCCTCTCCGGACTCAGATCCCCCGAAGACCTCCAGGAGCGGATGGGCGCCACTTTTCGAGGCACCACGGTCCACCGACCCCGTCCACAGAGTCTTCAAGGAACCTTTCTAAGCAGGGAGAGCACCCGAGAAACCTCTTCGCTTTTCCGGGGGCTGCCCGAGCTCCCCCTTCTCACCGGCTCCGCTCCCGCTGAATAGCGGCTCCTTCGGCGTAAGACTGCAGCGGCTGCGGGACCGACGCCGCCCCCGGCCCGCCGCAGCCCCGCCGGGGACCCAGAATCCCGCCCCCGCCGGCCCCTGTTACCTTGTCGTTGTCCAGCCTCGTCTCCAGGATCTTATGCAGCTTGCGGGACAGCGGGTTGTTGGACGGCGTCGAGGTCCCGCCTGTCCCATTGTTGAAGCCGTTGGCAGCCCCGGCGGCCGGCACTGCGACTGTTTCCCCGGTACCCTCCGCCATAGCCAAGCGCGTCCGTACCACGGCAGCTGAGATACAACCACCGCCCAAGACAGCGACCGCGGTGGCTGCGCGAGTACTGCGCATGTACGGATTTTAGCGCGCATGCGTCCCATTCCCGGAAGCCACTACCGGCAAACACGGCTCGGGCTCTACCAGCCCCAGGGGTGGAGTTGTGGGAGGGCGAGGCTAGGTCCTCCGGTGGGAGGAGGAAATTTCTGAGATTAAAAGAGGCTGGAGTTCTGAATGCGTGCCCTGGAGAACTGCGTGTAAAATACTCCGTGACCTGTGCCTAACTTATACGTTCTAATTAAATCTCTTTATCCGAATTCATTTTTTCTGTTGTTTTCTTTTCCTGAGCTTAAGCGATTCTCTTGCCTCAGCCTCCCAAGTAGCTAGGACTAGAGGCGCCGAATTAATTTTTTCTGAAAAGTACTTATTGAAGGCATAGTGTGTACCCTGTACTCGGGGAGGCACTGGAGGAAGGAGTTGGTAGACGTCATTAGGTTGTGATGGGTGCTCAGAAGGAAATAATGTTCAGTGAAAGAAGGAGGGTGACAGAGGCACACTTTACTCAGGAAGTTAGGAAAGTAGTTTACGTTTAAACTGAGATCTGATGGAGAACCAAAAACTTAAGGAGAAATCATTCCCAAGCAAGAACAAGTGTAACGTGAGGGCAAAGGCCCCAAATCAGAAGAAACTTGGTTCTTCTACAGATGGACCACATAGTGTAACTGTGAAGTAGTGAACGAGGATGGGAGTAAGAAAGGAGAAAAATAAATTCCCAGGAAATTCTGGAAGACTAATATTGTCATTTTTTCTTTTTTCCTCACTTTAAAATTTGAATTGAAACATCTGGGAGGCCAAGTCGAGTGGATTGCCTAAGCTCACCGTCTGGAGACAAGCCTGAGCAAGAGCTAGACCCCGTCTCTAAAAATAGCCGGGCGTTGCCGGTAGTCCCAGCTACTCCAGAGACTGAGGCAAGAGAATTGCTTGACCCTGGGAGTTTGAGGTTGCTGTGAGCTATGATGCCACGCACTCAACCCAGGGCAACAAAGTGAGACTATGTCTCAAAAAAAATAATAAAATAAATATAAAAATAAATTGGGTGGCGCCTATGGCAAGGTGAGTAGGGCGCCGGCCCCATATACTGAGGGTGGCAGGTTTGAACGTGGCCCAGCCAAACAGCAATTAAAAAAAAAATTGAATTGAAATGAAATCCTTTATTCTTGTTAAGTATTTGTCTGAAACACTAACCATTTAGTTCTTGTAATTAATTTTACATTGTTTCATACGCATACATGAAACACACACAGCTAGAGATATACACTTTATCAGACTTCATGGAAAATCATCTATTACACAGATAACATAGAGAAAGCACTGACAGAATCACTCTTCTCTACTCTGGTAAGTGAAGAAGAGAAGACTCAAGTAGAAAAAAGAAAAAGATCAAAAAGAAGCAATAGCTAGGTATGAATTTCAATAGGAAATGCACAGAACCTAGATGAGGAAAAACTTAAAAGTGCTGCTAAGGGAACTTCAAACTTAAGTAAGTGAAAAGATACATTGTTTTTAGCAGGAACACTTAGTATAAAGATTTCATTTCTCTCTCATAGATAAATTTAGCATAACCCAAATTAAAATATTGAAGATGTACATCAGTGTGTATATACACAGATGAATCTCAGTTAGACTTTAACAAATATGTATGATTAAAGGCTCAGTGAGTAGGGCGCCGGCCCCATATGCCGAGGGTGGCAGGTTCAAACCCAGCCCCGGCCAAACTGCAACAAAAAAATAGCCGGGCGTTGTGGCAGGTGCCTGTAGTCCCAGCTGCTCGGGAGGCTGAGGCAAGAGAATCGCGTAAGCCCAAGAGTTAGAGGTTGCTGTGAGCCATGTGACGCCACGGCACTCTACCCGAGGGCGGTACAGTGAGACTCTGTCTCTACAAAAAAAAAGGAATGACAGGCTCCCCTGTGCCTGTAGCTCAGCGGCTAAGGCACCAGTCACTTACACAGGAGCTGGCGGGACAAATCCAGCTAAATCCAGCTGAGGCCTGCCAAACAACAATGACAACTACAACCCGCTGGACATTGTGGCCGGGTGCCTGTAGTCCCAGCTACTTAGGAGGCTGAGGCCAAAGAATTGCTTAAGCCCAAGAGTTTGAGGTTGTTGTGAGCTGTGACACCATAGCACTCTACCCAGGGTGACAGCTTGAGACTCTGTCTCAAAATAAAAAAATAAAAGGAATGACAGTGATAGCACACAGAATAAGAGGGGTTACAAAAGATTGCACATGACTTCTTTATGTGAAATCCACCAAATAGATATAGAAAGTAGATTAGTGGTTCCAGGAAGAGGAGTCTTGGGAGGAAGGAATGGAGAGTGTCAGCTCATAGACAGAGGTTTGTTTTGGGAGTAATGAAAATGTTCTCAAACTACATTGTGGTGATGCTTGGATAACTCTGTGAATATACTACTAAAAACTGCTGAACTATACACTTTAAATGGGGGGGGTTGTAGGGTACATGACATATTTCAAAGCTTTTTTTTTTTTGAGATGTTTTCAAGCTGTCACCCTGGGTAGAGCATTGTGGCATCATAGCTCACAGTAACCTCCCACTTGGGCTCAAGTGATCCTCTTGCCTCAGGTTTTCTATTTTTAGTAGAGACAGGATCTCGCTTTTGCTCAGGTTGGTCTTGAACTGGTGAGCTCAAGCAATCCAGCCTCAGCCTTCCAGAGTGCTAGGATTACAGGCATGAGCCACTGCGCAAAGCTGTTTTTTGTTTTTTGTTTTTGTTTTTGTTTTTTTAAGTAAAGGAGAGATAAACAAACTAAGTCATGAGAAAATACGAACATACTTTATTTTTACAAACTTTACTGAGATATAATTTATGGGCCATAAACTTCACCTGTTTAAAATATAAAATACAGCTCCTCCCACCCACCGTAACACACTGAGGACATTTTGAGTCGCTAGAGCCTGGTGGCTCCAGAGCTCTAAAGGCAACCCAGGGCTGCTGGGTTTCAACTCCCTGCCAGCCCTTCTCACTGGTCCTGCGGAGAGATTTCTTCACTACTATAAACAAGGAAGGATATGATAGGAGGCTAGTGAATATAACTCCTTTAGAACAAAGGAAATTAACTTTTGATACCCACGGATTGGTGCAAGACTTAGAAATTCAAGGATTTGACAAAACACAAGCAGAAACAATTGTATCAGCATTAACCACTTTATCAAATGTCACCCTGGATACTACCTATAAAGAGTCACTGAAGCTCACCAGGAACTAAGTACAACAGCTAATGGCTCATTTAGACTTCATCAGGAAAGACATGGTCATCCTAGAGAAAAGTGAATTTGCAAATCTTAGAGCAGAGAGTGAGAAAATGAAAATTGAATTAGACTAAGTTAAACAACAACTAATACATGAAACCGGTAGAATCAGAGCAGATAATAAACTGGACATCAACCCAGAAAGGAGCACAGTAACAGATAAGTTTACAGAGCAAGAAAAGCAACTTATGGAAGCAACCACAGAATTTACAAAAAAAGGATACCCAAAGCAAAAGTGTTATTTCAGAGACCAATAATAAAATTGACACTGAAATTGCTTTCTTAAAAACAGTGATGGAGTCTAACAAACTTGAGACAATTCATTACCTTGCAGCCTCAGCGTTTGCTTGCCTGGCAATAGCATTGGGAGTTTACAGAATCTAGAAGCAATATTAATGCTCCTACTGCCATTGCGATTGACTTCATAGAACACTAAACCAGCATAGATTTACTTTGAACGTTGTCAGTTGCAGCAGAAACTTACAAGATTATTCAAAGTATTATGGACTAAAAAGAAGTGTTGCAGAATGCAAAGAGATATTTTGTCATTATTTTGTATGTCTGTCTTTATTTTATCATCGAAAAGCTACCATGCAAAACCTGATTTCTTTGAAAGGCATTTTGTTCTTATCTTTCTGATGGTTCATAGAAACTGAAACAGTTTTCTTGTGTTTGCTTCAACAACTATGTAAATTGTTAAGATTCTGTTGGAATCTGCTGAAAATTTTGAAAACTACTCCCTAGCCCTAAGTACTAATTATTGTACTTTCCTGATAACTACTGCATAATTACATATTTTATATAAAATAAAAATTATAAAATAAAAATTATAACAAAAAAATTAAAAAATAAAATATAAAATACAACAGCTTTTAGTTTATTTACAGAGTGGACAAATATCACAATACTCTAATTTTAGCATAGCATCTTACACAATAGGTAAGCTAAAGGCTTAATTAATAGAAAGTATTGAAATGAAGTTTTATGGCTTTATAAGTTACGGTTATTAATTATAATTTTTAGGAGCTGACTGTGGATGATTTAAACAGAAATGTATTTATTTATTGAAATAATATAGGGTAAGTCTTAGAATCAACAAGAAGGAAGAAGAACCAAGCTTATAAGAGAGGGCAGAAACAAAAGGAGGCTAGGCACACAACCATTGCCAAAACCACTGCACAGAAAAGCTCATCGTGGGCTCGGTGCCTGTGGCTCAAAAGGCTAAGGCACCAGCCACACACACCTGAGCTGGCGGGCTCGAATCCAGCCCGGGCCCTCCAAACAACAATGACTGCTGCAACCAAAAAAATAGCTGGGCGTTGTGGCAGGCACTTGTCGTCCCAGCTACCTGGGAGGCTGAGGCAGGAGAATCGCATAAGCCCAGGAGTTGGAGGTTGCTGTGAGCTGTGATGCTACAGCACTCTACCTAGGGCGACAGCTTGAGGCTCTGTCTCCAAAAAAAAAAGAGCTCATCCTGGATCCATTGTCACCACTGAACCCTGGGACGGACAGATTGCTCCACCTATATTCGTGACCCTGGACTCAGAATGCTTCCAGAGCACAGCTGTTGGTTCTATCCCTGAAAACTCTGTGTTGCTTAAAATTTTACCACTTCTCGAAGAATTCTCCACTGTCCCTGATTTTTTGTGTCACTTCCTCTTGAATCAATGCTTCTCACTGAGAGAGCTCAGATAAAATGTTTGTGCCTACTTCCAGGGAAACTGAGAAAATGGAAAATTAGCAGTATACCAAAAGAGTTTGTGTCCTATGCAACCCTCACTCCCACTAGGAAGTAAATAAATGGACAAATGAATGAAGGAAGGAAGGAATACATGAATAAATAAATAAATGGCAAATGTCCACTACAATGTACCCTTCACCTAGGCAATATCAATATATACTATTCCTATACTTATACTTGAAAATTATTTTTGCCTAACATTTGGCAATTCATTCCCCACATAACCAATATCTGACCTTATCATCCCCCAAGAAACAATCCAAAGTTTAATCTGTTTTTCTATTCAGCTCAAAGTAAAATCTTGCCTTATTTATTAATAGCATATTGCATATGGAATAAATGCAAAGTAACCACCAACCACCAATCCTATCTAAAGTGTTACTCAAGAAAGAAAAGACAGATTAGAAAACAGGAGAAAATGCCATAGGTGTCATTTCTTCAACTATTATAAAGCTGTTGTTGGAATGTATGATTTCTAATATTTTCCATGATCCTTTTGTCTGCAGCCAACACAACACATCAGTTGATCAAAGTTGTTTACCTGGTAAAGTGACCCAAACTGTCATGCCAAAAGAATCTGGACCTTTGATGGTTCTGGCTGATTAGTTTAGCATAGTTTCCCTTTAATGTTTCCCCTCATGACAGTCTTAGAAAATATTTAAATGATTCTCCAGGTTCTATCCTTATTCCTTTCTGCCTATGATATATAGTAAAACTCCAATTTCCCCACCACATTCAAGATCAGTCACTCCATCCAACCATGTGATTTTTCTTTTATTTTCCCCCGTTCACCCAGAGCCAGGAGGAGATCTCAGCCCCCATTTCAATGGGACCACTGTTGCTACTCTTGGTGCAAATTCTTTTCCTAGGATCCTAATTCCTTTAAGCATAAGACTTAGGCTGTTCCATTTAAAGACAATTGTACTTACACTTTCAGGAGGCAGTAGAAGTTTATGCAACAGGCAGTTCCAGGGACAGCATTAGCAGTGGCACCAGAATTGTGGAGACAAACAAAAAAATTTTTGCAAGTGAATGATACACATAGAATAAGAGGTGCCATTCCCTCCCTCCCCACTTTGTTCCTAGATCATATATTCTGGCTATGGGAGAACAAGACAAAAACTGATCTCCAGTTTGGAGAATGGCAAGTACCTTAAACTTGTGAGGTGCTTTCTCCTGGCTGGTGCTGTAATGAATCACTAATGGCTTCTACACTGCCTTCTAGTTGTTTCTTCATAATGGAGTTAATGAGACTATTGAATTTCATAGGTATTACATCACTTTGTTCTCTACAAAGCAATTTCTTAGGTAAGAAGCAATGTTGAATGTGAAATTATGAGGATATATAAAATATTCAGTAGATCAATGAATAGAAGAAAAAGAAAGCAAATGCAAGTATGATTCTAGTTCAATAAAAAATGATATTTCTTCTTTTGTGAGGGAAGGAATCTATTTAATGGCTTCTAGTCCTTCTGAGGTATGTTAATATATTGGAGGCTGTAGTGGGAAAATTGGGAAATCAGTAGTGGTTTTAGCCAGGAGAAAGGAAATACACGTTGAGTCTATGACATTATCAGAATTTAGCTTTGTTCATGGGCCCAAATGAGCAAACTTGTGGGGTAATTAGGAAGAAAAATGACCCTGCGATTGGTCATTTTGTTCACCTCATTATTAAGAGAATCCATTGCAGTGAGGCCTTTGGTATATACACATTCATATGACTCAAAAATTATATACACTGGATGTCAAGTGATACATCCATATATTTCTTCATGCCTTCTTGTCATAAATCCTTCATTTTTGTTCTAAACAGGTCTTGACTAGTCAGCCAATCTGTTATCCACTACCCATGGACAGTACACGTTCCCACATCAGTTATATAGTCCCTTTTCATTATCCTTGAGAGACATCCATGCAATAAGCCAACATGATCAAGCAAACCATTTTCATCGAGCACTAGAATTTCAGGCATTGACATTTATAAACTAGGTTCAAATATTGTCCTGTCTACATAGTTGACTGGAGGAAAGTTCCCATGAAGCCAACGTGTGGGTTGAGATAGAGGTGATTGTTGCGTGACCCGAGACGCGAACGAGCAGCAGCTTTGCTGTAGGTGTAAACCTGCTCCTGTAATTATTAAGTCAAGAAACAGACTACACACCGTTTGATGGCATATAGCAAAGTTCTTTATTCCACGTTTAAGTTTTATACTCTTCCAGTCACGTACACACCTAATCCATTATCTATTAGCTGAATTTGAACTTGAAAGGAAATTTATCATATCAATGTAACCACTTGTGTAGTAAATCTCTTCCTCTAAACAGTGACTAGTTTTCCCAGCAGGGCACAAAGACAAAAACAGCTATAGGGGAACAGAATTAATAGAAGAATATCTTCAAGCATTCACTCAGTTTACTCAGTATGAAGTAACGACTGTGACCTTCCTTCAGGGCAGAGCACCTATAGACCTCTGACAATATGTTGTTAACATATGTCAACCCTCTGGCCCGTATCTCTGAGGAAGGGCGGCATGCCCTTGGATCTCAGGCTTCACGGGGTGTACTGCTTCAGAGAAAAGGCCTAAGGAATTTTCCAAAGAGCCTAACTCTGTGAGTAACCCAGGGGGGTCCAAGCGTCTTAAGCCTCTGGAAGAAAAGCATGTCCTTTTAAACTCACACTGAATTTACTTTGTGTGCTTGATGTAGGATAAATTTATTTCTAAATATTATCCTACAGGTGATAGAATCAAAAAGGTTCCTAGTGGACTGTCCATTTACTATGGTTCTATGTGCTGCCGCATATTCTTTATAGGTTGGACTATATTCAGAAGACAGCATTAACCACATGACCCACTGTGGTAATTACATGCACCCAGCTACCAACAGTTAAGTGTTATTACTTGGTTTCTACCCATCATGATTTTGCCATCTTATTTGAATTAGGGAGACCAATCAACTCTTCTATCAATGTTTACAACCTAAGTAAAGCAATGACTAATGGATTTTTCAAGAATGCTCCTCATACCAATGCAAATCTCAAGTCTTTAGCAAAGAAAGTGTCTGGACTTCCCTCAAAAGTGAAAACAAAATTAGGGAAGGTTATGAGTGGGGGAAAAAAAAAAGACACGTCAACATCTCTGTTTCCTTAAGTTTCTTGATTCTTTCCTCTACATAAAACCAAAATTTTTCTGGAAACATCGTTTGTCGTGAGTTTTAGCCTTAAGTCAATGAACTGGACAAATTATTAGAACCTCTTCCAGAGATCTGAGCCAGAACATTGACTACAGAACAAAGAATGTCTAACAAGTGTACACACATCAATAAATTTAGTACAAACTACAAATTTTGTTCACCCTTGAAGTCCTAATCCATATATTACGCATATTTTTGCTGCTATTAAGTAGCAAAGGCTGCATCTTGTTGAACTCTGATGCTTGTGTAGGACTATTGACTGCACGGAGTGGGAGGGGATTTGTGGAAACTTGGCTTCTCTTTATGCCAGTGGTACCCAACATTTTTGGGACCAGGCACCTGTTTTGTGAAAGACTATTTTTCTACTAATGGGAGAGGGATGAGGTTCTCATAAGGCGTGCACAACCTAGATCCCTGGCATGCACAGTTACAGCAGGGTTCCCACTCCTGTGAGAATCTAATACTGCCATTTATCTGACAAGCAAGCAGAGCTCAGGTGGTGATGTGAGTGTTGGGGAGCCGCTATAAATACAGACAAAACTTTGCTAGCTGGCCTGACACTCACCTCCTGCTATGCAGCCCAGTTCTTAACAGGCCAGGGGGTTGGGAACAGCAGCTTTATGAACTAGCCCTCAGGGTACTTCATTACAAGGCCACTGAGTACGCCTAGGAGACACTGGAGGATGTGCTGCTTTAATGTACATCCTCAAAGGAGGCTCAGTGAGGGACGGAGAATTTGAGAATTCTGATCACATATCTGCACTCCAGTTCTGGGGCCCTGCTCTTTCCCAGTCAATGCCCAATCTCAAATAAGACTGTTGGTGAAGGGCGGCACCTGTGGCTCAGCGAGTAGGGCGCCAGCCCCATATATGGAAGGTGGCGGGTTCAAACCTGGCCCTGGCCAAACTGCAACAAAAAATAGCCAGGCGTTATGGTGGGTACCTGTAGTCCCAGCTTGGGAGGCTGAGGCAAGAGAATCACCTAAGCCCAAGAGCTGAAGGTTGCTGTGAGCTGTGAAAAAGAAAGAAAGAAAGAAAGAAAGAAAGAAAGAAAGAAAGAAAGAAAGAAAGAAAGAAAGAAAGAAAGAAAGAAAGAAAGAAAGAAAGAAAGAAAGAAAGAAAGAAAGAAAGAAAGAAAGAAAGAAAGAAAGAAAGAAAGAAAGAAAGAAAGAAAGAAAGAAAGAAAGAAAGAAAGAAAGAAAGAAAGAAAGAAAGAAAGAAAGAAAGAAAGAAAGAAAGAAAGAAAGAAAGAAAGAAAGAAAGAAAGAAAGAAAGAAAGAAAGAAAGAAAGAAAGAAAGAAAGAAAGAAAAAGACGGTTGGTGAGGCTGTGAATTACTTGACATCAGGCTGACCATGTGACCATGTGACCAAGACTGTCAATTCTTTTTCCTTTTTTTCTTTTCTTTGGCTCTGTGTCTTACAGGTATAGGGGATAGCATTTTTTTTTTCCGTAGACAATAGAAAGCCCTTGAGTTTCTGTTTTTACCTTTATTTATTTATTTTTGAGACACAGTGTCACTATGACGCCCTCGGTAGAGTGTCGTGGCGTCCTAGCTCACAGCAATCTCAAGCTCTTGGGCTTAAGCGATTCTCAGCCTCCCAAGTAGCTGGGACTACAGGCACCCACCACAATGCCCCCTATTTTCTTTTTGTTGTTGTTGTTGTTCTCATTGTCTTGTTGTTCAGCAGGCCCGGGCAGGGTTCGAATCTACCAGCCCTGATGGTTATGTGGCCGGCACCCTAACCACTGAGCTACAGGTGCTGAGCCTTGTTTTTACCTTAGCCAACAATTTCAGAATTTAAGTTTGTCATCAGTACTTTAAGACAAGGCCATCCCCTCCACAATCTGCATTTATGTTTTTCATACAGGAGTAGCTATAGGGTTCTCTCAAGGTCTTTGTATTAATGAGCCTATTATTCCAAAGTGCTCACAAGTGACAATTTGATAAAATTTTTCGTTGTCACATGCCACAGGCTTCCTCAGTCTCATCCCTTACTACGAACTGGTTTTATTGTCTTCAGTGCCAATTAGTTAGGTGAAATATATGTTAATAGATTGCTCCATCTTTTTCTTAAGGACTAATTGCTAACAGAAAGATCAATTAATCTCTATAAAAATTAGAGAATCAAGCCCAGAAATATAGGCAGGAGCAAAGGGGAGCCATATTTGCAGAAGTGCAGCTGAAATTACTGCCAAGAACTGGTTTATTGAGAACATCACCGACCTCAAAGCTAAACCCATTTCTTAGCCGATTCTGTACCTTGTGCCTACCATCACCCACACATAGGCATTGCCGCCCATACAAACCAATGTTGTGCCACAAATGCTATCTCTAGGAACAGATCCCCACAGTGCCAGTTTCTCTGTATCCCTGGACTGTGCTCCTGTGTCTGCGTGCCTGGTTAGTTGACCCTAAAGTACAAGCCCATGCTCTAGTTTCTAGAGGAGCTGAGGAATCGAGTGTGATGTTTTTAGCTTTCATTTTTGACTAAATCAGTTCCTCTGAAAATGTCTTTGTAACTAAGCCCATAGCACTGTCTTTGACATATTCCCCCAGGAACGTTGAAATAACCATCCTACCTTTCTTACCTACCTATCTTTAATTACAACTCCCTTAGCCCTTTCTCTGAACCTGCTATTAATTGCTCTCACTGGTTAATCCTTAATGCCTTTGAGGCATTAAGATTTCTCACATGGAAATATTTCCAGCAGGAGGTGTCAGTCCAGCTCCCCAACATTCACTTCACCACCTGAGCTCTGCTTCCTGTCAGATAAATGGCAGCATCAGGAAATATATACTGATTTCCAAGAAATATATATTTCCTTCTTCTCTCTGATACTTCATCAGTTTTGACAGCTGCCTCAAGTTTCTCTTTTTCTTCTTTGTTCAGGCATTTCCTGCCATTGCTCTCATCCTTTGCTTTGTATTTTAAGGTTTCATGACTACAACCTTAACAGTAATGGATGTAATGATCTCAAAACATTTTAGCAATAAATGCCCATCTCCGAATGAAATCCACAGAACAGAAAACAGAGAGCCTAATCTGTATGAAGCCTGTGTATGTCCTCCAGCCCTTTCTCCACTAAGGTACCTCCTTTGTCATCTTTGTGCAGCCTCCCATTGGATGCTTGAATCAGTTGGGAGTTTGGGGCTGCAAAACAACAGACAGGATGATGTACTGGAAAGAGAGGAAGGCAGCTCAAAGAACTGGCAAGAGGGCTGAAGACTCCATTGGGAACCAGGAAGCAACAGGGGATCTCACTTGACAATTTTTATGCTCAATACCAGAGGGGAAATTTTAGTCAACATATTGACTATAAATTTGTGATCTGTGAGACAGATAAGAAAAGAATCTACATAAGAAGGGTGCACTCTAACTGGATAGTAAAGACCATAATTACAACCCCAATGCAGAGAAATAGAAGGGGCTATTGGGCAGATTTCACCAAACTTCAGCAGACTACTGAGATGGTTGGCAACTGGCTGGGGTGGGGTGGGATGTCAGATGTCATGTACCCTAATTAGGCAATTACATGTATGCTATAACACTTGTTATAGCAAGTGTTGTTTCAAAAGTTATAGTAAAAATAAAACTGCTAAGAAGTAGCCAGATTAAAATGTTTGCAAGAAAAGGCTAGGACTTGAAAAGCTTTCTTTCTATACAAACGGGTTCAGTATACTAACAAGCAGCTTGAGTCAAATTATTCCGGAAATTGCCACTAGGTTCCAGGTCGCTGTCCAAAATCTTTAACTGTAGCCTGAAATTTTTTTTTTTTTTGGTAGAGGCAAAGTCTCACTCTGTGGCCCTCACTCTGTGGTAGAGTGTCGAGGCATCACACAGCTCACAGCAACCTCCAATTCCTTGCCTCAGCCTCCAGAGTAGCTGGGACTATAGGCACCTGCCATAACGCCCAGCTATTTTTTGTTGCAGTTTGTCAGGGGCTGGGTTCAAACCCGCCATCCTCGGTATATGGGGCCAGAGCCCTACTCACTGAGCCACAGGCACGGGCCCCTCTCTTCCTTCTATCGCCTCCCATTATGCACCTATTTTCATTGCTCTCCAACCCCAAGATTCATACCCTTCCCCTACACAATCCCAAATCCCCAAGGCAACCCTCAAGGAAATTAAACCACTCATCCTCAAACTCCTGACAGCAGGTGTTCTCAGACCTATTAACTCACCTTATAACACCCCTATCCTTCCTGTAAAGAAAACTGATGGTTCATATTGGCTAGTGCAAGACTTACATGCCATTAATAAGATTATCCAGCCTATTCACCCAGTAGTCCCTAATCCTTATACTCACCTATCTATCATTCCTTCAAACACCTCCCACTACACAGTTTTAGATCTTAAAGATGCCTTCTTTACCATCCCCATTCACAAACTCTCCCAACCCCTCTTTGCCTTTGCCTGGACAAACCCTGACTCCTCCACTAGCCAATAGCTAACCTGGACAGTTCTCCTACAAGGATTTAGAGATAGCCTTCATTACTTTGGACAACAACTTCAGGGCGACCTCCAGCAGTTAACTTTACTGGGGAATTCCACGATTCTCCAGTATGTAGATGACCTTCTTTTAGGCAGCCCTCCCCCACTGTCTCCTGACAAGACAGCATTCACTTACTCTCTTTCCTTGCTACCAAAGGGTATAAAGTGTCCCCTTGCAAACTCAATTAACCTCTCCCTCTGTCTGACATCTCAGCATTCTTTTAAAGGGACAGTAAAAACTCATTCCCCCTGACTGGGTTCAGGCTATCTCCTCCTTACCCCTTCGTCAAACGAAAAATGACCTCCTCTCCTTCCTGGGAGTTTTAGGGTATTTTAGAGGCTGGATTCCCAATTTTGTGGCCTTGGCTAAACCTCTATACACCACTGCTAAAGATTCCCCAACCAACCTCCTAGACCAGTGGAGGTCTAGGACTAACGCTGCAATGTATTTTCATTGTTAAAGAGGGGTCGCGACCCACAGGTTGAGAACTGCTGTGCTAGACCCACACCAACTTTGGTCAAACTTTCCATTCCTTACAATCTTCTTTGTCCCATGCAAAAGAAGATTGTCTCCTTTTATCTCCCTGACCCCAATATCCATTTTACCTCTCAGTGTCAGAACACTAAAGATGTGCAGTAGGGGTTCTCACACAAAGACTCACCCCTACAACGATTACCTCCCAATAGCCTTCATCGCAAAACACAGAATTCACAGCCCTAGGCTGGACCTCTTGCCTCTGAGCAGTAGCAGCTGGCTCTTCTAGAAGCCCAGAAACTCACTCACCATGCTCCTATATATTTACTTAGCCCTCATAATATTCCATCCCTTTTAAAACACCAACACTTGTCCTCTTTAATCTCCACACCTCATTTACTTCAGCTCTTAATTCTTTTTATAGAAAACCCAAACATTCAGTTTCTCCCTGGTCAAGCACATAACCCCTCAAGTCCGTTAGCTGCTCTCCACTCTCATGACTTTCACACTTCACAGAACTCATTTCATGATTGCTGGCCTTTAATCACAGTAACACTACACCCCTTTCCAAATATCTCTCTTTTTCCCTTACCTAATCCTGAAGACACCCGGCAGTTCTTTTAAGCCCACCGCTCACTCTATTGCCAAAGCAGGCTTTGCTATTCTGTCTTCTTCCCACATTATCACCTCTGTTACTCTTCCCCCAGTACTTCCTCACAACAAGCAGAACTCTTAGCCCTCACTAAAGCCCTACAGCTCGCAAGAGACCACTCCATAAACATACACACAGACTTTAAGTACACCTTCCACATAGTACATCACCATGCAGCCATGTGGAAAGAAAGAAGATTCATTACCACCAAAGGCTCCTCTATCATCAATACCACACTTATTAAAGACCTCATAAATGCATCTGCACTTCAAAGGAAGTTGCCATTATTCACTGTAAAGATCATTAAAATAAAACAGATCCAATTTCCAAAGGTAATCAGATGGCTGATATTGGAAGCCAGAAGAGCAGCACAGTGTCCTTATACTCTCCCCACCCCAGAGGACAGGGCTTCTTGTTAGATAGATGCTCTCCAGTATATTCATCTGAAAAACAAAAAAATTACCAGCATCTTCCCACATGGGAAAGATGGTTCATTCAACAGGGAAAATTCATTCTTCCTTCCTCCCAAGCACAAAATATCCTCTCTTCCCTCCATGATGGCCTTCATGTTGGCTTCAAGCCTCTCTACACTCTTTCTTTTCCCACTTCTTTCTCACCTACAGCTATCTTACCTTTTAAAACAAATAACCCAGTCATGCATAATCTGTACTAGAGCCTAACACCAGGGCACCATAAAACACCCCCCTTTCCCACTCATCAGGCTCGAGGCCAAATCCCCGAGTGAGACTGGCAGATTGACTTCACACACATGCCTCCTGTAAGAAAATATAAACTTTTCCTAGTTTGGGTTGATATTTTCCTGGGATGGGTCAAAACTTTTCCCACAACAGGAGAAAAAACCCAAGAAGTTGTTTTCAACCTTCTTCACCACACTATTCCTAGATTCGGTCTCCCCAGCTCTATTCAGAGTGACAACGGCCCAGCTCTCATTAGTCAGATCACCTCCCAAATCTCACAAACCCTAGGAATTCAGTGGTGTCTACATGTGCCTTACAGACCCCAGTCTACTTTCAGGGAAAGTAGAACAGATGAATAGCATCCTTAAACAGCATCTCACAAACTTAGTGCTCCAACACAAATAGGATTGGATTAAGATCCTCCCCATCGCCTTACTCTACATTCACTCTACCCCTCACAAACCCCTCTTTTATAGCCCTTTTGAAATAATGTATGGCAGAACTGTTATTGTCGGCCCTGGCCCTCCCCCAGGCTCTATCATAGGAAACTGTTTTCCTATCCTCCAGAAAAACTAGAGATGAATTTAGAAAAACAATCAATCGCCTTTCTTTTTCTTTTCTTTTTTTTTTTTGCAGTTTTGGCCGGGGCTGGGTTTGAACCCCCACCTCCAGCATATGGGGCCAGCGCCCTATTCCTTTGAGCCACAGGTGCTGCCCAATCAATCACCTTTTACTCCAACCCTCAGCAGAGAAGGTTGCAGACCAATTGGCAGGGCAACAAGTTCTCCTCAAATCTCCCTTGCACTGCAACACTTTATCTCCTCATTGGACAGGCCCTCATATGGTTCTCTAGAGCACCCCAGAGCTGTTCACCTTGTGAACCCCCCAGTTTGGATTCATGGATCCCAAATAAAACTGCATGCTACAGAAAAACTTCCAACACTGAAGAATTCTCACTGGGAAGTCGCGAGTACTGTTCCCTGCCACCTTAAACTCACCAGGATCCCTGAAGAATCCACTTCCTAATAAATGTGTAACATTCCTCCCCAATTTTTCCCTTTTCTCCATGACTTTTCTCAGGATGCCTGGCTACTCTCACATGTTCAAAGTTGGGACGACATCCTGGAAGCCTCCAAAGATCTGTGGCTACCGGGCACCTTCCGAGACTTTCTCCCTGAAGAAACCCAATTTTTCTTCTTCCTTCTTTTGTCCTTCTGGCTACCCCTCCTGTCGATTCTGGCCTTTCTTCCCTACCCACCAACCTCGACAGATGATAAAGTCACTAATTATAATCCTTCTTATTCTTCTTACAGATCAGCAATTCTCTGCCTCATCTCTCAATTTATTGACCAGATAGTCACCCGAAAACTGCTCCTATGCTTGCTTTACTGAATACCAACCAGCTCAGACTGAAAATCCAGAAGCGTTTCTGTAAATGTCACTCCCCTGCCCCCTCCCATTCTCTTTTTACGGACAGTCCACTCAGTCCTCTCTTCCCACAAGAAACAACCTGAGAGACACCATGCCCATCACCCGCCTCCTTATAATATATTAGGAAGATGAGAATGATAGAATCAGGTTACCAACCCACCCGGGAAGAATTCCTTTCCTGAGAAGCATGTCCCACACAAGAAATAGTGAATGGACCAATCCAGACCTCCCTAACCTTTTCCCACCTACCCGCCCAGGTAAAGCTATGGACAGACCAATCCTGGCAGCCCTAACCCTTTAAATCCCCGACCACCATAGCCCACATGTGGATTTCTCCCTAGTCAGGAATCTCACCCCACCTGCACCCCTGGTGGAATAAAAGCCACCTTGATTGCACAAACTGGATCTCCACCTTTCTTTCGTCTAGCACCTTGGAATGATTTTATCTTTGTGTCTGGAACCTTTCGGTACTGGCTTCTTCTGGTATTTTTCAGATGTTGTAAGTGTGTTATAAGGTCCTTTTTATTGCCTTTCACTGCAAAATTAAATTCAATTGTCTTTTTGCGTGTTGAAGAAAAAAAACTAAACCACATTAACAGAGGCCTAGAAGTCGGCTCCAGAGGGCAAAATGACTCCCCTACATGGCTTCTCTGGGCAACCAAGGAACCTACATGGAGAAGCCCCGGGTAACCCCCCAAGACAAGAATGGACCCTAGGCTATAGTTCAGTCTTCAAAGTAAAAAAGAAAAGAAAGAAAACCTTTAAAAATTAAGAAAGTCAAGGAAAACGACCCTAGGTATTTGATTTTTTCCATTCTATTGGTGTAAATGGGTAAGTTTAAAATAATTTCAGGTTTCTCTAAGACTTAGTTGTAACTAATTCTAATATGAAAGTTTCAAAGTGTCTTTCAAGCCTGATTTGTTATTGAGTTTAACTGTTGTTGCCTTCCTAACTTTGGGGGAAGAAAGGGAGGCTGGAAAACATAGCATTAAAGACCTGCTCATGACAGAAAGCCTATTTTCCTTTGTTACTGGAAATTTTTTAAAAGCTTGTAAAAATTATAAAGGGTTACACGTGCAAGCACCATGCTGGGAAGAGCTCATCTCCACTGTGATTGACAGGCATGTACTCAATGGCAGGGGCAGAACTTGCATCAGTTGGGACCAGGCTCATGCATACCTGATTTCTCAGGCTTTTACTTGCCAGCAAGTAATAAGCACAGGAGAGCCAGCAGGTACAAAGTGCTACACTGGTAATTGTGGCTAAATTCAGGCCATGCTCAGGGGCTGGGGAGGCCACATTCCTCAGGCGTTATTCCCCAAGCATTGGAAGAACTTTTCCTTTTGTTTGGCTGGAAGGCTTCTCAGGTTGATCAGAGGATGCTTTGACAACCCAGGAACACAGAGGGTGGGATTAATTAAAGTGCTGGATGTTTATTCTTTCTCACAGATGGGTAACATATGCTCTTGCCAAGAGAACACCCCACTGGGCTGTATTCTGAAGCACTGGGATATGTTTGATCCCCAGATACTGAAAAAAAGAATGTATGGTTTTCTTCTGCACCCAGGCCTGGCTTCAGTATCAACTCTCCAATGGTGAACAATGGCCACCAGAGGGTATTCTAAATTATGACACTATTTTTTCAATTAGATATTTTTTGTAAACAATAAGGGAAGTCGTCCAAAGTGTCCTATGTGCAAGCTTTATTTTTTCTCAAAGACAACCCTCCATCTGTGTAAAACCTGTCAGATAGATTCAGCTCTGCTGGCTGTAATAACTCCCCCAAATGACTGAGAGACACTGTCACCACCTAGTTCAAACCCCCATGTATGTCTCCTGTACCTTCCTCCATGCCTTTAGAAAACCCCAAGAAGGGGGGCGGCGCATGTGGCTCAGTGAGTAGGGCGCCGGCCCCATATACCGGAGGAGGCAGGTTCAAACCCTGCCCAAAACTGCAAATAAATAAATAAAGAGACAATTTCACCCCACAGAGGAATCTGATGCCACCCTTACTTAAAAAAAAAAAAAAAGAAAAGAAAACCCCAAGAAGGAATTTATTCCCAGATTTTCCTCTGTTCCTATTGGGACCCCCACCACCACCATCAGAAAGCAGCTGTATCCTTCTTTGTGTCCCTTGGTTGAGACTATGGGTGGTGAGGGGAAATGCATGAGTATTCACTCCATTTTCTCTGGCAGATTTAAAACAAATTAAGGTTGATTTAGGAAAACTTTCTGATGACCCAGGTAGGTACACGGACGATCTCCAAGGGTCAGGACAAAGCTTCAACCTCTCTTAGAGAGATGTAATGTTGCTACTTCTAGATCAAACTTTAACTTTAAAATGAGAAAAATGACTTGGCTAAAGTAGGCCAGAAAGTGGGGTGATTTGTGATTCATGTCTAATACTGATAGCAGGAAAGGAACAGATATCCCACAGGAAGACAGGCAGTTCCCTTTGAGGATCCCAAATTGGACCCTGAGAAACAAGGTGACTAGTGGCATAAAAAATTTCTAAAATGAACTGGCTTATTGTACCCTCAATGAATCCCCAACAATAAAAAATAATAATAATAATAATAATAATAAAAAGAAAAGAGAAAAAAAAATTTCTAAAATGTATCCTGGAAGGTTTACATTGATCCAAGAATTATTCTAAGTTGTCTACTATTTACCAGGAGCAAAATGAGAGTCCCTCGGCCTTTCTCAAGCAGCTCTGGGAGGCAATGAGAAAACACACTCAGTTGACACCTGACTCTTTAGAGGGCCAAATTGTTTCAAAAGATAAATTTATTATTCAAGCAGCTCAGACATTAGAAAAACACTCCAGAAATTGGCTCTAGTTCTCCATTACAACCTGGAGAACCTTATTAAAATGGATACAGCAGTCTTTTACATTCAAGATCAGGAGGAAGAGGACAAAAAAGAAAGAAAAGGATAAAAAAAGAATGACAAGCTTTGTGCCTGTAGCACAGTGGTTATGGCGCCAGCTGCATATACCCAGGCTGGCAGATTTGAACCCAGCCCAGGCCAGCTAAATGACAATGACAACAAAAATAGAGATGGACATTGTGGTGGGTTGCTGTAGTCCCAGCTACTTGGAAGCCTGAGTCAAGAAAATCGCTTAAGCCCAAGGGTTTAAGGTTGCTGTGAACTGTGACATCACAGCACTCTACAGAAGGTGACATAGTGAGACTGTCTCAAAAAATAAAAAATAAAAAAAGAATGACAGCTCTAGTAATGGCGCTCCAACAAATGGGCACCATTTAGGGGCAGGGGGAAGCCAGAGGAGCTAAGAACAAGTGCTTGCAATGTGGTCAGACTGGCCACTTCAGGACAGACTGACCCCAGCAGCACCACTGGCAGGGCAAGCCAATGCCCCTGTCCAGAATACAAAGGTAACCACTGGAGAGTAGCCTGTCCTCATAGGTGAAGGCTTCCAGGGACAGTGATCCCATCAGCCCCCAAACCAGACTGAGGGTGCCTGGGGAAGATTCTCATGGCTCCAGTTTGTGTCATCATCCCTCAAGTGCCCTTTGTTTACCTCATAGTGGAAGGCCAGGAGACAGAACTTCTTCGCAACATTGGAGCACTTTTTGTATACTTCTCTCTAACCCTGGTCTTCTATTCCCCAAATCTGTAACTATACAGAGGGTGTCTGGAAAGCCAGTTACCAAATTCTTCTCTCAGCTTTTAAGCTACAATTGGGATGACTGGCTGTTCTCTCACACCTTCCTAATCATGCCTGAAAGTCCTGCTCCCCTTCTGGGTGGGGACATACTAATTAAAGTGGGAAGAACCACTTATATGAGTATGTGACAAGAACCTGTACTACGCCTGCCCTTACTAGAGACAGAAATTAACCCAAAAATGTGGCCTACTAAGGGACAGGTGGGAAGAGCTAAATATGTGCAACAGGTCCAAATTAAGTTTAAAAATCCCACCATCTGGTATCTCAGGGTGGTTTTGATTTGCATTTCTCTAACAGATAGGGATGATGAGCATTTTTTCATATGTTTGTTAGCCATTTGTCTGTCTTCTTTACAGAAGGTTCTATTCATGTCTCTTGCCCATTGATATATGGGATTGTTGGCTTTTTTCACATGGATTAATTTGAGTTCTCTATAGATTCTAGTTATCAAGCTTTTGTCTGATTGAAAATATGCAAATATCCTTTCCCATTGTGTAGGTTGTCTCTTTGCTTTGGTTATTGTCTCCTCAGCTGTACAGAAGCTTTTCAGTTTAATGAAGTCCCATTTGTTTGTTTTTGTTGTTGTTGCAATTGTCATGGCAGTCTTCTTCATGAAGTCTTTCCCCAGGCCAATATCTTCCAGTGTTTTTCCTATGCTTTCTTTGAGGATTTTTATTGTTTCATGCCTTAAATTTAAGTCCTTTATCCATCTTGAATCAATTTCTATGAGTGGGGAAAGGTGTGGGTTCAGTTTCAGTCTTTTACATGTGGATATCCAGTTCTCCCAACACCATTTATTGAATAGGGAGTCTTTCCCCCAAGGTATGTTCTTGTTTGGTTTATCGAAGATTAGGTGGTTGTAAGATGTTAATTTCATTTCCTGGTTTTCAATTCGATTCCAAGTGTCTATGTCTCTGTTTATGTGCCAGTACCATGCTGTCTTGACTACTATGGCTTTGTAGTACAGACTAAAATCTGGTATGCTGGTGTCTCCAGCTTTATTTTTATTACTAAGAACTGCCTTAGCTATATGGGTTTTTTTCCAGTTCCGTACAAAACGCAGAATCATTTTCTCCAAATCTTGAAAGTACGATGTTGGTATTTTGATAGGAATGGCATTGAATAGCTAGATTGCTTTGGGAAGTATAGACATTTTAACAATGTTGATTCTTCCCATTCATGAGCATGGTATGTTCTTCCATTTGTTAATATCCTCTGCTATTTCCTTTCTGAGGATTTCATAGTTTTCTTTATAGAGGTCCTTCACCTCCTTTGTTAGGTATATTCCTAGGTATTTCATTTTCTTTGAAACTATGGTGAAGGGAGTTGTGTCCTTAATTAGCTTCTCATCTTGACTGTTACTGGTGTATACAAAGGCTACTGACTTGTGGACATTGATTTTATATCCTGAAACATTACTGTATTTTTTGCTGACTTCTAGGAGTCTTGTGGTCGAGTCTTTGGGGTTCTCTAAGTATAAGATCATGTCGTCAGCAAAGAGGGAGAGTTTGACCTCCTCTGCTCCCATTTGGATTCCCTTTATTTCCTTGTCTTGCCTAATTGTATTGGCTAGAACTTCCAGCACTATGTTGAATAGTAAAGGTGACAGAGGACAACCTTGTCTGGTTCCAGTTCTAAGAGGAAAAGCTTTCAGTTTTACTCCATTCAGTAAAATATTGGCTGTGGGTTTGTCATAGATAGCTTCAATCAGTTTTAGAAATGTGCCACCTATGCCTATACTCTTCAGTGTTCTAATTAGAAAAGGATGCTGGATTTTATCAAATGCTTTTTGTGCATCTATTGAGAGGATCATGTGATCTTTATTTTTGCCTCTGTTAATATGGTGGATAACGTTTATGGACTTGCGTATGTTAAACCAGCCTTCCATCCCCGGGATGAAGCCTACTTGATCATGATGAATGACTTTTTTGATGATAAGTTGTAATCTATTGGCTAGGATTTTGTTGAGAATTTTTCCATCTATATTCATGAGTGAGATTGGTCTGAAATTCTCCTTTTTGTTTGGGTCTTTTCCTGGTTTTGGTATCAGGATGATGTTTGCTTCATAGAATGTGTTGGGGAAGATTCCTTCTTCCTCAATTTTTTGGAATAATTTCTGCAGTACAGAAATACGCTCTTCCTTGAAGGTTTGATAGAATTCTGTGTGAAGCCATCTGGACCAGGGCATTTTTTGGTTGGAAGATTTTTTATTGTTTCTTTGATCTCAGTGCTTGAAATTGGTCTGTTCAGGAGATCTATTTCTTCCTGGCTTTGTCTAGGGAGACGGTGCGATTCCAAATATTGATCCATTTCCTTTACATTGTCAAATTTCTGGGCATACAGTTTCTGGTAGTATTCAGAGATGATCTCTTGTATCTCTGTGGGATCAGTTGTTATTTCCCCTTTATCATTTCTGATTGAGGTTATTAGAGATTTTACTTTTCTATTTCTCATTAGTCTGGCCAATGGTTTATCTATTTTATTTAGTTTTTCAAAAAACCAACTCCCTGTTTCATTAATTTTCTGAATGATTCTTTTGTTTTCAATTTCATTGATCTCTGATTTGATTTTGGATATTTCTTTTCTTCTACTGAGTTTAGGCTTCGATTGTTCTTCTTTTTCCAATTCCATAAGATGGCTTGTGAGATTGTTGACGCGCTCTCTTTCTGTTTTTCGAATGTAGGCATCTAAAGTGATAAATTTTCCTCTCAAAACTGCTTTTGCAGTATCCCACAGGTTTTGGTAGCTTGTGTCTTCATTGTTGTTATGCTCAAGGAAGTTAATGAATTCCTGTTTTATTTCCTCCTGGACCTATCTGTTATTCAACAGAAGATTGTTTAATTTCCATGCCTTTGTGTGGGGTCGAGTGTTTTTGTTAGAGTTGAGTTCCACCTTTAGTGCCTTATGATCTGAGAAGATACAAGGTAAAATTTCAATACTTTTGATTCTGTTGATATTTGTTTTGTGTCCCAGGATATGATCAATTTAGAGAATGTTCCATGGGGTGATGAGAAGAATGTATATTCTTTGTCTTTGGGATGGAGTGTTCTATATGCGTCTATCAAGCACAGTTGTTCTAGGGTCTCATTTAAATCTCTTATATCTTTGTTTAATTTCTGTTTAGAGGATCTGTCCAGCTCTGTAAGAGGAGTGTTAAAGTCCCCTGTCATTATGGTATTATCAGATATCATATTGCTCAGGCTGAGTAAGGTCTGTTTCAAGAATCTGGGAGCATTTAAATTGGGTGAATAAATATTTAGAATTGAAATGTCTTCTTGTTGTATTTTTCCCTTGACCAATATAAAGTGACCATCTTTGTCTTTTTTGACTTTAGTTGCTTTAAATCCACATGTATCTGAAAATAAGATTGCAAATCATCTTTTCTTCTGAATTGCATTTGCGTGAAAAATTGTCTTTCAACCCTTTTTTTTTTTTATTAAATCATAGCTGTGTACATTAGTATGATCATGGGGCACCATACACTTTGTTCATAGACCGTTTGACATATTTTCCTCACACTAGTTAACATAGCTTTTCTGGCATTTTCTTAGTTATTTTGCTAAGACCTTTACATTCCACATTCACTAAGATTCACATATACACTTGTAAGATGCACCACAGGTGTAATCCCATTAATCCCCCTCCCTCCACCTACCTCCCCCCTCCCTCCTCCTCCCTTTCCCCCTTCTCCCTATTCTTAGGTTGTAACTGGGTTATAGCTTTCATGTGAAGGTCCTACATTAGTTTCATAATAAGGGTGAGTACATTGGGTACTTTTTCTTCCATTCTTGAGATACTTTACTAAGATGAATATGTTCCAGCTCCATCCATGTAAACACAAAAGAGGTAAAGTCTCCATCTTTCTTTAAGGCTGCATAATATTCCATGGTGTACATATACCACTATTTATTAATCCATTTGTGGATCGATGGGCACTTGGGCTTCTTCCATGACTTAGCAATTATGAATAGGGCTGCAATAAATATTCTGATACAAATATTTTGTTGTGATGTGATTTTTGGTCTTCTGGGTATATGCCCAGTAGAGGGATTACAGGATTGAATGGCAAATCTGTTTTTAGATCTCTAAGTGTTCTCCATATTTCTTTCCAAAAGGAATGTATTAATTTGCATTCCCACCAGCAGTGCAAAAGTGTTCCCTTTTCTCTACATCTGCACCAACATCTCTGGTCTTGGGATTTTGTGATGTAGTCTAGTCTCACTGGAGTTAGATGATATCTCAAAGTAGTTTTGATTTGCATTTCTCTGATGATTAAAGATGATGAGCATTTTTTCATATATCTGAAGGCCGTGCGTCTCTCTTCTTCAGAGAAGTTTCTATTCAAGTCCCTTGCCCAGCCTGCGATGGGATCCCTTGTTCTTTTCTTGCTAATGCCTTTGAGTTCTCTGTGGATTCTGGTTATTAAACCTTTATCAGAGACATAACCTGCAAATATCTTTTCCCATTCTGAGGTCTGTTTGCTTGCTTTTACTTACTGTGTTCTTGGCTGTGCAGAAGCTTTTTAGTTTGACCAAGTCCCAGTAGTCTATTTTTGAAGCAGCTTCAATTGCCCGGGGGTGTCCTTCTCATAAAATACTTGCCCAACCCAATTTCTTCAAGGGTTTTCCCTGCACTCTCTTCTAGTATTTTTATAGTTTCATGTGTTAGGTTTAAATCTTTAATCCAGTGAGAGTCTATCTTGGTTAATGGTGAAAGGTGTGAGTCCAGTTTCAGTCTTCTACAGGTTGCCAGCCAGTTCACCCAGCACCATTTCTTAAATAGGGAATCTTTTCCCCATTGAATGTTTTTAATTGGCTTGTCAAAGATTAAATAACGGTAATTAGCTGGATTCATCTCTTGGTTCTCTATTCTGTTCCAGACACCTACTTCTCTGTTTTTGTGCCAGTACCATGCTATTTTGATCACTATCGATTTGTAGTATAGTCTGAGGTCTGGTAGTGTGATTCCACCTGCTTTGTTTTGATTTCTGAGTAATGTCTTGGCTATTTGAGGTTTTTTCTGATTCCATATAAAATGAAGTATTGTTTTTTCAAGATCCTTAAAGTATGACAGTGGACTTTAATGTTGATTGCGTTGAAATTATATATTGCTTTGCGTAATATGGACATTTTAACAATGTTGAATCTTCCCAACCATGAGCATGGTATATTTTTCCATTTGTTAACATTCTCAGCTATCTCTTTTCTTAGAGTTTCGTAGTTCTCTTTTTTTTTTTCATAGTTCTCTTTATATAGATCTTTCACGTCCTTTGTTAGATAAACTCCCAAATATTTCATCTTCTTTGGCACTACTGTGAATTGGATAGAGTCCTTAATTGTTTTTTCAATTTGACTATTGTTGGTAAAGGCTACCGATTTATGAATGTTGATTTTGTAACCTGAGACTGCTGTATTCCTTGATCACTCTAAGAGTTTTGTAGTAGAGTCCCTAGTGTTTTCCAGATAAACAACATATCATCTGCGAAGAGCGAAAGTTTGATCTCTTCTGACCCTATGTGGATACCCTTGATTGCCTTTTCTTCCCTAATTGTGCTGAGTAAAACTTCCATTACAATGTTAAAGAGCAATGGAGACAATGGGCAGCCTTGTCTGGTTCCTGATCTGAGTGGAAATGATTCCAATTTACCTCCATTCAATATGATATTGGCTGTGGATTTGCTGTAGATGGCCTCTATCAGTTTAAGAAATGTCACTTCTATACCAATTTTCTTAAGTGTTCTGATCATGAAGGGATGTTGGATGTTATCAAAAGCTTTGTCTGCATCAATTGAGAGAATCATATGGTCTTTGTTTTTTAATTTGTTTATGTGCTGAATTACATTTATAGATTTAAGTATTTTGAACCGGGCTTGAGACCCTGGGATAAAACCGACTTGGTCATGATGTATGATTTGTTTGATATGTTGCTGGATTCTGTTTGTTAGAATCTTGTGAATATTTTTTCATGTATATTCATTAGTGATATTGATCTATAATTTTCTTTTCTTGTTGGGTCTTTTCCTGGTTTGGGGATCAGGGTGATGTTTGCTTCATAGAACGTGTTGGGTAGTCTTCCTTCTTTTTCTACCTTTTGGAACAGGTTGAGTAATATAGGTACTAATTCCTCTTTAAAGGTTTGGTAGAATTCTGACGTAAAACCATCTAGTCCCGGGCTTTTCTTTTTGGGGAGATTTTGTACTGTTGATTTTATTTCCGAACTTGATATGGGCCTGTTCAACATTTCCACTTGATTCTGGTTAAGTTATGGAAGGTGACGTGCTTCCAAGTAACGGTCAATTTCCTTCAGATTTTCATATTTCTGAGAGTAAAGTTTCTTGTAATATTCATTAAGGATTTTTTGGATTTCTGAGGAGTCTGTTGTTATTTCATCTTTGTTATTGCTGATTGATGAGATTAGAGATTTTACTCTTTTTTTCCTAATTAGGTTAGCCAGAGGTTTATCTATTTTGTTGACCTTTTCAAAAAACAGGTTTTTGATTTATTGATCTGTTGTATTATTCTTTTGTTTTCAATTTCATTTAGTTCTGCTCTGATGTTGGTTATTTCTTTTCTTCTACTGGATTTGGGGTTGGAGTGTTCTTCCATTTCTAGTCACTTGAGATGTCCAATTAAGTTGCTTACTTTTCTCTTTCCATTCTCCTGAGGAAGGCTTGCAGTGCTACAAATTTCCTTCTTAGAACTGCCTTTGCTGTGTCCCAGAGGTTCTGATAGTTCATGTCTTCATTGTCGTTTTCTTCCAAAAATTTGGCAATTTCCTTATGATCTCATCTCTGACCCAGCTATCATTCAGCGTAAGGTTATTTTACTTCCATGTTTTTGTATGTGTATGCAGATTCCTGTTGTTACTCATCTCAAGTTTTATTCCCTGATGGTCCGAGAAGATGCATGGAATAATTTCTATTCCTTTAAATTTACTGAGGTTAGACTTGTGACCTAAGATGTGATCTATTTTGGAGTAAGTTCCATGGGCTGATGAAAAGTATGTGTATTCAGTTCTCTTGGGATGAAATATTCTGTAGATGTCTGCTAAATCTAAATACTGGATGGTTAGATTTAAATCTATAATTTCTTTACTCAACTTTTTGTTGGAGGATCGATCCATCACTGCCAAAGGAATGTAAAATCTCCGACTAATGGAGTTGGAGGAAATCAAGTTGCTCATGTCTGTTTGAGTTTCTCTTATAAATGGAGGTGCATTCTGGTTGGGTGCATAGATATTAATGATTGAAATCTCATCATATTGAGTCTTGCCCTTAACAAATATGAAGTGACCATTTTTGTCCTTCCTTACTTTTGTTGGTTTAAAGCCTATTGAATCCGCAAATAAAATTGCAACACCTGCTTTTTTCTGATTACCATTTGCCTGAAATATGGATGACTATCCTTTCACCCTGAGTCTGTATTTGTCTTTTAAGTTAAGATGTGACTCTTGTATGCAACAAATATCTGGCCTGAGTTTTTGTATCCAGTCAGCTAACCTATGTCTCTTTAGAGGGCAGTTTAAGCCATTCACATTAATGGAGAGTATTGATAAGTTTGGTGAAATTTTGGGTATTCAGTTTTTCAAAAGTCCAGTGGGCATTTTTAATCCTTTTGCCATTGTGGAAGTTGGAGTTTGATCCAAAGTTTCTGAGTGAATTTGCTTTTATAGTAGAGGATTGGGTTGGTTATTATGGAGGATAGGTCTGAGAATATCCTGAAGAGCTGGTTTGGTTATGGCAAATTTCTTCAGAATATGAATGTTATTAAAGTATTTAATTTCTCCATCATAAATGAAACTCAGTTAGGCTGGGTACAAGATCCGGGGTTGAAAGTTATTTTGCTTTAGGAGATTAAACGTTGATGACCACCCTCTTCTGGCTTGAAAAGTTTCAGCAGAGAGATCTGCAGTCATTCTAATGTTCTTCCCTTTGAAGGTAATAGTTTTATTTTGCCTGGCCACTTTGAGAATTTTCTCCTTCCTATTAACTTTAGTGAAGTTAATTATGATATGCCTGGGGGATGTCTTATTGGGGTTTAGTCGTGCTGGGGTTCTGAAGCTATCTGATATCTGAATTTCAGGTTCTCTAGGCATGTCTGGAAAATTCTCTTTCATAATTTCATGCAGAAGGGCCTCTGCGCCCAGCAAGGCCACTTCATCTGTTTCAGGAATTCCTATGAGTTGGATATTTGCCTCCTTCGAGTTATCCCAGAGCTCTCTGAGAGAATGATCCATTTTTGCTCTCCATTTCTCTTCCTCTTTGAGAGTTTGGGAGCGTTCAAAGGCTTTATCTTCAATGTCGGAAATCCTTTCTTCTGCTTGGTCCATTCTGTCACTAAGGGATTCTACTGTATTTTTCATACCTTTGAGGGTTGCAAATTCTTGCTGCAGTGTGTCTAAGTCTTTGGTGGTTTTGTCTTTAAATTCGTTAAATTCTTGAGACAGCTTTTGAATTTCTCCACGAATTCCTAGTTCCATTTTGTTAATCTTGTTTGCCATCCAAATTCTGCATTCGATTTCTGACATCTCAGCCAGTTGTTTGTGAATGGGATCTTCAATTACATCTGCAGTACCTTTCCTTGGGGGGGGTTGATCTATTCTGGTTATTCATGTTACCAGAGTTTTTCCGCTGATTCCACCCCATGATTGTTTTACTCCCTTTGATTTCTCCCCTGGTGTTTTTTTCGAGGACCTGTACAGTGCTGTGGCCTGAGAAACTGGGGTCCTGTTTGGTGTAGAGGGGCTAAGTGGTTCTGTCGTATTTTCAGCTGGTTTCTATTTGACCCTAGTGAAACAGTTACTCTGGGTTGAAGTCTCAGCTATGGAGAAATACCAGCAATTAAGTAACCCCACCCACCACAGGCAACAAATGGAAAAGGAAAATCAAACCTTCCTACAACCACACACCCAGAGCACCACCTGGATAGTCCCCAGGTGAGTGGCTCAGTTCAAAAGGTCCAAATCAATTGTCTCAGTCAGCAGCTGCCTCGGGTGGGAGAGTTCAAGAGGACCCTGGGAACTGGATCACAGGGGTCTGGTGACTGCTCTAATATGGCTTGCTCCAGTGCTGTGTGGAGTCAGGAAGAGCCACCCAGTAAATTGATCAGTCTGGGAAGATTGATGCCTCCTTCCCCACCTTGCAGCTCTGTCACACCCAGTCGCTGCTAGACCCGCATGGCTGTGACCCAGTCAGTTGTCTGCAGTAAGCAGATACTCCAGAGGTTTGCATCTGCCTAAGTCACAGGGTAGTCTGTGTCTGCTCATCTAGGCCGCTACTCTCTGTCTTTATCCAGCAGATAAAGTGTGGCCTGTCAACCTTGGGCACTTGATGAAGGCTGGAGGTGTTCACTCAGTTGCAGCCCCACCCTTAGTTTATGTTACTGGGTGAATGGAACAACCCTGTGGGAGTTTGTTTCTGACCCTGCTAGATTTTTCTGCAGAGGAGAGGCTGATTTGAGTTCCCAGAACCTGTGCCTCAGGCCCTGTCTTTACTCCTGCAGGTTTGTATTCACAGCCTGATCAGTTGTCAGCTGTAGCCTCTTGGCCTCCTTTGTATAGGCTGGTGATCCCCTGAAGGCCAGATGCGTCCTAGGCTCAGTAAAGTGGTCCTCTGGATCAGCCCCACCCTGGGAGATTCACAGCTCTGCGGGTGTGTTTTCTAGTCCCTGTGTTCCACCCAGATCAGTGCCGCCTCAGGCAAACCCTTTACTCACGGGGCCTGTGTTTCAGTCCCAGGTAAGTTCCATGCTGGTTGCCATCTGAGAAGATGCTCGGCCTCATCTGGTTGCCCAGGAAGACAGGAAGAGAGGCTATTGGATAACTGGGGGTGGGCCTTGTTATTGCTGAAGATGGCTGTTGCTCTGTACCTCGGGGCACCACCACTCCAGTGTACTTCCCTCTTAGCTGACCGTCATCTTCTCGCTCCTTTGCTACAGAGTCAGCACTGGCCAGCTGCAGTCCAGGTCATGTCTACACCTCTCGAGAGTTCACCCAAGAATCTGGACTCCTGGGGGGGCAGGACTCCAGATCACAGAGTGAGAGTGGAGGGGATTGCTAGGAGCTCAGAGTTGCAGGTCGTAACACCAAGCTCATTGAGACCAAATGAACAAATAAACAGACACAAAGGTTACCAGGCACACAGGCCCATAGATACAGAGACAGACGGAGACACATAGACATACAGGCAACACCCACGACAACAGCAATATAAGAACAACTGCAATAAAAATAGTGATAATATACAATAATTGAAAGAAAGGAAAAAAGATAGAGAAAAGTGGTGTTAGTAGAAATGTTAAAAGAGAAGAAAGAAGAAATTAAAAGTGGAAAACATAGAAATAAAAAATATATCTATATAAAAAGTAATAATAAAAAATTATCAAAATCTCCTCCACAAAAATGGTGAGGAAAAAACAGACAAAAACAAAACAAAACAAAAAACACGAAAACCAAAACCAAAACAAAACAAAACAAAAAAAAGGCACCAACTACAAAAATATTCTTGCGTGTAGAAATATACCTATATATATATCTATATGTCTGCTGTAGGGATCAACTTTCGTAGGAATATATTCATTCTGCAATATACTTTCTGGACACCAGGTGGCGCTGTGCGTGGTTCTGAGGCTTATAACTGATTTACAGTTTATACTGTTACCATGGTAACCACCATTTTGGAATTTCCGTAAAAGTTTGTCGCCTAAGAATTGTGTAACCTCCGCTGTTCTTTTCCAGACAGCACTTGCAACCGACCTTCCCACTCAGTGCAGATGTCCACGCTTCTTAAGTCTTTCCACTCTGTTCCCCAGCTCTCCTGAAAACTGGTGACTGCAATCGGCTGTAGGGGGAGTGGTGCTGAGTTCACACAGTTGCTGGCAGGTTTGCGGTTTTAGCTGCTGTAGCTGGTTCCCGGGGCTGAAGCCAAGTTCACGGCTTTAGCAGCTAAAGCCAGGTCCGCAGCTTCAGTAGCTTCGTGGCTTTAGCAGCTAAAGCTGGGTCCATGGCTTCAAGCCAGTTCCCGTGGTTGGAGCGTTCGGGGGACTTATTCTGAGTTTTATGGTTTGGAGTTTCCCTTTTGGATCGGCGCCCGCCAGTTTGCTGTGCAGTTTGAACCACCAGCCCCCTCCAACACTTGGGGGAAAGGTGCCCACCCTTTTGGGTAGTTCAAAATGTCGGTTTCCTGGGCAGAATCCCTTCCCTTCAATTGTCCAACAGATTGCCCAGCTCCCCGTGGTTTTGAGTGGCTCTCCTTTTGGATGCCTCCCTCAGTTCAGGAATAAATATTTGTCAATTGGGTTTTGTCAGCATTTACAAGCTGCTGACCTCTGTAGGGGAGGGGCTTGCTGGCCGGCACGGCCGAGCAGGGAAGGATCTCTACAACAGAGTCTGTGGTTTTAAATTACCCTTCATATATAGCAATCCGCCAGTTCGCTGGGCGTCTCTACCTGTCTGTCCATTCCAATAATCCACACACAGGGAAGGTCCAGACTGCCTTTCCTCTCACCTGATGGCTTGGGAGAGGTGGGCTACACATCCGTCCTGTCCACCATCATGCTCTGCCTCCGTCTTCCAACCTTTGACTCGGAGTTTTAATTTGTCTTTTGAAGCCAGGTGTATTTCTTGCAGACAGCAAATGGATGGCTTGTGTTTTTTAATCCAGTCAACCAATCTATGTCTCTTCATTGGGGAATTCAAGCCATTAACATTTATTGAAATAATTGATAACTGTGGTAGTATTCTATTCATCTTATTTTGTGAGAGTCCATTGCTTAGTTTTATCTTTTGCATCAGTGTGGAGGTTTGGTTCTGTCCTTTAATTTCTGAGTTCTTACTTTGCTGCTGATCCATTGTGGTGGTCAGTGTGCAGAACAGGTTGAAGTATTTCCTGTAGAGCTGGTCTTGTTGTAGCGAATTTCCTCAATGTTTGTATATCCGTAAATGATTTGATTTCTCCATCAATTTTGAAGCTTAGCTTAGCAGGGTACAGAATTCTGGGCTGGAAATTGTTCTGTTTAAGTAGATTAAAGGTAGATGACCATTGTCTTCTTGCTTGAAAAGTTTCATTAGAGAAGTCTGCGGTCACTCTGATGGATTTGCCCCTGTAGGTCAACTGGCACTTACTCCTGGCAGCTTGCAGAATCTTTTCTTTTGTCTTGACTTTGGACAGGTTCATCACACTGTGTCTTGGAGAAGCTCGGTTAGAGTTGAGGCGACCTGGGGTCCGATAGCCCTCTGAAAGCAGTGTGTCAGAATCTTTGGTGATATTTGGGAAATTTTCTTTTATAATATTCTCTAGTATGGCTTCCATTCCTCTGGGGCATTCTTCTTCCCCTTCTGGGATTCCTATAACTTGTATGTTGGAACGCTTCATAAAGTCCCATAATTCTGACAGTGAACGTTCTGCTTTCTCTCTCTTCTTTTCTGCCTCTTTTACTATCTGAGTTATCTCAAGAACTTTGTCTTCTACCTCTGAAATTCTTTCTTCCGCATGGTCTAACCTGTTGCTGGTACTTTCCATTGCATCTTTAAGTTCCCTAATTGACTGCTTCAGTTCCTTCAGCTCTGCTATATCCTTTCTATATTCTTCATAGCGTTCATCTCTTATTTGATTCTGTTTTTGAACTTCCTTTTGGTTATTTTCCACTTTATTAACAGTTTCCTTCATTGTTTCCATCATTTCTTTCATTGTCTTCATCATGTGTATTCTAAATTCCCTTTCTGCCATTCCTAACATTTCTTTATAGGTGGAATCCTCTGCAGTAGCTACCTCATGGTCCCTTGGTGGGGTTGTTCTGGACTGGTTCTTCATGTTGTCTGGAGTTTTCTGCTGATTCTTCCTCATGAGTGATTTCTTTTATCTGTTTCCTTGCCCTAATTTTCCTTTCACTTCCTCTTGGTCTTTAAGTTCTTGTGCCTGTGGACTAAGGTTTCGATGAGTCCTCTTGGAACAGGACCAGAAGGATGAGAAGGTTGAAGAGCAAGGAAGGGATGAAAGAAAGGAGGAACAGGCGAAAAGAAAAAAAAATAGAGAAAGGAGATGGGGTGGGTAAAAGGAATATTGACAAAAAGTAGAGAGGCACAGAAAGAGGGAGTCAGAGCAATATAGGTGTATAGTAGGGTACTTTGACACAACCATAAAAAAAAACCCACCTTCTGGGAGTTCCCAGTTGAGTGGTTCCCTTGAGGTCAGCAGCTCTTTGCTAACCTGATCAGACACAGTACCCCACCTCCACCAAGTAGAGAGGAAAGACAAAAATGCTATAAGTCAAACCAAAACAAGCAAACAGAAAACTTTATGGGATAAAATTGGGTGAAAAACCAAATAATAGTGGTAGAAACACTAGCAAAAATGAAGTTCTAGCTGTTGAAAAAGGCAGCAATGGGAAATTATAATTACACTAGAAAAATTGAGAAAGAAAAAATATCTGTACAGAAAATGTTGAAATTAAAAAACAACAACATCAACAACATCAAAATAAACCAAAAAAAAAAAAAACCAAAAACAAAGCAGTATGTATATGTTGTTGAATATTCTCTGGGCAACACGTGGTCTTCTGGGGTATGAGATGTTTATCACAGTTCTGATATGACTGGAGGCTGCTGATTTCTCAAACACCAGCAGGTAGACATCCTAAATCTCTCTTCAGCCCACTTAAAAGGCACTTTGAACTTGTAAACTTGCTGAGCAGAAGCTTTCCCAGGAAAGTGCTTGTCGCTGGAATCACTGCTAAAGTGGCTATCCACTTACCCAGTGTGCCAAAACTGGTCTCACTCTACCCCTGAGGGTTAGGGCTGCAAGGCGGCTAAGACCCCACCCTTAAGCTACTCAGTCACTAGGTTACCAGCTCCCACCCGATTCTAGCTCTGCAACCCTGAGGGTGGAGCTTGCTGGGGCAGATCACTCACAATGGCTCCCTGTGGCCCACAGCCAAACACTATTAGTTCCATCTGGCTCAGCGGCTCAGACTGGGGCCCTAGAAAATGGCCAAAGTTCTCCACACTCCCACTCAGGCTCTCCCCAAGGCAGTTCAATTGTGTGCCAAGTCCAAAGACACCTAAACAGTTCACAGGTAAGGCCTTTCCAGTTTGCAGTCTCACTGCTACTGAGCTTACAGTTGCGGGCAGGTTTAGACCCTTTGAACACACGCAACCACTTGCCGGTTTTCCACTGTTTTAGTCCTCCTCTTGGGGTCCAGAAGTCTCTCGCTGACTCCCTGTATCCTCACAGGGGTGATGATAGGCAGATCCCACCAGCCAGAATGCCTGGAGTCCTATCTCCCCAGACTCACAGTGCCCAGATGCAAGGAAGCTGTTACTCGGCCGCCATCTTGCTCTCCTCAGAAGGGAACACTTTTACACTGCTGGTGGAACTGCAAACTAGTACAACCTTTCTGGAAGGAAGTATGGAGAAACCTCAAAGCATTCAAACCAGACCTCCCATTTGATCCTGCAATCCCATTGCTGGGCATCTACTCAGAAGGGAAAATATCCTTTTATCATAAGGACACTTGTACTAGACTGTTTATTGCAGCTCAATTTACAATCATCAAAATGTGGAAACAGCCTAAATGTCCACCAACCCAGGAATGGATTAACAAGCTGTGGTATATGTATGCCATGGAATACTATTCAGCTATTAAAAAAATGGAGACTTTACATCTTTTGTATGAACTTGGATGGAAGTGGAAGACATTGTTCTTAGTAAAGCATCACAAGAATGGAGAAGCATGAATCCTATGTGCTCAATTTTGATATGAGGACAATTAATGACAATTAAGGTCATGGTGGGGGTGGGGGAAGGGGAAAGCAGGGAGAGAAAGAAGGAGGGAGGGGTGGGGAAAGTAAGGGCAGAGAGAGGGAAGGAGAGAGGGAGGGGAGTGGGGCCTTGGTGTGTGCCACACCTTTTGGGGGCAAGACAAAATTGCAAGAGGGACTTTACCTAACAAATGCAATCAGTGTAACCTGGCTTATTGTACCCTCAATGAATCCCCAACAATAATAAAAAAAAAAAAATCTCACAATCTATCCCAATCAGAAACAATATCCTCCAAAAGCAGAAGCTAAGAATGGGTTACTAACCATAATACAGAATCTAAAGCAAAAGAAATTATTAATACCCTACAATAGTCCATGTAACACTCCTATTTTAGGAGCACCAAAGGCAAACAAAACTTGGAGACTAGTCCAAGACCTCCACATTATAAATGAAGCAGTCATTCTTCTCCATTCTATAGTTCCCATCCGTATAGTTCTCAAATCACAGAAAAAGCTGCCTGTTTCACAGCCGTAGACTTAAAAGATGCCTTTTTCTGCATTTCTCTTCATGAGACTTCCCAATACCTTTTTGCTTTTGAAAACCCTGCTGACTCCAACACCAAGCTATATTTTTTCTTTATTTTTTCTTTTTTAAAGCAGCCTTATTGAGAGATAATTCACATATCATACAATTCATCCTTTTAAAGAGTATAATTCTATAGTTTCTAGAATATTCACAAAGTTGTGCAACCATCACCACCATTTAATTTTGGAACATTTTCTTTCTTTTTTTTTCTTTTCTTTCTTCTTTATTTATTTGAAATTTATTTATTTGTTTAATTTTTTTATTGTTAAGAATTCATTGAGGGTATAGAGAACCAGGTTACACTGATTGCATTTGTTAAGTAAAGTTCCTCTTATAATTGTGTGCCACCTCCAAGAGGTGTGTCACACACCGTGACCTCACACCCACCTCCCACCTTCCCTCTCTCCACTCCTCCATTCCCCCACCCCTCCCACTGTGTATAAGGTCATCAATTGTCCTCATATCAGAATTGAGTACATTGGATTCTTGCTTCTCCATTCTTGTGATGCTTTACTAAGAAGAATGCGTTTCAACTCCATCCAGGTTAATGCAAAAAATGTAAAGTCTCCATCTTTTTTAGTGACTGAATAGTATTCCATAGTGTACATATATCACAGCTTGTTAATCCATTCCTGGATTGGTGGGCATTCAGGTTGTTTCCACAGGTCGGCAATTGTAAATTGAGCTGCAATAAACAGTCTAGTGCAAATGTCCTTGTGGTAAAAGGATTTTTTTCTTCTGGGTAGATGCCTAGTAATGGGATTGCAGGATCAAATGGGAGGTCTAGGTTGAGTTCTTCGAGGGTTCTCCATACTTCCTCCCAAAAAGGTTGTATTACTTTGCAGTCCCACCAGCAGTACAAAAGTGTTCCCTTTCATGGATGTGAATACATGCCATCATCTGCAGCTTTGGGATTTTATGATGTGGGCCGTTCTCGTTGGGGTTAGGTGATATCTTAGGGTGGCTTTGATTTGCATTTCTCTGATAATTGGGGATGATGAGCATTTTTTCATATGTTTGTTAGCCATTCATCTATCTTCTTTAGAGAAGATTCTATTCATCTGTCTTGCCCATTGATATAAGGGCTCGTTAGCTTTTTTCATGTTGATTAATTTGAGTTCTCTGTAAATCCTAATTATCAAGATTTTGTCTGATTCATAATATACAAACATAATTTCCCATTCTGATGGTTGTCTATTTGCTTTGGCTGTTGTCTCTTTAGCCAAACAGAAGCTATTCAGTTTAATTAAGTCCCATTTGTTTATTTTTGTTATTCTTGCAATTGCCATGGAAGTCTTCTTCACAAAGTTCTTCCCCAGGCCAGTATCTTCAAGTGTTTTTCTCACACTTCCTTTGAGGATTTTTATTGTTTCATGCCTTATATTTACATCTTTTATCAATCTTGAATCAATTTTATGAGTGGAGAAAAGTGCGGATCCAGTTTCAGTCTTATACATATGGATATCCAGTTCTCCCACCACCATTTATTGAATAGGGATTCTTTCCCCTAGTGTATGTTCTTGTTTGGTTTATCAAAGACCAGGTGGCTGTAGATGTTAATTTCATCTCATGGTTTTCTATTTGGTTCCAGATGCCTATGTCTCTATTTTTGTGCCAATAACATGCTGTTCTGATCACTATGGCCTTGTAGTACAGCCTAAAGTCTGGTAGGCTAATGCCCTGAGCTTTGTTTTTATTACTAAGAATTGCCTTAGCTATACTGGGTTTCTTCTGGTTCCATACAAAACGAAGAATTATTTTTTCCAAATCTTGAAAGTATGATGTTCGTATTTTACTGGGGATTGCATTGAATCTGTAGACTAATTTGGGAAGTATAGACATTTTGACAATGTTGATTTTTCCAAGCCATGACCATGGTATATTCTTCCATTTTTTAATATCCTCTACTATTTCTTTTCTCAGGGTTTTGTAATTTTCTTTATGAAGATCCTTCACCTCTTTGGTTAGGTATATTTCCAGGTATTTCACTTTCCTCGAGGCTACTGTGACGGGAATTCTGTCCTTGTTTTCTCAGCTTGGTTGTAATTAGCATATACAAAGGCTTCTGATTTGTAGATATTGATTTTATCTCCTGAGACAACTGTATTTTTTGATCACTTCTTGGACTGTTGAGTCTTTGGTGTTCTTTAAGTATAAGATTGTATTGTTGGCAAAGAGGGAGAGTTTGACCTCCTCTGCCCACATTTGGATGCCCTTTATTTCCTTGTCTTGCCTGACTGTATTAGCTAGAACTTCCAGCATTACGTTGAATAGTAGTGGTGATAGAGGACAGCCTTGTCTGGTTTCAGTTCCAAATGGAAAAGCTTTCCATTCAGTATATTAGCTATATTGTCATAGATGGCTTCAATCAGTTTTAAAAATGTGCCACTTATGCCTATTTTCTTCAGAGATCTAATTAGAAAAGGATGTGAAATTTTACCTGCCTTTTCTGCATCTATTGAGAGAATCATATGGTCTTTGTTTTTGCTTCTTTGATATGGTAAATTACATTTATGAACTTTTGTATGTTAAACCAGCCTTGCATTTCTGGGATGAAACCTACTTGATAGAGATGAATATTTTTTTTTTTTTACAGTATAGCTGTAATCTATTCACTAAGATTTTATTGAGAATTTTTGCATCTGTAGTCCTTAGTGAAATTTGTCTGAAGTTCTCATTTTTAGGGGTCTTTTCCCTAAAAGAAAATTTATGTTGGGTCTTTTCCTGGTGTTAGTATCAGGATAATATTTGCTTCATAGAATGTGTTGGGGAAGATTTCTTCCTTCTCAATATTTTGAAATAATTTCTGCCATATGTATATAAGCTCTTCTTTGAAGGTATGATAGAATTCTGGTGTGAAATCATCTGGACCAGGGCTTTTTTCGTTGGTGATTTCGTTCGTAGATTTTTATTTATTTATTTATTTATTTTAATCTCAGTTCTTGAAATTGGTCTGTTCAAGAGATCTATTTCTTCTTGATTAAGTCTAGGAAGAGGGTGTGATTCCAGATATTGATCCATTTCCTCCACATTGTTACATTTCTGGGCATAGAGTTTCTTGTAGTACTCAGATATGATTCCTTGTATTGCTGTGGCATCTGTTGCTATTTTTCCTTTATCCTTTCTGATTAAGGTTGAGATTTTACTTTTCTGTTTCTACTTAATTTGGTCAAAGATTTATTGATTTTATTTACTTTTTTAAAAAACCAACTTTTTGTTTTGTTAATTTTCTGAATGATTCTTTTGTTTTCAATTTTATTAATCTCCAATTTAATTTTGGTTATTTCTTTTCTTCTGTTGGGTTTGGGATTAGATTGTTCTTCTTTTTCCAGTTATATAAGATAGTTCATACATTTGTTGATGTACTCTGTTTTTTGAATGTAGGCATCTATTGCTATAAATTTCCCTCTTAAGACTGTTTTTGCTGTATCCCACAAGTTTCGGAAACTTGCATTTTCATCATTTGCTTTTCCTTTTTTATCTTTTCCTGAACCCAACTATCATTCAGCATAAGGTTGTTTAATTTCCACGTCTTTATGTGCAGATGAACGTTTTTGTTAGAGTTGAGATCTACCTTTATTACCTTGTAGTCCAAAAAGATACAAGGCGTAATTTCTATTCTTTTAATTTTGCTGAGGTTTAATTTGTATCCTAGGATGTGGTTGATTTTGGAGTATGTACTGTGGGCTAATGAGAAGAATGTATATTCCTTAGCTTGGGATAGTGTGTTCTGCATATGTCTATTAGTCCCATTTGTTCTACGGTCATATTTAAGTCCTTTGTACCTTTGTTCAGTTTCTGTTTGGAGGACCTGTCCAGTTCTGTCAGAGGGGGGTTAAAGTCCCTGTCTATTATGCTGTTATGGAATATCATATTGCTCTGACCCATCAAGGTCTGTTTCATAAGTCTGGGAGCATTTAAATTGGGTACATAAATATTTAAAATTGAAATATCTTCTTGTTGAATTATTCCTTTGACTAGTAAAGTGTCCATCCTTGTCTTTTTTAACTTTAGATGCTTAAAATCCACTTGTATCAGAAAATAAGATTGAAACCCTTCCTTTCTTCTGATTTGCCTTTGCTTGAAACACTGTTTTCGATCCTTTAATCTTGAATCTTAATTTGTCCTTCAAGGCTAGATGTGTTTCCTGGAGACAGCATATGAATGGCTTATTTTTTTTTATCCAGTCAGCCAGTCTGCCTCTTCAGTGGTGAGTTCAGTCCATTGACATTTATTGAGAGAATTGGTAAGTGTGGTGGAGTTCTATTCATCTTATTTTGTGAAAGTCCATTGTGTAGCTTTATCCTTTGGGCCATTGTGGAAGCTATTTTTACCTTTATCTTCTGAGTGTTTACTTTTTTGGTGGTCCATTGTGATGGTCAGTGTTGATAATAGGTCTACGTATTTCCTGTAGAGCTGGTCCTGTTGTGGCAAATTTCCTCAATACTTGTATATCCACAAAAGATTTGATTTCTTTGTCAATTTTGAAGCTTGGTTTAGCAGGGTACAGAATTCTGGGCTGAATATTGTTTTAAGAATGTTAAAGATGGATGACCATGCTCTTCTGGCTTGGAAGGTTTCAGTTAAAAGGCTGCTGTCATACTAATAGGTCTGAATCTGTAGGTCAGTTGGCACTTACTCCTGGCTGCTTGCAGAATTTTTTCTTTCGTCTTGACTTTGGACAGGTTTATTACAATGTGTCTTGGAGAAGCTCTGTTTGAGTTGAGCTGACTCGGGGTTCAATATTCATCTGAAAGGAGTGTGTTGGGGTCTTTAGTAATACTTGGGAAGTTTTCATTTATGATAGTAGGGCTTCTATTCCTTTGGGACAATCTTTTTCTCCTTCAAAATCCCTATTATTCATATATTTGAAAACTTCATCAAGTCTCAAAGTTCTCTAAGCACCTGTTCTGCTTTTTCTCTCTTCTTTTCTGCTCTTCAGCTACCTGGGTTAACTCAAAACCTTTATCCTCCAGCTCTCAGGTTCTTTCTTCTCCATGGTCTAACCTATTTTAGACCTTATCCATGGTCTAAAGTATTTTTGATACTTTTGACTGCATTCCCTGATTGTCTTCTTCATTTCCTTAAGCTCTGCCATATCCTTTCTACATTCTATATATCTCACGTCTGAATTTTGATTGTCTTTCCATTTTCTTATCCATTCCTTTTATTGTCTTTATCATCTATATTTTACATTCCCTTTCTGTCAAGTCCATTAATTCTTTATAGAGGGAGTCTTCTGCAGTAGCTGCATCATGGTCCTTGGGGGAGTTCCTCTGTTTTGGTTTTAGGTGTTGCCTGAATTGTTCTGTTGGTACCTCCTCATGTGTTTTTTCTTGTTGTTCACCTCCTTGCCCTCCTTTTTCCTTCTCACTGCCTCTTTTGTTTCAAACAGAAGTCCTTGCTCTTGATGACAGTATGTTGCAATGTGTTGCTGTGACACCTGGTGGCACTGTGGGGTTTTTGGAGACAAAAAGCTCATCTGGCAACCCCTATGTTGCTTATTCCAAACTTAGTTGCCTTCAGTGATCACCTCACCTAATTGTTACCTCAGCATTCATACCCTGCCAGGGTTGGGATCTTAAAACTCATAAGAATCGGGGCGGTGCCTGTGGCTCAAGGAGTAGGGTGCCGGGCGGCGCCTGTGGCTCAAAGGGATAGGGCGCCAGTCCCATATGCTGGAGGTGGTGGGTTCAAACCCAGCCTCAGCCAAAAACCACAAAAAAAAAAAAAAGGAGTAGGGCACCAGTCCCATATGCTGGAGGTGGTGGGTTCAAACCTAGCCCCAGCCAAAAACAAAAACAAAAAAAAAAACTCATAAGAATCTTTCAGGGGCAGGTCTCACAGAGCCCCCTGACTCCAGTTTCTGAAGGGTGCAGGAGTCCCTCAGCCTGTCCTAAGAGTGGAATTATGATCTCAGCAGGCAGAAGTAAGACAGCCATGCTTTAGGCTCCTGCTAAGACTTTCTCATGACTTTATCACAATGTCAGATCCCTAGCCACTGAGATCTTCTCAGTATGGCTGCCTTGCCACTCACCAAACCTATGACAAGTCAACTCAAACTGGCATTCGAATTTGGTTGCTGTATACTGTTCAGGTCCGCCCAGTCTTCCACACTTTCCACACAATGCCCAGCTTCTCCCAACAACTATAAACTTCAGAAAGGCTTCCTCCTGTCTGGAACCTCTGTGGGCAGGCAGCCAATCCTAGCCTATTCCAATCACCTTCCTAATTTATCAGATTTCCACTGCTTCAGATCATATGCTGTATGCAGCTCACCATCTCCTTGCTCTGCTCACTGAGCTATGACTCTGGGTAAGGTCCCCACACCACGTATGGCTGGGTTCTCTCTTTTCTCCAGGCATACTAGGAGAGCTCATCTGATGCCATCTTGCTTTGCCCCCAATTAAATTAGTTTTGAAAGAAGTTCAAAGCATAGTTACATATGAAAATTAAAACCTCTTTAAATTGGTTATCTGAGTATATTGTTACAATAAATAAACATGTTAGAGTTATGATAACTAAATAGCAGCTTAGTTTAAAATGGGTGGGGTGTAGCTTTGAAAAATAAAGTTTCAGGGGTTCAGGGGAAGATGGCTGACTGGAGAGGGAGAGATAATGGCCAGAAAGAACCTAATAAAGCTGAAGGTTGAGGTCAGGAGCTGCACTGACAAAGAAAATGGATAACTGAACATCATCCCTGTTGAGGCAAGCTGTGACTCCAAGGAAACAAATTTCAGGTACAAAACCCATCCCAAAGAGAACAAGAGTCTATCTCCTCCCCAAGAGAGTGGCTTGCTGTGTGATCTCTACAAGTGGGCAATGAACAGAAGACCTCTTGTCTCACCCCACATGAGAGAGTTGCTGAAGGCTGAGACTCCTTCTCCAGAAAGATCCCGCTGTGAGCCTGGGCATTCTCTTGCCTGGCATAAAAGTTGAATATTTTTCCTGCCATTCTGAACTCCCAGTCCACCCTTTCCCCCTTGCCTGGCATTCTGGGAGCCCACCCCTTGCAGAGCCCACTTCCTTGCTAGGGCTGGGCATTGCATAGGCTGCAGTAGCACAGCTATGCTGAGACTGTGACTCAAGTAAAAGTGGAGAAAGGTGCAAGGGGGAGGGTGACCTTCCCAGTGCCATGAAAGTGCATATCAGCAGCAAGCAGAGGTGCAGGAAGCCACGGCAGCAGGTAGAGGTACCTGTCACACAGCAGCAGCAGTAGTAGAGCAATCCTGCCAGGGTCAAATTTTGGAGAGACAGTTTCCCAATTCTGTGAACTGCAGGAGTAACATAGAAGTAGTGCAGCTGGGGCAGAGCGTGGTCTCTGAGAGAAAAAAATATTCACTGCATTGTTAACCCCTGGCTTGGAACAAACTCAGGTGGAACACTCCCCAGTTTCCATTGAGCACCAGAGGGAGTCAGGCTTCAACTCTCCCTGATGGCTGGTGGCAGAATGTGGCAACCTGGCCAAGGAGGTATTGACTCCCCTTTTTTGGTGGTCCATTGTGGTGGTCAGTGTTGGCTTAGGCAGGTGCAAATCCCTGGTGCATTTGCTCATTGGAGAGAACTGGGCCACAACTCCATGGGCCTACCAGTGATTTGGCGTGGTGAGGTGCAAGGTGGGGAAGGAGGTGCCAACTCCCCTGGACTAACTCTTTTGCTGTGTGGGCTTTTCTGACTCCACTGAGCACTGGAGCAAGTCACACTTGAGCTACCAGTGGACCCCTGCTGTTTGGTTGCTGGAGACTTTTTTTTTTTTTTGTAGAGACAGAGTCTCACTTTATGGCCCTCAGTAGAGTGCCATGGCCTCACACAGCTCACAGCAACCTCCAACTCCTGGGCTTAAGCGATTCTCTTGCCTCAGCCTCCCGAGTAGCTGGGACTACAGGCGCCCGCCACAACGCCCGGCTATTTTTTGGTTGCAGTTTGGCCGGGGCCGGGTTTGAACCCGCCACCCTCGGTATATGGGGCCGGCGCCTTACTGACTGAGCCACAGGCGCCGCCCGGTTGCTGGAGACTTTTTGAACTCTCCCACTTGAACAGTGATTAGGCTGCCTGGGACAATTGGTATGGAACTCTTTTTTTTTTGTTGTTGTTGTTGTTGTTGCAGTTTGGCCAGGACTGGACTTGAACCCGCCACTCTCAGCATATGGGACCAGCGCCCTACTCACTGAGCCACAGGTGCCGCCCAGTTTGGAACTCTTGACCAGGGCCAGCCAACCGGGAACCCTCCAAGTTTAAGCCCTGATTGTGTTATAATGGGAGGGACTGATTCTCCTCTTCCAGTTTTCACCGGTGGGGGAGGGGGTGTCTTAGTTGCTTGTACTTCTCCCCAGCTGAGATTTCAGCCCAAAGCCACCAATTTACTAAGATTGGATAGAGGTTGGCTGAATACAAGACAGAGCCACCTAGCCCCATCACACCAATCAGGTCCCCTGAGTCTCAGGTTGCAGGACTGAAAGGGACCTTTTATAAAGCTGTAGGGGAAAAGTCACAGTCACCAGTCCCAGCTCTTTAGTAAAGGACTGGTTAACTACAACTCCTGAAGCCCTCAATCCGATCACACCCTACCAGCTTCATTAGCCAAACTGTGAAAAATAATCATGGGGCAGAATCAGTGGAAAAATTCTGGCAACATGAATAATTAGAGTAGATCAACTCCCACAGGGAATGACAAAGGAGACACAACAGAAGATGCCATTCATAAACAAATAACTGAAATGTTAGAAATAGAATTCAGAATATGGATGGCAAATAAGATTAATAGAATGGCTCCTTGGAACCATGTCAGGAACTGTGACCTAGGAACCATGCCAGTCAGCTCAAGGACACCAGGAATAAGCCCCCTGTGAACCACACTAGATGGCCTGTCTGTAATCTCTGTATGTATAAGAAGACGGTTGAAGAACATTCCCAGAGAAAAACTAATCTGCAAAGATTGGAAGAAGTATCTATTTTGTCAAATGCATAGATATCAATGCATAGCCACAGTGGATCAAGAACAATGAAGACAACATGAATTGACCAAAGGACAAAATAAAGCATCAGATCCTGATCCTAAAGAAATAGAGTTACATAAACTACCAGACAAAGAATTCAAAAGAATTCTTGTTAGGACTTTTAGCAAACACTAAGAAAATGCAGAGAAATAGTTCAATGAAAAGAGAAAAACAATATATGACTAGATGAGAAATTGAAATTATACTTAAAAAATCAAATAGAAATTTTGAAGATGAAAAATATATGAATAAAATAATGTAAAAAGTATAATGTATGCAATTATTTTAGCCTTATAAAGAAAAATAATGCATTCCAGGAAAAATATGAGATGGTAAATAATTTTTTCATCCATTTTTACACTTTTTTGCACCTTGAATATATTGTTCAAGTCTTGGTACCTGGGAGATAGCGTTGTTGTTTATAGAAATGCATTAATTAAGAAGAGATTTGGAACAAGATCATGTATTTAATTTTCAATATGTTGGGTTTTAGAGAACATTAATTCATCCAATGTGAAATTTCCAAGCATAATGTGTACTTAATATCATAAAAATGACTAAGATTGAAAATGTTGTTTTGTTTTAGAAGTCATGCACAGAGACATCATTGAAGATGAAGAACAAAATTTCAACACAGAGAGGGCCAAGAGGATACTCTCTTGAAATTCTTACTGATAAGAATAAAGAAGGCATATAAATAGGCAAAAAAAATGAGAGAGAGATGAGATAATTCTGTGGTATCCCCTACTCTGTATGTTTGTGGTACATGCTGTTTCACTGAACCAAAATTCTTTATATTAAACCCACAGATTGTCATCTTATAACATCAGATTAACTGGGATAAGCAATTTAATAAAAAGAATATCAGAAGTGTCTATCAGAAGCAGACTTCAACAGCTTGTTATAAGTTGTTATAACAACTAAATTTGGGAAATTAAGGCCTGCCCATTTAGGGATATAGCAAATAATATATCCCAATTAGTATAAATAGTCTCATGGTTTGCATGCATGTGTCCCTCCAAATTTTATACATTTAAACCTAAACCTTAAGGGGGTGGTATTAAGAGATGGGGCATTTTGAGACGTTATTAAGTCATGAAGGCTGTACCTGCATAAATGGAATTAATTCTCATATAAAACAGCCTTCAGAAATTGTCTGGTACTTTAAAAAAAAAAAGATTAATAGAATGGAAGTAAAGTTGGAATTAGAAATTTAGGGAGTAGTTCAAAAGGTGTCTCAAGATATCAATGAATTCAAACACAAAATCTCCAAGGATTTGGACATAAAGCAAAAAGAAATTGCAGATCTTAAAGAAATGAGAAAGGTATTTAAAGAACTTCATAATACCGTAGAATCTCTCAGTAATAGAGTGGAGCAGGCAGAAGAAAATATCTCTGAAGTTGAAGAGAAAGCTTTTGAATGCTCCCAAATGCTCAGAGAGGAAGAGAAGTGGAGAGCAAAAACGGATGACTCCCTGAGAGAGTTGTGGGTCCACTTCAAAAGAGCAAACATTTGCCCTATAGGAACTCCTGAAGGAGAAGAAGACGGTCCTAAAGGTACAAATGTTCTACTCCAAGATATAATGGAGGAGAATTCCTGAAGTGTGGCAAGAGATACACAAATTCAGATAGCAGACAGTTTCAGAACCCCAGCATGACTCAATTCAAATAAAGCATCTCCTAGACACATTGTAATTAACTTTGCCAAAGTTAACTTTCTCCAGAAGGAGAAAATTCTGCAAGCAGACAGAGATAGGAAACGTATAACCCACAAGGGGAAGAATATTAGAATGACTGCAGATCTCTCTGCTGAAACTTTTCTTTTATTAATTTATTTCTTTTTAATTAAATCATAGTGTGTACATTAATGCAATCATGGGACACCATAAACTGGTTTTATTGACCATTTGACATATTTTATCACACTGGTTAACATAGCCTTCCTAGCATTTTTTTAGTTATTGTGTTAAGACATTTATATTCTACATTTACTAAGTTTCACATGTACCCTCGTAAGATGCACCGTAGGTGTAATCCCACCAATCACCCTCCCTCTGCCTATCCTCCCCCCTCCCTCCCTTGCCTCTCCCCCTTCCCCATATTTTTAGGTTATAACTGGTTTATAGCTTTCATATGAATGCCATAAATTAGTTTCATAGTAGGGCTGAGTACATTGGATACTTTTTCTTCCATTCTTGAAATAGTTTACTAAGAAGAATATGTTCCAGCTCCATCCATGTAAACATGAAAGAGGTAAAGTCTCCATCTTTCTTTAAGGCTGCATAGTATTCGATGGTGCACATACACCATAATTTATTAATTCATTCGTGGAGCAATGGGTGCTTGAACTTTTTCCATGACTTAGCAATTATGAATTGGGCTGCAACAAACATTCTGGTACAAATATCTTTGTTATAATGTGATTGTAGGTCTTCTCGGTATATACCTAGTAGAGGAATTATAGGATTGAATGGCAGATCCATTTTTAGATCTCTAAGTGTTCTCCAAACATCTTTCCAAAAGGAAAGTATTAATTTGCATTCCCACCAGCAGTGTAGAAGTGTTCCCTTTTCTCCACATCCATGCCAACATCTCTGGTCTTGGGATTTTGTGATATGGGCTAATCTTACTGGAGTTAGATGATATCTCAAAGTAGTTTTGATTTGCATTTCTCTGGTGATTAAAGATGATGAGCATTTTTTCATATGTCTGAAGGCCATGCGCCTGTCTTTTTTTTTTTTTTTTTGGCCGGGGCTGGGTTTGAACCCGCCACCTCTGGCATATGGGACCGGCGCCCTACTCCCTGAGCCACAGGCACCGCCTGCGCCTGTCTTTTTCAGAGAAGTTTCTCTTCAAGTCCCTTGCCCAACCTGCGATGGGATCACTCGTTCTTTTCTTGCTTATACATTTAAGTTCTCTGTGGATTCTGATTGGATAGTCCTCAGGCAATTGGCTCAGTTCAAAAGATCCAAATCAATTGTCTCAGTCAGCACCTGTCTCAGGTCAAAGAGTTTAAAAGGTCTCTGGCAACTAGATCACAGGGATCTGCTGACAACTCAAATATGACTTGCTCTAGTGCTCTGTGAGGTCAGAAGGAACCCCCCCTCCCCCAGCAAATAGATTAGTCTGGGAAGGTTGATGCCTCCTTCCGCATCTTGCACCTCTGTCACACCCAGTCACTGATAACTCCACAGGGCTGTGACCCAGTTGCCTCCAATGAGCAGATATTCCAGGGGGTTGCACCTGCCTGAATCACAAGGAAATCTATGTATCATGAGCCAGGCCACTGCTCTCTGCCACTATCCGGCAGGGGGAGGTGGGGCTTGATGGAGGCTGGGGGTGTTCACTCAGTTCCAGCCCCACCCCTGATTGGTGTTACTGACAGAACAGAACAACTTTGCGGTATTTGTTTCTTTCCTGGCTAAATTCCCCTGCAGAAGACAAGCTGTTTTGAGTTCACAGAACCTGTACCTCAGCAAATTTAAAAAAATGAAAATTCTTCCATGTATTTTCTTGGACTATCACAGAATAAAAGTTGAACTCAAGAACAAGAATCTTCATACTCAAACAAAGTCATGGAAACTAAATAACCTTATGATGAATGACAAAGTCATAGATGAGATTAAAAAAGAAATCACCAAATTTTTGGAACAAAATGACAGTGAAGACGTGAATTATCAAAACCTGTGGGTTGCTATCAAGGCAATCCTCAGAGGGAAATTTGTAGTGTTGCAAGCCTTCCTCAGGAGAATGGAAAGAGAGGAAGTCAACAACTTAATGGGTCATCTCAAGCAACTAGAAAAGGAAGAATATTTCGATTCAAACCCAGCAGAAGAAAAGAAATAACCAAAATTAGAGCATAATTAAATGAAATTAAAAAGAAAAGAATTATTCAGAAGATCAACGAATCAAAAAGTTGGTTTTTTGAAAAGATTAACAAAATTGATAAACCTTTGGTAACCTAACCAGAAACAGAAAAGTAAAATCCCTAATATCATCAATCACAAACAATAAAGGAGAAATAACAACAGACACCTCAGAAATTCAAAAAATCTTTAATGACTACTACAAAAAAAACTCTATTCTCGGAAATATGAAAATCTGGAAGAAATAGACCAATACCTGAAAGCATGCCACCTTCCTAGACTCAGCCAAAAAGAATCAGAAATGTTGACTAGACCTATATCAAGCACTGAAATAGCATCAACTATATGAAATCTCTCAAAATAGAAAAGCCTGGGTCCAGATGGCTTTACATCAGAATTCTACTAAACCTTTAAAGAGGAACAAGTACCTATATTACATAACCTTTTCCAAACTGTAGAAAAAAAGAATACTTCCCAACACATTCTATGAAGCAAATATCGTCCTGATCCCCAAACCAGGTAAAGATACAAAAGATTAGAAAGAAAATTATAGACCAAAATCATTAATAAATATTGATGCAAAGATATTCAATAAGATCCTAGCAAACAGAATTCAAAAGCACATCAAACAAATTATACACCATGATAAAGTTGGTTTTATCCTAGGGTTACAGGGCTGGTTCAAATACATAGATCTATAAATATAATATATAAATATAATATATCACATCAATAAAATAAGAAAGAAAGACCATATGATTCTCTCAATTGATGCCAAAAGAGATTTTGATAATATCCAGCATCCTTTCATGATCAGAACACTTAAGAAAATAGGCTTAGATGGGTCATTTCTTAAACTGATAGAGGCCATCTACAGCAAACCCTTAGCCAATATCATATTGAATGGAATAAAATTGAAAACATTTCCACTAAGATCTGGAACTAGTCGAGGATGCCCATTGTCTCCACTGCTATTCAACATAGTAATGGAAGTCTTAGCCATCTCAATCAGGCGAGAAAAGTTGGTCAAGGCAATCCAAATAGGGTCAGAGGATATCAAACTCTCACTTTTCCTAGACAATATGATCTTTTACCCGGAAAACTCCTGAGAGTCAACTACAAAACTCTTAGAAGTGATCAAGTAATACAGCAGCATCTCAGGATACAAAATCAATACTTACAAATCAGTGGTTTTTATATATATCAACAATAGTCAAGCTGAAAAAATAGTCAAGGACTCCATTCCCTTTACAGTAGTGCCAAAGAAGATGAAATATCTGGGAATTTATACCTAAGAAAGGACGTGAAAGATCTCTATAAAGAGAATTATGAAACTCTCAGACAAGAAATAGCTGAAGATGTTAACAAATGGAAAAACATACCATGCTAAGGGCCAGGAAGAATCAACACTGTTAAAATGTCCATACTACCCAAAGCAATATATAAATTTAATGCAATCCCTATTAAAGCACAACTGTCATACTTTAAAGATATGGAACAAATACTACTTTGTTTTATATGGAATCAGAAACAATAATTGATTCTCACTGGATAAAAGATCTAAATTTAAGACATGAAACTGTGAAGATACTAGAAGATAGTACAGGGAAAACACTTGAGGAAATTGGCCTGGGAGAATATTTTATGAGGAGGACCCTCTGGGCAATTGAAGCAATACCAAAAATACATTTCTGGGATCTGATTAAGCTAAAAAGCTTATGCACAGCCAAAAACACAGTAAGTAAAGCAAATAGACAACCTCTGAACGGAAGAAGATATTTGTAGGTTATGTTTTTGACAAAGGTTTGATATCTAGTATTTACAGAGAACTTAAACTAATTAAGAAGAAAAGGATAAGTGGTCCCATTTCATTGTGTGCAAGAGACTTGAACAGAAGCTTCTCTGAAGAAGATAGGCACATGGCCTACAAACACATGAAAATATGCTTATTATCTTTAATCAGAGAAATGCAAATCAAGACCACTGAGATATCATCTAACTCCAATAAGTGTAGGCCACATAACAAAATACCAAAACTACAGATGTAGGCATGGAAGTGGAGAGAAGGGAACACTTCTGCACTGCTGGTGGGAATGCAAGCTAATACATTCCTTTTGGAAAGAAGTTTGGAGAACACTTATGAAACTAAAAGTAGACCGACAATTCGATCCTGCAATTCCTTTACTAGGTATCTATCCAGATGACAAAAAATCATTTTACAACAAATATATTTGCACACGAATGTTTATTGCTGCCCAATTCGTAATTGCCAAGTCATAGAAGCAGCCTAAGTGCCCATCAACTGATGAATGGATTAACAAATTGTGATATATGTATAACATGGAATATTATGCAGCCATAAAAAAGATGGGGACTTTACCTGTTTTAGGTTTACATGGATGGAGCTGGAACACATTCTTCTTAGTAAAGTATTTCAAGAATGGAAGAAAAAGTATCCAATGTACTCAGTACTATTATGAAACAAATACATAATCACCCACACTTTCATATGAATGATAAAACACAACTATAGCCCAGAATGAAGGATGTAAGAGGAGGGCAAGGGAGGAGGGTAGCTGGGTGAAGAGAGGGTAATCGGTGGGATATCATCTATTGTGCATATTGCAAGGGTACATGTTGAATTTATTAAGAGTAGAATATAAATGCCTTAACACAACAATTAAGTAAGTGAGGTGAAGGCTATATTAACCAGTTTGATGTAAGCATTCCAAATTATATATAAAATCAGCACATTGTACCCCATAAATGCAGTAATGTTCAGTTATGATTTAATTTAAAAAATTCTCATTTATAATCTCATCCAAAAATAAAAATAAATGAATTCAAATGTAAAATTTATTAAAACAAAATATTCAGTTTCTTCAATTGCAGTAGCTCATTTCTAATGCCAAACAGCATATGAATAGCACAGATACAGAATATCCCTATTGTTGCAGAAATTTAGGACAGTACTAATCTAAAAGTCTCTCTTTCCCTATTTTATTCCTTCCAATTTAATTGTAGAAAAATAAACAAATGATTTGACTTATAGAATTTCCCACATTCTAGATTTTACTGATTGAATACCTATGGTGTCATTAAACATGTTCCTCTGTCCCATGCCTTTTCCTTACCCTGGTGGTTAGAACTAGAGACCAAGGCTCAAGACCCAGAGCTCAGTGGTTAGGGCACCACCCACATACATTGGGGCTGGCCTGGGCCTGTTAAACAACAATGACAACTGCAACAAAAAATAGCCAGGCATTGTGGTGGGTGCCTATAGTCCCAGCTACTTGGGAGGCTGAGGCAAGAGTATCACTTAAGCCCAAGAGTTTGAGGTTTCTGTGAGCACTGATGCCACGGGATTCTACTGAGAGTGACATAGCAAGATTCTGTCTCAAGAAAACAAACAAACAAACAAACAACAACAAAAAAAACCCAGAGACCAAAAGCTTTACTCCTTTTATGAGCAGAGGTTCCACCACATGCTCTTGAGCATGTATCTTGGAATATCAGGTCTCTCCTCTGTAGGGCAGAAATAAGAACAGTAATTGTGAGGTGGAGCATGATGGCGGACAGGACAAATGTGTAGCCCACCTCTCCCAAGTCAACAGGTGAGTGGAAGGGGGGTCTGGACCTTTTCCCCTTGTGGATTATTGGTGTGAACAGACAGCTGGAGATGCGCGGTGAATTGGCTGATTGCTATATATGAGGTGTAACTTAAAAACCACGGACTCTGTTGTAGAGATTTTCCCTGCTTTGTTGTGCTGGCCGGCAGGCCCCTCCCTCACGGAGGACAGCAGTTTGCAATTCCTGGCAAATCCCAAGTGAGGAAAACGTATTCCTGAGCAGAGTTTGGCACCCAAAAGGGGAGCCACTCAGAATCACAAGGAACTTAGCAACCTGATGGAAAATTGAAAGGAAGAGATCCCACCCAGGAAACAGACATTTTGAATTGTTGGAAATGGCGGGCACCTTCCCTCAGAATAACAGGAGTGATTAAATAGACCGGACCATTCCTGGTGGGGAATATTGGTGCGGGCTGGCAGTTCAGGCGGTGTGACAAAATTCCAGACTCAAAAGTAACACTCTGAGCCACAAAACTGAGTATAAGGTTTCCATGGGCTGCAGCTGCTGCGGCAGCCAGCACCCTCCCCCACAGCCAATTGCAGTTGCCAGTTTGCAGGAGAACTCCAGAGCAGAGTGGAAAGATTTGTGAAACATGGACTCCTGCACTGAGTTGGGAGGTCAGATAGGAGTGGTCTGGAACAGACCAGCTGAGGTTGCACAATAATTAGTAAAAAAACTTTTACAGAAACTCCAAAATGGCCATCAGCCAGGTAGGGTGGTTACGGTGGTAACAGTATAAACTGTGAATCGGGTATAAGCCTGGGAACCACTCACAGCGCCACCTGGTGTCCAGAAAGTATATTGCATTATAAATATATTCCTACAAAAGGTGATCCCTACGTCATATATATAGATGTATATTTCTACACACATACAAGAATAATATTTTTGTGGTTGGTGCCTTTTTTCTTATCATTTTCTTGGAGGAATTATCGTTAATTTTTATTATTTTTTTATATTTTTTATTTTTATTTTTTCTATTTTTAATTGTTTCCTTCTTCTTTTTTAACTTTTTTATGAACATCACTTTTTTTTCCTACCTTTGCTCTTCCTCTTCTTCCCTTCCTATGGTTTCTGAAAGTGCTAACATCAGATTTATAGAGGGTTTTTTGTTTGTTCATTTTGTTTGTATGTTTTTTACCCTTTTTCTTTTTTCTCAATTATTTTATGATTATTATTTTTATTGTAGTTGTTGTTGTTGTTGTCCATATGTCTATGTGTTTCTGATTGTTTGTGCATCTGCAGTCTTGTGTGTTTGGTAGCCTTTTTAATCTGTTTATTTGCTCATTTGGTCTCAATGAGTTTGGTGTTTCGACCTGCAATTCTGAGCTCCCAGCACTCCCCTCCATTCTCACTCTGAGGTCTGGAGGCCTGTCCCCCAGGAGTCCAGATTCTTGGATGATTTCTTGAGGGGTGTGGACAGGGCCTGGACTGCACCTGTTCAGTGCTGATTCTGCGGCATGGGAGTGAGTAGACGACAGTCAGCTGAGAAGGAACCACACTGGAGTGGCAGTGCCCCAAGGCGCACAGCAGCAGCCATTTTTGGCAAGAATACGGCCCACCCCCGGATATTGCAAAGCCACAACCCCTGTCTCCCTGGGCTACCAGAGGAGGCTTGGCATCTTCTCAGATGGTGGCCACTGAGGAACACATCTGGGACTGAAACACAGGCCTCGTGAGTAAAGGGTTTGCCTGTGGCAGTACCGGCCTGGTGGAACACAGGGACTAGAAAACGCATGTGCAGAGCTGGGAAATTCCCAGGATGGGGCTGACCCAGAGGACCGCTTTACTGAGCCTAAGATGCACCCAGCTCTCAGGAGATCATCAGCGTATAGACAAAGGAAGGCAGGAGGCTAGAGCTGACCATGCTATGAATACAAACCTGCAAGAGTAAAGACAAGGCCTCAGGGTCTTCTCTTCTGCAGAGGAATTTAGCAGGGACAGAAACAAATTCCCACAAAGTTGTTCTGTTCTGTCAGTAACATCAACCAGGGGCGGGGCTGGAACTGAGTGAACACACCCCAGCCTCCATCAAGCGCCCGAGGTTGTCAGGCCTCACCACCCTCTGCTGGATAGAGGCAGAGAGCAGTGGCCTGGCTGAGCAGATACAGATTTCCTTATGATTCAGGCAGGTACAAACCCCTGGAGTATCTGATCACGGGAGGCAACTGAGTCACAGCTCTGCGGGGCTATCAGTGACTGGTGTGACAGAGGTGCAAGGTGGGGAAGGAGGTGTCAACCTTCCAAGACTACTCTATTTGCTGGGTGGGGCCTCCTGACCTCACGGAGCACCAGAGCAAGTCATATTTGAGTTGTCACCAGACCCCTGTGATCCAGTTCCTAGAGACCTTTGAAACTCTCAAACCTGAGACAGGTGCTGACTGAGACAATTGATTTGGACCTTTTGAACAGAGCCAATCGCCTGAGGACTATTCACGTGGTGCCCTGGGTGTGTGGTTGTAGAAAGATTTGATTTTCCTTTACCAATTGTTGCCTGTGGGGGGGTGACTTAATTGCTAGTATTTCTCCACAGCTGAGACTTCAAACAGCATAAATGTTTCACTAGGGTCAAACAGAGACCAGCTGAAAACAAGACAGAAACACTTAGCCCCACCACAGCAAATAGGTCCCCAGTTTCTCAGGAGGTAGCACTGTACGGGTCCTCAAGAAAGCTCCAGGAGAAAAGTCAAATGGTGTAAAATAATCAGGGGGCAGAATCACCGGGAAAATTCTGGTAACATGAATAACCAGAATAGATCAAACCCCCCCCCACCAAGGAAAGATATGACAGATGTAACTGAACATCCTATTCATAAACAGCTGGCTGAGATGTCAGAAATCGAATTCATAATTTGGATTGCAAACAAGATTAATAGAATGAAGGAAAATTTGGAAGTTCAAATTCAAGCAGCAATTCAAAAGTCAGAATTAGAAATTCAAGGAGAAATTCAAAAGTTGTCCGAAGAATTTAATGAATTTAAAGACAAAACCACCAAAGATTTTGATGCCCTAAAGCAAGAATTTGCAACCCTCAAAAATCTGAAAAATACAGCAAATCCCTTGGTAACAGAGTGGAGCAAGCAGAAGAAAGGATTTATGACATTGAAGACAAAACTTTTGAATGCTCCCAAACTCTCAAAGAGGAAGAGATATGGAGACCAAAAACAGATCATTCTCTCAGAGAGCTCTGGGATAATGAGAAGAAGGCTAATATCTGCCTCATTGGAATCCCTGAAAGTGATGAGGTGGCCTCACTAGGCATAGAGGCCCTTCTCCATGAAATTATAAAAGAGAATTTTCCAGACATACCAAGAGATTCTGAAATTCAGAGAGCAGACAGTTTCAGAACTCCAGACGACTCAATCTGAATAAGACATCCCCCAGGCATACCATAATTAACTTCGCTAGTGTTAATATGAAAGAGAAAATTCTCAAAGCGGCCAGATGTAAGAAATTCATTACCTACAAAGGGAAGAATATGAGAATGACTGCAGATCTCTCTGCTGAAACTTTACAAGCCAGAACAGGATGGTCATCAACTTTTAATCTCCTAAAGCAAAATAACTTTCAACCCAGATCCTATATCCTGTGAAACTGAGTTTCATTTATGATGGAAAAATTAAATAATTTAATGACATTCCTATGTTGAAGAAATTTGTCATAACCAAACCAGCTCTTCAGGATGTTCTCAGACCTATCCTCCATAATGACCAGCACAATCCTTTACCATAAGAGTAAACTCACTCAGAAACTTTTGATCAAACTTTAACTTCCATAGTGGTGAAAGGATTAAAAATGTCCACTGGACTTTCGAAAAACTTGATACCCAAAATTTTACCAGACTTATCAATATTCCCCATTAATGTGAATGGCTTAAACTGTCCTCTAAAGAGGCACAGGTTAGCTGACTGGATACAAAAACTCAGGCCAGATATTTGCTGCATACAAGAGTCACATCTTACGTTAAAAGATAAATATAGACTCAGGGTGAAAGGATGGTCATCCATATTTCAGGCAAATGGTAGCCAGAAAAAAGCAGGCATTGCAACTCTATTTGCAGACACAATAAGCTTTAAACCAACAAAAGTAAGGAAGGATAAGAATGGTCACTTCATATTTGTTAAGGGTAATACTCAATATGATGAGATTTCAATTATTAATATTTATGCACCCAACCAGAATGCACCTCAATTTATAAGAGAAACCCTAACAGACATGAGCAACTTGATTTCCTCCAGTTTCATAACAGTTGGAGATTTCAACACTCCTTTGGCAGTGTTGAATAGGTCCTCCAAGAAGAAGCTGAGCAAAGAAATGTTAGATTTAAACCTAACTATCCAACATTTGGATTTAGCAGACACCTACAGAACATTTCATCCCAACAAAACTGAATACACATACTTCTCAACAGTACATGGAAAATACTCCAAAATCGATCACATCTTGGGTCACAAGTCTAACCTCAGTTAGACTTTAATAAATTTAAAGGAATAGAAATTATTCCTTGCATCCTCTCGGACCACCATGGAATAAAAGTTGAACTCAGTAACAACAGGAACCTGCATACTCATACAAAATCATGGAAGTTAAATAAACTTATGCTGAATGATAGCTGGGTCAGAGATAAAATCAAGAAAAAATTGCCAAATTTTTGGAACAAAACGACAATGAAGACACAAATTTTCATAACCTCTGGGATACTGCAAAGGCAGTCCCAAGAGGGAAATTTATACCACTGCAAGCCTTCCTCAAGAGAATGGAAAGAGAGGAAGTTAACAACTTAATTGGACATCTCAAGCAACTGGAAAAGGAAGAACATTCCAACCCCAAACCAAGTAGAAGAAAAGAAATATTAGAACCAATATTAGAACAGAATTAAATGAAATTGAAAACAAAAGAATTATACAACAGATCAATAAATCAAAAAGTTGTTTTTTTTAAAAAGGTCAATAAAATAGATAAACCTTTGGCTACCCTAACCAGGAAAAAAAAGAGTAAAATCTCTAATTTCATCAATCAGAAATGACAAACATGAAATAACAACAGACTCCTCAGAAATCCAAAAATCCATCATGAATATTACAAGAAACTTTATTTTCAGAAATAGGAAAATCTGAAGGAAATTGATCAATACTTGGAAGCACATCACCTTCCAAGACTTAGCCAGAATCAAGTGGAAATGTTGAACAGGCCAATATCAAGTTCTGAAATAGCATCAACCATATGAAATCTCCCTAAAAAGAAAAGCCCGGGACCAAATGGCTTCACATCAGAATTCCACCAAAAGTTTAAAGAGGAACTAGCACATATATTACTCAACCTGTTCCAAAATGTAGAAAAAGAAGGAGGACTACCCAACACGTTCTATGAAGCAAACATCACCCTGATCCCCAAATCAGGAAAAGACCCAACAAAAAAAGAAAATTATAGACTAATATCACTAATGAATACAAATGCAAAAATATTCAACAAGATCCTAACAAACAGAATCCAGCTACACATCAAACAAATTATACATCATGACCAAGTCGGTTTTATCCCAGGGTCTCAAGGCTGGTTCAATATACGTAAATCAATAAGTATAATTCAGCACATAAACAAATTAAAAAACAAAGACCATATGATTCTCTCAATTGATGCAGAAAAAGCTTTTGATAATATACAGCATCCCTTCATAATCAGAACACTTAAGAAAATTGGTATAGAAGGGACATTTCTTAAACTCATAGAGGCCATGCACAGCAAACCCACAGCCAATATCGTATTAAATGGAGTTAAATTGGAATCATTTCCACTCAGATCAGGAACCAGACAAGGCTGCCCATTGTCTCCACTGCTCTTTAACATTGTAATGGAAGTTTTACTCAGCACAATTAGGGAAGAAAAGGCGATCACGGGTATGCATATAGGGTCAGAAGAGATCAAACTTTCGCTCTTTGCAGATGTGATTGTATATCTGGAAAACACCAGGGATTCTACTACAAAACTTTTAGAAGTGACCAAGGAATACAGCAGCATCTCAGGTTACAAAATCAACATTTATAAATCGGTAGCCTTTATACAGACCAACAATAGTCAAGCTGAAAAAACAGTTAAGGACTCTATTCCATTCACAGTAGGGCCCAAGAAGATGAAATATTTGGGAGTTTATCTAACAAAGGACATGAAAGATCTCTATAAAGAGAACTATGAAACTCTAAGAAAAGAAATAGCTTAAAATGTTAACAAATGGAAAAACAGACCATGCTCATGGCTGGGAAGAAACAACATTGTTAAAATGTCCATACTACCCAAAGCAATATACAATTTTAATGCAATCCCTATTAAAGCTCCACTGTCATACTTTAAAGATCTTGAAAAAATAATACTTCATTTTATATGGAATCAGAAAAAGCCTCGAATAGCCAAGACATTACTCAGAAATAAAAACAAAGCAGGAAGAATTACACTACCAGACTTAAGACTATAATACAAATCAATAGTGATCGAAACAGCATGGTACTGGCACAAAAACAGAGATGTAGATGTATGGAACAGAATAGAGAACCAAGAGATGAATCCAGCTACTTACCATTATTTGATCTTTGACAAGCCAATTAAAAACATTCAGTGGAGAAAAGATTCCCTATTTAACAAATGGTGCTGGGTGAACTGGCTGGCAACCTGTAGAAGACTGAAACTGGACCCACACCTTTCACCATTAACTAAGATAGACTCTCACTGGATTAAAGATTTAAACTTAAGACATGAAACTATAAAAATACTAGAAGAGAGTGCAGGGAAAACCCTTGAAGAAATCGGTCTGGGCGAGTATTTTATGAGGAGGACCCCCTGGGCAATTGAAGCTGCTTCAAAAATACACTACTGGGACCTGATCAGACCAAAAAGCTTCTTCACAGCCAAGAACACAGTAAGTAAAGCAAGCAGACAGCCCTCATAATGGGAGAAGATATTTGCATGTTATGTCTCTGACAAAGGTTTAATAACCAGAATCCACAGAGAACTCAAATGTATAAGCAAGAAAAGAAAAAGTGATCCCATCGCAGGCTGGGCAAGGGACTTGAAGAGAAACTTCTCTGAAGAAGAGAGGCACACGGCCTACAGACATATGAAAAAATGCTCATCATCTTTAATCACCAGAGAAATGCAAATCAAAACTACTTTGAGTACCATCTAACCCCAGTGAGACTAGCCTATATCACAAAATCCCAAGACCAGAGATGTTGGCGCGGATGCGGAGAAAAGGGAACACTTTTGCACTGCTGGTGGGAATGCAAATTAATACATTCCTTTTGGAAAGAGATATGGAGAACACTTAGAGATCTAAAAATAGATCTGCCATTCAATCCTGTAATCCCTCTACTGGGCATATACCCAGAAGACCAAAAATCACATCATAACAAAGATATTTGTACCAGAATGTTTATTGCAGCCCAATTCATAATTGCTAAGTCATGGAAGAAGCCCAAGTGCCCATCTATCCACGAATGGATTAGTAAATTGTGGTATATATACACCATGGAATACTATGCAGCCTTAAAGAAAGATGGAGACTTTACCTCTTTCATGTTTACATGGATGGAGCTGGAACATATTCTTCTTAGTAAAGTATCTCAAGAATGGAAGAAAAAGTACCCAATGTACTCAGCCTTACTATGAAACTAATTTAGGGTTTTCACATGACAGCTATAACCCAGTTACAACCTAAGAATAGGGGGAAGGGGGAAAGGGAAGGGAGGGAAGGTGAGGGGGATAGAGGGAAGGGGATTGGTGGGATTACGCCAGTGGTGCATCTTACAAGGGTATATGTGAAATTTGGTAAACAGTCTGTGAAGCTGGTGAATGATGCCCCATGAATATATCAATGTATACAGCTATGATTTAATAAAAAAAAATAATAAATAAATAAACTACCTTGAGATACCATCTAACTCCAGTAGGATTAGCCCATATCACAAAATCCCAAGACCAGAGATGTTGGCCTGGATGTGCAGCACCTCTACACTGCTGGTGGGAAGGCAAATTAATACATTCCTTTTGGAAAGATGTTTGGAGAACACTTAGAGATCTAGAAATAGATCTGCCATTCAGTCCTATAATTCCTCTACTCAGCATATACCCAGAAGTCCAAAAATCACATCATAACAAAGATATTTGTACCAGAATGTTTGTTGCAGCCCAATTCATAATTGCTAAGTCATGGAAAAAGCCCAAGTGCCCATCGATCCATGAATGGATTAATAAATAGTGGTATATGTACACCATGGAATATTATGCAGCCTTAAAGAAAGATGGAGACTTTACCTCTTTCATGTTTACATGGATGGAGCTGGAACATATTCTTCTTAGTAAAGTATCTCAAGAATGGAAGAAAAAGTATCCAATGTGCTCAGCCCTACTATGAAACTAATTTAGGGTTTTCACATGAAAGCTATAACCCAGTTATAACTTAAGAATAGGAGGAAAGGGAGGGGGGAGAAGGAGGGTGATTGGTGGGATTACACCTGCAGTGCATCTTACAAGGGTATATGTGAAACTTAGTAAATGTAGAATGTAAATGTCTTAACACAATAACTAAGAAAATGCCAGGAAACTATGTTAACCAGTGTGATGAAAATGTGTCAAACGGTCTATAAAACCAGTGTATGGTGCCCCATGATCACATTAATGTACACAGCTATGATTTAATATTAATAAAAAAATTAATTTAAAAATAGAACAGTAATCATTGTGATGACTAAATTAAATAATTGATATAAAATGCTTAGCTTGCAACATGGGTTTAGTATATAATAGTTATCATTTACAGTATTATACTTGTTATTAGGTAGTGATTCTCAAATCCCAGTGCATCAATATCCTCAGGGTACATAAATGAAGTTTTCTGGGGATTCTAACTCAGTAGGTTTGTGCCCCCCCACCTCTGTATTTGTAATAAATTTTTAGACAATTCTGATACATTTGTAGGTTTGGAAATTGATGCCTTTGTGATGCGTCAAGTTGGCTAGGCTGACATAAAAGTTCTGAGAATTCCCTTTCTATGAATGATATGTTTCCTGTTAGGGCCGAGTAACAGCTTCCCTGCAACTGGGAACAGCAAGTCTGGGGAGACAAGACTCCAGGCATCTCTGGCCGGTGGGATCTGCCTATAATCATCCCTTAGAGGATACAGGGAGCCAGCAAGGGACTTCTGAACCCCAAGAGGAGGACAAAAACAGTGGAAAACTGGCAAGTGGTTGCATGTGTTCGAGCGACCTAATCACGCTGGCGAACGTAAGTACAAGCAGCAGTGAGACTGCAAACCAGAAAGGCCTTACCTGTGAACTGTTTCAGTGTTCTTGAACTTGGCACTCAGTTGAACTGCCTTGGGGAGAGCTTGAGCAGGAGTGTGGAGAACTTTGGGCATTGTCTGGGGCCCCAGACTGAGCCAATGAGCTGGGCGCAGGAAGCCATTGTGAAAGAACTGCCCCGGCAAGCTCTGCCCTCAGGGTCTCAGAGCAAGGATCGGGTGGGTCAAAGTAACCTACTGACTGAGCTGCCTTACAGCCTTAATCCTTAGTGGCAGAGTGAGATGGTTTTGGCACACTGGAGCCTTGGGCTATTGCCCTGGGTAGAGTGCTGTGACGTCACAGCTCATAGCAACCTCAAACTCCTGGGCTTGGTGCCACCAAGACCTCCATAAGAGCTGTGCAGTGACCCCCGACCAGTGACCTGCACCCACCGGGCCTCCACATTCCCTGACCAGGAACTGCGGGAGGCACACAACCCTGCGTCCTCCCTCCTGTGTCCTCCCAGCTTCCACACTAGCCCGTTCATCTCGACAGGGACTCTGGTAGCTGTGTGCCCTTTGGAGCCCTCCCTGCCTCTGCGCAGAGCTCTTCTCCTGGCCAGAGACTGCTGGAGCCTTGGGCTCTCTGTGCCAAAGTCACTGGGTGCCTGGCACTCCCAGAACCGTGCACACCACCCCCAGCCCTGTTGCTGGATCCGGGTGTGTCACAAACAGGAGCTGCTTCAACAACCAGAACTCCCTAGCTAGAGCAACCCCAGAGGAACTACACTGGGTCACTCCCTACAAAGATCCAGCAACAATAGAGTGATCCCGCTGCGGTCTAATCTTGGAGAGACACCTCCCCAACTCTGAGGACAGCCAAAGGCAATGGTGAAAAACAATCATGAGGCAAAATCAACAGAAAAACTCTGGCAATATGAATAATCAGAGTAGATCAACTCCCCCAAGGATCAGTGGGGCAGAAACAGCACAAGACCCCATGCACAAACAAATAGCTGAGATGTCAGAAATTGAATTCAGGATCTGGATAGCAAATAAGATCAAATTAGAATTCCAAAAGTTATCTCAAGAATTCAATGGATTCAAAGACCAAATGACCAAAGATTTTGACACATTGAGACAAGAAGTTGCAACCCTCAAAGATCTGAGAAACACAGTACAATCCCTCAGTAACAGAATGGAGCAAGCAGAAGAAAGGATTTCTGACATTGAAGACAAAGCTTTCGAATGCTCCCAAACCCTCAAAGAAGAAGAGAAATGGAGAGCAAAAACAGACCACTGTCTCAGAGAGCTCTCGGATAATTTGAAGAAAACCAATATTCGTCTTATAGGGATCCCCGAAAGTGACGAAGTGGCTTCACAAGGCACAGAGTCTCTTGTCCATGAGATTATGAAGGAGAACTTTCCAGACATGCCAAGAGATTCCGAAATTCAGATAGCAGACAGTTTCAGAACTCCAGCATGACTCAACCCAAATAAGACATCCCCCAGACACATCATAATCAATTTCACTAAAGTTAATGTCAAGGAGAAAATTCTGAAAGCCACCAGACTAAAGAAAACCATTACCTACAAGGGGAAGAATATTAGAATAACTGCAGATTTCTCTGCTGAAACCTTTCAAACTAGAAGAGGATGGTCATCGACTTTTAATCTCCTAAAACAAAATAACTTTCAACCCAGGACCCTATACCCAGCTAAACTGAGCTTCATTTATGATGGAGAAATTAAATACTTCAATGACCTTCACATGTTGAAGAAATTTGCCATGACTAAACCAGCTCTCCAGGACATTCTTAGACCTATCCTCCATAAAGACCAGCATAATCCTCCACCACAGAACTAAACCCACCCAAAAAATTTTTGATCAAATTCCAACTTCCACAGTCGCAAAAGGATTAAAAATGTCCACTGGTCTCTCGAAAGGCTTATCAATACTCTCAATTAATGTGAATGATTTAAATTGTCCTCTAAAGAGGCATAGGTTGGCGGACTGGATACAAAAACTCAAGCCAGATATCTGCTGCATCCAAGAATCGCATCTTACATTAAAAGTCAAATATAGACTCAAGGTGAAGGGATGGTCATCTATATTTCTGGCAAATGGAAAGCAGAAGAAAGTAGGCATTGCAATCCTGTTCGTAGACGCAATGGGCTTTAAACCAACCAAAATAATTAAGGATAAGGATGGACACTTCATATTTGTTAAAGGTAATACTCAATATGATGAGATCTCAATTATTAATATTTATGCACCCAACCACAATGCACCTCAATTTATAAGAGAAACTCTAGCAGACATGAGCAACTCGATTTCCTCCACTTCCATAGCAGTTGGAGATTTTAACACCCCTTTAGCAGTCCTGGATAGATCCTCCAAAAAGAAGCTCAGCAAAGAAATTTTAGATTTAAACTCAACCATTCAACATCTGGACTTAACAGACGTCTACAGAACATTTCATCCCCCAAAAACTGAATACACATTCTTCTCATCAGCCCACGGAACATACTCCAAAATCGACCACATCCTAGGCCACAAATCTAACCTCAGCAAATTTAACAAAATAGAAATTATTCCTTGCATCTTCTCAGACCATCATGGAATAAAAGTTGAACTCAATAACAACAGGAGCCTGCATAGCCATACAAGAACAGGGAAGCTAAACAACCTTATGCTGAAGGATACCTGGGTTATAGACGAGATTAAGAAGGAAATCACCATATTTTTGGAACAAAACAACAATCAAGACCTGAATTACCAGAACCTCTGGGATACTGCAAAGGCAGTCCTAAGAGGGAAATTTATAGCACTGCAAGCCTTCCTCAAGAAAACGGAAAGAGAGGAAGTCAATAACTTAATGGAACATCTCAAGCAACTGGAGAAAGAAGAACACTTCAACCCCAAATGCAGCAGAAGAAAAGAAATAACCAAAATCAGAATTAAATGAAATTGAAAACAAAAGAATTATACAACAGATCAATAAATCCAAAACCTGGTTTTATGAAAAGATCAATAAAATAGATAAACCTTTGCCAACCTAACCAGGAAAAAAAGAGTAAAATCTCTAATTTCATCAATCAGAAATGGTAATGATGAAATAACAACAGACCCCTCAGAAATTCAAAAAATCCTTAACTAATACTACAAGAAACTCTACTCTCACAAATATGAAAATCTGAAAGAAATCGACCAATACCTGGAAGCACGTCACCTACCAAGACTTAGCCAGAACGAAGTGGAAATGTTGAACAGGCCTATATCAAGTTTTGAAATAGCATCGACTATACAAAATCTCCCTAAAAAGAAAAGCCCAGGACCAGATGGCTTTACGTCAGAATTCTACCAAACATTTAAAGAAGAACTAGTACCTATACTACTAAACCTCTTCCAAAATATAGAAAAAGAAGGAATATTACCCAGCACATTCTACGAAGCAAACATCACCTTGATCCCCAAACCAGGGAAAGACCCAACAAGAAAAGAAAATTATAGACCAATATCACTAATGAATATAGATGCTAAAATACTCAATAAGATCCTAACAAATAGAATCCAACAACACATCAAAAAAAATTGTACACCATGACCAAGTGGGATTTATCCCAGGGCCTAAAGGCTGGTTCAATATACATAAATCTATAAATGTAATTCAACACATAAACAAACTTAAAAATAAAGACCATATGATTCTTTCAATTGAGGCAGAAAAAGCTTTTGATAATATCCAGCATCCTTCATGATCAGAACACTTAAGAAAACTGGTATAGAAGGGACATTTCTTTTTTTTTTTTTTTTTAATAGAGACAGAGTCTCACTTTATGGCCCTCGGTAGAGCGCCGTGGCCTCACACAGCTCACAGCAACCTCCGACTCCTGGGCTTAAGTGATTCTCTTGCCTCAGCCTCCCGAGTAGCTGGGACTACAGGCGCCCGCCACAACGCCTGGCTATTTTTTGGTTGCAGTTTGGCCGGGGCCGGGTTTGAACCCGCCACCCTCGGTATGTGGGGCCGGCGCCTTAAACTACAGCAAACCCACAGCCAATATCGTATTGAACGGAGTTAAATTGAAATCATTTCCACTTAGATCAGGAACCAGGCAAGGTTGCCCATTGTCTCCATTGCTATTTAACATTGTAATGGAAGTTTTAGCCATTGCAATTAGGGAAGAAAAGGCGATCAAGGGTATCCACATAGGGTCAGAAGAGATCAAACTTTCACTCCTCACAGATGATATGATCGTATATCTGGAAAACACTAGGGATTCTACTACAAAACTTTTAGAAGTGATCAAGGAATATAGCAATGTCTCAGGCTACAAAATCAACACCCATAAATCTGTAGCCTTTATATATACCAACAATAACCAAGCCGAACAAACAGTCAAGGACTCTATTCCTTTCACAGTAGTGCCAAAGAAGATGAAATATTTGGGAGTATACCTAACAAAGGACATGAAAGATCTCTATAAAGAGAACTATGAAACTCTAAGAAAAGAAATAGCCGAAGATGTTAACAGATGGAAAAACATACCATGCTCATGGCTTGGAAGAATCAACATTGTTAAAATGTCCATACTGCCCAAAGCAATATATAACTTTAATGCAATTCCTATTAAAGCTCCATTGTCATACTTTAAAGATCTTGAAAAAATAATACTTCGTTTTATATGGAATCAGAAAAAAACTCGAATAGCCAAAACATTACTGAGCAATAAAAACAAAGCTGGAGGAATCACGCTACCAGACCTGAGACTGTACTATAAATCCATAGTGATCAAAACAGCATGGTACTGGCACAAAAGCAGAGAAGTAGATGTCTGGAACAGAATAGAGAACCAAGAGATGGATCCAGCTACTTACCATTATTTGGTCTTTGACAAGCCAATTAAAAACATTCAGTGGGGAAAAGATTCCCTATTTAACAAATGGTGCTGGGTAAACTGGCTGGCAACCTGTAGAAGACTGAAACTGGACCCACACCTTTCACCATTAACTAAGATAGACTCTCACTGGATAAAAGATTTAAACTTAAGACATGAAACTATAAAAATACTTGAAGAAAGTGCAGGGAAAACTCTTGAAGGAATCAGCCTGGGTGAATATTGTATGAGGAGGACTCCCCAGGCAATTGAAGCAGTATCAAAAATACACTACTGGGACCTGATCAAACTAAAAAGCTTCTGCACAGCGAAGAATATAGTGAGTAAAGCAAGCAGATGGCCCTCAGAATGGGAGAAAATATTTGCAGGTTATACCTCCAATAAAGGTCTAATAACCAGAATCCACAGAGAACTCAAACGTATTAACAGGAAAAGAACACGTGACCCCATCTCAGGGTGGGCAAGGGACTTGAAGAGAAACTTCTCTAAAGAAGACCGATGCAAAATCTACAAACACATGATAAAAAGCTCATCATCCTTAATCATCAGAGAAATGCAAATCAAAACTACTCTGAGATATCACCTAACCCCAGTAAGAGTAGCCCACATAACAAAATCCCAAAACCAGAAATGTTGGCGTGGATGTCGAGGGAAGGGCACACTTCTACACTGCTGGTGGGAATGCCCACTAATATGTTCCTTCTGGAAGGATGTTTGGAGAATACTTAGAGACCTAAAAATAGACCTGCCATTCCATCCTATAATTCCTTTACTAGGTTTATACCCAGAAGACCAAAAGTCACAATATAACAAAGACATCTGTACCAGAATGTTTATTGCAGCCCAATTCATAATTGCTAAGTCATGGAAGAAGCCCAAGTGCCCATCGACCCACGAATGGGCTAGCAAATTGTGGTACATGTATACCATGGAATACTATGCAGCCTTAAAGAAAGATGGAGACTTTACCTCTTTCATGTTTGCATGGATGGAGCGGGAACATATTCTTCTTAGCAAAGTATCTCAGGCATGGAAGAAAAAGTATCCAATGTATTCAGCCCTACTATGAAGCTAAATTATAGCTTTCACATGAAGGCTATAACCCAACTATAGCACAAGACTATGGGGAAAGGGCCAAGGAAGGGGAAGGGAGGGGGGAGGTTTTGGTGGAGGGAGGGTAATGGGTGGGGCCACATCTATGGTGCATCTTAGAATGGGTCCAGGCGATTGCACTAATGTACACAGCTATGATTTAATGATAAAATAAAAAAAATATATATATATTTCCTGTTAGAGTGAATGGCAATGGATCTTTTGCAAGAGTTGGAAGATGAAAGAGAGGTTGCAGTTACTTTTTAGCATACACACACTCACGTACTTTCTCCCAGGTACTCAAACATAATCTCAATGCTATTGTGAAGGGATTTTGCGATTGTAGTTAAAAGTCCCTAATTAGTTAACTTTAGACTAATCAAAAGGGAGATTATCCTAGTTGGCTCTGCCTTTATCAATTAGAAGCTCTTTTTTTTTATTTTTCAAGACAAGGTCTTGCTCTGTCACCCAGGCATAGTGGGCAGTGGCATCATCAGAGCTCACTGCAATCTCAAACTCCCAAGCTCATGTCCTCTTGCTTCAGCCTCTCATGTAGCTGGGACTATGGGCACCCACCATGATTGCCTGGCTTTTTTTTTTTAATGTAGAAACAAGGTCTTCCTATGTTGTTGTCCAGGCCAGTCTCAAACTCAAAACCTCAAACAATCCTCCTGCCTCCGCCTCTCAAAGTGCTAGAATTACAAGTATGAGGTACCATGCCTAGCCAGGAAGGCCTTTAAAAGAAGGCTTTGCCCAGGCCCAAGCTGGCTTTGCTAGTGAATTTTGTCATATAGTTAAAGAAAAACTGGCTGGATGTGGTCTTACTCTTGCTAGGCTGGGCTCAAACCTGTGAGCTCAGGGCAAACCACCCACCTTGGCCTCCCATAGTGCTAGGATTACAGGCATGAGCCACTGCGCCCAGCCTCCCACTATGAATCTTGAACGTGCAATTTGAACTTTTACATTGTTATACAAAAATCGATTTAAATGATAACACTTAATGTTTGATTGTTCAAATTCCCTGGATACTAATTTAACAAAACCTACAAAACAGTTCCTATCCTTTGATTCTGTAATCCTACCTCTAAAGAAGTAAGAAATAGAAAGAAAATAATGTAAAAAAAAATAATTTCTATGAAGCATTTATGGCAGTAATATTTAAATAGTAAAAGAATTATCAACTAACCACTCCAGAATGATTTCTAAGTCAGTGTTTCTCAAAGTGGGGTCTAAGGACACAAGATCACCTGGGATGCTTGTAGAAATGCAGATTTGGGGTCATACTTGGAACCCAGAACCAGAATCTGTGAAGGGAGCCTAGGAATGGTCATTTTATCTAGCAGGCCGGATGACTGGTTCCTGTTCTGAAGTTTGGGAGCCACTGAGCAAACAACAGACCAGGAGAACATTTGGAGTACTAGGGAGAGTTCCAAGCAGCAGACCTATGTAGGCATAGACATGAGAACAGGGGATAATGATAACTACAGAGAGAACACCAACCCTCCAGGCAGTGTCTCAATGTGTTTTCTGTTGTTTATTAACAGAATATCTGAAACAAGTTAATTTATGGAGAAAAGCAATTCATTTCCCACAGTTATGGGTGCTGAGAGGTCCAAGTCAGGTCGAGGTGCTTCTTGCTGGTGGAAACTCTCTGTAGTGTGGGGCTGAGCTTGCTAAGATGCTAGCTCATATCTTTCTTCTTCCTCTTCTTACAAAGCCACCATTTCTGCTCCCAAAATAATCCGTTAATACATTAACCTATGAATGGACAAATCCATTCACTCTGGATCTAATCACCTATTAAAGGCTCCACCTCTCAATACTGCCACATTGAGGAATAAGTTTCAAATTGAGTTTCAGTGGGAACATTCAAACCATAGCAGGAGGCAGTAACACCTGTAATGAGATGCTCATAGGGCAGTGGCCACAACAGCATATAGGACTAAAGTCATTGGCTGTTCGTAATGTTGTTCTTTGTTCTATAAATTGTTTTTAACATTCCTCGGGACCATAGTTTTCATTCATTTGTCAGACTCCCAGGAAAGTCACTGGAAGAGTTAACAGAACACATACAAAGACGGTCCAGGACTCTCCCCTCAAGCCAGTCCTGCCTGGCTGTTCCCCCTTCCTCTTTTCTCCCTTGGACCCTCAGTTCTGGTGACTAACAGGCCTTGTCTGCCTTGGATTCTGTCCAAGTCCTAGCATCCCGTAAGCATTGCCCCACTGTGTCCTTGCCAGTGAGTAGGGATGTGGTCCTCCGTCAGTACAGTGCTGACCACACATTTTGTGCATCAAATAAGGTGGGTGGGGAAAAGAGCTTAGCAGGCAGCTTCCTAGAGACTGGAGACTGTTGAGTATTTCCTTTTCAGGATGTGGAGGAGAGACAGGTCTGACGGGATGTGCTGAGCTTCTCAGGCTCCCAGTGGGCTTACTTCCCCGAGGGCTGATCCCAGAGGCACAGAACTGCCACCATCACTCCTTCCCACAGCAGCCTCTTTCCTGGAACCAGCAGAGGCATTGTTGCCGGGAGCCTTGGAGTTTCTTGCCAGGATCTGTGTGTGTCACAAGATACTACTGTCCAGCCAAGGTTGACCAACAACCCCCAAGAGGGCCGGGCAAACACACAGGATCCCAGGCCAGCAGGTACATGTGTGGAAGGGGAGAGTCCTCTCTACTGTAGAGTAGCTGGGGGTATTGGAGTGGCCAGGCTGAGCCCAGAAACATACCCAAGGATTCTTTCTTGCCACTCTGGGACCCTAAGGGAGACTACAAACTCCTTTCTAGCCAGCTTGTCTATTCCTGGCCCTGAAATATCAGGGGTCACCCCTTCCTGCTATCACACAGCTGACCCCTGTAGGTGGTACCCAGTCTTCAGCAGCCTTGCAGGGTCCAGAAGAGGGAGCCCCTTTTCCAGAAGGGAGATCAGGCTCAGCAGACTTCCTGTAGGACATCAGAGTGGGTGCTTGGGAACTGTCACTCTGCTCCCGGCCTCCATCCAGCCCACCATCATCTCACTGCCACCTTCAGCCCTTTCACCGGTCTCTTCTGACCCCTTCCCATGGGAAGAAGTGCTCAGAGAGTAGATTGAGCACTCTCCAGGCAGTGATCTGGCCTCTGGAGGGAGGGAGAGCAGAGGAGGGAAAGGGCAGAGAAGATACCTGGCAGAGGTTATGACTTGCATGGTAGACCTTTGATCTTTCATTCCAAAGTATTTTTTTTCCTTTGTTGAGACAGTCTCACTCCTTTTCCCAGGCTAGAATGCCATGCCATCAGCCTAGCTCACAGCAACATCAAACTTCTGAGTTCAAGTGATCCTCCTGCCTCAGACTCTTGGAGTAGTTGAAACTTAAGGCACCCACCACAGTGCCCAGATAGTTTTTGTATTTTCAGTAGAGAAAGGGCCTCACTTTTACTCAGGTGGGTCTCAAACTCCTGTGCTCAAGCAGTTCTCCCACCATGGTCTCCCACAGTGCTAGGATTACAGGCATGAGCCACTTCAAAGTATTTTTTGAGTGCCTATTATGTGGCAAACACTGTGCTAGGGAGCTACTGTAGGGGTGAAGGGAAAATTTTTCCTTCATGCTCTGAAGTTTCACTGAAAAATCAATCTGCAAAAAAAAAAAAAAAAAACAGATTAATTGTAGAAAAAACATACAAATATATTATTGTGCACACAGGGAGAGTCACGGAGTGATTTTCCCATATCCCACTGGGGTACAAATGCATATACACCAGACTCTCAGGGGAAGAGAGATGGTGATGTGCGGATGACTTTAGGCTGCTAGGGAATTATTTTTAGGGTAATTCAATGTCATTTGAGGACACAGAATGGACAGTTGTCTGTGACAAATGTCTGTCCAGGTTTGTTGACAGATGTCAGTCTTATTGTGATATAAATTCAGTTAATGGAAATTCGGGGAAGGAACTGGAGATCACTGTTTTCTTTTTTGGGAAGGTGCAGACTTTAGCAGATATGGAACTTAAGAAAACAACTTCATCCTTTCTTTGCTCTGGGTGACACTGAGAGCTGAGATGCAGGAGTTGGGGGAGAAGGACAGAGAGACGTCACAGCTGCTGCTTTAGTTCAGCATGTCAAATGCTGTATTTTGGGGGTATCAGTTTCTGAACCTCAACACTGCAACCATGAATAGACATGACCCTGCCCTCATGGAAGTTGCAGTCCAGTGGAAGAGGCAAAAAAACATAAGCAAAGTCTTGAGGTGACATAATTAAATTGTAATGATGTGATTTATTTAAAAGGAAATTTCAAGTTCATTGGGGCTGGGATTCAGTGAGTGAGGAGCAAAGTCCTGTGGCATGAAGTGGTTTGAGGAGTGGGCAGGGGCCAGATCAAGCCAGGCAAGTTAAGAGACTTTAAGTTTTGTCTAAGACTTATGTGAAATCACTGGAGGGTTTTAAGTGACACAATCTTATTTAAATGTTCAAGCATCACTGTGGCTGCAAGTCAGAATAGTCTGGAGGGCAAATGTGGACTAGAAGGGAGAATGTAGGAGCCCCTGCAGTGTCCAGTGAGCGAGGATGCTGGCTAGGACTCATGGATGGAGTGCAGAGAGAGAGAGAAGTTTGGGGATTCGCAATGTATTTGGGAGTTGTGTCTAGGGGACATCCTTAGCCAGGCATTGTTGTGGGCGCCTGTAGTCTCAGCTACTGGGGAGGCTGAGGCAAGAGGATGGCTTGAGCCCAGGAGTTTGAGGTTGCTGTGAGCTATGACAACATGGCACTCTACCCAGGGTGACAGCTTGAGACTGTCTCAAAAAAAAAAAATTAGAGGACTTCCTGATGGGCTGGAGCAAGGAAGAGGGAGGAATCAAGAATGAATCGTACATTTCCAGTGTGAAGAACCACAGTGGAGAAACCTGGTGGGAGGGAGGGAGCAGAGAACAGGAACAGGAACAGGTTTACTGGTCATCAGGCTTGCCCTGCTTCCACAGTCAAGAAAGTCATTATCTTACGTTCCTTCCCTGTCAGCCTGTAAAACCTCACTTTCATATGTGGTTAATCTGTGGTTGAGCCCAGTGAGTCAGAAGTCAGGGCTAAAAGATAATAGAAAGGAACCAGTTTGCCATTTGGGGCCTTCTGTTCCCAGGCTCCAAGGACTCCCAGACATCAACCCCTCCCAAACAACTCATCAAGGCCTCTGTGAGCCATGTTGGCAACAGCTGCCAGGACAGGATGCTCTGACTCTGAGATGTTTTGTCCCATCCTTAATCTCCTATAAGCCCTCCTCCTTTTCTCAAAATTGCCTTTTTCAGTGCCCTGCCCTGGGTCAGCTTCTAGAAGGGGTGGTAACCAGCAGCTGGGACCAGAAGCTGGGAAGCAGGGAGAATTTGACTTGATGCTCCCTGAAATTTGGTTTCAGCTCCCAGCTGGTACGGGCTCGTTAGTACCCTTCTCTGGGAACTGTCTTTCTCACTGCAAAGTAGTGGGGCAAATCCTACCTTTCTTTTCTTTTCTTTCTTTCTTTTTTTTTTTTTAATTTTCTGAAAATTTTATTAGGTAATTTTTCAAACATACAGTACAGTTGAAAAAATTATAGTGATCACCCAGACACCCACCACATACATTTTATAATTTTCTTCTTTACATGTAGGGAATTTGTTCATAGGGAGGCCACAAGTTTTGTGTGCCCCTCATCACAATGACCCCAGATTCCTGTTGGGTGTGTTATAAACATAGGAGCCATTCTTTAGGCCCCCTGCTCTGAGCACAAAATCCTGTCTTTCTTTTGGGAGTTAGGAGTAGGGACTTTAGGGCAGAGCCTGTGGCTCAGTGAGTAGGGCACCAGCCCCATATACCAAGGGGGGTGGGTTCAAACTCGGCCACAGCCAAACTGCAACAAAAAAATAACTGGGCATTGTGGCAGGCGCCTGTAGTCCCAGCTACTCTGGAGTCTGAGCCAAGAGCCTCACCTAAGCCCAAAAGCTGGAGGTTGCTGTGAGCTATGGTACTCTACCCAGGGCAACATAGTGAGACTCTGTCTCTAAAAAAAAAAAAAAAAAGGAGTAGAGACTTTAGTGTTAGTTCAAATCTCAGCAGTTATGTGACCTTGGGCAGGCCACCTTGATAAACTGCAGTTACATCAACTATCAGATAATTGAAATAATAAACACCTTTGCTATAGGACTCTTTTGAGGATTAAGTGGGATTATAGAGGTGAAGTGCCTCATAACCCAGAGGTGAAGATACATACTAGTTAGTATTACCATTGTCATTGAACACTTTAAGGAGACCATCCATAAGGAGGCAGGTGTTCCAAAAGCTAAGTGGGAAATTACAAGATCCGGGATAAGGAGCCTTGGTCTACACATCCCAAACTTTGAACAACACATGGACTTTAGGGTAGCCTCTGCAGAGTTAGATGACATGGGGCATGTTCAGGGTGGTGTGGCTGTAGACTGCCCCTACAGAGTTAGGAAAGTCCAAGGCAAACTGGATACGTAACTTCATAATTTTGTATTTGCCTCAGTGTCCTCATCTGTAAAATGGGAATAAAAATTGTGCCTAGCTCATAGAGTTGTTGTGAAACTTAAATTATTTATCTTTTTAAACACTAAATATGTAAGGTGTTCAGAAGAGTGTGTCAGGAATTGGCTCTTGTTCATATTTCAGTAGTTGTTAAGTTCTCATCAGGATGTGTCCTCCAGGGGAAACGTCTCTTTAGGGGAATGGACACTTCTCTCTACTGCAGAAGAGAAAAGGCTGAGTAGCACTGGGACAGTGACAGTTCACAGGCTGAAAATTTTGGGAAAAGGTACAAGGCAGAAAGATTAATCCTACCATATTAGAGCTTGAAAATGAAGCTAGATATTCACAAAATTCAATCATTTCTAAATTCCAGACATCAGATGTTGTCCTCAGTCTAGGGCACAATATGCACAGTGTAGTGGATTTTTCTTAAATCTAAATTTATTCCATTTTTCAGTTTCTCAATTTTTTCCTTTATACCTTTGCCATTAAAATATCCTTTGTTTAATGAAATGTTGGTGATAGTTTTTGGTGATGTGGTTATGATGACTAATGATGGTTTAAACTGGTCTGTGAAATTCAAAATCTTTTTTTACCATGAGGAAACCGTGTCCAGAGGAGATGTGACTCAGTCAAGGTCAGGAGTCTGGTTCATGACAGAATCAGTGCTAAAACCCAGGTCTCCTGATTTTCTTTCTCTCCCTCTCTCTCTCTCTCTCCCTCCCTTCCTCCTCTCCCTTTCTTTCTCTTTTAGAATCTAAGAACCAATAATAATGGTCCTTTGCACTCTTCCATAGCTTGTTTAGATCTGCAAGTGATTGAAACACAACTCAAACTGGCTTAAGCAAAAGGGAAATTCAAGAATTTCAGCCAGGGCAGCACCCGTAGCTAAGTGGTTAGGGCGCTGGCCACATACACCCAGGCTAGGGAGGGTTTGAACCTGATCCAGGCCAGCTAAAATCAACAATGACAACTGAGACAAGAACAACAACAACAAAAAAATGGCCAGGCATTGTGGCTGGCACCTGTAGTCCCAGCTACTTGGGAGGCTGAGGCAAGAGAATAGCTTAAGCCCAAGTGTTTGAGGTTGCTGTGAGCTGTGACACCATAGCACTCTACCCAGGGTGACATAGTAAGACTCTGCCTCAAAAAAAAAAAAAAAAAAAAATTTTTTTCAACCAGAAGGAGAAATGGATTTTTGGCAGGAGAAAACATTGGATGCTCATTAAACCCCTGAAAATAAACCCCATCAGAACCCAAGTCTCCCCTCTCTGGTTCAAAACCCATTACTAGACCCTGGTCTCTTCCTTATCTCCCACCATTACCACCCCCTCTATCACACACACACACACAGTCCTCATTCTGAGGAGGGCCCTTAGGACCCATTATTTGGCTCATTCCACACTGACTCAAGGCTTCTCTCAGGATGTATCATCCAGGAATGTCTAACCAGCCCCCAATCCAACCAATCTCTCTTATTCACTGGGGACAGAACATCCTCCCCAGCAAAGGTCATCAGAGCACAATGTCTTCAGCAGACTTCCAGTCACAATATATTGGCTGGGTAATTATGGGAAGCATCTGCATTTTCTTTAGTATGTTGGTGATGATCTGCACATACCCAAAGAACTAAAAATAAATGACTTATTTGAGGCTGGGTCAATGTTTATTTTCTTAAAGATCAAACCTCCTTGATATGGGCATAAAGTTAGGTCCAGGGACTGTGTCTGTGGCTTGAATATGCAGGTGGGTAGGACCTGCAATGAGAGTCTCAGATGTGAAATTTCTGGCCTGCTCAACCTTGCCACACTGCTGGATCCCGGTCCAGGGATGGAAGACACTCCCGGTTTGTTCCAGGGCTGCCCTGATTCTATTTCACTCCTGGCATCAGTACACTGAGCAAATAGGCTCCCTTCCCTGTACCTTACTTCCTCCATCTGGCAAATGGGCAGAAGGAAAAGAAGGCAAGTAAAGAAGGCAGAATATCGACCCCAAGTGTTGTAGTGTCGTTAGTTCCTGACAAAGAGCTTCAGAGCTCACTTTTTCTGTAATATACTTTTCTCCAAGAAGAGGGCCAATATTCCAGGAATATTGAGGCCAGGGCACAAAAAGAAAGCATCAACTTTTACTGAAAAATTATTAGGGGAGGGTGGCGCCTGTGGCTCAGTCGGTAAGGAGCCGGCCCCATATATCGAGGGTGGTGGGTTCAAACCCGGCCCCGGCCAAACTGCAACCAAAAAATAGCCGGGCGTTGTGGTGGGCGCCTGTAATCCCAGCTACTCAGGAGGCTGAGGCAACAGAATCGCTTAAGCCCAGGAATTGGAGGTTGCTGTGAGCTGTGTGAGGCCACGGCACTCTACTGAGGGCCATAAAGTGAGACCCTGTCTACAAAAAAAAAAAAAATTATTAGGGGAAATAAATATGAATATAATATGGAGTAGAATGCAAAATGTAGATAAACTTTTTAAATTGTATTTTTTGAGACAGAGTCTAGCTCTTGCCCTGAGTAGATTGCTGTGCATCATAGCTCACAGGAACCTCAAACTCTTGGGCTCAAGTGATCCTGTTGCCTCCCAAGTAACTAGGACTATAGGCGCCCACCATGATGCCCAGCTACTTTTTTTCTATTTTTAGTAAAGATGGGGCCTTGCTCTTGCTTGGGCTAGTCTCAAACTCCTGAGCTCAAGGGATCCACCCACATTCACCTTCCAGAGTGCTAGGATTATAGGCATGAGCCACCACACCTGGCTGAAATTTTTTTAAATGAAAAAATTCAACAGAGGCTCAGCGCCCATAGCGCAGTGGTTATAGCACCAGACACATACACCGAGGGTGGCGGGTTTGTACCCAGCCTGCGCCAGCTAAACAATGACAACTGCAACAAAAACAACAACAAAATAGCCAGGCATTGTGGTGGGCACCTGTAGTCCCAGCTACTTGGGAGGCCAAGGCAAGAGAATCCCTTAACCCCAAGAGTTTGAGGTTGCTGTGAGCTGTGATACCATGGCACTCTACCAAGGGCGACATAGTAAGACTCTGTCTCAAAAAAAAAAAATTCAACTGAAAAGAAATTTCTGTATTGTGGCTGTTGCTGTAGGTCAAGCTAACAGATCTGTGGTCCAAGTTCATGGCCTAGAGGAAACTGTGCTCCTCCAGATCTCAAGAGACAAACTTCATCTCCTGCAGGCTCAGCATTGATGGGAACCAGAGATATTTGGTTTGTTTTCTGTTGTTGTTTTTTTTTTTTTTTTGTGAGACAGAGTCCCAGGCTAGAGTGCCATGGCTAGAGTGCCATACTCCCTAACACTCAAGTCTCAATGGATACAGTGCCTATGGTTCCATGACAGTTAATTTTATGTGTCATATTGACTGCCCAGATACTTGGTTAAACATTATTCTGGGTATATATGCAGGTGTTTCTGGATGAGAACAATCTTTCAATCAGTAGCCTGAGTAAAGTGGATTGCCCTCCTCAACGTGGGTGGGCCTCATCCAATCTGTCACAAGTCTGAATAGAATAAAAGAGGTGGAGTAAGGAATAATCAGGCCGTCTCTGCCCGACTATCCTTGAGCAGAAGGACTTTGGTCTTCTTTTGCCTTCAGACTCGACTCAGCCTTATATACTTCCCTATTGACTCTCCTGAGTCTCCAGTTTGCCAGCTGAATTCCCATGATCTGCAGCTGAATATAAATACACGTCTCCATCTTATTGGTTTTGTTTCTCTAGAGAACCCTGACTAATATAGGCCCTCTAGTTGTAGAGGCCCATAAACATGTTTTAATTTTAATTTCTCTTAAAATTAGAAGAAGAAGACTATATAGTAATGAATATAAACAAATGAAGCAAAGTTGGATTATACTTGTCTTTGTACCAATGTAATCATAAAATCCACATTTTAATAAGTTGTTATGGAGGAATGGGCCCACATGAAAGTCATGATGTGGCCCTGCTAACCCTGTCACTCCTTGAGGGATATGAGTCCTTGTGCCTGGGAGGTAATGTGCACCCCTCAGTTCGGAGGGTTGACCAGGATGGTTATTCTATGGCCTCCCGCTGACCTTGAAGAAGAGATTATTTTTGGAGTGGTGGTATCTATTAAAGGAAGAAGTATGTGTGTGTGCAGTGGGGGATGGGTCTAGCAGGACAAAGGCAGAGGGGACCAGAGCCAGGCACAGGATAGGTAAACGAGGGGCCACACACCTGTCCCTGGCCCTACCACCAGTTTTCCTCTGCATCCTGTCCTGATTCTTATCTAATTAGGTTGGCCTCTCTTTCACAAATTTTTAGTGAGTTTATGTGATGTGTCAGACGCTGGATGCACTGTGAAGGCTTCACCAAGGAGGTAGCACTTGGGCAGGGACTGGGAAGACAAATATGATTTTGACCATACATGCAGCCTCAGGGGAAATGGGAGGGTAGACGTGGGCCCTTCCAACCTCCCCCAGGGAGAAATTTGTTTGTAAGGAGTGTCAGAAATGGGATAAAACCAATAAAAGTTACATTAAATGAGTTCTGTAAATTGTGAGTCAAATATTACAAATCCATTTATTCTGTAACAGGGTAAAACTATCTCCTCCAGTTAAGAAGTAGAAACAAATGTAAATTCAGAGTGCCATGTCATAGAAAACCTGCCATTACCAGAAAAATATTCTGTGTTTTGTACCCCATACCTTTTTTTTTTTTTTTTGAGACAAGATCACCCACATTAGAATGCAGTAACATCATCATAGTTCACTGTAACCTCAACCTCCTGGGCTCATGCTATTCTCCCACTTCAGCTTCCCAGGTAGCTGGGACTATAGGTTCTCACCAGCATGCTTGGCTAACTCCCACAATCTTTTTAATCACTTGCAATTTTATTTATTTATTTTTTAGGAGTCTCACTTTGTCACCCTTGGTAAGGTGTTATGGCATCTTAGCTTACAACAACCTCAAACTCTTGGGTTCAAGTGACCCTGTTGCCTCAGCCTCCCAAGTAGCTGGGACTACAGGTGCCCACCACAATGCCCTGTTATTTGTTTTTAGAGACGGTCTCACTATTGCTCAGGCCGGACTTGAACTCATGAGCTCAGGCAATCCACCCACCTTGGCCTCCCAGAGTGCTAGGATTACAGGCATGAGCTACCATATCACCTACAATTTTAAAAGGAAAAGAAAAGGCAGAAGGACATTTCAAGCAGATAGCAGGGCACCAGCAAAAGGTAGGAGAGCCAGTGGGAATGGCAGGTGGTCCTGTATAGTCAGAGACAAGATTGCAGGGGCTGGGCACAGTGGCAGGCACCAGTAGTCTCAGCTAATCAGAAGTATGAGATGCGAGAATCTCTTGAGCCCAGGAATATGAATCCAGCCTGGGTACCATGCTGAGACCCTGTCCATAAAAAGAAAAGAGAAAATGTAAATAGAGATGCAGGAATAGCATGGCCCCAGTTAAGCCCCTTGTCCTGGATGAGGAAACAGGCACTAAGAAAGGAGCATCCTTGCTCTTGGGGGAGAGCCTGATGGCAAGTGTGATAAACTACACATCCAGAGTATACTTTGCAGCCTCTGAGCTGTAACCATCCCAGCTGATTTTGGACCTATATGGTTGAGAGCAATATAACATAAATATATGTTCAGTCTTTGTTCTTGGTTCCTACACAGAGCTCCTAAGAATTTCCTTAGAATTTCCTAAACGACAGGAGAGTCTTTCTTATTCATCCTTCCCCCCCTTTTTTGAGACAGAGTCTCACTTTGTCACCCTTGGTAGAGTACCATGGCATCAGAGCTCACAGCAAACTCAAACTCAACTCTTGGGCTCAAATGATTCTCTTGCCTCAGCCTCCTGAGTAGCTGGGACTACATGTGCGAGCCACAATGCCCAGTTATTTTTAGATGTGGGGATTTCCATCTTGCTCAGGCTGGTCTTGAACTCCTCAGCTCAGACAATCCACCAAGCTCAGCCTCCCAGAGTGGTAGGGTTACAGGTATGAGCCACTTCACCCAGCCTGTCTTCAACCCTTTCTGACACACCTGAGTTTATGCTAACAAGATGACTAAGGGTGGGACCCCTAGATAGCTTCAGGATGGGACCTGCTCACCAGACTGGTGGCATGAGTGGAGGGTAGGAACTTTCAGTCCTTCAATCCTGACCTCAGTGGAGGTGAGAGGGGCTAGAGACTGAGTTATAGAAACTCATTCACAGTGAGATTCAGAGAACTTCTGGATTGCGGAGCACTCACCTCCATTTGGCTATTCCTGACTTGTACCTCTAATAATAAGGCAGTGATCATAAGTAGAGCACTTTCTGAGTTCTGTTCTAGCAAATTATCAAACCTGAGAGGGGGGTTGTGGGAACCCCCACATTTGTAGCCAGCCAGGCAGAAGCATGGGTCACCTGGAGACCCTACTTTTAGGTGGTGTCTGAAGGGGAGCAATCTTGTGGGACCAAGCCCTTTAACCTGTGAGATCTGACACTAATTCCAGGTAGACAGTGTCAGAATTAAAGTTTATTTTGGGACACCCAGTTCATGTTGGAGAATTGGAGAACTGGTATGGAAAACTGGCACACATTTAGCCTCAGAAAAAAAACATACGTAGAGATGATAATTCACAAGGCAACATCACCTATTTGGCTTAAGGGAGGCAATTCACAAAGCAGCTCATGTACTTCACAGTTTGTTTATGGCTCATGTAAAGGGGAGAAGCCAGGACTGTAATGGACGCTTGGTAGGCTACTCGGAGCACAGGCTGTGCTGACCCAGAGGGTAGTACCTTGTCTCTCTGTGTTTCTCTGACTTCGTTGCATGGAGTGCCTCTAGCTTAGGGGCAGGGCAAGAGTTACTTAGAGGCTGTTGGCTTGAGATCCAAGCCTGTAAGAAATGATCCAAAAAACAGGCTTCCCAGGGAAAACTAGATCCTTTGTTAATTTTCACAGCAAGCTTAAGAGGCACTGGAACCCACAAGTTCTCCCAGCTCCCCGTCCTCTGCAACTGGGCAGTATGAGGACCTCTGGAGCCCAGACTGACTCTTCCACTGATGCCCTCAGTGCCTTTGGGCAAGTTGCTCCCCTCTTGGACTTAAGTTGTCTCAGCTGTAAAATGAGAGTTACCAGACTTGATGATTGCTAAGGTCCACCATCCCTTCAAGCAGAATTGTGTAGCTCTAAACTTCTTTTCTCTCTAAACTAGAGAACTAGAATAGCCCGGTAAGGTCCATCACGTTTCATAACAAGTGTTGAGTAAAGGAACTCTTCAGGGAAGCCAACAGCCTCTAAGTTACTCTTGCCCTGCCCCTAAGCTAGAGGCACTCCATGCAACTAAGTCAGAGAAACACAGAGAGACAAGGTACTACCCTCTGGGTCAGCACAGCCTGTGCTCTGAATATCCTACCAAGTATCCATTACAGTCCTGGCTTCTCCCCTGTGTGTCCCTTCCCAGGAAGGGCAGCATGGCAACCCCCTACATATCTTCAGGGGCCTGCTGATCTGATGAACCATTAAGACATTGAAGCTCATTCAACGTGCACATGACATAGAGCAGGGAGGAAGAGCTGCTGTGCTGGATGATAGGATCAGGATTCAAAATAGCTCACTGATTTGAAAGATAAGCTGAAGCTCAGATCCATAAAGGTCAGGGGTTGGGTTGGTACACTATAGCTGATGTGCTAGATCCAGAAGGCTGCCTTTTTTTTTTTTTTTTTGTCTTGCTTGGTCACTCTGGTTAGAGTGCAGTGGTGTCATCATCTTAGTTTAGTGCAACCTCACACTCCTGGGCTCAAGTGGTCCTCCTACTTTGGCCTCCTAAGTAGCTTGGACTACAGGTGCTATGATGCTCACCTAATTTTTCTACTTTTAGTAGAGATGGGGTCTCGTGCTGGCTCAGGCTGGTCTCAAACCTGTGAGCTCAAGCAATCCACCTGCCTTGGCCTCCCAGAGTGCTAGGATTATAGGTGTGAGTCACCTTATGCAGCTCAGAATGCTGTCTCTTTTTGTAGCATAAAGTTTTATTGGAACACAGCCATATCCATTTGTTTATATACTATCTAGGGCTGCTTTCATGCTACAATGGCAAAGTTGGGTACTCACACACACACACACACACAGTCTACAAAGTGTAAAATATTTCCTATCTGCCTGACTCGTGAACTAAACAAAGAAGTTCATATGGGCAGTGTCCTCTTCCATTTAGGCTTCTATAATAAAAAAAATGTAAACTCGGTGACTTACAAATAACAGAATCTTATTTCTCACAGTTCTGAAGGCTAGGAAATACAAGATCAAGGTGTCGGTAGATTTAGTGCCTGGTAAGGGCCCACTGGTTCAAAGATGGCACCCTCTTATTTATTTATTTTTTTTGAGACAGAGTCTCAAGCTGTTGCCCTAGGTAGAGTGCCATGCTGTCACAGCTCACAGCAACCTCAAACTCTTGGGCGTAAGAGATTCTCTTGCCTCAGCCTCCCAAGCAGCTGGGCACCCACCACAACACCCCGCTATTTTTGTTGTTGTTGCAGTTGTCATTGTTGCCTTAGCTGGCCCAGGCTGGGTTCAAACCTGCCAGCCTTGGTGTATGTGGCTGGCACCCTACCCACTGAGCTACAGGCACTGCCAGATGGCACCTTCTTGCTGTCCTCACATGGTAAAAGAAGTGAGGGTGTAGAGGAATGGATACCATGCTTGCAAAGGATAGTTACTGATTCTTATCACATTAAAAGGAAACACTGAGAATAGGACAATCTCCTGGCAAGCCTAGAGACGTTTTGTGACTTGGGATCAATCCCCCAAGTAACTCAGTGTTCTGGAATGAGATAAGATCGGTCGCTCACTAGTAAGCATGTGTTAAACATTGATGCTTAGTTCTTCATGAGTGTTGTGGGAAAGAACATGTGAGGAGAGCATGTGGCAATCCTTACGAATGCAGCCCTCATGTGATTACCTTAACTCTCCACACCTGTTGTGTATGTCAATTGCCTTAACTCTCCACACCTGTTGTGTATAACCTTAATAAATAGCCATTGCAGAGGGGGCTGGGGTTAACCTTACCCTGCAACTAAGGTTAACCTGCCTCCTGCAACCTTGTACTAATCCGTGTCACACTTGGTTCCTTTCTGCAGTGACCGAGACCAGTGCATAGGGGTCGCGACATGAGGGAATTTTCTTTCCGACCTCTTTTATGAGGGCACTAGATCCCACCCTCATGACCTAATCACTTCCCCCTTATACCATCATCATCTTGGGGATTACAATTGCAACACATGAATTTTGGTGGGACACAAACATTCAGTTCACAGAAGAGAGATTTTAATTTATAGTAATTCAAATAAAATAGTTATTTAAAAAAGGAAGAAGAAGAGGAAGAATAGTGGCTTGGCACCTATAGCTCAGCGTCTAGGGCACCAGCCACATACACCAGAGCTGGTGGGTTCAAATCCAGCCCAGGCCTGCCAAACAACAATGACAACTACAAGCAAAAAATAGCCAGGCATTGTGGTGGGTGCCTGTAGTGCCAGCTACTTGGGAGGCTGAGGCAAGAGAATCACTTAAGCTCAAGAGTTTGAGGTTGCTGTGAGCTGTGACACCACAGCACTCTACGAAGGGTGATACAGTGAGACTCTGTCTCAAAAAAAAAAAAAGAAGAAGAAGAAAGAGTATGATTATTTAGCCCACACGAATAGCATTATAATGTTAAGGTAAAGATTCCATTAGATAGACAGTTCTCTTTTAGACGTTAAGTGACCAAAAGTAATACGAAATTAGCTCAGCACAGGAGGAATGAATTAGAAGGTTGCTGCAGTATGTCACAAAATAATCAAGCCCTAGAGAAGATGGGTGAGGCTCAGGAAGTCTAATCTGTACGTCTTCTCTTGCCTGTCCACTTCTCTCTTGGTACAGACTTTCTGTGAATGATAAACAAACATGGCTACAGCAAGTTTCCCATCATTACTTTGCTAATTTTCACCAATTTTTGTTTTTTGCCTTCTTTCTCAACATATAGAAAGATATTGGATGATGCCTAGCTTCCCCTGCAGTTAAGTGGGCTATGAATTGAAATCTAACTGGTGAAGGCTCAGCGCCTGTGGCTCAAGTGGCTAAGGCACCAGCCACATACACTTGAGCTAGCAGGTTCGAATCCAGCCTGGGCCCGCCAAACAACAATGACAGCTGCAACAAAAAAATAGCTGGGCGTTGTGGCGGGCGCCTGTAGTCCCAGCCACTTGGGAGGCAGAGGCAGTAGAATGGCTTGAGCCCAGGAGTTGGAGGTTGCTATGAGCTGTGATGCCATAGCACTCTACCCAGGGTGACAGCTTGAGGTTCTGTCTCAAAAAAAAAAAAAGAAAAGAAATCTAACTGGTGAAAATGGATAGAAGTAACCTGCATTACTTCCAGGCAGAGGACATTCAGAGCTTCTGGGCCTTCTCCATGCCCTTCCCCAGCCCTCCACTTCCTCCATCCTCTTCCTAGCAGCTGGAAATGAAAGACTCTTAAGATGATGGAGCCTTAGAATAGGAGGTTAGCTTCCCAGGACACCTGCCCAACTCCATCAAACTGTGCATGAGAAAAAAAAAAAATTATTGGATTAAGTCACTAACATGTCAGGATTGGTTTCTTTTTCTTTTTCTTTTTTTCCTTTCTTTTTTTTTTTTTTTTTGAGACAGAGTCTCACTGTGTCACCCTAGTAGAGTGCCGTGGCTTCATAGCTCACAGCAACCTCAAACTTTTGGGCTTAAGTGATTCTCTTGCCTCTGCCTCCCAGGTAGCTGGGACTACAGGTGCCCACCACAACCCCTGGCTATGTTTTGGTTATAGTTGTCACGGTTCTTTGGCAGGCTAGGGCTGGTTTGAACCTGCTGGCTCTGGTATATGTGGCTGGCGCCCTAGCTGCTGAGCTATAGGCACTGAGCCAGGATCGGTTTGTTTCTAAATTATAGCCTATTTTGTCTTGATCGATGTGGCTGCCAATAGCTTCTGAGTTTTAGTCACAGAGAGGCACTCAAATTCAAATACCCCAAGAAATGAATTGGTTGAAGTAGCTTAAATTTAGTGCCAATCTCTAAGCCAATCAACTGGCCTTAGGAGCAGAGTCATAGATGAACATGGCAGCCCCTATAAGGCCCACGCAAATAAAGTTTGCAGGAGAAGGCACAGTTTCCAGAAGGAAGCCTGTAGAGTTGGAGGGGGGGTGTAGGGAGAGGATGGCAAAGGGAGATAGTAGACAATAGTGCTGTCCTGCCAAGCACCAGCACTGGGGTGTTGTGCTCTGGGCAGAGTATTTTAACAGACACTCTGAGCCAGGCTTCTGACAAGTCCATTAGGACACACTGGAACTGAGGGAGCGAAATGGTGAGAAAGAAGCCTTAAAGAACCTTGACCTAAGAGGTGGAATTGAAAGAAGTGGGATATTTAATCTAGAAAATAGAAGACATGGCAAGGACACAGTGATTCTCTTCAAGGCTGTGAAAGATTGTCCTGTTAGAGGAACACTGTGATGCTCCCAAACCAAACCAAGCCCAGAAGGAGCCACAACTGCAGCCCAACTTCAGGAAGGACTAACCATTGCAGCCAGGCAGGACAGGCTCAGACTATCTTAGAAGGGGATGAGCTGGCATCCTGAGGGCAAACTATCCAACTCTGCTGGGGGGCTGAAAATGGAATTCCTGAATTCCTAGGCTGCTTGTCCTATTTGCACACCCCACTCCAATACTAAGAATCTAAACATGACCTTAAACTGGTTTAAGGTTTAAACCCACAGCCCAGGCTGAGTAAGTTCTAGTGTGAGGGAGGACAGGACCTGCCCTGGTGTGATCCACATTGTACAGACAACAGCCTGTGCCCTCTTTAGAAGAGGGTTGTTGTGGGCATTCAGGAGACCCTGGGAAAGATGCTCTTTCAGGGCGCTCCTGTTGCTGATTCTGAAACCCAGGTGAGAAGGTAGGGGGCATGGGGATGTGAAGGTGAGGAGAGACAGAGTTTCCTGACTGCTCTCCCTAGCACCCAGTGGGCTAATGGGCAGAGACATTATACTCTCTGAATCAACTTAGAGGCTAAAATAGTGCTGTGTAGGATAACACTATTGACAGTTGAGGCCCAAGCAATGATGTGCTTAAGTTACTGGCAGGGCCATAATCAGAATTCAGAGATGCAGGGTCGTGTCGGGGGAGTGGTTAGGAGCACGGACCAGAGCCAAGCCACCTACACTGGAGCCTTATCTCTGCTGCTTACCAGCCTTGTGACCTCTAGCAAGTCAGTTTACCACTTTGAGCTCCAGTTTCTTAACTGTAACATGCAACTAGAGACAACACCTACTTTAGAGGGTTGTTTTAAGCCTTAGATTAATTATTCTTTCCAGGATTCAGAGATAGTGAAGAATTTGCTCAAGATTACATCTGTCTGGAAAAGACAGATTCAGAATTTGAACTCAAATTTACCTGATCCTAAAACCTGAGCTTCTCGCCCCACCCCCACCTCAGCCATGCTGCCTCCCTCAGCCCACAGATGGGAATCTCTTTCCTTAGCACCTCAGGGAGGGGTCCCTTGGTCAAGCCTGTGTGTGCTAGAAGCCTGAGAAGCTTCTGTCCTCATACATAGGGAAACTAAGGCACAATACAGTCATAGAGACATGTCACCACGTCCACAAGGAAATGATACTGAGTAGCTGAAAGCTGTGCCAGATGTCTTTCAAGTCAGGCTCCTTCTTTCAATCCTTCCTTCCTTTCTTTCTTTTCTTTCTGACAGTCTCAATCTGTTGCTCTGGGTAGAGTGCCGTGGCATCACAGCTCACAGCAACCTCAGATTCCTGGGCTCAAGTGATCCTCTTGCCTCAGCCTCCCAACTAGCTAGGACTGCAAGCTCCTGCCACAACACCAGGCTAGTTTTTAGAGAAGGGTCTACCTCTTGCTCAGGCTGGTCTTGAACTAACGAGCTCAAGGGATCCTCTGCCTTGGCCTCCCCAGAGTGCTACAATTACAGTCAAGAGCCACCCACTACACCTGGCCTCTCAGTCAAGTTTTTTTTTTTTTTTAATTAAATCACAGCTGTGTACATTAATGCAATCATGGGGCACCATACACTGCTTTTATAGACTGTTTGACAAATTTTCATCACACTGATTAACATAGCCTTCCTGGCATTTTCTTAGTTATTGTGTTAAGACATTTACATTCTACATTTACTAAGCTTCACATACACCCTTGTAAGATGGACCGCAGGTGTAATCCCACCAATCACCTTCCTTCTACCCACCTCCCCCCTCCCTACCCTCCCTTTCCCCTTTCCCCCTATTCTTAGGTTATAACTAGGTTATAGCTTTCATGTGAAATCCATACATTAGTTTCATAGTAGGGCTGAGTATATTGGATACTTTTTCTTCCATTCTTGAAATACTTTACTAAGAAGAATATGTTCCAGCTCCATCCACGTAAACATGAAAGAGGTAAAGTCTCCATCTTTCTTTAAGGCTGCATAATATTCCGTGGTGTACATATACCACAATTTATTAATCCATTCATGGATTGATGGGCACTTGGGCTTTTTCCATGACTTAGCAATTATGAATTGGGCTGTAACAAACATTCTGGTACAAATATCTTTGTTATGACGTGATTTTTGGACTTCTGGGTATATGCTGAGTAGAGGAATTATAGGATTGAATGGCAGATCTATTTTTAGATCTCCAAGTGTTCTCCAAACATCTTTCCAAAAGGAATGTATTAATTTCCATTCCCACCAGCAGTGTAGAAGTGTTCTCTTTTCTCCACATCCACGCCAACATCTCTGGTCTTGGGATTTTGTGATATGGGCTAATCTTACGAGTTAGATGATATCTGAAAGTAGTTTTGATCATTTCTCTGATGATTAAAGATGATGATCATTTTTTCATATGTCTGTAGGCTGTGCGCCTGTCTTCTTCAGAGAAGTTTCTCTTCAAGTCCCTTGCCCAGCCTGTGATGGGATCACTTGTTCTTTCCTTGCTTATACATTTGAATTCTCTGTGAATTCTGATTATTAAACCTTTGTCGGAGACATACCATGCAAATATCTTCTCCCATTCTGAGGGCTGTCTTCTGGCTTTACTTACTGTGCTCTTGCCTGTGCAGAAGCTTTTTAGTTTGATCAGGTCCCAGTAAGTGTATTTTTGAAGCTCCTTCAATTGCCCGGGGGGTCCTCCTCATAAAATACTCACCCAGACCGATTTCTTCAAGGCTTTTCCCTGCACTCTCTTCTAGTATTTTTATAGTTTCATGTCTTAAGTTTAAATCTTTAATCCAATGAGAGTCTGTCTTAGTTAATGGTGAAAGGTATGGGTCGAGTTTCAGTCTTCTACAGGTTGCCAGCCAGTTCACCCAGCACCATTTGTTAAATAGGGAATCTTTTCCCCACTGAATGTTTTTAATTGGCTTGTCAAAGATCAAATAATGGTAAGTAGCTGGTTTCATCTCTTGGTTCTCTATTCTGTTCCGGACATCTACTTCTCTGTTTTTGTGCCAGTACCATGCTGTTTTGATCACTATCGATTTATAGTATAGTCTGAGGTCTGGTAGCGTGATTCCTCCTGCTTTATTTTTATTTCTGAGTAATGTCTTGGCTATTCGAGGCTTCTTCTGATTCCATAAAAACTGAAGTATTATTTTTTCAAGATCTTTAAAGTATGACAGTGGAGCTTTAATAGGGATTGCATTAAAATTGTATATTGCTTTGGGTAGTATGGACATTTTAACAATGTTGATTCTTCCCAGCCATGAGCATGGTATATTTTTCCATTTGTTAACATTTTCAGCTATTTCTTTTCTTAGAGTTTCATAGTTCTCTTCATAGAGATCTTTCACGTCCTTTGTCAGATAAACTCCCAAATATTTCATCTTCTTTGGCACTACTGTGAATGGAATAGAGGAGTCCTTAACTGTTTTTTCAGCTTGACTATTGTTGGTATATATAAAGGCTACCGATTTATGAATGTTGACTTTGTAACCTGAGACGCTGCTGTATTCCTTGATCACTTCTAAGAGTTTTGTAGTAGAATCCCTGGTGTTTTCCACATATACAATCATATCATCGGCAAAGAGTGAAAGTTTGATCTCTTCTGACCTTATATGGATACCCTTGATCACCTTTTCTTCCCTAATTGTGGTGGCTAAAACTTCCATTACAATGTTAAAAGAGCAGTGGGGACAATGGGCAGCCTTGTCTGGTTCCTGATCTGAGTGGAAATGATTTCAATTTAACTCCATTCAATACGATATTGGCTGTGGGTTTGCTGTAGATGGACTCTATGAGTTTAAGAAATGTCCCTTCTATACCAATTTTCTTAAGTGTTCTGATCATGAAGGTATGCTGTATATTATCAAAACCTTTTTCTGCATCAATTGAGAGAATCATATGGTCTTTGATTTTTAATTTGTTTATGTCCTGAATTATACTTATAGATTACATATATTGAACCAGCCTTGAGACCCTGGGATAAAACCAACTTGGTCATGATGTATAATTTGTTTAATGTGTTACTGGATCCTGTTTGTTAGGATCTTGTTGAATATTTTTGCATCTACATTCATTAGTGATATTGGTCTATAATTTTCTTTACTTGTTGGGTCTTTTCCTGATTTGGGGATCAGGGTGATGTTTGCTTCATAGAACATGTTGGGTAGTCTTCCTTCTTTTTTTACATTTTGGAACAGGTTGAGTAATATAGGTACTAATTCCTCTTTAAAGGTTTGGTAGAATTCTGACATGAAGCCATCTGGTCCCAGGCTTTTCTTTTTAGGGAGGTTTTGTATGGTTGATGCTATTTCAGAACTTGATATGGGCCTGTTCAACATCTCCACTTGATTCTGCCTAAGTCTTAAAAGGTGACGTGCTTCCAAGTATTGGTCAATTTCCTTCAGATTTTCTTATTTCTGAGAATAAAGTTTCTTGTAATATTCATTAAGGATTTTTTGAATTTCTGAGGAGTCTGTTGTTATTTCGTCTTTGTCATTTCTGATTGATGAGATTAGAGATTTTACTCTTTTTTTCCTGGTTAGGTTAGCCAAAGGTTTATCTGTTTTATTGACCTTTTCAAAAAACCAGCTTTTTAATTTATTGTTCTGTTGTATAGTTCTTTTGTTTTCAATTTCATTTAATTCTGCTCTAATTTTGGTTATTTCTTTTCTTCTACTGGGTTTGGGGTTGAAATGTTCTTCCTTTTCCAGTTGCTTGAGATGTCCCATTAAGTTGTTAACTTCCTCTCTTTCCATTCTCTTGAGGAAGGCTTGCAGTGGTATAAATTTCCCTCTTAGGACTGCCTTTGAAGTATCCCAGAGGTTCTGATAATTTGTGTCTTCATTGTCATTTTGTGCCAAAAATTTGGCAATTTCCTTCTTAATCTCATCTCTGACCCAGCTATCATTCAGTATAAGGTTATTTAACTTCCATGTTTTTGTATGAGTATGCAGATTCCTGTTGTTACTGAGCTCAACTTTTATTCCACGGTGGTCCGAGAAGATGCAAGGAATAATTTCTATTCCTTTAAATTTACTGAGGTTAGATTTTTGACCTAAGATGTGATCAATTTTGGAGTATGTTCCATGGGCTGACGAGAAGTATGTGTATTCAGTTTTGTTGGGATGAAATGTTCTGTAGATGTCTGCTAAATCCAAATGTTGGATGGTTAGGTTTAAATATAAAATTTCTTTGCTCAGCTTCTTATTGGAGGATCTATTCAACACTGCCAAAGGAGTGTTGAAATCTCCAACTATTATGAGCTAGAGGAAATCAAGTTGCTCATGTCTGTTAGAGTTTCTCTTATAAATTGAGGTGCATTCTGGTTGGGTGCACAGATATTAATAATTGAAATCTCATCATATTGAGTATTACCCTTAACAAATATGAAGTGGCCATTCTTATCCTTCCTTACTTTTGTTGGTTTAAAGCCTATTGTATCTGCAAATAAAATTGCAACACCTGCTTTTTTCTGATTACCATTTGCCTGAAGTATGGATACCATCCTTTCACCCTAAGTCTATATTTGTCTTTTAAGGTAAGATGTGACTCTTGTATGCAGCAAATATCTGGCCTGAGTTTTTGTATCCAGTCAGGTAACCTGTGCCTCTTTAGAGGATAGTTTAAGCTGTTCACATTAATGGAGAATATTGATAAGTCTGGTAAAATTTTGGGTATCGAGTTTTTTGAAAGTCCAGTGGACATTTTTAATCCTTTCGCCACTGTGGAAGTTGGAGTTTGATCAAAAGTATCTGAGTGAGTTTACTCTTATGGTAGAGGATTGTGCTAGTCATTATGGAGGATAGGTCTGAGAATATCCTGAAGAGCTGGTTGGGTTATGGAAAATTTCTTCAACATAGGAATGTCATTAAAGTATTTCATTTCTCCATCATAAATGAAACTCAGTTTCGCTGGATACAGGATCTGGGTTGAAAGTTATTTTGCTTTAGGAGATTAAAAGTCGATGACCACCCTCTTCTGGCTTGAAAAGTTTCAGCAGAGAGATCTGCAGTCATTCTAATATTCTTCCCTTTGTAGGTAATGGATTTATCACGTCTGGCTGCTTTCAGAATTTTCTCCTTCATATTAACTTTAGTGAAGTTAATTATGACGTGCCTGGGGAATGTCTTATTCAGATTGAGTTGTGCTGGGGTTCTGAAACTGTTTGCTATCTGAATTTCAGATTCTCTTGGCATGTCTGGAAAATTCTCTTTCATAATTTCATGGAGAAGGGCCTCTATGCCTAGCGAGGCCACTTCATCATTTTCAGAGATTCCAATGAGGCAGATATTAGCCTTCTTCTCATTATCCCAGAGCTCTCTGAGAGAATGATCCATTTTTACTCTCCATTTCTCTTTCTCTTTGAGAGTTTGGGAGCATTCAAAAGTTTTGTCTTCAATGTCAGAAATCCTTTCTTCAGCTTGCTCCACTCTGTTACTGAGGGATTCTACTATATTTTTCAGATCTTTGAAGTCTGCAAATTCTTGCTTCAGTGCGTCAAAATCTTTGGTGGTTTTGTCTTTAAATTCATTAAATTCTTGAAACAACTTTTGAATTTCTCCTCAAATTTCTAATTCTGACTTTTGAATTGCTCCTCGAATTTCTAATTCCAAATTTTCCTTTATTTTTAAAATCTAGTTTGTGATCCAAATTCTGAATTCGATTTCTGACATCTCGGCCAGCTGTTTATGAATGGGATCTTCAGTTACATCTGCCATATCTTTCCTTGGGGGGGGGGTTGATCTATTCTGGTTATTCATGTTACCAGAGTTTTTCCACTGATTCCACCACATGATTGTTTTACACCCTTTGATTTTTTCCCCTGGAGCTTTGTCGAGGACCCATACAGTGCTATGGCCTGAGAAACTGGGGCCCTGTTTGGTGTAGTGGGACTAAGTGGTTCTGTCTTGTTTTCAGCTGGTCTCTGTTCAACCCTAGTGAAACAGTTACTCTGGGTTGAAGTCTCAGCTGTGGATAAATACCAGCAATTAAGTCACCCCACTCCCCCACAGGCAATAATTGGAAAAGGAAAATCATACCTTCCTACAAGCACACACCCAGGGCACCACCTGAATAGTTCTCGGGCAATTGGCTCAGTTCAAAAGGTCCAAATCAATTGTCTCAGTCAGCACCTGTCTCAGGTGGAGAGTTTAAAAGGTCTCTGGCAACTGGATCACAGGGGTCTGGTGACTACTCTGATATGGCTTGCTCCTGTGCTCCATGGAGTCAGGAGGACCCACCCAGCAAATAGAGTAGTCTGGGAAGGTTGATGCCTCCTTCCCTACCTTGCCCCTCTGTCACACCCAGTCACTGATAGTCCCGCAGGGCTTTGATGCAGTTGCCTGTAGTGAATAGATACTCTAGGGGGTTGCACCTGCCTGAATCACAAGGAAATCTATTTATGCTCAGCCAGGCTGTTGTGCTCTGCCTGTACCTAGCAGGTGGAGGTGAGGCCCGATAACCTTGGGCGCTTGATGGAGGCTGGGGTATGTTCACTCAGTTCCAGCCCTGCCCCTGATTGATGTTACTGACAGAACAGAACAGAACAACTTTGCGGGAATTTGTTTCTGTCCCTGCTAAATTCCCCTGCAGAAGAGAAGCTGTTTTGAATTCCCAGAGCCTGCACCTCAGGCCCTGTCTTTGCTCCTGCAGGTTTATATTCAGTTACCTATCAGTTCTAGCCTCCTGTCTTCCTTTGTCTATAGGCCGATGATCCCCTGAGGGCCGGGTGCATCTTAGGCTCAGTAAAGTGGTCCTCTGGGTCAGCCCCACCCTGGGAACTTCCTGGCTCTGCACCCAGGCTGGTACCACCTCAGGGAAACCCTTTACTCACGAGGCCTGCATTTCCATCCCAGATCTGTTCCGTGGTGGTTGCCACCTGAGTAGATGCCCGGCCTCCTCTGGTTGCCCAGGGAGACAGGAGGTGTGGCTTCAGAATATCCAGGAGTGAGCCCTATTGTTGCTAAAAGACGGCTGCTGCTCTGTGCCTCGGGGCACCGCTGCTCCGGTGTGGTTCCCTCTCAGCCGACCATTCTCTCCTCACTCCCGTGCCCCAGAGTCAGCACTGACCAGCTGCAGTTTAGGCCCTGTCCACACCCCTTGAGAAATCACCCAAGAATTTGGACTCCAGGGGGACAGGCCTCCAGACCTCAGAGTGAGAGTAGAGGGGAGTGCTGGGAGCTCAGAGTTGCAGGTAGAGAATATATACAGTTTTATACAGTTTTATGCCTGTCAGGAGAACACCGTGGCACCCTAGTAAGGGAGGTAGGTCCAGTTTTTAGAGGGTCTCTCCTGTGGAGTGTAGTGGGAGGACCTTTGAACTCTGCTCGTTTGTTTGTGGGGCACTCCAAGCCGTTCTCATTGGGGAGGGGACTCCCATCCGCTTGGTGATGGATTTTGTACCTTTTGTTTGTATCCTTGGGGTCGCAGCTTGCCTCAGTGGGGTCGATGTGCATTCTTCAATCTTCTCTCTTGGTGCAGCTCAAATCCACCTGGTTACTTGCTAAATTTCTGTCCTTTAACTCTCCTTCTGCATGGGAGCCTCTGTGGAAAGCTGGCTTCAGTCAGCCATCTTGTCTCTGCCCCCCCTCAGTCAAGTTCTTGAGGTGAAAGTAACCACTGTGGTCAAAAGCTGCTCCAGTTACCCCCAGGGGGATCAGCTTGGCACTAAGGTTCTGTGTCAAGGAGGCTGGGCCCAACAGTCAAATTGCCTCTTTTCCCTGAGCCTGTCAGCCATGTTCAAAGGAAGCCCCCCGAGGAGAGTCGGGTGGAGCAGAAGCAGGAAAAGTATCTTGCCATTCGACCTGGGTCATGAGACAGAGGACCTCTGTGCAGCTCCATGTCCCACCTGCCTGCCTGATATAATTCATGTCAGCCTGCTCGGGTACTGGGATGCTGACTTGCTGAATCCTTGAACAACATTCCCCTAGGTTGAGCTGTCACCTTCCCACCCATCAGGGATGTATAAATAGATTTTAGCTGCACCTATTTTTGCCCTCAAAAGTTGCTGATGGGCTAGGCTGTTCCTAATGCCATGCCAGGTCATGGTGGCATCCCTGTGTCTGTCACAGTGGGGGAGAGGTTCAGAGCTGGGATAGGAAGCTCTGGAGGGTGGAAAGGGGGCTGCTGAGTCAGAATGTACATGAAGGACAACCATCTGCTGGGCCTTGGCTGAAGTTCCTCAGCTCTGGTGCAGGGAATGGCAGAGGCCACCTGGTCTTACAGCACAGCCGTGAGTATCAGGAAGACACAGAACACAGTGAGGTGGCCTCAATTGCAGATCCTGACTCTGCTGCTTATCAGCTGGCTGAACCTTGGCAATCTCTTTGAGCCTCAGCTTTCTCTTCTGCAAAACAGGGAAGAATCACACCTCCTTCTCAGGAAAGCCTTTAAAAAGATATGAAGCTCCTAATTAGCACCAGGAGGAGAGCAAGGACTGGTAAGAACCTGGCTTCCAGAGCCAAGCTGCTTGGGTTCAAAGCTTGGCTCTGTCACTTACTGGCTACATGCCCTGGGGGTGGCAGTGGGGATGTGCATAACCTCTCTGCTCCTCAGTTTCCTCCCCTGCAAAATAGACAGAGTAATAATTAAATGCTTTGTGCATTTATTATGAGCATTTAAATGATTTAATGCTTACAAAGCACTTAGAATAACACTTAGCATATAGTTCACAAGCGTGTGAAAAATACACAGCTGCTGTTCTTGTCCATCCTTATAAGCCCATGCAGATTCACCTACTTAAATTCCTTTCTAGCATCTGGTAAACAAATTCTCCTCAAAACTGTCATCCCCTCTTCCTTCTAAAGGATGGCACCTTAAATCCATTTTTCCTTCATGTGACACTAACGGCATGGGATCCCATGACATTTTCCCCAGCTATCTAGCCCTTTCACCAAATGTCAGCAGGGGTTTCCTGAGTGTGTAGAACTCAAAACACCCATCCAATATACTCTATGATCTGTGGGAACTCACTCATGGATTCATCAAACACTAACAGGCACCTATCATGTCCCTCCATTGGGCACTGGCAGCATAGGATGAAAAGCCAAGGTCTCTGCCTTCAGGGAGCTCATAAATTGGGAGGTGGAAATCAAAAAGTAAGAAAAGATGCTATTAAATTGCACTTTTTCTGTTTTTGAGACAGGGTCTCACTCTTTCTACCCAGGCTAGAGTGCAGTGGCATCATCACAGCTCACTGTAACCTTGAACTCCTAGGCTCAAGCAATCCTTCTGCCCTAGTCGCCTCCGTAGCTGATTTTTTGTAGAAATGGGGTCACACTGGCCTGGCTTGTGGTTCATGCCTATAATCCTACCACTCTGGGAGGCCAAGGTGAGTGGATTGCTTAAGCTCATGAGTTCAAGACCAGCCTGAGAAAGAGAGAGATCCTGTCTCTAAAAATTAGCCAGGCGTTGTGGTGGGCACCTATAGTCCTAGCCACTTGGGAGGCTGAGGCAAGAGGATGGCTTGAGCCCAAGACTTTAAGGTTGCTGTGAGCTATGATGCCACAGTACTCTACTGGGGACAAGAAATTAAGATTCTTTTTCAAAAAAAAATGGGGGGAAAATAAATAGGGGTCTCACTATATTTCTCAGGTGATTCTCAAACTCCTAAGCTCCTAGGCTTTCCCACCTCAGCCTCCTGAAGTTTAGACCAGCCGCTGCTTCTGGTCTAAAGTGGACTTTAATAAAGTTGTAAGAGAAAGAGAAGCCCTGGGCCCTATGGGGGCCTGGGGGTTGGGAATAATCTTCTGGAGGAGGTAAGATCTCCTGAGGGCATCCTTCTCTGGTCCCACTGAGCATACTGGGACATTGCTGGCCTGTCTTCTCTTGCTCCGGCCTCACCATGGAGGCCTGTCCACTCTGACTGTGCCTCCCCTGCCAGTTTCATCCTGCACATGCTCATCCTCACCCTCCTCACACCCCAGCTGCCCCTTGATTTCTTATCCCATAGGCTCCCTCCCACCACCAGACCCTTCCCAGGCCATCCCCTCTGTCTGTAGGGGTCTTCCTTCCCCACTTTGGCTTTCAGTCAAAGACTCTCTTCTTTTAGATCTTGTGTACTTGTGACTTCCTCCAGGCAGCCTTTCCTGACCTCCCCCATTACAGATGCTCTACAACTGGGTACCCACATTTTGTAATTCTGACATGCTCATTCTGTAATTATGTAATTTTTATCTCTCCTACAGAACAAAATAGGGCTGAAGGAATAACTGAATTAATAATTAATCATTTAATAATAAATGAGTAAGTGGGACCATGTGTCTGTTAATCCTGAGATACTATGGGAATTTCTGCTTCATTTATATAATCATTTATTATAATAACTATCATTTATAATGACCATGCAAAAGAGTTCATTTGTTTGTTCATTCATTCCACAAATATTAATTAAGAGCCTGCTTTGGATTGAGTGCAGTTCCCAGTGCTGGGATGAAAAACCAATGAAAGTTAGATATCTCTGAAGCTTTACAGGTGGAAAAGATAGAAAATAAAGAGGTGAACAAATGCACAAGGAAAGAAATCACAGACTTTAGAAAGCAACTGGTTGTCAAAGCCCCCCAGCTGCAAGAGGGACCCTCAGAGCTTGTCCTCTAGGAATTTACAATGAGAAGGATGACATTGGCCCAAGAAAAACAGAAAATCTCTTCAGAAAAGCCCACCCAGTGAGCTGGGCTCTAGCCTCTGCAAAAGGACTTTCTAGAATAGGCTGAGTCTCTTTTCAGTACCACATGCCCAGGCTGGCTGGGCTAAGAGATGACAGAACACCTGAGGCCCAGCCAGCAGTGGGTGAGGGCATGGACGCTGTCTGGTGCCAGGCGTCCTTCTCAGCTGGTCAGAATGCTGCTGGAGATTGCTGATCCCTACGGCCTGATGTTCCCTGCCTCAGCAGCCAGGAGTGGGAAGTGGTGGTAGAGCTGGCCAGTCATTGTGGCAATGAGTGCTGAAGCCCTTGAAACTGGAGTAGATGGATGAGGACAGCCCTTGACTCTATTCCTCTGTCCCAGAGTGAACTTTAGGCTTCGAATCTTTGCTGCATTGAATGAAGGACCCAATAGAGTGGATACATAGTGAGAGGATGGATTTCTGGGGTGAACCAGAGTGGAGAGTGAGCCATTCCCCCTCTCTGAGTGGTGCATTGTCCCTTATAGAATTATGATAACACTTACCAACTCCCTGGTTCATTCAACAAATGTTCATGGAGCTCCTACTATGTGCCAGACATATAGTGGACCAAGTGCTCAAGATATGACAGTGATGGAGACATAGTTCCCAACATCCCCCAGATCATTTGAGCAATATTTCATTCTTTCTGAAGCATTTGTCAGGATCTTAACTGATACTAGTCACAATGTTGTGAATCACATGAGATCATTCCTGTTGTTCCCATTTGATGGATGGGCAAGTCGAGACAGAGAGAGGTTAAATAATGTGTTAAGGAGGAGCTAGATGGATCCAGCTGCCCCAGATTCATTTAGTCCTGTCGCTGACCCCAAGCCCCAACCTCACCAAGGGGGCAGGTCAAGAAACTGGTATTTTATACAGTGTTGGTTTTTAATGGTTGACCCGAATTAGAGTCTGATAGAAACTTGGTGAATTAGGGAAGTTTTCATGGAACCCCTTCACTTACTTTCCCTATTAATTATTTCATTTTTTTAGCACCTTCATGCTGAACAGAACTGATGCCATTCACAGGCCAGGGGATAGATTAAAGACTTATTTAAAGTTCTTGCTTTCACCAGGCATGTCACGCCGTGATGCCCATCTTGAAAAGCCCTGCTTAGGGCTTCCAGGCTGCATGCAAACAGAGCTGGATCTGAAGGTGAAAGGCCTCCCTGGTTACACATAAGCTCTCTGAGGGTCAGAGACACAGCTATGCTTCTGTGTATCCAAGCACCAAAGAGCATGCTGTTCCCACATAGGCACTCAATAAACCCTAATTGATTAGTTGACTGGGAACAACAATTATATAGTTGAAGTGCATGGAAAGACAATTTCCCAAAGGCTGCCAGCCAGCTGGGGGCTCAAGGGACAGATGGTTTAAAATCAATGTGCTTGCTCATCCCCATGAAAAGTTTAAAGTGTTTTGCAAGACATGATTGCAAGAGGGACTTTACATAACAATTGCAATCAGTGTAACCTGGCTTATTGTACCGTCAATGAATCCCCAACAATAAAAAAAATAAATAAATAAATAAATAAAAACTGAAAATAAATAAAAACAGCAGCATCAGGGGTGGCGCCTGTGGCTCAAAGGAGTAAGGTGCCAGCCCCATATGCTGGAGGTGGTGGGTTCAAACCCAACCCCAGCCAAAACTGCAAAAAAAAAAAAAAATAATAATAATAATAAACAAATAAATAAAAACAGCAGCATCAGTTAATACTTTATATGGATTTATAAAAAAAAGAAAAGTTTAAAGTGAATGAAGCATTATGTTAGAACAGGGCAAAATTGCAAAGATGTAAATACCCAGCAATCAGGGGATACGTAAGCAAACTAGGTTATATTAAGATTCTGGTTTTGGCACAGTAACTGAGATAACGCCAGAAAGGCTATGTTAACCACTGTGATAAAAATGTGTCAAATGGTTTATGAAGCAAGTGTATGATGCCCCATGATCATATCAATGTATACAGCTATGATTTAATAAAAAAAAAAAAAAGAATAAAAAAAAAAGATTCTGGAAGACTCTATAGTTATTTATTTATTTATTTTTTTAGAAACAGAGTCTTACTTTATCGCCCTCAGTAGAGTGCTATGGCCTCACAGCTCACAGCAACCTCCAACTCCTGGACTTAGGTGATTCTCTTGCCTTAGCCTCCTGAGTAGCTGGGACTACAGGCGCCTGCCACAAAGTCCAGCTATTTTTTTGTTTGTTTGTTTGTTTTTGTTTATTAAATCTGCCTTGTTTTTTTCTGTTGTTGTTTTGTTTTGTTTTGTTTTTTTGTAGAGACAGAGTTTCACGGTACCGCCCTCGGGTAGAGTGCCGTGGTATCACACGGCTCACAGCAACCTCTAACTCTTGGGCTTACGCGATTCTCCTGCCTCAGCCTCCGGAGCAGCTGGGACTACAGGTGCCCGCCACAACACCCGGCTATTTTTCTGTTGCAGTTTGGCCAGGGCTAGGGTTTGAACCCACCACCCTCGGCATATGGGGCCGGCGCCCTACTCACTGAGCCACAGGCGCCGCCCTTGTTTTGTTTTTTTTTTTAATTTATTTGGCCAGGGCTGGGTTTGAACCCGCCACCTCCGGCATATGGGACTGGCGCCCTACCCCTTTGAGCCACAGGCACCGCCTCCCGGCTATTTTTTGTTGCAGTTTGGCCGGGGCCAGGTTCAAACCCGCCACCCTCAGTGTATGGGGCTGGTGCCCTACCCACTGAGCCACAGGCACCACCCAACCGTAGTTATTTTTTTTTTTTTTTTTGGCCAGGGCTGGGTTTGAACCCACCACCTCCAGCATATGGGACCGGCGCCCTACTCCTTGAGCCACAGGCGCCACCCCCAACCATAGTTACTTTTAAACAGCAAATATGTTGTCTATTTTAGTACGGACAAATGTGTATCAGGTACATATTTCTGGGAAAAACAGAGACTGAAAAGAATGTAGAAATATAGATACATATACTTAGAAAGACAAGAAGAAAAGTTGACTGTGTGGTAGCGCTCTCTTTTTATTTTATTATTATTATTATTTTTGGTAAAGTTCATTCTGGAAAGGGAATTATAACAGGGTCGTAACTATCACACTCTGTGGTGTCATGGAAGGAGTCCCTGGACAAGATCCTGATGCTGCAAATTATGGACCATTTGACTTGAACAACACACTCTCCTGACCCTCAGTTTGTTATCTGTGTAGTGAAAATTATAATACCCATCCTGCCTTTCTCACCAGGTAAGGATGTAAGGTGATTAATTATTTATCCTACATAGTACAATATTCATAGGTTTGGGTGTAGAAATAACATGTTTGATTATAGGGTCCTGACCCACACCTGGCTCAGGAATTACAAAATATGCAACACATAAAGGTTGTTCTTTCTGGAATCCAAAAAGTCTTGCAAAATCCCATGGATTGTGAGTAAAGGAGCAAGGTCAGACATATACAAAGCAGGTCAGACATATCATTTTGTTCATTTAACTTAATCTACATAATAATTCTATAGTTTTCTATCATCCCATTTTATAGGTGAGAAAACTCGTATGTTTAGGGGTTAAGTAATTTGCTTTTCTATTAATAATAAATGGTCTCGGGCAGATTAGGATAACTTCAAAGCCCATGATTTTGGCCATTATTACAATGCCAGCAAAGATCCAGCAATGCTTGCTGGAGTGACATCTGCTTGCATTTTACTTGTGAGACTAATGGAGAAGAATGTTTCTCCTAATATCTGATTGAATGCTAAGCACTCGACAATCTGTGTCTCATTTAACCTCCACTACTCTGGGAGGTCTGGACTAGTATTAGTCCAGATGATTTCCTCATCTGGACCTGTTTGCAGAAGAGGAAACTGGGCTAAGATAGATCACATAACTTGCCCAAGTGAGTCAGAGAGGTGAGATTCCAACACAGGTTTCATGACTCCAAAACCAGGCAATCAGGAAGTGCCCAGGGGTACTTGGTGTGTGGGACAGCCATATTCCAGAAAAGCTGAGAAAGGAGTGAGTTGCAACAGAGTTACAAACATGGAAAAATCTGGCTTCTTTCATTTTCTGATCCTTCCTCTCCCTACCCTCTCCCTTTACCCTCACTCTCCTGCCTTTTGGACAACAAAGTCAGTTGTCATCACGTGGAGATGAAATGTAAGCCGGGATTAAGGGTCAGGTGCCTTCAGCAGAGTCATAGGAAGAAAAAAAAAAAAAAAAGAAGGGATACACAATTAATGCCAATCGTTATTTTTAGGGTGCTCAGAGCACATGCAAAGTTAGAAATGAGGAGATATTCCTACAAAAGATGCCATCTGGTCCTGCTGGTTGAAGAGGTTCAGGCAAGGTTCTGCCTCCTGCCTTGACCCTTGGTTTTGTTCCACAGGCTGGACTGTCCCAGTAGGTCAGCCAGAGAGGTGCTGTGTACTAGCTGTCCTTGACTGCCTATCTCTAAGGAACTCCTGGGGACCCCACGGCAGAAAAGGAGCCAAATCAGATCAATCCAAACTGGATCCAGTCAGCATCCTGGAGTATATGTAAAATTAGAAAGGTCATGATCAACTTCAGAATGGGAAAAGGTATTTGCATGTTATGAATCAGACAAAAGCTTGGTAACTAGGATCTACAAAGAACTCAATCACAACAACTACAAAAAACCCCCCACAATCCTATATATCACTGGGCAAGAGACATGACTAAAACCTTCTCTAAAGAAGACAGATTAGGGTGGTGCCTGTGGCTCAAAGGGGTAGGGCGCCAGCCCCATATGCTGGAGGTGGTGGGTTCAAACCCAGCCCTGGCCAAAAACTGAAAAGAAAAGAAAAAAAAAAAAAAAAAAGAAGACAGATTAATGGCCAACAAACATATGAAAAAATGCTCATCTTTCCTAATCATCAGAGAAATGGAAATCAAAACCATCCTGAGATATCACATAACCACAGTGAGAATGGCCCACATCACAAAGTCTCAAAGCTGCAGATGCTGTTGTGCATGTGGAAGGAAGGGAACACTTTAACACTGCTGGTGGGATTGCAAACTAATACAACCAGTTTTGTTTTGTTTTGTTTTTTTGAGACAGAGTCTCGCTATGTTGCCCTCAGTACAGTGCCATGGCGTCACAGCTCACAGCAACCTCAAACTCTTGAGCTTAAGCGATTCTCTTGTCTCAGCCTCCCACGTTGCTGGGACTACAGGCACCTGCCACAACACCCAGCTATTTTTTGTTGCAATTGTCATTGTTGTTTAGTTGGCCCAGGGCGAGTTCCAACCTGCCACCCTCGTTGCATGTGGCTGGCACCATAACCACTGAGCTAAGGGCGCTGAGCCATTAAAAAAATATATATTTTTGAGACAGTCATACTGTGTCACCCTTGGTAGAGTGTCATGGCGTTACAGCTTATAGCAACCTCAAACTCCTGGGCTCAAGCGATTCTCTTGCCTCAGCCTCCCAAGTAGCTAGGACTACAGGCGCCCACCACAACACCCAGCTATTTTCTGTTATAGTTGTCATTGTTCTTTGGCAGGCTTGGACTGGGTTTGAAACCGTGAGCCCTGGTATATGTGACTGGCACCTAGCCACTGTGGCTCACAGGTGCTGAGCCATAATACAATCTTTTTGGAAGGAAGTATGGAGAATCCTCTAAGAACTCAAATTAGACTTCCCATTTGATCCTGCAATCCCATACTAGGCATCTACCCAAAAGAAAAAATCATTTTATCATGTTTATCGCAGCTCAATTTACAATTGCCAAATTGTGGAAACAACCTAAATGCCCACCAACCCAGGAATGGATTAACAACTATGGTATATGTATACCCTAGAATACTATTCAGCCATTAAAAAGGTAGAGACTTTACATCTTTTGTATTAACCTGGATTGAGTTGGAACATATTCTATTAAGTAAAGCATCACAAGAACGGAGAAGCAAGAATCCAAAGTACTCAATTCTAATATGAAAGCAGTAGATGATCTAATACAAGTTGGTGGGTAGGGGAATGAGGGAGTGGGGAGAGGGGATGACGGAGGGGGTTGGGGGATCATGGCATATGGCACACCTCTTGGGAGTGGGACACAATTATAAGAGGTACTTTATCTGACAAATGCAATCGATGTAACCTAATTTTTCGTACTTCAATGAATCCCAAGCAGTAAAAAAAAAAAAAGTCATGCTATGTACTCATGGGTGCTTTACAATTTATTTTTTAAAGGGCTTAGTTTGGGGCACCTCCACATTGGAGCTTCCTCCAGATAGCAACAGAGCCAACCTAACACTCAGGAATAGGTGAAGGAGGTGCTGAGCAGAAACTGTAACAGGCGAGGTCTCCTGGAGGTGGGGTGGGAATTGGATAGGAGCAGCCACTCATGAAGATTAGGAAGGGGGTGCATAAGCGCTAAAGATATGATCACAGGTGATAGATGTTTAAAAAGAAGTCATGTAGCTAGGTGTGGTGGCATGCACCTATAGTTCTAGTAAAGAGAAAAGGCCTTGGGAGGCTGAGGCAGGAGGATCACTTAAGCCCAGGAGCTGGAGGCCACAGTGAGCTATGATGATGCTGCTGCACTCCAGACTGGGCAACAGAGCAAAACAATTTTAAATGGTCAGATGTATAGCAAGAATCTGGATTGTCAACATACTGAAGGTTGTCTCTGCTGTATGAGAGTAGGGAGAGGTGTTGGTTCAACCAACAAAACAAACTGACATAAACAAAAATGATGGCTGGGAAAATGGCTCACACCTGTAGCTCCCAGCTACTTGGGAGGCTGAGGTGGGAAGCCTGCTTGAGCCCAAGAATTGGAGGTTGCAGTGAATTATGATCTCACCACTGCACTATAGCGAGGGTGACAGAGCAAGACCCTGTGTCCAAAAAAGGAATTTACTGGAAAGCTGTGAGGAGCACCTCATGGAGTCATAGGAAAGGCTGAACAGCAAGCTGGGAAAACAACAGAAACCCAAATACTTGCGAGGATCTAGCAAGAATTAGTGGACAGTCCATTTAGGCTTTGTGTTGAGATTCATATTAAAGAGAAAAAGGCTGATTGTTCTTGTCTGGGTTAGGAATCCATCCTTAGGAAAGGAGGGCCCACCCACCAACACCATGTGCAATGGGAGAGGGGTGACTCTGCAAAGCAAGAACTAAATTGAGTTGAAATTAGTAAGAATGCTTAAGCTTCCACTAGCTAGGGTGCTGATTTGTCCTGGTTTGCCTGGTTTGGGCACTGAAAGTTCCATGTCCTGGGAAACCTCATACTGTAACTAAGAAGCTTCAACCTCAGGACCCTTCACGATCTGGGTCCTGATAGCAGAAAACTTCTTCTGTTTAGAAGGTATGATTATGACAGAGGCAAAAGAGCCAGACCAGATCATCTGTGGGTCCTTCTCTGGACTGGCACTAAAAGGCCACCTTGGCCCAAACCAAGAAAGTGTATCACCAGAATGAAGCAATGGACAGATCAATGGAAATAGGTCTTTGGCAAGGCCTAAAGGCTCTGAGGGACGTTCTGGCAGGCCTCTGCACCAACCTATGGTTTGGAGGGGGGAGGAAGACAGCAAGTTGCTTTATAGTGGTGGGCACAAATGTGACAGGGATGGCTGTTGTCTACACAGGATACCTAGCTTCAAGTTCCCCAAAGAGCCTATGGTATTCTAGAACATTCACCCTGGCCTTTAGCTTGTGGTTAACTGGGGCTAAAGCACTGTCAGACTTCATTTGTCAAGAGTTTTTTTTTTTTGAGACAGTCTCAACTATGTCACCCTCAGTAGAGTGCCATGGCGTCACAGCTCACAGCAACCTCAAACTCCTGGGCTCAAGCGATTCTCTTGCCTCAACCTCCCAAGTAGCTGGGACCACAGGCGCCTACCACAATGCCCGGCCTTTTTTTTTTTTTGGTTGCAGTTGTCATTATTGTTTAGCAGGCCTAGGCTGGGCTCGAACCCGCCACCTTCAGTGTGTGTGGCTGGCGCCCTTCTCACTGAGCTATGGGCACTGAGCCTCATCAAGAGTTTCTTGAAGCACCACTGCGCACTGACATTGTTCTGCTCTGTACCCATCTGGGCACCAACCAAAGCACAGAAACGTCTGCATTTCTACTCAGTGAGAATTTAGCCCACCTCTGGGAGCCCCAGTGATGCACCTGCAGGGCTATCTATGCTATCTCTTCCCAGGGCAATCTTGACTCTCCCAGTGGGTGAGTCAGGGTCTGCTGTCAGAGTTCCTCCTTAGAAGGCTGGCTGGCATGGTAATGTTGTGTGCTTTCTGCAATGTCTTTGTCTCCAACTGGCTGCCAGCCTCACAGCAACTAGCCTGGTCCCTGACTCACTGCAGGTGTCTGGTAAGGAGCTGATGAGGCAGTTCTCAGGTTCATCTGAGTTTTCAAAGGCACCTGGTGAAGTTTGGTCTGAGGGGAAAGGTTTCATCTGTACAGCCAGGGTCCCAGGCATTCATCCCAAGAGAAAGAAATAGGATTGAAGAGAAAAGGCCAGGCGGTGCCTGTGGCTCAAAGGAGTAGGGTGCCAGCCCCATATACCGGAGGTGGCGGGTTCAAGCCCAGCGCTGGCCAAAAACTGCAGGGGAAAAAAAAGAGAGAGTGAGAGAGAAAAGGCCCAGGGCAAAAGGGCTGTGTGTGAGAGGGGAGATGGGGACGACAGGGTGTCAAGGTTAAACCCAGGATTGTCAGAGGCCCAAATTTCACAACTCTCCTCCATGAGGGCCCTCCCACTCCCAAACTTTTTTTCTTTTTTGAGATGCTAGCCTGTTGCCCAGGCTAGCAGGCTGAAGAGGTGTGGCATCAGCCTAGCCTACAGCAACCTCAAACTCTTGAGTTCAAGTGATCCTCCTGCCTTGGCATCCCAAGTATCTGGTACTAAAGGCACCCGTCACAATGCCTGGCTAGTTTTTCTATTTTCAATAGAGACAGGGTCTGGCTCTTGCTCAGCCTAGTCTCTAACTCCCAAGCTCAAGGGATCCTCCCACTTTGGCCTCCCAGGTGCAAGCCATCATGCCCAGCCACCACTCCCAAACACTTTAACTTTGCAAATATTTAATAGTACTCACATGGACTGGATGTTTAAAGATGACTCACACCTGAAATCCTAGCACTTTGGAAGGCTGAGGTGGGCAATTGCTTGAGCTCAGAAGTTTGAGATCAGCCTGAGGAAAATCAAGACCCTGTCTCTACAAAAAAGAAAAAAAAACAACAAAAAAACTAGCCAAGTGTTGTGGCGGGCACCTGTAGTCCCAGCTACTTGAGAGGCTGAGGCAAGAGTATCACTTAAGCACAAGAGTTTGAGGTTGCTGTGAGCTATTGACACCATGGCACTCTACCAAGGGCAACAAAATGGGACTCAGTCTCAATCAATAATCAATAACAATAAAGGCATCCTGAATCTCATGAAGGGCAAAAGACATCGGCCACATCACAAACCCTGCCCTCCTGGAGAGCTTCTGCTTATAATAGAACAAAAGAGTGATTTGCAGAGAAATGTAAATCTGAGGGTGGTGTGGGTCCTGGCCACATACACAGAGGCTGAAGGGTTCGAATGAGTCCAGGCCAGCTAAAACAACAATGACAACTGCAACAACAACAACAACAACAACAAAATAGCAAGGCATTCTGTTGGATACCTGTAGTCCGAGCTACTTGGGGGGCTGAGGCAAGAGAATCGCTTGAACCCAAGAGTTTGAGGTTGCTATGAGCTATGATACCACAGCCCTCTACCCAGGGTGACAGCTTGAGACTCTGTCTCAAAAAAAAAGAAAAGAAATGTAAATCCGAGATTGCAGACTGTTTGCCAACAGACCTTCCCTGTGAATAGGGAGCTAAAGGTGGCCACTTCAAAGGGGGAAAATGAAAGAATGCAGGGAGTGCCTGGCCAAGTTGCAGTACTAGGGGTTGCGGGGCTCACCATGGCAGAAACCACAGCTGCTGTTTGAATTTTAAGGCCTAGCTCCTCTAGCCTGCTCAACAATGAATCAGCTGCTCCCTTTCCCTATATCTGTTTCCCTCCCTTGATCACACAGGGTGGGGGTAGTGTGGCCAGTCCTCCCTTCTGAGGCATGTGCCCCAGGAAGACAAGGCAAGGCTCTGGCCATTTATTCACTGTATTTAAACATTAGGCTGCTATGAAGGCTGGGCAGATTTCACAAGATGTGTCAAAGTCCTTGGCATTAGCTCTCCTAATGCAGACACATTTCTCTCAATGCAGCCTCCTTGAAAGGTCCCTTTAACTGGGTGAGGAGGTGAGGCAGGAAGGCACCCATCCAGGAGGACATAGCAGGAACAGCTCATTGAGAAGGTTCTGGGTCCCCCAGGTCTTTCTGCTTAGGGCCCTGCCTCTTGCCACTTCTTCGAACCTCCACAAAGTGACATTGCTCCACTATGCTTGCCTCTTTCTAAAAAATCCTGCTGCAAGGGAACCCCCTTGTAAATTTATGTTAACCCGTAAATTCCTGTTGGGGCTTTATGCTGGCTCATTTTCACAAAGAGAAAACCTTTCAGTCAAAGAAACAAACATGCTCAAGTGGGTAGGCAGCCTTCCCAATGATTAAGAAAGCAAGGTGCCTACTACTCCACCCAGAAAACCAGAAGGCATTCTGCAGCCTGGCTCTCGCTCTGCTCTTAAAAGGGCTCAGGCCATTTGGGCTGAACTAACTGAGCAACATTTGAACCCTCCATCCTCTCCCTGACGTAGGAAAGTGGGCAGGGATGTGGTGGGGGAAGGGAGGCCAGAGCAGCTAGATGGAAACGGAGGGGCAGAATGTAGGAATTATTCCCTTCAAATGCACCCCTCAGGGAATGCAGGGCTGCTAGAGAGGAATGCAGAGCTCTCTGTTTCTTCAAATCATGACTTTTGATGCTTTGAGCAAGGGGCTCTGGCCTTCTAGCTCTTTAGGGAACCCTCACCCCCCGCCCCCGACTTTTCTGTCCCATGAGACATCTCCCTCATGGCTGGTGTGTTTGAGAGGGGATCATTTCACCAACAGGTGCAGCCACCTGGGTACTGCCTGGGGCCCCCCATTTGCCTTGAGGGCTAGGACCAAACTTGGCCTGGATCACATTATGCTACCCAGAGGCTAGGGTGAAGGGGTAGATTCAGGTTACCAGACCGGGTGTGGGGTCAGAAAAAAAGGACTGGAAAGGAATGTTATCTGCCTTCCCACAGGGAAGCCCCACCCCAGCAGCCTTCTTGGTTCAGAAAGGGGCTTCACAAACAGAATAGGCTGACACCTGTAATCCCAGTATGTTGGGAGGCCCAGGTGGTGAAGGATCACTTAAGGTCAGGAGTTTAAGATCAGCCTGGGCAAAAATTACAAAATTTAGCTGGGTGGGGTAGCCCATACTTATAGTGTCAGCTACTCAGGAGGCTGAAGCAGGAGGCTCCCTTAAGCCCAGCAGGTTGAGGTTGCAGTGAGCTATGATACCACAGCCCTCTAGTCAGGGTGATAGAGTGAGATCTTGTCTCAAAAAAGCAACACACATACACACAATAGAAGAAAGAGAGCCAATCCTGGAACACAGACATCAGTATATTTTATGTGCACGAATGTGAAAAGGAAGAGACAGAGAGACCAATGGAGACACAGAGCAGGCAGTGGGCTCACAGACTGATCACATGTCCTTCTCGAGAGGTGCCCGGTTAGGAGACAGTCCCATTTACATCAAAGGTCCTTTTGCAGAGTCAGGGCCTACAGCTCCACCAGGCCTGGGGTGGCCTCAGGGTAGAAGGCACTCTTGCTGCCATAGCTCCTCTTCACCCCCTGGTGATGTCTGCATAAACGCAGGTTCTCATGAACTGACCCACTCAGCAGCTGCCCCTCCCCTAGGAGACCCATTCAGAATGAGGGACTAGGACAAAAGGGCTTCATGGGCACACCCTACGTATTATTGCTGTGAATAAGCATAGGCCATTGTGACTCACTGGCATCGAAGAGGGGACAGGGCACGGGGACAGGATGCCTAGCAGACATCAGAAGCGATTTAACCATGCAGAGCAGCACATTGCAACCTGTAACTCAGAGTTGCTTTCAGGTCCAGTGGAGAGTGGCCCAGGACATCAGGTTCATAGCCAGCAGACTCTCCCCACCAGCACCCATACTGCTTGGCAAGGCTGGGATTACTTCAAACTTTGAGTTCCTGGGCACTAAGGAATTGGGGCCCGGAAGAGCCCCACAAAAGCAAAAGTTGAAGTCGGTCTGGGATACCCCTGGGGAGACGTGAACCTGAGATACCATGGTCAGGCCACAGGTTTTTGCCACCTCCTTTTGGGGGCTCAGTGCCCCTCAAAGGCCAACAGGAGCAGAGGGGCACCTAGCTGTGGCAGAAGCAATGCTGCATGTTGGCCAGGCACACAGGCTCACCTCAGGACCTCCTACACTTGGGAGCTCAGAGGGCCCAGAGAGAAAGTGGTACCAGGGAATGCCCCCAGGCAGCATCTGGAGCGGCAGATCCAGGGGGCCTCGAGGGGTCACTCTGGGCGAGGATTATGGAGGCCTTACTCTGGGAGACATCAGCAAGCTTGTCACTGGATTCAGTTGTGGAAGGGGTGTGTGAAGGTGGCCTGTGTGGTCTTGGGTCCCAAGAGACCTAGATAATATGAAATTGGGAGAGAGGACCAAGGAAACAACGGCCCAGAGGAAACAGAGAAGCCAGAAAATATTCTCCCTCTGCAATCCTCTCCCCACGTGGGGAAAACAATCTGTCCCCACTGGAATCCTGATTCTCTGTGGTCCCCAAAGCCCAGGAACTGGGGCCATAATAAAATCAAAGGAAAGACCGCAGAATGTAGTTAGTTCATCCCTGGATTTGAGGAGCCTGCCCAGGTAAAAGGCAGGGAAACGCCCTCCATTATGCTCAGGACAAGACCAACTGCAGAAAAATCCTGCCAAAGGCAGTCACCAAGCCTCAGTCCTAACCCAGGACAACCCCCAGTCCTGTACCCTGGGTGGTGCTGTCTGCATGGTCCTGGTGGAACAACCAGCAAGGAAAAGGAGATTCTCTCCACAGGTTTGTCACATTTTAATGACCTATAAAAAGGGAAAGGCTAATTTCTTACTAAGAATCCTAGTGTGTTCAAGAAGAGACTAAGTACCATAGGATGGTGCACTTTATGATGGACCCCCTCCCCTCAGAGTTGGGGGCAGAGCCAGAAGTAGGCTGGAGTGAGGATTCACCCTTCCACTGCCAGCAATGGACCTGCCATGGGGGAAGAGGGGCAAACGAGATGACAAAGCCCACGAATGTGGCAGGTGAACACTGTTTAAGGAGCAAGCTCAATGAGCCAGCTTTGCGGGGAGAGTGGGGCAGTGGGCGGCACTGAGGAGGTTCTGCTACAGGGCTGGGGCAGAACCAGAACTGACCCCTTCCCAGAAAGGGTGCTCAAAGGACCTTCCAACTGACCTCTTTTTCTTCCTTGCTCACTCTTCATGGGTCTCAACAACAGACACCTGCTCTGCTCCTCCATTTCCCCAGAAACTAGACTGCTCAACTAGCTTGAAAAGAAACCAGTCAGGGCACAGATGACCTAGAACTCTGCCCTCCTCCACTTAGTTGACTTGCCTCTAGGCCCAGCTGTGGATCCACAGGGCCCCTCTCAGCTTGACTGAGGTGTCATTCCTTTTCATCAGGGCCACTGTGGGGAGGAGCACTGCCACAGCCCTCCAGACCTGAGGCAGTGGGGAGGCTAACCAGGAACGCCCCTGGCGGTGGGTGGCTGGGGTAGCAGAGGAAAGGCTGCAGGACAGCCGGGGGCCTGCTGGCTGCTGCTGTGTGTAGAGTCAGGGATGGGTGGGTGTGGTGGCCACCATGAACAAAAGGGCCGCTAGTGGTAAAGGCCTTGAAAACAAGAGAAAAAGGGAAACGCCACCAAACACACGGGGATTGAAACCTCCAAAAGCCCAAGGTTGGTGGGAATCCAGCACCACGGGGGCCCCCAGAAGGCCAAGGGAGCAGCATGGAGAGGAGCTACGGGAAGATCTCCCAGCCCTTGCAGACCTACTAAGCCGCCTCCAGGCTGCCCGTCTCTCAGGCCAGCAGCTCAGCAGGCCCCAGGGAGGTATTGGTTGCAAGCAAGCACCTGAATATTGCCTAATGGAACCAGCCAAAGCCCAGCGGAATCTCCATAAGAGGGAGTAAGCTCAGGCCTGGCCTCCCACCTGTGGACCCGTTCTCAACATCTGTTAGCCAGGACAGGACCTGCTGCTTCCCAAGTCAACCATGTAGTCCAGTCAGCCACAGACCTCCTGCCACCAGCCTCCAAGTTGCACTGAGATCCATGGACCCTTCCCAATGTCCTTCTGCTGCCTTGACACCCCCCATCCCCCAACACCTGGTCACACACCCCCACACACCGGCCCACCCTGGAGGGCAGTAGGCCTGTGAGTAACAGGGCCCCACAGGGCTGAGGCCAGGCTTGTGCTGTGTGGAAGGGGCAGCCCCACCAGCTTGGTCTCTTTGTCCATGGGTTCCCCCGCCCCCTCCTCAGTCGGTCTTGACATGACCATTGGCCAGGGCAAGGGCGCCACTGGGCTCCCCTGGCTCTGCGTCCTTGTCGAAGCGGAGACGCAGGGTGTTGCGGATGATGAACTGCTCCATGATGAGGGCCCCGCAGAACCAGGGCACGGCGTACTCCAGGGTGATGAGCCCCATGAAGTCAAAGTCGAACTGGGAGTAGTCCCAGGGGCAGGCGTTGAACTGGCGCAGGATGAAGCCAGTGGTGAACTCCCACAGGTAGGTCCAGAGTGTATAGATGAGGCAGCGCACCAGGAGCGGGCAGCGGCCACGCAGGCGCAGGTACATGCGTTCCACGATGAGGATGGACGTGCCATAGATGAAGAGGGCCCACACGCTCGTGACCCCCGGGAACTTCCAGTTCAAGTTCACCACAAACTCCCAGGCTGCTGTGAACATCACCTCGCAGAAGTAGCCGTGGATGGCGTATAGGTACCAGCGGGACAGCGCCGTCAGAGGTTCTGCAGAAGCCATGGTGCAGGCTGGGGCCGGCTGCTGGAGACACAGAGACAGGTGACGGGGGAGTCCCTTCTGCTGCCCCCACTGCACGGCCCAAGCCTCTGGCCTGACCAGGCTGGAGGGGATTTCAAACCTGCCTCTACTTTCTCCTTCCCCTAGGGAGGTGTCTCCTACACTGCTTATAACTTCCATGGATTATCTGGGGTCAATTGCAGCACTGGCCGTCCTGGCCCACCAGGCAGATAGCAGATTTCTCACCAGGTCCATCCCCCAGGGACCCTATCTCTTCCCTCACTTCCTCTCAGATAGTCCCATGTCACTCACATTTCTGCATACCTTGCCACATTTGTATATGTGTGTATATGCCATTTTAACCATTTTAAGTGTGCAATCTTCAGTATATTCACAATTTACTGTAACCATCACCACCATTCATTCCTAGAACTTTATCATCATCCCAGACTGACACGTAATCCTAGCACTCTGGGAGGCCAAGGAAGGTGGATCGCCTGAGTTCAAAACCAGCCTGAGCAAGAACGAGACTCTGTTTCTAAAAAAATAGCTGGGCGTCAAGCGGTGCCTGTGGCTCAAAGGGGTAGGGCACGGGCCCCATATGCTGGAGGGGGTATAGGTAGGTAGGAGGAGGGTGTGAGCAAGCCTGAAAGCTGAGGAAGAGTTTGGCAATTAGTGGGTGGCTTCCCAAGTAGGGTTTGCTCAACTCAAATCCAACAGCCCTCATCCTTGATGAAGGTCCTAAGGGCAGGCGGTCCACTAGAGGGCCAGGACTCAAGCTGACTTGTCTGGGCAAGGTATTATCACTCCAAGGGAACAGGTGACAGGGAGGAGAGCTGGCCTTCAGAGTATCTGCCTGCTGCTCTCAGAGCCTGCTGAACTCTTCCCCAGGGAATGGGGGCAGAAGGCAGAGCCAGCAGTGAAAGTGAAGAGACTGCCCTATAGGTCTAAGACAGGCCAGAGGCAAAACCAGAGGCCATTGGTTTTGTCAAAAACACAGGGACTGGGAACTTCTGACCAGAGTAGCACCTTGCTAGAACATTGTGATTCCTCTTCCCTGCAGCCAGGCTGGGCAGGCCTTCCTTCCACCTCACTTACTAGCCAAGCTTCATTCTCCACCCCAGACACCTAAATCCTTACAGTTCCACACTCTGGGAAGACCCACATCCCTTCTAGAAAGCTCCTGAGGGCACAGCTATGAGGCCAGTCCCCTGGGAGACGGTTTATTGGAAGTGAATGCAGGGAATGAGAGGAGGGAAGTTGTCTTTCCAACTGGGCTAAGATGCAAGGTCTGAAACTGCCCTGAGCTTCCCCTGAAGGCTGTCAAATTAGAGGGAGGAGGAAAACAGGGCTTGCTTCAGGGCCAGAAGAGAAACACATGGAGGGAAACACCTTCAGCGGCTGGCTCAGATACCATGGGGCTCCTCACTCTCACTGTGGACATCTCCTGGGAAAGTCCCTTGAGATCAGCGATGCTGCAAACCTTAATGGGGTCCTCCCCAAACTCCCAAGTCACAATAATAATAACCAGGCATTCTTCTCAGTACTTTCCATGTCAATCCTCAAGCCCATTTTACAGATGGGGAAAGTAAGGTAGGAAGAGCCTACCTTCTTACACATATAAAAGTCAGGGTTAGAATTCAACCCCCACAAGTCTAGCTCAAGTCTTCACTCCTGATCAGCATACTGCTCTACCTGAGGCAGACTGTAGGCTCCTTGGAGGGCACTACCATTTTCTTCTGAGCTTCCACTTCTGGAAGGCTGGGATAGTTATATGGGGGGATATCAGGAAGCAAGGAAAAGGAAAGGAGCTTCTGGGTTAGTGATTTTCAGCCGGCGTGCTATGAAAATTTTTAAAGATCATTAATTAATTATTTTCAAAAGAAGTTCAAAGCACAGTAAGTATAAGACAAAGTTTCACTATGTCGACCTCAGTACAGTGCCGTGGCGTCACAGCTCACAGCAACCTCAAACTCTTGGGCTGAAGTGATTCTTTTGCTTCAGCCTCCCAAGTAGCTGGGACTACAGGCATCTGCCACAAGACCCTGCTATTTTTTTGTTGCAGTTGTCACTGTTGCTCAGCTGGCTGGGACTGGATTCAAACCCGCCAGCAATGGTGTATGTGGCCGGCGCCATAATCACTGTGCTATGGGCACTGAGCCTTTTCACTCTTTTTCTTGATCGACATTATTTCAGTGTGTTGCTGAAGTATAACTATAGGTTCAAGTGTGCTGGGAGATAAAAAAGGCTGAAAAACACTGTTCTAGGTAGATCATCAACAAAGCTCACTATTCTGGGTATGAGAGCTACCAAAGGCTCCCAGCTGTGGGAGCTCTCACAGCTCACAGGCTGTGTTCTGGGAGGATCCACACTCAGCCCTATAAGGTCAAAGCTGACTCTCCTAGGACCATGGCAGCAGCCAACCCTCAGGGCCTTTAGACATGTGCCATTCCAAGACCCCTCACAAGGGGACACATGCTTGGAACCTCCCAACTGCTAGCCCACCCAGTGCTCCTGGGAATCTCAGACGGCCAAGCCCTGACACAGACATGTCAGCCAAGAGCACTGGCCAGCATGCAGGCTGCCCAGAGCAGCCACCTACCTAAAGCAGCAACAGCCAGAGCATCAGGAGCAAACATCCTTCCTACACATGGGACTTTAGGGGCCTCAGGTACTAGCAAATCCCAGCAGGAGGCAAAATAGGGCGAGCGGGTTTGAGGAATGGAGTCAGTCTTAGCACAGATGTCCACGGGGCTCAAGAAGCAAATGACACCCTGCAGATTGACTGGAATGTTCTTCCCAGACCTTCACATGGCCACACTTCCTTTTATCATCTAGGTCTCAGCTCAGATGTCATCCCTCCTCAGGGAACTTCTCTGGTCCCCCAATCCATAAAAGCCTCTGTCACTCATGTCATTCCATCTTGTTTTCTTTTTTCTTTTTTTCTTGGAGACAGAGTCTTGTTTCGTTGCCCTTGGTAGAGTGCCTTGACATCACAGCTCACAGCAACCCAAACTCTTGGGCTGAAGTGATCCTCTTGCCTCAGCCTTCCGAGTAGCTAGGACTATAGGACCCTGCCACAGTGTCTGGCTACTTTTTGAGATGGGGTCTCGCTCTAATTCAGGCTAGTCTTGCACTCCTGAGCTCAAGCAATCTACCCACCTTTGCCTCCCAGAGTGCTGGGGTTACAGGTGGAAGCCACCAGACTGGCCTCATCTTAATTTCTTCATAGCACTTTCACTTTCTAAGATTTTGTTACTTATTTATGGTCTGTCTCTTCTTCCCAACTAGAATGAAAAGCTTCATGAGGACAGAAGCTTTGTCTTGTTCACTTCTCAGTACCCAGTGCCTAGAATGTACCTGGCAATAACACTAATGCCTGGGAATGGATGGATAGACCCAAACAGGCTCAGGCACTAAGGAGGGCAGGTATAAACCACTGGCTGGCTCAGCCTCTCTCTTCTCCTCTTTCCGGGATGATACAGCCTTCTAAGATTTTTTTTTTTTTTAAGAGACAGATTCTCACTTTATTGCCCTCATTAGAGTGCCATCGCATCACAGCTCACAACAACTTCCAACTCCTGGGCCTAGGAGATTCTCTTGCCTCAGCCTCCCAAGTAGCTGGGACTACAGGCGCCCGTCACAACGCCCAGCTATTTTTTTGTTGCAGTTTGGCCGGGCCCGGGTTCGAACCCACTATCCTTGGTATATGGGGCCGGCACCCTACCCACTGAGCCACAGGCGCTGCCCGCCTTCTAAGATTTTTAATTCTAGCATTTGAAAAATTCCTTGTTTTTCCTGATTACAAAAGTACTGTGCTCTCAACTAAAACTTAAACACTACAGAGCAGAATTAAGGAGAAAGCAAAAGTCCTGTGCAATCCCACATTTTAGTGAGTCACTATTAATGGTATATTGTAAAGTCATCCAGATTAAATTTTGTTTTAAAAGAAGTCAATCCTGGCTCGGCACCCATAGCTCAGTGGTTAGGTCACTGGCCCCATACACTGGGGTTGGCAGGTTCAAACCCAGCCCAGGCCGGCCAAACAACAGTAACAACTGCAACAACAACAAAAACAACAAAATAGCTGGGCACTGTGGTGGGCACCTGTAGTCCCAGCTACTCAGGAGGCTGAGGCAAGAGACTCGCTTAAGCCCAGGAGTTGGAAGTTGCTGTGAGCTGGGATGTCATGGCACTCTACCAAGGATGACATAGTGAAACTCTGTCTCAAAATAAATAAATAAATAAATAAATAATAAAAAGTAGTCAATCCTGACCTATATCTCTCAATATAAAAAAAAATGAGGACTTTTGAAAAACTCGATATCCAAAATTTTACCAGACTTATCAATATTCTCCACTGATGTAAACGGCTTAAACTGTCCTCTAAAGAGGCACAGGTTAGCTGACTGGATACAAAAACTCAGGCCAGATATTTGCTACATACAAGAGTCACATCTTACCTTAAAAGATAAATATAGACTCAGGGTAAAAGGATGGTCGTCCATATTTCAGGCAAATGATAATCAGAAAAAAGCAGGTGTTGCAATTCTATTTGCAGACACAATAGGCTTTAAGCCAACAAAAGTAAGGAAGGATAAGAATATTCAATATGATGAGATTTCAATTATTAATATTTAAGCACCCAACCAGAATGCGCCTCAATTTATTTGAGAAACTCTAACAGACATGAGCAACTTGATTTCCTCCAGCTCCATAATAGTCGGAGATTTCAACACTCCTTTGGCAGTGTCGGATCGATCCTCCAATAAGAAGCTGAGCAAAGAAATTTTAGATTTAAACCTAACCATCCAACATTTGGATTTAGCAGACATGTACAGAACATTTCATCCCAACAAAAATGAATACACATACTTCTCGTCAGCCCACGGAACATACTCCAAAATCGATCACATCTTAGGTCACAAATCTAACCTCAGTAAATTTAAAGGAATAAAAATTATTCCTTGCATCTTCTTGGACCAACATGGAATCAAAGTTGAACTCAGTAACAACAGGAATCTGCATACTCATACAAAAACATGGAAGTTAAATAACCTTATACTGAATGATAGCTGGGTCAGAGATGAGATTAAGAAGGAAATTGCCGGGCAGCGCCTGTGGCTCAGCGGGTAGGGCGCCGGTCCCATATGCCAGAGGTGGTGGGTTCAAACCCAGCCCAGGCCAAAAAAAAAAAAAGAAGGAAATTGCCAAATTTTTGGAACAAAACGACAATGAAGACATGAATTATCAGAACCTCTGGGATACCGCAAATGCAGTCCTAAGAGGGAAATTTATAGCATTGCGAGCCCTCCTCAAGAGAACGGAAAGAGAGGAAGTTAACAACTTAACGGGACATCTCAAGCAACTGGAAAAGGAAGAACATTCCAACCGCAAATCCAGTAGAAGAAAAGAAATAACCAAAATTAGAGCAGAATTATATGAAATTGAAAACAAAAGAATTATACAACAGATCAATAAATCAAAAAAGTTGGTTTTTGAAAAGGTCAATAAAATAGATAAACCTTTGCTAACCTAACCAGGAAAAAAAAAGAGTAAAATCTCTAATTTTATCAATCAGAAACGACAAAGACGAAATAACAACAGACTCCTCAGAAATTTAAAAATCCTTAATGAATATTACAAGAAACTTTATTCTCAGAAATATGAAAATCTGAAGGAAATTGATCAATACTGGGAAGCACGTCACCTTCCAAGACTTAGCCAGAATGAAGTGGAAATGTTGAACAGGTCAATATCAAGTTCTAAAATAGCATCAATCATACGAAATCTCCCTAAAAAGAAAAGCCTGGGACCAGATGGCTTCATGTCAGAATTCTACCAAACCTTTAGAGATCTAGTACATATATTACTCAACCTGCTCCAAAATATAGAAAAAGAAGGAAGACTACCCAACACCGTCTATGAAGCAAACATCACCCTGATCCCCAAACCAGGAAAAGACTCAACAAGAAAAGAAAATTATAGACCAATATCACTAATGAATATAGATGCAAAAATATTCAACAAGATCCTAACAAACAGAATCCAGCAACACATCAAACAAATTATACATCATGACCAAGTCGGTTTTATCCCAGGGTCTAAAGGCTGGTTCAATATACGTAAATCTATAAATATAATTCAGCACATAAACAAATTAAAAAACGAAGCCCATATGATTCTCTCAATTGATGCAGAAAAAGCTTTTGATACTATACAGCATCGCTTCATGATAAGAACACTTAAGAAAATTGGAATAGAAGGGACATTTCTTTTTTTTTTTTTTTTGTAGAGACAGAGTCTCACTTTATGTCCCTCGGTAGAGTGCCATGGCCTCACACAGCTCACAGCAACCTCCAACTCCTGGGCTTAAGCGATTCTCTTGCCTCAGCCTCCTGAGCAGCTGGGACTACAGGCGCCCGCCACAACGCCCGGCTATTTTTTTTTGTTGCAGTTTGGCCGGGGCCGGGTTTGAACCCGCCACCCTCGGTATATGGGGCCGGTACCTTACCGACTGAGCCACAGGCGCCGCCCAGAAGGGACATTTCTTAAACTGATAGAGGCCATCTACAGCAAACCCACAGCCAATATCGTATTGAATGGAGTTAAATTGAAATCATTTCCACTCAGATCAGGAACCAGACAAGGCTGCCCATTGTCTCCACTGCTCTTTAACATTGTAATGAAAGTTTTAGCCATTGCAATTAGGGAAGAAAAGGCGATCAAGGGTATCCATATAGGGTCAGAAGAGATCAAACTTTCGCTCTTCGCAGATGATATGATTGTATATGTGGAAAATACCAGGGATTCTACTACAAAATTCTTAGAAGTGATCAAGGAATACATCAGCGTCTCAGGTTACAAAATCAACATTCATAAATCGGTAGCCTTTACATATACCAACAATAGTCAAGCTGAAAAAACAGTTAAGGACTCTATTCCATTCACAGTAGTGCCAAAGAAGATGAAATATTTGGGAGTTTACCTGACAAAGGACGTGAAAGATCTCTATAAAGAGAACTATGAAATTCTAAGAAAAGAAATAGCTGAAAATGTTAACAAATGGAAAAACAATACCATGCTCATGGCTGGGAAGAATCAACATTGTTAAAATGTCCATACTACCCAAAGCAATATACAATTTTAATGCAATCCCTATTAAAGCTCCACTGTCATACTTTAAAGATCTTGAAAAAATAATACTTCGTTTTATATGGAATCAGAAAAAACCTCTAATAGCCAAGACATTACTCAGAAATAAAAACAAAGCAGGAGGAATCACGCTACCAGACCTCAGACTATACTATAAATCGATAGTGATCAAAACAGCATGGTATTGGCACAAAAACAGAGAGGTAGATGTATGGAACAGAATAGAGAACCAAGAGATGAATCCAGCTACTTACCGTTATTTGATCTTTGACAAGCCAATTAAAAACATTCAGTGGGGAAAAAGATTCCCTATTTAACAAATGGTGCTGGGTGAACTGGCTGGCAACCTGTAGAAGACTGAAACTGGACCCACACCTTTCACCATTAACTAAGATAGACTCTCACTGGATTAAAGATTTAAACTTAAGACATGAAACTATAAAAATACTAGAAGAGAGTGCAGGGAAAACCCTTGAAGAAATCGGGCTGGGCGAGTATTTTATGAGGAGGACCCCCCAGGCAATTGAAGGAGCTTCAAAAATACACTACTGGGACCTGATCAAACTAAAAAGCTTCTGCACAGCCAAGAACACAGTAAGTAAAGCAAGCAGATAGCCCTCAGAATGGGAGAAGATATTTGCATGTTATGTCTCTGACAAAGGTTTAATAACCAGAATCCACAGAGAACTCAACCGTATAAGCAAGAAAAGAACAAGTGATCCCATCGCAGGCTGGGCAAGGTACTTGAAGAGAAACTTCTCTGAAGAAGACAGGCGCACGGCCTACAGACATGAAAAAATGCTCATCATCTTTAATCACCAGAGAAATGCAAATCAAAACTACTTTCAGATTTCATCTAACTCCAGTAAGATTAGCCCATATCTCAAAATCCCAAGACCAGAGATGTTGACGTGGATGTGGAGAAAAGGGAACACTTCTACACTGATGGTGGGAATGTAAATTAATACGTTCCTTTTGGAAAGATGTTTGGAGAACACTTAAGAGATCTAAAAATAGATCTGCCATTCAATCCTATAATTCTTCTACTAGGTATATACCCAGAAGACCAAAAATCACATTATTAACAAAGATATTTGTACCGGAATGTTTATTGCAGCCCAATTCATAATTGCTAAGTCATGGAAGAAGCCTGAGTGGCCATGGATCCACGAATGGATTAATAAATTGTGGTATATGTATACCATGGAATATTATGCAGCCTTAAAGAAAGATGGAGACTTTACCTCTTTCATGTTTGCATGGATGGAGCTGGAACATACTCTTCTTAGTAAAGTATCTCAAGAATGGAAGAAAAGGTATCCAATGTACACAGCCCTACTATGGAAGTAATTTATGGCTTTCATATGAAAGCTATAACTAGGTTATAACCTAAGAATATGGGGAAGGGGGAGAGGGAGGGGAGGGACGGAGAGGATGGGTGAAGGGAGGGTGATTGGTGGGATTACACCTGCAGTGCATCTTACAAGGGTACACGTGAAACTTAGTAAATGTAGAATATAAATGTCTTAACACAATAACTTAGAAAATGCCAGGAAGGCTATGTTAACCAGTGTGATGAAAATGTGTCAAACGGTCTATAAAACCAGTGTATGGTGCCCCATGATCACATTAATGTACACAGCTATGATTTAATAAAAATTAATTAATTAATTAATTAATTAAAAAAAAAGAAAAAGGTAAAATAAGCCAGCCCATGCATCATAGAAGAAAAAAACATTCATAATTCAACCCAACTAGTAGCCATTATCATTTCCTGTTACAAGGTTTTCCCACTTTTTTTTTAGACAGAGCCTCAAGCTGTTGCCCTGGGTAGAGTGCTGTGGCATCACAGCCCACAGCAACCTCCAACTCCTGGGCTTAAGCAATTTCTCTTGCCTTGGCCTCCCAACTAGCTGGGACTACAGGCACCTGCCACAATGCTATTCTTTTTTTTTTTTTTGGTTGTAGTTGTCGTTGTTTGACAGGCCCAGGCTGGCTTTGAACCCACCAGCTCTGATACATGTATGTGGCTGGTGCCTCAGCTGCTTGAGCTACAGGCACCGAACCACCATGTGTGTATTTTTTAGCTACCTTAATTTACCCTGAAACCTGCTGTTTTGATTCATTGTATCATAAATGTTTTGCAAAGTTGCTATATTGCCTATGTGCTCATTATTATAGCTATGTAATGTTCCACCAAGTGAAAAACTATAATTTACTCAACCTCAATTTTCATTCAAAAAAGGGAACAACTGTTTCCCATTTCCATGATTACAGATGATCCCAAAAGAAACATCTTCTATGCCTGTGACAAAATAATTCAGCCCTTTTCTTTTCTGAGACTATTTCCTAATAAGACTTTTTACTGAATTATTCCAGAAATAGAATCATTGATATCTCCAAGTAACGGTTAAAAAAAAGAAAAAAAAAAAAGTACCCTCACTGGACCAAAGAATACAATAGTCTTAAGGCTGTTGGTGCAGACTCCTCTGGGAAGATGTGTCATGTGGTGCCTTCCATCTTGAACACATTCCCATAGTGGCCGCCATGACTCCAGTGCCCCTCCTATATGGTCTAGCCTCACTCACACCACCCCAGCTACAAATCCACTCAAGAACACCCTTCCTGGATGGTGCGTGTGGCTCAAGGAGTAGGGTGCCAGCTCCATATACCAAGGGTGGCCGGTTCGAACCTGGCCCTGGCCAAACTGCAACAACAAAAAATAAATAAATAAACAAACATTAAAAAAAAAAAAAAAAAAGAACACCCTTCCTGATATCCCCCATACCCACCATCACAACTTAATTTTGCAATCTCAGGATCAGTGAAAAACAGATTCTAGCCCACAGTTGTAAACTCTCAACTGGAAGAGTCAAGATCTGTCAGACCAATTATCTGTCTGATGAGCTTTTGTCCACTCCCCATGAACTTCTGAAAGCCTGCCCAGGAGCCCTAAGAGCTTCTCCAGTCAAGATGTCAAAGGCACTTGGGCTGGGCATGGTGGTGGTGGCTCATGCCTGTAATTCTAGCACTCTGGGAAGCCGAGGCGGGTGGATCACCTGAGCCCACAGGTTTGAGACCAGCCTGAGCCAGAGTAAGACCTTGTCTCTAAAAATAGCTGGGCATTATGGCAGGTGCCTTTAGTCCCAGCTATGTGGGAGGCTGAAGCAAGAGAATCACTTAAGCCCAAGAGTTTGAGGTTGCTGTGAGATGTGATGCAACAGTACTCTACAGAAGGCAAAAAAAGATGGCAAAGGCAGTGCTCTGCTGCCTTCCCCGGAGCTCCCCTCCTGCTGGTGCCTGACCCCACCACTGCATTGTCTGCCCTGTATAGACACAAACCCTTCAGGCCAGGCAGGCCTCTGGGGCTTGGGAAAGCAGCCAATTGCCATTTTTTAAAGCATCATCAAGGAAAAGCCAGAGGCTGATGCTGGGAAGTAAGGCCATGTGAGGACAGGCAAGGCTGTGTGGCTACGGTTTTTCTTGGTTTCCCTGGAGCTCAACTTCCTGAGGAAGAGATGCTGACACACAGCAGAAGCAGGAAGACTCTGTTCCTCCTGACCCCCTGATGGTCACTTTTGTGAGGCTAAGGCTTGGCAAACTCCCTGGCCTCACAAGGTCTTCCGGGCCAGCACCACATGAATTGTTCATGTCTTCTGGGCCAAATCCAGTCCCAGGTGAAGGATATCCCTACACGGATGTAAAGCTTGACAGCCAAAGTAAACGCTGTCTCCCAGGTGTGGGTGTCTGGCTTCAGTCGTGTCAGCTGAGCTGAGTCTGGCTCAGTTTGGGCGGCTATGTGGCTAAATGGCTCCAGCAAGTGACACGGTCTGATATTTGACACTCCCCTCCCACTCTAGAACTGTAGCTCTGTGACCCACCCTTGCACAGGAAGCAAGCTCAGAACTACTAGAACGTCCAGACCCACACTGATGGGGTGCCAGGCAGGCAGGGGGAGCCAGTAATCCCTGGGGTGCCTGTAACATACTCACTTATCACACCCTTGAGTGATCGGCTCAGAACAGACATCAGGATCACTGTCCAGGAGTGTCCTGGGTTCACTTTTGTTGGCTGGGCCTTCGTGCCATTCTCAGCAATGTAGCCAAGCACCAGCCTCAGGGCTTAGCTGATCCGTGGCTGGTGGGCTGACAGCATCCATGTGTCCCTGGGATTAAAAGATGAGGCCTTCATTAGCTTCAGCTGCCCCCTGCAGCTCCAGGGCAAACACTGTAAGGGCCTGGGCTCTGGGTTCAGAATCAGACACTTATCCTGCCCTGGCCACCAGGGCCCCTCTCCTGGAATCTGCCACCTCCTCTGTGCCTTCCTGTTTGCTTAGGTCTGATTAATCCAACCACGTGAGTCTGGTATAGTCCTGAACAATCCATACGTGGGGTTGGGACTTAGGGTTTCTTGCACCACGACAGAATGCATACACACTTGTTAATCTGAGAGGAGATATAATTTTAGAATCTACTCCCACTCTCATTTGGCTTCAAATTACACTCACCTTCACCCTATAGAGGGTATGTTTGTTTTCAAGGGCAGTCAAGAACCCCATGAGAGGCAGACAACACATGACATTTTGTTCTAGCATTTTGGGAGTCAAGAACCACCACACACAGACAGTAACAAGCAAACAAATGCACTGTGTGCTAAAACCCCTACCAGCAATTCCACTAGCCTAAGGCTACAAGTTGACATAAGTCTTACTTTATAATGCTCTTTGACATGTAATTTTTTTTTTTTTGAGACAGTCTCATTCTGTCACCCTGGGTAGAGTGCCATGTTGTCATAGCTCACAGCAACCTCAAACTCTCAGGCATATGCAATCCTCTTGCCTCAGCCTTCAAGTAGCTGGGACTGCAGGCACCCACAACATCTGGCTATTTACAGATGAGGTCTCGCTTTTGCTCAGGCTGGTCTTGAACTCCTGAGCTGACGAGATCCATCCGCCTCAACCTGCCAGAGTGCTAGTATTACAGATGTGAGCCATTGCACCCGGCCCCCATGTACATGTTTTTTAAAATAGCCCTAAGACTTGAACACTTGATGGAGGTGCCAACATTTTTTGTTTCAATATTAAGGCACTGGCTCGGTGCCCATAGTTCAGTGAGTAGGGCGCCAGCCACATACTCCAAAGCTGGCGGTTTCCAGCCTGGCCCAGGCCTGCTAAACAACATCAACTGCAACCAAAAAATAGCCAAGCGTTGTGGCCCAGGCATTGTGTAGTCCCAGCTACTTGGAAGTCCGAGGCAAGAGAATTGCTTAAGCCCAAGAGTTTGAGGTTGCTGTGAGCTGTGATGCCACAGGATTCTAACAAGGGCGACATAGTTAGAGTCTGTCTCAAAACAACAACAACAAAAAAATCAATATGAAGGCACTGAAGCTTCTCAGAAACCCCCATGGATACAGCACCACCTGCATATACCCACAGATAACACTCAGGTCCTACAGGGCATACCAGCCACTCAGAAGCTAAGAACATTGTGTGGCTGGGGGTGAGAGCTGACAGCCTCCCGTGCATGGCCAGGCAGGGTGGAGCAGAGGTGTCAAGCTCCTGCTGAAGCCCACGCCCACCTTCCCCCAAACCCAGGCTCTCCAAGTGCAGGCAACTTGAGCCTTTGCTCCCTATGCTTACAAGCTATGAGGCAGTAGAGAAGCTGAGGAGAAATGAAAGGCAGGAGTTGGGAACCTGAAACCCCATGTACACGTGTGCTTTGGGGAGAGGGGGTGCTTCCCCTGGGTCTCCCTCAGGGCCTCTGTGCTTAGAGAAGTGCAGTGGGCTGCTGTGCTGGGCCTCACTTCTATCCCTCCCCAGTTTCTCCACAAACAAGACCCCGCAGGGCCTCCCACCTGTCTGTCCTCATCCCTCCTCCCAACCGGGCTGAAGTAAGGTTCACTTTGGCACATACCTATCACTTTGAGGAAAGGGCTTTAAGGAGACCTTCCAACACCCTTCCTTCTGACCCAGTTCCTGGGAAGTTCAAGTCTACCTATGGGCACTTCCCCTTTGGGAGGCCCTAAACAGGCCACCTTAATAGGACAAGTCAAAACAGAAACAGAAACCAACGACCACATCCTGCCACATAGCCTGCCAGTTACTGCAGTCAGTCCAAAAAGTCCTGTTGCTTGCTGAGGTGCTGCCCCAGCAGATGAAGCCCCAGCAATCACAACTTAGGGCTCTAAGTCCCTCTTAGGGCCAGCCTCTCACTGGACACCTCCTGCTTCCTGGTCTGTGGGCTTTTCCCCCAGGAAGCTGGCAGAGGAGATGAGATGATGTTATATCCAAAGCCCACCTCTTTTTCCAAGTGCACAAGCTGTTTGCAGACCCGCCACACACACACACACACACACTTCCTGGCCCCAAGAGAAAATCCCAGAGGACAGAAGACATGAAACTCCTTGGTAGACTATACACCCTGAGAAGTTTTTGGAGCATATGAATACAGGAAGAGCCCTTACAGTAACTAACATGTGGGTAGAAACTTTTATCATGTCTCATGATTCTCTCAAGACACCTGTGGGACAGGGAAAGCAGAAATGATCACTTCCACTTTTTTTTTTTTTTGACACAATCTTACTATGTTACCCTCAGTAATATGCTGTGACATCGCCGCTCACTGCCACCTCTAACTCTTGGATTACGCAATTCTCCTGCTCAGCCTCCCGGGTAGCTGGGACTAAATGCACCCGCCACAACACCCAGCTATTTTTTGGTTGCACTTGTCATTATTATTTAGCTGGCCTGGGCCAGGCTTGAACTCGCTAGCTTCGGTGTACGTGGCTGGCGCCCTACTCACTGAGCTACGGGTGCCAATCCACTTCCTTTTTTTTTTTTTTTTTGTAGAGACAGAGTCTCACTTTACCACCCTTGGTAGAGTGCCATGATGTCACAGGACTCACAGCAACTTCCAGCTCTTGGGCTTTTGCGATTCTCCTGCCTCAGCCTCCCAAGCAGCTGGGACTACAGGCACCCGCCACAACGCCCGTCTATTTTTTGGTTGCAGTTCAGCCAGGGCTGGGTTTGAACCCGTCACCCTCGGTATATGGGGCCGGCATCCTACTCACTGAGCCACAGATGCCACCACCCACTTCCATTTTTGAGATGAAAACACCAAGGTTAGTCAGGCACCATGGCTCACACCAGTAATTCCAGCACCCGGTAGAATGCTTGAACTCAGGAGTTTGAGACTTGCCTGAGTAAGAGTGAAACCACGTCTCTCTTAAAAATAGAAAAACTATGGGTGGCGCCTGTGGCTCAGTGAGTAGGGCGCCGGCCCCATATACCGAGGGTGGCGGGTTCAAACCCAGCCCCCGCAGAACCGCAACCAAAAAATAGCTGGGTATTGTGGCGGGCGCCTGTAGTCCCAGCTGCTCGGGAGGCTGAGACAAGAGATTCACGTAAGCCCAAGAGCTGGAGGTTGCTGTGAGCCGTGTGATGTCATGGCACTCTACCGAGGGTGGTACAGTGAGACTCTGTCTCTACAAAAAAAAAAAAAAATAGAAAAACTAGCCTGACATTGTGGGGGATGCCTGTAGTCCAGTTACTCAGGGGGCTGAGGGAAGAGAATCGCTTGAGCCCAGGAGTATGAGGTTGCTGTGAGCTGTGACGCCACGGCACTCTACCCAGGGGGACAGATTGAGACTCTGTCTCAAAAAAGAAAAAGAAAAAAAGAAAACACTGAGGTTCAGGACATTAAGAGACATAACAAATCTACACATGTGAGTTAAGTCACCCTTTCCCCATACAGCGTGACTTCCAATTGCTTCCCACCTGAATCTTATCATTAAGGCACATGTGGGTCTTCAGTTCAGTGTAATCTACTTAGTCATTCCATAAGCCACCCATTTTGCAAAGATACAACTGAGATTTGCCCATCAGCTTCTCTATCAACCTGCCGTGGTGCTCTGGGAGCGAGAAGGAGCAGAGACCACTGCTCAGTTTTAAGCTCTGTCATCTCTCTTGCCTTCTTCTGCAGCCATCCCCTTCTTCCTCTTCCTAGCCTAGTCATTCATGGTGCTGACCCATGTCCTCTGTATCATTCCTTCACTGAGGTTCCCCACACTGGACTTTAACCGTCTTTGTATTGAAACACATTGTCTCAGACAGCACCTGTGGCTCAGTGGGCAGGGCGCCAGGCCCCATACACCAAGGGTGGTGGGTTCGAACCTGGCCCCGGCCAAACTGCAACAAAAAATAGCCGGGCGCTGGGCGGCGCCTGTGGCTCAGTCGGTAAGGCGCCGGCCCCATATACTGAGGGTGGCGGGTTCAAACCCGGCCCCAGCCAAACTGCAACCAAAAAATAGCCGGGCGTTGTGGCGGGTGCCTGTAGTCCCAGCTACTCGGGAGGCTGAGGCAAGAGAATCGCTTAAGCCCAGGAGTTGGAGGTTGCTGTGAGCTGTGTGAGGCCACGGCACTCTACCGAGGGCCAGAAAGTAAGACTCTGTCTCTACAAAAAATAAATAAATAAATAAATAAAATAGCCGGGCGCTGTGGCAGGTGCCTGTAGTCCCAGCTACTCAGGAGGCTGAGACAAGAGAATCGCCTAAGCCCAAGAGCTGAAGGTTGCTGTGAGCCGTGACACCACAGCACTCTACCAAGGGTGATGATTCTGTCTCTAAAAAAAAAAAAAAAAGTTGTCCCACCTTGAAATTATTTCTTATGTGTCTATTTTCCCCTTTACACAATGAATTCCTTGAGACCACAGAATTTCTGTCGGATGGATGGATAGGTTAGGTGGAGGAGGGTCCATCTATATTCATGGGTGATAGAATCATCCAGTGTCACTAAGCGCAGTAATCTGTGGCATTTGTAATTTCTAGGCCACCATCCTGGAAGGGCTGTCTCCCACAGAGCACCATGAGCACCGGTTTAGAATGGCCAAGGTTGCCTCTGCAAGGTGAGGGAAACAAGGAGTGCTTGCTCTCCTTCCTCCCTTCCCCAGAAGCCACAACATGGACTTCCGGGATCACAGGTGTGAACCTGTGAACCCACCACCTCTGGCATATGGGGCCAGCGCCCTACCCCTTTGAGCCACAGGTGCCGCCCCAAGCAATTCTTCAGCAGACACTAACAGGGCATCCCAAATTCCATTTTACCTCTGATGCTATCTACCCTGAGATACCCATCTCGAAGTCTCAGACCTGCAAGGCTGCCCCACTTGAGATGCTAATCATAAGCGGTAGGTCTCATCTACACTTCTGCTCTCTAGGTTATAAACCAGGGGTCCCAGGACACCCTCCTTGGGCTCAATTAATTTGCTAGGATGGAATAAAGACTAAAGGAAATGCTTACCTTTACCAGTTTATTACGAAGAATGCAGGTGAATAGCCAAATGAACAGGCCAACAGGGCAGGGCACACCAGTACCTCCACCTGGCCAGGACCCCAGCAGCAAGCTCTTCAAACCTTCAAGAGTGTTTAAGTAGCTTCCTGGAGGCTGGTGGGCGGGGCTAAAAGTTCCCACCCTCTAATCCTCTAATCATTTGGTCTTTCTCAAAGTCTCTTCATTAGCATAAACTCCAGGGTGCTCTAAGGGGCTTATTATAAATAACAAAAGATACTGCCATCATTCAGGAAACTCCAACTCAGGACAAAGACCAAATACATTTCACATTATGTCATACGCCCCCACCCAGGTGCCCACAAAGTAAAGAGAAGATGCCCAGGGACCCCCTGGGGATCCCTCTGCTTACTCAAGGGCCCCAGCTCTTCCCACATAACGCAGAACAATTGCTTTTACTTATCCTGTAGTAAGACCAGCCCTGAACACAAATGGATCCAGCAACTTCCCAAACCAGGGAGAGACCACGCTCGGCTCGGCTACAGATGCAGTTGGTATTCCAAACCTCCAGGGAAAAGCTGTGTCTGGTCAGCTCTTCCTGGGACGCTAGGAGGAAGACCAAGCCCTAAGCAGGCTGGTGGAGGGAGAGCCAGCCTCACCCCGTGGGCGCTGTCCTTCTGCTCTGTGCCCCCTCAAGCTGAATGTGGAATCTGCATCACCCTGCATGCCCAACGTCTTGCCAGGAAGCTACCCAGTCCTGCCACTCTCCTCTGCTCTTATCCTCCCCATCCAGCTCTACTCTACCTTAGGCACTCCTCCCAATGTCCCCCTCTAAGCAAACTCTGATTACTCAATTCTGACACCTTGGAGGGTGGTCTCTGGCCCCATGCTTCTCTCTCTCACCATCCCCAGGCTGGTGAGCGGCTGCTCTGCTCTGGACAGCTGCTGGGCTCTCTAATTAGCTTCTTGGCCACAGTCCCAGAGCAAGGCATGTGTTACTGTAAAGAGCGCCTCCCCCTACTTCATCAATAGTCCCCTTTGCAGGTCCCATCAGGCAGCAGCAGAGGGGCCCTAGAATCCTCCTAGAATGACAACAGCATGCCTCCTCTTGGCCAGAAGAGGCAGCAACCTCACAGTTAGGCTGGCAGAGTGACCAGGGATTTATCAGGGTTCTCCCCATCACTACCCATGTCCTTGGGGTGTCCACAGGTTACCACTTATGCTATGCCTTCAGGGGCAGTGGGGACACTGAAGGTGGAAAGAAGCCCAGTAGGTCTCTCCAAAGGTAGTGACACCAGGCTCTGCTTTCCACAGCCTTGCACAGCCAAGTCACCCAAGAGATTGCTCAATACCAAGAAGGCCTGTGTTGCTGGTTTGTTTATTAAAGGTGTATTCCAGAAGCCAACAGATGTTTGTGTACCTGCCAACAGCCAGGCACTGTACTGTGTATGAACAGGGTGATGCCACAGGTCAATGGGAGACAGACAGGTGAGCAGGCCATCACACCCGAAATTTCTGATCTCATGCCCTGAAGATGCAGAAAGGCCTGGTGGAAGGGCAGAAAGAAACTGGACGCTGGAGGGCAGGTCTTAAATGTTAAGGAGGTAGCATTTAGACGTCTTTCTTGTCAGAAAAGACAATAAGGAGCCATGCTGAGAAGCTTGGGGAAAGCATTTCAGGCAAGGGAACAGTAAGTGAAAAGACCCTGAAGTAGGGGAAAGCTAAGCGAGTTTGAGAAATAGCAGGGCCAGAGTAGCTGTGGCTGTGCTACCACTGATCCCTGCTTGCTCGGGTGCACACTGACCCTGCTGGCCCAGCCACTCACAGCATCATGTTCCCCTGGCCTGGACGCAAGCAGAGCTCATCCTGGGACTTTCATGGGAATGACCAGAAAAAAGGCACTCCTTTTTCACTGGACTTGGAGCTATAAGGATATATATAAGTCTAGGGCGGCGCCTGTGGCTCAGTCGGTAAGGCGCCGGCCCCATATACCGAGGGTGGCGGGTTCAAACCCGGCCCCAGCTGAACTGCAACCAAAAAATAGCTGGGCGTTGTGGCAGGCGCCTGTAGTCCCAGCTACTTGGGAGGCTGAGGCAAGAGAATCGCTTAAGCCCAGGAGTTGGAGGTTGCTGTGAGCTGTGTGATGCCATGGCACTCTACTGAGGGCCATAAAGTGAGACTCTGTCTCTACAAAAAAAGAAAAAAAGGATATGTCTAAAGTGGATGGGGTGAAAATGGAAGCAGTCTGAGAGCAAATCACAACCGTATTTGTATGAACCCTGGATCCAGCTATTAAGGATGACCCAAATGGAGGTTGAGAGCACCTGACACCACCTGTCAAGCAATGAGTTTCCCACTTAACTGAAAACAAAGGGTATTAACAAATTAGGACCACTGGCTGCATTTATTTATGTATTTATTTATCTATGAGTCAGGGTCTTGCTATCACCCAGGCTGGGGTCCAGTGGTGTGATCATAGCTCTCTGCAGCCTTGACCTCCTGAGCTCAAGCTATCCTCCTACCTCAGCTAAGACTACAGGTATGTGTCACCCTGGCAATCAAGCACTGCCAATCTACTCCCCAAAAGACAGACCACAAATCCATCATGATATATGGTCTTTATCTAGACTTTGTCATGTCTCCTTGATTGCTTAGAGAAGACAACATGCCTAACTCTTGCCAGCAACTTGGCATACCCTAACCATCTTTTGCGAACAGGACTCATGAAAACTAGAGACAAAGCATAGCCAAGAATAGGCCTGATAGTACAACAAATAGATTGGCTGGGCTAGGTGGTGCATGCCTGTGATCCTAGCACTCTGGGAGGCCAAGGTGGTTGGACCGTTTGAAGTTAGGAGTTCGAGACCAGCCTGAGCAAGAGCTAGATCCCGTCTCTACTAAAAATAGAAAAACTAGCTGGGCATGGTGACACACACCTGTTAGTCTCAGCTACTTGGGAGACTGAGGCAAGATGATAGGTTGTGCCCAAGAGTTTGAGGTTGCTGTGAGTTATGATGACACGGCACTCTACCCAAGGTGACAGACTCTGTCTCCAAAAAATAAATAAAAATAAAAATTCCACACCATTTATTGCTGACTTTTCATGTGCTGGGCAGCTTCCACTCAGACCATCTTATCAGTCCCTCCTGCAAGTCTACTCAGCAAGCATCAATCCTGATTTACTCAAGGGGCAAGTGAAGCTCAGAAAAGTTAAGGATCTTGCTTAAGGCCACAGTTCGAAAATAGGAGGGCCAGATCTCTCTGCTTTTTCATGTGGACAGAAAGCAGAGGGACTTGATTTATCTATGGCAATGGGCCACATACCAGACAATCTCAGATAAGCTGCCCCCTGGGGCTTGGGAGAGTTGCCTTCCAAAGGTCTCCTCACCAAGGCCAAAGGCTAATTCTGGAAAGACACCACATCTGAACCACAAGAGGGCCACAGCAGATAAGATAAATCTGGCAGGTTTAAGGGGCAGGACAAAGACGAGCAGCATTTCTCCTTGGGTAGAGGGGAGGCCATGATCCAAACTGTGTTTGTTTGTTTTGTTTTTGTTTTGAGACAGAGTCTCACTATGTTGCCCTCAGTAGAATGTCATGGCATTACAGCTCACAGCAACCTCAAACTCTTGGGCTTAAGCAATTCTCTTGCCTCATCCCAAGTAGCTGGGACTACTTGAGTCATCACCTCATGACTCTTGCCTCATCCCAAGTAGCTGGGACTATAGGTACCTGCCACAACGCCCTGCTATTTTTTGTTGAACTTGTCATCATTGTTGTTTAGCTGGCCTGGGCCAGGTTTGAACCCACCAGTTTTGGTGTATGTGGCTGGTGCCGTAACCACTGTGCCACGGGTGCCAAGCCAAACTGCTTTCTTTCTTTTTTTTTTTTGAACCAGAGTCTCAAGCTGTCACCCTGGGTAGAGTACTGTGGTGTCACAGCTCACAGCAACCTCAAACTCTTGGGCTTAAGCGTTTCCTCTTGCCTCAGCCTCCCAAGTAGCTGGGACTACAGGTCTACCCCACAATGTCCGGCTATTTTTTGTTGCAATTGTCATTCATGTTTTAGCAGGCCCAGGCTGGGTCCGAACCCACCAGCCTCAGTGTATGTGGCCAGCGTCCTGCCCACCGAACCATGGGCACCGCCTGATCCAAACTGTTTTTGAAAGTTATTTGGACCATGCATTCATTATCTCTGCATCCCCATATCCTGGATAATACTTGACACTGAGAAGGACTCACTCTCTAGTTGGTTGCTGACCGGGAGGAAGGCAGGGTGCAGGCCCTCAAAGCGCCAAGGGAGGCTGGCCAAAAGGAGCCTGAAGTTCAGTAGCAGAGGGAAAGACTGAAGAATGAGAGCTGTTCTGGGGGAGCCCTGATGACTGCTGTTTGCCCTCCACCTGGCCCAATCTGGACTTCCCTTTCCATAAGTAACAGTTCACAGGAAGGGACCAGCAACCCCAAACCCTGCACTCAACCACTTGCTGGACAGCTCCATCTACCGAGAATGCACAGAGCTTTACAGCACGCTCAAAATATGACTCCAAACAGCAGTTAGGCAAGAGTAATTAAAGGGAATGTTATCTCATTCAGTCTCTCATTAGCCACGTAATTAGGCTGCTGAAAATAATTAACATTCCTTTTGACAAAGGAAACAAAGGACCCATTACATTCATTAGGACAGCCTCAAACCAGCCTGAGGAAGGCAGAGAAGAGAATTTATAAATAAGACCAGAAGCGGTTACATAGCTTTCTCAAGGTCACAGTGCTAGTATGTGTCAGGTGTAGGATCTGAAGCCAAGCAGTGTAGATTCTATGCTTCACCAGAGGAGGAGCTCTGGGAGCTCCAAGTTTGGACCCAGCAGATCTGAGTACAGGAGGGTCCCTGAATTGGTGGTGACTGGATTTGGAGCAGCCAGGCCGGCACCCCCCAACCCCTATCATGCTCAAGACACTGGAGTGGAGGGACAAGGGGACACCCAGACCAGGTCCTGCAGTGCCCTGCAGGCACATCCCACCCTTCTGTCCACAAGTAATGGTGGCTGTCTCTGTTGCACAGAGTTAGCATTGTCCCCCAATCCCACAGTGGGTAGGGCGCCAGCCACCATGAGAAGCGTGCATAACCAAGGCTCATCTAACATTTGACAGGTTGTGGAAGAAGCACCAAATTTAGAAACAGGAGAAAGTATAGCTAGGAAACAAAATTAATAGCACCAATAATATAAAATGTTTTAAAAAGTATTATCAACATCCTCTGAAGGATGAGAGGGACTACCATGCTTATGAAACAAAGCAATACTGTTACCAAAAAAAAAAAAAAGTTAAATATCTTCAAAATAAAGGAAATACACCACGGTTATCTCTGGAAAAAAGGGTAGAGTGACTTATTTAAAACACTATATAATTGTCCCTTGATATCTACAGGGGATTGGTTTCCACCCCCCAGGGATATCAAAATCCCCAGACGCTTAAGTCCCTTATATAAAATGTGTAGCACTTGCACGTAACCTACACACATTCTCCTGTATACTTTAAGTCATCTCTAGATTACTTATAATATCTGATACGATCAGGGGTGTCCAAGTGAAAGCCTGTGGCCTGCATGTGGATTAATGAATTTTTGCTTATCTGTGGCAGTGGATATCATGAAAATTAGTCATGAATCTTTTTTTCCCACTAATCAGCTTTCATTACTGTTTTGTGTATTTAATGTGTAGCCCAAGACAACTCTTCTTCCAATGTGGTACAGATAAGCCAAAGGTTAGACACTCCTAATAATTGTTATACTGTATTGGTTTTTTATGCTTATATTTTAATTGCTGGGTTTTTTTTTTTTTTTCTTTTGAGACAGAGCCTTAAGCTGTCACCCTGGGTAGAGTGCCGTGGCATCCCAGCTCACAGCAACCTCCAACTCCTGGGCTCAAGTGATTCTCCTGCCTTGGCCTCCCAAGTAGCTGGCACTACAGGCGCCCGCCACAACACCCGGCTATTTTTTTTTTTAGGTTGCAGCCCATTATTGTTGTTTGGTGGGCCCAGGCTGGATTCCAACCTGCCAGCTCAGGTGTATGTGGCTGGTGCCTTAGCCGCTTGAGCCACAGGCGCCGAGCCATTGCTGTTTTTTTATTCAAAAAATTTTTCTTTTTTTTTTTTTCTTTTTGACAGAGCCTCACTTTGTCACCCCTGGTAGAGTGCAATGGCATCATAGCTCACAGCAACCTCAAACTCTTGGGCTTAAGCGATTCTTTGCCTCAGCCTCCCAAGTACCTGGGACCACAGGCACCCACAACGCCCAGCTTTTTTTGATTGTACTTATCATTGTTGTTTGGCAGACCCGGGCTGGATTCGAACCCACCAGCTCTGGTGTATGTGGCTGGCACCCTAGCCGCTGAGATACAGGTGCCAAGCCAAAAAACATTTTCTTTTTTTGAGACAGAGTCTCATCCTATCACCCTGGGTAGAGTGCCAAGGTGTTATTACACCTTATAGTGACCTCAAACTCTTGAGCTCAAGCAATCCTCTTGTCTCAGCCTCTCCAACAGCTGGGACTACAGGTGCCCACCATAATGCCAGGCTAGTATTTCTATTTTTTTTTTTTTTTGTAGAGACAGAGTCTCACTGTACCGCCCTCGGGTAGAGTGCCGTGGCATCACACGGCTCACAGCAACCTCTATCTCTTGGGCTTATGCGATTCTCTTGCCTCAGCCTCCCGAGCAGCTGGGACAGGCGCCCGCCACAACGCCTGGCTATTTTTTGTTGCAGTTTGGCCGGGGCCGGGTTTGAACCCGCCACCCTCAGCATATGGGGCCGGCGCCCTACTCACTGAGCCACAGGCGCCGCCCCTAGTATTTCTATTTTTAGTAGAGACAGGGTCTCACTCTTACTCAGGATGGTCTTGAACTCCTGAGCTCCAGTGATCTACCTACCTCTGCCTACTAGAATGCTAGGATTACAAGAGTGAGCCACTGTGCCCCGCCTTTTTTTCAAATATTTTCAACATTCAGTACGTTGAATCTGAGGATATGGAATCCCTGGAAACAATAGAGGGCTGACTGTATATTTCTACTTTTCTAAACTTCCTATGCTGTATTACTTTCAGAATTGGAAAAGTTATTTTTTAAAACTGGCACGAGGTAGGTGGCACGAGGTAGGTGCTGGATAAAATTTTGTCGAACAAACTACTTTCCAAGTAAAAGGGGGGCAGATCCTATCCCCTGCACCAGCTGTTGGTGCTCTCCAGGCTGGTCCATAACTGGCTGTCCCCCAATCACACCATCCATTCTCTTGCCTCTAGGTCTCTGCCTACAGGGTCCCCCACCTGGAATGTCCTTATTTCTTGTCTGTGTTTACCTGCATTTGCCAATCCTTCTATGTCCCCTCAGAGACCCTCCTTAACCCAGTTTGATCCTTCCTCCCCCAAACTGCTTAGAGCACCTAGTTCTCCAGGGTTGTGGGATAGCTCTGGTTGAGTTGTCCTGTGAATCACAGTATTGACAACTTATCCCTTACCTTTCAGCGAGTCAACTGTTGTCTCATCAACTCTATCGTAGGCTACTTAAAGACACAGAGAAACACTCCTTCCTTTTATACTCCCACTGTGCTGAAATAAAGCTGAGAAGCTTTTGCAATAACATTCTTATACGTCAGTTAAGTGAATGACGAATGAACTATTGTTTCTCATGGAAGAGGAAAACAATTATGGAGTTGAAGTTACTCACTAGGGCTGGAACCACAAGGAAGGGGAAATAGTAAATACACAGTGAAGAAACTGGACAACACCTTGATGGGGTGATCAAACTTAACACCACACACACATAAGGGCAAATGGACATCCAGTGCCTTTAGATGTGACATACTGAAAAGGACACAGCATCATTCATGTGTTTTCCAGCCAGGAATGTACATATAACCCAGAGCCTAAACATGAGGCAACATTAGAAAAATCCAAAAAGAAGATTCCATTTTTCAAATAGGAGAGGCTTGGAGCCTGTGGCTCAGTGGTTAGGGCCCTGGCCACATGCACCAGGGCTGGTGGGTTCGAACCAGACCCAGGCCTGCTAAATAAACAACAACAAAAATAGTCAGGCATTATGGCGGGTGCCTGTAGTCCCAGCTACTTGGGAGACTAAGGCAAGAGAATCACTTAAGCCCAAGAGTTTGAGGTTGCTGTGAGCTGTGATGCCATGGCACTCTACCAAGGGCAACATAGTGAGACTCTGCCTCAAACAAATAAATAAATAAATAAATAAATAAAATAAAATAAAAATTTTAAAAAGGAGAGGGCCAGGTGCAGCGGCTCACACCTATAATCCTAGCATCCTGGGAGGCTGCAGTGAATAGATTCCTTGAGCTCAGGAGTTCCAAGACCAGCCAGAGTAAGAGGGAGACACCACTTCTACTAAAAATAGAAAAATTAGCTAGATGTGGTGGCAGTTCCCTGTAGTCCCAGCTACACAGGAGGCTGAGGCAGGAAGAGGTTGTTGTGAGCTATATAGTGATAGAATAAGACTCTGTCTCTAAATAAATAAATACATATAAATAAATTTTTAAAAGGAGGGGGCGAAGCTATATTCTTCAAAAATGTCAGTGTCATAAAAGACAAAGAAACGCCACAGAACTATTCTAGATTAAAAGAGACTAAAGAGAAATGACAACTAAGTGCAGAGTGTGATCCTAGACTGGGTCCTCTACTGCAGAATGCTGTCAAGGACACAGGGGTCAACTGACAAAACCAGAATATGAGCAGAACAGCAGAAAATGTACTGTCTCAGTGCCAACATACTCGAGGTTATATAAAAGAATATCCTTACTCTGGGCAGGCACAGTGGCTCATGCCAGTAATCGTAGCACTTTGGGAGAGCTAGGCAGGAGTATTGCTTAAGGCCAGGAGTTCAAGACTAACCTGGGCAACATAGCAAGAACTTCTCTTTACAAAAAAAAAAATCCCTATCCTGGGCGGCACCTGTGGCTCAGTGAGCAGGGCACCGGCCCCATATACCGAGGGTGGCGGGTTCAAACCCAGCCCCGGCCAAACTGCAACAAAAAAATAGCCAGGAAAAAAATAAATAAATAAAAGAGGAAAAAAAAATAAATGTACTGCAGTCTAAAAAATAAATAAAAAATAAAAATAAAAAAATAGCCGGGCGTTGTGGCGGGCGCCTATAGTCCCAGCTGCTCGGGAGGCTGAGGTAAGAGAATCACATAAGCCCAAGAGCTGGAGGTTGCTGTGAGCCGTGTGACGCCATGGCAGTCTACCGAGGGCAATAAAGTGAGATTCTGTCTCTACAAAAAAAAAAAAAAAAAATCCTTATCCTTGGAAATATGTTTGGATAAAAGGCCATGATATAGCCAACTGACTCTTTTTTTTTTTTTCTTTTAAATTTAGCCTGGGCACTCTGTTGCCCAGGCTAAAGTGCCATGGCATCAGCCTAGCTCATAGCAACCTCAAACTTCTGGGATCGGGTGGCACCTATGGCTCAAAGGAGTAGGGCGCTGGGCCCATATGCCAGAGGTGGTGGGTTCAAACCCAGCCCCGGCCGAAAACTACACAAAAAAAAAACCAAAAAAACTTCTGGGATCGAAGTCATCCTCCTGCCTCAGCCTCCTCAGTAGCTGGAACTACAGGCACCCCCTACAGTGCCCTGCTAATTTTTCTTTTTTTCGAGACAGAGTCTCAAGCTGTCTCCCTGGGTAGAGTGCTGTGGTGTCACAGCTCACAGCAACCTCAAACTCTTGGGCTAAGCGATTCTCTTGCCTCAGCCTCCCAAGTACCTAAGACTACAGGTGCCCACTACAACGCCGGGCTATTTTTTTGTTGTTGCAGTTGTCATTGTTGCTTTAGCTGGCCCAGGCCAGGTCTGAACCTGAACCTGAGCACCACCCCTCATTTTCTTTTCTTTTTTTTTTTTTTGTAGAGACAGAGTCTCACTTTATGGCCCTCGGTAGAGTGCTGTGGCCTCACACAGCTCACAGCAACCTCCAACTCCTGGGCTTAAGCGATTCTCTTGCCTCAGCCTCCCGAGTAGCTGGGACTACAGGCGCCCGCCACAACGCCCGGCTATTTTTTGGTTGCAGTTTGGCCGGGGCCGGGTTTGAACCCGCCACCCTCGGTATATGGGGCCCGCGCCTTACCGACTGAGCCACAGGCACCGCCCCCTCATTTTATTTTCTAATATGACAGTGCAGAATTTTCCTAGTTAAAGAAAATTATGAAATGAATTTTTTTTTAATTTAAAGAATTTAAACTATAGGCTGAGTGCCCATAGCACAGTGGTTACAGCACAAACCACATATACCTAGGCTGGCAGGTTCAAACTCAGCCTGGGCCAGCTAAGCAACAATGACAACTGCAACAAAAAAATAGCCAGGCCTTGTGGTGGGCACCTGCAGTCCCAACTATTTGGGAGGCTGAGGCCTACTTTTTCTATTTTTAGTAGAAGTGGGGCCAAGGCTGTCTGGAACTCCTGATCTTAAGCAATCCTTCTGCCTTGACCTCCCAAAGTGCTGGGATTCCAGGTGTGAGCCACCTCGCCCGGCCTAGGGAGCATCCTCTTTATGGTACCAAAAGAAAAGAAAAAGAAAAAAACTTATCCAGAGAAAGAACACAAATGATAAAGCAGGTAGGGAGAACAAAATGTTTGTAGGAAAGCAGTGCAACCACAAAAGGGACCCTCCCATTACAACAGGGGTGGGGTACAGGTGGAACATAGAGGGCAAATCCAGGGAAACAACATTGGTCATTAGAGGTCTGCACTGGGCACAAAAATTCCAGCTCTAGGATTTCTGCCTGCCAAAATGTCCCTCATGGAAACAGTTTCTCTCCCAATTTGGCCCTTTCTTTTCTTGCTTCTCTGTTACATCTCCTCTCTCTTCCCCAAATCAGAAATCCTCCAGGTCTCCATCCCAATGCCAGAAGACAGGGTTAAACTTTGAGGTCTGTTAGTATGTGTGATTAATTAATATCTCCTGCCAATATTTTGACACTTGTTTTGTCCACAAGCCTATAATAATGAGTCATGCTAAACGTGTTAAACCACAGCCTTCTGAGGTATTTTTTTTTTTTTTTTTGAGACAGAGTCTCACTTGGTCACCCTTGTTAGAGTGCTGTAAAGTCATAGCTCACAGCAACATCAAACTCTTGGGCTCAAGTGATCCCCTTGCCTCAATTTCCCAAGTAGCTGGGACTACAGACATCTGCCACAATGCCCATCTATTTTTTAAAGACAGAGTTTTGCTTTTGCTCAGGCTGGTCTCAAACTCATGAGTTCAGGCAATCCACCTGCCTCAGCCCCCCAGAATGCTAGGATTACAAGTGTCAGCCATTGCACCCAGTCTTAGCCTTCTGAGTTTTATCTGATCCTTCATTTCCAAAAATTTCAGTTCCAAGTCCTAGTCACACTAGCTAACTTAGGCCTTGGGGTCATATTCCTCCCTTCTGAAGTCTCATGCAAGTGGATGCCCCATTTTGACACCCCACCCCTATCACCATCACCACCACCTAATTCCAAAGTAAAGCCCCCAGACACAGGTAAAATCCCCTTCCTTAGGTTCACTGTCGCAGCTGTGTGTGGCTAGACAGCTGACAGTGTCTTTAAAGAGACTCGCTGAGAGCTAAAGAGACTCAGGCAAACCATCCTATTGTATTATACAAATTCATTTAGTTATTAATTCAGAAATCCTTTTATGCCTCTTTTATGTGCAGACCACTGAATGCTGGCGTATGAATGCCAAAGCACAAAGGTGGGGTTGATTGTTTTTTATAATATTGTAAATTATCCTATGACATCAAACATTGGAAAACTAATAATAACTAACATTCTTATAGCTCTTTTTACTTAAAGGAGCCTTTTCAAGTTCATCTCATTATGCACGCATTCATTCACACGTTTATTAAACATTTACTCAGTGCCTATTCTGCGCCACCAGGGACATGCTCTAACTACAAAGTGGAAGGCCCCAGGCCAGGCTGAAGGAAGCTGACATTCTGTATGGTCCTGGATTATCCACTGGCACAACATATGCTTGGGGCACCAGTCACAATGGGGAGCCAAAGAAAATTATTTTATTTATTTTTTGAGACAGAATTTTACTTTTTCACCCTGGGTTGAGGGCTGTGGCATCATCATAGTTCGCAGCAACCTCAAACTCTTGGGCTCAAGTGATCCTCCTGCCTCAGCCTCCCAAGTACTCCCAAGTAGCTGGGACTACAGGTATATGCCACAACACCCCGGCTAGTTTTTCTATCTTAAGTATAGATAGGGTCTCGCTCTTCCTTAGGCTAGTCTCAAACTCCTGAGCTCAAGGAATCAACCTGCCTCAGCCTCCCAGAGTGCTAGGATTACAGGTGTGAGCCATTGTGCTTGTCCAAGAAAATTATTTTGAAGAGAAGAAAACGAGATTAGGTATGGTGGCTCACACCTATAATTCTAGCACTCTGGGAGGCCAAGGTGGATGGACAGCCTGAGCCCAGGAGTTCAAGACCAGCCTGAGCAAGAGTAAGACCTTGTCTCTGCTAAAGACAGAAAACCTAGCAGGGGCATTGTGGCAGGAGCTTATAGTCCCAGCTACTTGGGAGGCTGAGACAAGGGGATCGCTTGAGCCCAAGAGTAGTTTTGAGATTGCTGTGAACTATGACACCATGGCACTCAATCTCAGGGTGGCTGAGTGAGACTGTCTCAAAAAAAAAAAAAAAGAAGAAGAAGAGAAAATGAGAGAGAATCAAAAAGATGCTATTACGGCCTCAGTGCACATATAAATTTTCTGGTTTCTAAAAATATAGCTTTAGGGCTCAAGCAGCTAGGGTGCCAGCCACATACACCTGACCTGGTGGGTTCAAATCCAGCCCAGGCCCACCAAACAATGACGGCTGCAACCAAAAAAAAAAGATAGCTGGGTCATTGTGGCAGGCACTTGTAAGTCCCAGCTACTTGGGAGGCAGAGGTAGGAGAATCGCTTGAACCCAGGAGTTGGAGGTTGCTGTGAGCTGTGATGCTATGGCACTCTACCCAGGGCAACAGCTTGAGGCTCTGTCTCAAAAAATAAAAAAAATACAGCTTTAGGTTATAACTTAGAATTATGTTAATTTATTTTTAATTACTTATGGGACCTTAATGTCATCTGTGCTGAGGGCCTCTAAAGGCCTTAATTCAGCCCAATTAGTAAATCAGGGGTTTCAATCCTAAATGCTAACAAGGGTCAAGCAGCCACCCCAAGTAGGGCAGACTATTACCCACAGACTCAGTGAATGGTCGAGAGGGGAAGGGGGACAGAGGAGTGCGGATGACTTCTGACTTGGACAGCTCGTGGATGGGACATTCATTGTGGGGTACACACCAATGCTCCAGGCTGTCCTTGAGGTTGTGGGAGGGGAACACAGTAAGCCACGATCCTGAAGGCAGATAGGACACATGTGTCATCATAATCCCCTTTACAGAGAGAGGCCCCGGGCACACAGAGTAAGTTGCCTAAGGTCATACAGATAGTGAGATAGTGTAGCCTAGAACACAGGTCTCCCAGTTCCTAGTCCTAGGTCCTTCTCTTAGTGCAGGAGAGGTGAATCACAAAGGATAGCTCTGTCAGTGCCACGGTGAGTGGGGAGCATTATAGGAACTTAGAAGTGGGGAATGCAATCCCCAGATGGCCCAGTTCTACTGGACATCACAGAGGTATTATCTATGTCTAGAAACTAACTCCCTGTCTGAAATATACATAGGGGATTTTTTGCGTGGTTTTTTTTTTGTTTGTTTTTTGTTTTTTTTTTTTTTGTAGAGACAGAGTTTCACTTTATGGCCCTAGGTAGAGTGCCATGGCATCACACAGCTCACAGCAACCTCCAACTCCTGGGCTTAAGTGATTCTCTTGACTCAGCCTCCCAAGTAGCTGGGACTACAGGCGCCCGCCACAACGCCCGGCTATTTTTTGTTGTTGCAGTTTGGCTGGGGCCGGGTTTGAACCCGCCACCCTCGGTATATGAGGCCGGCACCTTACCGACTGAGCCACAGTTGCCACCCTTTTTTGCGTGGTTTTAACATATGCCGAATTATCCAGGAATGCCATTAGCATGCAAAGTGAGCAGATACTGCACTTTCTGTTCTTTGGCACTTTACCAAGAATGGTTCATCATTTTGGAAAATCACATCAACCCCAGCAGCACCTCTCCTGGCATTTGATTCACCCACACAGTCCACCTGTACCACTCGGGTATTTGCGGAGATTATTTTCTCAATGAGTCTATGTAAAGATGCAAGCATCTGACTGCATCCTTCAGTCTTCTTGCGGTCATGCACAAGCAATTACTTATTAGAATACATATTATCAGAAACTGATATTGTAAGTCTCCCTGCCCTTTCTCTCTCCCTTCCCCACCCATCCTCTCAAAGTCAGGATCAAGTTCTCCAAAGTTTTCCTTTATCTGCCTAAGATTCAGAGCTGCTACAGGGAACAATTATTCTTTCTTCCCCTTCCTGTAAAACCAAGAATGTAAACACACCAGAAAACCACTTTTGAACAGACCATTTACAAATTAATCTCTGTTCGTGGATCCATTCGTTTCCCTAGTAATCCTTTATTGTCCCCCAACAGAATTCCTCTTCTCCCCTCTCCTATTACCTAGTATACATATATATAAGCTTCTGAATCCCACTGGGGGGTTGGCAATCACTCTGTGATTCTCCCTGTGTACATGTTTTTAATTAATTAATTTATTTATTTATTTTTTGAGACAGAGTCTCAAGCTGTCTCCTGGGTAGAGTGCTGTGGCGTCACTGTTCACAGCAACCTCAAACCTAAGCGATTCTCTCGCCTCAGCCTCCCAAGTAGCTGGGACTACAGGCGCCTGCCACAACGCCTGGCTATTTTTGGTTATAGTTGTCATTGTTGTTTGGTGGGCCTGGACTAGATTTGATGTATGTGGCTGGTGCCTTAGCTGCTTGAGCTACAGGCTCCGAGCCCCTGTGTGCATGTTAAATAAATCTGTATGACTTTTCTCCAATTAATCTGCCTTTTTTTTTTTTTGGTAGAGACAGAGTCTCACTCTATTGCCCTCGGTAGAGTGCCATGGCATCACACAACTCACAGCAACCTCCAACTCCTGGGCTTAAGTGATTCTCTTGTCTCAGCCTCCCAAGTAGCTGGGACTACAGGCGCCCGCCACAACGCCCAGCTATTTTTTGGTTGCAGTTCAGCCGGGGCCGGGTTTGAACCCGCCACCCTCGGTATATGGGGCTGGCACCTTACCAACTGAGCCACAGGCGCCGCCCTTAATCTACCTTTTTAAATTGACGACAAAGCTTCCCATCAGCCCCTACAGTATCATAACTAATTTTCCCTTTATTTCTCTTTTGGAGTACAGTTGAGGCATTATAGTGACTCTTAAAAACTTATGTATATAGGTAGGCCATATGATCTATGAATTTCTTTTTTTCTTTTTTGGAGACGGAGTCTCACTTTGTCACCCTTGATAAAGTGCTGTGTTGGCACAGCTCACAGTAACCTCAAACTCTTGGACTCAAGCATTTGCCTCTTGCCTCAGCCTCCCAAGTAGCTGGAACTACAGGCACTTGCCACAAAACCTGGCTATTTTTAGAGATGGGTTCTCACTGTGGCTCAGGCTGGTCTCCAACTCTTGAGCTCAAGTGATCTATCCACCTTAGCCTCCCAGAATGCTAAGATTACAGTTGTGAGCCACCGAACTTAGCCAACCTATGAATTTCTTTTCTTTTTTTTCTTTCTTTCTTTTTTTTTTTTTTTTTTTTGAGACGGTGTCTCGCTCTGGCTAGAGTGCAGTGGCATCATGATAGTTCACTTCAACCCCAAACTCCTGGGCTCAAGTGATCCTCCACCTCAGCCTTCCAGAGCAAAACAAAGTCTTCTACTGGTATCAACACAAAGTTCCCAAATGATGGGTACAGACAATGTGGTCAATCTACAGGGCATACAAAGACTATTCAGTTGGGTGGGCACCTTTGGGAAATGTTATTTCCCATGATTAATTCATATTATGTTATATGTCAGCATTTTCCAGCATAACAATGGGTAGAAAACTACAAATCATCTGTAGGGGCCAGGAAAATGATAAATGGTTCAATGTCTGGAGGCAAAAATGTATTTAGATGGGCAGCACCTGTGGCTCAGTGAGCAGGGCGCCGGCCCCATATGCCGAGGGTGGTGGGTTCAAACCCAGCCCCGGCCAAACTGCAACAAAAAAATAGCCGGGCGTTGTGGCGGGCGCCTATAGTCCCAGCTGCTCGGGAGGCTGAGGCAAGAGAATCACGTAAGCCCAAGAGTTAGAGGTTGCTGTGAGCCGTGTGACACCACGGCACTCTACCCGAGGGTGGTACAGTGAGACTCCGTCTCTACAAAAAAAAAAAAAATGTGTTTAGATGAAGTCAGAGAAATAGGCGCCAGGTCTGTGGAATATCTTCCCTAATGGACAAGAAGATGAGTAAACAATATGTAAGAGGATGCTTAAGGATATTTACGGAAAATGCTGTATCGTGAGGAATCATGAACAGAAATAGGGACAGAGAAGTGATCATCCCCGAGGACCTCCAATAGGTTAAAAAGGAAGGGCCAGAGGTATTTATGGCTCAGACTCTGGGAGGGGCTGGTTATTTAATAGTGAGGGGAAGGCAGCCTCAATTCCCACAGGCATGGCCATCACTGCTAAACAGGGACAAAGGCTAAAAGAAAAAACAAAGAGGGGATAGCTGATTCATGTGCCCCATAATCTGAGGACATCTGAGGGTAGGGAGATTGGAGGGGACCAGCCTCCTGGCTGGTGGAAGGTCCAGAGGCAAGGCTTTCCTAGAGCTCCAGCACCGACACTGGTAACTCTGAGTCGATCATTGTTTCTCCCAGTTTCCGTATCAAAGAAACAAAATGCAATAGAACACTTTAGATTCCATCATTGTGCGTGTTTGTATTGTTCTTATGTTTTTCCATGTGCATTTATACTTCTTCTAAATTTTAAAACATCTGGTCAAAGCAGTTATAGGAATTACACAAATTGACTCTCAAATGAGTAGCGGCATCACTTCCCAGATGAAAGGGGAGCAAGGTACATTTGGGCTCCAAAGAAGCATCCAGATGCAGGAAATGCTTCCAGAGACTATATGCCTCTTTGTATGAGTTAACTTGGCCAAAGGGTAACAGGGTCCCACCCAAGTTGAACTGCAATGCAACCCTCCAGTAGGTGCTCCTACCCTGGCTGTACCAGTTCATCCTAGAATCATGGCAGTGGGAAGAGGAAATGCCTTCTTGGTTTAGGAGTCATGAAGGGATTGAGCCACAAACAGGACTAGGTGAAGCAGGAGAGGCACTCGCCTCAGGCACAAAATTTAAGGGAGTGCCAAAAACCTTAGTAATCAAGATCGATGATATTCAACAAAAATCAAATTGGTAAACCAGAGCCATAGCTACACTGGAACCAGGGCCATGATTAGGGAGAAGCCAATGTGGTGGGCTCTATGTGAGGTTCTGTGAGATGTAAAAAGCCTAAAGACTCAACCCACTCCAGCACTAACAGCACTATAATCTGTTATTTGAAACTCTTGCAATTGAGTATTTATTTATTTATTTTATTTATTTTTGAGACGGAGTCTCACTCAGTTGTTCTGGGTTTGAGTGTTGTGGCATCATAGCTCACAGCAACCTCAAACTCTTGGGCTCAAGTGATCCTCTTGCCTCAGCCTCCTCAGTAGCTGGGACTACAGGAGCCCACCACAATGCCTGGCTATTTTTAGAGACAGAGTTTCTTGCTTGCTCAAACTGGTCTCGAACTCCTGAGCTCAAGCAATACACCCACCTCGGCTTCTCAGAGTGCTAGCATTATAGGAGTGAGCCACTGGGCCTGGTCTTTCAATTCAGAATTTTTTGATTTTTATAAAGGTTAATGTAGATCACACATCACAAATTACATAATCCCCACAACGGGGTCTGGGCAGCACTTCTTAATCAAACATGCTAACACTTCTGTGGTGACACTGATGAATATTCAAACCCTGGGATGTGAATAGACCATCAATGATCTTCTCTTAGCCCAGATCAGGTTTTGCCATCGCTTGAGTTCAAAAAAAAGCTTTCAGTGTTAGGATGTTCAGATTTCAGAATTGCAGACAAAAGAAGACTATAGACCTGATCAGCATGATGTTAGTCTCTCTCTATCTTTTTTTCATTTTTTGGTTGTAGTTGTCATTGTTGTTTGGAAGGCCCGGGCTGGATTCGAACCAGCCAGCTCTGGCGTATGTGGCTGGTGCCCTAGCTGAGCTACAGGCACCAAGCTGATGTTAGGTTTCTTAAAGAAAGGCATAGCCAGGCACAGTGGCATGTGCCTACAGTCCCAGCTATAGGAAGGATGAGGCAGGAAGACTGATTGAGCCTAGGAGATCAAGGCTATACTGCTCTATGATCACATGTTTGGTCAAATATACCTTTGAAGATAGACATTGCACTTCAGCCTGCATAGCATAGCAAGACTGTATTTCTAGGTTGGGCGCAGTGGCTCACACCTGGAATCCTAGCACTCTGGGAGGCTGAGGTGAATGGATCCCTTGAACTTAGGAGTTCAAGACCAGCCTCAGCAAAAGCAAGATCCAGGCTTGGCACCCGTAGCACAGTGGTATGGCACCAGCCACATACAGTGAGGCTGGCAGGTTTGAACCCGGCCCAGGCCACCTAAAAGACAACAACTGCAACAACAACAACAAAAATAGCCGGTCATTGTGGCGGGCACCTGTAGTCCCAGCTACTTGTGAAGCTGAGGCAAGAGAATCACTTAAGCCCAAGAGTTTGAGGTTGCTGTGAGCTGTGACTCCACAGCACTCTACCGAGGATAACATAGTGAGACTCTGTCTCAAAAACAAAAACAAACAAACAACAAAGAAAACAAGATCCAGTCTTTCCTAGGATCGGCACCAGTGGTTATGGCACCGGCCCCATATACTGAGGTTGGTAGGTTCAAACCCAGCCCCAGCCAAACTGCAACAAAAAAATAGCTGGGTGTTGTGGCGGGCGCCTGTAGTCCCAGCTACTTGGGAGGCGGAGACAGGAGACTCGCTTGAGCCCAGGAGTTTGAGGTTGCTGTGAGCTATGATTCACAGCACTCTACCCAGGGCAACAGCTTGAGGCTCTGTCTCAAAAAAAAAAAAAAACTGTAAGAATCTAATTCACACCCACAATTTATTTACTTATTTATTTATTTACTTTTGAGGCAGAGTCTCATTCTGTTGCCTAGGATGGAGTGCAGTAGCATCAGCAATCTCATACTCCTGGGTTTGAGCAATCCTCCTGCGTCAGCCTCTGGAGTAGCTGGCACCCACCACAACACCAGCTAGTTTTTCTATTGTTAGTAGAGACAGGGTCTCTCTTTTGCTTATGCTGGTCTCAAGCTCTTGAGTTCAAGGAATCCTCCTGCCTCAGCCTCCCAGAGTACTAGGATTAGAGGCAGAGACACCAAGCCTGGCCTCATACCCACAATTTAAAGATGACAAAACCAAGGTTCAGAGCACTCAAGGGTTTTGTATACATTAGCAACAGGCAGATAGTGGCATGGAGAGACCAGGATCTGTATTTGCCTACCACCATTTACTGCTTCTTACATAAAAATATATAATATTTACAACTTAGTGATGAAATTACAAAAAGAGTTAAATAATCCCAGCAGACGTGGTTTTGGTCAATTACGCCAAATAGATGGGATCTGACTTTTTAAAGGACTGTGATTTGGTGGGCATCAAGGCAAATGAAGGCCCTCCGGGCAGAGGGACAGTAAGAGGGATGCAGGTGGATTAAGCTCTGGTAAAGAGCATGGAAGAAGGAGAAATAAGTTTGGAAAAGCAGGTTAAGGCAATGCATGGAGAACATGAACAGAGTGAAAAACCTACAGTCACCTCCTAAGGTAGCTCACACCACTGTCATTTGGCATGGCTGCCTGCCACCCTTGTGAGAAGAGAGGGTGAAGGTTTAAAAGCACACACTCTAAGATCAAATTCCTTCCATTCAAATCCCAAGTCTGACACCAATTGTGTGACTTTACACAAGCAGATTAACCTCTCTGCCTCAGTTTACTCATTTGTGAAACAGAGATAATATGTGTACAAAGTACCTCTCTCGTGATGACTAAGTGGAAGAGAGCAAATTTATTGCACTAAAAACAGTAGCATTATACTCATAAGTCCTCAAATGTTAGTTGTCATCGTCAACCTTTTTATTTAAGTCAATTTTTCATTTAAATATGTACTGTAGCCTTACCAAACAACAATACCCATGAAATCATGGGCTCTGGTGACAGTTATAGTTTTGATGATATGCATACGATATGTTAAATCAAAAAGTCTTAACTAGGGCAGCACCTGTCGCTCAAAGGAGTAGGGCACTGGCTCCATATACTGGAGGTGGCAGGTTCAAACCCAGCCCTGGCCAAAAACTGCAAAAAAAAAAAAAAAAAGTCTTAACTAAGGCGCTGAAATACAACAGGTATTATGCTCCCAAGTCTAACACCAGACAAGAGTGCACTTTTTCAAGAGCGCAATGACCTCTCCCCCACGCTGAGGGTATAATGGGTCAGAATGGGCAGGGATTGTAGGAAAATCTTTGTGGAAGAATTTTGGGATTGTTGTTGGTGTGCTATATAATCTTACTCTACTGCAATAGAGCACTTGCCCTCTCAAAAATCTGGTGAAAGGGGCTTCAGCAGAACCTTTCAGGAAACTTGATATCTGTGCCCTGCAACTAGGAGGACAGAGTGGACTGGCAACTGACCACCACCTGTGACACCCGAAAGGCAAGACACAGGCTGGCCATCTGCTGATGAAGGGTCCAAGGGAGACAGACTACTGAGGTGGGTGTCAGCCTGCATTCCCAAGTTTAGTGCTGAATTGGAGGTCAGTCTGCATTCCTAAATTCACTGTGCCAAAGGATTATTTCCTTAGATTAATGTGGGCCACTTTGCAAGAGTGGGCTGGCACAAGGTCAGAACAGGTCTTGTGAAGAGGGCTACGTGAAGAGCCTGAAGGATCTTAGCTAAAAGAGGCTGGAGGCAAACTGCTGGATTTTAGAAGCTAAGGAAGGAGCAATGATCTAAAATAGAGGATAATTTTTTTGTTTTCAGGACAATGAAAGCGAGACATCCCAGCAATTGAGGGGGGCAGGCGGGGTCTCTGAGAAGCCCATGAATATGTCCAGAAGAGAGAATGGAAACAAAATATCCGACAGTCCCAGGAAACTGGAGGCCAGCAGACAACCGTGCTGACTCCTGAGAATTTCCCTGCCTGCCCAGCCCAGTGATAAAGGAATGAATGTACTAAGTACTTGAGACATGTTTGTGACTTAGGGTGACCACATGACCTTCCACTGCCTATGAATGACCAGAAAAGTTATAGGGCGTTTGTTTTCATACAAGGGCAAGGAAAGAGCTAATCCCATTGCATAAACATAAAGGGACAGTGGGAGGCAAAATTAGTTGCTTGATGAGTACATCCCAGTGAATCATGTTTCTTTTTTTTTTTTTTTTTTTTTGGCCGGGGCTGGGTTTGAACCCGCCACCTCCGGCATATGGGACTGGCGCCCTACTCCTTGAGCCACAGGCGCCACCCTGAATCATGTTTCTTTATGCTTACTAGAAACAGCTATTAAAATGAAATGTTGTCCCTATAGCATACCCCCCAGTGGTACAGTAACCACCATTAAAAATAACTCAAATGGGCAATAAGGAGCTAAGGGAAAAAACAGGCAGACACAGAAAATATCGGTTTGGTGGGTTCCTCATCCTTGAATATGATGAAATGAAAACATGTGCCAATGAATGAAAGAATCCAAATGTCCTTAGACAAATGGCTTTGTTCAGAGGGAACTCAAGATAGTCCAATTCCATGAACAAAGAAGCTGTGAGCCCTGCGTTCCTGGGCTCAGTTTATAGTTTGGTCTTGCCCTTTCAGGTAAAGGAGGCATGTTCTCACTAAGCCTGAGTCATCCAAAGAGCACCAACCAAAGTCTGTAAGTCCTGGAGACCTGCACAGCACAAGAGCAGGGGTTGGGAGGGAGAATCCTGGGCTGAACCAAGCCCTGGGGTCTGCCAAACCGAGGGCAGAAGGTGAGACACACCCAATGCACAACTTTACTGCTGACTTCACTTTGGGGCTTCTCTGCTCAGGGGTGGTCAGAGGATGAAGGGGGAGGTGAAGTTAAAGTTTTAAGACACAAGGGGAACTCCCCACCTCCCCGTGCAGGAAATGAGGAGTATAGGCATATAACACCACCTCTCAGCTGCCCCATTAAGACAGTCAAAGGAATGATTGGACCCAATCGCCCCTTCACAGGAAGAGACCTCCTCCAGCTCTGACTTTGTCCCTTAACTTCCGATTTGGCTTCTTTCTCCTTCAATGCCACCTCTGTTCTACCAACTCTGACTTCCAGACCAGCTGAATTATTCCCTGAGAAAATCCAGACTCACCCCATCTACTGGGCCATCTAGCATTATCACTAGTGGAGGCGTCAGAGAATATCTCATCCAACATTCTTATTTTATAGGTAAAAAAAAAAAAAAAACCCTAAAGTCCAAAGAACTCATGTCACATGCCCACAGTGACTAAACTGAGCCCAAGGCTCCTGACCCTTGTTAGCACACTGCTCCATTAAACAGCATCTTGCCAACTCTCAAAGAGGAGTCAGCTCTCCTCCCCAGGCCACCATCTAAAGCCTCATCCACCTTTTACAAACCTCCCAAAATGGTAGAAGAGACTGAGAGTTAGCAAGCTTGGAAAAAAACAAAAATGGATCTCAATGAACTAGCAGCTGGTCACCTTTGAATGGAGAAAATCAGTGGCCATAAAAACTTTCTCGGAAGAACAGGAGAGTCTAATCCTTTCTATACTCTGCAAACTTTGCAGAGTGTACCCAGGACCGCAGAGCCAAAATCAAGTCTCCCCACCTGGATTATGATGACAGGCAGGGAAAGGCCGAGAAACTAGGCTGGTGAATGAGGACTGGAGTCAAGAATCTGCAAAGATAAGCTGCTGTGATTAGAAGCAGTGAGGTAAGAGAAAGAAAAACACTACACAAAGAGCCTGTTAAGCAAGAGGAAAATTTTGCCATCAAAATGAAATGGGGGCTTGGCACCTGTAGCTCAAGAGGCTAAGGCGCCAGCCACATACACCAGAGCTGGCGGGTTCGAATCCAGCCCAGGCCTGCCAAACAACAGTGACAACTACAAGCAAAAAATAGCTGGGCACTGTAGCAGGCGCCTGTGGTCCCAGCTACTTGGGAGGCTGAGGGAAGAGAATCACTTAAGCCCAGGAGTTGGAGGTTGCTGTAAGCGGTAATGCCACGGTATTCTACCCAGGGCGACAGCTTGAGGCTCTGTCTCAAAAAAAAAAAAAAAAAAAGAAAGAAAGAAAGGCCATCTGGTCTTCTACCCCACTGCTGGGTATAGACCTCTCTCTCCCCCAAACATTCACTGAGATGCTATTTTGCAAATAAGTATCAGTACTTCTATCTTCCATCTCCTTTTAACTAGTTGTGTTTAATCCACACTAACTGTCTTTAAATTTTCATTTTTATTTTTTTAGAGACAGGGTCTTGTTATATTGCTCAGGCTGGCCTCAAGTTCCTGGGCTCAAGTGACCTTCCTGCACCAGCCTTCCCTGTAGTTGGGACTACAGGTATATGCCACCAGTCAGCTCAACTCTCCTTCTTCTATGTTAACTAACACTACTTCTACTTCCATTTTTACCTTCTCCCCACCATTTGTTCCATCCCTGATCCAAGGCTATATAGCACAATAGAATCACACACATCTCAGTTTAAATATCAGTTTGGACACTCACTAGCTGCATGATATGTACAATCTGCACAGCCTCTGTTTTTCTAACTATAAAATGAGGATAATTAATAGCTATCTCATTACTGTGAGAAAATGAGAACATATGTAAAATGCTTAGCCCAATGATTGACATATTATAACTGTTCAATAAATGGTGGCTGTCATTGTTATGTCTATGACCACTAAAGCCAGCTGAAGATCCATTTGCAGAATTAAGTTTCAGAAGGCTGGAAAGGGCTGTCCAAGGTCACACAAGTGAGTGAATAAGGGAGGGATCCCAGATTTCCTGATCTCTAAAGCCTTTGCCAACCATCAGCTTCCACACAAACAACATCATTGCCCAATGACCTAGAAATCTGGGTATCTGATCACATCCAAGTACCGCAGCTGGTGATTTAATAAGCACCACACGTGCTTGAAATTGTGCAGGCTATATGAAAGCTTTAAGGCATCTATAGGTCAGAATCAGAAGGTCACTTCATTACTTGTGGCAAGCAAAAAAACAAGACAAGACACAAATCCAAAACCGCTGCTTGTGTTGTCCAGTGGTAAGGATACTTCTTGTCCACATTTGTTTTAAGAAGGTAGATGTAGGTTGGAAACAGTAGGGCATACCTGTGATCTTTCCACTCTGGGAGGCTGAGGCTTGTGGATCACTTGAGCTCAGGAGTTGGAGAACAGCCTGAGCAAGAGCAAGACACCATTTCTAAAAAATAGCCAGGTGTTATGGTAAGCACCTATAGTCCCAGCTACCAGGGAAACTGAGACAAGAGGATCACTTGAGCCCAAGTGTACGAGGTTGTTGTGAGCTATGATGCCATGGTACTCCACCAAGGGTGACAAAGTAAGACTCTGTGTCAAAAAACAAAAAAAGAAGGTAGATGTAAGACCAAAGCCATGGCTGCTTTATTCCTGACTTTGAAAAGGACTTTTTGATTGGGAACAAGAGGGAAAGAGATCCTCTTAAGGACTAGGGAACCAAAATGGAGTTTGGCCAAGGACAGCTGTGAAAAGGGAGGTGGGCGAAAAACAGGTCCTCGCCAGTGCTCCAAAGAACTGCAGTTATTGTCATCAAGGTGCACCAGGGCCTGTCCCTCCACTGACTGTGCGAGAACTGAAACCATGGCGCCCCAGAAGCATGTTTTATCTGGAAGCATGAATAACCCCTCAAAAGTCCAGAAAAGAATCCCCTCTTTGTGGCCCTTCAATCTCCTTCTTGGCTGGCATTCTTAGCACTGAGGAGGTGGTGTCAAAGCCTTACTAAAACTCAGGGTGAGTGACCTTTCTGATGGAAATGGACCATTCCAGAAGCTCATGTGACAGGGGTGTCTCTTAATAACTGAAAGGAAACAATGAATGAATGAACCAGCTAGAAGGCATTCGTCATTCACTTCCAAAACCACAAAAGCAGTCAGAAGTGGATAATCCAGTAAATTCTGAATGAGGGACTTCTGCAGAGCAAAGGATTGATAGAAAGTGCTCTCTCCCCTCACATCCCCTATTAGCTCTCCCTACATTAGTTGACAGGTGAAGTTTTAATTTTTTTAAACTGCCGTGCCTCTGGGGAATGCAACAGCAGAAAGGAGCAATCTGAGGACCCAACTCCTGTCCACATAGACTGTTCACCCAATTTCAAGGATGCTGTTCCTTCTATAACATCAGCCACTTTGGGCATTAAGAACCTTGAAAGGATATCAAACTCCCACTGGGGAGCCAGTAAAGGATAATGAGGAGGTGAATGCTCAGAAATGGGAAGTGGTGATGACTTTGGTTATTTCTTAAATTGCCAGACTGGCTTGGGACTCACCCCAAAGGTAGCAGCACCAACATCAGAGAGGAAGGAAAGTTACCTTTCAGAACTATGTTTTGAAGGAGCAGGGGACCAATATTGTGCTGTGACATCAACCCTGCATAGGGGAATTGATGTTAAAATAAACTTTAAGTACAGCCTTATTGGGGAGGAGAACTGGAGTCAGTACCTGCAGCCTGATGGGTGAGAACCGGGAAGAGAGTGGGCCCTTGCTTTCATCTTGGGAATATGATGGATTACTTACTCAGCCTCAGTTCCATCTATGGATGTATTTGCCAGGGGTAAAAACCACTTACTTTTCCTTGAATCACGGCAGCATGGAGCACCCCACAGCTCAAAGTCTGAGGCAAACATACATCTTGAACCAAACACACCAGGACCTAAACTTTGAGTGCATCTTCATCTTCTAATGGAAAAATACAACTGCTGGATTTACTTGGGTACTTGCTTCTAAACACTCTTGAATCCCAGGAAAGAAAAACTTCTGCAACATATGCATTCACACACTCCACAGCCTGTATGCTCAGTGTGACTCAGTTTTCCTAAAGGTAAACTATAACCCAGAGTGCCTTGTCCTACCCCCTTCCTCTGAAATCGGCTTACACTTTACTTCTCAAATATAAAGCCTCTGATTTCTGAGAAGTAGTGGTGGAATAAGCAGATCTGGCCAGCAAGGCTGAATTTTTTCCTGTTCAGAACATCAGAACCCCTTTGGATATTCCCTCCTTTGGCCAGGTGTTGCCACAAAGGAAGCTGAACGTTTGCCAAGTCAGAAATTATCCTCACCTTAAAAGGAATTTTTTTGCAACTAAAAAAAAAAAAAAAAAACAAATAAATCCAAACCACCTTGTCTATAAGTTGGGGGAGGGAATGGGTGGGAGCGGGAAAGTAAAGGAATACAAATTTGAAAACAGCCAGGAGGGTTATATTCCTTCCCTCCCCTCAAGGACAGCCAGATCTGATATGGCTGCTGATAAGACCAAGTTGTTTCACTTTACTGCCCTTACCCAGGTCTCTCCTTATGACATAAGAGTCCCCAAAATAATTGGAGACCCTCCTCAGAGCTTGGAGGGTGACTGCCACCAATATCCTAGCTGGACATTGTCTATCAGGAAAAATCTCTCACCAGGAAAGAGCCCTAAGGTGTTTCAGAGAGCAGAGGCAGAATGAAAAAAACCCTTGCTGCCTAAATGCTATAGTAAGAGCTTTTCTCATAAAAACTATACTTTTATAACCAACATGAGCTTTCCCTATCACAAAGCTGTAATTTAGCCCCTTCCTGAAAAATGACACCTTTCCCTTTAAAAACAATATATAAATCTCATATAACTGAAATAAAAACAGTATAATACTCACTAACTCACTTAACATCTTTTCTTCAAGGACTAGAGGCTCTTCAATCACTTTATGAAAGTAAAAATTCATGTCTCATCACTTGAAAAGAAAGAGTCAAGGGAGTTTCATTTTCCTTTCCCATCTCAGGTCAGCACATTTGAGGAACATGCCATGGAAAAGCCCTTTCTCTCACCACTGGAGGTGGAAAGGTCAGGCCTGCACATATATCAGCTTAGAGAACAACTTGCAATAAACCCAATGGGAGATTGAGTGATAGTCAATCCTGCCCTGTTAGAGGGGGAAAGTCCATAGAAATGGGGCTGGACGCGCTCTCTGATCTAGCACCTGCACCTGACATTAGCCACAAGTTCCAGGGCCACAGATCTATAACTCAGGGGACTTCATTTTCTCCTAATGCCCCTTACTGGTTCTAGAACCTACCTCACTCCTATACCAAAGGAGTGCCCCAGTGGCCATAAGTCAAAACTAAATAAATCAGCTTGTCACCTACCAACCCCTGGCTGTCTCCTCAGTTGCCCATGTCTGTCTCCACATACAAAGCCTTGGGGAGGGCAGCTTCATCTCAGAGCCCTTCCACATCTCTAAAGCAAGTGTCCTGGCCCACCCTGGCTGAACCACTTGTACTATTAGCTCACTTACAGAAACAGGCAAGAGGGTCACCCACTAGTCCAGAGCCCTCCAGTGCCTTCTGGCTCTACAGGCAAGGAAAGGTAGCTCTGCCTTCCAACCAGCCGGGAAAACCTGAGCTTCCCCCCCATCCCCTCCCTGGCCACAGGAGGAGAGCTGGTGGTCACATGCAAGCCAGCCCAGAGCCAGAGGCACTTGTTCCCTGGGAATCCTCTAGTGTGTTTTCTAGAGAAAAAGTCACTATACTACCCCCCAGGAAAGGTTTGGCCCTCCCCTTGACCCTTATTCCTGGCACAGCAAAGAGAGAAACCTAGGTCTCCCCATGACCCTGATCTCACGGTTGAGAAACAACTCTTTTGTTACTAGAGTGAGGGCCGGTGAGGGAGAGCAGTCCCCAAGATTAGGCTGGCAGGCAGCACCCTGGGGTCCTATTCTCAGAGGAGAGCTTTGAAGCAGCATCAGAACAACCTGACACCTCAACCTCTGTGCCTGAGGCATTCAAATGTACCCCCAAGGAAACCCTGGAGAAAGAAAGGAGACATAGTAAAGGGAAGGAAGGGAAAGGGGTCCGTTTCTGACTGGGCATAGAAAGAAGGAAAGGAAGACACCCGGGAAAGAGGCCAATGTCTCCCTGCCCTTGCCAGAAATAGGGCTGTAACACTGCCCATCCCAGCTCAGCATCTCCCACCAGAGACCGGGAAGGCAGGCGAAGAGCCGGCAGCCAGGGGGTCTGGGCTAGGACCTGGGGAGGGAAGGACGCCTAGGTGTACAGTCCACCATCACCCAGTTTTTCCAGACACCCTGGGGAGAAGGCAGCAGGGTCATCTAGGCAGGGCTCCCTCCCCTTCTTGGAAGTCCTCAGCCTCAGAAGGGTCCGTAGTTCCCACTCTCAAGCTCTGGCTACCCTTCCACCCCGCGTGGCGCCTCCCTCTGTCCTCCGAGGCGGCCTCACCGGTGCTTTCCTCTCGGAGGAAGGGTGGGGGATTGTCAACCTTCCACTGCCCGAGGTCCCCAGTTGCCCCTTGCCCTCGCCGCTCCTCGACACCCTTTTGTTTCGGGCGGGGAAAGTTGCCAATCCGCACCCCTTCCCCAACACGCCCCCCTGCGCGCCCATCCCCCGCAGGGAATCCAAGCCGGGCGCACCACCTAATTTGCTGCTAGCTCTCAAAACCGGACAGCCGCCACGAAACCGAAAGCAAAGAGGAAGTAGGATAGCGAAGCGCCCCCAGCCCGGTCGCCCGGTCTTCCCCACCACCGCCCCCATCGCCCGCGCTCCCCGCGCTTGGCGCTGCCCGCCCCGCGCGGCCACCTCTCTGGGCGGCGGAAAGGCCTCTCTGCTGGCATCGCGCGCACCTACCCGTGCCGGGCAGGGACTGCGGGCAGGGGCAGAGCAGGGCCGGCCGCTTGCCGGGCGCAGGTGCCGCCAGGAGGGCAGTCTCCGAGGCTGGCTCCCGCTCCTCCTCCCGCACAGAAACTCGGGGCGCTCTTCTGCGCTGCCTGCTCCCCGCCCCCACGCCTGGCGCTCGGGCTCCCCCGCGCCGAGTTGCCGGCCGTGCCTCCCCCACGCCGCGGCCCTCCTGCGCCGCGCCTAGTCCCGCATTGTGTGGCCGCGGCGGCACGGGGGCCGGGGGGTTGCAGCCGTAGCTGCCGGGGCGGATTGGAGCCCCCGGCGGCGGCGGCGGCTGCGGCACTCACCCATAGTACGGATGCGCGCACACTGCACATGCTCGGGTCTGACAGGCGTTCTACCCCCAGCCCAGCTTAACTCCTAGCTCGCCCGCTAGCCCGCCGGGCCTGCTGCCACCAAGAGCCCGGTCGCCTCCGGCTGCCGGGAGACCGCCCCTCCTCCGGCACCTAGAGGCGCGCTCCCTGCCCCGGCCACGGCTCAGGTGACTGCGGTGCCAGGCTCCTAGGTCCTCCTGCCCCCGCCACCCTGCCTACATCTGAGGTATCTGTGGGGCCGGGGAGGAGAGGGCTAACCCGGGCTCCCTACCTGCCGGCTTGTGGGAGTTGTGCGGACCGCGTGCACAGCATCCACTGTGACTATCATGCAGGCCTGGGCTACCTGAGGCCCGCGGTCCCCACGGTTGGCAGACTATGTGCCAGCGCTGTGTTCCATGTGGTCCCTTCGTTGAAACGGCCATGCAAGGTTCTTTTTTATTATCCCCATTTCCAAGATGGAGAAACTGAGCTTATGGAATTTAAGGAATTTGCCTAAGGCAAGGCCTGAACCTCCAAAGCCCATAATTTTGTTCAGGGAGTATGTTAAGGGGTGTATGTTCTTTCTGAGGTCAATCTAGATTCTTTTATTAGAAAGTGGGAAATGACGAATGTTATCTGGAAAGCCTGGCAGGGATCCTCAAACTAGGCCCGCGGGTCACATGTGGCTGTGTGATTGTATTTGTTCCCGTTTTTTTTTTTTTTTACTTCAAAATAAGATATGTGCAGTGTGCATAGTAATTTGTCCATAGTTTTTTTTTTTTTTTTTTAACTATAGTCCGGCCCTCCAACGGTCTGAGGGACAGTGAACTGGCCCCCTGTTTAAAAAGTTTGAGGACCCCTGTGACCAGGAGTCTCCGTTATGTTACCCAGCCTAGTCTGGAACCCCTGGGCTCAAGTGCTCCACCCGCCTCCGTTTCCTGAGTAGCCCAGATTACAGACACTCCTATCCAAGCCTGTATAGGAGATTCCAGAATATGTACTGTGAGAAATTGGGATTAAGAGTCCTTTCTTGATACTGATCCCGCTGACTAGTCCTGGGTCCTGCAGAAAGGCTGAACAGGGAGTGGAATGAAATCCAACCCCATCCTCACACCCTCTTGTAATTCTCACACAAACACTATGTGTGCCCAGGCCTGATCTGAAAAAGGGACTGATGGCTACTTCTCAACCTGGGAGATAGGGTTGGAGGAGAAGAGATATGAGACTTTGCTGCCCTAGCTCTTTTTATAACATGCCACAGTTATAGGGTTCAAGGCAACACAAAGACTTCTAAGAAAAGGATCCAGCCAGGCTCTGGGTGGCTCCCATCTGTAATCCTAGCACTCTAGGAGGCCAAGGCCAGAGGATCCCTGGAGCTCAGGAGTTCAAGACCAGCCTGAGCAAGAGCAAGACCCTGTCTCTACTAAAAAAAAAAAAAAAAAAGAAAGAAAAAAAAAATTACCTGAGCATTGTAGTTGACTGCACTCAACCCAGGGAGAGAGTGACTCTGTCTGGGGGAAAAAAAAGGAAAGAAAAGGATCCTGAGGTTCATCCATTCCAGCTGGTCTAGCTCCATTTTGGGTGAGAAGCTAGGCTGCTAGGCTGTTTTCCTATCTGAATTTAATCTTTTTTTTTGAAAGACAAGGTCCAGCTCTGTTGTCCACGTTAGAGTGAAGTGACATGGCCTGATCATAATTCACTGCAACCTTGAACTCTTGGCCTTCAGCAATCTTCCCACCTCAACCTCCTGAGTGGCTAGGACTTACAGGTGCGTACCACCATGCCTAGGTAATACAAGAAAAAATTTTTTTGTAGTGATAGAGGTCTCAATATGTTGCCTAGGCTAGCCATGAATTCCTGGACTTGAGCAATTCTTCCTGCCTCAGCCTCCCACAGTGCTGGGATTATAGGCCAGCCATCATGCCTGGCCTGAACCTAATCTTAATTTGATTTTGCACCTAGTGATTCTAATTGTCTGATGGGCCCTAGACCTTTCATCAACCTGTTCCTGGTCAGGATATTCAAAGTCAAACAAAGGTACTTCCTAAAGTTGGCAATGGGCCAATGTGGACAAGGCATTCTAAGCCCATCACTACACATACTCTGTTCTTGGGCTGGCCAAGCCATTCTTCAGAAGGAAAGCCCTGGGTTTCTGATCAGAGCAAAGAGAGTGATGTTGAGTTCCATAAACTAGTATAGGAAACACACAGCCATGTGGTGTCAGTGGCAGGAGCTCTTGACATCTCTGAGTTTGTTTCCTTTTCTGTGAAATGGAAATGTCACTTACCCTGTATGTATACTTCAATGACCCAGTGACATAATGCATATAAAGTCCTCAGCACTCTGTAGGCATTTGATAACAGGAAACCATTTTCTGTGGTGGTGGTGGGGGGGGATCAGGAAGGAAGTTAGGCAGGGAGAAGAGAGAAAGGCGCAGGGCTACAAGCAGGCATGTGGGCTGTCCCACATGGTCAGAAAGGCAGGAGACAGCTCTCTCTCTCAGGGACACCTGGGTGAGAAGTGGCTTCAGTTAGTCTGACAGCAAGGTCCACCCGACAAAGAGGAACATCCCCGCACCTCCTTGCTGCGGGAGGCATAGTACTCCCACTCCAGTTCTCTATTTGAGGCTGGCAGCTGGCTGGGCTCTCTCCTAGGCTCTGGGAGGCAGCATTGTGCAGAAGAAAGCACGATAGGCAGGAAAAGCTTCAGAAGATGTGAATACCCAGGGTGGTGCCTGTGGCTCAAAGGGGTAGGGTGCCAGCCCCATCTGCCAGAGGTGGTGGGTTCAAACCCAGCCCCAGCCAAAAAAAATCTGAATGCCCAGCAACTTATCCATTTAGGCACTGTAGGTGCAGTGCCTAGCACCAGCAACATTATTAGGGGCCCACAAAAATGTTTGAATTTCTTTCTTTTTTTTTTTTCCAAGATAGAGTCTCACTCTGTCACCCAGCATAAAGTTTCATGGCATCATAGATCACAGCAACCTCAAACTCTTGGGCTCAAAAGTTCTTCTTGCCTCAGTTTTTCTATTTTTAGTAGAGACAGAGTCTCACTCTTGTTCAGGCTGATCTCGAACTCCTGAGCTCAAGTAATCCAGCCACCTCGGCCTCCCAGAGTGCTAGGATTACAGATATGAGCCATTGCGCCCAGCCTGAATTTCCTTTAAAATCAGAGGCAGGCCAGGCACAGTGGCTCACGCCTGTAATCCTAGCATTCTGGGAGGCCAAGGTGGGTGGAGCCAGAGAGAGACCCTGTCTCTAAAAATAGCCACACGTTGTGGGGTGGGCACCTGTAGTCCCAGCTGCTTGGGAAGCTGAGGCAAGAGAATCATTTGAGCCCAAGAGTTTGAGGTTTCTGTGAGCTGTGATGCCACGACACTCTACTGAGGGTGACAAAGTTAGAGTCTGTCTCAAAAAAAAAAAAAAAAATCAGAGGCAAAAAAAACTTTGAGGTCAAAGAAAATGTTTTCATATATAATACTGGTATTTTCATCCTGTATAGAAGCCAATATTCTGGTTACAGAATCAAAAAAAAAAAGGAAGAGTTGGGAAATAAAGTGCAAGACTTGCTGTCATCCAATCTCTACTGCATCTAACTTTCCCATGGACTTAACACCATGACCTGTATTGTCTTCATTCCTTACATTAGGGATCATTTCTTCCTAACAAAAATGTATCTAGTGCTTTCCAATTGACATATTTTCTGTGTTTGGAGAGGGTAGCTGTTTTTATCATCATTTTATAAGTGAAGAAATTAAGGCTCAGACAGGTTTTATGGCTTGTTCAAGGACATTATGGTTTGCTAGTAAAGGCAAAATGCAGTTCAAACTCAGGTCTTCCAGTATCTCACCCAAGGTCCTTTCTATTTGCACCAAGAAGATTTCAGGTAAGATCAGGTGTATATAGGGAAGAACAGTCTGCTGCAAAAATGCTTTTTTTTTTTTTTTTGGGGGGGGGGTGTTGGAGAAAGAGAGAGACGGTCTTGCTCTGTAGCCCAGACTGAAGTGCAGTGGTACAGTCATAGCTCACTGCAGCCTTAAACTCCTGGGCTCAAAAGTGATCCTTCTACTCACCCTCCAGAATAGCAAGGACTACAGGCTTGTGCTGCCATACCCAATGCCCAACTATTTTTTTTTTTTTTGAGACAGAGTCTCACTCTGTCGCCCTCGGTAGAGTGCCATGGCGTCACAGCTCACAGCAACCTTAAGCAATCCTCTTGCCTCAGCCTCCTGAGTAGGTGGGACTACAGGCGCCCACCACAATGCCCGGTTATTTTTTGTTGCAGTTTGGCAGGGGCCAGGTTTGAACCCGCCACCCTCGGTATATGGGGCCGGCGCCCTACTCACTGAGCCACAGGTACCGCCCACCCAACTATTTTTTGGGTAGAGATGGGGGTCTCCTTCTGTTGCCATCGCTGGTCTCAAACTCCTGGCCTCAAGCAATACATCATCTGTAGCAATGTGTAGAACCTCCCACTTTTTTTTTTTGAGCACCCTACTCAATGAGCCACAGGCACCACCCAAAACCCCCCACTTTTCACCCAAAGAATGTTGAAACCTGGCTCAGCACCTGTAGCTCAAGTGGCTAAGGCACCAGCCACATACACCAGAGCTGACGGGTTCGAATCCAGCCTAGGCCTGCCAAACAACAATGACGACTACACCCCCCCCCACCAAAAAAAAATAGCTGGACGTTGTGGCATGCGCCTGTAATCCCAGCTACTCCGGAGGCTGAGGGAAGAGAATCGCCTAAGCCCAAGAGCTGGAGGTTGCTGTGAGCTGAGACGCCACAGCAGTCTACCAAAGGCAACAAAGCGAGACTCTGTCTCTTAAAAAAAAAACCCACCGGGTGGCGCCTGTGGCTCAGTCAGTAAGGCGCCGGCCCCATATACTGAGGGTGGCGGGTTCAAACCCGGCCCCGGCCAAACTGCAACCAAAAAATAGCCGGGCGTTGTGGCGGGTGCCTGTAGTCCCAGCTACTCGGGAGGCTGAGGCAAGAGAATCGCTTAAGCCCAGGAGTTGGAGGTTGCTGTGAGCTGTGTGAGGCCACGGCACTCTACCGAGGGCCATAAAGTGAGACTCTATCTCTACAAAAAAAAAAAAAAACCCACCACAACAAAAAAAAAGAATGTTGAAAGCTGCATGCAAAGTTATGGGAAGGTGTGGGGAGGATGACCCTGGGTACAGGTCAGCACAGTAATTTTGATCCCAGTGATTCAAGTACAGTTGAAGGTTGGGGACCCTGGGACAAACCAAGCTCCACTGAATGAACACACATCAAAGGATGCCAGCCCCTGGTTTGGCTTCAAAGCATTCATAGAGCAGTATGGTGGAAGGGGCCAGGCATAGATTTTGCTCAGGCAGACCTGGGTTTGAGTTCAAACTCCACATCGTCATTGCTTGTCATGGCAATAATACCCACTCCTAGGGCTGTTGTGAAAATAAGTAACATGATGCATGGAAGGAGCTCAGCATAGTGCCAGACAAAAATTACAGAGGTAATGAACAGCAGCAACTCCACAGTCATGTCAAGTCTTTGCCAGAAGTACGCAGTTAATGGTAGTTCTCATCACACCTCTCTTCCACCACCAGGCAGGGAAAAGAAGAATCTTGTAAGTATCTTTGTAGTCTCTAACATGCTTTGAACATGTTAGGTTCTTAGACTTAGAAAGGCAAGAACTTTCCTGCCCTTCTTCCAAAGGAAACCATCCATAAAAGGGCTGCTCTTGTCCACCATAAGGACTTTTCCTGATGACTTTCTAAAGGAATCAGAAAGATTTCTTTATGCTTGTTAGAGAAGATTGGTTCCCTAGGGGCTGCCCTCTGACCACAAGTCAGGAGAGATGTGGCTCACGAGGGTGATTTCAGTGGAGGGACTGGCCTGTAGCCAGATCAGAAAGGGTCTGAGAGGGAGCAGACAGTGGGAATTAGAGATCAAGGGAAAATCACATAGTCTGTCTCAGATGCTGTGATAAGAAAGGGAGGGGAGGCAGAAGCAGAAGGAGCAGCAAAGTCAAAGGCAATCTTGAATATGGAATTATTTGGATCAGCATTACAAGAAAACGAGCTGGATGAGAGAGAACTGGGGGAGAGGGGTGTGTGTACGGCGTCAGGGAGAGGAGGTCAAGGTACATACTGGCATTTGAAAATAGAGGGAGTCTATTTGCAACTGCTTCTTTTTGAAACAGAAAGGAAAGGAGCATGAAGAGGCTAAGGAGTATGAACGTGTATTATTTAGAACGCTTTGACTATAAGCAACAGAAACTGACTTTTGCTATCTTGCTAAAAATAATTATTAGAAGGATACGATCATGTGGCTCACAAATTTGAAGAGAATGCTGGCAAAACAAGCCTGAAAAGACTAGGAGTGGCCCACCTTTGGGAGTCTAGGTAATGGGGCACAATTAAGAGTGTCCTCAGGGTTCTGCTACCAGAACAACTAGACTCTAATCTTTTTAACACTCCTGCTCAAGTATAAAGAGTCAACTTTGCCTAAACTGATTCATGTATCCACTTTCCCTCTTGTCTAGGGAAGGGTCTAGCAAGACGCCCTGTATAAGTCCTACTAGCATCAGAAGAAGTGAGCAGCAAAGGAAATCAAGGGGCTGTTACCAAAGGGGAGAGAAAGGGCACTAAGTAGTTCCCAGACAGCAATGTCCGTGAAAAAAGCAGCGAAGAGACATTATACCTAATTCCATTCCCATCAGATTCTTTTTTAAAAAGAAACTTCTATTTTCTTCTTTTTAGAGATAAGGTATTGGTCTGCTGCCGAGACTAGAGTGCAGGGGTGTGACCATAGCTCACTGCAGGCTCAAACTCTTGTGCTCAGGTGGTCCTCCTACCTCAGACTCCCCAATAGCTGGGACTACTGGTGAGGCTAAGGAGTGTGACCAACCCCAGCTAATTTTTTAAAAAAAATGTCTAGAGGCCAGGCGCAGTGGCTCACGCCTGTAATCCCAGCACTTGGAAGGCTGAGGTGGGTAGCTTGCCTGAGTTCACAGATTCAGGACCAGTCTGAGCCAGATCAAGAACCCCATCTCTAAAAATAGCTGGGAGTCATGGTGGGCATCTGTAGTCCCAGCTACTTGGGAGGCTGAGGCAAGAGAATTGCTTAAGCCCAAGAGTTTGAGGTTGCTGTGAGCTGTGAAGCCATGACACTCTACTAAAGGTGACAAGTGAGACTCTGTCTCAAAAAAAAAAAAAAAACTTCTCACTATGTTACCCATCTGGCCTTGTGCTCCTTGCCTCAATTGATCCTCCCAAACTGTAATTTTAGGTTTACAGCAAAATTGAGCAAAAGGTACAGAGAGATTTCCTTTATAGTCCCTGCCCCTACAACTGCCTGGCCTTCCCCATTATCAACATCCCCCACCAGAGTGGGACATTTCTTACAACTGATGAACCTATAGGGACACATCATTATCACCAAATTTCCATAGTTTACAATAGGGTTCACTTTTAGTGTTATACATTTTAAGGATTTAGATGAATGTATAATGACATGTATCTGCCACTATAGTATCATATGGTATGTAAATATTTTCATTGCCATAAAAATCCTCTTAGTCCTGCACATTCATCTCTTCTTCCCGAGTAACCCCTGGCAACTACTGATCAGTAGCACTGATCATTTCACTGTCTTTATACTTTTGCCTTTTTCAGAATGTCATATAGTTCATAGCCTTTTCAAATTGCCTTCTCTCATCTAGCAATATGCATTTAAGTTTCTTCCATGCCATTTCATAGAGTGATAGCTCATTTCTTTTGGCATTGAATAATATTCTTTTTTGTTTGTTTGTTTCAGTTTTTGGCCAGGGCTGGGTTTGAACCCGCTACCTCTGGCATATGGGGCCAGAACCCTACTCCTTTGAGCCACAGGCACTGCCCCGGCATTGAATAATATTCTGTTGTCTAGATGTACCACAGTTTATCCATTCACCCACTGAAGGACATCTTGATTGCTTCCAAGTTATGGCATTTAAAAATACAGCTACTATAAACTGTGTATAGGTTTTTTGATAGGCATGAGATTTCAACTCCTTTGAGTAAATACAAAGGAGCGTGATTTCTGGATTGTATGGGGTATGTTTTGTTTCATAAGAGGTCTCTAACTGTTCTCCAAACGGACGTACTAATTTTGCATTTCCACCAATAATGGATGAGAGTTCCTGTTGCTTCACATTCTAATTAGCATTTGGTGCTGTCAGGGTTCCAGATTTGGGCCATTCCAATGGATGTGTTGTGGTATCTCATTGCTGCTCCCTATGGGGTTCTATGCTGTGAGAGAAAGTGAAGGGAGGAAAGGTTGGCCCCAAGAAAGCATTCAGAGAGGCTGGTGTGGTAGGTCACGCCTGTAATCGCAGCACTCTGGGAGGCCGAGGCAGGTGGACTGCTTGAGCTCACAGGTTCAAGACCAGCCTGAGCCAGAGCAAGACCCTGTCTCTAAAAAATAGCCAGGTGTTGTGGTGCGTGCCTGTAGTCCCAGCTATTTGAGAGGCTGAGAAAAGAAAACCACTTGAGCCCAAGAGTTTGAGGTTGCTGTAAGCTATGACAGCACAGCACTCTACCCAGGGTGACAAAGTGAGACTCCAACAAAAAGAAAAAACATTAGGAGGGACTGGTGTGGTGGCTCACACCTATAATCACAGCACTATAGGAGGCCAAGACAGGTGGATTGCTTGAACTCAGGAGTTCAAGACCAGCCTGAGGAAGAGTAAGACCCCGTCTCTACTAAAAGTAGAAAAACTAACCAGGAGTTGTGGCAGGCGCCTGTAGACCCAGCTACTCAGGAGACTGCGGGAAGAGGACCTTGTTGAACCAAGGAGTTTGGGGTTGCTGGGGGCTATGATGCCACTGCACTCTACCAAGGGTGAGGGAGTGGGAATCTGTCTTAAAGAAAAAAAAAGAAAGAAAGAAAGCATTAGGAGGCTCTGAAAAGTACTGGGACAGGAAACATAGATTGCTGAATAATAAATATCACTTCTCGAGTTGGGACCTGTATAGTGCTGGGTGATATATCATTATCATCCCAAATCCATAATTTACATTTAGGTAAGTCCATAAATTAAATTATAAAGGCAGACTTTTATAAATGTCACATAGCTATGATCTATGCTCAGGAATGGGTGAATTGTGATAGATAAAGCAAATGCAAAAAGTTATTAAGGATGTCCTTGAATGTTTATAAAATGTCAAGGAAGGAGAAGAGACATTAGGCCCCAAGGAAATGATTGAGTTCACTGTAGTTTTATCAGAAGGTTTACCATCCATATGTTTCTTTTCTTTTTTTTTTTTGTAGAGACAGAGTTTCACTTTATGGCCCTCGGTAGAGTGCCGTGGCCTCACACAGCTCACAGCAACCTCCAACTCCTGGGCTTAAGCGATTCTCTTGCCTCAGCCTCCCGAGTAGCTGGGACTACAGGGGGGAGGGCTACAGCTACTACAGTAGCTGGGACCTGCCACAACGCCCAGCTATTTTTTGGTTGCAGTTTGGCCGGGGCCGGGTTTGAACCCGCCACCCTCAGTATATGGGGCCGGCGCCTTACTGACTGAGCCACAGGCGCCGCCCCATGTTTCTTTTCTTTTCTTTTCTTTTTTTTTTTGAGATAGAGTCTCACTTTATCACCCTGGGTAGAGTGCTGTTGTGCCATAGCTCACGGCAACCTCAAACTCAGGCTCAAGTGATTGTTTCTCCTCAGTCTCCTGAATAGTTGGGACTACAGGTGCCCACCACAACTCCCTACTAGTTTTAGAGATGGGGTCTTGATTTTGCTCAGGCTGGTCTCCAACTCCTGAATTCAGGTAATCCACCCATCTCCACCTCTAGTCATGAGCTGCTGCACTTGGCCTATCCATATGTTCAGGTGTTCTTTCACAGAAGTCTCAAGATAATGTAACTTTGGCGGGATGTGGTGGCTCACGCCTGTAATCCTAGCACTCTGGGAGATGGAGGCAGGTGGATTGCCCGAGCTCAGGAGTTTGAGACCAGCCTGAGCAAGAGTGAGACCCAGTCTCTAATAAAAATAGGGGGAAAAAAAAAAGTAGACAGTATTGTGGCAGAAGCCTGCAGTCCCAGCTCCTTGGGGGGCTGAGGCAGGAGGATCTCTTAAACCCAGGAGTTTGAAGTTGCTGTGAACTATGATGAGGCCACAGCATTCTACCCAGGGTGATAGAGTGAGGGTTGGTATCAAAAAGAAATAAAAGAAAAGAAAAGAAAGAAAAAATAATGTGTCTTCCAACTTTAGGGAAATTTAAAATTCCTGTCTTTTGGCAGTGGCTCATACCTGTAATCCTAGCACTCTGGGAGGCCGAGGCAGGTGGATTGCCTGAGCTCACAGGTTCAAGACCAGCCTGAGCAAGAGCAGGATCCCATCTCTAAAAATAGCCAGTTGTTGTGGCAGGTGCCTATAGTCCCAGCTGCTTGGGAGGCTGAGGCAAGAGAATTGCTTGTGCCCAAGAGTTGGAAGTCATGGTGAGCTATGATGCCACAGCACTCTACAGAGGGTGACCAAATGAGACTCTGCCTCAAAAAAAAAAAAAAAAAAAATCTTGTCTTTTCTCTTTTCTCATAATCAGAAGAAAATGCAGTGGATAAGGACTATGCAGTATTCATGAACACCTTGAGCCTGAAAATGAAGAACTCTCAATTCTGTGATAATGTGAATTCATCCATAAAGCCTTAAGATATGAATGTGTGTGCACTAAGACAGCTCTGACAATTAGTGCAGGTTCATAACACTAGCAGTAAATGAAGAGGGGGAAAGGCCAGTGCTAAAAGAAATCAAAGTGATGGGCGGTGCCTGTGGCTCAAAGGGGTAGAGCGCCAGTCCCATATGCTGGAGGTGATGGGTTCAAACCCAGCCCTGTCCAAAAAAAAAAAACAAAAAACTGCGCAATAAATAAATACATAGCAGTGAACTCTTAAAAAAAAAAAAAAAGAAATCAAAGTGAGAATAAGAACACACTGAAACCACACCACTTGGTACTTTTATTTATTTTTTTTTTAATTTATTTTTTTTTGTAGAGACAGAGTCTCACTTTATGGCCCTCGGTAGAGTGCCGTGGCCTCACACAGCTCACAGCAACCTCCAACTCCTGGGCTTAAGCGATTCTCTTGCCTCCCGAGTAGCTGGGAATACAGGCGCCTGCCACAACGCCCGGCTATTTTTTAGTTGCAGTTTGGCCAGGGTTGGGTTTGAACCCTCCACCCTCAGTATATGGGGTTGGCGCCTTACTGACTGAGCCGTAGGCGCCGCCCCCACTTGGTACTTTTAAATGTGGGTTTAACTGTAAGGTTGTAAGTTTCTGAGAGGGATAGAGTTGACTGGGACTCTTGGGAATTATGGGCGAGAGCCGCACTCCACACACATCCCCCAACCCTCGCCTCCCACTCTGCTGCTCTCATGTCCAACTCAGCAATCAGCACAGATGCTTGGGCAAATTTAAAAGAATTTCTGTTCTGGAGATTAAAATCCAACTCCATGCCGGTCACCTCCCCTCTGTGCCTCTCTTTGCCAGGATACAAGAAGCTTAGTCGTCTGGGGAGGGACAAAGGAGTATTGTTAAGGAGAGCCTGGTTATAAGAAGGCTTTGCAACTAAAGGCTTTTATGCTGCTATCTAAGCCATTCTGCCTGGGGGGACGCCGTGTGCCTGTCCCAACTTCACCATATCAGTTCAAAGAGAAATTTCAGCCAGACACAGTGATTGAAGAAGGATATCTAGCAACTTGGCAACATTAATAGGTTAAGAATTTCTATCACAACATTCTCACCCAAGTCCCAACTAGGTCCGGGGATAGGGTAGAGTGGGAAAATCTTTCTTTTTGTAGTTCTGAGTCAAAATGTTTCTCCCATAGGAGCTGGCTAGGAGATAGCCCAGCCTGGGGTGGAGATGGGGATGCGGATTGCCTTACAGATGGTAGGGTAAAATCTGCCTCTATTTTTTCCCTTCCTTGTCCTGGACCTTCTAGGAGAACTCTGCCACCTTCAGGAAAGGCACAAACCTGACAGGTTGATGCTCCTAGGGACTCTGATCTTGTTTGGAGAATTAGTTCAATTACCCCCAGATGACAATTAATTAATAAGTAAGTATTTAGTGTCTTCTCTTGCCTAGCACTGTGCTGTTTTGAGGACTGAGTGTCTGTCTTTAAGGAATGCGTTATTAGTTCAACAGCCATGAATGTGCTGCTAAGGACTACAGTAATACAGTAAGAAGGAATGAAACTTGGGCTTCTGGAAGATGAGGACATACAAGATGGTCTATAACAAAGCATTGTGCTTTAGCCTGTGCTCCATGTCACTGGTTTAAATTCTGCCCCTAATGCAGTGCAAGTGAGTGATTTTTTTGTGTTCTACAAAGGAGCTGTTTTCTTGGCCAAGCTTTATCTCTACCATGTCTCATTTGTAAATGAAAATCTCCATGATTGACTGGAATTTGTAAATATACACGTCTTTCTGTCAGAAGATCCTTGACTCTCTTTCTTGCCCACAGCTTAGGTCAAGAATGGCTTTTTCTTTCTTTTCTTTTCTTTTTCTTTTTTTTTTGAGACAGAGTCTCACAAGTTGCCCTCAGTAGAGTGCTGTGGCATCACAGCTCACAGCAACCTCCAAGTCTTGGGCTTAAGCAATTCTCTTGCCTCAGCCTCCCAAGTAGCTGGGATTACAGACACCCACCACAACACCTGGCTATTTTGTTGTTGTTGTTGCTGTTGTTGTTTTTAGCTGGCCTGGGCCAGATTCAAACCCACCAGCCTCGGTTATGTGGCTGGTGCCCTACCCACTGAGCTATGTGTACCACCCTCTTTTTTTTTTTTTTTTTTTTGAGACAGAGTCTCACTTTGTGGTCCTAGGTAGAGTGCCATGGTGTCATCATAGCTCACTGCAACCTCAAAGTCTTCAGGCTCAAGTGATCCTCTTGCCTCAGTTTCTTTTTTTGTTTTTGTAGAGACAGAGTCTCACTGTACCGCCCTCGGGTAGAGTGCCGTGGCATCACATGGCTCACAGCAACCTCTAACTCTTGAGCTTACGCCATTCTCTTGCCTCAGCCTCCCGAGCAGCTGGGACTACAGGCACCCGCCACAACGCCCGGCTATTTTTTTTTGTTGCAGTTTGGCCGAGGCTGGGTTTGAACCCGCCACCCTCAGCATATGAGGGCGGCACCCTACTCACTGAGCCACAGTCACCGCCCATTGCCTCAGCTTCTTGCGTAGTGGCCACTACAGGTGCCTGCCACAAGGTCTGGCTGATTTTTCTATTTTTAATAGAGACAGGGTCACACTCTTTCTTTTGCTCAGGGTAATCTCAAACTCCTGAGCTCAAGCATTTTGCCCATCTCAGCCTCTCAGAATACTAGGATTTTAGGCATGAGCCACTGCACCTGGCTTTGCTTTTTTTTTTTTGTCCTTCGGCAATGCACTGACTTGGAAAGGGAACAATGACATCTTTGGTGGAATTTTTTTCATATCTGTGGGCAGTAATGTCAGCTATGGAACTATTGCCTCCCAAGAACTGCAATTTTGTGTTCAGAGTGGCTAAGAAGGGGACTGGTTGTTTGGGGGCCCCATCTTTTTTGTTTGTTAAAGGAAGGGTCTCACTCTGTCACCCAGAGTGGAGTGCGCTGGTGTGATCATAGCTTACTATAATCTTGAGGTCAAGGGTCCTGAGGTCAAGGGATCTCCTGCCCCAGCCTCCTGAATAGCAATGACTACATGCATGTGCCATCACACCCAGCTACGTTTTTTTTTTTTCTTTTGAGAAAATGTCTTGCTCTGTCTTCTCCCAGGGTTGAGTGCAGTGATATGTGTTACCATAACTCACAGCAACCTCAAAGTCTTGGGTTTGAGTGATCCTCCTGTCTTAGCCTCCCAAGTAGCTGGGACTATGGACCCATGCCACCACACCCAGCTAATTTTTCTATTTTTTTAGGCACAGGGTCTTGCTTCTATGTCCTGATTGGTCTTAAACTGCTGGCCTCAAGTGACCTTCCAGCCTCGGCTTCCCAAGTAGTGGGATTACAGGCATGAGCCACTGTACCCAGCCCAGCAGTCCTTTGGATACTGTAAGTGCCCTGTAGTTGTATCATGGAAGATTAACACTCTATCACATACTTGTGATTTTACTATTTAAATTCAAATTTATGCTTTAGGAAGATCCCAGACCTAGTGGGCCCAATCCTTGTCCAAATTGCTAGTTTTTACCAGGCTAAATTAAGCTGCATGGTGCCTTGGAACTCTAAGAATGCCAAAGGACCTGTCATAAGGGTTTCTGGTACTGTAGGTAGGAGAGCGGGTGGCTGTTGGGGAGAGAGAGGAGTGGGAGAGGGAAAACAGGCTCAGGACTTCTTCCTTGAAATCATTCTTCATGCTGCTCCCACCCAGAACCTCAAAGTCAGGCCTCTGGACTATACTCAACTCACTTCACGTTCCTTCTTTCCTTAAATGGAGAAAATGGCCAAATAAGTAATTTCTCTTGAAGGATGCGAAATGGGCTTAGATTAGAAGCAGAGGCCCAACTTTGTCCCCAGACTTGTGTCTACTCCTCAAGACTTGGACAACTTCCAGACCACAAGAACATGGTGTATAGGGATCCAGTAACGCTGTTGTGGTCATAGCTTAACTGCTTTGAAGAGATAATAGGGATCCAGATAATATCAAAAGCATGTGAGTCCCCTCTGATCTGAACATCGATTCCCCAACCCTCCAGGTTGGGGGGGTTGTCATAACCCTTCCCAATATCTCAACCCCCTGGGAGGTAGGAATCACAGGGTCGACATAAACTTAACAATGGGTGGCTAGGAGGACATATTCTGGCTCTTGGACTGGCAGGTTTTGGCTTTATTGAGTTAGTTGTCAACTTCCCTGAATCTCAGCTTTCTAGCTTACTCATGAGATCAATACTTTTAAAACATTTTAATAGCTTTATTAGAAAATGATTCATACACCTTATAAAACACTTACATAATGTAAAAAAGAACAAAGCAGAAACTTAAAATATTATACCAAATTTCTATACCCAAAGATACTCAATGTTTAGGAAAAGTCTTCTACCCATTTATATACAAAGATATACATATTGTTGCATATACACAGTTTTACATAAAATAAATCATATTCCACATACTTTTCCAGAAATTGTTTTGCTTGAAAGTAATTAATATACATATTTTTTTTGAGACAGAGTCTCACTCTGTCACCCTGGGTAGAGGTGAGATCATCACAACTCACAGCAACCTCAGACTACTGAGTTCAAGCTATCAATCCCCATGCCTCAGTTTCCCGAGCAGCTAGGACTACAGGCACCTGCCACAGCATCAGTTAGTTTCTACTGAGCTCGAGTGATCCTCCCACTCAAGTGGTCTCCTAGAGTGGTAGGTTTTTTTGTTTTTTTTTTTTTGTAGAGACAGAGTCTCATCCTATGGCCCTCGGTAGAGTGCCATGGCCTCACACAGCTCACAGCAACCTCCAACTCCTGGGCTTAGGCGATTCTCTTGCCTCAGCCTCCCGAGTAGCTGGGACTACAGGCGCCCGCCACAACGCCCGGCTATTTTTTGTTTGCAGTCTGGCCAGGGCTGGGCTTGAACCCGCCACCCTCGGTATATGGGGCTGGCGCTCTACCGACTGAGCCACAGGTGCCGCCCCTAGAGTGGTAGGTTTACAGATATGAGCCACTGTGCCCAGCTAGTAATGACTATCTTTCCATGTCAATAAATGTAAGTCTCAGCTGGTATGATGGCTCTCGCCCTTAATCTTACCATTTTGGGAGGCAAAGGGGGGAGGATCGCTTGAGGCCAGGAGTTTGAGACTGGCCTCAGCAAGAGTGAGACCCCATCTCTACCAAAAATAGAAAAAGTTAGCCGGGCACAATGGCACATACCTATAGTTCCAGCTACGCAGCGGGTTGAGGAAGTAGGATTGCTTGAGCCCAGGAGTTCAAGATTGCATTGAGCTACAATTGCTCCATTGCACTCCAGCCTTGCCTCTAAATAAATAATTATAATTCTTACCATAAACTTTAATGGCTACATTAGAATTAAAATACAGTATTTTATTTTCTAGATGATCATAATAATAATACTTTACTTACAGGCTCCCAATGATGGACATTTAGGTCTATCACCTAAATAGTGATGTTTTCACTACTCTGAAAACTCCCTTTTCCCCTTTTATTATGCTATTACTACCACTATAAATATCAGAGATAACCCTCATCCTTCTCTTAACATAACATGTGAGAAATATTCAATGGTACAGCTCAAGAAAGGACGCAAGAATCATAAAATGCCATGTCAGTGAAAGCAGGGATTCAGAATGGAGAAAGTTCGAGTAAAATTTTAGTGCTTCTCACCCCTATAAATAGCTTTTGATCTGAATATACATTAATATGAATACACATTACTATACCTGAGTGGCAGGTATGTTTAGGGAAACATACTCTGAGTATTCCAGTGGATTTATTTCAGCACTAAAAATTGTGCTTTCTAAAAGAACCTTGTTCTTCCCAGGAGTATCTCATGTTCCAGAGATTTTGGGTCCACACAGTGTGATCCCCTGTACCTGGGAAATCTGAGAGACACCCCAATGGCCAGTGGGGCAACATGTCAGGTTGTCATGTTTGGAAGGAGCAGCAGCCATGTATCATCCCCAGAGCAATGCCTATTGATTTTCTACCCTAGGAATCTGCCATTTTGATCTATCACCAACCTTATGTGTGAGATGGCTGTCAGCTCTACCTGATTCCTTTGGATAGGTCCACTTTGTAAAGAGGAAAAGTGGGAGCAGGAAAAGAACTAGTATTGCCTCTTCTGGACCTGGACCAGAAAATCCAGAGCCCGGAAATACAGAAATTTGTTTTTTAGGAAGGGTGCACTGTCCATACCAACACTTTGCAAATGCCACAAGTCACTTTTACATGAGCAAAGGTCCTAATACACTGGCCGCAGGGTCCAGCAGTCTGGCTCCAGTTCCATGTCCCATCTCTTTATCTGTGACAAAGCAAAGAGATCCTTAACCCTCAGCTTGGACTTTGTTAGTCTCTTCCTGCTCTGTGCCTGTGACAGGGCTGAATGAAATGCTTGCCTAGAATGAGTGCCAAGCTGATGGACTGTGTGTACTGCTTTAGATCTTGTGCTTTGCACAGATGAGCTACACATTGCTTGGTGCCAAGTGCCTCAAACTGGGAAGGGTGAGAATGTTCTTTCCATATTATCCTAGTTGCTTTTTCCTTTTTGAGACAGTGTCCCACTCTATTGCCCAGGCTAAAATGCCATGGTATCAGCCTAGCTCAGAGCAACCTCAAATTCCTGAGTCCAAACAATCCTCCTGCCTCAGCCTCTTCCCTGTAGTAGCTGGGACTACAGGGCTAATTTTTCTGTTTTTAGTAGAGAGGCAGTCTTGCTCTTTTTCAGGCTGGTTTCCAACTCCTGAGGTCAAGTAATCCTCCTGCCTTAGCCTCCAGGCATTACAGGCATGAGCCACCATGCAGGGCCTACCTAGTCTTTTAATACCATTAAGAGTTTTAGTCCTACTCCCTGAAACTATGCAAAATTGAATGGAAACAATGTATGCAGAGTTCAAAGTCTATATTTAATCAGAGCGTAAAGCCCCATTAACTACCACATTGGAAGTGACCAAAGCTACAGTGGCCAGATCAGAAGGGGACAGATACCACCTTAGGTGTGACTGAGAGAAGGCTGGGGGCTCTGGGTCCTTGAAGAAAGCCATCCTGACCACTAGATGGCGCTGAAAGATAGTCTCCAATCTCCCTGGAGGGAGTTGGAGAAGGACAAACATGGTCTTTTTTTTGAGACAAGGTCTCAAGCTGTTGCCCTGGGTAGAGTGCTGTGACGTCACTGCTCACAGCAACCTCAAACTCCTGGGCTTAAGCGATCCTCTTGCCTCAGCCTCCCAAGTAGCTGGGACTACAGGCACCTGCCACAACGCCTGGCTAAACACATGGTCTTTGGAATCAGAGCAGTGTTTGAGTCCTGACTTGACCACTTTCTATCTGACCTTATCTGCCATGTCACTTGGCCTTTGTGAGCCTCAGTCTACTCATCTATAAAATGGGGATAAAAATAGCTTCAGCTCCCCAAAAAAAAACAAAAAACAAAAAAAAAACAACAAACTCTTCCTAGCCCCGGCCAAAAACCAAAAAAAAAAAAAAAAAAAGAAATAGCTTCAGCTCCAGATAATTGTGAGAATTAAGATGATTCCTCGTAAAATGTTTAGAAGATCTGGAATACAGTGTGCTTTCAATAAATATTGTATTTAAATGTTTTGATTTTCAATTAGGAGATTGGAGAGAATTTGCTCACAAGTGGGGATGGCTGGCTTTGTCCCAGGTGTGTTAGCTGAGGTTGCCTCTATTCCCGTCCAGTAATTCTCACACCAGCCAACAGTGGGTTTTACACTGAAGCTCCCCTGACCCCACCCTGCGATTCCCCAGATCATGGCCCTTGTGAAGTGTCAGACAGGCAAAGGATAGCAATCATGAAGTCTCTGTTCCTAGTTTACGCTTGGGTAAACAGAGGCACAAGAAGTTACTGAGTCTGTCCTCAGATCACAGAGCAAAGCAGCGGCTGAGCAAGAACTCACACACTCAGCCCTGAGTGTGGGGCCTCACTCTGGACCTTGGGCGCTTTCTGTCAGGGAAAGCAGCAGTTAGAGAAGGGAAAGTCAGTCAAGGAGCATGAAGAGATGCTCCAAGGTCCAGTTGCCCTGGACTGCACCCCACCTACTCCTGTATGTCCTCCTTTCTTGCAGTGGCCCTCATGTTCACTCGGCAAATGTGTGTTGAGTATATGAAAATCAGACCAAGCTTACCACACCTCTCATGTTGTTAGTTCAACTTGGAGATGGGCTTCTGGGGAACTCAAGTGGAATAGAGGGTGGGGATCAAGTCGGGGTGGGAAAAAAATATTTTTTTCTCTCATCGTGAGTGTGTGATGAGCTAAGTGATAATAACAACAGTCACCATTTACTGATTACTTACTGAGTGCTGAGAAGGAGCTAAGTACAGAGCTGGGAATTAAACTCTGGAAGTGGGACTCCAGAGGCCACATACTGTCACCTTGAGAGCCCGTAAGTCTGCAGCTGCCACACATTTCAGAAGAGGACACAAGGGCCACAGCCAGCTCACTGACTGACCTGAGCTTCCTGGGCTTCTGAGAACCCAGAGGCTCTCCCCACACCAGTTCCCCAGGCTACTGGAGAAGCTGGTCCCTGCCCAGTTCCTCCCTCTCCCAGTTGATGTGAGCAGCCATTGTTTTCATCTTTGATGAGAGCGAATGGTGAAATAAGATAGCTGGTTTAAAACTGTGATGTTGCAAGTTCTAGAATGATCTAGAATTACAATAGATGGCTGGATTTACCTGGTCCTCATCTCCTGAGCTCCACTACTTCCCAACTCAGCTGCCCTTTCTCCTTCCCTCTTCTGCCTCCACCCCACTGAGCCTCCCTCTCTCCCAGTCCCCACCCCCGCCTGGCTCTGTCTTGCTGGGGGGAGATGGGGAGGCTCACAGCTGCCCTGGACAGATCATGTTGCATTGACATATGTAGTAATTACATCAGTTTTGCCCTCTGGGGCTGCTGCTCTCTGAGAAGATGACTGGAATGATCAAAATGAATATGACGTATGGCATTCCAATCGATACAGACCCCTGACAGGTCGCAAGGGGCAAGAAAATGCAAAATACAGATTCCTGGGCCTGCTGAGCTGAATGGCCAGGAGTGGGGCCTGGAATCTATTTCCATGTCAGATTTTTATAATGATGAAGTTAGATTTGGAATCACTGTCTACTTTCTCATTGGAATCCTACCTGACCAGGCGCTCTTTCCACACCATTCCTTTTTGTTAGATTCCAAGTCCCTTGCCTTGTTAGTCCTTTACACCTTTATACTTCAAGTTCTCTCCTCGTTTAATATTTACTATATATTGGGCGATGCCTGTGGCTCAGTGAGTAGGACGCCAGCCCCATATACCAAGGGTGGAGGATTTGAACCCCACCCCAGCCAAACTGCAACAAAAAAATGCTGGGCGTTGTGGCGGGTGCCTGTAGACCCAGCTACTCGGGAGGCTGAGGCAAGAGAATTGCCTAAGCCCAGGAGTTGGAGGATGCTGTGAGCTGTGAGCCATGGCACTCTACCAAGAGCAACAAAGTGAAAAAAATAAATAAATAAAAATACATATATGTGTGTATTTATTCACTAGATATTGATAATATGCCAGGCACAGTGGCAAGCCCTCCATCTTCACCTTTGAAACAACTGTCTAAGGAAAGAATTCTGATTCCTGTTTTACAAATGTAGAGCCCCTCCCTTCCCCATCCTCTGGCTCTCTCTGGCTCCAGAGCCCACAGCTGCACTGGACAGATTGTTTGCCGTGATATATGTGGTAATTGCATCAGTTCCACTCCGTGTCTCCTGCAAGGATTCAAGGGCAGGCAGTCTTATTCTTTTTTTTTTTTTTTGTAGAGACATAGAGTCTCACTGTACTGCCCTCGGGTAGAGTGCCGTGGCGTCACACGGCTCACAGCAACCTCTAACTCTTGGGCTTATGCGATTCTCTTGCCTCAGCCTCCGGAGCAGCTGGGACTACAGGCGCCCACCACAATGCCCGGCTATTTTTTTGTTGCAGTTTGGCCGGGGTTGGGTTTGAACCCGCCACCCTCGGCATATGGGGCCGGCGCCCTACTCACTGAGCCACAGGCGCCGCCCCAGGCAGTCTTATTCTAAAGCAAGTGCCTGGCCAGGCTCATGGCAGCAATCCCAGCACTTTGGAAGGATGAGGAAGGAAGATCGTTTGAGCCCGGAGTTGGAGATTGCAGTGAGCTATGATGATCCCACTGCATTCTAGCCTGGGTGACAGAAGGAGAGCCTGTCTCAAAAAGTAAATAAGTAAACAAACAAACAAAGCCTGTGCCTGAGGTTCATGGGTCACACTTGCCACACTTCTTTCTAGCACAGTGCCTGGAAAATAACAAGTATTCAGTAAATATTTGTTAGTAAGTAACTGCATGAATAAATAAATGAAAAAACAGTCCACACATAAAGTTAGGATAGTTTCTTACACCAACTCCATCCTCCATTCCATCTCCCCATCTCTCTCTCTTACACACACACACACACACACACACACACACAGAATTTGGCCTCTGGGCCATCTCATTTCCTTCCCACTGTACCCTCCTCTGCATATCCTGTCATTACCTCCCCACCCCCCACTTGGATGGTGATTCTGAGACTCTGATCCAGCCCATGGTTACCCCAGCTGCTCCCAAACATTCAACAGTAGAAATAACCTCTTGCCTTTTCTCTCTCTCTCTCTCTGAGACAGAGTCTCTATCTGTTGCCCAGGCTAAAGTGCCATGGTATCAGCCTAACTCACAGCAACTTCAAATTCCTGGGTTCAAGCAATCTTCCTGCCTCAACCTCCTGAGTAGCTGGGACTACAGGCATCTGCCTGGTTATTTTTCTACTTTTAGTAAAGATGGGGTCTTGCTCTTGCTCAGGCTGATCCCTCCTAAGCTTGAGGGATCCTCCCACCTTGGCATCTCAGAGTGCTAGAATTACAGGTATTAGCTACCGTGCCTGGTGCCTCCTGCCTCTCTGTGACCAATCTCTGCCCCCCCTCCCCAGGAGGAAGACTGCCCCAGGTCTGGTCCCAGGGCTCCTAGGAGTCTGAGACCCCTTTCCTCCTTCCAACAGCAACTGAGAACCAGGCCCTGAAGGCAGGAGGAAGGATGCTTCTGCCTTCAGCATTTTGGTGAAGTAGGAGGAGTCTCTTTATATCTCAGCCAGAGCCCTGCTACAAGAAAACATGAGGAATTAGGCTCAGCGCCTGTGGCTCAAGCGGCTAGGGTGCCAGCCACATACACCTGAGCTGGCGGGTTCGAATCCAGCTCGGGCCGCCAAACAACAATTTCGGCTGCAACCAAAAAAAAAACATAGCCGGGCGTTGCGGTGGGCGCCTGTAGTCCCAGCTACTTGGGAGGCGGAGGCAGGAGAATCGCTTGAGCCCAAGAGTTGGAGGTTGCTGTGAGCTGTGAAGCCATGGCACTCTACCCAGGGTGACAGTTTGAGACTCTGTCTCAAAAAAAAAAAAAAAAAAGAAAACATGAGGAATTGGGATGTGGGATTTCCAGAGGCTTGTTCATGGGAAGATGAATTGTCCAACATTCCATTAGTTCTCCTAGAGTTATTCTTGTCTCTCAAGCCATTTGTTTATCTTTTGCAATCTTGCAACAAAGAGCTCTGGTAAACAACAGACCTTAAATATTTGTTCAAAGAATAAAGAGCAAAATCTAGCATTTATAAATGACTATGTGCCAGAAATCATATTATCTCATTTAATCCTTCTGACAGCTCTAAAAGGCAATAATGATTACTATCACTATTTTACAAATGAAGAGTTAACTCAGAAAACTTAAGCAAGTGGCCATGGTCACATCACCACATAAATGATAAAGCTGAGACTTGAACTGAAGTCTGGTCACTTCCAGGGTCCCCTTTCTTTCCCACAGCATTGCCCAGGGAACCAGGCCTGGACTAGCATGCTGTTATATTGACTCTGTAGGAATTTATTTATTATAATTTGAAGCCTAAGCTTTGTGGTGTGTGTATATAAACTGACTTCCTCTAACCCCAGAGTTGTTACTTAGCGTCTGAAGTGCTCTATTCAGGAATCTACACTCTAGACCATGGTTACACAAGCACTTCAGACAACATCAATATCTACACCTGAGGGCTTCCTGTGCTTGAAGGATGCTAGAAATAATCTTTCATTGGTAAAATAAGTGGTTTTCAAAATTTGGACTTGACCAGGAAGATTACAAGCCCTGGCATGAATGAGGTGGAAGAACTGGATCAGGTCAGCTGCCAGACTCCTTTGAAGCAGCTGTGGCTGTTTTGCACCTGCTTGCCAATATATTTATATTTGAATATCCCATCTGTAGGAGGTCATAGAAGAGAGGACAAATGCCTCCACTCACCTCTGATGTCCCGTGGCTGCTAATACAAAAACCTGACAAAGCAAAAGCCCAATTGGTTCAAACCAGTTGATAGGGCGTGCCCATCCTGGCCTCATGTCCTCTCATAAGACTGCCCTAACCAATCCCGCAATGCAAGGTATATAATGTCCCATCTCTCTACTCCATCCTCCATTCTCCAATGTTAGGCCACCTTTACTTATCAAGCTAACATATATGAACTTTAGTATGGTGGTGGCTATCACATCTCTGTGGACCCTGTGAAGCCTCCGAGGCTCCCAGCTACCACCCAGCACTACCTGCTGTCCTCCCACAACAGCTTCAGCCAAAGGTGGAACCCAAGTCACTTTTTCTTTACATCAGATTTGCAAAATTCCTCCTGCTGTGGTGATTCCCTCATAATCTTGCCTGTTCCTCCAACTCTCAAATATTCTGACTTCACAAGTAGCTATGCTAGAAAATAATTTCCCCATTTCATAATAGGACAAACCGAGGCAAGAAGGAAGAGGCTTATCTAAGCTTACAGTCAGGGGCATCTAATAGAATACCTGGAACAACTTAAAACTCAGCTACTATAAATGAATGAAGGAGGGGGAGGGAAGAAAAGACGGACTTCAGTTTCAGCTGATGATATTGTCTGAATTTGGCCAGTGACAGTTTGACACAGTTTGAGTCTCAGTTCCATCTAAGTTTACATAGAAAGTGCCTTAAGGGCAGCGCCTGTGGCTCAGTCGGTAAGGCGCCAGCCCCATATACCGAGGGTGACGGGTTCAAAGCCGGCCCCGGCCAAACTGCAACCAAAAAATAGCTGGGCTTTTGGTGGGCGCCTGTAGTCCCAGCTGCTCGGGAGGCTGAGGCAAGAGAATCGCTTAAGCCCAGGAGTTGGAGGTTGCTATGAGCTGTGTGAGGCCACGGCACTCTACCGAGGGCCATAAAGTGAGACTCTGTCTCTACAAAAAAAAAAAAAAAAAGAAGTGCCTTAAGACAGAAAGACTGTGGAGGAATAAATAGTATCTGACACATCCCAACCCTCAATGTCAGGGCTAAATTAGACATAGGGCCAGCCTAGCAGTCCCCATGGATTCATCCTTGGGTCGGTTAGTGTAGGGGCTGTGGTTGAGGGTGCCCACAACCTAGGCCTCTCTGGAGCCAGAACAGTTGCCTCTACTGAGTGGGGACCAACGAGGAAGGGAAAAAGACACCAGAAACCCAACCAGAGGACCCTCGGGAGGAGGCAGACTGGACCATTCTGGGGTCAGGTGAGGAGGCAATCTCAGCAGGCTGATGGGACAATCCCTAGTGGGAGATGGGAAATTCTGTTTGACTCTCTAGTGTCCCTGTGCTGGCTAATTATTGATTACCTTTACCCCTCCCTACCCCCTCAAAATGCAAGGTCAAGAGCTAAGGGAGTCACTCTTAGGGGATGAGCTTATTCTCTGCTAGGTGTCCATTCACTCTGGTGAGTACCAGGTAGAGACTAATACTAATAAACAGAAGGACTACACAACTGAGCTGTAAAGGACATTATTGGAACAACCTGCAAAATTTGAGTGTGGTCTATGCAGCAGATGGTATTGTACTGATGTTAATTTCCTGAATGTGATTATGTTAGGAGAATATCTTGTTCTTAGGACGTACATGCTACAGTATTTAAGGGTGAAAGATCATGATGTATACAACTAATTCGCAAATAGTTCAAGAAAAAAATATATTGAGAGAGAAAGAAAGTATATGTGGCAAAATGTTAGCAACTGGTAAATCTAGAAGAGTGTATGGGTATTTAATGTACTATTTTTTCTCTTTTTATTGATATATAACAGTTGTACATATTTTGATACAATGTATAATCATCAAATCACATAACTGGTGTCTGTCACCTCAAACATTTATCCTTTCTTTGTACTGGGAACATTACAAATGCTCTCCTCTAGCTATTTTGAAATATAGTAGAACCTCCAAAGTTGACCTCCTCTCCGCAATGATAACCTCCTTGAATTGACCTAATTTTCATAGACTAGACATGCAACACATGTATGTATCAGTGCTGTAGGCCTAATTCTTTATGTTGACCACCTCCATATGTTGACTAGTTTATTACAGTCCTTTGGGTAATCAACTTTCAGAGGTTCTACTGTATACAATAAATTATTGTTAACTCAATGGACTATTTTTACAACTTCTATAGGTCCGAACATTTCAAAATAAAAGTCATGGAGAAAAATCATGATCATGTATTTATTGAGCAATTATTGGATCTCAAAATTTATGTAGCTCTATTGTATGATTTAATTTCCAAACCAACCCCAGAGAGAGTTATTACATGTCATATTAAGGATAAGGAAACTGAGTCCCAGAGAGGCTTTGTGATCTTTGCCCAAATTCCCAAAGATGGGATTAAAATAGAACCAAAGAAAGGGGGGCCGTTCTATGGAGTAGTGCTGTTGGGACAAGGGTAGCTAACATTTCTGAAGCACTCACACACAGTGGGTTGGTGCCTCCTTTAAGGGCCATTTGATAACACCTACTAAAATTTAAAACTCACATTGTGTTTAGAGTTAGTGATTTCACTTCTAAGTATTAAACCATAAAAATAGTCCCATACATGAAAAAAGGAAGTGTGTTCTAAGGTATTCATAATAGCAAAGTAAGAACCAAAGATTGGAAACATCTGAAATATTCATGATTAGGAAAATTAAGAAACCATTAAAAAAGGCAAGGCAGCTCTAAGAGTGCTGACATGTCATACTTAGAATCAACAAAGGATCTCAAGTGGAAAAAAAAAGGCGGGGGGGGCAGGGGGAATGCTTCTTTAGTATAAAAATGTGGATGTGGACTGGGTCTGGTGGTTCATACCTATAATCCCAGCACTTTGGGAAGTTGATGCAGGACTACTTGAGGACAGGAGTTCGAGACCAGCCCGAGCAACATAGCAGAGCCTCTCTCTGCAAAAATTAAAATTAAAAAATTAGCCAAGCATGGTGGCTCATGCCTATAGTCTCAGCTATTGGTAAGGCTGAAGTAGGAGGATCTCTTGAGCCCAGGAGTTTGAGGTTGCAGTGAGTTATGATGATGCCACTATAGTCTAGCCAGGGAACAGAGATACTGTCCAAAACAAAAAAGAGGTGGACGTGAATACATACTAATACATATGACTACATGAATACTTATGTATGCATAAAATATGTTCAAAGGACATACAAAAAAGTTATAACAAGTTGTGTTTGGGGAGGGGTGATATGGGGGACAAGGATAGGATAACAGGAAGACATTTTTCATCGTTAGCCCTCTGTATTATTTGAAATATATACCATGTGCTTGATTACCTATTCAAAGTGGACGGATACACGAATAAAAGAATGAATCTTCCTTTGTCAGAATGCAGATGACTTGATTTCAGGCTTCCTTACGCAACTTCTGGAATGTTGAAGGAGATAGCAGAGGCCAATGTCCCACAGAATGGGGGCTGATCTATCCCAGCCCTCAACAGCTATAAAGCCATTTGCAAGTTCAGCCCTCGGAGTCCCATTGGCCACAACATTAACTGACATGTGAGTTGTATTTAATTTATGCTAGTTTTGAGCCATAGTTTTGAACCTGGGGCCGTGAAGCATATATAACTCACACATTTCTTTTCTTTCTTTCCTTTTTTTAGTTTGAACCGGGGCCAGGTTCGAACCCACCACCGTTGGTATATGGGGCGGGCGCTCTACCCACTGAACCACAGGCACCACCCAACTCACACGTTTCTTGACCTATCTTTTGTTTTGTTTTTCGAGACTAGTCTTAACCATGTCGCGCTCGGTAGAGTGCAATGGCATCACAGCTCACAGCAACCTCAAACTCTTGGGCGTAAGCAATTCTCTTGCCTCAGCCTCCCAAGTACTCTGTTTCCCGAAAATAAGACATCCTCCGAAAATAAGACCTACTTACAGGAAAGATAAGATGTCCCCTAAAAATAAGACCTATGGCATCTTTGGGAGCACACCTTAAAATAAGACACTGTCTTATTCATTTATTTATTTTTTTTAGAGACAGAGTCTCACTTTATGGCCCTTGGTAGAGTGCCATGGCATCATACAGCTCACAGCAACCTCCAACTCCTGGGTACAAGCGATTCTCCTGCCTCAGCCTCCCGAGTAGCTGGGACTACAGGCGCCCGCCACAACGCCCGGCTATTTTTTGGTTGCAGTTCAGCCGGGGCGGGTTTGAACCCGCCACCCTCGGTATATGGGGCCGGCGCCTTACCGACTGAGCCACAGGCGCCGCCCGACACTGTCTTATTTTCGGGGAAACAGGGTAGCTGGAACTACAGGTGCCCGCCACAGTGCCCAGCTATTTTTTGGTTGTAGTTGTCATTGTTGTTTGGCAGGCCCAGGCTGGATTTGAACCCTCCAGCTCTGGTGTATGTGTCTGGTGCCCTAGCCACTGAGCTACAGGCGCCAAACCTTCTTAATCTATGAAAACACTGGGCCCTGAGGAAAAAAATTTTTTTCTCGTGGGGCAGTCAGTAACAAACTTTCGCTTTTAGTCTACAGGAGCAACTTTCCTTAGTGTCAGTGCTCTCAAAGTTGTGAATGAGAACCCCCTACTGAGCCAGTCGGGCAGTTTCCCAGCCCCGCCTACAGAGATGTAGATTCACACCTAGGATGGGGCCAAGGGATTCTTTTCAGGTGCCTGAGCTGAGACTTCCAACGCCCATACGGAGAAACAGGCCCTGCTGGCGTTTTGCTTCTGTTGAGGCCGTGGTGGAGATTGCCTGTAGGGTTGGGGAAGTTTTGAAACGCGGATCCTTCCCTGTAATTGGCACCATCTACATCTTCCTTACCCGAGGCTCATCTAACCAAATGTTGAGTGTTCCTGTCCCCTCTGGGTATGGGATGACGTTGGGTGAACCTGGGACTAGGGAATCCCTGAGAAGGAAGGCACGCTGATGACTGCCCTGCACGCGGCCTGGCAGGCAGTGTCCCGCCGGCCTCTCTGGCTTCTGGGCCCTCTTCTTTAAAATAAATAATATTAGTAAATACATAAGCCAGGAAGTTACACTGTAGGCTACAGTGACATTTCCCCCCCCACCACCTCCCTTTCTCATCTCCTTACAAAACAGAACATTTGGTCTGCTAGTGGGTCAGACTATTTGAAACAAGTATTTCTGTTACAAATATCCGTCTTGCAGGTGGCCACACAAATCCTTAGGCGGGGAAGGTCTGGTCTGGTCCCCCAGCCTGCGCGGGTCCCCACCTATTTTGGGCGGAACAGATCCCAGGGGGACCCTGGCCGCCCACTGGGACACCTGGCACGGCCTCGGCAGACGGCTCAGGGCCGCAGCTCAGGAGACCCCTGCGGCCCCCGGGACCCTGCAGCCCTCCCTGCCGCCCCAGGGACGAGCCCAGCGGTGCGGAGAGGTGGGAGGCCGGGGCCTGCTGAGGTCATTTCCTGTGCCTCTCCGCGAGCTGCCCGCAGAGCTGAGCCCAGCGCTCTGCCTTTAAGGAGCGGGGGGAGCGGAGGGGAGGAGGGAGCCCGGCGGGGCGTTGGATGGGGCGCCGCGAGGCTCGGGCGGGCACCGCTCCCGGCTCCAGCCTCGCCCCGCCCCGCCCACCGCGACCCCTGCAGCCCGGGAGCGGAGACCCGGCGGCCGCCCGGGACTCGGGCGGGAGCGACGCAAGGTCAGCGGCGGCGGAGACGGCCGCCGGCTCCAAGGTGAGCGGCCCCGCGTGCCCGCTGGCGGGGGTGGGCTCGGGGGTGTGCGGCCGGGAGGGCGATCCGGAGCAGGTGCCTCCCGACCCAGAGGCGAGATCCCGGCGGCGGGGAGCGCTGGGAGCCGCGACCCCTTGCAGACCCGCGGCGCCAGGCGAATTGTAGCCTTCCTGGGGAGGACCTGGAGTTTGGGACTGGCTGGATCCAGTTGCTGCCCGGGAAGGGCCCTCGGGGCATATTCTCAGGCTTCCACCGTGTTGGTTGGTGGTGTTCGCCCTCCCCGCCTCACCTTAGGTTATCCCGCGTGATTTCTGGGTGGTTCTCTTACGGGGTCCTATGGGTCAGGCTTGACTCCTAGGGGCCAGTCAGCCAAGCAGAAAAGAAAACAGGTTTGGCTCCGAGTGACCCATGAGCATTATGTCCTAGAGTCTCAGGCATGAATCGGTCACCAGAGACCGAGGGGGCGCGGGGGGAACCTTAATGGGGATGGCAGAGGCGGTAAGAACGTTATCTGGAAGAAGAATCCTCTCCTTGTCGGATTGCTGCCTGCCAGGATATTTCCTCCATAAGCTTTTTACTATGAATCTACCTCGTAAAACTTTTCCTGGCAGAGTCTTAGTTCCAGCTAAAACACCTGAAAGATCATTGAAGTAACTCTTTCAATGGAAGAGTTATCAGTTCCTTCATCAAACTTTCTGGACTGCCTTCTGTGTGCAGTGCTGGTAACATTGCTTAACACTTTATAGAATGTCAATTTTAGTGTTTCTGTGTACTATTAACCCCATTTTACAAAGGATGAAACAAGGACTGAGAGAAGTTGTGACTTGCCCAAGGTCACATAGCTGAAAAGTGGAAGAAGCAAGACTGAAACCCAGCCCTCCTAAATTCTGAACATAGGTTTGGGTCTACTATCTAATGCCCTTCCACAGGGGGATGCAGGAGTGCACCTGTGGTCCCTAATTCACTGAAACCAGCAGTTGAGTTGACAACATGTGGTGCCTCTTCTGCCCTCTTCAAAAGTCACTGGCTATTGGACAGAAGTATGTCCTTCCCATCCCATTCCCCCATAGCACTGTCCTGGGTACCATTCCCCTTCTTTTCTTTAGGAGGCTGCACATCTGTGTGCTCCTTAAGGGTTGGAGAATTCTTTATCCACATGAATACTAAGGTGCCAGGATTCCCTCACCTAGGTTTTGGGTGATTTCATCCACCACCTGGGTCATTTTGCCCCTTTATGAAAAACTAGTTCAAGGCGGTGCCTGTGGCTCAATGGGTAGGTTGCCAGCCCCATATACCGAGGGTGCCGGGTTCGAACCCCGCCCCAGCCAAACTGCAACAAAAAAATAGCAGTCCCAGCTACTCGGGAGGCTGAGGCAAGAGAATCGCCTAAGCCCAGGAGTTGGAGGTTGCTGTGAGCTGTGTGATGCCACAGCACTCTACCTAGAGCAATAAAGTAAGACTCTGTCTCCACATAAAAAAAAAAGAGAAAGAAAAACTAGTTCAAAACTGATCTCTTCTGTGGGGAAGCAGGCTGAAGTATGAATTCGGATAGCCTTAGGAGAGGGTACTTTGAACTCTCTGGCAATTTGAAGTGTACATCATTTCAAATTTTACAATTAAATTTCTTTATTTTTTAGAGACAGAGGCACATGCTATCTCCCTGGGTAGAGTGCCATGGCATCATAGCTTACAGCAACCTCAAACTCCTGGGCTCAAGTGATCCTCTGGCCTCAGTCTCCCAAGTAGCTGGGACTATGGGAACCCACCACAATTCCTGGCTAGTTTTTCTATTTTAAATAGAGACAGGGTCTCACTCTTGCTCAGGCTGATCTCGAACTCCTGAGCTCAGTTGATCCACTTGCCTTGGCTTCCCAGAGTGCTAGGTACAGGCGTGAGTCACTGCTGACTTAGCTACAATTAAATTTAAATTCTACTAATTTAAATTTGACTATAATTCCTTTTCTGGGACTTTATCTGTGAAATAATGTATATCATATGGAATTATATGAAATGATGCATATCATTAAACATTAATTGTAGCATTGTTTTTTTTTAGCAAAAGATTAGAAACAAATCAATGTTTGCCAAATAAAGGACTCTTTTTTTTTTTTTTGAGACAGAGTCTCAAGCTGTCACCCTGAGTAGAATGCTGTGGTATCACAGCTCACAGCAACCTCAAACTCTTGGGCTTAAGCTATTCTCTTGCCTCAGCCTCCCAACTAGCTAGGACTATGGGCACCCACCACAACCCCAGGCTATTTTTTTTTTTTTTTTTTGTAGAGACAGAGTCTCACTTTACTGCCCTTGGTAGAGTGTCATGGCGTCACACAGCTCACAGCAACCTCCAGCTCTTGGGCTTACGTGATTCTCTTGCCTCAGCCTCCTGAGCAGCTGGGACTACAGGCGCTTGCCACAGCGCCCGGCTATTTTTTGTTGCAGTTTGGCCGGGGCTGGGTTTGAACCCGCCACCCTCGGTATATGGGGCCGGCGCCCTACTCACTGAGCCACAAGCGCCGCCCCCCCAGGCTATTTTTTTTTTGTTGCAGTTGTCATTGTTGTTTTAGCTGGTTTGAACCACCAGTCTAGGTGTATGTGGCCAGTGCCCTACGCACTGAGCTATGGGCACCGCCAGAACTCATTTTAAATAAGATCATATAACAGCCACATGATAGAATATGTTAAAGCTGTTAAAAAGCACAGAGGGCTGGGCATAGTGGCTTACTCCTATAATCTCAGCACTTTGAAAGGCTAAAGTAGGAGGATCACTTGAGACCAGGAGTTCGAGGCTATAGTGCAGTGGTTCTCAACCTGTGGGTTGTGATCCCTTTGAGGGTCTCCTCCATATCAGATATTTACATTACGATTCATAACAGTAGCAAAATTACAGTTATGAAGAAGCAACGAAAATAATTTTATGGTTGGGGGTCACCACAACATGAGGAACTGTATTAAAGGGTTGCGGCATTAGGACGGTTGCAAACCACTGCTATAGTGAGCCATAATTGCACCACTGGGCTCCAGCCTTGGCAATAGAGTGAGAACATGTCTCTTAAGAAAAGCAGCACAGGCTCGGCACCCATAGCTCAGTGAATAGGGCACCAGCCACATACACCAAAGGTGGTGGGTTTGAGCCCAGCCCGGGCCTGCTAAACAACAATGACAACTGCAATCAAAAAATAGCCGGGTGTTGTGGCAGGCACGTATAGTACCAGCTACTCAGAAGGTTGAGGCAAGAGAATCACTTAAGCCAAAGAGTTTGAGGTTGCTGTGAGCTGTGATGCCACAGCACTCTACGAAGGGTGACGTAGTGAGACTCTGTCACAAAAATAAATAAATAAAAATAAAAAAAGTAAGAAAAACAGCATAGAGGCAGGGTGAGATGGCTCACATCTATAATTCTAGCACTTTGGGAGGCCCACGTAGGTGGATTGCTTGAGTTCTGGTGTTTGAGACCAGCTTGAGCAAGAGTGATACCCCATCTCTAAAAATAGCGAGGTGTTGTGGTGGGTGTCTGTAGTCCCACCTACTCAGGAGGCTGAGGTGAGAGGCTCACTTGAGCCCAGGAGTTTGAGGTTGCTGTGAGCTATGATGTCACAACACTCTACCCAGGGTAACAGCATGATACTCAGTCTCAAAAAAAAAAAAAAATCAGAGAGGCTGGAGAAGTAGTTCACGCCTGTAATCCAAGTGCTCTGGGAGGCTAAGGTGGGAGGATCACTGAGGAGGAGTGAAACCCTATCTTTACTAAAAATAGAAAAATTAGCTGGATGTTGTGGTGGGTACCTGTAGTCCCAGCTACTCAGGAGGCTGAGATAAGGAGGATCATTTGAGCCCAGGAGTTCAAGGTTGCTGTGAGGTAGGCTGGGGTCACAGCACCCTAGCTTGGGGAAACTTAGTGAGACTGACTCCAAACAAGAATAAAATCGCAGAGATAAAATGTGGCAGATACATAAAATTTTCATTCCCACACAAAGGCATGGAAATTAAACAATCTAAATTCTATTGTTAAGTATGGTGTACGTGCCACGAAGTTTATGAATGCCTGTATATGCACTGATATCTCTGAGAAAACACACAAAACCTTTAGCAGTAGTTGCCTCTGGGGAGAACTATGGCTGTAGTACAGGCCCGGGAAGAAGCCTTAATTTGAGCTGCATACCCTTTTGTTCAATATTCAAAAATAAATATGTAAAATAGTTTTTAAAATAACATGACCTCAGGGCGGCGCCTGTGGCTCAGTCGGTAAGGCCCGGCCCCATATACTGAGGGTGGCGGGTTCAAACCCTGCCCCGCCGAACTGCAATAAAAAAATAGCCGGGCATTGTGGTGGGTGCCTGTAGCCCCAGCTACTCGGGAGGCTGAGGCAAGAGAATCGCTTAAGCCCAGGAGTTGGAGGTTGCTGTGACCTGTGTGAGGCCACGGCACTCTACCGAGGGCCATAAAGTGAGACTCTGTCTCTACAAAAAAAAAAAAAAGTAAATAACATGACCTCTGGACTGCATCTTCTCTTTTTTTTTTTTTGAGACAGAGTCCCATTATGTTGCCCTCGGTAGAGTACCGGGGCATGACAGCTCACAGCAACCTCAAACTCTTGGGCTTAAGCAGTTCTCTTGCCTCAGCCTTCCAAGTAGCTGGGACAACAGGTGCCCGCCACAGCACCTGGCTATTTTTTGGGTTGTGGTATGTATGTGGCTAGCACCCTAGCCGCTGAGCTACAGGTGCTGAGACCGCATCTTCTCTTATCTTCAGGGCGCTGTGGGTTTACCATTTATTTGTTGGTAGTAACAATCTGTCATTTATTGAGTGCCTACTGTGTACCAGGCTTTTGTGATGTCTCTTTTTTTTTTCTTGAGACAGAGTCTCAAGCTGTCAACCTGGGTAGAGTGCTGTGGTGTCACAGCTCACAGCAACCCCAGACTGTTGGGCTTAAGTGATTGTCTTGCCTTAGCCTCCCAAGTAGCTGGGACTACAGGCGCCCACCACAACTCCTGGCTATTTTTGTTGTTGTTGTTGTTGCAGTTGTCATTGTTGTTTAGCTGGCCCAGGCCAAGTTCAAACCCGCCAGTCTCAGTGTATGTGGCTGGCACCCTACCCACTGAGCTATAGGCGCTGCCCTGTGATATCTCTTTTAATTCTCAAGAATTATGCATTATGTGACCTATGAAATTGCCAAAAAGTTGACAATTTTTTTTTTTTTGAGATAGAGTCTTACTTTGTCACCCTGGGTAGAATGCTGTGGCGTTATAGTTCACAGCAACCTCAAACTCCTGGCTCAAGTGATTCTTTTGCCTTAGCCTCCCAAGTAGCTGGGTCTATAGGCACCCACCACAATGCCCAGCTGTTTTTTTAGAAACAGAGTCTCTTACTCAGGCTGGTCTCAAACTCCTGAGCTCAGGCAGTCCACTTGCCTTGGCCTCCAGAGTGCTAGAATTACAGCTATGAGGCACTGCTCCTGGATTAAAAGTTGACAATTTCATATGGTTCAGTCTGATACAGTAGAACCTCTTTAAATTGACCACCCAAGTGACTGTAACAAACTGGTCAACATACAGAGGTGGTCAACATAAGGAACTAGGCCTGCTATATTGATTGATACGTACATGTGGTGCATGTCTGGTCTATGAAAATTAGGTCAACTTAAGGAGGCGGTCAACTGTGGAGGTTCTTCTGTATTATTGTCCTCATTTTCAAATACTGTTGCCCTGAATTTCAAAATGGAACTGGGGTTCAGAGAAGTGGGGCAAATGGCTTACAGTCACCAGCTTATTTAGTGCCTAAGCCAGTTTTAAACCAAGGCCTGTTGGCACCAGCTGTTTTTGTTCTCCAGGTGTGCTGAACCTGGTTGTCCTGGCACCTTCTTTTGATATTTAGATCCCTGAAGCCTGGGACATGCTTACGTCTTCCTTTCTTTCCCCAAACTTGTGTGGAATGTGCTGCAGGCACCCAGTACTGGTCAAACCAGTGGCTGGCTTGACCAGATGACAATGCTGAGATCAGAGGGAGTTGTCCCCTCTGTCTGCTAGCTCTGACCCCAGAAGGGGACACAAAACTCTTCTGTTGCTACACTTGGGCAGGTGGTCAGCCTAGTTGACCAGGGCACTTTTAGAAGATGGCAGTAGCCCATCAGTAGCAAGCGGAAGTCACAAAAGATACACAGAAGGAATCACAGTGAGGTAACACAGGAGAACCTGGTGGAAACTGTACACGTGACAGAAGTCCTTCTACCTTCTGATGCCTCCTGCATCCTCTGCAAGATAGATACAATCAGCTGTTCTGAGGCCTGCAGTGATCTCTGATCTCTTTCTTTTAGATGCCTATCCTGATGAGGTACCTTTATAGTGAGGTACCAGGATATGCAGATGGTAGACTTAAGCCTCAAAAACCACAGAATCTTAATTCCTTTCTATATCCCCAACCTTGCACATAGGAATCATTTAAAAGTTGGTTGAATTAAGCTACTTGGGAGGCTGAGGCAAGATAATTGCTTGAGTCCAAAAAGTTTGAGGTTCCTGTGAGCTATGAGGCCATAGCACCCTACCCAGGGTGACAGAGTAAGACTCTGTCTCAAAAAAAAGTTGAATTAAATTTATTTATTTATGTTTATTTATTTGCTCTTAATATATGCACATCACGGAATACTAGGTTGAGTCAAATTCTCCCAAATTTAAACAGATTCCAAGTCAAGTTTGTGTTTTCTCAGCTACAGGCCCTAAGATTGAAGTCACCTGTGCCTTCTTGCTATTCATCCTAACTCTAGCCTCTGCCTCTGAGGCATGTCCCTACTGTGGCTTCAATCTAGGGAGTTGCAGGATTTGGGAAATTCCAGACCAGGCATCAAAGCCATGGCAATTACATTATGGCTCACCTGCCAAGCAGTTTAGCATGCTGGGCACCAGTTTAAAGAATTTAAAGAAGTGGGTTTCACACAAGTGGCCACGAGTTGATGATCATTGTGGCCAGGTTTTGGGGATTGGGATTTATTGTACTATTCTCCCTACTTCTTCTTCTTTTTTTTCTCTTTTTGAGACAGTTTCATTTTGTCGCCCTCAGTAGAGTGCTGTGGCATGACAGCTCACAGCAACCTAGACTCTTGGGCTTAAGTGATTCTCTCGCCTCAGCCTCCCAAGTAGCTGGAACTACAGGTGCTTGTCACAATGCCCAGCTGTTTTTAGAGATGTGGTCTCGCTCTGGCTCAGGCTGATCTCTAACCTGTGAGCTCAGGCAATCCACTGGTCTCCGCCTCCCAGAGTGCTAAGATTACAGGCTCTCCCTACTTCTTACATGTGTTAAAGCATTCCAGAATAGAACATGAAAAGAACAATTGAGCTGAGTTTTTTTCCCAGCTCACATTCCACTCTCTCATTTTCCCATTTATTTTTGCCATTAATGAAAGTGTCAGTTCTAGATGTTGGGAGGACAGGATTCTTGGCCCAGGTCTGTTACTCCTTAGCTCTGTATCTCCAAGCAAGAGCATGCTAAGATGCACTGAGCGTTCTCATCTGCTCATTGTGAATAATTGCACTTGTCCCGCATCTTGGAGATATTAAGAGAAGTAACGTGTACCTCACTTCACAGTGCCTTGAAAATCTATGAACTGTTTTGCAAATGTAAGGTATTTGTTTCTGCATATCCTGGTGCATAGTTATGGAAGGTACAAGTGTCAGCTGACTGAAAAGGTGAAGTTCAAGTCACTGGTATCTTCCCTTAACATCTCGTTTTATAGCTGTTGCTCCGACCACCTGCTTCTGTCGGAAGAGCCTCTGGCCTTGGCAGCAAGCACCTTGCTCCAGATCTGTTTCAAAACCCTTAGCTTTCTTCACATGCCAAGGCAAGCCTAGCATGAGTCCCAGCCTCCTTAGGAACTTGCCAACACCCCCAAAAGCAGGGAGAGGATTAACCAGACCACTTGATCAAGTTAGAACTGTGATATCATGGAGATGCTTGGTTGGGGGAAAGTGCTCTGAAAGTTCAGGGATAATTTCAGAGATCAAGGGGAGGCAGACACCAATGACATTTTATTTCCAAAGTCCCTGGAGATTTAGATAATTTGGGTTTTTGCTCTCTCCATGGAATCTCAGTAGAACCTTTGGCAATCAGGAGGAGTGATTTAAAAGGATTAAGTTTCTCTTGCCCCTGGGTTTACTTTTGTGCTTTACTGTTATTTCTTAGCCCTGGGCTAAGTTTCAAGATTCCCAGGTCCTAGTCTCAGGTCTGCCATTTTTTTTCTATTTATAAAAGGAAAAGCGCAGTCTCCTCAAAGGACAAAGAAAATCAAACACGAAGCTTCCTGGCCTTCTCTGGGAGCCCTACAGGGCTCTGTTTTGTCTTTTCAGCTGTGATCTTAGCTCAGAGAAGGTCATGTTTTGTTTTTGTCTTTTGTCTTCCTGCCCGTTCCAGTTGGTCCCAGTCTTTTGAGGTGGGGATTGCTGCGAGGTCACAATGTTGGGATTGTTTGTATGATGGGGCTGGGAGAGGAGGACTGAGGTCATGTGTTCTGAGGAGCCAGAACCGGAAGACTCCAAGACATCCCGACCCATCTGTGGTTTAATTGTTGGGCCTTTCTCTACAGGTCTACTGACAGTAATTTTTTTTTTGGCCGGGGCTGGGTTTGAACCCACCACCTCCGGCATATGGGACCGGCGCCCTACTCCTTGAGCCACAAGCGCCGCCTTTTTTTTTTTTTTGAGGCAGAGTCTCACTGTGTTGCCCAGGCTAGAGTGCCCGGGGAATCATAGCTTACAGTAACCTCAAACTCTTGTGCTCAAGAGTTTGTCAGTTGTTGGTCAAATTCTCCCAAATTTAAACAGATTCCAAGTCAAGTTTGTGTTTTCTCAAATACAGACCCTAAGATTGTGCTCAAGAGTTTGAGGTTGCTGTGAGCCTCCCAAGTAGTTGAGACTACAGGTACCTGCCACCATATCCAACTAGATTCTATATTTTTAGTAGAGATGGGTTCTCACTCTTGCTTAGGCTGGTCTTGAACTCCTGAGCTCAAGCAATCCAGCTGCCTTGACCTCCCATAGTGAGTGCTAGGATTACAGGCTTGAGCTACTACGCCTGGCCTGACACTAATTTTTAAATGAAAAAATAAGGACGCTTGGTAAGTGTTAGTGTTTATGGAGATTATAAGGTCAGAATATTTGAGCCCAGGATACCTGGGAAAATGTGGGATATAGTTTCACCCTAGTGCTAGGGCTTTTGAAAGATTTTATAAAAATATTTCTCTCTTGGGCGGCACCTGTGGCTCAGAGAGTAGGGCACTGGCCCCATATGCCGAGGGTGGCGGGTTCAAGCCCAGCCCCGGCCAAACTGCAACAAAAAAATAGCCGGGCGTTGTGGCGGGTGCCTGTAGTCCCAGGTACTCGGGAGGCTGAGGCAAGAGAATCGCGTAAGCCCAAGAGTTAAGAGGTTGCTGTGAGCCATGTGACGCCACGGCACTCTACCCGAGGGCGGTACAGTGAGACTCTGTCTCTACAAAAAAAAAAAAAATTTCTCTCTTTAACAGTCTACTTCTCTCTTTATGAAATCAGAATTCTTTCCATTTTTTAGATGGGTAAAGAGCAGTGGCTAAGAGCAAGGACTTTAGAACTAGAATCCAGCCTCAGTACTTATGAGCTTGTATAACTAGCATCTTTGTTCCTCAGTGTCCTCCAGTGTAAGTGTGGACAGCAGTGCCTGTCTATTGTCTCATGGGATGCCGTGAGGATAAAAAGAGACCACACGTGCCTGGCACACAATAAGGACTCAATAAATGATAGCTATTTGTAATGTATAATGGGAGGAAGATGCTTGTCAAAGTCAAATGTGAGGAGAGAGGCACTATTGGTGATGAATTCATCAAAGGGAGGCTTACTTTGTACTATGGTGATATTTGGCAACAGTACAGGAGGTGGCTGGGTTTTCTGAGGTCATGTGGCTCCTGAGGAAGGAAAAGGGGATTTAAAAAAACAATAAATTTTTATTATGGAAAATTCTAGGCATATATTCAAGTAGAGAGACCACTATAACCATCTTTAAGAATTACCAACATTTTGACAAATCTTACTTCATTTATCTCCCCCACTTCTTACCTCTAAAAGGAGGATTTTAAAGCAAATGCAAAATGTATCATTTTAACCTATAAATCACATTTATCTATAACAGATGATATTAAAAACAGATGAAAAAATAGCAGTCATTCCTTAAAATAATTTAATACTAAGGTGGCCTTATATCATGGTTTGGGACAGGGCCCATTTCTGCTTGTTGCCGAGTATCATTAATAACACCCTAGAACCTGTGAGCGCCAGCGGCGGGAGGCAAGGGCTGTGGACGCCGAGCTTCGCGGTGAGATTTCATCGTAGAGACAGTTCTACTGTAGAGATGGTCAACGTACCTAAAACCCGAAGAACTTTCTGTAAGAAGTGTGGCAAGCATCAGCCTCACAAAGTGACCCAGTATAAGAAGGGCAAGGATTCCTTGTATGCCCAAGGAAAGAGGCGCTATGATCGAAAGCAGAGTGGCTATGGTGGGCAGACAAAGCCAATTTTCCGGAAGAAGGCTAAAACCACAAAGAAGATTGTGCTGAGGCTGGAATGTGTGGAGCCTAACTGCAGATCCAAGAGGATGCTGGCCATTAAGAGATGCAAGCATTTTGAACTGGGAGGAGATAAGAAAAGAAAGGGCCAAGTGATCCAGTTCTAAACTTTGAGACTTTTTGTCTTTTTGAGGAGAAAATGTTGAAGCTATACAAAAATTACCTGTAGGGAAATAAATATGATGATATTCAAAAAAAAAAAAAAAAAAAAAAAAATAACACCCTAGAAGAAGGGGGATTTAAAAAGTCCTGATGATAGACATGTCTCCCGGGCCTTTTCTCCTTCTGCTCAGTCTGCCTGTATCTCCTCTCTGATGTACACTCACGCTTCCTTTTTCTTTTCTCGTCCTCCGCCTAGTTTTTCTTTTTTCAAATATATTCAGGAGGCATCTAGGTAGATCCCCCTGGCTGGGGATAGGTGTCTACTTGATTTGTTCTGCCTTTGTACCAAGTTTCATTTGTTTGTTTGTTTTTTTCTCCCGAAGACTTGTGGCTTTCTCTAGAGGCAGGGAAAAAAAAAATCTAGCAGTTTCTGGTTTGCATCTTATAACTTGAGAGGACAGGGTAGGAATCTGTTCCAAAGCAGGATGATTCTGTGACAACAATTGGCAGAGCACCAACTAAATAGAAAATTGTTAAGGAAATTCAAAGCATTTTATTTTCCTTCTGTTTTCTTCTCACCTAACATCTATATAGGTGGAGTAGAATAAGAAATAAACTGGGAGCCAGGGTTCTGCCTCTGCTATGTGACCTTGGATGGATATGTTGCCAACTTTAAGCCTACCCTAAACATATACCCCCTCCCAGGACAGTCTTTTTTCCCTGTTCCTGTGTATCCACATATCAATTGACAATTATGACTACATTGCAATTTTGTGATTAGACTTTCCTAAGAGTTCCTTGAAAAACTCAAAGACAGAGGACCCCCTGTTTACTTCTGCATCTCCAATGTCTAGAACAAAGTCTGACACATACAGGGTTGTTGAATGGATAAATATTTGTTAAATGGATAAGTGAATGAAAATCAAAAGAGCCCTACTTTTCACTTCTGTCAAAGCCAGACTAGGTCCTCCATGAAGTTTCTCAGGTTTCCTGGTTTCCTGAGGCTGTTCAGCCAACTTAGGACAGAGCAGTACACGCTGAGCTGAGCAAGGCAGGGATGGGGCTGAGAAAGCAGGGCTGACTCCCTTCCCCAACCCTGTTTTCTCTGCTCAGCTTTGGTCTCCTCCTCCTTTCTGTACCTAGCTCCTCCTCACACTCTTATCTTTCCCTCTCTCTGTGTGCTGCTTCTTAGGGTTCTCTGGAACATTCAGAAGTTAATTTCATCATGGCAGAAGTCAAGGTGGAGATGCGGGCCAGTGTAGACTGGCAGAAACGCTGCCTGGCCCTGGAAACCCAGCTTTTCCGGTTCCGCCTCCAGGCCAGTAAGATAAGGGAGCTGCTGGCTGACAAGGTGAGTCCCAGAGCTGAGAGAGTTGCCCCTCCTCACAGCCGAGTTCTAAACTTTCCATAAGATTCTTTGCAACATGTGCAAAGTGCAAACCGGGGTAGTTTTGTTTTATTTTGAGACCAAACTCTGAGCAATTGACAAAGCTGTCTGTCACCTTGCATTCTTTTCTGCTTTGCTTCCTCATGTGGCACACCAGGAAATGGTGCCCATTGGCATGGTCCTACCCCATCTCTTGAGCCAGTGGAGAGGTTCTATCACTCCCTTAACATTTCTTCCTTAAGGTAGGAAAGGATAATGTTTTGGGGGAAAAAAGTGGAAATCTCCACCTTCTGTTCACCCTTTATTAAGCATATGAGCTACAGAAGGCAGCCTGGTTTCCTGGTGACAAAGACACAAGCTTTGGAGCCAGACCTACCTGGTTCTGCCACTTGCTAGCTCTGTCATCCTGGGAAATCCCTTCCACTCTAAGGCCAGGACATAAATGCCTACCTCTCAGAGTTATTTTGAGAATGATACCAGATCACATATATAAAGGTTCTGGCACAGAGCAGGTCTTAAATGGGAACTATTATTTTCTTTACAGTCTTGGGTGTACTGGTCTGGGAAACTGACCACCTTTCATAATGTTTCTATGGGAAGATACATTTGAAACAACTGACTTTCAAAGATATTTTTGAGCATAACCCATCTGAAGAGTGGTGAATTACCCATTCCCTATAGTTATGTTCATAGTATCTAATTGTTTAGCAAATCCTCCTTATATAGTTCAAAGGTAAAATTCAGCTCACCCATCTCCAAGAAATATCAAAGTTTTGATCAGTAAAGCCTGAATAAATGTCCTGTTTTATTGATAGCTCTGCAGCCTGGAGTTCAGAAAAACAAGTCAGTGGTATTAGCATGGCTTTGGGGAGTGGTGCTAGACTAGCCTGGACTAGAACTCTTGAACCTTGAGTCTGTTGTAATTGCTGTCTCCTGATTCAGACTTTGCAAAACAGAAATGTACGGGGTTCCTGTGAGGTACTGCCAATAGGTAAAGAAGAATTCAGCCACATCAGGAAAGGGTATAGGCCTTAGACAATCCTCAAAGAGTGATCAACACCATTTTTTCATTTTTATATTTTTATTTTGAGACAGTCTCACTCTGTTACCCTGGGTAGAGTAGTGTAGAGTCATTGTAGCTCACAATAACCTCAAACTCTTGGGCTTACATGGTCCTCCTGCCTCAGCCTCCGAGTAGCTAGGACTACAGGCATCCACCACAATGTCCAACTAGTTTTTCTATTTTTGGTAGAGATGGGGTCTCACTCTTGGTCAGGCTGGTCTCTAACTTCTGAACTCAAGCAATCCACCCACTTCAGCTTCCCAGTGTGCTAGGATTACAGGCCTGAGCCACCTGGCTGGGCCTGCTCAAAACCATTTTGCTAGAACCCTCCTGGAGTGCTTTTTAAGTGTGTATATTCCTGGGTCCCACCCCAGTCCTCTGGGTCTCAGTCTCTTGGGATATTGTTAATAATAGGTGTGCTTAACAAGCTCCCAGGAAATGGTTTTCACTATATGAAGTTTAAGGGCCTTGCCTAAGGCTATGGTATTGGCAGAGGGGTGTGAGAAAAGGTCAGGAAAAGTAGAGATGGAGTCAGCCAAGTGGTCTGACACAGAGGGAAGAGACTTCTGTTTCTAGTAATACAGACAACAAAACAACCTTTAAAAAACCCTGCTATGGAACAAGATTAAATATTTAGATTATCTAAATGCAGAGCTGAACAAAGTGAGAGAAAAGATGAAGTGGTACTCAACTCTTAGAGCTGGGACGGGGGTGGCTGGCCTCCCTACAGTAACTTAAGGTTTGAGGTTTGAATTTTAACATCAATGGAGACAGAGATGATGTCTAGCCAGTTAGAAGTTGGAGCTGAAACGACTTCTCCATAATATCAGGACTGTTAAATAAGAAGGTAAACAAGAAAAAGAAAATCATCCGTCAGCATGGGGAGATGACAGAAACTTCTCAGACTTAGTTTAGGCTCTGGTAGAAAAAACCAAAAGTACAGAAAGAGAAAGGTCTTCCCTGAGGACCAGAGGATGATAGTTGTTTAACATTAGGATTTATACTTCCTGTGTGGTTCATGAAGAAGCCCAAGTTCTTGGCCACTGATACCCGTGGGGAACCTTATAGAAAGATATAAAACCTTTGAAGAAACAAGACCTAAACCCACATCATGCAGAATCTCCACAGGGAAAAAAGCCTATGAAGAGGAATACATGTATGTAATCCAAAATGATTAAATACTTGAGGGAATAATCCATAGTGAATGAGAATTTACATACACATAAACAATTAGAGTAGACCTCTCAGAATTTCTGATAATAGAACAGTTGATGAGGATTTTTGAAAACATAACAAAGAAATTGCAAACATGAGGCCAGGTATAATGGCTCATTCCTGTAATTCCAGCCCTTTGAGAAGCCAAAACGAGAGAGGATCAATTTGAGGCCAGGAATTCAAGACAACATAGCAAGACCCCCTCTCTACAAAAAATTTAAAAATTAGCCAGGTATGATGGTGCCTGCCTCTAGTCCCAGCTTTTCAGTAGTTTGAGGTAGGAGGATCACTTGAGCTTAGGAGTTTGAGGTTGTTGTGAGCTTTGATTGTATCACTGTATTGTAGCCTAGCAACAGAATGAGACCCAGTCTCTAAAAAAAAAGAAGAAAAGAAAGAAATTAAAAACATGAGACAACAAAACATTAACTATAAAGTTAGGCCACCTTGAAAACCAAATAAAACTTCTCAAGTAGACCAGGCATGGTGGCTCACACCTGTAATCCTTGGAGCACTCTTGGAGGCCGAGGTGGGAGGATCCCTTGAGGTCAGGAGTTCAAGACCAGCCTGAGCAAGAGCAAGATCCTGTTTCTACTAAAAATAGAAAAATTAGCTGGGCATTGTGGCCTGTAGTTCCATCTACTCAGGATGCTAAGGCAGGAGGAGGATCACTTGAGCCCAGGAGTTTGAGGTTGCTGTGAGCTAGGCTGACGGCATGGCACTCTAGCCTGGACATTAGAGTGAGACTCTGTCTCCAAAAAACAAAAACCTTCTGAAGTGAAAGTGTTTTCATTGAAATTAAATTTTCAGTGGATGGATTAAACATCAGATTAGACACTACCAACGGCAGACTTAACGAACAGCAAGATAAACCTATGGAAATCATCCAGAATGCAGCCCAGAGAAATAAAGACACAGAGGCTGAAACACGGATGCTACATCCACCTAATGATCCATCTATATTCACCAAATAAGATTCCAGAAGTGGAGGGAAGAATAAAGGAGAGGCTTTACTTGAAGAGATATTGGCTGAAAAGTTTCCAAACTTGATAAAAGATGTGAAACTTCAGATTCGCAAGCAGAATGAATCTGAACAGGATAAATTTTTTAAAACCCTGTGTCTACTGTATTAGCGGGGTAATAATTTGGCTGCTGGAAAAAATAATCCAAAATAACAATGGCTTAAGCCAGACTAATGTCTCTTTCTTTCTCACATTACATTCTAGACATGAGTAGTTCAGCTCTACGATGATGTTCTCTCATGTTTGAAGATGGTTCACTTGATATCCACATTCCAGCCTCTTCCCTGGGAGTCTGTGACCCAGAATTTGCATATATTCTTTCTGCTCATATCCTGTTGGCCAAATTTTCTTTGAGAAAGAGTCTCATTACGTCTCATTATGTCACCCTTGGTAGAATGCCGTGGCATCACAGCTTACAGCAACCTCAAACTCTTGGTCTTAAGTGATTCTCTTGCCTCAGCCTTCCAAGTAGCTGGGACTACAGGTGCCCGACACAATGCCCGGCTATTTTTTTTTGTTGTTGTTATTGTTGTTTGGCAGGCCCAGGCTGGGCTCAAACCTGCCAGCCCCGGTGTATGTGGCCAGTGCCCTAGCCCCTGAGCTACAGGTGCTGAACCTTGGCCAAATCTTATTTACATGGTTACACCATGGGTTGTAAAATGTAGGTTGGGAAATGTAGTCTTTATTCTGAGTAACCATGTGCTCAGCTAAAAGTTGAGGGTTCTGTTTATTAAGAAAGGAGAGAACAGATACTGTTCTTAAGTATAGAGCTGTGAATCCCAGTCCCCTGGGGTGAGCAGTAGGCAAGCCAGTGAAGCTTAGTCTGTATTTACACTTGCTGCCCGTTGCTCGCATCCCCTCCTCCTGTCACCTTAGCAATAGCATTAGATTCTCATAGGAGCACGAAGCCTCCTATAAACCGTGCATGTGAGGGGTGTAGGTTGTGTGCCCCTTATGAGAATCTAACATCTGATGATCTAAGGTAGAAATGTAATGTGCTTGAATCTTCCCAAAACCATCTCCCCAATCTTCTATCCATGAAACCATGTCTTCCGTGGTCCTTGCTGCTAAAAAGGTTGTGGACCGTTGGGCTAGCATAGGAGGAATAACAAATAGAATATACAGAGGATGTATATGCTTTTTTTTTTTGTAGAGACAGAGTCTCACTGTACCACCCTAGGGTAGAGTGCCGTGGTGTTACACGGCTCACAGCAACCTCTAACTCTTGGGCTTACGCGATTCTCTTGTCTCAGCCTCCCGAGCAGCTGGGACTACAGGCACCCATCACAACGCCCGGCTATTTTTTTGTTGCAGTTTGGCCGGGGCTGGGCTTGAACCCGCCACCCTCGGCATATGGGGCCGGCGCCCTACTCACCCAATGTATACGCTTTTTAAGAAAGAAAAAAAAACTATTAAAATATTCAAGTAATGTTTGACTTCTGCAATTACAAAAGGTGGTCAAAATGACCTGTATTCATGTTTTGTTATTGTATATATTGAATATTACAATTTTTTTTTTTTTGAGACAGAATCTCCAGCTGTCGCCCTGGGTAGAGTGCTTTGGCGTCACAGCTCACAGCAACCTTCGACTCTTGGGCTTAAGCAATTCTCTTGCCTCAGCCTCCAAAGTAGCTGGGACTACAGGTGCCCACCACAAGCCCCGGCTATTTTATTTTATTTTATTTTTTGGTTGCAGTTATCATTGCTGTTTGGCAGGCCCAGGATTCAAACCTGCCAGCTCCAGTGTATGTGGCTGGTGCCCTAGCCACTTGAACTATAGGTGCCGAGCCTGAATATTACAATTTTAATACAATTTTTTCCGGTATCTCCAAACCCAACATTGAGCAAAAAAACTCATTACAGTATAATACAGTTTATATTGTTTTTCAATTTTATTTTTTTATTGTTGGGGATTCATTGAGGGTACAATAAACCAGGTTACACTGATTGCATTTGTTAGGTAAAGTCCCTCTTGCAATTGTGTCTAGCCCCCAAAAGGTGTGGCACACACCAAGGCCCCACCCCCTCCCTCCTTCCCTCTCTCTGCTCTTCTTTTCCTCACCCCTCCCTCCTTATTTCTCTCTCTGTTCTCCCCTTCCCCCACCCCCACTGTGACCTTAATTGTCATTAATTGTCCTCATATCAAAATTGAGTACATAGGATTCACGCTTCTCCATTCTTGTGAATAATGTCTTCCACTTCCATCCAGGTTAATACAAAGGATATAAAGTCTCCATTTTTTTTAATGGCTGAATAGTATTCCATGGTGTACATATACCACAGCTTGTTAATCCATTCCTGGGTTGGTGAGCATTTAGGCTGTTTCCACATTTTGGCGATTGTAAATTGAACTGCAATAAACAGTCTAGTACAAGTGTCCTTATGATAAGAGGATTTTTTTTTCCTTCTGGGTAGATGCCCAGTAATGGGATTGCAGGATCAAATGGGAGGTCTAGCTTGAGTGCTTTGAGGTTTCTCCATACTTCCTTCCAAAAAGGTTGTGCCGGTTTGCAGTCCCACCAGCAGTGTAAAAGTGTTCCTTTCTCTCCACATCCACGCCAGCATCTGCAGTTTTGAGATTTTGTAATGTGGGCCATTCTCCCTGGGATTAGATGGTATCTCAGGGTGGTTTTGATTCGCATTTCTCTAATAGATAGGGATGATGAACATTTTTTCGTATGTTTGTTAGCCATTCATCTGTCTTCTTTAGAGAAGGTTCTGTTCATGTCTCTTGCCCATTGATATATGGGATTGTTGGCTTTTTTCATGTGGATTAATTTGAGTTCTCTATAGATCCTAGTTAATCAAGCTTTTGTCTTATTCAAAATATGCAAATATCCTTTCCCATTGTGTAGGTTGTCTATTTGCTTTGGTTGTTGTCTCCTTAGCTGTACAGAAACTTTTCAGTTTAATTAAGTCACGTTTGTTTATTTTTGTTGTTGTTGCAACAACAACAAAGACTTGGCATGGCAGTCATCGTCATGAAGTCTTTTCCCAGGCCAATATCTTCCAGTGTTTTTCCTATGCTTTCTTCGAGGATTTTTATTGTTTCATGCCTTAAATTTAAGTCCTTTATCCATCTTGAATCAATTTTTGTGAGTGGGGAAAGGTGTGGGTCCAGTTTCAGTCTTTTACATGTGGATATCCAGTTCTCCGAACACCATTTATTGAATAAGGGAGTCTTTCCCCCAAGACTCCCTTATTGTTCTTGTTTGGTTTATCTAAGATTAGGTGGTTGCAAGATGTTAGTTTCATTTCCTGGTTTTCTATTCGATTCCAAGTGTCTATGTCTCTATTTTTGTGCCAGTACCATGCTGACTTGACCACTATGGCTTTTCAGTATAGCCTAAAATCTGGTATGGTGATGCCCCCAGCTTTATTTTTGTTACAAAGAACTGCCTTAGCTATACGGGTTTTTTCTGGTTCCATACAAAACGCAGAATCATTTTTTCCAAATCTTGAAAGTACGATGTTGGTATTTTGATAGGAATGGCATTGAATAGGTAGATTGCTTTGGGAAGTATAGACATTTTAACAATGTTGATTCTTCCCATCCATGAACATGGTATGTTCTTCCATTTGTTAATATCCTGTGCTATTTCCTTTCTGAGGATTTCATAATTTTCTTTATAGAGGTCCTTCACCTCCTTTGTTAGGTATATTCCTGGGTATTTCATTTTCTTTGAAACTATGGTGAAGGGAGTTGTGTCCTTAATTAGCTTCTCATCTTGACTGTTATTGGCGTATACAAAGGCTACCGACTTGTGGACATTGATTTTATATCCTGAGACATTACTGATTTTTTTTTTTCGTTTGTTTGTTTGTTTGTTTTTGTAGAGACAGAGTCTCACTGTACCGCCCTCGGGTGGAGTGCCGTGGCATCACACGGCTCACAGCAACCTCTAACTCTTGGGCTTATGCAAGTCTCTTGCCTCAGCCTCCCGAGCAGCTAGGACTACAGGCGCCCGCCACAATGCCCGGCTATTTTTCCGTTGTGGTTTGGCCGGGGCTGGGTTTGAACCCGCCACCCTTGGCATATGGGGCGGCGCCCCACTCACTGAGCCACAGGCGTTTGTTTGTTTTTTTGATGACTTCCAGGAGTCTGTGGTTGAGTCTTGGGATTCTCTAAGTATAAGATCATGTCATCGGGCGGCGCCTGTGGCTCAGTCGGTAAGGTGCCGGCCCCATATACCAAGGGTGGCGGGTTCAAACCCGGCCCTGGCTGAACTGCAACCAAAAAATAGCCGGGCGTTGTGGTGAGCGCCTGTAGTCCCAGCTACTCGGGAGGCTGAGGCAAGAGAATTGCTTAAGCCCAGGAGTTGGAGGTTGCTGTGAGCTGTGTGAGGCCACGGCACTCTACCGAGGGCCATAAAGTGAGACTCTGTCTCTACAAAAAAAAAAAAAAAGATCATGTCATCAACAAAGAGGGAGAGTTTGACCTCTTCTGCTCCCATTTGGATTCCCTTTATTTCCTTGGTCTTGCCTAATTGTATTGGCTAGAACTTCTAGCACTATGTTGAATAGTAAAGGTGACAGAGGACAACCTTGTCTGGTTCAAGTTTTTTTTGTTTTTTTTGTAGAGACAGAGTCTCACTTTATGGCCCTTGGTAGAGTGCCGTGGCCTCACACAGCTCACAGCAACCTCCAACTCCTGGGCTTAAGGCGATTCTCTTGCCTTAGCCTCCCGAGCAGCTGGGACTACAGGCACCCCCCACAACGCCTGGCTATTTTTTGGTTGCAGTTTGGCAGGGGCCAGGTTTGAACCCGCCACCCTTGGTATATGGGGCCGGCGCCTTACCAACTGAGCCATAGGCGCCACCCCTGGTTCCAGTTTTAAGAGGAAAAGCTTTCAGTTTTACTCCATTCAGTGAAATATTAGCTGTGGGTTTGTCATAGATAGCTTCAATCAGTTTTAGAAATATGCCACCTATGCCTATACTCTTCAGTGTTCTAATTAGAAAAGGATGCTGGGTTTTATTGAATGCTTTTTCTGCATCTATTGAGAGGATCATATTTTATTTTTGCCTCTGTTAATATGGACTTGTGTATGTTAAACCAACCTTGCATCCCTGGGATGAAACCTACTTGATCATGATGTATGACTTTTTTGATGATAATCTGTAATCTACTGGCTAGAATTTTGTTGAGAATTTTTCCATCTATATTTATGAGTGAAATTGGTCTGAAATTCTCCTTTTTAGTTGGGTCTTTTCCTGGTTTTGGTATTAGGGTAATGTTTGCTTCGTAGAACATGTTGGGGAAGATTCCTTCCTCCTCAATTTTTTGGAATAATTTCTGCAGTACAGGAATAAGCTCTTCCTTGAAGGTTTGATAGAATTCTGGTGTGAAGCCATCTGGACCACGACATTTTTTGGTTGGAAGCTTTTTCATTGTTTCTTTAATCTTAGTGCTTGGTCTGTTCAGGAGCTCTATTTCTTCCTGGCTAAGTCTAGGGAGAGGGTGTGATTCCAAATATTGATCTATTTCCTTCACATTGTCAAATTTCTGGGCATAGAGTTTCTGGTAGTATTCAGAGATGATCTCTTGTATCTCTGTGGGATCAGCTGTTATTTCCCCTTTATCATTTTTGATTGAGGTTATCAGAGATTTTACTTTTCTATTTCTAGTTAGTCTGGCCAAAGGTTTATCTATTTTATTTTTTCAAAAAACCACCTCCTTATTTCATTAATTTTCAGAATGATTCTTTTGTTTTCAATTTCATTGATCTCTGATTTGATTTTGGATATTTCTTTTCTTCTACTGGGTTTAGGCTTAGATTGTTCTTCTTTTTCCAGTTCCATAAGATGGCTTGTGAGTTTGTTGATGTGCTCTCTTTCTGTTTTTCAAATGTAGGCACCTAATGTGATAAATTTTCCTCTCAAAACTGCTTTGGCAGTATCCCACCGGTTTTGATAGCTTGTGTCTTCATTGCTGTTATGCTCAAGGAAGTTAATGATTTCCTGTTGTATTTCTTCCTGCACCCATCTGTCATTCAGCAGAAGGTTGTTTAATTTCCATGCCTTTGTGTGGGGTTTTTGTTAAGACTTGGGTTCCACCTTTAGTGCCTTATGGTCTGAGAAGATACAAGGTAAAATTTCAATTCTTTGGATTCTGTTGAGGTTTGTTTTGCGTCCTAGGATATGATCAATTTTGGAGAATGTTCCATGGGGTGATGAGAAGAATGTATATTCTTTATCTTTGGGATGGTGTGTTCTATATGCATCTATGAAGCACAGTTGTTCTAGGGTCTCATTTAAATCTCTTATATCTTTGTTTAATTTCTGCTTGGAGGATCTGTCCAGCTCTGTAAGAAGAGTGTTAAAGTCCCCTGTTATTATGGTATTATTGGTTATTATATTGTTCAGACTGAGTAAATTCTGTTTCAAGAATCTGGGAGCATTTAAATTGGGTGCATAAATATTTAGAATTGAAACGTCTTCTTGTTGTATTTTTCCCTTGACCAATATAAAGTGACCATCTTTGTCTTTTTTGACTTTAGTTGCTTTAAATTCACATGTATCTGAAAAAAAGATTGCAAGTCCTCTTTTCTTCCGAATTCCATTTGTCTGAAAAATTGTCTTCCAACCCTTGACTTGGAGTTTTAATTTGTCTTCTGTTTTTTACTAATTTTTTTTTTTTTGCAGTTTTTGGCTGGGGCTGGGTTTGAACCCACCACCTCTGGCATATGGAGCCAGCGCACTACCCCTTTGAGCCACAATCACTGCCCTTAATTTGTCTTCTGAAGCCAAGTGTATTTCCTACAGACAGCAAATGGATAGCTTGTGTTTTTTAATCCAGTCAGCCAATCTATGTCTCTTCAGTGGAGAATTCAAGCCATTAACTTCATTGAGATAATTGATAAGTGTGGTAGTATTCTATTCATCTTATTTTGTGAGAGTCCATTGCTTAGTTTTATCTTTTGCATCAGTGTGGAAGTTAGGTTCTGCCCTTTAATTTCTGAGTTCTTACTTTGCTGCTGATCCATTGTGATGGTCAGTGTGTAGAACAGGTTGAAGTATTTCCTGTAGGCGGTGCCTATGGCTCAACGGGGTAGGGTGCCTGTCCCAAATGCCAGAGGTGGCGGGTTCAAGCCCAGCCCTGGCCAAAAACCACAAAAAAAAAAAGAAAAAAAAATGAAGTATTTCCTGTAGAGCTGGTCTTGTTGTGGCAAATTTCCTCAATGTTTGTATATCAGTAAATGATTTGCTTTCTCTATCAATTTTAAAGCTTTGCTTAGTAGGATATAGAATTCTGGGCTGGAAATTGTTCTGTGTAAGTAGATTAAAGATAGATGACCATTGTCTTCTTGCTTGGAAAGTTTCATTAGAGATGTCTGCAGTCACTGTGATGGATTTGCCCCTGTAGGTCAACTGGTGCTTACTCCAGGCAGCTTGCAGAATCTTTTCTTTTGTCTTGACTTTGGACAGGTTTATCACAATGTGTCTTGGAGAAGCTCAGTTAGAGTTGAGGTGACCTGGGTCCGATATCCCTCTGAAAGGAGTGTGTCAGAATCTTTGGTGATATTTGGTGATACTATAAATTTTCATTTATAATATTCTCTAGTATGGCTTTCATTCCTCTCAGGCATTCTTCTTTCCCTTCTGGGATTTCTATAACTCATATGTTGGAACACTTCATAAAGTCCCGTAATTCTGTCAGTTAATGTTCTGTTTTTTCTCTCTTCTTTTCTGCCTCTTTAACTATCTGAGTTATCTCAAGAACTTTGTCCTCTACCTCCAAAATTCTTTCTTCTGCATGGTCTAACCTGTTGCTGACACTTTCTATTGCATGTTTAAGTTCCCTAATTGACTGCTTCAGTTCCTTCAGCTCTGCTATATCCTTTCTATATTCTTCATATCATTCATCTCTTATTTGATTCTGTTTTTGGATTTTCTGTTGGTTGTTTTCCACTTTATTAGCAGTTTCCTTCATTGTTTCCATCATTTCCTTCATTATTTTCATCATGTGTATTCTAAATTCCCTTTCTGTCATTCCTAACATTTCTTTATAGGTGGAATCCTCTGCAGTAGCTACCTCATGGTCCCTTGGAGGGGTTGCTCTGGACTGGTTCTTTTTGCCAGGAGTTTTCTGCCAATTCTTCCTCATGAGTGATTTCTTTTATCTGTTTCCTTGCCCTAATTTTCCTTTCACTTCCTATTGCTCTTTAAATTGCCATGCCAGTTTTCCACTACTTTTGTCCTCCTCTTGGGGTCCAGAAGTCTCTTGCTGCCTCCCTGTGTCCTCAAAGGGATGATCATGGGCAGATCCCACCGGCCGAGATGCCTGGAGTCTTGTCTCCCCAGACTCACGGTGCCCAGTTGCAAGGAAGCTGTTACTCGGCCGCCATCTTGCTCTCCTCCCACAGTTTATATTGTAAACCTGCAAACCCTGCACAAACAATATTATCTGTTGTTTATTACTATCTTTTGTTTAGGGGTTTGATATATTTGAGAATAAACATATGATTTTAGTTGAACAAAGAAACCTGCTTTAAAAAAATTAGAAAACATTGTCTTTGCTTACAACTGTTAGAACTGTTTAATACCTAACCTGGAGGTTACAGACTCAGGTGTTTACAGGTAACTTAAATAAGTGAGAGTGAAGAGAGCCAAATGGGTTTGGGGAGAATATAAGATGCTGGGCTGAAGCCACTTGTTGCCATAAGAATATGTACCCCTAGGTATTTTTTACCAAACCAAATGTAAGTGAGATAAAATTATAAGCATAACTAAGTGTAGGGCAAATACCAGAGGGAGAGGACTAAAATGGGGGCAAAATACACAGAACTTCAACTGTATCTGCCATGGTTCATTTCTTTCATGTGTGTATGTGTGCGTGTGTTTTGTGACAGGGTCTTGCCTTGTCCCCCAGGCTATGGTGTCATCATAGCTCAAAGCTACCCCAAACTCCTGAGCTCAATCGATCCCCTGGCCTCAGGCTCCCAAGTACCTGGGACCAAGCACACACCACCACATCTGATTACATTTTCTAGTGTTTTGTAGAGACAGGGTCTTGCTATGTTGTTCAAGCTGGTCTCCAACTCCTGGCCTCAAGCGATCTTCCCGCCTTGTCCTCCCAAAGTGCTGTGATTCCAGGTATGAGCCAACTTGCCCAGCCAGTAATGGTTCTTTTCTTAAAGATAAACATCAGAAGCAGATGTGACAAGAATTAAGGTTTGACAAAGATGAATGGTGGATACACATTTAAAAAAATTATTGTTTATCTAAAATATTGTGCATCGGGGAAGAATGCCCTTCCTCCTTCCCCAATGCACAATATTTTAGACAAATAGATGTTTCTGTTTGTTTAAAATATTTCTTTTTTTTTTTTAAGTTTAAAATATTTCATGATAAGAAAGGTGTAATGTCCCTCCTGCCTTATTCCTCAGGAGTCAACTGAAAAACTTTAAACATATTATAAACAAATACCTTCTTTCCCTACAGCCTTTGGGTCTAGGTAAGCTGATCATTTATAACACTAATCTCTTCTTGTATTCAAGGCTGTCTTTGATTATTATGTAACCAGAATGCCCTCACTTAGAAATGCTGGGGGCTCAAGGTGTGACAGGGGCAAAAAGGGAAGGGTACAATACAGGGCAGGAAAGACTGGGAGGGAAGAGAGGAATAAATCTGTGTGGGAGGGAAGAGAGGAATAAATCTGGACTGGGGACCATGAAGAGGAAGACTTAAGAAAAGGGCTGAGACATTAGCCCAGACACTGGACCTCTTGGCAGGAAACCTTAAGGCCATAAACACAGCATTGCTCAATTTTGGGGTTGTGCCTGTCCCCTCCAGTCATCCCCAAACCTGTAAGACAGGTCCAGGAATTCACAAAAGATTTCCTTCAGTAGAGCCAAGGTAAGTTTCAGATCCCAGGGAGAGATACCTGGGGTTTCTCAGGAGAGCTCCTGCAGGCCTAGCAATCATGGTCAGTCTGTATCTGTAACAGGGAGCTATGTCAGCCTTCTCTGGCGGGTCCTCTGACCTGCCTGCACCTCTACCACTCTACATAGCTGGCCCAGGGAGATTGCAGGGCCTGGATGCTTGCTCACTGCTGGCTGTCCTGCAGAGTCAGCAAAGCCTGGGTGCTTCCCAGGGGACCATCTCGGCCTGGGATCAGACTTGCCCACTGGCTGCTGAGATTTGGAAGAATGCCCTTCCTCCTTCCTCCATGCACAACCCACACACACCTGACTCCCTCTTACAGAATTATCATTCTAGGCATGGCATAATCTGTGCTAGAAAGAAATCTTTTTTTAAAAAACTAAAATGTCAAGGCTGTTAGATAATCTTTCACCTACAGAAGAGGGAGCCAGATGAAGGGCAAGAAGCTTAGGCAGTTCAGATGTTGCCTGAGCCACATCTCTCAGGGGCAGTGTGCTGTCGGCAGGGTTGTCAGGGCTGCCCCATTCTGAAGCCAGATTAGCCCTGGGTTCCTTTTCTGTCTGGCTGAGGACTCTGAAGGTGTGGCTAATGACTCAGAATTTACATCTTGCTCTGCTCTCTGGGTGCCATTTTCCCCACCCAGTCACAAAGGCTATTCAGATTAATTTAAAAATTGATACTGAGGCCTGGTGCAGTGCCTCATGCCTGTAATCCTAATACTCTGGGAGGCTGAGGCCGGTGGATTGCTTGAGCTCAGGGGTTTGAGATCAGCCTGAGCAAGAGGAAGACCCTGTCTCTAAAAACTAGCCAGGCATTGTGGCAGATGCCTGTAGTCCCAGGTACTCAGAAAAGGGAGGCAAGAGGATCACTTGAGCCCACGAGACTGAAGTTGCTGTGAGCTATGATGCCATGGCACTCTACCAAGGGCAACAAAGTAAGACCCTTTAAATAAATAAATAAAAATTGACATTGTTCTGAGAAGCCAGATAAAATGGATATTAAAATGTGAATTTTCCTTGGAGTTTTTATTCTTATTAAACCTGTTTCTTAGGTATCCCATCAGAAAAGTGGTGGTATAACGTCTATCTATAGAAGAGCTTTGTAGGAATTACCATGATGAGTACATGACATCAATATTAGAATACAAGGGTTTTTTTTATTTATTCCCTAAATGCTTCCAAAAGGGATTTGAGGGATTAATAAAAGAAGAAATAGTGCAGTAAGATGCTCCTCTTTGTGGCTCAAAAATATCTAACAGAAGCAGCTTCTTCCAGTTCTAATGCAACGGCGTGTACTTTCTCTCATTCAGAATCGCTTGCCAGCTTCACCAACCAAGGTTTTGAAGTATAGTAACGCTTTATATTTATATACCTAAAATTTGTAGTTCAGGAATTTTGGGGGTGGATAAATGGGTCAGTTCAGTCCCCTTAAACAAAAGAACAGTGAATATCGCAAGAGGGACTTTACCTAACAATTGCAATCAGTGTAACCTGGCTTATTGTACCCTCAATGAATACCCAACAAGAAAAAAGAAAAAAGAACAGTGAATATCGCTCCTCCTCTCTCAGACCATGGATTTATACAGAGGCTGCAGTTCAGTTTAAATACCAGTTTTACAACATGTGGATAGAACACAAGACCCAGAGAAACATATCTTTAAATACCTCATGATATGTAGCAAGGCCAGGTACCATAAAAAGAGAATACAAGGGCTGTCAGGATTAGTTGGGGATATGTATAAAATCATCACAGAGCGGGTCTCAGCAAGTCTCCATGCTCACAGATTATGATTTGCTTTGGGAGGAGATGCCTTCTAGAACATTTATTCACTCTGTATGTGTATGTGTGTAAAGAGAGTTTTTTTGGAGACAGTTTCACTATGTCGCCCTCTGTAGAGTGATGTGGCATCACAGCTCCCAGCAACCTCCAACTCTTAGGCTTAAGAGATTCTCTTGCCTCCCAGGTAGCCTCCCAGGTAGCTGGGACTACAGGCGCCCACCACAATGCCTGGCTATTTTTTGGTTGTAGTTGTCATAGTTGTTTGGCAGGCCTGGGCTGGATTTGAACCTGCCAGCTCCAGTGTATGTGGCTGGCACCCTAGCCCCTGAGCTATAGGCGCCAAGCCAAGGGAGTTTTTTTTTTAATTGTTGTTCTAATCCCCTGTTTTTATAAGGCTGTTCTTTTGCCCACTGTATTATTTCTCAAGAACCACAGCATTGATGCCTTTGTACTTCCGTAAAGCTACGTGGGAAGAGATGCTGATGTTGCTACGTCCCTGAAGGACTCAGCCTTGTTTGGATCCTGTGGCCAGGGTAGTGTTTTTCAGAGTATGCTCTGTGGACCATCTTCCTCAGAACTACCTGGGATTTTCTTTTTAAGCACTACCTGCTCCATGCCTGAGACTTGCTAAATAAAAATCTTGTGGGTAAGGCCTTGGAATCTGCATGGTGACCAGGTCCATGCGTGATTCTTATGTCCTTGGAAGTCTGAGATCTCCTGCCACTAATCTATTCTGTGGCCTTACTTCTGGCCCCATTCAGCTGTCTTTCCAGTGGGTGCCTTGAGGTCCATGGGGCCCCGAGGAGGTTCTGGGGCTGTGAGGTATGGTGGAGCCCACAGATAGGCCTTACTTAGAGCCCTTGTCCCCACTCCACACTCATGTATTTTATTTGGGAATAAGCATTTGTTTTCAATTGAACAAAAGGTTTGCTGTTTTAAAAAAAGTTGAAAACTGTTGTCCTTGATTACAACAGAGTTGTTAAATGGTTATAACATTTAATAACTAACCTTGGGTTCCCAAACTCAGATGTTTACAGGTAACAGATAAGTGAGATGGTGAAGAGAGTAAGGTAAGTTCTGGGCGAACTGGAGACCAGCTGAAGCCACTTTTATTGCCATAAAAAAACTTAACCCTAGTGTAGCCAGATCTAGCTTTTTTTTTTTTTTTTTGCAGTTTTTGGCTGGGGCTGGGTTTGGACCTGCCACCTCTGGCATATGGGGCCAGTGCCCCACTCCTTTGAGCCGCAGGCACTGCCTCAGATCTAACTTTTTGAGAGAAGCTGGAAATAGAGATGTATGTGGACTTGGGATTTTTGTGTGACATATGAGATTTGGATGTGAGCATGGTGGGTAACAATGGATTCTGGAGCCAGTCCACCTGACTTTGAAACCTGACTCTGAATCTTATCACTGTGTGACAGGAAAGTTACTTTACCTCACTGTTTCAGTTTCCTGGTCTATACCATGGGGATATTAATAGTATCTACTGTCTAGGATTGTTACGAAATTTAAATGAGTTCAGACAAGTAGAGTGGTTATGACAGTGCTAGACACACAGCAGGTGGCCATGTTTAGCTACATATGTGTAGGCTAAATATCTACACTTACAGGCCACATTTTTTTAGAAACAAGGTCTCACTTTTGTGTCACTCTGGAGTATAATGCAATGATGTGATCATAGCTCACTGTAGCCTCAGACTCCTGGGCTCAAGTAGTCCTCCTGCCTCAGCCTCCTGGGTAGTTGGGACTACAGGTATGTGCCACCATGTCTGGCTAATTAAAAAAAAAATTTTTTTTCTGGCGTCTGTAGCACAGTGGTTATGGTGTTGGCCACATACACCTTGGCTGGTGGGTTTGAACCTGGCCCTGACCAGCTAAACAACAATGACAACTGCAACAAAAAAATAGCCATTGTGGCTGGTGCCTATAGTCCCAGCTACTTGAGAGACTGAAGCAAGAGATTCACTTGAGCCCAAGAGTTTGAGGTTGCTGTGAGCTGTGACACTACGGCACTCTACTGAGGGTGGCATAGTGAGACTGTCTCAAAAAAAATTTTTTTTTTTTTTTAAGAAATGGAGTCTTGGTGGCGCCTGTAGCTCAAGCGGCTAAGGCACCAGCCACATACACCAGAGCTGGCAGGTTCAAATCCAGCCTGGGCCTGTCAAACAATGACAACTACAACCAAAAAATAGCCGGGCATTGTGGCGGGCACCTATAGTCCCAGCTACCTGGGAGACTGAGGCAAGAGAATCACTTAAGTCCAGGAGTTGGAGGTTGCTGTGAGATGTGACACCACAGCACTCTACCCAGGGCGATAGCTTGAGGCTATGTCTTAAAAAAAAAAAAGAAAGAAAGAAAGAAACGGGGTCTTGCTATATTGCCCAGGCTGGTCTCAAACTCCTCCTCAAAAATCCTCCCACCTTAACATCCCAAAGTGCTTAGATGACAGGTGTGAGCAGGACACTTTGTAGATGAATAGTTGGTGATCTGTGATTTAAACCCATACTTTTTGTAGGTGAATCCTTAATAGTATGACCACATAATTTATCATCTAAACCAGGACACTAGAGAGAAAGTGAAAGGAGGCTATATTGCTAATTATGCTAGGACAGTAGGTGAATATCAGACAGTTGGAGGCAAACTGGTCCTCCTGTCCTGGCCAGGCATGGTCGCTCACGGCTGTAATCCTAGCACTCTGGAAGGCCAAGGCAGGTGATCACCTGAGCTCAGTAGTTTGAGACTAGCCTGAGCATGAGCAAGACCATGTCTCTACTAAAAATAGAAATACTGGTTGGGCATTGTGGTGGGTGCCTGTAGTCTCAGCTACTCAGGAGGCTGAGGCAAGAAGATCACCTGAACCCAAGAATCTGAGGTTGTGAGCTATGACGCCACAGCACTCTACCTAGGGCGCAGAGTGAGACTCTATTTAAAAACAAAAACAATAAAAAATAAACAAAAAAAAATTGGTCTTCCTGGTCCTATGTGCTGTCTTTTATAAGAAAAAACCAACAAGCAGCTTACATATGAGGTCGAACAATTAAGTTCTCAAACTCATCCTAGAAAAAGTGCTACCTATCTCATTGCTGAATATCACTACAGTCACCGTTGAAGTACTCCCTTTGGAAAGCTATGCACAGACACCAGCACCTACTCTACCTCTCAAAACACTTTTTCTAGGACGAGTTTGCAAACTTTATTGTCCAACCTCATATTGTCTACGAACTGCCAAGTGCTAGGTCAAGCACATGTGCTTCATATGGGGCATCTTGTGTAATCGTCACAACCCTAGGAGGTGGGTAATGCCATATCCCTTTTTTTGCTGGTGAGGAAATGGAGGCACGGAGAGCTTAGGGAACTCATCTAAAGCCACACTGTGGAGGAGTTAGTTGGGTTCCTTAGCCTCAGCTCTTACCTGTATCGTTCCCTCCCATGGGTGCAAAGTAGTGCTAAGAATGTTGAACACACATTTCAAAGGGATAACTGACACCAAGGATGGTGTGGCTCTTGGCTGGGACAGCTGCTCAGCATGGCAGGCCATGCTGGGAGAGCAGGAGAGTGTCTGCTGCTCCTGCCACCGGCAGGCTGGTATTTCACAGCATCACTGCCTGTTACAGGAGCTGTGGACCAGGGAGTTAAGTACCAGATTGGTGCCAAGAGTATTTCATCAGGTTGCTGTAGCCAGGTTTTACATGCCATCGAAACCCGACACCTTCTTGGCTGGCGTGTCACCCCAGACCCACACACTGACGGGACAGTTGAAGACATGGTCCTAGGGAACCCTCTGAAGCAGGGAACAAGAGCCAAATAAAGAGTGGACCACCCTTATCTCCAGTTTCTCCGAACTTCACGTGTGACTCAGCAAATTTGAAGAAGAAAGATCTGTCCTCATAAAATGTTGATGGTGGGCTTAAAAGAAGAATTTGAAAAATGACGTTTCAGCATAGGACGCTACTGGGATTATTCCAACAGCAGTAGAGAAAAATTTATTTTCATAAAAACAGAGGGAACCATAATGTTAGAAATATTCTTTTCAAACAGGGACAGCAGAATGTTGATAATTCCTGGGGCACAGTAACAGATACGTGGATGATCCTGGTACTTTTCTCTTTTTAAATAGTTCAAGGGGCTGGACACAGTGGCTCACGCCACTGTGGGAAGCCGAGGTGCATGGATTGCTCAAGCTCAGAAGTTTGAGATCAGCCTGAGCAAGCATGAGACCAGTCTCTACTAAAAAAAAAAAGTCAGGCGTTGTGGCAGGTCCCTGTAGTCCCACCTACTCGGGAGGCTGAGGCAAGAGGATTGCTTTAGCCCAAGAGTTTGAGGTTGCCGTGAGCTATAAGGCCATAGCACTCTACCTAGGGCACAGAATAAGACTCTGTCTCAAAAACAAAAAGTTCAAGATGTTCAAAGTGTTTTCAATGCTCAGAAACTAGTTTTAGAGGAAAAAATATTCTCTCGTAACAGTGAATGCACATTGCTCTGAGTGTGCAGTGTCCTTGCCAAGCAGATGGAAGGACTGGGAGGGTCCAGAGACGAGGCTGCCTGGCAGCGACAGAGACCCCAGCTCTGAAGGGGGCCTTGCCTTTCCGTCTGCCTCAGGAGTAGCATGCCTTACAGGGACAGCTCATCCTCAGGGGAAGAATGCTCACTGTGTTGTCAGTGATTTCTGCTTCTAACCCCATGTCACCACTCTTGACCCAAGTGGAAATGCCCAACTGGGAATTAAGACTGACATTTTGTCTTTGCTATACTTTGATCTCCATCTGCAAAGCAGCAAGACAAGTTTTTTCCATCTGACAGGGTTAGAGAATACCAGACAATTGCTGCTGAAGGTCGCAAATGGCAAATTATCATTTCCTATAGAAATCCTATGCCTTCTTCTGAGCTATAGCTATTATATCTAAGTGGTGCTGCCGAAGGTCAATCTAGGAAACTTGTCGAGAGTCTAAGGCTTTCCCATTCAACATTCCATTGTATGTATGTATGTATTTTTTGAGACAAGGCCTCACTGTGTCCTCCAGGCTGGAGTGCAGTGGCGTTATCCACAGCTGACTGTAACTTTGAACCCCTGAGCTCAAGATATACTTCTGTCTCAGCCTGATTAGCAATGACTATAGTCACGTGACATTATACCTTGCAATTTTTTTTTTTTTTTTTTGAGAAACGGTCTTGGTCTGTCTCCCAGGGTTGAGTGCAATAGTGTTATCATAGCTCACTGCAACCTCAAACTTCTGGATTCAACTGATCCTGCTGCCTCTCAACCTCTTGAGTAGCTGGGACCACTGGCGCCTGCCGTAACACCTGACTAATTTAAAAAATGTTTGTAGACACAGGGTCTTGCTCTTGTTGAGGCTGATCTCGAGCTTTTGGCTTCAAGTGATCCACCCGCCTCGGTGTCCCAGAGTGCTAGGATTATAGGCGTGAGCCACAGTGCTCAGCCTTCACTTTATTCTTGAATAAGGAAATGCACTCAGTCACTGCATTGTTTAGATTGTTTCTGTATGGCTAGCATAAGCAAACAAGGAGTTTATTAGAAGGACCCCAGGGGAGTTTATTAGAAGGACCCCAGGGCAGCTCACGGGACTGAAGGACTGTGCAGCAGCCAGGACTTGGTGAAGTTTGTGTTCCTTCTCCAGTTCAGCCCTCTGGCTCCAGCCTCTGATCTTTTTTTTTTTTTTTGAGACAGAATCTTATTCTGTAGCCCTGGGTAGAGTGCCATGGCATCATCATAGTTTACACCAGCCTGAAACTCCTGGGTTCAAGTGATCCTCTTTCATCAGCCTCCTGAGTGGCTGGGACTACAGGCAGCCACCACAATGCCTGGCTAATTTTTCTATTTTTAGTAGAGACAGAGTCTGGCTTTTGCTCAGGCTGGTTTCCAACTTCTGAGCTCACATGATCCTCTAGCCTCAGCCTCCCAGAGTGCTAGGATTACAGGCCTGAGCCACCACATCTAGCCAGCCTCTGATCTCTTGATGTCAGCCAGATTTTAGAATCTGGTTGGCCCAATCAGGCCTGGAGTTGAAGGGCAAGGACTATTTAGTTCCATTTAGTTACTGGGGACCCACCTCAAGTAGGATTCTTTTTGCTCTGGGCAACCAGCCATATAACCATAATACTGATTTATGCTATGCTGATGTCTGCCCCATGGCTGCTTAGTAAATGTTAGAAGGTCAAGAAACTCCTCCAGGACAGGCCCAAGGATGATTTGATTTAGGACAGTCCTTCTGACTATAACTGATACCTGAGTCTGACCAGAATCCACCTACCCATTTAGCTCAGTCAACAGGTTCATTCATGGTGATTAAATCCAGTAAAGGAAGGTTAGAGAGAGGATGTGGCATCTTGGCCTGAGCACTGATGCCTGTCAAGGGAGAGGGGTCCTATCCATTGGAGTTCATGGGTATTTTTGTCCCATGGGTTGTAAATCTTGAGTTTTACTTGGGATTTTCAGATGAGTATAATCCAAACTCTCTGTCAAAGGGATGTGTACAGAAAGCATCTGTGTCTCCCCAATCCCAGAAAAACATGGATGAGGGCAGGCCATCTGAGAAAAGAGGCCCCCATGCACGAACTGCTGCTTCCGTGTAGCTTTCCTTCCACTGCCCTGCACCAGGCTGTGGGTGCCTTCTCTTCCATGCTTTAATCAAAGAAAGCAGAATTTCAGCTGAGAAGGTAAGATTGAGAAAGAGAGAAGAGATTGCTCAGTTCACTGGTAAATATCAAGCCAGAGTCCAGGCTAAGGGGAGAAGGTCGAGTAACCAGAGAAAAGGCCAAATCCTCAGAGATGAGGTTGGGCTAGAGCTTGGAAAGCAAGAGGGCTCTGGGCCTGTCCCACCACATGGAGGGTGAGGCCAGGACACAAAATTTGTGGTATGTGTTTAATGTACACATGTTGCTTTAGGACAATGGTTCTCAACCTTCCTAATGCCACAGCCCTTGTCATGACCCACAAGTTGAGAACCGCTGCTTTAGGACAAGGCAGGCTGAGGAAGGAAGCAGCTAGCTCCAACTAGGCTGTGACACGTGGCATTTGACATGAGAATTGGATTCATGAATTTGCTTCTGCAGGGTCTCTGTGCAACGGTGAGCAGTGTGGGCAGTGCACAGGGTGTCCCTGGCAGGGGAACTTGACAGCTGACGTCAGCCTATACTCCATTTACTCTTGAAGTTGCAATGAGATGCTTTGTGGGCTGTGGGCTCGTGAGTGGCTCCTTTGGCTTCAGCTTGGATCTGCTCCCTGAAGGTGCAGGAACACTGGTCCGTTTGCCTGGTCTGCTTGGTATAAGATTTTGGAATCGCCAAGCTCTTCCATCCTGAGTGGCATGCCTCTACTGGCATCAAGATAGCATTTTGTTTTTGAGACAGAGGTCACTCTGTCACCCTGGGTAGACTGCTGTGCCATCACCCTCACTCACAGCAATTTCCAACTCTTAGGCTTGAGCAATCCTCTTGCTTCAGCCTCCCAAGTAGCTGGGATCAGAGGCGCGCACCACAACGCCCAGCTACTTTTCCTATTTTTAGTAGAGATAGGGTCTCACTTTTGCTCAGGCTGGTCTTGAACTCCTGAGCTCAAGCAATACTCCTGCCTTGGCCTCCCAGAGTGCTGAGATTACAGGTATGAGCCACTGCATTGGCCAGTAAGATGGAATGTTAAAAAAATGAATCTTGAGCCTCTCTTTCTCTTTGTATTCCTTTAAGATTAAAGAAATTAGGCTGTCATGGTGGCTTATGCCTATAATCCTAGCACCCTGGGAGGCCGAGGCGGGTAGATTGCCTGAGCTCACAAGTTCTAAACCAGCCTGAGCTAGATAAAGTGAGAGTCCCATCTCTAAAAAAAATAGCCGGGTATTGTGGTGGGCACCTGTAGTTCCAGCTACTTGGGAGGCTGAGGCAGTACAATCACTTGAGTCCAGGAGTTTGAGGTTGCTGTGAGCTAAAGATGCCGTGGCACTCTACTGAGGGTGATCAAGTAAGACTCTCAAAAAAAAAAAAAAAAAGATTAAAGAAATTAAATTAGGTGATACTCATGAATGCCCTTGCCAGCAGAAGTGTCCCTAACAGTGGGTGAAGAAGTGTTTGTCTCCAGCCAGTGAGACACTCTGGGTGGGGAGGAACATGCTCGGGGCAGCAGCATGGCCCTGCCCACGACCCAGTGCTTAGAGAGAGGGGCTCTTTGGGAGGGGAGGCTGAAGGCAGGACTGGGGCCCAAATGCTCAGGAAGAAAGACAGTGGTACTGCTCCCTCTGCAGACACCCTGCAGCTGAGTGAAGAGCCACGCCCTCCCTCAGGAGAGGACAGCAGCCACTGGCTCTTCACCTGCCCCCACAGACTCAGGACCAGGGAGCTGAGAGTTGTCATGGAAATCTTTACCCAACTCCTTTGAGCCACTTGAGGTAGACAGGGGAACCCTGGCCTGTGTGCAGTGTGCACAACTGGCTCACAGTGGGGATGTGCCACCTACATCTCCCCTTCCTCTCTGGTTGAGCAGATGCAGGAGTTGGAGCAGAGGCTGCTGGAGGCAGAGCAGAGAGCAGAGAATGCTGAGACCCAGGTAACAACCAGGGGTGGGGTTTGGTGGGTGTATGCTAGGGAAATGACCATTGGTCTTTCCTGAATAAATGAATGTGGGTGGACTTTTCTGTGGGAATGGAGGAGTCTTTGGGTAAGGGTCAGTGCAGTGAGTGGGCGTATTAATCCAAGTAGGCTAGGTTGTGCTGCTGTGGCACATTAAGTCTGAAACCCCACTGGTTTATCATGGTTCTCACTCATCAGACTGTTCATTGAGGCTTAGCAGCAATTCTGCTTCCCTAGTCACTCAGGGGTCCACGGTAAAGGATGGCCCCACTAACTGGAGCACACAGTTTTGTTTGCTATGGCAGGAAAGTGAGGTAGAAGCTGTATACCATCTTTTAAATACTTTAGCCCAGAAATGATGTGCCATTCCCACCTGGAGCCTGTTGATTGGATCAACTGCATGGCCCCATCTATTAACAAAAGGCTTGGGAGATGCTGAGAAGGAAGTGCATGGAAATCCAGTAAGCAGTAAACACAACTGTGTGCTCAGGGCATCTCCTAGGCCATTTGTCCTGCCCAGCTCATCCCTACTGGGTACTCCAGAGGTGGATTGCTCAAGACCCAGCTGGTTTTGTCAGAGTAACCAAACTGAGTTTCTTCCTTGTTAGTTCTTTATTTTGCCCAGATAAGGGTTTTTTTTATTTGTTTGTTTGTTTGTTTTTGAGACAGAGTCTCAAGCTGTTGCCCTGGGTAGAGTGCTTGCTTCAACCTCCCAAGTAGCTGGGACTACAGGCACCTGCCACAACGCCTGGCTATTTTTTGGTTGTAGTTGTTGTTATTGTTTGGCAGGCCCAGGATGGATTGAAACCTGCCAGCTCCAGTATATGTGGCTTGTGCCCTAGCTGCTTGAGCTACAGGTGCCAAGCCCCAGATAAGGGATTTATAAATGTTCATTTAATTAATTGGCCCAGACAGCCCTGGGTAGGGGCTCTGCCTGGGAGTCACAGGCTGGGGCTTCAGGAGATGGCCTGTCCTGCGTCAATGGCCTCTGCACATACCACATGAGTGGTGTGAGATGCTATGAGATCATCGGTACTTTTCAGGTGGGTGTCATGGAAGAGAAGGTAAAACTGTCCAACCTCCAGCGTGTGGACTCAGCAGGCAGCCTGCACCGGAAATACCAAGCACTGCTGAAAACTATGCAGGGCAAGGATGAGCTCATCAGCCAGCTAGAGGCACAGCTGGAGAAGCAGGTAAAGGCCCACATGCACCTGAGCACCACCCCCTCCAGCATCTGCACCCCCAGTTCTCAAACTCCTTCGTTAGCCTGTTCTTTCATGTGGAGATTAAAGGTCTCTTTCTCTCACATCTGCCCATAGACGCCAAGCAGAGAATATAGTAGGTGGAGGGCCTTGCAAGGGAGACCCACCTGGGTATGGATCCCACTATCCAGCACCTGCTGCTTCTGTCTATGGGTAACATGCTTAAGTTGCTGCTTCTCATTTCACACACTGATAAAAGAAGAGTTATAATACCTCATAGGGCTGTTGGGATAATTCACCTCAGTGATCTTTGTGTAGAATCAGATACAGGTCAGCGTTTGGTAAGGAGAGTTTTCCTTTTCTGTCCTGCCAACATGTGGTATGTGACACTTGGCTGTAATATGATCAGAGCCGTACAGAGCTGGACGGTCAGCCTTGGTCAGCTGGTTGGGCATAGTTTCTCAATGAACCTGAAGAGGCAGAGACCAAAATTGCGGCTGCCTCTAACAATTGGGCCCCGCTCTCCTGAGCATGGGGGAGCCCAGGATTTCAGCTACAGTTAGCATCTTTGCTCAGGAGAGGACTTCTGGAATGTCCCCCTCCCTGCTTCTCCTCTTCACAATCTCATTACCTTCACCCGAATTCTGACCTTACCCTCTGCCATTGGCCTCACTACTCAGCTTCTCCCTGGTGCCTGAGCCCGATCGTTCCCAGCTAAAGACCCCACAGTACAGTTGGATGACTTTTAATTTCCTGCATGTACTATCTCCTTGAAGGTTCCAACTAATCCTGAAAGCACCTTCTAGCCATCATGGGCAAATGTGTAATCATCAGCATTCACTGAACATCCCCTTAACAGATGTACCCTTGTTTGCTGTGGGGCATTGTGCGTTACTAAAACACCATGGGACAGTAGAATTTGTATACATGGAGTCTCCAGTCAATTTTTGCATTGATTTTAGAAATACCTTAGCTTCTCTCTCTTTTTTTTTTTAAAGAGACAGAGTCTCACTTTATTGCTTTCAGTAGAGTGCTGTCGTATCACAGCTCACAGCAACCTCCAACTCTTGGGCTTAGGCGATTCTCTTGCCTCAGCCTCCCAAGTAGCTGGACCTACAGGCACCTGCCACAACACCTGGCTGTTTTTTGTTGCAATTTGGCTGGGGCCGGGTTTGAACCTGCCACCCTCTGTATATGGGGCCAGTACCCTACCCACCGAGCCACAGGCACCTCCCCTTATCTTCTCTTTTTAGTGGTTTGATTAGAAATGGCAGCATCTTGGGCATTGGTGGGCAAAATGACTCCTGCTAAAGCTCCTTAGGTCAGAAAAAAAATCATTTTACAATTATCATGAATAGGTCAAGATCATGATAGAAAGAATGCTATTCTGTGAGTCAAGAGATCTGGCTTTAGTCCCAACTGGGCCATGAACCAACCAAAGCAGGTCACTTCTTCCCTCTGCACTTCAGTTTCCACAGCTATACAAAGAGGCTATCAAGCTAGGTCAGAGGTCAGCTGAGTTTTACTGTAAAGGGCCAGATAGCAAATATTTTAGGCTTTGCGGGCCACATGATCTGGGTTGCAACTGCTCAGCTCTGTAGCATGAAAACGCCATTTCGTGTACAGGCTGTTACAGTGTAGCTTTATTTACAGAGACAGGTGTAGGAGTGGTAGCAAACAGGAGAGGGGCTGGATTTAGCTTCAGGGCCATAGTTTGCCAAACCCTTTAAGTTTCTTCCGGTCTTGAAACACTGAGAGTCTGATGTGTTCTCATGCCTGTCTCATTCCCACAGACTGCGTTGTTTGGAACTTATCTCTGTGGTCATCTTCCTAGAACTGTAAAGAGAGTCTCTGAGCATTTTAGATGGGAAGCTGGTTCCCACTGCACAGCTAGGTGATGCCTGTGCCTCAGGCACTGTGCCAGGCTTCTCTCACTTCCCCCCCAGAATGGCCCAGCTCCCAGGTAGTATCTCCCCCCACTTTAGAAGTGGCAGTGCAGGCCCAGTGTCTCCTAGCACATCCCACATGTAGGATCAAGGCCCATATCCCATTCTGTCCTAGGCTGTAGTCCTTTAGATACAAACCTTTTTAATCATTCTCTCCACTTGTGATTATTTTTAGGGAAACACCTCAGTTATATATTAATTTAGCTTTATTTTATTTTTTTAGCTGTAAAGGTTAAAAAAATACAAAACTGTTATAGTAAAAAGTGCAAAAACACCAGACAGGAATGACAAGTGACACTTTTTCTGAATCCCCAGTCCATTTTTTTTCCTTTTTTTTTTTTGAGACAGAGTCTCACTTTGTCACCCTGGGTAGAGTGCTGTGGTGTCATAGCTCACAGCAACTTCAAACTCTTGGGCTCAACTGATCCTCTTGCCTTAGCCTCCTGAATAGCTAGGACTACAGGCTCCTACAACCTTACCTGGCTACTTTTTTGTTTGTTTGTTTAGTAGAGACGGGGTCTCGCTCTTGCTCAGGCTGGTTTCCTGCTCCTAAGCTCAGGCAGTTCACATCCCTTGGCCTCCCAGAGTGCTGGGATTACAGGCGTGAGCCACCACTGCTGGCCCTACCCCTTGCTATTAATGTGTTTTGCGGATGGAAGCTTAGCGCTCTGCTTTCATTTTGTGAATGTCCCATGTTTATTTAACTAATTCCTCATTGGTGACTACTTAGGCTACTTCCAGTTTTCAGTTTTTAATTTTTGTTTTGCTATATCAAATAATATTGTAACAGCAACTCCTGATCAATGAGTTTGTGAGGTCAGTGGTGTATACATTTAAAATGTTGACAGGTTGGCTTAGTGCCCGTAGCTCATTGCTTAGGGTGCTGGCCACATGCACCAGGGCTGGTGGGTTCGAACCTGTCCCGGGCCTGCTAAATAACAATGACAATAACAAAAAAATAGCCAGGTGTTGTAATGGGTACCTGTAGTCCCAGCTACTTGGGAGACTGAGGCAAGAGAATTGCTTAAGCCCAAGAGTTGGAGGTTGCTGTGAGCTGCGATGCCAGGGCACTCTACTGAGGGCAACATAGTAAGACTCTGTCTAAAAAAAAAAAAAAAAAAAAATAGACTTGGTGCCTGTAGCTTAAGCAGGCTACATACCACATACACTGGAGCTGGCAGGTTTGAATCCAGCTCAGGCCTGTCAAACAACAGTGACAACTACAACCAAAAAATAGCCGGCCATTGTGGTGGGTGCCTGTAGTCCCAGCTACTTGGGAGTCTGAGGCAAGAGAATCACTTAAGCCCAAGAGTTTGAGGTTGCTGTGAGCTGTGATGCCACAGCACTGTACCCAGGGTGCCAGCTTGAGACTCTGTCTCAAAAAAAAAAAAAAAAAATAGAATCAATAAAATAAAAATAAATTAATAAAATGTGGAGGCGGAGCAAGATGGCAGCCGAGTAACAGCTTCCTTGCATCTGGGCACCGTGAGTCTGGGGAGATAGGACTCCAGGCATCTCTGGCTGGTGGGAACTGCCTATCATCACTCCTATGAAAATACAGGGAGTCAGCGAGAGACTTCTGGACCCCAAGAGGAGGACTAAAACAGTGGAAAGCCGGCAAGTGGTCGCGTGTGTTCAATCCGTCTAAACCCGCCCACAACTGTAAGTTCAGTAGCAGCGAGACTGCAAACCAGAAAGGCCTTACCTGTGAACTGTTTTGATGTCCTTGGACTTGGCACTGAGTTGAACTGCCTTGGGGAAGGCCTGAGCGGGAGTGCGGAGAACTTTGGCCGTTGTCTAGGGCCCCAGTCTGAGCCGCTGAGCCAGACGGAGCTGATAGTGTTTGGCGGTGGGTCACACGGATCCATTGTCAGTGATCTGCCCCGGCAAGCTCTGCCCTCAGGGTCGCAGAGCTAGAAACGGGTGGGAGCTGGTAACCCAGCAACCAAGTAGCCTAAGGGTGGGGTCTGAGCCGCCTTGCAGCCCTAACCCTCAGGGGCAGAGTGAGATCGGTTTTGGCACACTGAGTAAGTGCATAGCCACTTCAGCAGTGATTCCAGCGAGAAAGCTGGGAAAGCTTCTGCTCAGCAAGTTTACAAGTTCAAAGTGCCTTTTAAGTAGGCTGAAGAGAGATTTAGGGTGTCTACCTGCTGGGGTTTGAGAAATCAGCAGCCTCCAGTCGTATCAGAACTGTGACTAACATCTCATACCCCAGAAGACCACGTGTTGCCCAGACAATATTCAATAACATATACAAACTGCTTTGTTTTTGGTTGTGTATTTTTTTCTTCTTTTTTTTTTTGGTTTGGTTGTTTTTTTTGTTTGTTTATTTTGACGTTGCTGATGTTCTTTTGTTTTTTTAATTTCAATCTTTTCCACACAGATCCCTTTTTCTTTCTCAATTTTCCTAGTTTAATTATAATTTCCCATTGCTGCCTTTTTTAATAACTTCAACTTCATTTTTGCTAGTGTTTCTACCGATATAATTTGGTTTTTCACCCAATTTTATCCCCGTAAAGTTTTCTGTTTGCTTCTTTTGGTTTGATTTAAAGCATTTTTGTCTTTCCTCTCTACTTGGTGGAGGTGGGGTACTGTGTCTGATCAGGTTAGCAAAGAGCTGCTGACCTCAAGGGAACCACGCAACTGGGCACCCCCAGAAGGTGGGGTTTTTTAAGGTTGTGTCAAAGTACCCTACTGTACACCTATATTGCCCTGTCTCCCTCTTTCTGTGCCTCTCTTCTTTTTGTCAATATTCCTTATACCCACCCCCTCTCCTTTCTCTATCTTTCTTTTTTTCTTATCACTCGGTCCTCCTTTCTTTCATCCCCTTTTTTTGCTCTTCAACCTTCTCACCCTTCTGGTCCTATAACCCTTAGTCCACAGGCACAAGAACTTAAAGAGCAAGAGGAAGTGAAAGGAAAATTAGGGCAAGGAAACAGATAAAAGAAATCACTCATGAGGAAGAATCAGCAGAAAACTCCAGGCAACATGAAGAACCAGTCTAGAACAACCCCACCAAGGGACCATGAGGTAGCTACTGCAGATGATTCCACCAGTATAGAAATGTTAGGAATGACAGAAAGGGAATTTAGAATACACATGTTGAAAACAATGAAAGAAATGATGGAAACAATGAAGGAAATTGCTAATAAAGTGGAAAATAACCAAAAGGAAATCCAAAAACAGAATCAAATAAGAGATGAACGATATGAAGAATATAAAAAGGATATAGCAGACCTGAAGGAACTGAAACAGTCAATTAGGGAACTTAAAGATACAATGGAAAGTATCAGCAACAGGTTAGACCATGCAGAAGAAAGAATTTCAGAGGTAGAAGACAAAGTTCTTGAGATAACTCAGACAGTAAAAGAGGCAGAAAAGAAGAGAGAGAAAGCAGAACGTTCACTGTCAGAATTATGGGACTTTATGAAGCGTTCCAACATACGAGTTATAGGAATTCCAGAAGGGGAAGAAGAATGCCCCAGAGGAATGGAAGCCATACTAGAGAATATTATAAAAGAAAATTTCCCAAACATCACCAAAGAGTCTGACACACTGCTTTCAGAGGGCTATCGGACCCCGGGTCTAACCGAGCTTCTCCAAGACACATTGTGATGAACCTGTCCAAAGTCAAGACAAAAGAAAAGATTCTGCAAGCTGCCAGGAGTAAGCGCCAGTTGACCTACAGGGGCAAATCCATCAGAGTGACCGCAGACTTCTCTAATGAAACTTTCCAAGTAAGAAGACAATGGTCATCTACCTTTAATCTACTTAAACAGAACAATTTTCAGCCCAGAATTCTGTACCCTGCTAAGCTAAGCTTCAGAATTGACGGAGAAATCAAATCATTTACGGATATACAAACATTGAGGAAATTCGCCACAACAAAACCAGCTCTACAGGAAATACTTCAACCTGTTCTGCACACTGACCACCACAATGGATCAGCAGCAAAGTAAGAACTCAGAAATCAAAGGACAAAACCTAACCTCCACACTGATGCAAAAGATAAAATTAAGCAATGGACTCTCACCAAATAAGACGAATAGAATACTACCACACTTATCAATTATCTCAATAAATGTTAATGGCCTGAATTCCCCACTGAAGAGACATAGATTGGCTGACTGGATTAAAAAACACAAGCCATCCATTTGCTGTCTGCAAGAAACACACCTGGCCTCAAAAGACAAATTAAAGCTCCGAGTCAAGGGTTGGAAGACAATTTTTCAGGCAAACGGAATTCAGAAGAAAAGAGGAGTTGCAATCTTATTTTCGGATACATGTGGATTTAAAGCAACTAAAGTCAAAAAAGACAAAGATGGTCACTTTATATTGGTCAAGGGAAAACTACAACAAGAAGACATTTCCATTCTAAATATTTATGCACCCAATTTAAATGCTCCCAGATTCTTGAAGCAGACCTTACTCAGTCTGAGCAATATGATATCTGATAATACCATCATAACAGGGGACTTTAACACACCTCTTACAGAGCTGGACAGATCCTCTAAACAGAAATTAAACAAAGATGTAAGAGATTTAAATGAGACCCTAGAACAACTATGCTTGATAGATGCATATAGAACACTCCACCCCAAAGATAAAGAATATACATTCTTCTCACCACCCCATGGAACATTCTCCAAAATTGATCATATCCTGGGACACAAAACAAATATCAACAGAATCAGAAGAATTGAAATTTTACCTTGTATCTTTTCAGACCATAAGGCACTAAAGGTGGAACTCAACTCTAACAAAAATGCTCAAGCCCACCCAAAGGCATGGAAATTAAACAATCTTCTGTTGAATAACAGATGGGTGAAGGAAGAAATAAAACAGGAAATCATTAACTTCCTTGAGCATAACAACAATGAAGACACAAGCTACCAAAACCTGTGGGATACTGCAAAAGCAGTTTTGAGAGGAAAATTCATCGCTTTAGATGCCTACATTCGAAAAACAGAAAGAGAGCACATCAACAATCTCACAAGAGATCTTATGGAATTGGAAAAAGAAGAACAATCTAAGCCTAAACTCAGTAGAAGAAAAGAAATATCCAAAATCAAATCAGAGATCAATGAAATTGAAAACAAAAGAATCATTCAGAAAATTAATGAAACAAGGAGTTGGTTTTTTGAAAAAATAAATAAAATAGATAAACCATTAGCCAGACTAACTAGAAATAGAAAAGTAAAATCTCTAATAACCTCAATCAGAAACGATAAAGGGGAAATAACAACTGATCCCACAGAGATACAAGAGATCATCTCTGAATACTACCAGAAACTCTATGCCCAGAAATTTGACAATGTGAAGGAAATGGATCAATATTTGGAATCACACCCTCTCCCTAGACTTAGCCAGGAAGAAATAGACCTCCTGAACAGACCAATTTCAAGCACTGAGATCAAAGAAACAATAAAAAAGCTTCCAACTAAAAAATGCCCTGGTCCAGATGGCTTCACTCCAGAATTCTATCAAACCTTCAAGGAAGAGCTTATTCCTGTACTGCAGAAATTATTCCAAAAAACTGAGGAAGAAGGAATCTTCCCCAACACATTCTATGAAGCAAACATCACCCTGATACCAAAACCAGGAAAAGACCCAAACAAAAAGGAGAATTTCAGACCAATCTCACTCATGAACATAGACGCAAAAATTCTCAACAAAATCCTAGCCAATAGATTACAGCTTATCATCAAAAAAGTCATTCATCATGATCAAGTAGGCTTCATCCCAGGGATGCAAGGCTGGTTTAACATACGCAAGTCTATAAACGTTATCCACCATATTAACAGAGGCAAAAATAAAGATCACATGATCCTCTCAATAGATGCAGAAAAAGCATTTGATAAAATCCAGCATCCTTTTCTAATTAGAACACTGAAGAGTATAGGCATAGGTGGCACATTTCTAAAACTGATTGAAGCTATCTATGACAAACCCACAGCCAATATTTTACTGAATGGAGTAAAACTCAAAGCTTTTCCTCTTAGAACTGGAACCAGACAAGGTTGTCCTCTGTCACCTTTACTATTCAACGTAGTGCTGGAAGTTCTAGCCAATACAATTAGGCAAGACAAGGAAATAAAGGGAATCCAAATGGGAGCAGAGGAGGTCAAACTCTCCCTCTTTGCTGACGACATGATCTTATACTTAGAGAACCCCAAAGACTCAACCACAAGACTCCTAGAAGTCATCAAAAAATACAGTAATGTTTCAGGATATAAAATCAATGTCCACAAGTCAGTAGCTTTTGTATACACCAATAACAGTCAAGATGAGAAGCTAATTAAGGACACAACTCCCTTCACCATAGTTTCAAAGAAAATGAAATACCTAGGAATATACCTAACGAAGGAGGTGAAGGACCTCTATAAAGAAAACTATGAAATCCTCAGAAAGGAAATAGCAGAGGATATTAACAAATGGAAGAACATACCATGCTCATGGATGGGAAGAATCAACATTGTTAAAATGTCTATACTTCCCAAAGCTATCTACCTATTCAATGCCATTCCTATCAAAGTATCTACATCGTACTTTCAAGATTTGGAAAAAATGATTCTGCGTTTTGTATGGAACCGGAAAAAACCCCGTATAGCTAAGGCAGTTCTTAGTAACAAAAATAAAGCTGGGGGCGTCAGCATACCAGATTTTAGTCTGTACTACAAAGCCATAGTGGTCAAGACAGCATGGTACTGGCACAAAAACAGAGACATAGACACTTGGAATCGAATTGAACACCAAGAAATGAAACTAACATCTTACAACCACCTAATCTTTGATAAACCAAACAAGAACTTACCTTGGGGGAAAGACTCCCTATTCAATAAATGGTGTTGGGAGAACTGGATGTCTACATGTAAAAGACTGAAACTGGACCCACACCTTTCCCCACTCACAAAAATTGATTCAAGATGGATAAAGGACTTAAATTTAAGGCATGAAACAATAAAAATCCTCAAAGAAAGCATAGGAAAAACACTGGAAGATATTGGCCTGGGGGAAGACTTCATGAAGAAGACTGCCATGGCAATTGCAACAACATCAAAAATAAACAAATGGGACTTCATTAAACTGAAAAGCTTCTGTACAGCTAAGGACACAATAACCAAAGCAAAGAGACAACCTACACAATGGGAAAGGATATTTGCATATTTTCAATCAGACAAAAGCTTGATAACCAGGATCTATAGAGAACTCAAATTAATCCACATGAAAAAAGTCAACAATCCCTTATATCAATGGGCAAGAGACATGAATAGAACTTTCTCTAAAGATGACAGACGAATGGCTAACAAACATATGAAAAAATGTTCATCATCTCTATATATTAGAGAAATGCAAATCAAAACAACCCTGAGATATCATCTAACCCCAGTGAGAATGGCCCACATCTCAAAATCTCAAAACTGCAGATGCTGGCGTGGATGTGGAGAGAAGGGAACACTTTTACACTGCTGGTGGGACTGCAAACTAGTACAACCTTTCTGGAAGGAAGTATGGAGAAACCTCAAAGCACTCAACCTAGACCTCCCATTCGATCCTGCAATCCCATTACTGGGCATCTACCCAGAAGGAAAAAAATCCTTTTATCATAAGGACACTTGTACTAGACTGTTTATGGCAGCTCAATTTACCATTGCCAAAATGTGGAAACAGCCTAAATGCCCACCAACCCAGGAATGGATTAACAAGCTGTGGTATATGTATACCATGGAATACTATTCAGCTATTAAAAAAAATGGAGACTTTACATCCTTCGTATTAACCTGGATGGAAGTGGAAGACATTATTCTTAGTAAAGCATCACAAGAATGGAGAAGCATGAATCCTATGTACTCAATCTTGATATGAGGACAATTAATGACAATTAAGTTTATGGGGGGGGGAAGCAGAAAGAGGGATGGAGGGAGGAGGGTGGGGCCTTAGTGTGTGTCACACTTTATGGGGGCAAGACATGATTGCAAGAGGGACTTTACCTAACAATTGCAATCAGTGTAACTGGCTTATTGTACCCTCAATGAATCCCCAACAATAAAAAAAAAAAAAAAAAAAATTAATAAAATGTTGACAGGTGTTATATCAAATTGCCCTCCAAAAAGGCTTTGCCAGTGTACAAGTGGGATTGCTCCCAGCATTCTTGACAATTTGGGATAATTTCAAACTCTTAAATTATGTTAGTCTAATGGAGAAAAATGATGTCACATTTTTATTTGCATTCTTAAAATTATGATTGAGGGGGTGGTGCCTGTGGCTCAAAGGAGTAGGGTGCCAGTCCCATATACCGGAGGTGGGGGGGTCAAACCGGCTCCGGCCAAAAACTGCAAAAAAAACAAAAAAAAATTATGATTGAGGTTGAACAGCTTTTCCTGGGCTTCTTTGCCTTTTCTGTTGATTTCATCCTATTCATATCCTTTACATATATTTATTGGATTATTCATTTCAAATTAGCCCTTTGCTTGTATGTTATTTGTATGGCAAATCCTTGCCCAGTTAACCTTCTGATTTTGTTTTAGGGATTCTTTTTTCTTTCTTTGGTCATGCAGTAATTTATAGCAGTGGTGTAGATTTAGTAGTCTTTTCCTTAGCAGCTTTTTGGGATTTGATTATGCTTATGAAGGCCTTTCCACTTTAAGAATATTTTTTAAAATTATATCTGAATTTATTTTTTTTTGTATTGGATTAACCCCATCTGATCTCTTGATATTTCTTTCCAGGGTTTCCCACCTCTAGTTGCTCACTTTCCTGGTCCCTATTGTGAGGAACTAAAGGCCATCTCTCTTTCTTGTAGAAGCAGATGAGAGCTGAGGAAGCAAAAATTGTTCAAGAGAAAGCTGCCAAGATCAAGGAATGGGTGACACTAAAGTTAGCAGAAGTGAGTCGAAAACTCTCCTGGTGGTCCTGGCCTGGAGGTGTGGCCAGGGCTGCCCTCATCCCTAGAGTTTTCTTGCCTCCTTCCGTTTATGGTCCCTTGACTGACCTTCAACCATTTGTCAACAATTTGTTCTTCATACAGCTTGAATGCTGAGTCACCTCACTTCACTTTTTGTCTGTGGCAAAAATCACAAGCACTATTACTACTAATTGGTTTGTTGCCCTCATTCATAATCAGAAGAAATGTTAAAATTTTAATCAGAAATTAATGAAACTAAAGATGAAACCCTGATTCTTTTTTTCTGCTTTTTAATTTTTTTTTTTCTTTTGAGACAAAGTCTTATACTGTCGCCCTAGGTAGAGTGCTGTGGCATCATAGCTCATAACCTCAAACTCTTGGGCTCAAGTGATCCACTTGCCTCAGCCTCTCGAGTAACTGGGACTACAGGCGCCTATCACAACGCCTGGGTATTTTTAGAGATGGGATCTCGCTCTTGCTGAGGCTGGGCTCAAACTCCTGAGCTAAAGAAAGGCTACCTGCCTCTGTCTCCCAAATGCTAGGATTATAGGCATGAGCCACTGCATTGGCTTTTTTTTTTTTTTTTTTGAGACAAGAGTCTCAATTTTTTAACCTGGGTAGAGTGTCACTCTTAGGCTGAGCTCAAGCAATCCAACTGTCTTGGCCTCCCAAAGTGTTAGGATCACAGGCGTGAGCCACTGTGCCCAGCTAGGCTTGATAGTCTAAATCTTCATTTTTTTTTTTTTTTTTCATCAGCTTGAGATGGAGAATCAGTACCTGAAAAGCTGTAATCAGCACCTGGTAGAGCAAGTGGGAGCCCTTCAAGATGCGCTAGAAGGTAGGCAAGTGGGCTGGGCATGTGTAGGTGGTGGGCCGAGCTGAGGGAGCTCAGTGTGCCTGTTCTTGCCCCAACTACAGGTCTTCAGATGGCTCCTTCGGGGAAGCTCCTGGTGGACCCCCAGGGAGCCCCAGAGGAGGAATTTGTTTCTTCAGGGCCAGGAACCCAGACTGTAGGCCAGGACAATGATCCTCAGGTCCAGGGTCTAAAGATGGCTCTGTCTGCATCTTCTCTAGATGCTCTGAGGAGCAAGGACTCTGTTTCTAAAATAGGAAGCCCCTTGGAGGATTCTGGTTCCAGCGTGGTTCACTCTGGGGAAATAGCAGAGGCTAAGACACCTCAACCTCATCTGGAAAGAGAAGGGTGTCCTCACCAGTTGAGCATGAAGACTCATACTCCCAGACATGGTTCAGCTTCTTGGGGTGAGGGCCTGGTCACTGCTCAGGGAGTAATGCCCCCTGGTACAAAGACGTCTGCCAGGGAGCAGCCTGGCAGCAGCCTGACCATGCCAAAGGTGCAGGCTCCTGGCACCCCCCGAGACAGCATCCAGGTGGCCAAAAGGCACCACAGCCAGCCTCAGGCAGGCCCTGGGCACTTCCACCACGTGGCGAGCATTGAGACTGGGGCCTTCTCAGCAATTCAGCCCTCTGGCCTTTGTGAGATAGAGGCCCAAGCTGAGTCTCAAGAAGAACCAGAGCTAATGGAGATGGAGGAGCCACCCCCAGCAAGGAAGGAGGAGGAAAGAAAGAGCCCAAAGGCCCTGGGAGCTGAGCTGGAAGAAGTAGAGCTGGGGAAGAAACCGCCCACACCCCCTCTGCACCGGTTTCCATCCTGGGTAAGAGGCAACCTCGGGTGGTGGGGCGGAGCTAAGGACAGGATCCCTACTCACTGCTCATCCACCTGCCGAGCAGGAGGTAAGGCTGGTGTCCTTGCAGTCCTGGGAGGAAGGGACCATGGACCCTGCCTGCCCAGACTACCAACTTGCTATCCTCATTTCATCTTTGTATTGTTTTTTTTTTAATATTATTTGTTTTCTATTTGTTGATTGGAAGATGGAATCATTTCATCTTTGTGGTTCTTTGAGGTGGTTTGGCATGATGGATAAGAGCACAGGTCCCAGAAGCAAATCACTAGGGTTGAATCTCTAACTGTGTGGCCCTGGACATGTTATTAAACCTCTGTGCCTGTTTTCCTATCTATAAAATGTGAATAGTAGAACCTATTTATAGGGTTGTTATGAAAGGTTCGGCTCCTATAGCACAGTGGTTATGGTGCCAGCCACATACACTGAAGGTGTCGGGTTTGAACCCAGCCCAGGCCAGCTAAACAACTGCAACAAAAAATGGCCAGATGTTGTGGTGGGCACCTGTAATCTCAGCTACTTGGGAGGTTTAGGGAGGAGAATCACTTAAGCCCAAGAGTTTGAGGTTGCTGTGAGCTGTGATGCCATGGCGTTCTACGGAGGGCGACATAGTGAGACTCTGTCCCAAAAAAAAAAGAAAGTATTCACAGTGGTGGTTCACAGGTGGTAAGCATTGCCTATTTTTATTCCTGAGCCTTAGCTTCCTTATTTGTAACACTGGATAAAATGACGCGACAGAAGAAGCAGTCTGAAGTGGGGGTGGGGGATACAGAGGAAAAATGACTGGCCAAACACTGATCTTTGCAGAGCTGGGTGATGGGCACATGAGGTTGAATGTTATACTATTCCCCCTGCTTTTGTGTTAGACATTTTCCATGATAAAAAATAAAAATAAGAATGGGGCATGCTATATAAATTACATTCCACAGGACATTGGTGAGGTTGACATGAGGGTATGAAGGGCTTCGCACAGAGCCTGTGGGAAAGATCCTTACCTGTTCAAGCAGATGCTGTTTCTCCCTTTCACAGATTAAGAAACCACTTAACTTCACAGATTTAGGTCCTTACCCGAGGTCATGTGGTAGTTAGTGAGGGAGCCATGCCTTACGTCCAGGTCCAGCTGCCTCTAAAGCCCCCTCTCACAGTCTGGCCATATGCCTCTAGGGGGCAGTGGCGGAGCAGCCTCTTACCTGTAGGCAGACCCCCAGGTGCTGCTGTCGTGGGAGGCAGCACTGTGCAGGCATCTGAGTGTCAGCTCCTGGCAGCAGAGGGAATGGGGTCCCCTGGGGGAGGGAGTCACATCAGGGTGACACCATCACATACTACTGCTTAGGAGACCTGTTTTTTCAGCAGCACCTTCCATGATATCCTTCTGAAATGCTGGTTCAGGGAGGCTTTGGGGCTATATCTTAGCAGTGACCCTCCAACCCACTGCTGATTGCAAGGATACCTACCAGAGTGGAGACCCAGCCGAGCCTCAGGGCAGGAACACAGGGGATGGAAAGTGCAGGTCCCAGGGGCTGCCAACCCTCTTCTTACTCTGGAGTCCTAAAGCAGAGATGGGGAGTGAAAGAGTATTTGGGATGTGGCCAGAGGGCTCAGCAGAGAGAAGAGTTGCTCACTCTCACCACTTTGCCAAATTACAGCCATCCACTATGATGGGTCTGAGTGGGTCCTGAGCTCTGCCTGTACAAGTAAAGTGTGTGTGTGTAGGGGGAGGGGGGAGAATGAGAGAATAAGTATATAAAATGCTATGATGACATTCTCCCCACATGAACATCAGCCAAATTCTGGGTCTTCCTACAGACCGTTTCTACTCTCAGCTGGGTCCCAGGGACCCAAGAACCACCCAGAGAAATTTAAGGAGAATGTGTCTCTTGTTTACAGTCCTCTTTGTAGCTTGCTCCTGGAGGAAACAAGACCCAATATCAGCTCCATCCCAGTTCCCTGAGGCTCGTGTCTGGCAGAGAACTTAAGGAGCACAGTGGCCAGAGTCCCCAGCCTCTCTCTCTCTCTTTCTTAGGCAAGACCAGCTGGCAGTGACCATCTCGGGGAAAAGCAAAGACTGGAAATTCAGAGGACATTTCTCATTTCTCAATTGAGAAACACTTATGTGCTTTCAGGCATTATTAGATAAGTGGTCTCCAATCTTGGCACCAGGGACTGGTTTCATGGAAGACAGTTTTTCCACAGACAGGGAAGGGTGGTTGGGGTGGCAGGCAGTGATCTGATAGGAGGCAGAGCTTGGGTGAGTATGGGGAGTGGCTGTAATTTGGTCCCTGTCCTCCTGCTCACCTCCTTGTTCCTAACAGGCCACATGGACTGGACCTTTTTTAGCACCAGGGACCAGTGGTAGACAGTTTTTCCACAAGACAGGGCTGGGGGTGGGGCAGGAGGTGGAGCTCAGGTGATGATGCTGTGCAACCTGGTACTGGTCCACAGACGGGCTGGGGGCCGCAGCATTAGATCACCTTTTGTCAAACAGTCCTGTTTTTTGTTTAACCTAATTTCTTCAAATTTCATTTCCTCCGTGAAGTTAGAGGCCTGTCCTTGGTTGAATTCCATGTCCACTATGAGCAGAAATAATCATTTAATGCTGAATTTTGCCACTTGGACCTTGCATATCTGCCCTATGTGAGCACAGGAATGCCCTGCCCCATTGTAGTGCCTCTCCATGACATCCTGCCTCACTGCCTCTGGCTCTTACCTTGCTGACCCCAGTTATCTTAGTGTCTCATCATCCCCTCTCTCCACTTGCCCCAGAGTTGCTGCTCTCCTTGGGCAGCCTCCTACTATGAAGCCCACCTCCCAGCTCCATCCCTCAGCCCAGTTGGCCCCATGGTGACAGGATGTCCACCTGTTTCTGGGAGCCACATGGCATTCCTCCAAAGGCAGACCTCAGCCTCTTTGACTCACCAATCACCCCAGTGGGCCCTTGTTTTCCCTTTAGGGTTAGTGGAGAAAATAGATATGGAAAGGCATAGGCGGACCTTGTGGGTGGTTTGGGAGCAATCAAAGCCATTAGATAAAGCTCCCCAGCTGCTTCAGACCCCTAAGCATCCTGAGGATGGGCATTCTCCTGTAGATGTGTCACGTATATTGAACAGCCTTTGTAGGTTGGCCCTGAAGCCTGACCATGACATGTTAAAACATTCTTACTATAGGAAGAAACTATAGGTTTCTAGGTTCCAAATGACTGTATTGTTACAAAAGAGCTTACTCTTGAGGTGCTCACTTGTAATTCCAGCACTTTGGGGAGACCGAGCCAGGAGGATTGCTTGAGGCCAGAAGTTAGGGACCAGCCTGGGTAAGACCCTGTCTCTAAAAACATAAAAATATTAGTCTGGCATAGTGATGCACCTGTTTGTAGTTCACTACTCTGGAGGCTGAGCTACTCTTGAACCCAGGACTTTGAAGTTGCAGTGAGTTGTGATGACACCACTGCACTCGAGCCTGGGCAACAGAGTCTTTGATGCAAGACCCTATCAAAAAAAAAGAAACCCCAAAAACAAAACAACAAAAATCATGCCCTCATTGTGTGGCCCTGATGTCCTCATTACCAACACCCCCAATTTCTTGGGGTGCGATCCTAAAACCTGAGGGTCTCTAAAACAGGCAGTATTCCTAGCAACAGGTTACTGATCCTCTCTCCTTTTGACCTTCCTTTTCCCTAACCATAAGAGTGGAGGTAAAAGAGAGAATGAGTATCTGTGGTGGCGCTGATTATATTCCAGGTGTTAAATGTTTATGTTAATTATTTCACTGATTCTCACAGCAGCTTGAATGGTAAGTATTACCTCCTTGGAAGAAAAGGAGGCTCAGAAATAAAGTTAACAAGATTCCTCAGCCAGTCACTGGTCCTCCTTGGATATGGACCCAGGTCTGCCCACCTCCAGCACTGTGCTTTTACCTCTACATGGCTGGAGGGGCTGGGGTGGACACAGTCCTCTCCTCATTGCAGGAGAGCCGAATCTATGCTGTGGCCACATCGGGCATGCAACTCTCAGACTTGTCTCCCAAAAGCAACGCTGCCTGCTGTGGTGAGTTCCGAGGGAGGCACAAGGGGACCAGATGCCCAAGGTGGGCAGGGTGGGCAAGAGGGGAAAGACTCTGAGCAACACCAGGGCCAGGCCTGCTTGGCACCCGTGAAATCACAGCAAGGGCTACCTGGAGGGAAAGAAAGCGGTGCAGGTTCAGCTCATCATAGGGTTGTAGCCAGCCAGAGAGCTGGAAGGGACCTTGGAGGGTCCTCCAGCCCAGCCTCCACCCTGCACTGGCTTCCTTCTGCAGGGAGAGGGATGTGGGTGTGAGGAGCCCCATGTGCCCTGACTTAGATGAGCCTTACCCACTGACTTCTGAATCTACAGCCCTGCAGCGAGGGCAGAGCCCATACCAACATGATTGATAACTCAACTTTGGCAAGAGTGGAACTGAGTGCCAGCCTCCAGGAGCATAAGATGATTAAAGGGCGAGGGTTTTAGACTCTGCTGTGCTGGGTCCTTTACTGCATGGGGAGCACTTCAAAGGAAGTCAGAGAACAGAAAGGAGGAAGAGACGGCCTTAGACCCCTCTGAGACGGCCTTAGACCCCTCTGAGGTCTGCTCCTGCACAGCTGTCCCATTCCTCATCTGCCCAGTCCTCTGCCTCCCCCACACTCACCCTGGGTTTTACCGCTGAGTTAATTTCATCCCCCTTTCCCTGCTCAGCTTCTAGCCCTCCTGCTTGTGCACCCCCTGGGCCTTTCTCTGGTCTCATCTACAAGAATGTCACCGTGCCTGTCTACACAGCACTGAAGGGGGTAAGAAACTGCTGTGCAAAGAGGGGGTGCCCCTTCAGGAGAGGCCCCTGGTCTTGACATGCAGTGACTGGGGTGGGGCTTTACGGTCAGGTCTTTGTACACGGTGAGTCTGGTCAGGGACCTCAGCCCATCATATGTCCTTATGTTGTGTTGTTTATTTTTACTAGGTTGTTATTATAAACTTTCTATAGTTAGAAAGATTTGAATCAGTACTAGCATGGCCAAAGTAAGAAGTTAAGGTTAAACCTGTGTCTGCTTCACCTTTCTCTTATCTTTTCTCAACTGTCCCACTCACCAGGTCCTGGAGGACAATGAAGCTCCTTCCAGAATTGTTTCGATGTGTGCAAAATTACATTCCTGTAACATCACTATGTATTGTTTGTTGTTGTTGTTTGTTTATTTTTGAGACAGAGTCTTACTATGTTGCCCTCAGTAGAGTGCTGTGGTGTCACAACTCATAGCAACCTCAAACTCTTGAACTTAAGCAATTGTTGCTTCAGCCTCCCAAGTAGCTGGGACTACAGGCACCGGCCACTACACTTAGCTATTTTTTGGTTGCAGTTGTCATTGCTGCCTAGCAGTCCTGGGCCGGGCTCAAACCCACCAGCCTCGGTGTATATGGCCGGCACCCTACTCACTGAGCTACGGGCGCCAAGACATACCTTTTTTTTTTTTTTTTTAACAAAAATCAGATATAACTGCGACATGATGTTTTCGTACACATTTTTGTCTCCTTCTTATTTATTGGCTTTTCAATCAGAATAGTAATTCTTTATACAACTTTAAATTGAAGAATAAAAAACTGAAAGCGAAATTTCTTCTCACATTGCTTTTCTGAACTCCTAACCTCAGAGGCAACTATCATTAATGGTTTGGTGTTTACAAATGCATTTACACATATGCAGTGCTCTCTCACAGGTGCACACAGATGGGACCACATGCATTATTCTGTTTCTTGATTGCTCACCTAGCCATATGCCGGAAACAGAAGTGCACCTCCTCACCGTGTGGCTGGCCAGTACCCTTTGGTAGAGATGCACCCTAACTACCTTAGCTTTCCTCCAATGATTATATTAACCATTTAGGTCATGTTCCTGTTTTTCTCCAATATAAGTGTTGCAATGAACATCATTGTACAAATATATCTTTGTGAATGTATACATACATATTTCGGTCAGACAGAGTTCTAAAGGTGGGATTTCTGGCCAAATCATTTTTGATGGGTACTACCAAATTACCTTCTAGAAGCACCCTACACACTAGAACATCCTGTTTCCATGTTCTTTCCATACTCTCACCAGCACTGAGATAAACAGTCATTTTAAATGTCTGTCAATCGAGACGATCTCTCATTGATTGTTTCAATATCCCCCCATATTTTTAAAGCACCTGTCCATACTTGGCCTGTGGAGTGGCTTTCTGGCCCCCTAGTGGCAGAGAGCAAGGGTGACAGCACGCAAGTGTTTAATCTGGATGGGGCAGCTGCTTCCGGGACCACAGAATAGTGTTGGGGAGGGAGGCCCAAGGACACAGGAGCAAGGCCAGGATGGACCTTATGTTGGAACAGTTTGTTCAGAGCTCTCACTGGGTGGTACCCTCCACGTTGCCCCAGAAGGCTATACTGGCTACATCTTGGGTCCTTGGAGCCAGCATGCAAACTGCAGTGGGGAGGGGCCTGTCTTTCAGAGAGCCACCCAGATCAGCAGTGTGCCCTTTGTGGAGGAATCCTCTGGGTCTGAGGATGACTGCAGCTCTCAGGCGAGTTTTCGAACTTCAGTTCCCTGCTCCGAGTCTAGGAAAGCCAGTGGACTAGGCAGTCCTCGAGCCATCAAGAGAGGTAAGAGGAGGGCAGCAGGGTGGGGTCCAGAAACCAGGAGCCCCTCACCCCTTCCCACAGGCATTTGAGGATGGGGTCCCTGCTTGATCTGTGTTCATGACCCCAAGCAGTGCCACTCTCCTCCAGACTGAAGGGTCCCAGGAGGGTAATGAAGGCTCTGCAGCTCCCGGGCTGCATGAGTCCAGAGGTGTGGGACTCAACTGTGACCCCTCCTCCCGTGGCAAGGTGTCTCCATGTCCTCACTGAGCTCCGAGGGCGACTACGCCATCCCCCCAGATGCCTGCTCACTGGACAGTGACTACTCAGAGCCCGAGCACAAGCTGCAGCGCACCTCATCCTACTCCACCAACGGGCTAGGCCTAGGCGGGGTGAGCTGGGAGCACAACCCACACCCTGCTGGGGGCTAAGGGACAGAATGGGAGCAGAGCACCAGCAGAGGCTGCATGTGGTCCTCAGTAAGACACAGGGAGAAGCTGTGTGCGGCGAGGGGCCCTGGGCTTGGTGGAGGGAGGAGGGCAGGGCCTGGGCTGAGGGTTTGTATAGTTATGGTGTTAGATATAAACAGTCCCATGAGGGAGAGAAGAGGGAGCCCAGTAAACTCCTCACATGCCAGGAATGGCCAGTTGCTGAGAGCCCCCCACAGCCTGCAGGCCCCGTGAGAGGCCATATACATATATATACCTTGTTCCACTGCCCCTCAGACCCTGGAATGCTCACTTGAGCTGACCTATATTGAGCTCTCCCCGTGTGCCAGGCACTGTGCTCAGTGCCTTCCAGTCCTCTCGGGGTTATTGATCCATTTCATAGATGAGAAGCCAGAGGTTCTGAGATGTGCTACTACCTGTCATGGCAGTAACATGGACCTGCCCAACTCCCCAGCTCTCACCCCACACATCTCTGGTGCCCCATCCCCATCTCTCCGCCTTGGCGACCCTCTGCCCAGCCTGGCTGATTTGCCTGGAGTCCCCCTGGCCACCCTGCCCTCTCTCACTGCCGTGCTACCTTCCTCTTCCCCTTAGCTGATCTTCGAGGGAGAGGCTGGCCTTTCCTTCAAAGGCCAATTCAGGTCTGGCTCTTTCCCAGTCACCTCCCTGGCCAGACTTTCCCTCTTGCAGACCTTGATCTGCCATCTTTTCACGGCGAGGTCTCCCCTAACTGTTGTGGGGACCCTTCCGTAGTAGGATCACCCATGCTTTATTTATTTATTTATTATTATTATTTTAGACAGAGTCTCACTATGTTGCCCTCAGTAGAGTGCTGTGGCGTCACAGCTCACAGCAACCTCAAACTCTTGGGCTTAAACGATTCTCTTGCCTCAGTCTCCCAAGTAGCTAGGACTATAGGTGCCCACCACAATGCCTGGCTATTTTTTTGTTGCAATTGTTGTTGTTTAGCAGGCCCAGGCTGGGTTCGAATCCGCCACACAACCCTGTGGTGTATGTGGCTGGCGCCCTAGCCACTGAGCTACAGGCGCTGAGCCACCCATACTTTATTCAGTCCCCTCTAAATCCTTAGCAGGGCATGGTGCTCTGAAAATTCATGTAGTAGGTACTTAATAAGTTTTTTAATTGATAACAAAGCCCTGATTCTGCGGGATCATTTAGGCCTGTGTGATGTCCAGGAGCCCTAACTGATTTTGCTTCTGCTTTCCTCTTCCCCTACATGCTTCCATCCCTCAGGAGTCATTGGAGAAGTCAGGCTACCTGCTGAAAATGGGGAGCCGGGTGAAGCTATGGAAGAGGCGCTGGTTTGTGCTGAGACAGGGACAGATGATGTACTACAAGTCCCCGGTGAGAGCCTCCTTCCAGCACTTTAGTGGAAAGGCCCCCGCCCCAGACCCTGGGTTATGTGAGCTAGGATGGAGAGGACCATTGCGGGCTAAGGCCAGAAGGGCACAGGTCTGGCAGGTAGGCGGAACAGACTGGGCACCTAAGGTTTGAACCACACAAAAGGACTATGAAGCTGGTAACCAGGTCTCACAATGAAACAAGGCAGGGACAGTCAAGGCAGTTGTAGGCCAATTAGCTTGGCAATTCCTTCTTCCTTCAGAAGCTGATTTCTTCTTATGCTTGGTTCAGTAAAAGAACTGTTCTCAGGCTACCCTCATGTCTCACAGGCCAGTTCATTGGCCTCCTCCAACTTCTTTTCCTAATTCCACTTTTGGAATTAAGGGGCCTTAGATACAGGCCCTATTTTGATGGGACCTCCCTGAAGAACCTTTTTTTTTTTTTTTTTTGAGACAGAGTCTCACTTTGTCACCCTCAGTAGAGTGCTGTGACATCATAGCTTGCAGCAACTTCAAACTCTTGGGCTCAAGTGATCCTCTTGCCTCAGCCTCCTGAGTAGCTGGGACTACAGGTGCCTGCCACAATGCCCGGCTATTTTTAGAAACGAGGTCTTGCTCTTGCTCAGGCTTGTCTTGAACTTGTGACCTCAGGCAATCTACCTGCCTTGGCCTCACAGAGTGCTAGGATTACAGGCATGAGCCACCATGCCTGGCCTGAAGAACCAATTTTAATGTTTTAAAGAGAGCAAAAAAGTCCTCTTGTGCAACTCTGGTTGATTGACAGTGGCTGTCTTGAATACCCATGTTATTCTGGGCCTGTATTGCTCAGTGAGAAAGCATGCCATGATTGATTGGTAATGTCTGCAGTGACATTGGAAAGGATACTAATAGTAATATACTAGGGCAGCCTGGATGAATCCAGTTATGTATTATGAAAAATAGAGAAAGCCCCTGTATTTGTTACTTATTTACCATACTTGGTAAAAAGGAAGTAGTAGAAAAAATTTAAGGGCTTTATGGTTCAGTAATAACCAGGTGGCTTCTGATCAATTTTAAAGACTCATTCTGTCCTTTTTGAGGCCTGGGTCAGAGGATCCATGTTTCTATTTAAGGTTTCATTTAGCTAGGACCAGAATCTATAATAAGTTACCCGTTATAACATAGGCAGGAATCTTGGGAATCTCTTTCCCCTTTGCCTGTGACCTGCAATAAGCAATAAGGGGAAGGCCCCACACTCCAGTCACTTTCTTCCCATTCCTTCCTTTACAGAGTGATGTCATCCGGCAACCTCAAGGTCAAGTGGATCTGAATTCCCACTGTCAAATTGTTCGACGGGAGGGTGCCCAGACATTCCAGGTGAGCATTCTCCTAGCACCTAGTATTTAGACAGGAGAGGTTCTGGGTTTGAATATAGCTGTGATTGAGACAAAGATGGAGCAAAATGTGCATGAAGGGAATTCTTGAGATCAATATTTGGATGTAATCCTAGTTTGTAAGTATGAGAAAGGAAGAGGAGACAGAATATATGAGAAATGGAGGAAAGGAAGGAAAGACAGGGAGAAAAGGAGGTGGAAAAGAAGGGAGGGAGCTACAAAGTAGAAGGAAGGAAGGCCCAGTGGTTGTTCAAGGGTCTGGTCTACCCCAGAGCCAGGGCCATCCTCCTGTCTTGCCACACCTGACCCTGTATGTTACCCTCCATAGCTCATCTCTGAGAAGAAAACCTACTATCTGACAGCTGATTCACCCAGCCTGCTGGAGGAGTGGGTCCGAGTGCTACAAAGCCTACTGAAGGTGCAGACCACTAGGCCTCCAATCCTGCCTCAGGGTGGCACCAAGCCCACTGTCAAGGGCTGGCTGACCAAGGTACTATGTGGGGCTGACAGCCGGGGAATGTCAGGGAGCCAGGTGTGGGAGTGCCAAGGGAAGGTGTGCACTCTCCTTATCATACATGGCTCCTTTCTCCAGGAGCTCCCTTAAGTGATTCACTGATTGGCCCTCCAACATGGTTTGACCACATAAGGGAATGGTGAATGATTCCCTGGAAATAGAGATCAGGGTTGTTAGAACAACAACTATTCTATCCCAGTGCTTATCTGGGCTTTCTTTAAAAATTCTGGCCAAGCCTGGTGGCTCATGCCTGTAATTCTAGTACTCTGGGAGACCAAGACGGGAGGATCCCTTGAACTTAGGAGTTTGAGACCAGCCTGAGCAAGAGTGAGACCTCTTTTCTACTAAAAATAGAAAAACTAGCCATGTCATGAAAGGTGCCTGTAGTCCCAGCTAATCGGGAGGCTGAGGCAGGAGGATCACTTGAGCCTAAGAGTTAGAGGTTGCTGGGAGCTAGGCTGATGCCATAGTATTCTAGCCAGGACAACAGAGTGAGACTATCACAAAATAAAAAACAACAAAATTTCAAGACAAAAGGGGACAGAACTGTCTTGTACCTGCTTTGAGGTCATTAGGGGTTGTCCCCAGCCTCCACCTTGGTACCCACCACCTTGTACCCAGTATTAATAGTGGGAAAGACCTAGGTGAGATAGCTAAGGTTATTCAAAGACTTACAGGACCCCTGCCCTGGCCTGCCCTGAAGACATTTTATTTAGGTCTCTTCTGGTTGTAAGGAGCAGAGAAATACTTTTTAACGGCCAAAACGAGAAGTAAACAAGGAAGCATGTGTACAGGACAAGAAGACCATCAGACCCAGAGCCACTTGTGCTGAGCTGGCTCAGTGCGCGCAGGCTCACTGTGCCGGCCCCTGCTTCCTCATTCAGTCTGTGTTATGTCATTCTCCCCTGCCCCTGTGTGGTTTCTGTTCCCTCATGATTTATGGCTGCCCCAGGGCTTCAACGTGGCCTGGCCCTGACTCCCTCACAGCATCCTCACAACTCTGGTCTCTGCTAGCCAGCAAGGTCTTCCTGTTTTCATGTTCCTTGGTGCCACCCTGAGGCAGGATTAGAGGCCCAGTGGTCTGCATTGGAACTGATTGGCCTGGTTGTTGAATGGCAGGTCATAGGGCCCTGAGGTGCTGCATAATGCACACCGTGGCACCCTGGCTATGAAAGGGGTGGCTGCATTAGCAATGAGTCTGAGCACCATCTCCACTAAGGCCCTGAGTGTGACTATCAATCAAAGCTGTCTTCCTGTGGCTTCTCTTTGCCAATTCTGGATTTATTTCCATGGTTACCTGGTTCTAATAATGCTGGTTTATTTCTTTCTCCCAGGTGAAGCATGGCCACTCCAAGCTGGTCTGGTGTGCTCTTGTTGGGAAAACTTTCTACTACTATCGGAGCCATGAGGACAAGGTATTTCTTCCACCTCCTGGCAGCACCCATTCTCCTGCTCCCCCTAAAGCACATTACTGTGGCTCCATGCCCTGATGGAAGTCCCCAACTTTACCCTCTATAACATCTAACCCCATGACAAGTACAACAGCCAGTTGGCCAGATCCCCCCAGAGCTACATAGCACAGTGTGCATGGCCAGCAGATTCTGCCTGTGTGGTCAATGGTGCTTCTTTAGGCAGGCCTCATTCTGTTCCCAGCCTGGCTGGGGAGATGCAGTCTCCACTGCCCACCTCTCCATGCTGTCATCCACCCATATCCATGCTTCCCAGCTCTACAGAGCCCAAGCCTCTCCCATCCTCCACTGGCTTGCCTATTGATGGCAGACTCACGTCCACAGCGACCCCTGGGCCGTCTGCCTGTGCAGGATGCACGCATAGAGGAAGTAGATAGATCCTGTGACTCAGACGAGGACTACGAGGCTGGAGGAACTGGCAGGCTGCTTTCCTCCCACTGCACCCTGGTGATCCACCCCCCAGAACACAGCCCCACCTACCTCCTCATTGGCACAAAGCATGAAAAGGTAAGGAAGGGGGTCTGGGCCTCCAAGGCCAAGCTTAGAGCTGTGATAATCATTTTCCTTCTCTTTTTCACCTGAGCTTTCCAAAATTCAAGTTTATTTTCCTCTTGGACACTTTGGCAACTAATACTCTAAATGGGAATATTTCTTTATATTGAATTCATTCCCAGTGACCAGCATCTCTTCACTGGGGCTGTGAGATAGAACCACAAACTTGGAAACTTGAGTCTTCCCTCTTAGAGTCTGGTGGCCTTGACTCGTGCCAACCAGACTATCTGAACCCTACCATGAGTGTGGCCCCTTTGAGGAGCCCTCCTTGGAGCTCTTGCCTGTTTTCTTCCAGGAAACGTGGCTTTACCACCTCACAGTGGCTGCAGGTGGCAGCAGTGCCAAGGTGGGCACTGCCTATGAGCAGCTCATTGGAAAATTGATGGATGGTGAGGGAGACCCAGGTAAGGCAAGAGTGGCATCTCTGCTTAGGTTGGGGCAGTGCTGGGTAACTGTTGGTCAAGAACCTAAGGAAAGCACTGTTATGCCCCAAAGCTCTTTCTAAAACATCTTACAGAGGGAACTTCCCATCCCCATGCCAGGGCCCGTCTGTGTCTGGCCAGGATAACGAGATGACCACTCTGTGTCTTGGGGAGTTAATCTGGGAAGAAGCAGACTTTCCAGTGACTTGCGTAAATGTTTTACTTTGTTTAACCTGCAGCTTTGCTGGCTGGGCAGAGGGTTGAGGAAAGAAGATAGCTGGTTAATGTATAGTTAAGAGTTTGTTAATAAATGAAACCTAAATTGGGATCAGGCTAACCTAAACCTGGGCTGCTTTTCTTTTTTTTGAGACAGTCTCAAGCTATCTCCCTGGGTAGAGTGATGTGACATCACAGCTCACAGCAACCTCCAACTCTTGGGCTTAAGTGATCCTCTTGCCTCAGCCTCCCAGGTAGCTAGGACTATAGGTGCCCGCCACAACACCTGGCTATTTTTTGGTTATAGTTGTCATTGCTGTTTGGTGGGCCCAGGCTGGATTCAAACGCGCCAGCTCCCATGTATGTGGCTAGTACCCGAGCTGCTTGAGCTACAGGTGCTGAGCTGCTTTTTTTTTCTTTTGAGACAGTGTTTCAAACTGTTGCCCTGGGTAGACTGCCAGGCATCATAGCTCACAGCAACCTCCACCTTGATCTCAAGAGATCCTCTTGCCTCAGTTTTTCTGCTTTTAGTAGAGATGGGGGGGGTCTCACTTTTGCTCAGGGTGGTCTTGAACTTGTGAGCTCAAGCAATCCGCCCACCTCAGCCTCCCAGAGTGCTGGGATTACAGGTGTGAGCCACTGTGTCCACCCTGGGGGGTTTATAATGTTACCAATTCTTGGAGACTTGAGGAACTAAGGTAGAACGCATCTCCCACACATCCTGTTACTACTGCTCCAAGGCTTCTTTGTCTTGGGCCTTTCAAACACTCCTCCATCTTCCCTGTACACATCCTCGCATCACTTATAGCTTTGCACTCACACCTGCAGCTCTGTGAGGAAGATGCTGGCCACCTTCCTCACAGCCATGCCGGGAGTGTGCTACTTTCGGTGCATACCTGCATACCCCACACCCTGTGGACGACAGGCCAACACAACCCTTCATCTTCTGCACAGACTGAAGTTGGGGGTGGGTGGGGGTGAGCACCTGCCGTGGTAACTGCTGCTGCTCTCTGCTGCTGTGCTTTAGACTCCCCCGTCTGGAGGCACCCCATTCTGTGCTACAGCAAAGACGGGCTGCATGCCTCCCTCACCACGCTGCCCTCCGAGGCCCTGCAGACGGAGGCCCTCAAGCTCTTTAAGGTAAAGTGCCAGGCCCACCATTTGACAGCACTCACACTGCCTGCGTGGGCTCTGCCAGAGGCAGCTTGAGCCCACCATGGTGATACTTGTGATACTTGGGTGGAGAAGACCCATGCAACTAAGGGTAGCCCAGAGAGGGATCTGGAGGAGGAGGGATAGAAACTCCTACAGGGTCCCCTTCCCTTCCATCATGGCAGGAATATAATCTTCTCACTGGGAGGAGGAAGCTCTGGGCTTGGGAAATGTCAGTGAAAACTCCCTCTCGAGGGGCTCCCCTCCTTATGTAGTTATGCAGGAAAGGGCAAGTTTATGATGCTTCTGGACCTGAGAGATTCTGACCTAATTTAGAATATTCTTTGTGCCTGTCTGTATTTTCTTCCTTTAAAAATGAATTTCTCTTGCTTATGTAATGGAAACATTAAAGGAAAGATTCTTTCAGTACGCACTGATGCTCTCAAGCAGTAACAGTACTCCCTCTTAGAAAGGGCAGTCTCCAGGGCATCCCTAGAGCCCTGAGGAATGCCCTAGGCTGTCCGCCTCTCCACTTACTATTCCATGCCAGAAAGGACAGTTACCCCGGGGCTGTGGTCCACCAGAGCTCACCATCATTCTCTCCCAGTCCTGCCAGCTCTTCATCAACGTGCCTGTGGAAGCCGCCTCTGTGGACTACCATGTGTCCCTGGCCCAGACGGCACTGCAGGTCTGCCTGGTCCACCCCGAGCTGCAGAGCGAGATCTACTGCCAGCTCATGAAGCAGACTAGCTGCCGCCCCCCTCCGAAGTACTCCCTCATGCAGGTGGGCAGACAGGAGCCATTGGCAAGGGCTGCCCATGTGTGAAAGACAGGAGCAGGTGGCTAGGCAGGCACACCCTGAGCCTAGTCAGAGGGCAGCCTGGGTGCTCGAAGATGCCTTGGTATGGCTGTGCTGTCCACACACCATTAGACTGGGGGCCTGCCACTCGGGGACAGCCATAGCCATTCTAGAACCCACGGCTGTCAAGGCTTTGGTTTGGGGAAAGAATGGTGAAGGCTCCACAGCTCAGGGCCATGAGGGAGGTGGTGCTGCAGACCCAGCACTCATCTCATGTGCCTGTGTCCCCACAGTGTTGGCAGCTCCTGGCTCTCTGTGCCCCACTTTTCCTGCCTCAGCATCACTTCCTCTGGTATGTCAAACAGCAGCTTCAACGCCATGCAGATCCCAGGTGAGTGAACCTGGCTGTTCCCTCTGCCACTTGAGCACCACCAACTGCAGCAGGAGTAAAAGGGACAAGGGGAGACTAGGACAGACCCAATCACTTCTACTTTCTGAGATTGCCCAGTGGTCAGGGAGACTTTACCCATCATTACGCACATGAATGGGCAAATGGTGATCTGGACGTGCTTAGGCTTCTCTGCATGCCAAGCCCTGTGTCCATGGATGTATCGTGGCAGCTCTCATGTGAAGCAACACTGCCCCCAAATTGTCCCCAAATGCTCATTCTCAATTGCCATGTCCCTTGACTTCTGGAAGAAAATATTCACACCAGCAGCCTGGTAGGTCTTGAATTAACACCTAGACCAGAGTCTTCAGGGTTTTTCCTCAAAACCTGCCCTAGCTAGTTTTGATCATGGCTAAGTCTGGGTATGGACCCAGGGTGCCAAGGTGGCATAGTCCCTAACAGTCCTGACTTCCTTTTCTTGCCTTTTAGAAATGAAACTGGCCAGTATGCCACCTACTGCCAGCGAGCAGTGGAACGGACCCTGCAGAGTGGGGAGCGGGAAGCCAGGCCATCGCGCATGGAGGTGGTGTCCATCTTGCTGCGCAACCCCTTCCACCACTCCTTGCCCTTCAGCATCCCTGTGCACTTCGCTAACGGGACTTACCTGGTGAGGAGGCTGGGCGTGCTCCTTGCCGCGGGCCTTCTCATATCCCTGTCCCAGAGAATACCTCTGGGCCAGATGGGTGCTAAGTCTGCTTAGGCTTGCTATATTCTTCTTTTTTTAATCATTCAGCCCAAAATGTTATTGGGATTTGTGAGTGGGACTCGGGTGGTTAGTGCCAGTATGTAGAGCAGCGGTTCTCAACCTGTGGGTCACAACCCACAGGAACTATATTAATGCGTTGCAGAATTAGGAAGGTTGAGAACCACTGAGGTAGAGAGAAAGGAGCTTGAATCACAAGGGATTCACTAGTGTCCCAGAAGTAGATCTCGAGCCCACTGCATAAACAGCAAAGCTGAGACACTGACCAAAAAAGTGGCATAAGAAAGGGCCCCCAGGCTCCGTGCCTGTAGCTTAGTGGCTAGGGCACCAGCCACATACACCAGAGCTGGCAGGTTCAAATCCAGTCCAGGCCTTCCAAACAATGACAACTACAACCAAAAAATAGTCGGGTGTTGTAGCAGGTGCCTACTGTAGTCCCAGCTAATTGGGAGCCTGAAGCAAGAGAATCCCTTAAGCCCAAGAGTTTGAGGTTCCTGTGAGCTATGACACCACGGCACTCTACCCAGGGCAACATAGTGAGACTCTGTCTCAAAAAAAAAAAAGAAAAAGAAAAGAAAGGGCTCCCAAAATACTGGTAAAGGAGGGGCTGAGCTCACACCCAAACCCATTTCCAGTGGCAGGCTCACCCCCATCATGCACTGGCCCTCTGCATGTGAACATGGAAACTGACTTATTTTGGCCTCTTGCATTCGCCCTTGCTCCTTTCCACCTGCTGTGCTCACACCCCCTCCTCCCACACCTCTCAGGAAGTTTGCCCTGGGACAGATCACCTCTCCCTCCACAGGTGGTTGGTTTTGATGGCTCCTCCACAGTTGACGAGTTCCTCCAGCGGCTAAACCAGGAGACAGGCATGAGAAAGCCATCCCACTCTGGTTTTGCCCTCTTCACCGACGATCCTTCTGGCAGGGACCTAGAACACTGCCTGCAGGGGAGTGTAAAGGTGACAGCCTCCCCACTAAGTCAGTTAAGCCCTTCCTACGTCATCTCCCGGCTCAGGGATATTGGTGGTTGGAAAGAGCCCATTGACCTGTTTAGTCGCTTGTTTGGTGCTGAGCCCAGGGTGCTGCCTGGATCATCATTCTTGTATCATCCTAAAATGTACCTGGGCAAGCAGAGGAAAGCTGAGCTGTTGTGTGGAAACAGCTGTTTCTTGTCTCTGGAAACAAGATCTGCACACACTTCCTCCCTCAAGTGGCTGTGCAGCATCCAGGGGGAAAGCTTCTTAGCTCAGCATGTAGACGGGGAGGCCCCAACGAGGTGCTGCCCGTTACATCTGCCCACTCACAGGCAGACAACTGTGTTCCCAGACCCACTGGGCGTCATGTACTCCAGCACCTTGCTTCCACCCTTTCCACTGGGGCCTTGCAACACCTGTAAGGGGTAGGTCCTTGGGGTACCCCTGCAAGTAAAGGCCCTTGAATGGGATTCAATACCAATCTCTATTATGGCTTAGGGTTACTGCCATGGCAGGTATCAAGTGTTTGTGAGAACCTACTACAGCGTGTGATGAGTCTCTGTATTTGGCTCTTGTCTGCTTTAAGGCAAAAGGGAAAAGACTTCTATCGTCTATAAACATTGCCTGGAAAAGCCGTGCCATGTATCTTCTTTGTATAAATCTGGGCATCTGGGCTTCTTTGATACACAGTAGGTCTCTGGCATATTTGTTAAGGAAAACGGCAGACAATGGGATGGAAATGGAGCCAGTGATATAAGACCATGGTTTCCAACTGGGGACTCTGTCGCCTCTGGGAAGGCCCCTCAGCTGTGGAGGTGGTAGGGGCCGAATTCCTGGCTTTGCTGCTCACCACGCCCATGGTTCTGTCTGTGAGCGAGTCTCAGGTTTGGGGAGCACCTCAGGTCAGCCTTCTGGTGGGAGGACCTCATCCAGCTTTGCTCTTCTGCTTTCCCCAAGTCTTGCCCTGGCTGGACCATGTTTTCCGCATCAGGGGCTTTTCTGACTTTCCCCTTTTTGCCTCTTCAAGATCTGTGATGCCATCTCCAAATGGGAACAAGCCCTGAAGGAACTGCACCCTGGGAAGTCTGAGGGCGGGACACGTGTCGTGAAGTTGATGTACAAGAACAGGTCCTGAGCACTACGTGAGAGTGGGTCCAAACACAAGGGCTGCTCCTCAACTAAGTGGCCTGTCCAGGCCCACAGATACAACACTGCCTGGTGGTCACTAGCTGGGCCAGGCTGGCTCTGCTCTGGATCCTCTGTGAGACCCAGGGCAGCTCAGGCTGTCAGCCTTTCTTGTGCTGTGTGTACATGTGCGCACATGCACACACACCCCAACATCATGAGATGGCTGTGTGTGTTACTTATGATAGAGTGAAGTTTTGTATGATCATCAGATACTTAAGGCTAAAGAATAAATAGCTCCTATACCTTGGTGGTGCCTGTAGTTCAGTGGGTAGGGCACTAGCCACATACACCGAGGTCAGTGGTTTGAACCTGGCTCGGGCAGCTAAAACAATAACTGCAACAACAACAAATAGCCGGGCATGTGGCAGGCACCTGTAGTCCCAGCTACTTGGTAGGCTAAGGCAAGAGAATTACTTAAGCTCAAGAGTTGGAGGTTGCTGTGAGCTGTGATGCCACTGCACTCTACCAAGGGTGAAAGCTTGAGACTCTGTCTTAAGAAAAAAATAAAAAATAAAATAGCCCTATACCAATTCCAGGAAATACAAAAGTAGACATCCTGACTTTCTATCAACTTGAATTAAGAACATCCCATGCCAGGGCAGCACCTGTGGTTCAGTGGGTAGGGCACCAGCCCCATATATAGAGGGTGGTGGGTTCAGACCCAGCCCTGGCCAAACTGCAACAAAAAAATAGCTGGGCATTGTGGTGGGCACCTGTGGTCCCAGCTACTTGGGAGGCTGAGGCAGGAGAATCGCCTAAGCCCAAGAGTTGGAGGTTGCTGTGAGCCGTGTGATGCCATGGCACTCTACCTAGGGCGACAAAATGAGACTCTGTCTCTACGAAAAAAGAAAAAAAAGAAAAGAAAATCCCATCCCAGTATGTCTTCAGACAAACATTTTCCATTAATCTCTTGGAATCTCAACTCCTGCAGTCTCCTCGTAACATATAGTTCCAGGGACTAGCTTCTGCTCACCAAATCCAGTAAGTCTTAATGGTATATTCAGAATTAACCGTGTCTTCCTGTTGGGATGAGATCTGCATGGCCTTGCATCTACTCAGTGTCATACTTGGTGACACGTTTCTGGAGACAATACAAAACAGCTTCATAAGTAGTATAAAAAGAGTAGCTTCTCTTTTTGGAAATCAAGATAACAGATCCAGAGAAAACCCATCTCCGGGACTGAAGCTGAGTCCTAGCTTCTCTCACTCTCTTCTCTTCAGGCTGTACTTCCGCAGTCAAGTCAAAGGGGAGATGGACCGAGAGCGGCTTCTTCTCGCCTCCCAAACTAGCGGAGAGATAGCGGCAGGGAGGTTTCCTGTCAACAAGGAACTGGCTCTTGAGATGGCTGCTCTGATGGCCCAGGTAAGGATCTGTTCAAAAAGCAGGAAGGCAGGCTGCCATCTTAGGGCTGAGACAAGAGGTTCTACAGATCCTCTGGCACCCGGGAGAGCGTGACCTTGCCATCTGTGGTATGGAGTACAGCTGACTCCTCCTCACTGCAGACAGGGGCTACCTGCACACAATGCTGGGCTTGAAATCCAGAGACCTGGATTTGACTCCTAGCCACCTTCTAACTGCAAGATCTTAGCCCCGTCACTTCACTTATCTATGCTTTAGTTTCCTTCTCTGTTTTTATTTATTTTATTTGGCTCATGACTATAATTTATTATACTGCAAGGTTGTTTCCTGTTTGCGGCTGTTTTAAATAAAACTTCTCTGAACATTCATGTACAAATCAGGGTTATGGACACATGCTTTTATTTCTCCAGGTGTAGGGTGGTTAAATCACATGATAGATGTGGGGTTAACTTCTTAAAAGAATTGCTGAATTTGTTTTCCAAAGTGGTTGTATCATTTTATATACCCAACAGCAGTGTAGGAGAGTTCCAATTGCTCTGAATCCTCACCAAATCTTTCTAAGGTCAGCATTTTAAATTTTAAATATTCTAACAGATAAATAGTGCTATCTCAATGTGGTTTTGATTTTCATTTCCTTAACAATTAATGGTGAAGAGCATTTTTTATGTGATTATTTAACATTTGTGTATCTTCTTTGACGAAATCTCCGCTGAAATATTTTGCTCATTTTTATTATTGAATCATAGCTGTGTACATTAACATGGGGTACAATGTACTGGTTTTATATACAATTTGAAATACTTTCATCTAACTGGTTAACATAGTCTTCACGGTATTTTCTTAGTTACTGTGTTAAGACATTTATATTCTACATTTAGTAAATTTCACATGTACCTTTGTGTCTTTATTTATTGAAGCTCAGAGGGCTTAAATAATTTTGATTCAGGTGTTTGACTCTAAGGGGTAGATTTGGAACACTCTATTAAACTCTAAGATACGTAGCATCTTCAATCCTATATCCTGTATCTTTGTGCTGGAAGCTAGAATTTCCATGTTTTCCCTTCTCTGCCACTAATTATGTCTTTGGAAAAGGCATATCCTCTGAGCTACAAAATGAAAGTTGGTCTAGAATGATCTCTAATATTCTAGGACCCTTAGGTTGTTTTTCTAATGTCTATAAAACTTGAGGTAAAGGATTTGTCCACAAGTGTTTTTGACATCTGTTCACATTCCACCAATTAAGTAATGGCTTATTTCACCCCTCCAACAGCACCCACCAGCCCCATCCACCTCCAAATTCTTGACTGGTCTCATGGGCTTCTACCACAGGTAGAATATGGGGACCTGGAGAAACCTGCCCTGCCAGGCCCCGGAGGCACACCGTCTGCCAAAGTCCAGCACCTCCTCCAACAAGTCCTGGACAGGTTCTACCCAAGGCGCTACAGACACGGGGCCCCCCCAGAACAGCTGAGGTAGGTGGGCTACAAGGTCTGGTGGCGTGGCCCTGGGGGGAGGCTCGGAGCTGGAATAAAACATGCTGGCACTTCACTGGTACCTTTTCTCTCCATCTGCCCAAACCAGGCACCTGGCAGACATGCTGACCACAAAGTGGGCAGCACTACAAGGCTGCTCCCCTCCTGAGTGCATCCGCATCTACCTGACCGTGGCCCGGAAATGGCCTTTCTTTGGTGCTAAGCTCTTTGCTGCTCAGGTAAGTGCTAGGGGAACCAGTGGCCCACACACTCAGGAACATGCTGAGTGTCTTCTAGAGCTGCATTCCGTGTGCTCACGCTGCGCCAGGCCAGTCTGCGGCCCTCACTGCAGACACTGGCAATGCCAGGGGTCACTCTCTCTCTACCCTTTCTGGCCTAGTCCAGAATTCCAGGTCCAAAGCAGAGTTTATTCCTTGCTCATCATCTTCATCTTCCCTCTACTGACTTCTCAGTGCTACTCCTGAAAGAAAAGATAGATTAACAAATTCACACGTAAGAATTCAGACTTCAGGAACTCCTAAGAACGCTTTCATTTTTAAAAAGTCTGAAAGATGGAACACTGTGTAACCTAAACAAATACACCTCCCCTGGTGTGGCATGGCACACAGGGGAATCATGCCACTCAGGTACTGGTGAAAGCTAGGTAACCAGAGTAATTTCAGTAAGAACTTTTCTTCACTGGGTATCTGGTGTACATGAATTTTGTAGATAATCACAGGCAGTTTCCTGTACTCAAAGCTAGATGGTGATCCTGTCACTAAAGCTACTGATGAGAAAAATGGACATTCACTTATTTGTTCAATAAATAGTTGTTGAGCTAGCTCCTGGTATTTCAATGCTGGTTGCTTGAGGTTGTGAGAAGTAAATCAGACACAGTCCTTGCCTTCACAGAGCTTCCCATCTAGTGGAGGAGATACACATTCATCAAATAATCACATGCATATTCATTCTCTCTCTATATACATGTGTATATATATAATTTTTTTTAATAAGCTGTCACAAGTACAGTGAAGGAAGAGTACAAGGCTGTCATAAAGACGTAAAATGAAGACCCACTTGGTCTTGGAGGTAGTGGGAGGTTGGGAAAAGCTTCTGGAGAAGGTGACATGTTCATCTGTCTTCCTCTTGAGTAGGTGAGATAGATCTTCTGGATTACCTACTGTAGCCTGGCCACTGAAAATTAGTCATTGCAGGAAACATCCATTAAGTGGTCACTTTCTTACTGGCAGGGCTAAAGACTGTAAGATTGTATTTCTTTTATTTTTCTCTAGTAGAGATGGAGTCTCTTTTAATTTTGCTCAGGTTGGTGCCAAACTCCTGAGCACAAGTGATCCTCCCACTTTGGCATCCCAAAGTGCTAGGATTACAGGCATGAGCCACCGCACCCTGCCAAGATGGCATTGCTGCTTTCACATTTCTTTTACAGTCCCTAGGAAACTGGTTGAGGCCATGTGCATGTCAGCCAGGAGACTCTGGGTGGAATACTATATTTCTGAGAACTGGGAAAAAGCCTATTCCCTATGCCCATGACCAAGCAGGCAGGGGTGGCCTATGTTCGAGGCACAGAGCTTCCATCTAGTTTACTGCGGCAGCATGGGTTCTAGGCATGCCACAAGTCATCCTCTCCACCCTTGGGATGACCCCCAAGGCCATATACCTTCTGCCCTGTCTGTTTACAGTAAATACGATCTTCAGATCCCTGGATTTGCTTCTCTCTCATAAAGTTTTTTAGTTCCAGATCTCTTGCTATGGATATGTCTGATAGGATTTTCCTGTTTTCCCAGCCTGCCCCTATGGTTTCCAAAGAAAACTCTCTGGTGTGGATTGCAGTGAATGAAGATGGCGTCAGCATCCTGGACCACAACACTATGGTATGGGAGGATAAGGGCTGTCTCCTTGACCCCTCCTCCTCCTGAACACTTGTCTTTTCTTCTCCTCTCTAGAATCAAAGGCCTGAGATAAATCACTATGGTTCCCCTATCCCTACCCAAGTTGCTATCCTCTAGTCTAGACAAAGCTTGTGGACATTCAAGATGGTGATCTCCAAATTATGACACTTCAGAGTTCTCCCTTCTTGGTTAACACTACCTGTGCCTTGAGGAGACAGGGAATACTGGGGATAGGTGAAAAGTTTCCCCAGAGCTAACTGGCTCCCTTCCACAGCAAGTGCACATCACTTACCCCTACTCTTCAGTGACAACCTTTGGTGGCTGCAGGGATGACTTCATGCTTGTGATTAGATCCATTCCAGACCAGAGCTCTGGGAAAATCCACATTGAGAAGTTGATCTTCCAGATGGCTGCTCCCAAGGTGGGTCTGACAGCTGCTAAAATATTTTTCTCTGATCTAGTATGATATGGGGAGGGGGGAAGGCTAGGAGTTTAGAGGAAACTGGAGTTACGATAGTACTCTAGATGGGCCCTGCCCTAAATAAAATTATTTATATTTGGGATTCCCAAGGGTTCTGGAGGATTTGCATCTCAGTATCATTGTTGAACTATTAGGTAGAAGAACCATTTAGGAGGGAACTAACTTTTTTGAGACAAAGTCTTACTCCATGGCTATGGGTAGAGTGCTGTGGCATTACAGCTCACAGCAACCTTAAACTCTTGGGCTTGAGCAATCCTCTTACCTCACCCTCCCAAGTAGCTGGGACTATAGGTACCCACTATAATGCCTGACTGTTTTTAGAGACAGGATCTCATTCTTGCTCAGGTTGGTCTCAAACTCCAGAGCTCAAGCAATCCACCCACCCCCAGCTGGGAGGTGTGCACCACCTCCCCTGGCCAAAAAATGAACTGACTTTGGTCTAGCTAATATGGTGCTCTTCACTGTAATTCTCAGCAGTGCAGTCCTGACTGGGGTGCCCACCTGTTCTTCTCTTATCTGCAGCAGGCCCCAGGGTAGGGTGGCTTCCTCTATAAGATACACTCATCTTATCCCTGCGTTCTGCTGACCCAAAACTAGGTACAAAGTGGACAAAGTCTCCACAGTGCTCCTTCTTCCTTGTGGTCTTAAAGGCAGCAAAAGGATTTCTGCTGTAAGAACTGCGTTTCTGGGCGGCACCTGTGGCTCAGTGGGTAGGGCACCAGCCCCGTATACCAAGTGTGGTGTGTTCAAACCCGGCCCCGGCCAAACTGCAGCAAAAAAATAGCCAGGCGTTGTGGTGGACATCTGTAGTCCCAGCTACTTGGGAGGCTGAGGCAAGAGAATCGCTTAAACCAAGGAGTTGGAGGTTGCTGTGTTGCTGTGAGCTGTGCTGTAGATGCCACAGCACTCTACAAAGGGTGATAAAGTGAGACTGTCTCTACAAAACAAAACAAAACCGTGTTTCTTCTACTCAGTACAGGAAATGATGACCAGCAAAAATAACAATTACAAAGGCTCAAAAACTTCAGTTCTAATTTATTGTGTTTGACTCCCTTCTGAGAGTAACTGGAAACCCTGTTGTTCTCCACTTTAACCCTCAAGTTTGCCAAATCTCCTCCTTTTATTGCCACCCTGCTAAAGGAGAGGATATCCAGATCCATTACCCAAGAAAGTTCCCTTCCCTGACTGTAGCACTAACCAGAGCATATCATTGGTCCTCTTCTTCTCGGGAGGGTACTGTGCATCTCAGAGGATTTCCGGACCAATGTCCATTTCACTAGGCCTGTGAATCTCACAGTAAAGATGCCCTTTGGATAGTTTCTCCTGGGTAGGTATTTTAAGACATTAAAATAACCAAGACCTAGGAAAGTTATATACCCAATAGCTAATAAGTGAGAAAGTTAGGATTCAAGCCAAGGCTAGTTCAATTCCTTCACTTCTCTGACCTCTCCTTAGATTGCAGAAGCTACCTTCATCATGGCCAGCTACATGAACCACTGCTCTGCGACTGTGAACCCATCTACCAACCCACCTATAGCCCATCAGCTATGGGACATGGAGGGACAACAGCGCCTTGCTTCAGTTCCCCATGCTACAAAGGGGCCAACATTGCTGTGAATATTTCTCTTCCTTTCCCCCACTGTGGGGGAATCAGGGATCAGACTGTACCTCTGGGATCAGACTGTATATCCTGGGGTACAATACTACTGTGATGGGTCTAACAGCCCCCTCCCCTGTTAGTTCTGTGGAATGTGTACTTCATTGTCTGTGAAACCTTGACCATCTAGGTACCTTACAATGTTTCCGGGCCCAACTTTTAAAAATCCAGACCCAATGTAAAAACCACTTACTCTTTTTTTTTTTCTTAAGAATAATGACCCTGGGGGGGTGGCGCCTGTGGCTCAAAGAAGTAGGGCGCCAGCCCCGTATAACAGAGGTAGTGGGTTCAAGCCCGGCCCTGGCCAAAAACTATAAAAAAGAATAATGACTCTGGATGCTACCAGATTCTTGACATAGACAGGGATGGTCTTCTGTTACTGAGGGTATCAGTGCTGTAATTGGGGCTTTCTGCACTGATGCTCTCAAGTAAGCTAATATTTTTTATGTGTATATGGTCCTTGTAGAGATTTATACTTGAAGTTTTCAATATCCTTGAACAGAATACGAGTAAAATTTCTAATTCACCTGAACTCTGACAAAAGTGTAGAACTCACTAAAACTGAACTTCCTTTCCCAAGTAGAAAAGGTGTTGGCACGACCGGAGAAAAAGGAATAGACTCACTTTTCTCTTTTATTGGTTCGTAGGCATTTGCAATGTCCCTTCTGGGGCAGCAGCTCTTATCTTTGCAGGACAACACACTATCCCTAAGTGTGCTAAGATTCAAGTTCTTTTCCCTCACACTGGATTATAAGCCAAACCCAGTACTAGTGTCTAAGCAAGGACACGGAGGTGATGTGACCTCTCCCCATCTCATTCTAACAACTGGACGGGGATCAGTGAAGACTGTGCTTACTACTGTAGGACATAGTGGTCATTATTTGTTTCCCCGTTCTTTGGAAAACCAAGCAAATGCACTCTGCTTTTTGCTGCTGTCAGACCAACCAAGTTGAGTCAGGAACACAGAAGCTGCCCCAGCTCATAGGCCTGGATGTGCTCCTACAGACTTCTAGCAAACTTCACTAGGAATTAATTTGAGGGTGGGGGCACATAATGTGTTATCTGTTCTAGCCAAGGTGTCCTCAAACTTTTTAAACAGGGGGCCAGTTCACTGTCCCTCAGACCGTTGGAGGGCTGGACTATAGTTAAAAGAAAAAACTATGAACAAATTCCTATGCACACTGCGCATATCTTATTTTGAAGTAAAAAAACAAAACAAGGACAAATACAATCACACTGCCTCATGTGGCCCGCGGGCTGTAGTTTGAGGACCCCTGAACCTAAGAGCATTTACCTTTCACCTTCCTGATAACACCACAATCACCCTCAGACTTGAGTACAGAGATGATCTCTCTCTATGCCATCCCCAAACAGGAGAAAACAAAACGAAAGAGTTCATACTCTGATTTTCCAACCTCAGAGAAACTGAGTTTTATTTCAAAGCTCTAAGATAGCCTTACCATTTGTCAGTAAAGTGCTGAAAACTGTGTGGATTTAGCAGTAGCACCCCAAAACCAAGCCTTTAACCCCAACAATGTGTGTGTTGCTCACATCACAAAAACTGCAAGGCTGTGACTAGTCTGAACACCTCAGCTGCTATGAGCTTCTCTTCTCTCACCCTTTAAAACTCGATAAGCATGACCGAGAGTAAATATGTATATTCAGGCCTAGTAATGTTTTCTCAGTCTCCCTTACTGATTTGGGAGTTGTGGCTCTCCTCTACTCATAAGCAAAAACTAGCTAAGGAAAACTGTGCATTGGGTTAAATTCAAAGGTCAGTCTAATTCATCTCCAGTTGCTCATCAGCGTAAGTACAACTGGGTTTCATTGTTTCTTAGCAATATATATATATATATATATTTTTTTTTTTTTTTTTTTGTGGTTTTTGGCCGGGGCTGGGTTTGAACCTGCCACCTCCGGCATATGGGACCAGCACCCTACTCCTTGAGCCACAGGCGCTGCCCAGCAATATATTTTCTTTAGGTTAGCTATATGTGTCTTCCTTCTTGTTAAAGAGAGCAGATAATATTGAAAATAGCTACCTAATAAAAGCAGTTTGTAACTTCCCTTAAAAAAAAAAAAAGTGAAGATTAAGGCCAAGATCGGTGGCTCATGCCTATAATCCCAGCACTCTGGGAGGCTGAGGCAGGAGGATCCCTTGAGCTCAGGAGTTTGAGGCCGGACAGGCAAAGCCCAGGTGGGGGGAAGGGGGCACAGTTCGGGCCACTGATCCAATAGGTAAATATCATGGAGGGTGATGAGAGCCAGGTTCTCAACCTTGGACAGGACAATTAAGAGAAAACCAGATTGAAGTCTGGGGCAATGATTGGAGTTATTGATATGAACTCAGGGTGGCAAACTTTACCAGCTAATAATGCCTGTTGTCTTAATTTATGTCTTAGAAAAGATAAATGAGCATCCTTTTCAAAAAAAACTTGATAAGCATGGCTCGGTGCCCATAGCTCAATGGTTAGGGCCCCAGCAATATACACTGAGGCAGGCGGGTTCGAACCTGGCCCGGGCCTGCCAAACAACAATGACAACTGCAACAACAAAACAGCTGGGTGTTGTGGTGAGCGCCTGTGGTCCCAGCTACCTGGGAGGCTGAGGCAAGAGAATCACTTAAGCCCAAGAGTTTGAGGTCGCTGTGAGCTGTGATGCCACAGCACTCTACTGAGGGTGACATAGTGAGACTCTGTCTCAAAAAAAAAAAAAAGACTTGATAAGCATGATGAAGAAAGCACGTCAGTGTCTGCCTTTTTAAAATGAACTTGACTCTGTAAAGCAGATAGTTTCACAGCCATTTCTGTACCTATCTTTCACCTCAGGATTTGGGGATCTAACTAGACATTTCTACCTCAAATAAGTCACATGTACCACAGGCTCCTAGACAATTCCCACAGGGCTGGTGTAAAACAGATTACAGCTCTGGTCTTTAACATCTTGAGTGTCTCTAAGGACAATAAGGATAATACGTATTATCTACCCAGGGAGTTCTAAAGAAAGCCAGAATTCCAAAGAAGAGTAAGCAAAAACGAAGCTGTGCTCATACTGAATTTGGGGGTCAAATAATTTTCCCCACCCTCCTTCCCAACCTTTAGGAATTTTCCCTTAAGTTTATTAATATTATACAGAAGAAACTGCTTTAGAAACAAAGGCTTCTATAGTTTGTTTATTTATTCTTCTTTAACATGGAAGTCCCATGTCTGAAGACCAAAGTCAAATTTCTTTCTGGCCTTTTGTCTCATCCCTCTTGGCAAAAAGCAGCTTTTAAACAATAGAAAATGCTGAGTAACAGAAAAGTATTTATGAGCTTTGTCTGTCAATAAAAAGCATCTGTCTGTGAACCAGGTAATTATTGTGTGTTTTGGAAGATCTTTTATTAAGAGTCATCATAAATTAACCCTGTACAGAACACAGGAGCCATGTGGACAAGTACTGCTAACGAGTACCGGAAGGGCTTCACTTTTTTTTTTTTCCTTAACTTTATACAGGGATACTATACAATTGGAAATTATACTTTTCTCAAGAGATTTGGTATCAGTTTCCCCCGTCTAACTCAACATATCAACACAAAGTAAACTTGAATATGCTTAGGAATCTCACAAAGTGCTGTTTGCCAAAATTACTTTTGACATGTCAACATTCTTAAGGTCTCTCTCCCGTTGGAAAAGTGGGCAGAACCTTACAGGGGGAATGCTATAATACAAAGAAACATTGAGTTAGATTTCCAGTCACCTGCTCTGTGGCTCTGAGATCCACTACGTCCTAGGGCTGTGTCCAGCGGACGGTTCAGAATACAGAAATTAAGCCAGCCACTGGGGCTTAGCAGTCATCTTCCATGGAAGACAATACCGGCTTTCTGAATGCTGGGACTCATGGACTTGTTGATGTATCTTTCTGGTGTGCCAGGATCTCCTGGCAGCTCCTGTACACTTCAATCAAGCAATCCAGCCGGGGCTTGGCACTCTGAATTCCAAAGGGGAGAAATAAAGAGTCAAGGTGAACATAAGACAGTGCTCATGGTGCTGTATATATGTACAACCTCAATCTCTCACCCACATCAAGTAGTCTCAGTGGTACAGGGGTGAGCTCAGAGAGGTAAGAAGTTCAGGTCTCAGAGGACCTTGTTGGGAAGAGTCCCAGTTAGGCCCATAGCCCAGCCTGTGAATTGTGCAAAGCAAGAGATCAAAAGACAGCTTTTTAATCTATCTAAATTTCAGGACCTCCATCACTAAGAGCAAGCAAGATGAAAAACAAGGATTGACCCTCATGAGAAATGCTGCAAGTTGTAAAATTAGTCCTCAGAGATAAAGGTAGTTTAATACATAAATATTGAAAAATATTTTGTACAAGTAAATGTAACACGACCAAAATTAACAAAAAAGGTACAAAATGGGGAAAAACAGATGTGGTAAGTATATTTAATAAACATTTGTGGGGGCGGCGCCTGTGGCTCAAGGAGTAGGGCACTGGTCCCATATGCCGGAGGTGGCGGGTTCAAACCCAGCCCCAGCCAAAAAAACACACACACACAAAAAAAATAAACATTTGACACCCAAAATATATGAAGAATTATTAAAAATATATAAAGAATTATTACTAATGTATAATACCTACTTCAGATTCTATTTGGCTAATAGAAAAGATGGATAATTTAAAATAAAAGGAAACATTAATAGATAACAAGGAAATATGAAAATTCTATCATTTAAAGAGATACAAATTTAATAACTTTAAAATGCCTTAACCTACATAGTAAACTAAAAAACAGCTAAATCCATTATTAGCCAAAACTGTACAAAAACAAGTACAAATTCTCAAAAGTATGGTAAAGTTGTTCAATCTCTGAAGGCCAATCTCATACAATAAAAATCTATAAAACTACTTATAAACATTAATAAAATAATTTTGAAGGATAATGCAAAATAAATTTTTTATCTTAGCTGTCTTAAATCCTTTGACAAAGGAAGAGCAGTGAGGCAGGGTTAACTGTACAAATATGTACATATCTACCTAGAAAATAATTTATTATATTTGTATAAACGTTTTTTGTAAGAGCAAAATAAAAAATGACCTGAGCATGATTTAAAAAGCTAGCAACATGGCTCGATAGCCGTAGCATAATGGTTACAGTGCTAGCCATGTGCATCAAGGCTGGCAGGTTCAAGCCTGGCCCAGGTCAGCAAACAACAATGACAACTACAAGCAAAAAATAGCCAAGCGGGCGGTGCCTGTGGTTCAGTGAGTAGGGCGCCAGCTCCATATACCGAGGGTGGTGGGTTCAAACCCCGCTCTGGCCAAACTGCAACAAAAAAAACAGCCGAGCATTGTGGTGGGCACCTGTGGTCTCAGCTACTCGGGAGGCTGAGGCAAGAGAATCACTTAAGCCTTAGAGCTGGAGGTTGCTGTGAGCTGTGACACTACAGCACTCTACCCAGGGCAACATAATGAGGCTCTGTCTGAAAAAAAAAAAAAAAAGCTAACAAAAGAGTGGCTAAATAAACTTGATATTTCAATATGATGGAATGCAATTTATTTAAGATAATAAGTATAATGGCTGTTATACAAAATATGCATATTAAATGATTTTAAAAGACAATAGTGTTTAGTTTTAGTAACAGATCAATAACATCTAAGTAAAAAATCGTTCATTAGTAGACTGATAGAGTCAAAGTAGATAAAAGATGACTTAAAGGTAGAAGTTTCTAAATATTTGATTATTTTATTCTAAAATCTGCATTAACTGACTCGGCACCCAGAGCTCAGTGGTTAGGGCACCAGCCACATATACTGGGGCTGGCAGGTTCAAACCCAGCCAAGCCAGCTAAACCACAATGATAATAACAACAAAAAAATAGCCAGGTGTTGTGGCAAGTGCCTGTAGTAGTCCCAGCTACTTGGGAGGCTGAGGCAAGAGAATCGCTTAAGCCCAAGAGTTTGAGGTTCCTGTGAGCTGTGACCACTACAGCACCCTACCGAGGGCGATATAGTGAGACTCTGTCTCAAAAATTAAATGAAATAAAATATAAAATCTGCATTAGCTCCTAATTTTTTTTTTTTTGTAGAGACAGAGTCTCACTTTACTGCCCTCGGTAGAGTGCCGTGGCGTCACATGGCTCACAGCAACCTCCAGCTCTTGGGCTTATGTGATTCTCTTGCCTCAGCCTCCCGAGCAGCTGGGACCATAGGCGCCCGCCACAACACCCGGCTATTTTTTTGTTGCAGTTCGGCCGGGGCTGGGTTTGAACCCACCACCCTCGGTATATGGGGCCGGCGCCCTACTCACTGAGCCACAGGTGCCGCCCAGCTCCTAATAGTTTTGAAAGCCTTTATTTGCCTCAGAGAGGAATTTATGAAATAACTAAAATCCTAATTCTCACTAAAGATAGCTATCAGGTATCTCCAATACAAACAACATAAGTTTACATTCCTACTGACCAGAAGTGGCAGTTGATATTTAGGAGGAGGAAAAGGCAGATTTCGTTAAAGAAAGGTAGTTTCTATGCTCACCTGGAAGAGAGGTACTACTTGGGATATCCCATGTGGTTCCACTGGATCTTTCAATAAAATGCAGAGGTAGTAAATCACCTTCTGCTGTAAGAAGAAAAAATCCAAATAGCAGGGGTCTAAGTGAAACTTCTTTTCCTTCAAGGTAAGGTACAACACTTTTCCATAAATAGTTATGTCTGAGAAGTAGAACATATAACAGCTTTTGAAAGTGGGGGAGAAGTACATTCTTTCTTTAAATGGACAAAAGACCAAAAACAAAAAAAAGAAAGTGAAACAAACCAGAGATGATTCTGAAGATAAAGTTGAAGTGCTGACTCCCTATCCATGAAAACCTGCGACATCTCTTTAAAAATAAAGGAATTGATCTATACAAGTTTCACTTCTATAGTTTACAGATATACCAGCCAAAAAGAAAATAACTATTGGAACAGAGGGCCCTCACTTTATGTACAGTGTTTAGCTCCTGGAACGCCCCATGAGTTAGCTACTTCCTCAGAGACCTGTAAAATTAATACTTACTTCTTAAATACCTACCATGTAAATAGCCTCATTAATGACAACATCCTCGACCTTGCCCATCTCTATAAAAGTGGTGCTTTCTTTGCCTGAAGCATAGGATGTAGTCATCTGGATGCCCAGGGAATCAATAATTAACAGAGTCTCCTGATCAATCTTCACAAAATGGAGGTAACCAAGGAGGCCTAAGAGGGTGATGAAGATGGCAGCAGAGAGGATCATGCTGTTCTGAAGAGAGCCAGACACAGGCAGTAAGATTACCAAGTGGTCCACCACATATATCTGTGCTTTATAACAGGTCATCTCTAGGCAATAAGGAAAAAAGCCTTTGTTCTGTTTTGAGTTGAACAGATGAGAAGAACATTTCATGACTTACCGTTCTGTTAATAATAAAGATCCCTGCCTGCAGTCCCAGCTACTAGGGGGGCTGAGGTAGGAGCATCACTTGAGCCCTAGATTGGAGGTTGCAGTGAGCGATGATGATGCCACTGCACTCTAGCCCGGATGACAGTGAGACCCTGTCTCAAAAATAAACAAATAAGGGGCAGTGCCTATGGCTCAGTTAGTAAGGTGCCAGCCCCATATACCAAGGGTGGCAGGTTTGAACCTGGCTCCAGCCAAACTGCAACAAAAAAAATAGCCGAGCATTGTGGCAGGTGCCTGTAGTCCCAGCCACTTGGGAGGCTGAGGCAAGAGAATCACCTAAGCCCAAGAGCTGGAGGTTGCTGTGAGCTGTGACGCCACAGCACTCTACTGAGGGCAACAAAGACTCTGTCTCAAAAAAAATAAATAAATGAATAAACAAATAAATAAAATAAAGGGCCTTATCACTTAAGGTTCTTCCAGATCCTCTGTTACTTGTAGCTGCCAGTGACTAAATGATGTATGTGTTAAAGGCTCAAAAAATGACATCTATAATTTACATCCTTGACACTAAGACAAATTTAGAGCAGTGGTTCTCAACCTTCCTAATGCTGCAACCCTTTAATACAGTTCCTATGGGTCATGACCCACAGGTTGAGAACCGCTGATCTAGAACATTTTTTTTTTTTTTTTTTTGTAGAGACAGAGTCTCACTGTACTGCCCTCGGGTAGAGTGCCGTGGCGTCACAGGGCTCACAGCAACCTCTAACTCCTGGGCTTAAGCGATTCTCTTGCCTCAGCCTCCCAAGCAGCTGGGACTACAGGCACCCGCCACAACGCCCGGCTATTTTTTTGTTGCAGTTTGGCCGGGGCTGGGTTTGAACCCGCCACCCTCAGCATATGGGGCCGGCGCCCTACTCACTGAGCCACAGGCGCCGCCCTGATCTAGAACATTTTAACATTCTGAAGTTGAAACATGTTCTTCTATTGGTGTTTTTCTCATGTAGCATTGTTTTCTCTTCTTTTCCCCCCAGAAGACATTACTTTTTCCCAGAAGGGTGGTAAAGAAAAAAAGACATTGATGACCTAGAATGAAGGAAATTCAGTAATTCTGGACTGCATTCCTTGAGGGCAGGAAGTGTTTTATTCTTTGTACTGACAAAACAGGGCAACGCCGTGGCTCAGTGAGTAGGGCACCAGCCCCCTACACCAAGGGTGGTGGGTTCAAACCCGGCCCTGGCCAAACTGCAACAACAACAACAAAAAAAAAAATTTGTACTGACAAAACACCCTCCTTAACCTAATCCTAGTCAGGCTCCTTGAAGTTCTGTAGGCCCCAACCCGTGGCTCTTTGTTGAGACAGTGTTGCCCACTCAGTCGCAGCAAGAATCCTACAGTCTGTTTAGGGAGAACTTCCAACCCTTGCTATATGATGTCCCTGGCCTGCTTCTAGCAAGACTCCTATCATGTCAGTTTAGCCAGAATCCCACTTTACCACTGATTTTCCTTTTATTAATTAATTAATTTTCCAACCACTGACTCCCATCATGCTCCTTGGCTATAAATCCCCTCCTGTCCATGCTGTATTTGGAATTTAGGAAGTATTTTGAATTCTATACTGAAGTATCTTTTCTCCTATTGTAGTAGTTCCTGAAAATCTGTTTTTACTACTTTACTGCCTAGCTCTGGTTTTGACAATACCTTTCTTTCTACTTCTTTACACCTAACCAACAATAAGATTCACTTTTTGTCTGGTCCACCTTGAGCAAAAAATGATTGTTTTAAGTTTTTTTTTTGTTTTGTTTTGTTTTGTTTTTTTAAACAGGATCATAGAAAGAAAGGAAAAAAAAGAATATGAGCCAGAGACCAACAAAATCTAATATTTACTATTTGGCCTTCTAAAGAAAACATTTGCTGATATCTGTGCTAAATAGCTATTTGTTCATTGATGAACCAAGGCTTCAGTGCTGAGTTTCTTATGATCCAGAAAAACTGACTTTGAGTTAATCAACTGCCTCATATGGTACAGTGTCTTGTACATAATCTGAACTAAGTAAACATTATGGAAGAATGGAAAGAAATAAAATTCAGTCCTGGTCCTTATAGATTTATTACAGGCAAGATTAATACATAGAAAGTATGGCTCGGCGCCTGTGGCTCAAGCGGCTAAGGCACTAGCCACATACACCTGAGCTGGCAGTTCGAATCCAGCCCAGGCCGGCCAAACAACAATGATGGCTACAACCGAAAAATAGCCAAGTGTTGTGGCGGGTGCCTGTAATCCCAGCTACTTGGGAGGCAGAGGTGGGAGAATCGCTTGAGCCCAGGAGTAGGAGGTTGCTGTGAGCTGTAATGCTACGACACTCTACCCAGGGTGACAGCTTGAGGCTGCCTAAAAAAAACAACATAGAAAGTATTCTGCTTATTGTACCCTCAATGAATCCCCAACAATAAAAAAAAAAAAAAGAAAGTATTCTGGATGATACTATGATACTGACTTTAAGTGCCAAAGGAAAAATTAAATAAAAGAGAGAAAGAAAAGATACCATGACTTCCAAGGAAAGAAGATTTAATTTGTGCAGAGGAGGTGCTAGTTACTGATGGATGAACTTAGTCAAAAAGAAAAGGGGAAGGCTTGCCACCCGTAACATAGTGGCCAGCCACATTCACTGGGTTCAAACCTGGCCCGGGCCAGCTAAACAACAATGACAACTGCAACAAAAAACAGCCAGGCATTGTGGTGGGTGCCTGTAGACCCAGCTACTTGGGAGTCTGAGGCAAGAGAATCATTTAAGCCCAAGAGTTTGAGGATGCTGTGAGCCGGGATGCCATGGTATGTACTCTACCAAGGGCAATATAATGAGACTCTGTCTCATTAAAAAAAAAAAAAAGAAGAAAAGAAAAGAAAAGGGGAAGAACATTCCAGGTTAGGTTGGAATAAATAAGATAAAAACCCGGAACCTTTAACAGAACTGTGGTCCAAGTCTGGTGGCTTACATCTGTAAATATAGTGCTTTGTGAGGCCAAGGAAGGAGAACAGCTTGAGGCAGGAGTTTAAGACTAGCCTGAGCAAGAGCAAGACCTCTTCTCTACAAAAAATAGAGAAACTGACATGTTGGTACACACTTATAGTCCCAGCTACTCAGACAGGAGAACTGCATGAGCTCGGAAGTTGAGAGGTCGAATGAGCTATTAAGGATGCCACTCCACTGTAGCCTGGGCAATTGAGTAAAACCCTGTTTCAAACAAACAAAAAATAATAGATTTTTTTAATAGATTAGGGTTTAGCCCATGTTTGAATGACTCTTTGCAATCAGATTTCTTCCCACTCCAGATATTTATTACTCTTGGGAGTAGTTTTGAATAGGAGGAAAGATAAATTTTGATACACAGAACCCTCAGGAGGTGTTGCAGGAGAGTTCAAAGGATGATGAGGTCACTGAGTTCTGGGCACTTGATGGGGTAAGTGGGGTACACCAGGATGAGAGGGATAAAGACAGAACTGAACTGGCATGAAAATGAACTTCTAGGGCAGTGCCTATGGCTCAAAGGGGCAGGGCGCCGGCCCCATATGCCGGAAGTGGTGGGTTCAAACCCAGCCCCGGCCAAAAACTGCAAAAAAAGTCAATCTTTGGGGCAGCACCTGTGGCTCAAAGGAGTCGGGCGCTGGACCCATGGACCGGAGGTGGCAGGTTCAAACCTGGTCCCTGGCCAAAAACTGCAAAAAAAAAAAAAAAATGAACTTCTACTTGAAAATTTTGCCTAAAATCAGCTATACTATGATATAAAGTACAAGGAAGGGTTTCAGGGTCAGATAGCCTGGTCTTGAAGGCAGGATCTGCCACTTTATAACTCTGGGACTTTGAATAAGTTATTACTCTTTCTGAGCCTTGGTTTTCTGTAGGAGAGAGTAAGGAATTCAGTACAGCACTTGACATATGTAGTAAATATCTATTCCCTCCTCCTCATATGACTATGTACAATGCTAGAATTCAGGCTAGTATTATAATAAACTTCAACTATATTACAAATTAAGTATAAGGAAGCTGTCAAGTCAACTTAATCATTTTAACTGATTTATCAACAAATTTTTAGATACAATTTTGTATTAATTAGGCAGTCTTAATTCTGAATATGTCAATGTTAAATCAACATGCTCTGAAATATGCTTTGATAGCAAAAAAACTAATGGATGAAGTAATGGAAGCAATATTCAAATTACAAAAATTAAAAGAACAGCCCTGCTGTATTGAGCTCTGGTCAGAGCACTCCTCGCATAACATATACAATTCAGGCTCTACATATGGAACTAGAACTCATCCTGAAAAGGGCAACTGGGACAATTCTATTTAAGGGCTGTCACAAAGTTGCTGCATTTGACCAGTGAAGCTGATATAGCAGATATTAAATCCATTTTAGAGTTATGAAAACTAAGGGTCGGAGACAGTAGGAATGAGTCAGGAAATTGAGCACAGAAACCACGGATGTCAGAAACTTCATAATTCTTCAGAAAATACTTGAAATTGGGGAAGGGCCTAGGAGGAGGGTGGGTTGGTTCAATTGCCTTGGTAAACAGAGATTAGGAAGAACTATAACATATCTATACATATGCACGCACACACCTGTTGAATCAAAGACAATCTGTGGAAGAGTATGTAAGGTAGTGTTAGCAGTAATATCTCTGAGACGCAGAAGTGATGAAGGAGACCCACCAAACAAATCTTTGAACTCTTCGAATTAAATAACCGATGGTGCACTAAACACAGCACACGGTAGTAAATATTTTAGACTGTCGTGCAAGAATTGGATGTATGCTGAACGTAGCAGCAGCCAGGAGAAGGAGAACATACGGCACAAACTTCACTAAATGTAATGAAAAGAGCTGTCCAGCAGCCGAATGGCGTCCCCAGCACCAGGGAGTTCCTGCTCTCAGGTCCTACCACTGTAGCAGCGTCCAACTAAAGGTCCAGACATCACCCAAGACCCAAAAGACCCTTGCGAAGCCGAACCCCCAGCCTCCAAGCTCAGGAAGGGGCCGACCAGCCATTACCTCGCAGAGCGTGAAGACTCCGTAGGCCGCCAGCCACACGGTGCAGGTGACAGCAGTGAGCGAACGCAGGGAGAGTCGAGGGCAGCTGAGGCAGAACTCCCGGCAGGACGGGGAGTAGTAGCGGTGCTGCAGGGCAAGGCGGCCGCCGTAGATATCCGAGAAGCTCTGTTCCTCCTCCATGACCCGCTCGCGCGTACCCGGGAGCCACCGCGCCTCTGCCGGCCACGCCGCGCTAGCCCACCCGCGCGGACTCGCCGGCTCTATACCCGCTTCCGGGGGCGGGGTTAGCTCCGCCCCGCCCCGCGTTCTGCGCAGCTGCAGTTGTGTGCCGAGAGCCGACCTGCGACCCCGAGCCGAAAGTTCTTCGAGTCCGGGCTGAGTCCGCGTTTTGTCTTTTTCAGGAGACTTCTTTCAGGAACCAGCAGTTTAGCGTAGAAATTAAAATTTCTATTAACATGATTTCTCTCGACAAACTGCTTTCTGTTTTTCAGCAAGAGTGAGTCCCGAGGAGACAGGCCACAGGTATTCATTCATTTAATATTATTCGTTCCAATGCCAGGTAGGTTTTTTTTTTGTTTTTGTTTTTGTTTTGTAGAGACGGAGTCTCACTGTACCGCCCTCGGTAGAGTGCCGTGACCTCACACAGCTCACAGCAACCTCTAACTCTTGGGCTTCCGCGATTCTCTTGCCTCAGCCTCCCGAGCAGCTGGGACTACAGGCGCCCGCCACAACGCCCGGCTATTTTTTTTGTTGCAGTTTGGCCGGGGCTGGGTCCGAACCCGCCACTCTCGGCATATGGGGCCGGCGCCCTACTCACTGAGCCACAGGCGCCACCCTCAATGCCAGGTAGTTTTAGGTGCCGGGGGATGCAGTAGTGAACAGTCCCGTCAAAGAGCTTCCTTTCTAGCAGAAGACGATGTGGAAACACTTCAGAGAGTGTTCTTGGCGTGAAAGAACTGGGAACTTCAAATAAGGCAATGAGGAAAGGTCTCTCTGAGTCAGAGACCCTGGAGTTTCGAGGATGAGCCAGGCTGGTCTGGGGAAGCTACGGAGAAGGAATTTGCCAGAAAAGAACAGGAGAAGCAAAGCTCCCAAGGCTGGAACAAGGTTGTCTTATCCAAAGAATCAAAAGGCCTGAGAGGCTTTTGAGGTGGAAAAGACAGTTGGGGGTTGGGGTGGTAAGTAGGGAGTCAAATCCAGCAGGGTCTTACATGACTTTGTAAGGAGTTTGGATTTCACTGCCGGGAAGTTCTCTCTCCCAAACCACTGGAGCATTGATTAAGCAGACAAGTCCGGGCTGGGAGGTAAGAAAAAGTAAGAGATACAGAAGGAAAGGACAATAAAATTACTCAACTCATGAGTAATAGTGGCATGTGGGTTCCCTTTCTACTTGTAATGTGGCCCAAGAGTTGCACCAGTGTGGCCTGTTAAAACAGTTGTGGTGCCTTAGCCCTGCAGCGTCATCGCGTTTTAAAAAGTTGATACCTTTGTATGTAAATAACATAAAGCTCTCACCAGTTTAGAGTCTCTCTGCTGAAAGTAAGGTTTAGTTTCTTCATCTTCATGTAGGATGTTGATTCCCTTTTATTTTTCCTAAAGGATGCTCTTCAAGTATTGCTTACTTTTTTCCAATTTTATTTCTGTGCACTGAATCTGGCCATTTCCTACACTCATCTTACTTTTGTATATATCATTTCATGTCTTTTATAATTATGGAAGTGATATTTGCCTACTGTAAAAAGTTTGAAAAATACAGAAAAGAAGGAAAAAGTAAACAATCCTTATTTTCCTCCACTCAGTTGATAAGCACTATTAATTCTTTGGGGAAACCTATAGTCATGCAGTTCTTAACCTGGGTTCCATGAATAGAATCAGAGTTTTCAAAAATAAATAAATAATAAAAAGGTTTAAAAAGTAAAGAAAATTTAAAAAAAAAATTAAAAATCAGGTTGGTGCCTGTAGCTCAAAGGGGTAGGGTACCAGACCTATATGCCGGAGGTGGCAGGTTCAAACCCAGCCCCGACCAAAAACTGCAAAAAAAAAAAATCAGGCCAGTTGCAGTGGTTCATGCCTATAATCCCAATACTCTGAGAAGCCCAGACGGGAGGAGCACTTGAGCTTAGGAGTTGGAGACCAGCCTGAGCAAGAGTGAGATCCTGTCTCTACTAAAATACATAAACAGACAAACAAGATGGGCATGTGATGAGTGCCTGTAGTCCCAAGTTATTCAGGAAGCTGAGGCATGAGGGTCACTTGAGCCCAAGAGTTTGAGGTTGCTGTGAGCTATGTCGCCACAGCACTCTACCCAGGACGACAGAGTGAGACTCTGTCTCAGAAAAAATAAATAAATAAAAAGAAAAAAGAATCAGGGCTTCATCTTTAGTTTCATTAACATCTAATTAAAATTTTAACATTTCTTTTGATTATGAATGTGGGCAATGAACCAATTAGTAGCAGTACTTGTGATTATGTCACTGACAAATCACAACTAATTTCATTTCATTGTTAGTTATCTCACAGTGTCATTTTCAGTAATTGCTACTTCAGAATTCCAATGATTATGAGACCACTCGATGTTATTTAGTGTGTCTATAAAGACACATTATACTATAACATTTAAAAAATAGTACACAATGTACTATAACATTTTAAAAATATTTTGGTAAGTATAATTCAGTTGATATTCTTTGAAATCCTGTGTATTTATACATTCTAAAACATTCTGTGGCTGGCTACAGTGGCTGACACCTGTAATCTCAGTACTTTGAGAGGTTGAGGCAGGAGGATTACTTGAGCCCAGGAGTTAGAGGCTGCAGTGAGCTATGATCACAACACTGCATTCCATGTAGCTGGTAGAGTGAAACTTTTCCTCTTAAAATATATATATATGTACTATATATATGTATATACTTATATGCTACATATATATATACACTTACATAGTGTGTGTGTATATATATACTTACATAGTGTGTATATATATATATATATATACACTTATATAGCGCACACACACACACATACTTCACTATATGTGTATATAGTGATAAAAGCTTATTAGCTTCAATGGACTTCTAAAGGGTCTATGCAACAAAAAAGATTAAGAACCAGCTCAGTGACTGTAGCTCAGGGGGCTAAGGTGCCAGCCACATATACCATAGCTGGAGGGTTTGAATCCAGCCCGGGCCTGCCAAACAACTACAACTACAACCAAAAAATAGCCAGGCTTTGTGGCGGGTGCCTGTAGTCCTAGCTACTTGGGAGGCTGAGGCAAGAGAATCGCTTAAGCCCAGGAATTGGAGGTTGCTGTGAGCTGTGATGCAATAGCACTCTACATAGGGCGACAGCTTGAGCCTCTATCTCAGAAAAAAAAAAAAGATTAAGAACCTGTGCAGGCTAAGAAGTTTCACAACTATTGAGTCATGGAAAAAGACTCCTAAATGTACTTAATTTTTTGAATATTTAGTGATTAGTAATAAATAGTAAGGTAATATAATTTTACTGAATCTTTATTACTACTTTGTGCTCTCAGATCACAGTATCATAACTCTGTTATACAGTTTGGCATGTCAGTAGAAATTGAAACCTACATAATTGGCATTTACCTAGCTGTCAATTTGGATGCGAAGTGAAATGTTCTCTTGACTGTGAGCTGGTAAAAACAGCAAAGAGTGATACTTAGCTCTCAGTGTTAGTCTTCAAAGCCTTCTTAAGCTTCAGAAGTTCCTTGAACTATGTCAGCAAGGAAGGGCAGCTGGTGAAAAGGACTTAACATTATAGCGGCTGGCAAATTAGCACTTGACAGATTTCATCAAGGTTTTCTGCAGGGTCAGTGAAAGGTTCTCACAACTAATTGCCTAATGAATTCACTTGTGGACGAGAATGGACAAGAAGCATGAGAAACAAATTGTAGACTTTATATTTTTCTTTTTTTTTAGACAAAAGAGTCTCTCACTTTGTTGCCCCTAGTAGAGTGCTATGGCATCACAGTTCACAGCAACTTCAAACTCTTGGGCTCAAGCCATTCTTGTCTCAGCCTCCCAAGTAGCTGCTCCTACAGGCACCCGCCACAACACCCGGCTATTTTTAGACACAGTGTCTTGCTCTTGCTCAGGTAATCCACCTGCCTCGGCCTGCCAGAGTGCTAGGATTACAGGCATGAGCCACCATGTCCAGCCTATACTTTATATTTTTCAAGGTAGGCTAACTACTGTAACAACAACAACAAACTTAACAGTAGCTTCACACATTTATTATCTGTCCCCACTTCCACATGGATGCTCCTGGTCAGGTGACTTACAATTTTTGTCAAGTGATGATTCAGGACACAGGCACCTTCCATGTAGTGGCTTCACAGTCCCATGGGGCCTCCTTATGGTTTTCCCTTTTGGATGCTCTGCATCAGGTCAAGCTGAGGGGCAAAAATGAAGAATTATTCATGAGAGGGTTTTGTGAGCAAGGCTTCCACCATATTTATTTCTATCTCTTTACAGGATCTCAGTTTGTCCCCCAGGCCTGGGTACAGTGCCTTGATCATAGCTCTCTGCAACCTGAAACTCCTGGAGTCAAGTGATCCCCTCACTTCACTGTTCTAAGTAGCTAGGACTATAGGAACTGCACCTGACTATTTTATTTATTTTTTAACTATAAACAAGACAAATTTATTTACAGTTTCCATGGGTCAGGTATCCAGCATATTTTATCTGGGCCCTCTCTTCAGGATCTCTTGGACAAAATCAAGATGTCAGCTGAGCCATGTTTTCATCATGAGGCTCTGTAGGGCAGTGTTTTTCAATCTTTTTTATCTCACAGCGCACTTGAACCTATAGTTAAACTTCCATGGAACCCCTAAATTATGTTGATCCAAAAAAAGAATAAATAAAAAGAATATACTTTGAACTTTTTTCAAAAACAATTAATTAACGATCTTTAAAAATTTTCACAGCAAACTTAAGATCCTCTTGTGGCACAGCAGTGTGTCATGGCACACAGGTTGAAAATTACTGTGGGCATGGTGGCTCATGCCTGTAATCTTAGCACTCTGGGAGGCCAAGGCAGGTGGATTGCTTGAGCTCAGGAGTTTGAGACCAGCCTGAGTAATAGTGAGATCCCCATCTCTACCGAAAATAATAATAAAAAAAACTAGCCAGGCATTGTGGCAGGCACCTATAGTCCCAGCTACTCAGGAGTCTGAGGCAAAAGGATTGGTCAAGCCCAAGAGTTTAAGATTTCTGTGAGTTATGATATCACAGCACTCTACCAGTGTGACAGAGTGAGACTCTGTCTATAAAAAAGAAGAACAGAAAATCACTGCTCTAGGGAAAACTCTTAGGAGCTCACGCAAGTTGTTGGCAGAAGTCAGTTCTCGTGGTGATAGGACTAAAGGTCTCCATTCTCTTCTAGTAGCTGTTGGCCAGGAGTCAGTCTCAACACCTAGAGGTCAGTCATGTCTATCTTCAAGCCACAAAGATCGTTAATGACACATACTGAATTTCTCTCATGGTTTTGAATCTCTAACTTCTGCTTCTCCAACAAGTCAGAGAAAACTTATTTTAAAGGAGTCATGTGATTAGAATAGGTCCACCAGGATAACCTTTCTATTGTAAGGTCAACTGATCTGTAAAATCCCTTTTTTATGTAACATAACATAATCAGGAGTAACAGGAGAGCACAGAGATTAAGAGGTCCTTTTAGAATACGGCCTTCCACAATCCCCAGACTCACCATCTTCACAGGTTCCCAAGATTCCCATTAGCATGTCAACTCAAAATCAGAAATTATCATCTAAGTCTCTATAGCTCAAATGCCCCAAATTTTATCATGTAAATCTTCTAAATCATGTGGGGATGGGGCTCTGAGGTAATCCATAATATCAGTTCCTAGGCACAATTCCACTCCATTTGTGGACTTATAAAACTATAGGGGCACATTATCTTCCTTCAATGCTCCAGACACATAAAGGTGGGACAGACATATGATAATAGTTACATTACAGGTTCAAAAATAGCTTTAAAAGAGACACCAGCCAAAGCAAGTTTGAAATGCAGCCAGACAGACTCCAGCAAGAGTTCTTTAATTATTCCCAGGTCAAGGCCTAGGAATAATCCTTCATGGTTCACAATTGTGCACTCTTGAGTTCTTGGTTCAGCCTTCTGGCCTCTGAGTCATCCTTCCCTGCTTCCATTGGTCAGGAGTCTGGCACATTTTAAGGAGCTGCTCTGCTTGGGGTTACAAAGGCTGAAATCCAGGTGTTGACCAAGTTAGAGGTGCTATATAAGATTTGCTGCCAAGTTCATTCTGGCTGTTGGCAGTTCTTTCTGGATGTGGCACTGAGGTCTCCATTCATTTGCTGAATGTTGCCTGGGGGTCTCTTTCAACTCTTAAAAGTTACTCATTACTTAACTTGTGGCTTCCTCCATCTTCCAGCCAGCACTGGCATTTTGAATTCCTCTCCTACTTTGAATCTCTGATTTCTGCTTCTCCCTATTTTTATTTTTGTAGACACAAGGTCTCACTATGTTGCCAAGGCTAGTCTCAACGTGGTCTGATCTCAAGCAATACTGCCACCTCAGCCTCCCTAAGTGCTAGGAGTACAGATGTGAGCCACCATGCTCAGCCTCCACCCATGTTTCGTTGGCAGAACTCATTATCAAGGCTATAACTAATTACTTCTAATTAGGAGGTTGGGAAATGTGGTCTATCAATGTGCCCAGAGTGGAAAAGAAGTGATTTGGTCAACAACTAGCCAGTCTTTGCCACATTTTCCAAACTTCTGACTATAGGAACCGGGGCATATATATTTGAGTGAATTGAGCAGTGTAGTGACAGTACAAAGGATTAATCTTATTTTTGACGATGAGTAGTTATTTTATATTGTTGAGTTTATTCTGGGAACTTGACTATCTGAATAGTAAAGAAAAAATGTAGCTGGGTGTGGTGGCTCACGCCTATAATCCTAGCACTCTGGGAATTTCAACAAAATAAGGTTGTTTTTTTTTTGTAGAGACAGGAGTCTCACTGTACCGCCCTTGGGTAGAGTGCCGTGGCGTCACACGGCTCACAGCAACCTCTAACTCTTGGGCTTACGCGATTCTCTTGCCTCAGCCTCCCGAGCAGCTGGGACTACAGGCGCCCGCCAGATGTAAATATAACACTTCTCACCTGTCATTGCTTAGAATTCCATTTTGATTTATCTGTATAGTGGTTTTGAGTGTATTTCTTTGTATAGCTAGTTCATGATTTGTCTAGGTAATACATTATGTATACACAACACTGTCTACTAATGTGACATTTTACCAGTTTGAATAAAGGTTGAAAACCTTACCTCTAGTTATGTTCCTTTAACCTTTCCCATTTATAATTGCTTTAAATATTTCCTCTACATTCATTGAGAACCACAAAAACAGTGGCATACTTTTTACTTCAACCATCAAATGTAATTTAGAAAACTCTAGAGCAGGCGTCCTCAAACATTTTAAACAGGGAGCCAATTCACTGTCCCTCAGACCATTGGAGGGCCGGACTATAGTTTAAAAAAAAAAAACTATGAACAAGTTCCTATGCACACTGCACATATCTTATTTTGAAGTAAAAAACAAAATGGGAACAAATACAATTCACACGGCTTCATGTGGCCCGCAGGCCGCAGTTTGAGGACACCTGCTCTAGAGGAAAAGGAAAGTCTATTGTGTTTACTCATGCTTGTGCTCTTTCCTTTGTTCTTTCTTCATTCTTGACATTCCAAGATTCCTTCTTTTATCATTTTCTTTCCATTTAAAGAACTTCATTTTTTTTGTTTGTTTTGAGACAGAGTCTCACTATGTTGCCCTCAGTACCATGCTATGGCGTCACAGCTCACAGCAACCTCAAACTCCTGGGCTTAAGCGATTCTCTTGCCTCAGCCTCCTGATTAGCTAGGACAACAGGCGCTTACCACAATGCCTGGCTATTTTTGTTGTTGTAGTTGTCATTATTGTTTGGCAGAGCCAGGTAGGATTCGAACTCACCAGCCCCAGTGTATGTGGCCAGCGCCCTAGCCACTGAGCTACAGGCACTGAGCCATAAAGAACTTCCTTGAGGGGCTGCGCCTGTGGCTCAGTGAGTACGGCGCCGGCCCCATATACCAAGGGTGCTGGGTTCAAATCCAGCCTCCGCCAAACTGCAACAAAAAAATAGCTGGGGGCGGTGCCTGTGGCTCAGTGAGTAGGGCGCCGGCCCCATATGCCGAGGGTGGCGGGTTCGGGCCCAGCCCCGGCCAAACTGCAACAAAAAAATAGCCGGGCGTTGTGGCGGGCGCCTGTAGTCCCAGCTGCTCGGGAGGCTGAGGCAAGAGAATTGCGTAAGCCCAAGAGTTAGAGGTTGCTGTGAGCAGTGTGACGCCCGGCACTCTACCGAGGGCGGTACAGTGAGACTCTGTCTCTACAAAAAAAAAAAAAAAAATAGCTGGGAGTTGTGGCAGGCGCTTGTAGTCACAGCTACTTGGGAGGCTGAGGCAAGAGAATAGCCTAAACCCAGGAGTTGGAGGTTACTGTGAGCTGTGACACCACAGCACTCTGCCGAGGGTGATAAAGTGAGACTCTGTCTCTAAAAAAAAAGAACTTCCTTGAGGCAAGAGATTCACTTGAGCCCAAGAGTTGAGGTTGCTGTGAGCTATGGTACCACGGCACTCTATCAAGGGTAACAAAGTGAGACGCTGTCTCAAAAAAATAAAATAAAGGGCGGCGCCTATGGCTCAGTGGATAGGACACCAGCCCCATATACCGAGGGTGGCAGTTTCAAACCCAGCCCCGGCCAAACTGCAACAAAAAAATAGCCAGGCGTTGTGGCGGGTGCCTGTGGTCCCAGCTACTCGGGAGGCTGAGGCTGAGAATCGCCTAAGCCCAGGAGTTGGAGGTTGCTGTGAGCTGTGTGACACCACGGCACTCTACCAAGGGCGATAAAGTGAGACTCTGTCTATGAAAAAAAAAAATAAAAACAAATGAAGAACTTCCTTTAGTAGAGAGAAGGGAACACTGTTGGTGGGACTGCAAACTAATACAGCCTCTTTGGAAAGAAATATGGAGAATCAGGCAGCACCTCAGTGGGTAGGGCACTGGCCCCATATACGGAGGGTAGCAGGTTTGAACCTGCCCCAGCCAAACTGCAACAGAAAAATAGCCAGGCGTTGTGGCGGACGCCTGTAGTCCCAGTTACTCGGGAGGCTGATGCAAGAGGGTCACCTAGGCCCAGGAGTTGGAGGTTGCTGTGAGCTGTGACGCTACAGCACTCTACTGGGGGTGATAAAAAAAAAAATATATGGAGAATCCTCAAAGAATCCCACAATCCTCAAAATAGGCCTTCCATTTGATCCCACAATCCTATTACTAAGCATCCACCCAGAAGAAAAAAATTATAAGGACATTTGCACTAGATTGTTTATCACAGTTCAATTTACAGTCATCAAGGTATGGAAACAACCTAAATGCCCATCAACCAAAGAATAGATTAATAAACCATGATATGTGTACACCATGTAATATTCAGCTATAAAAAAGATGGAGTCTCTACATCTTTTGTATCAATCTGGATGGAATTTTTTTTTTTTTTTTGAGATAGAGTCTCACTATATCGCCCTTGGTAGAGTGCCATGGTGTCACAGCTCATAGCAACCTCCAACTCTTGGTCTTAAATAATTCTCTTGCCTCAGCCTCCCAAGTAGCTGGAACTACAGGCACCCACCACAATGCCTGGCTGTTTTTTTGTTGCAGTTGTCATTGTTTAGCAGGCCCGGGCTGGATTTGAACCTGCCAGCTCCTATGTATGTAGCTGGCGCCCTAGCCACTGAGCTACAGGTGCCGAGCAAGAATCACATTCTTAGTAAAGAATTACAAGAATGGAGGCTCGGCACCTATAGCTCAGTGGTTAGGGCACCAGCCACATACACCAGGGCTGGCAGATTTGAACCTAGCTAGGGCCTGCTAAACAACAATGGCAATTGCAACAAAAAAATAGCCAGGCATTGTGGTGGGTGCCTGTAGTTCCAGCTCCTTGGGAGGCTGAGACAAGAGAATCACTTAAACCCAGGAGGTTGCTGTGAGCTGTGACACCATGACATTCTACTGAGGGCAACACAGTAAGACTGTCTCCAAAAAAAAAAAAAAAATTTACAAGAATAGAAAAGCAAGTATCCAATGTACTCAATACTATTATGAAGCCAGTAGATGATCTAATACGCGTACCACATAAGAGGGAAGCTCAATTCAAGATAGCGGAGAGGGGAGGATGGAAAGGGATGGTATATGGCACACCTTCTGGCTGTGGGACACAACTACAACAGGGACTCTTCCTAACAAATGTAAACATTGTAACCTAATTGTACCCTCACATTAATCTGAAATTAAAAAAGAAAAACAAAACTTCCTTTAGCCACTTTTTTTTGAGACAGAATCTCAGTCTGTTGCCCAGGTTGGAGTGCCATGGCAAGATCCTAGCTCACCATAACCTCAAATTCCTAGACTTAAGCAATCCTCCTGCCTTAGTATCCTAGTTATTTGAGAATACAGATATGCACTACCACAGCCAGCTGATATTTTTATTTTTGTAGAAATGAGTACTAGGCTGGACTGGGACTATGATTCCCAGGCTGGTTTCTAACCCCTGACGTCAAATGATCCTCCTTTCTCAGGTTCCCAATGTGCTGGGATTACAGGTATGATCTACCTCACCCAACCCAGCCATTTTTTTTTCTTTTTGAGACAGAGTCTCATTATGTCACCCCGGTTGGAGTGCTATGGCATCACTGCTCACAGCAACCTCTAACTCTTGGGCTTAAGCAATTCTCTTGCCTCAGACTCCCAAGTAGCTGGGACTACAGGCGCCCACCACAATGCCCAGCTCAGCTATTTTGTTGTTGTTGCAGTTGTCATTGTTGTTTTAGCTGGCTCGAGTCGATTCCACCCTGTCAGCCTCTGTGTATGTGGCCAGCACCCTACTCACTGACTGGGTGGAACCCATCCTAGCCATTTTTTTAAAGGTAGATCTACTGGTGACAAATTTTCTTAGTTTTTCCCCATTTATGTCTTAATTTCCTCTTTCTTCCTGAAGGATATTTTCACTGGATGCAGAATTCTGGGTTGATGGTTATTTACTTTCAGCACTTGAAAAATACTGTGCTGGCTCATTGCCTGTAGCTCAGTGGCTAGGGCTCCGGCCACATACATGGGGGCTGGCAGGTTCTAACCCAGCCTGGGCCTGCCAAACAACAATGACAACTACAACCAAAAAATACCCAGGTATTGTGGTGGGTGCCTATAGTCCCTGCTACTTGGGAGGCTGAGGCAAGAGAATCACTTAAGCTCAAGAGTCTGAGGTTGCTGTGAGCTGTAAGCCATGGTACTCTACCAAGGGTGACACAGTGATGAAACTCTGTCTCAAAAAAAAAAAAAGAAAGAAAGAAAAAAAAAAATGCTGTGCTACACTTCTTTCTGGCTTCCATGCTTTCTGATAAGAAATCTGTTATTTGAGTATTTCCCCCCTGGTTGATAGGATATTGCTTCTCCATCACTGCTTTCAAGAGTTTTTCTTTTGTGCTTAAGCTAGGCTTTTAAAAGAAAAGAGTTTTTCTTTGGTCACAGTGGCTCACAACTGTAATCCTAGCACTTTGTGAAGCCAAGGCAGGAGGATTGCCTGAGGCAAAAGTTCAAGACCAGCCTGAGCAAGAGCAAGACCTCATCTCCACAACAAATAGAAAAATTAACCAGATGTGGTAGCACACACCTATAGTTTCAGCTACTTAGGTTGAGACAGGAGGATGGCTTGAGCCCGGGAATTTGAGGTTGCAGTTGCAGTGAGCTATGATGATGCCATAGCACTCTAGCCAGAATGACAGAGAAAGACTTCATCTTAAAAAAAAAAAAAAGTGAGAGAGAGTGAGAGACGGAGATAGAGATTGTCTTTAGCTTTCAGAAGTTTGACTATGATGTATTAGAATGAATTGCTTTGGATTTATCCTTTTTGGTCTTTTCTCAGCTTCTTGAATCTATAAGTTTGTATCTTGCCAAATTTGGAAAAGTCTCTGCTATTCTTCCGTCAACTGAAAAATGACAAGGTTTATACATTTTGAAAGGAAAGCTTTATTTTTCATAAAGGGTTGCAGCTTGCAGAGTGGCCATTCTGACAGGCTGGGAAGAAGTTGCCTTAGGTAGAAGCCAAGAGCATGTACTTCAAGGGAGTACAAAGAACAGGAATTTATGCTGAGCAGGGTGGCTGAATATACATATTTTACAAGCTATTGGAGGGATGTTGAATATTTATGACAGGAAAAACATGCATATGTGCAGTTGAGCTTCATGCCCCTTCATGGAATCCACGTTCAGAAAATGGCAGCCTTAATATCATTCAAAGGTGAAGCATAGCCTCCATAGACTGGTTGAACCATTCCATGGTTGTTCTCATCAGGAAGGAATGCTGGTCAGTTGTCATAACAAAACTGTAAAAAGGGAGAAGTGGTCGGAAGATTAGCTCTCAGGGAAGAAAACTGAGGAGAGGGTGTGATAAAGTACGTCTGTTTCCCATCTCATCATGGCTAGGAACTCAGGTTTAAGGTTTCTCTGGACCCCCCTTGGCCAAGAGGGGTCTTCTCAGTCAGCAGGAGGGCTTAGGATATTATTTTAGTTCACACTTCACATATTTTTTTCAGCCTCATCAACTTTCTCCCCTCCTAGATTACAATGACATAAATGTTAGATCTTTTGTTACATACAATTTCATAGGTCCCTAAAGCTCTGTTAATTTTTTTCAGTCTATTTTTCTCTCTATTGATTAGATTCTTTCCTGTGTCCTCTCTATTCTGTTGTTGAGCTCATACATTAAAATTTTAAGTATTGTATTTTTTAGTTCTAAAATTTTTATTTCATATTTTATATCTTCTGATTTTTGCAGACTATTATTTTTTTCATTTTTTGAAGTGTATTTGTAATTGCTTATTGAAGGATTTTTATGATGGCTGCCTTAAAAATCTTTACCAGATAATTCAAATATCCCTGTTATCTTAATACTAGCATTGGCTGATTGTCTTTTTCTTTCGAGTTGAGATTTTTTCTGGTTCTTAGTAGGATGAATCATTTTTCAGTTGAAACCTAGGCATTTCGGATACTATGAGATTCTGGATCTTATGTAAATCTTCTGTTACAGCAGGCCTTCTCTGCCACTGCTTTAGGTGGGGGAAAAAGGCCCTACTGTTGTAGGAAGATAAGGCCCAACAGAGAGAAAGAGCACCCAAACACCATGTTTATAAGAGGAAGGGCTTTATTCACTGGCTGGGAGCTTACGGCATAGAAGAATTTCAAATGGCCATGCTCCCCGACTGGCTTGGTCTTTCCCTTTTTATCAATAGCCAAAAAGTTCCAACCCATAGATACCCTTCTCATTGGCCAGTTTGAATTAAACGGGAGATGCTATTCCAGCCCTCATAGAACTACAGGATTTAATAGAAATGGAAATTTCCAAATTCCAGGAAGTTAACAAATTCCCAAGAGCTGAGCCACCATGGCGAGGAGGACCCTGCAGGTGTATCCTTGTGGTCTCCTTGAGAAGACCTGTTCTCCTAGACCTCACCCTTCTCTGGTATCCTCCATCACTACCGTCTCCACTTGGCTTCCATTGACACCTGGTGGGGAGGTGTTTCTTGTAACTTCTGGGTAGGAGTGGAAGTCCAGGCTACCCTCTTATGCTATGCTGACACCATGAGGTAGATCTGGAGTAGGCTTCTTACCACCCAGCAGGGATAAAAGTCACTGCTCTGCCCTTCAAGGAGAGGCCCTTCCTTTCAGTCTAGTGAAAAGTAGAAGTCTAGGTTTCTCACTTGGCCTTTGCTGGCAGGGATTGGGGGTAGAAGTGGGGAAGCTGCAGTGTTTTTGGTGGTGTTTGGCTAGAGCAGAATAGTTATTGTCTGAAAGTTTTCTGTTTTCCTAGCCTGGTCCTCACTTTGTCTCTTGGCTAGGGACAGCAGCTTTTACTCAATGCACTTTTTGTCTTTGCCACTGGCATTACTGTGTTGTGCTCATCTCCAGCATTTGGGATGTATAAGGCAAAAACCAAACCCAGGGAATGCACTGCTGTTTTTCAGGCTGGTCCCTTGCCGGTCTGATTCTTTACCCCACCTTTCAGAGACTTCTCATGTTTGTTTTATATTTAAAAAGCTAAAGATGGCTCAGGGCCTATAGTTCAGTGGCTATAGGCTCAGTGGCTAGGGCACGAACCACATACACTGGAGCTGGCAGGTTTGAATCTGGCCCAGGCCTGCCAAACAACAATGACAACTACAACCAAAGAAATAGCCAGGTGTTGTGGCGGGCGCCTGTAGTCCCAGCTACTTGGGAGGCTGAGGCAAGAGAATTGCTTAAGCCCAAGAGTTTGAGGTTGCTGTGAGCTGTGACGCCACAGCACTCTTCTGAAGGTGACATAGTGAGACTTTGTCTCAAAAAAAAAAAAAAAGCTAAAGATTTTAGCTGTTCTTAGTGGCAAGGACAGGGAAAAGTGTGTCTACTTCATCTTTCAGGAATCGACGTATCCTTATCTGTCCATTTAAAGAAAAAAAATTTTTTTTGAGGTTTCTGACCAGGGCTGGGTTTGAACCCACCACCTCCGGCATATGGTGCCGCGCCCCCCCCACCGCGCCACAGGTGCTGCCCTAAAGAAAATTTTTTAAATTGAATTTTAAATTTTAAAGTTTTTAAAATTTAAAAACTTTTAAATTTAGGTCCTCGCCTTTCCCCTCCCATCTCTTCAGATCGGTGGACGTGCTCACCTCCACTTGGGGCCAGGTCTATGTCCCAGTTTCCTGCCGTCGCAGGCAGGGTGCCAAGGCGGCAAGAGGAAGGTGAGCGGTCAAGAGACCTTCAGGAAGAGCGGCCCTTGGCTGTTTCCATCGCTGATAGAGAAGAGAAAGGATGCACATCACAAGAGGGAGGAACTACTCCAACTTTTCCTATTCAGAAACAAAGAAAAAGCTTATTCAAGCTGTGAGGGACAATTCATTCCTTATTGTTACTGGAAATACAGAAAGTGGTAAAACAACTCAACTCCCAAAATATCTATATGAAGCAGGGTTTTCACAACATGGTATGATTGGTGTGACTCAGCCACGAAAAGTAGCTGCCATATCAGTTGCTCAGAGGGTGGCTGAAGAAATGAAATGCACTTTGGGATCCAAAGTAGGATACCAAGTTCATTTTGATGATTGCAGCTCTAAGGAGATAGCAATCAAATACATGACTGATGGATGTTTACTGAAACATATTCTGGGAGATCCAAATCTTAGCAAATTCAGTGTCATTATTTTGGATGAAGCCCATGAGAGAACTCTAACTACAGATATCTTATTTGGTTTATTGAAGAAGTTATTTCAGGAGAAGTCTCCTAACAGGAAAGAACATTTAAAGGTGGTGGTAATGTCAGCAACTATAGAATTAGCCAAGCTGTCTGCATTCTTTGGAAATTGTCCAATATTTGATATACCTGGAAGGCTTTATCCAGTGAGAGAGAAATTCTGCAATTTGGCCCACAAGACAGAGAAAATACTGCATATATTCAAGCGATTGTGAAAATGACCATGGATATCCTTTTGAATGAAATGGCTGGAGATATCTTGGTTTTCCTAACTGGCCAGTTTGAAATCGAAAAAAGTTGTGAATTACTTTTTCAGATGGCATAGTCCGTTGATTATGATTATGATGTTCAAGATACCACGCTAGATGGCTTGTTAATATTGCCATGTTATGGATCTATGACAACAGATCAACAGAGGAGAATATTTTTGCCACCTCCACCTGGAATTAGAAAATGTGTCATATCCTTGGGCGGCGCCTGTGGCTCAGTGAGTAGGGCGCCGGCCCCATATGCCGAGGGTGGCGGGTTCAAACCCAGCCCCGGCCAAACTGCAACAAAAAAATAGCCGGGTGTTGTGGCGGGCGCCTGTAGTCCCAGCTGCTCGGGAGGCTGAGGCAGGAGAATCGCGTAAGCCCAAGAGTTAGAGGTTGCTGTGAGCCTTGTGACGCCACGGCACTCTACCCAAGGGCGGTACAGTGAGACTCTGTCTCTACAAAAAAAAAAAAAAAAAAAAAAAAAAAGAAAATGTGTCATATCCACCAATATTTCTGCAACTTCTTTGACAATAGATGGAATTAGATACGTGGTAGATGGTGGCTTTGTGAAGCAGTTAAATCACAACCCCAGATTAGGACTGGACATCCTGGTGGTGGTTCCAATTTCAAAGAGTGAGGCATTACAGCGAAGTGGCTGGGCTGGCAGGACTTCCTCAGGAAAATGCTTTAGGATCTATAGTAAAGATTTTTGGAACTAGTGTATGCCTGACCATGTGATCCCTGAGATTAAGAGGACTAGTTTGACATCTGTAGTTCTGACCTTAAAGTGCCTTGCCATACACGATGTCATAAGAGAATTGTCGATCCTGGGATGGATATTTATATGAGATATTGGACCTTTTTCCTTTATTGGACCTATTTCAAGATGAGAAATTGATGATTTTTCATCTCAAGATTTAAGGTTTCCCTATTTGGATCCACCTAATGAGAGACTTATTTTGGAAGCTCTTAAACAACTTTACCAGTGTGATGCTATTGACAGTTGATCCAGAGTACCAGAAGGAAGCAGAACAGAGACATCGAGAACTGGCAGCTAAAGCTGGAGGATTTAATGACTTTGCAACTTTAGCTGTCATCTTTGAACAATGCAAATCAAGTGGAGCTCCAGCTTCATGGTGCCAAAAGCATTGGATTCATTGGAGGTGCTTATTTTCTGCATTTCGTGTGGAAGCTCAACTTCGAGAACTAATAAGGAAACTTAAACAGCAAAGTGATTTCCCAAGAGAGACCTTTGAAGGCCCTAAACATGAAGTACTACGAAGATGTCTTTGTGCAGGCTATTTCAAAAATGTAGCCCGAAGATCGGTTGGGAGAACGTTTTGCACAATGGATGGGCGTGGAAGCCCAGTTCACATTCATCCTTCCTCAGCACTTCATGAACAGGAAACCAAACTTGAATGGATCATTTTTCATGAGGTGTTAGTTACCACCAAAGTCTACGCAAGAATTGTGTGTCCAATTCGTTATGAGTGGGTAAGAGACTTGTTACCCAAGTTGCACGAATTTAATGCACATGATTTGAGCAGTGCGGCTCGACGTGAAGTGAGAGAAGATGCAAGGAAGAGATGGACAAACAAGGAAAATGTAAAGCAGCTAAAGGATGGAATATCAAAAGAAGTTCTAAAGAAAATGCAAAGAAGAAATGATGACAAATCCATATCAGATGCCCGGGCTTGTTTCCTTGACAGAAAGCAGCAGAGGACCTAGGACCACAGTGACACCCTGAAGGAAACAGGCTAAGCGGTGAACTCTCCAATTCTGAAAGTAGGAAAAGCAGCCAGGGCATGTGCTTCCATTTTGCCAGTTATTTCAGACATTACCAAGAGGAAGTGGCCAGCAGTTGTTATTAGCCTATGGGCCAAAGGCAAATATCAGAGTTAATCAGTACCAATAAATGGAATTTGCAAAGAAAAGATTAGGTTGCCATAGTCATAGGCAGTGATACATGAAGCCAATGAAAGACAATACATGTAATATTTTCCTCACTTCAATTCTGCTGGCCTTAACTGGTATCAAACGCTGTCATTGAGATATTTTCAAAGAAGATTGAATTGTATTTAATCAGTGTGTACTCCATTTGCATTGAAGCATTAAAAATTATTTTCCTTAAAAAAAAAAACTTTTAAATTAAAAAAAAATATCATCCATGAAGCAAAATATAGTCTGTGGCTTACCTTTTCATACCCTTCTTAAACTAATGATATTAGATTACAACAACATTTTCATACTCTCTTTTTTTTGAGACAGAGTCTCACTATGTCAGTAGAGTGCTTGGCATCACAGCCCACAGCAACCTCCAACTCTTGGGCTTAAGCGATTCTTTTGCCTCAGCCTCCCAAGTAGCTGTAACTACAGGTGCCCACCACAACACCTGGCTATTTTTTGGTTGTAGTTGTCATTGTTGTTTGGTAGGCCCGGCTGTATTTAAACCTGCCAGCTCCCATGTATGTGGCTTGCACCTAGCCGCTGAGCTACAGGCACTGAGGCTACTTTTTTTTTTTTTTTTTTTGGTAGAGACAGAGTCTTACTTTATTGCCCTTGGTAGAGTATTGTGGCATCCCAGCTCACAGCAACCTCCAACTCCTGGGCTTAGGTGATTCTCTTGCCTCAGCCTCCTGAGTAGCTGGGACTATAGGTGCCCACCACAAGGCCTAGCTATTTTTTTGTTGTAGTTTGGCCAGGGCCTAGTTTGAACCCACCACCCTCGGTATATGGGGCGAGCACACTACCCACTGAGTCACAGGTGCCGCCCATTTTTTAAAAATTTCGTTGGCTTTCATAGGCTGTTTGTATTTTCACCAAAAATCCTACTTAGATTGCATTGAATCTGTCAATCAATTTAGGGAGAATTGATATGTTAACTCTACTGTGTCTTCCAATCCATGGACCTGGTCTCTCTATCCCTTGTCTTCACTAATCTCTCTCAGTGGGCGGTGCCTGTGGCTCAAGGGGTAGGGCGCCGGCACCAAATACCAGAGGTGGCAGGTTCAAACTCGGCCCTGGCCAAAAACTGCAAATAAATAAATAAATAAAATAAAAAAAGAAACTAAAAAAAAAAAAAAAATCTCTCTCAGCAATTTTTGCAGTTATCTTGCACATCTTTTATAAGAATTATTCCTGGGGGCCAGGTGCACTGGCTCACACCTATAATCCTAGCACTCTGGGAGGCTGTGATGGGTGGATTGCCTGAGCTCACAAGTTCAAGACCAGCCTGAGCAAGAGCAAAATCCTGTATCTAAAAATTGCCGGGCATTGTGGTGGGCCCCTGTAGTCCCACCTATTTGGGAGGCTGAGGCAAAAGAATCACTTAAGCCCAAGAGTTTGAGGTTGCTGTGAGCTATGATGTGACAGCACTCTACTGAGGGTGACAAAGTGAGGCTCTATCTCAAAAAAAAAAAAAATTATTCCTGGGGATTTAATGTTTTGTCTTATTTTTAATTCTTTGTTTTTATTTATTAATTAATTATTATTATTGTTATTTTTTATAGAGACAGAGTGTCACTTTATTGCCTTCGGTAGAGTACTATGGTATCACAGCTCACAGCAACCTCCACTCTTGGGCTTAGGCGATTCTTTTGCCTCAGCCTCCCGAGTAGCTGGGACTACAGGCACCCACCACAATAGCTGGCTATTTTTTTGTTGCAGTTTGGCCGAGGCCGGTTTTGAACCCGCCACCCTCAGTATATGGGGCTGGCGCCCTACTCACTGAGCCACAGGCACCGCCCCTATTATTTTTTAAAGATGGTTTCTCGTTATGTTGCCCAGAGTGCTGAGGTTATAGGTGTGAGCCATCACGCCTGGCAGTATTTGATGTTTTCTGATATTCCCATAAATTTTATATATAGTTTTATTACCTCTCCATTTTTAAGGAGATATGTTCGTTATTTACCCAACATCAAATTGAAATTTTATAAAATATATCTATATTTCTGCTACCTAAACATTTCTTCTTTATAAAGGCTTCCATATCATGTAAAACATATTAAATAAATTTATATGCTTTTCTCGTGTTATTATGTCTTTTATTATGAGCCATGACCCCAGTGATGGGAAGAAAAGATATTTCTTTTCCCTACACTAACCTATCATAACTCATTTACTGCGACCTTGTTGTTTTCCTATCTAGTGAAACGGCTAATAATTATTTTAAGCAAGGAATAATGACAGTGGGGAAAAATAATTAGAGAAGAAAGGAAAAATAGAAAGAAACCTATTAGCAAAAACATACAGCAGAGCACAGATTTTTCCCATGGAGTCACATCCCCATCTTGTGGCATTCTAGGATAGTAGAACTTTTATGTGGAAGGTTTCTCTCCCCTGGTGATATCAGGAAAAGACTTTGTACACTAAAGGTTTTTTTTTTTGGTAGAGACAGAGTTTCACTTTATTGCCCTTGGTAGAGTGCCGTGGCGTCACACAGCTCACAGCAACCTCCAACTCCTGGGCTTAAGGCGATTCTCCTGCCTCAGCCTCCCGAGTAGCTGGGACTACAGGCGCCCGCCATAATGCCCGGCTATTTTTTTATTGCAGTTTGGCAGGGGCTGGGTTTGAACCCGCCACCCTCGGTATATGGGGCCGGCGCCCTGCTCACTGAGCCACAGGCGCACACTAAAGGTTTTTAAATGTAATAAACCTAACGTCGAAAAGTTGAGATAAAAGATACATCTAATTTGATGGATATAGGTTTGACAGATTCAGTTAGATGATAACATCTTCAGCTCAATTTCATGATCTTGATCATGCCACAACAGTGCAGTCTAGAAAATAATTTACTTTCATGTAACTTTTTCTGAAGACTTCAACAGGAAGGTGAAAGAGGCTTGGTGCCCATAACACAGTTGTTACGGAGCCAGCCACATACACTGAGGCTAGAGGGTTCGAACCTGGCCCTGGCCAGCTAAATAATAATGATGACGACTGCAAAAAATAGCTGGGTGTTGGGCAGCACCTATGGCTCAATGGAGTAGGGCGCCATCCCCATATGCTGGAAGTGGCGGGTTCAAAGCCAGCCCTGGCCAAAAACTGCCAAAAAAAAAAAAAAAAAGCTGAGTGATGTGGTGGTCCCTGTAGTCCCAGGTACTTCAAGGCTGAGGCAAGAGAATCACTTAAGCCCAAGAGCTTGAGGTTGCTGTGAGCTGTGACACCACAGCACTCTACCCAGCGTGACATAGTGAGATTCTTTCTCAAAAAAAAAAAAAAGAAAGGAAAGGTGAAAGAGCCCTGGTTAAAGAGAACTTGTTTTATTCCAAGTGTGGCAGGTAGAACAGCAGCATTGGCTGGGAACTTATTTGAAATGAAGATTCTTGAGTCTCATCCCAGACCCATGGACTCAGAATCTGAGTTTCAACAAGATTGTCAGGTGATTATCTTGGACATTAAGATTTGAGAAGCACTGAAAGATATAACTCTTTTTTTTTCTTTTTTTTTAGACAGGGTCTCTCTATATTGCCCAGACTGGTCTTGAACTCCTGGGCTCAAGAGATCCTCCTGCCTCAGCCTCCCAAGTACCTGGGACTACAGATGCATGCCATTGTACCTGGCTTGAAAAATAACTCTCAACACTAGACTTTCTTTCTTGATTGCATATTACAATATCATACACCTGAAGAAAAAGAAAAGCCAGGCACAATAGCTCATGTCTGTATTCCCAGCAGTTCAAGACCACCCTGAGCAACAGTGAGACCTCATCTCTACAAAAAATAGAAAAATGGGCCTGGCACAGTGGCTCATGCCTGTAATCCCAGTACTCTGGGAGGCCGAGGCGGGTTGATTGCCTGAGCTCATAGGTTCAATTCCAGCCTGAGCCAGAGTGGGACCCTGTCTCTAAAAATAAGAGGGCGTTGTGGTGGGTGCCTGTAGTCCCAGCTACTTGGGAGGCTGAGGCAAGAAAATCACTTGAGCCCACAAGTTAGAAGTTGCTGTGAGCTATGACACCATGGCACTCTACCCAGGGTGACAGCTTGAGACTATGTCTCAAAAAAAAAAGGAAAAGAAAAATTAACTGGGCATTGTGGTGGGCACCTGTAGTCTTAGCTACCTGGGAGGCTGAGGGAGGAGTATCTCCTGAACCCAGGAGTCTGAGGTTACAGTGAGCTGCGATGATGCCACTGCACTCTAGCCTAGGTGAGTGAGTGAGTGAGACTCTGTCTCAAAAAACAAATAAACAAAAAAATTCGGCTGGGGAGCTTTTAAAAACTATCCCTATGCCTGGGCCCATCCTAGGTAATTAAATCAGAATGGGTAGTGGAGGACAGAAGATGCAGACATTAGTGTTTGTAAGAAGCTTCCAGGGCAGCGCCTGTGGCTCAATGGATAGGACACCGGCCCCATATGCCAGAGGTGGCAGGTTCAAACCCAGCCTGGGCCAAAAGCTGAAAAAAAAAGTCCTTTCTTTCCAGGGCAGCGCCTGTGGCTCAGTGAGTAGGGCGCCGGCCCCATATACCGAGGGTAGCAGGTTCAAACCCAGCCCCGGCCAAACTACAACAAAAAAATAGCTGGGCGTTGTGGCGGGCACCTATAGTCCCAGCTGCTCAGGAGGCTGAGGCAAGGGAATCACATAAGCCCAAGAGCTGGAGGTTGCTGTGAGCCGTGTGACGCCACGGCACTCTACCAAGGACAGTAAAGTGAGACTCTGTCTCTACAAAAAAAAAAAGAAGCTTCCAAATTATTTTTAAGGAGCTGCCAGGGTTTAGCATTGCTGGGAGGAAATCTTTTCCTCTGCTATCCTAGGTTCTAATGATTGGTGAATTAACTGACAAGACAGATTAATAGGAGAAAAGGCTTACTTACCTTCTGGGTAGTTTTTCAGTAACATGTAACTCTCTGAATAGCCAGAAATAAAGGCATATAGTAAGTCCTTTATATTAGTGTATGCATCCATTTATTTAGCCAACCAAGGATTGAAAATATGAGGTCAGACAGTTAAGTTTGCAAGCTCGTCCTAGAAAAAATGCTACATACCTCATTGCTGAATATCACTATCGTCACCAGATGGCCAAGGGGAGTACTTCAAACCATAGGGATATTCAGCAAAGAGGTATATAGCACTTTTTCTGGGATGAATTCTCAAACTTTTTTTGTTGAGACGGTCTCACTTTGCCACCCTTGGTAGAGTGCTGTGGCATCATAGCTCACAGCAACCTCAAACTCTTGGGCTCAAGCTGTTCTCTTGTTTCAGCCTCCCAAGTAGCTGGGACTACAGACACCCAACAGAATGCCCACCTATTTTTAATTAATTAATTTAGAGACAGAGTTTCACTATGTCATCCTTGGTAGAGTGCCATGGTGTCACAACTCACAGAAACCTCAAACTCTTCTGCTCAAGTGATTCTCTTGCCTCAGCCGCTAAAGTAGCTAGGACTAAAGGCATCTGTCACAACACCCGGCTATTTTTTAGAGATGAGGTCTCACTCTGCCTCAGGTGGGTCTCAAACCTATGAACTCAAGCAATACACCCACCTCGCCCTCCTGAAGTACTGGGATTATAAGCATGAGCCACCATGCCTGACTGAGTTCACAAACTTAATTGGCAGACCTGTACAGTGACAGCTCTGATGGCTTCCGGGTTCCAGAAAAAGAATTCCAAACTTGCATTGAAGGGAGGATTAGGTGCTGGTGTCCCAAAGTATCTCAAAGATGATTATAGTGATATTCAGCAATGAGGTGTAGCACTTTTTCTAGGATGAGTTCATGAATTTAAAGTTGTCTAACCTCAGCCTGGTGCAGTGGCTCATGCCTGTAATCCTAGCACTCTGGGAGGCTGAGATGGATAGATTGCCTGAGCTCACAGGTTTGAGACCAGCCTGAGCCAGAGTGAGACCTGGTCTCTAAAAAAAATAGACAGGTGTTGTGGCGGACACCTGTAGTAACAGCTACTTGGGAGGCTGAGGCGAGAGAATCACTTGAGTCCAAGAGTTTGAGATTGCTGTGATGCTATGACACTCTACCTAGGATGACTAAGTGAGATTCTGTCTCAAAAACAAAATTGTCTGACCTCGGTAGAACTTTCATAGTTGACCACCTCCCTACATTGGCCACATCCTTAAGTTGATCTAATTTTCATAGACCAGACATGCACATGTATCAGTACAGTAGGCCTACCTCCTTATGTTGACCACCTCCATGTGTTGACCAGTTTGTTATAGTTCCTTGGGTGGTCAACTTACAGAGGTTCTACCGTATTCAGGGGGAAAAAAATTGTATCTGTTTTGAACATATAATGACATTTTCTTTCTTTCTTTCTTTTCCTTTTTTTTTTTTTGGAGACAGAGTCTCACTATGTCACCCTCAGTAGAGTGTAGTGACTTTACAGCTCACAGCAACCTCAAACTCTTGGGCTTAAACAATTATCTCATCTCAGCCTCCCAAGTAGCTGGAACTACAGGTGCCTGCCACAACTCCCTGCTATTTTTTTGTTGTTGTTGCAGCTGTCATTGTTGTTCAGCTGACCCAGGCTGGGTTCAAACCTGCCAGCCTTGGTACATGTGGCCGACGCCATAACCATTGTGCTATGGGTGCTGAGCCTAATTACATTTTCTTGTCATTATTGCCTAAACAATACAGTAAAGCATTAGGTATGTTAACAGAAAAAAAAAACGCTCAAATTCTATAAAAATAACTTAAACAGGTTTATTCTGAGCCAGATGTTTATGACCACTCATGAGGTCCATGGCCTCAACAGATCCTGAGAAAATTTCCATGCAGTAATTGGCTTACAGTTCGGTTTCTATACATTCATGGAGACAGAAATTACACATAAGATCCTAGATCAATATGTGGAGGGCAGAATATCTTGAGAGGGAAGGCTTACAGGTTATAAGTAGGTTTAAAGATCTTTGATTTGTAATTGGTTAAAGAAGTAAAGCTCTGTCTAAAGGCTTGAAATATGGCTCGGTGCCTGTGGCTCAAGCGGCTAAGGCGCCAGCCACATACACCTGAGCTGGCAGGTTCGAATCCAGCCTGGGCCTGCCAAAAACAATGACAGCTGCAACCAAAAAATAGCTGGGCACTGTGGCAAGCACCTGTAGTCCCAGCTACTCAGGAGGCGGAGGCAGGAGACTCACTTGAGCCCAGGAGTTGGAGGTTGCTGTGAGCTGTGACGCTATAGCACTCTACCCAGGGTGACAGCTTGAGGCTCTGTCTCAAAAAAATAAAAATAAAAAATAAAGGCTTAAAATACTTTTATTTTAATTGAAGATAATGGTGTCTGTGGATTCAAGACAAGCCACCAGACATTTATCAAAACTCAAGTGGTCTGTTAAGTGATTCATAGCCTGCAAGTGTGGTTTACTCCTTGCATAGCCTCAGGCAGAGGGTGGATCAAGATGGCAGGTCAGATGGATAGTTCAGCTGAGCTCACCTAGAATTACTGTGTTAAAAAAGAGAACACAGCGTTACCAAGCATGGGGACCTTACCAGAGTCATAGCTCAGGGAGCACAGTAAGGATGTGGTAAGCTGGATACAGTGTAAGATCTTTTGTGGTGGAAATCTGATGAATTAGGCAAGTGATTGTAACTAGATGGGATTGGCTGCCCCCCCACACACACACACACAGAGGGGCAGGATAGAAGAAAGCCTTACCTGAGTTTTCAGTTGTTGGGGGAAGCTGCACATTGAGTGAAAAGCTTGGAATAGTGAGTGGACTTGAACAGTATACTACAACCAGATTTGAATGCCAGTTGGAATGGATTTCCCATAGATTGGGTGGCTGGTGAGGCAGCCATACTGAGAAGGTCTAGGTGGCCAGGGGCTGCTATTGTCGGAAGGACTCAGTAGGGGCATAAAGCAGAGCTATCATAATTCTGCCTGCCAGGATCAGAACTTCATTCTTGGGACAGGTTGAGGGACTCCCACAACCCAAGGGAAATGGAGTCAGGGGGCCAATGTGAGATCTGCTCCTGAAGAAGTCTTGTGAGCTTTAAGATCCCAACCCAGCAGGGTCTGAATGCTGAGGAAACAATCAGGCAATCACCAAAGGCAACTAAGTGTGGAATAAGAACCATAAAGGTTGCTGGCCATCCTCTGTCTCCTAAAAACCCACAGCACCATCTGGTGTCCTGGCGACATATTGCAACATACTTTCATCAACACTGAGGACTTCTGTTTGAAAGAAAGGAGGCAGTAAGAAGGAAAAATGAGGACAAGGAGGTGAACAAGAAGAAAGAACACATGAGAAAGAACCAACAGAAAAATTCTGGCAACATGAAAAATTAAAACAGAGGAACTTGCTGGGTGGAGAGCAAGATGGCGGCCGAGTAACAGCTTCCTTACATCTGGGCACCGTGAGTCTGGGGAGATAGGACTCCAGGCATCTCTGACTGGTGGGATCTGCCTATCATCACCCCTGTGAGGATACAGAGAGTCAGCGAGAGACTTCTGGACCCCAAGAGGAGGTCTAAAACAGTGGAAAACCGGCAAGTGGTCATGTGTGTTCAATCGGTCTAAACCCGCCCGCAACTGTAAGTTCAGTAGCAGCGAGACTGCAAACCAGAAAGGCCTTACCTGTGAACTGTTTTGGTGTCTTTGAACTTGGCACTCAGTTGAACTGCCTTGGGGAGAGCCTGAGCGGGAATGCGGAGAACTTTGTCTGTTGTCTAGGGCCCCAGTCTGAGCCGCTGAGCCAGACAGAACTAATAGTGTTTGGCTGTGGGCCACAGGGAGCCATTGTGAGCGATCTGCCCCGGCAAGCTCCGCCCTCAGGGTTGCAGAGCTAGAGTCGGGTGGGAGCTGGTAACCCAGCAACCAAGTAGACTAAGGATGGGGTCTGAACCGCCTTGCAGCCCTAATCCTCAGGGGCAGAGTGAGACCGGTTTTGGCACACTGGGTAAGTGGATAGCCACTTCAGCAGTGATTCCAGCGACAAGCATTTTCCTGGGAAATCTTCTCCTCAGCAAGTTTACAAGTTCAAAGTGCCTTTTAAGTGGGCTGAAGAGAGATTTAGGGCGTCTACCTGCTGGTGTTTGAGAAATCAGCAGCCTCCAGTCATATCAGAACTGTGATTAACATCTCATACCCCAGAAGACCATGTGTTGCCCAGACAATATTCAACAACATATACATACTGCTTTGTTTTTGGTTGTGTTTTGGGTTTTGTTTGTTTGTTTGTTTTGTTTTGTTTTTTTGGTTTGGTTGTTTTTTTGTTTATTTTGATGTTGTTGATGTTGTTTTGTTTTTTAATTTCAACCTTTTCCGTACAGATCTTTTTTTTTTTTTTTTTTTTTTTTTTTGGCCGGGGCTGGGTTTGAACCCGCCACCTCCGGCATATGGGACTGGCGCCCCACCCGCTGAGCCACAGGCGCCGCCCATACAGATCTTTTTTCTTTCTCAATTTTTCTAGTTTAATTATAATTTCCCATTGCTGCCCTTTTTAATAACTAGAACTTCATTTTTGCTAGTGTTTCTACCGCTATTATTTGGTTTTTCACCCAATATTATACCATAAAGTTTTCTGTTTGCTTGTTTTGGTTTGATTTATAGCATTTTTGTCTTTCCTCTCTACTTGGTGGAGGTGGGGTACTGTGTCTGATCAGGTTAGCAAAAAGCTGCTGACCTCAAGGGAACCACCCAACTGGGCACCCCCAGAAGGTGGTTTTTTTTTAAGGTTGTGTCAAAGTACCCTACTGTACACCTATATTGCTCTGTCTCCCTCTTTCTGTGCCTCTTCTTTTTGTCAATATTCCTTTTACACACCCCCTCTCCTTTCTCTCTATTTTTTTTTTTTCTTTTCACTCAGTCCTCCTTTCTTGCTCTTCAACCTTCTCACCCTTCTGGTCCTGTACCAAAACAGAGGAACTTCCCCATGGGACCATGAGGCGGCTACTGTAGAAATTGCCACCTATAAAGAATTAATATGATTTACATAAGGGGATTTAATATGTGGATGATAAAGACAATGAAAGGAATGGATGAGCAAATGGAAAGACAGAACCAAAAGTCAGACAAGAGATATGTAGAATACAGAAAGGATATGGCAGAGTTTAAGGAAATGAAGGAGACAATCGGGGAATATAAAAATGCAGAAGAAAGTAAGTATCAAAAATAGGTTAGACCATGGAGAATAAACAACTGCAGAGCTAGAGGATGAAGTTTTTTATTTAACCTAGGTAGTTAAAGAGGCAGAAAAGAAGAGAGAAAAGGCAGAATAGGTGCTTAGAGAACTATGAGACTCCATGAAGCTTATGAATAATAGAGATTCCTGAACGGGAAGAAGATTGTCCCAAAGGAATGGAAGCCCTATTGGAGACTATCATAAATGAAAACTTCCCAAGTTTTACTGAAGACACTGATATACTCCTTTCAGATGGATATCAAACCCCGGGTCATCTCAACTCAACAGAGCCTCTTCAAGACAAATTGTAATGAATGTGTCCAAAGTCAAGATGAAAGAAAAACTTCTGCAAGTAGCCAGGAGTAAGTGCCAACTGACCTATAGAAGCAGAGCCATTAGGATGACAGCTGACTTTTCAACTGAAACTTTCCAAGCCAGAAGAGCATGATCCTCCATCTTTAACATTCTTAAACAAAATAATTTTCAGCCCAGAATTCTGTATCCTGCTAAACTAAGCTTCAAAATTGATGGAGAAATCAAATCTTTTGCAGATATACAAACACTGAGGAAATTCACCATAAGACCAGCTCTACAGGAAATACTTAGACCTATTCTCAGCACTGACCACCACAATGGACAACCAGCAAAGTTAACACCCAGAAGCTAAAGGTCAAAACTTATCTTCCACAATGGTACAAAGAATAAAACTATACAATGGGCTCTGTGCCTGTAGATCAGTGAGTAGGGCACTGGCCACATACACCAAGGCTGGTGGGTTTGAGCCCAGCCTGGGCCTACTAAACAACAATGACAACTGCAACCAAAAAATAGCTGGGCATTATGGTGAGCACCTATAGTTCCAGCTACTTGGGAGGCCAAGGCAAGAGAATTGCTTAAGCCCAAGAGTTTGAGGTTGCTGTGAGCTGTGACACCACAGCACTCTACCGAGGGTGACATAGTAAGACTCTGTATCAAAACAACAACAACAACAACTATGTAATGGGCTTTCACAAAATAAGATTAATAGAATTGCACCACACTTATCAATTCTCTTAATAAATGTCAGTGGGGTCTCTCCTTGCAGCGGCGCGGCAAGAGCAGAGTGGTGGCTACAGAGGTGGGAGCTATGGCAGGACAAGCATTTAGAAAGTTTCTTCCATTCTTCAATCGAGTATTTGTTGAAAGGTGTGCAGCCAAAACTATAACCAAAGGAGGCATTATGCATCCAGAAAAATTTCAAGGAAAAGTATTGCAAGAAACAGTAGTGGCTATTGGGTCAGGCTCTAAAGGAAAGGGTGGAGAGGTTCAACCAGTTAGTGTGAAAGTTGGAAATAAAGTTCTTCTCCCAGAATTTGGAGGCACTAAAGTAGTCCCAAATGACAAGAATTATTTCTTATTTACAGATGGTGATATTCTTGGAAAGTATGTAGACTGAAACAAATCACTACTGAAATGGCATTGACATGAAGCTGCCCATTCCACTGAAGTTCTGAAACCTTGCATCATGTAAATAATTTCCATGTCTCTCTTTTATAATAAATTGATGATATCTAAACTGCTGGCATGCCATGTCTAATGTTTAGTTTCACTGTACTGATATAAACATTTCCAAATAAAAATATGTAAATAAAAAAATTTAAAAATAGAATAAAATAAATAAATGTCAATGGACTGAATTCACCACTGAAAAGGCACAGGCTGGCAGATTGGATAAAAAAAACACAAGCCATTTATATAATGTCTCCATAAGACACATCTAGCCTTGAAGGACAAATCAAAACACAGGTTAAGGGATGGAAAACAATATTACAAGCAAATGGAAATCAGAATAAAGGAGGGGTTGCAATCTTATTTTCAGATACAAGTGGATTTAAAGCAACTAAAGATAAGAAAGAGAAAGATGGATATTTTATATTGGTCACAGGAAAAGTACAACAAAAAGACATTTCAGGGTGGTGCCTATGGCTCAGTGAGTAGGGCACTGGCCCCATATACTGAGGGTGGTGGGTTCAAACCTGGCCCCAGACAAACTGCAACAAAAAATATCTGGGCACTGTGGCAGGCGCCTGTGGTCCCAGCTACTCAGGAGGTTGAGGCAAGAGAATCACCTAAGCCCAAGAGCTGGAGGTTGCTCTGAGCTGTTACACCATGGAACTCTACTGAGGGCAACAAAGTGAGACTTTGTCTCTAAAAAAAAAAAAAAAGATATTTCAGTTTTAAATATTTATGCACCTAACTGAAATACTCCCAGATTTATGAAATAGACCTTGAGGGGTCTCAGCAATATGATATCCCATTATGCCATAATTCCTGGGGACTTTAACATCCCTCTGACAGAACTGGACTAATGCTCTAAATAGAAACTAAACCAAGATACAAAGGACTTAAATGTGACCCTAGAACAAATGAGATTAATAGACATATATAGAACACACCATCCTAAAGCTAAGGGATATACATTTTTCTTGTCAGTCCGTGCTACATACACCAAAAATCGACCACATTCTAGGATACAAATCAATCCTCAGCATAATTAAAAGAATAGAAATTATACATTGCATTGAGATGTCAGGAATTTTGACCCTGACTTCATAAAGGAATAGCTAGAGTTTTGAAGCTTTGTTTTGCTTTGTTTTGTTTTATGAAACAGGGTCTTGCTCTGTCACCCAGGATGGAGTGCAGTAGCCTCATTATAGGTGACTGTATCCTCAGATGCCTGGGCTCAAGTGATCCTCTTGGTAAATGAGACTACGGGCGCATACCACCTGCCCTGCTAATTTTTTTTTTTTTTTTGAGACAGAGCCTCAAGCTGTTGCCCTGGGTAGAGTGCCATGGCATCACAGCTCACAGCAACCTCCAATTTCTGGGCTCAAGTGATTCTCCTCCCAAGTAGCTGGGACTACAGGTGCCCACCACAACACCCGGCTATTTTTTGGTTGCAGCCATCATTGTTATTTCGCTGGCCCAGGCTGGATTTGAACCTGCCAGCTCAGGTGTATGTGGCTGGCACCTTAGCCGCTTGAGCCATAGGTGCTGAGCCAGACCTGCTAATATTTTAGTTTTTCATAGTGGTGGAGTCTTGCCATGTTGCCCAGGCTGGTCTTGAACTCCTGGCTTCAGGAAATCCACTTGCCACAGCCTCCCAAAGTGCTGAGATTATAGGCACAAGCCACCATGCCAAGCCAGAGGCCAACCCTGAAAACAGATGTTGAGCATCAAGACAATTGGAACAGCTTGTTTTCTTACCTTTCCTTTCATTTAATAGATATTTATAGAGTGTCCAGTGAAATAGTGCCACAGTACCCAGTATTGTAGACAAAAGATTTGTGCTCATGAAGCTTTCATTCATTCTGGAGTTTACTAATTTACCTAAATGGTGTTTGCATTCTGTGAAATGCCTCTCCATATTGCAGATGGCACACTTCTTTGCACATAACTCTTTCTTCCAGAAGAGACACAACCACAACAGCACAATCAACAACTAAGCTGCAGGTGGTGCTGCCTGCTGACCTGGGCTCTGGGCACATCAGGGCAAAATTGTAGGTCAATTATGTCAATGACCAGGTTTATGGCTTACACATCAGCAATGTATTTATGTTATTGTTTTTTCTTTTTTCCATTTTCTCTTTTCTAGAGATTAAATTTTTTATTAAGTTTATTTATTTATTTATTAGAGACAGAGTCTCACTTTGTCACCCTTGGTAGAATGCCGTGGTAGCACAGCTCATAGCAACCTCCAACTCCTGGGCTTAGGTGATTTTCTTGTCTCAGCCTTCCAAGCAGCTGGGACTATAGGCACCCACCACAACGCCTGGCTATTTTTTTATTTTATTATTGCAGTTTGGCTGGGGCCAGGTTCAAACCTGCCACCCTTGGTATATGGGGCTTGGCACCCTACTCACTGAGCCACAGGCCCCACCCGAGATGAATTCTTACTATGTTGGCCAGGCTGGTCTCAAACTCCTGGGCTGAAGCAATCCTCCCAATGTCAGCCTCCTGAATAGCCATGCTCAGCTTTAAGATAGGCCTTGTAGTATGTACCATTACTGGAAGTTTGGTACTCATCCCTGAGGCCAAATGAGGAATAAGGACAAGTGGTTTGAGGAAGTACTGGCAAATGAAGATGGTAGACTCCCATCTTAAAGAATCACTGTCCTGGCTGGGTGTGGTGGATCATGCCTGTAATCCTAGCACTCTGGGAGTCTGAGGCAGGTGGATTGCTTGAGCTCAGGAATTCAACACCAGTCTAAGCAAGAGCAAGACCCCATTTCTACTAAAAATAGAAAAATTAGCCAGGTATAGTAGCAAGTGCCTATTGTCCCAGCTACTCAGGAGGGTGAGACAAGAGGATCGCTTGAGCCCAAGAGTTCAAAGTTGATGTGAGCTATGACACTAGGGTACTCTATCCATGATAACAGAGTGAGACTCTGTCTCAAAAAAAAGAAAAAAAAAATAACCCTTGTCTACCCTATGAATAGAAATACAGAACTTTTAAAGGGAGTTTCAGTTTCAGGCTATTGCTTTTTAACTATGGTTGGTGGTTTGGTTGGCCTTATCTCTGTTACATGTGCCTTTGCCCGATAATTTCATTGAGTTGTTTTCTGTGAATTTAAGATACTAGAAAACAAAGAACAAAGAACAATCCTTCCCCCTCTGGGCAAAGGCAGGAATGCAGTTTAACTCCTTGAAAAAGGTGAGAGGTTTTAAAGAGAAAACTTATGATACATTTTTCCCTTTTACAGGCCTTTATCTCTATTAGATATTCTCCACTGTCAATTTTATTCTTCCATATTTATGGGAGGAGGAGTGATATGGTCATCAAGCTACTTCTTGCTGAATGGGGACGATATTTTAGATGGAAGGTTTGTACTTATTTATGCCATTGCCATTGCTTTTTCTGGTTTGTACAAAAAAATAAAGAATGCTACAAATTACCAGGTGAAAAAGGGCATAAGCAACAACTGTGAAGACTGACAAGGTGAGATAGAGGATCACTGGTAGTACTATGTGTCCTTATTGTCGCCTTGCCAAGAAAGATCAGCAGAAAAGGTGACAGTTTGGGAAATCTAAACTAAGGAGTTGCTTGTTACTGAAAGTTCTGTGCTTGTCCCCAAGGTCCAGTGAAAAATGAGAATAAGCTGTTGAGGCAAGGAAAGGGAAGTTTATTAATTGTCAGCAAATGAGGAGGCTGTCATACCCTTATATTAAAGAACCATTGTTCTCCCTATAAGCAGAATTATAGAGCTTTTAAAGGGAGTTTTCAGCATTCATCTATTACTATGTATTTTCTCAGGTGAAGATCTTGTATTTCTGTCTAGATGATTTTGTTGTCTCCTGTACTTTAAGATACTAGAAAACAAAGAACACTCCTCTCCTCTCTGATTATTGGCCTCAGAAAGAAATGCAGGTTTTAATTCCTCAAAAAAGGTGAGGAGTTTTATTATTTTTTATTTTTTTTAGATAGAGTCTCACTATGTCACCCTCGGTAGAGTGCTGTGGCATCACAGCTCACAGCAATCTCAAACTCTTGGGCTTAAGCAAGTCTCTTGCCTCAGCCTCCCAAGTAGCTGGGACTACAGGCGCCCACCACAATGCCCAGCTATTTTTTGTTATTGTTGTTGTAGTTGTCATTGTTGTTTTAGCAAGCCCAGTCCAGGTTCAAACCTGCCAGCCCTGGTGTATGTGGCTAGTGCCCTACCTAGTGAGCTATGGGCACTGCCCAAGGGTGAGGAGTTTTAAAGGGACAACTTGTAATATATTTTTCCCTTTTCAGGCCTTTGCCTCTGTTAGGTATTCCCCATGGTCAGTTTTACCCTTCCATATCTATGAGGAGGAAGAACAACGTAGTCATCAAGCTATTTCCTCCTTTTCCATTTGGCTTTTCTGTGCTTTTACAAAACAGAAAACTGAACTGTAAATAAATGAGTTCCCAGTTACACTTAAGAGAGTGGGAACAGGTGCATGTCAAAGCCAGGCTTGGGCCTGGAGTCGGGCAGCGGGGCCTGGGAGACAGAGAACTTTCCAGAGCTGGGGCAAGGGCGAGGGTGAAGGCGAAAGCAACACAGGGCCCCACAGCAGCAGCAGCCTCAACCTGAGCAAGCACAGCAGACCAGCAGCCGCTGCCCGTCTCCAGGAGCAGGAGCAGATGGAAGACAATGGAGGGGCCAAGCGCCCAAACTGTGCAGCAGGGACTGAACGAGCAGCCCCAAGGGGCAGTGGCCGACAACCAGGACAGCAACCAAGGACCAGGAAAGCGACAATGCGGGGCTGGCCTAGCCCTGTAAAGCAGGCAGAGTACAGCAAAGGCCTCTGGCCCTGCAGTCCTGCCATTCCCATTTGTGAAGTCCCACAAATCTCCAGCAGACATTGTGAAGAACCTGAAGGAAAGCATGGCTGTTCTGGAAAAGCAAGACATTTCTGACAAAAAAGCAGAGAAGAGGCTCCCGTCCAGAAGGAGAGTTAAAGGTCAGAAGTTTAGCAAGTAACCTGGTGGATTAGAGCTGAGCCAAGAAAGAAGGTTGAAGAACCTGTATCAACTGTGCTGAGGCAAGCTGCGACCCCAAGGATACAAACAAAAGGTACAAAATCCGTCACCAAGCAGATGGGAGTCCCCTCCCTGATGAGAATGGCTCGGAGTACTCCATACAAACAAGCGAGCAGAATTCAAAAGTCCTCCCATTATATCCCATGGGAGAGACCCTCTAAAAACTGGACCTACTTCCCCTAGTAGGGTGCCATGGCACTCTCCTGCCAGGTATAAAACTGTATAAAACTGCATATATTCCCTACCTGCAATTCTGAGCTCCCAGCACTCCCCTCCACTCTCACTCTGAGCTCTGGAAGCCTGTCCCCCAGGAGTCCAGATTCTTGGGTATTTTCTTGAGAGGAGTGGACAGGGGATGGATTGCTGCTGGTCAGTGCAGATTCTATGGCACGGGAATAAGGAGAGGATGGTCAGCTGAGAGGGAACTATACAGGACCAGCAGTAGCCCGAGGCACAGAGCAGCAGCCACAGTAACAATAATAGGGCTCACCCCTAGATATTCCAGAGTCATACCCCCTGTCTCTCTGGGCAACCAGAGAAGGCCGGGCATCTTCTCTGGTGGCAGCCACTGGCGGAACAGATCTAGGATGGAAATGCCAGCCCTGTGAGTAAAGGGTTTGCCTGAGGTGGTACCGGCCTGGGCTCAGCGTGGGGCAGGGACTAGAATACACAGTCCTGGAGCCTGCAGATTCCCAAAGCTGGGCTGACCCAGAAGACCGATTTTTATTTTTTTTTACATAAAAATAATTAAATTTTAATTGAAAAAAATGATATATATGTATATATAGACAGTGTACAACATATTGTGAAATATGTTTACATTGTGAACAGCTACATCAAACTAGTTAACATCCATTAACTGCCTTTCTGTGGTGGTAACATTTAATATCTATTCTCTTGGCAATTTTTTTTAATTTTTAATTTCAGTTTGCTTGTTCATTCTTCTTTGTTTGAAGTACTCCTTTTTTGTTCATTTTCTTCTTCCTCTGGCGGTGCTGGCTGTTTTTGATGCTGTTAGTAGAGACGAGGTCTTACTCTGGCTCACTGTTGCTCATACTGGTCTTGAACCTCTAAGCTCAGACAATCCACCCGCCTCGGCCTCCCACAGCGCTGGGACTACAGGCGTGAGCCACATGCCTGGCCAGGCAATTTTTTTAAATTAAATCACAGCTGTGTGCATTAATGCGATCATGGGGCACCATACACTGGTTTTATATAACACTTGACGTATTTTCCTTTTTTTTTTTTTTGTAGAGACAGAGTCTCACTTTATGGCCCTCGATAGAGTGCCGTGGCCTCACACAGCTCATAGCAACCTCCAACTCCTGGGCTTAAGCGATTCTCTTGCCTCAGCCTCCCGAGTAGCTGGGACTACAGGCGCCCGCCACAACGCCTGGCTATTTTTTGGTTGCAGTTTGGCCGGGGCCGGGTTTGAACCCACCACCCTCGCTATATGGGGCCGGAGCCTTACCGACTGAGCCACAGGTGTCGCCCCGACACTTGACGTATTTTCACCACATTGGTTAACATAGCCTTCCTGGCATTTTCTTAGTTATTGTGCTAAGACATTTATATTCTACATTTACTATGTTTCACATATACCCTTGTATTATGCACCGTAGGTGTAATCCCACCAATTACCCTCCCTCTGCCCATCCTCCCCCCTCCCTCCCCTCCCTCTCCCTTCCACATATTCTTAAGTTATAACTGAGTTACAGCTTTCACATGAAAGCCATAAATTAGTTTCATAGTAGGGCTATGTACATTGGATACTTCTTCTTCCATTCTTGAGATAATTTACTAAGAAGAATATGTCCCAGCTCCATCCATGGAAACATGAAAGAGGTAAAGTCTCTATATACCACAATTTATTAATCCATTCGTAGATCGATGGGCACTTGGGCTTTTCCCATAACTTAGCAATTATGAATTGAGCTGCAATAAACATTCTGGTACAAATATCTTTGTTATAATGTGAATTTGGGTCTTCTGGGTACATACCTAGTAGAGAAATTATAGGATTGAATGGCAGGTCTATTTTTAGTTCTCTAAGTGTTCTCCAAACATCTTTCCAAAAGGAATGTATTAATTTGCATTCCCACCAGCAGTGTAGAAGTGTTCCCTTTTCTCCACATCCACGCCAACATCTCTGGTCTTGGGATTTGTGACATGGGCTAATCTTACTGGAGTTAGATGATATCTCAAAGTAGTTTTGATTTGAATTTCTCTGATGATTAAGGATGATGAGCATTTTTTCATATGTCTGTAGGCCATGTGCCTGTCTTCTTCAGAGAAGTTTCTCTTCAAGTCCTTTGCCCAGCCTGAGATGGGATCACTTGTTCTTTTCTTGCTTATATGTTTGAGTTCTCTGTGGATTCTGGTTATTAAATCTTTGTCAGAGACATAATCTGCAAATATCTACTCCCATTCCAAGGGCTGAGTGCTTGCTTTACTTACGGTGTTCTTGGCTGTGTGGAAGCTTTTTAGTTTGATCAGGTCCCAGTGGTGTATTTTGGATGCTGCTTCAATTGCCCAGGGGGTCCTTCTCATAAAATACTCGCCCAGACTGATTTTTTTAAGGGTTTTCCCAGCACTCTCTTCTAGTATTTTTATAGTTTCATCTCTTAAGTTTAAATCTTTAATACAGTGAGAGTCTATCTTAGTTAATGGCGAAAGGTGTGGGTCCAGTTTCAGTCTTCTACAGGTTGCCAGCCAGTTCACCCAGCACCATTTATTAAATAGGGAATCTTTTCCCCACTGAATATTTTTAATTAGCTTGTCAAAGATCAAATAACGGTAAGTAGCTGGGTTCATCTCTTGGTTCTCTATTCTGTTCCATACATCTACCTCTCTGTTTTTGTGCCAGTACCATGCTGTTTTGATCACTATCAATTTATAGTATAGCCGGAGGTCCGGTAGCGTGATTCCTCCTGCTTTCTTTTTATTTCTGAGTAATGTCTTGGTTATTCGAGGTTTTTTCTGATTCTATATGAAACAAAGTATTATGGGCGGCGCCTGTGGCTCAGTCGGTAGGGCGCCGGCCCCATATACCGAGGGTAGCGGTTTCAAACCTGGCCCCGGCTGAACTGCAACCAAAAAAAAAAAAAAAAACAAAGTATTATTTTTGCAAGATCTTTAAAGTATGACAGTGGAACTTTAATAGGGATTACATTAAAATTGTATATTGCTTGGGTAGTATGGACATTTTAACAATGTTGATTCTTCCCAGCCATGAGCATGGTATGTTTTTCCATTTGTTAACATATTCAGCTATTTCTTTTCTTAGAGTTTTATAATTCTCTTTATAGAGATCTTTCACGTCCTTTGTTAGATAAACTCCTAAATATTTCATCTTCTTTGGCACTACTGTGAATGGAATAGAGTCCTTAACTGTTTTTTCAGCTTGACTATTGTTGGTATATACAAAGGCTACCGATTTATGAATGTTGATTTTGTAACCTGAGATGCTGCTGTATTCCTTGATCACTTCTAAGAGTTTTGTAGTAGAATCCCTGGTGTTTTTCAGATATACAATCATATCACCTGCGAAGAGCAAAAGTTTGATCACTACTGACCCTATATGGATACCCTTGATCAACTTTTCTTCCCTAATTGCGATGGCTAAAACTTCCATTACAATGTTAAAGAGCAGTGGAGACAATGGGCCACCTTGTCTGATTCCTGATCTGAGTGGAAATGATTTCAATTTAACTCCATTCAATATGATATTGGCTGTAGGTTTGCTATAGATGGCCTCTATCAGTTTAAGAAATGTCCCTTCTACACCAATTTTCCTAAGTGTTCTGATCATGAAGGGAAGCTGGATATTATCAAAAGCTTTTTCTGCATCAATTGAGAGAATCATATGGTCTTTGCTTTTAATTTGTTTATGTGCTGAATTATATTTATAGATTTACATATATTGAACCAGCCTTGAGACCCTGGGATAAAACCCACTTGGTCAATTTGTTTGATGTGTTGCTGGATTCTGTTTGTTAGGATCTTGTGGAATATTTTTGCATCAATGTACATTAGTGATATTGTTCTATAATTTTCTTTTCTTGTTAGGTCTTTTCCTGGTTTAGGGATCAGCGTGATGTTTGTTTCATAGAACGTGTTGGGTAGTATTCCTTCTTTTTCTATATTTTGGAAAAGGTTGAGTAATATAGGTACTAGTTCCTCTTTAAAGGTTTGGTAGAATTATGATGTGAAGCCATCTGATCCCAGGCTTTTCTTTTTGGGAGATTTTGTATAGTTGATGCTATTTCAGAACTTGATATAGGCCTGTTCAACATTTCCACTTGATTCTGGCTCAGTCTTGGAAGGTGACGTGTTTCCAAGTATTGGTCAATTTCCTTCAGATTTTCATATTTCTGAGAATAAAATTTCTTGTAATAGTGATTAAGGATTTTTTGAATTTCTGAGGAGTCTGTTGTTATATCGTCTTTGTCATTTCTGATTGATGAAATTAGAGATTTTACTCTTTTTTTTTTTTTCCTGGTTATGTTAGCCAAAGGTTTATCTATTTTATTGACCTTTCCAAAAAACCAACTTTTTGATTTATTGATCTGTTGTATAATTCATTTGTTTTGAATTTCATATAATTCTGTTCTAATTTTGGTTATTTCTTTCTTCTACTGGGTTTGAGATTGGAATGTTCTTCCTTTTCCAGTTGTTTGAGATGTCCCATTAAGTTGTAACTTCCTCTCTTTCTGTTCTCTTGAGGAAATCTTGTAGTGCCATAAATTTCCCTCTTAGGGCTGCCTTTGCAGTATGCCAGAGGTTCTGATAATTCGTGTCTTCATTGTCGTTTTGTTCCAACAATTTGGCAATTTCCTTCTTAATCTCGTCTATGACTTGGCTCTCATTCAGCATAAGGTTATTTAACTTCCATGTTTTTGTATGAATATGCAGATTCCTATTACTGAGTTCAACTTTTATTCCATGTTGGTCCGAGAAGATGCAACGAATAATTTCTATTCCTTTATATTAACTGAGGTTAGACTTGTGACTTAAGATGTGATTGATTTTGAAATACGTTCCGTGGGCTGATGAGAAGTATGTGTATTCAGTTTTGTTGGGATGAAATGTTCTGTAGATGTCTGTTAAATACAAATGTTGGATGGTTAGGTTTAAATCTAAAATTTCTTTCCTTGGCTTCTTATTGGAGGATCTATCCAACACTGCCAAAGGAGTGTTAAAATCTCTGACTATTATGGAGCTGAAGGAAATCAATTTGGTCTAGTCTGTTAGAGTTTCTCTTATAAATTGAGGTGTATTCTGGTTGTTTGCATAAATATTAATAATTGAAATCTCATCATATTGAGTATTATCCTTAACAAATATGAAGTGACCATTCCTATCCTTCCTTACTTTTGTTGGTTTAAAGCCTATTGTATATGCAAACAGAATTGCACCCCCTGCTTTTTTCTGATTTCCATTTGCCTGAAATATGGATGACCATCCTTTCACCCTGAGTCTATATTTATCTTTTAAGGTAAGATGATATTCTTGTATGCAGCAGATATCTTGCCTGAGTCTTTGTATCCAGTGAGCCAACCTGTGCCTCTTTAGAGGATAGTTTAAGCCATTCACATTAATGGAGAATATTGATAAATCTGGTAAAATTTTGGGTATTGAGTTTTTCGAAAGTCCAGTAGACATTCTTAATCCTTTTGATGGTGGTTGATGACCACCCTCTTCTGGCTTGAAAGGTTTCAGCAGAGAGATCTGCAGTCATTCTAGTATTCTTTTCTTTGTAGGTTATGGTTTTCCTACGTCTGGCTGCTTTCAGAATTTTTTCCTTCATATTAAGTTTAGTGAAGTTAATTATGATGTGCCTGGTGGATGTCTTATTCAGGTTGAGTCATGCTGGGGTTCTGAAACTGCTGAAGGGGCACAGTCCACTGCACCCTTGTAAGGTGAATCAGTCTCATTTGTGCTCCTTGAAGTCATGAGGCTCTGAGAAGGAGCATTTCCAGTACTTGGGCTGCAGTCATGCCTTAAAGGAAAGAATGTATTGGAGACCCTCACCAAGTCATAGCTGCAGATAGAGTATCTGCCTGGGGCAATGGACCATTGCACTTAATCCCCTACCTCTATTTACACAAAACTTTCAGTTAATCATATACAGAAGTAGGCAAACAGAACAGACAACCCAGCCCTTTATGGTTCATCTCCATTATTGTTTATCTCTAAACAAGATATTCTTGGTTTAGAAAGGTGTGTGTGTAGTCTGTTTGATTAACTCTGACAAGGAATCTTTGCCATTTGTGTTCCTTGTTCTTGGATTATTTCTATGTGATGATTTTGGGTATATAAGAAAGTGAGTAAAGACGGCCAATTGCTGTTCTGCCTAAGTGAGCACCAGCTATCCCTTAGTAAATAATTCATTTCATCTGCATTATCTGCCTCCGTGTCTCTGACTAGGCCAGTGGACAGCAACAGTCTGCTATCTGAATTTCAGAATCTCTTGGCACGTCCAGAAAATTCACTTTCATAATTTAATGGAAAAGACCCTCTGTGCCTTGCGAAGCCACTTCATCGCTTTCAGGGATTCTAATGAGGTGGAGATTAGCCTTCTTCGAATTATCCCAGAGCTCTCTGAGAGAATGATCAATTTTTGCTTTCCATTTCTCTTCCTCTTTGAGAGTTTGAGAGCATTCAAAAGCTTTGTCTTCAATGTCAGAAATCCTTTCTTCTGTATGCTCCACTCTGCTACTGAAGAATTCTACTGTATTTTTCAGATCTTTGAGGGCTACAAATTCATGTCTCAATGTGTCAAAATCTGTGGTGATTTTGTCTTTAAATTCATTGAATTATTGAGACAACTTTTGAATTGCTCCTGGAATTTCTAATTCCAACCGTTCCTCCATTCTATTAATCTTGTTGGTGATCCATATTTTGAATTCAATTTCTGACATCTCGGCCATCTGTTTATGAAGGAGCTCTTCAGTTGCAGCTGCCATATCTTTTTTGGGTTGTGGTGGTGGTGGTGGGGTTATCTACTCTCGTTATTCATATTACCAGAGTTTTTCCGCTGATTCCACCCCATGATTATTTTACACCGTTTGACTAAATAAGTGGATAAAGAAAAGTTGGGTTCAGGGCTCCAGGAGTAGTGATTAACCAGCCCTTTGCCCAAAAGCTGGGACTTGTGTCTGTACCTTTTCTCCTGGATCTTTCTGAGGGCCCATATAGTGCTACAAACCTTCCCATAACCACACACCCAGGGTATCCCTTGGGTAGTCCTTGGGCAATTGGCTCAGTTCAAAAGGTCCAAAGTAATTGTCTCGGTCAGCACCTGTCTCAGGTGGGAGAGTTTAAAAAGGTCTCTGGCAAGTAGATTGCAGGGGTCTGCTAACAACTCAAATATGACTCACTCTCATGCTCCGTGAGGTCAGGAGGACCCACCCAGCAAATAGATTAGTCTGGGAAGGTTGATGATTCCTTCCCCGCCTTGCACCTCTTTCACACCCAGTCACTGATAACCCCACAGGGCTGTGACCCAGTTGCCTCCAATAAGCAGATACTCCAGGGGCTTGTACCTGCCTGAATCACAGGGAGATCTATGTCTCCTCAGCCAGGCCACTGCTCTCTGCCACTATACGGCATGGGGAGGTGAGTTCTGACAACCTTGGTTGCTTGATGGATGCTGGGATGTTCACTCAGTTCCAGCCCCACCCCTGATTGATGTTACTGATAGAGCAGAACAACTTCGTGGAATTTGTTTCTCTCCCGGCTAAATTCCCCTGCAGAAGAGAAGCTGTTTTAAGTTCACAGAACCTGCATCTCAGGCCCTGTCTTTGCTGCTGCAGGTTTGTATTTGCAGCACAGTTAGCTGTCAGTTCTAGCCTCCTGCCCTCCTTTGTCTAGGCTGATGATTCCCTGAAGGCCAGGTGCATCCTAGGCTCAGTAATGTGGTTCTCTGGGTCAGCTCCACCCTGGGAGTCTGCTGGCACTGGGCGTGCATTTTCTAGTCCCCACCCTCCACCTGGGCTGGTACCGCCTCAGGAAAACCCTTTATTCACGGGACCTGCGTTTCCGTCCCAGATCTGTTCCACCGGTGGTTGCCATCTGAGAAGATTCCTGGCCTCCTATGGTTGCCTGGAGAGACAGGGGATGTGACTCTGGAATATACAGGGGTGAGCCATATTGTTGACAAAAACGTCTGCTATTCTGTGCCTCGGGGCACCGCCGCTCCTTGTGTGGTTCCCTCTCAGCCCACCATCCTCTCCTCACTCCCATGCCATAGAATCAGCACTTACTAGCAGCAGTCCAGGCCCTGTCCACACCTCTCGAGAAAACTCCCAAGTATCTGGACTCCTATGGGACAGGCCTCCAGACCCGAGAGTGAGAGTTGAGGGGAGTGCTGGAAGCTCAGAACTGCAGGTAGAGAATATATACAGCTTTACACAGTTTTATGCCTGACAGGAGAGCGCCATGGCACCCTAGTAGAGGAAGTAGGTCCAGTTTTTAGAGGGTCTCTCCAATGGAATATAATGGGAGGACTTTTGAACTCTGCTCGTTGGTTTATGGGGTACTCTGAGCTGTTTTCATAGGGGAGGGGACTTCCATCCACTTGGTGATGGATTTTGTAACTTTTGTTTGTATCCTTGGCGTCGTAGCTCGTCTCAGCAGGGTTGATGTGCATTCTTCAACCTTCTCTCTTGATGCAGCTCTAATCTGCCAGGTTACTTGCTAAATTTCTGTCCTTTAACTCTTCTTCTGGATGGGAGCCTCTGTGGAAAGCTGGCTTCAGTCAGCCATCTTGTCTCCCAGAGGACTGCTTTACCGAGCCTAAGATGCACTGGCCCTCAGGGGATCATTAGCTGAGACAAAGCAGGGCAGGCAGAGGGTGGAACTGGCAGCTAACTGTGATGCTCCAATACAAACCGTAGCCGAGACTGGGCAGTGGCACAGACAGCACCTGAGTCACAGGTTCTGTGAACTCAAACAGCACCTATTCTGCTGGGCAATATAGCAGGGACAGAAACAAATTTGATGAAGTTGTTCTGTTCTGTCAGTAACATCAATCATGGGTGGGGCTGGAACTGAGTGAACAGCCCCAGCCTCCATTAAGGATCCTGTGTCCAGCTGAACTGAGTTTCATTTATGATGGAGAAATTAAATACTTTAATGACATTCACATGTTGAAGAAATGTGCCATAACCAAACCAGCTCTTCAGGATATTCTCAGACCTATCCTCCATAATGACCAGCACAATCCTCTACCACAAAAGTAAACTCACTCAGAAACTTTTGATCAAACTCTAACTTCCACAGTGGCAAAAGGATTAAAAATGTCCACTGGACTTTCGAAAAACTTGATACCTAAAATTTTACCAGATTTATCAATATTCTCCATTAATGTAAATGGCTTAAACTGTCCTCTAAAGAGGCACAGGTTGGCTGACGGAATACAAAGACTCAGGCCAGATATCTGCTGCATACAAGAATCTCATCTTACCTTAAAAGATAAATATAGTTGCAGGGTGAAGGGACGGTTGTCCAAATTTCAGGCAAATGGGAATCAGAAAAGGCAGGGGGTGCAATTCTGTTTGCAGATACAATAGGCTTTAAATCAACAAAAGTAAGGAAGGATAGGAATGGTCACTTAATATTTGTTAAGGGTAATACTCAATATGATGAGATTTCAGTTATTAATATTTATGCACCCAACCAGAATGCATCTCAATTTATAAGAGAAACTCTAACAGACTAGACCAAATTGATACCTCCAGTGCCATATAGTCAGAGATTCAACACTCCTTTGTGTTGGATAGATCCTCCAACAAGAATCTCAGCAAAGAAATTTTAGATTTAAACCTAACCATCCAACATTTGTATTTAACAGACATCTACAGAACATTTCATCCCAACAAAACTGAATACACATACTTCTCATCAGCCCACGGAACATACTCCAAAATCGATCACATCTTAGGCACAAGTCTAACTTCAGTAAATTTAAAGGATAGAAATTATTCCTTGCATCTTCTCGGACCAACATGGAATAAAAGTCCAACCCAGTAACGACAGGAATCTGCATACTCATACAAAAACATGGAAGTTAAATAACCTTATGCTGAATGATAGCTGGATCATAGATGAGATTAAGAAAAAAAAATCACCATTATTGGAACAAAATGACAATGAAGACACGAATTATCAGAACCTCTGGGATACCGCAAAGGCAGTCCTAAGAGGGAAATTTAGAGCACTGTAAGCCTTCCTCAAGAGAACGGAAAGAGAGGAAGTTAACAACTTAATGGGACATCTCAAGCAACTGGAAAAGGAAGAACATTCCAACCCCAAACCCAATAGAAGAAAAGAAATAACCAAAATTAGAGAATTAAGTGAAATTGAAAACAAAAGAATTATACAACAGATCAATAAATCAAAAGTTGTTTTTTTGGGAAGGTCAATAAAATAGATAAACCTTTGGCTAACATAACCAGGAAAAAAAAAAAGAGTAAAATCTCTAATTTCATCAATCAGAAATGACAAAGACGGGGTGGCACCTGTGGTCAAGTGGGTAGGGTGCCGGCCCCATATGCCGGAGGTGGCAGGTTCAAACCCAGCCCCGGCCAAAAAAAAAAGAAAGCTCTTGGGCGGCACCTGTGGCTCAGTCGGCAAGGCGCCGGCCCCATATACCGAGGGTGGCGGGTTCAAGCCCAGCCCCGGCCGAACTGCAACCAAAAAATAGCCGGGCGTTGTGGCAGGCGCCTGTAGTCCCAGCTACTTGGGAGGCTGAGGCAAGAGAATCGCTTAAGCCCAGGAGTTGGAGGTTGCTGTGAGCTGTGTGAGGCCACGGCACTCTACCAAGGGCCATAAAGTGAGACTCTGTCTCTACCAAAAAAAAAAAAAAAAAAAAAAAAAAGAAATGACAAAGACGATATAACAACAGACTCCTCAGAAATTCAAAAAATCCTTAATCACTATTACAAGAAATTTTATTCTCAGAAATATGAAAATCTGAAGGAAATTGACCAATACTTGGAAACACGTCACCTTCCAAGACTGAGCCAGAATCAAGTGGAAATGTTGAACAGGCCTATATCAAGTTCTGAAATAGCATCAACTATACAAAATCTCCCAAAAAGAAAAGCCTGGGATCAGATGGCTTCACATCATAATTCTACCAAACCTTTAAAGAGGAACTAGTACCTATATTACTCAACCTTTTCCAAAATATAGAAAAAGAAGGAATACTACCCAACACGTTCTATGAAACAAACATCACGCTGATCCCTAAACCAGGAAAAGACCTAACAAGAAAAGAAAATTATAGAACAATATCACTAATGTACATTGATGCAAAAATATTCCACAAGATCCTAACAAACAGAATCCAGCAACACATCAAACAAATTATACATTATGACCAAGTGGGTTTTATCCCAGGGTCTCAAGGCTGGTTCAATATATGTAAATCTATAAATATAATTCAGCACATAAACAAATTAAAAAGCAAAGACCATATGATTCTCTCAATTGATGCAGAAAAAGCTTTTGATAATATCCAGCTTCCCTTCATGATCAGAACACATAGGAAAATTGGTGTAGAAGGGACATTTCTTAAACTGATAGAGGCCATCTATAGCAAACCTACAGCCAATATCATATTGAATGGAGTTAAATTGAAATCATTTCCACTCAGATCAGGAATCAGACAAGGTGGCCCATTGTCTCCACTGCTCTTTAACATTGTAATGGAAGTTTTAGCCATCGCAATTAGAGAAGAATAGGTATCAAGGGTATCCATATAGAGTCAGAAGAGATCAAACTTTTGCTCTTCGCAGATGATATGATTGTATATCTGGAAAACACCAGGGATTCTACTACAAAACTCTTAGAAGTGATCAAGGAATACAGCAGCATCTCAGGTTACAAAATCAACATTCATAAATCAGTAGCCCTTGTATATACCAACAATAGTCAAGCTGAAAAAACAGTCAAGGTCTGTATTCCATTCACAGTAGTGCCAAAGAAGATGAAATATTTGGGAGTTTATCTAACAAAAGACGTGGAAGATCACTATAAAGAGAATTATGAAACTCTAAAAAAAGAAATAGCGAAAATGTTAACAAATGGAAAAACATACCATGCTCATGGCTGGGAAGAATCAACATTGTTAAAATGTCCATACTACCCAAAGCAATATACAATTTCAAAGCAATTTCTATTAAAGCTTCTCTGTCATACTTCAAGATCTCGAAAAAAAATAATACTTCGTTTTATATAGAATCAGAAAAAACCTCGAATAACCAAGACATTACTTAGAAATAAAAACAAAGCAGAAGGAATCACACTACCGGACCTCAGACTATACTGTAGATCGATAGTGATCAAAACAGCATGGTACTGGCACAAAAACAGAGAGGTAGATGTATAGAACAGAATGGAGAACCAAACCCAGCTACTTTACCATTATTTGATCTTTGACAAGCCAATAAAAAATATTCAGTGGGGAAAAGATTCCCTATTTAATAAATGGTGCTGGGTGAACTGGCTGGCAACCTGTAGAAGACTGAAACTGGACCCACACCTCTCACTATTAACTAAGATAGACTCTCACTGTATTAAAGATTTAAACTTAAGAGATGAAACTATAAAAATACTAGAAGAGAGTGCAGGGAAAACTCTTGAAGAAATCAGCCTGGGCAAATTGCCCAAAGGATTCCCTGGGCAATTGAAGCAGCATCACAAATACACTACTGGGACCCCGTCAAACTAAAAAGCCTCAGCACAGCCAGGAACACAGTAAGTATTTTTTCATATGTCTGTAGGCCATGCGCCTGTCTTCTTCCAGGAAGTTTCTCTACAAGTCCCTTGCTCAGCCTGCGATGGGATCACTTGTTCTTTTCTTGCTTATACGTTTGAGTCTCTGTGGATTCTGGTTATTAAACCTTTGTCAGAGATATAATCTGCAAATATCTTCTCCCATTCTGAGGGCTCAAAACTATTTAGAGATATCATCTAACTCTAGTAGGATTAGCCCATATCACAAAATCCCAATACCAGAGATGTTGGCGTGGATTCTACACTGCTGGTGGGAATGCAAATTAATACATTCCTTTTGGAAAGATGTTTAGAGAGCACTTAGAGATCTAAAAATAGATCTGCCATTCAATACTATAATTCCTCTACTAGGCATATACCCAGAAGACCAAAAATCACATTATAACAAAGATATTTGTACCAGAATGTTTATTGTAGCCCAATTCATAATTGCTAAGTCATGGAAAAAGCCCAAGTGCCCATCGATCCACAAATGGATTAATAAATTGTGCTATATGTACACCATGGAATATTATGCAGCCTTAAAGAAAGATGGAGACTTTTCCTCTTTCATGTTTACATGGATGGACCTGGAACATATTCTTCTTAATAAAGTATCTCAAGAATGGAAGAAAAATTATCCACTGTTCTCAGCCCTACTATGAAACTAATTTATGGCTTTCACATGAAAGCTATAACCCAGTTATAACCTAAGAATAGGACAGAGGGGAGGGTGGGGGAAGGTGGGCGGAGGGAGAGTGATTGGTGGGATTACACCTGCGGTTCATCTTACAAGGGTATATGTGAAACTTAGTAAATGTAGAATGTAAATATCTTAACACAATAACTAAGAAAATGCCAGGAAGTCTATGTTAACCAGTGTGATGAAAATGTGTCAAACGGTCTATAAAACCAGTGTATAGTGCCCCATAATTGCATTTATGTACACAGCTATGATTTAATTAAAAAAAAAAAAAGAACACAGTAAGTAAAGCGAGCACTCAGCCCTCGGAATGGGAGAAGATATTTGCAGATTATGTCTCTGACAAAGGTTTAATAACCAGAATCCACAGAGAACTCAAACATATAAGCAAGAAAAGAACAAGTGATCCCATCTCAGGCTGGGCAAGGGACTTGAAGAGAAACTTCTCTGAAGAAGACAGGCACACAGCCTACAGATATATGAAAAAATGCTCATCATCCTTAATCATCAGAGAAATGCAAATCAAAACTACTTTCAGATATCATCTAACTCCAGTAAGATTAGCCCATATCACAAAATCCCAAGACCAGAGATGTTGGCATCGATGTGGAGAAAAGGGAACATTTCTACACTGCTGGTGGGAATGCAAATTAATACATTCCTTTTGGAAAGATGTTTGGAGAACACTTAGAGATCTAAAAATAGACCTGCCATTTGATCCTACAATTCCTCTACTAGGTATGTACCCAGAAGACCCAAAATCACATTATAACAAAGATATTTGTACCAGAATGTTTATTGCAGCCCAATTCATAATTGCTAAGTCATGGAAAAAGCCCAAGTGCCCATTGATCCACGAATAGATTAATAAATTGCGGTATATGTACACCATGGAATATTATGCAGCCTTAAAGAAAGATGGAGACTTTACCTCTTTCATGTTTACATGGATGGAGCTGGAACATATTCTTCTTAGAAAGTATCTCAAGAATGGAAGAAAAAGTATCCAATGTACTCAGCCCTACTATGAAACTAATTTATGGCTTTCATATGAAAGCCAGTTATAACCTAAGAATATGAGGAAGGGTCGAGAGGAAGGGAAGGGAGGGGAGAGGATGGGCAGAGGGAGGGTAATTGGTGGGATTACACCTACGATGCATCTTACAAGGGTACATGTGAAACTTAGTAAATGTAGAATACAAATGTCTTAACACAATAACTAAGAAAATGCCAGGAAGGCTATGTTAACCAATGTGATGAAAATATGTCAAATGTTATATAAAACCAGTGTATGGTGCCCCATGACTGCATTAATGTACACAGCTATGATTTAATAATAAATAAAATAAAATAAAAAAGAGAGAGTGGGAATAACTCGGTGAAATACCATGGAGGTCCACCCACAATCAGCTGGCATTGGCCTACAATGCTGAACCCTAGACCACAGCCAAGTTGCTTCTTTTAAAGAAGAATGAGAAACAAGTCTTTTAAAAGTAAGGAAAGTTAAGGAGAAAGATCCCTTTTGGGGACCACAGTTGGTGTATGGTGCCCCTACTTGCAAATATTTGTACAAATGGCAAGGTTCAATGACATGCTAGGTTTTCTAGAATGACCAATTCTTATGCACAAGTTTTCAATAAAAGGAAAATTCAGAATGCAGTTAAAATGTTGAGTCTCAAGCTCTCTGCTTGAGATAAACTTATTTTTGGTGTTATACAAAATGATTTGTGTTGTAAGGTTTTTGATAAAAAGAGATCCTCTGACTCCTGCCGGAAATCCACAGCATTAGACACTGGGAGGGGCCACAGCTCAGAGTGGATCTGGTGGGAGGGAAGACCAACACACATGGCCCACTGTTGAGTGGCACAGAAAGGGCAGGGAATGCTGCCACCACCTTGGCACCATGGGAGGGTTGTGGAGGGTCCTGCCTGAACTCATTTTCAATCCCTTGCCCACTAGGTTATGACTCAGGGTTAGGAATGGTCCCTCCTTACCCAGCAGGAAATGAAATTTAGCCAGAGGGCACCCATAGCCAGGGCAGAGCAATGAACATGAATCCTTCATAGCTGACTAATTTGGCCTTTAAAGTAAACTAAAAAATGTGTGTGTTCTGCTGGCTATGCCAGCCAAGCATCCTTTGTGACAGTTGAAAGGAAAGGCCACCCTAGGGTGGGTACAGTCAGTGAGCTTTTTAGAGATAGGACTTTGGAAAGAATCCTGCTCAAAATTGCAAAGGGCTCCAGGGAACAAGAAAGTTAATGGCTCCTTGAAGTCCAGGACTCTTACAATGAAGGAAGGGCCCCGGGGGGACCCTGCCTCACTAGTAGCTCCAATTCAAATATCCCCGTAGAAGCCTTGGGTGCAAATTCATAGTGGGGCCCAATTGAGGGGGCTGCCTAGGACTCCGTGCCTCCCCACTGAAGACTCAGATGCAAGTTGATAATGGTGATTCAATCTGTGCCAAGCCTCATGTGCAGAAGTGGTCAAATGGAATGGGGGACACCCCTCCCTACTTCCCGCCATGGCCCAGGCCCCAGCACCAGCACCAGTTGCAGATGACACTCCACAAGCCAGGTAGCAGTGAGGCAGCCATCAGCAGGCAGCAAGTGAGAACTCCATGCAATAAGCCTGGGGACAAACCTAGACACCAAAAGTGACAGAATCTCTTACCTCTGAGGGCATTACCAAGCTCCTGCTGGATGAATCCCAGGGCCTAAGGAAACTCGCAGAAGACTGCCATTGTGAAACAGTGGGTGGTGATGGATGCCGTGGGCAGACAGCTGCAGAGGCAGTTCAGTAGCTCCTCCTGAAGAAATTACCACATTTGGGTACTCCATGCTGGTGTCCACTGGGGAAACTTTGCTTCCCACCATCTGTACCTGGATATGCTGCACAGTGTCCTGTGGTCACCCATGAGCCACTTTGAGTGAACCCTCAGTAGGAACCTGGTAAACCATTTTTCTAAGGAACTAGATGTGGTAAATTCAATGATCCTGGCATAGACTTCTTTACCCCATACAGAATGATAATGGACCCACCTTTGCAGCAGAGGTAACCAAGCAAGTAAATGAAACTGTGAGTGGGGCGCCGGCCCCATATGCTGAGGGTGGCGGGTTCAAACCCAGCCCCCGCCAAACTGCAACCAAAAAATAGCCGGGCGTTGTGGCGGGCGCCTGTAGTCCCAGCTGCTTGGGAGGCTGAATCAAGAGAATCGCGGAAGCCCAAGAGTTAGAGGTTGCTGTGAGCTGTGTGATGCCATGGCACTCTACCCGAGGGCGGTACAGTGAGACTCTTGTCTCTACAAAAAAAAAAAAAAAAATTACATGGAACCAGCGTGAGCAAGAGTGAGACCCTGTCTCTAAAAATAGCTGGGTGTTGTGGTGGGTGCCTATAGTTTCAGCTACTCGGTAGGCTGAGGCTCAGGCTGGTCTCCAACCTGTGAGCTCAGGCAATCCATGTGCCTTGGTGTCCCAGAGTGCTAGGATTACAGGCATGAGCCACTGCACCCAGCCAAAAGAAATAGTTTATAAGAGGTCCTTCCTAGCATTCTGAGGTAAGTATGGTAATATAACCATGAATAAAAGAAACAGAGTAAAGCAGCATGTGGAATGAGTGGTTCTGGTGCTAAATACTTTGCAGGACTTTGCCTCTTTCAGGTCCCAACCCCAGCAGGGAGCAGAGAAGTGGAAGGGACCCTATCAAGTACCTTTAACAATTCATACCTTGCTAAAATTATCAGAAGTAAAACCTTATGTCCACTATACCACCCCCAGAGGGGGTGCTAGCCTTAGGTAATCTAAAGTATATATTTGGAAAAAGGAAAAAAAGAAACTGTTGCTATTTCTGCTAATCCTTTTTTTGAGGGGGGGGGGCTGTTTGGAGACAAAGTCTCACTTTGTTGCCCTTGGTAGAGTGCCGTGGAGTCACAGTTCACAGCAACCTCAAACTCGTGCGCTCAAGTGATGCTCTGGCCTCAGCGTCCCGAGTAGCTGGGACTACAGGGGCCCATAACAACACCCCACTATTTTTAGAGACGGGGCTGTGCTCTTGCTCAGGCTGGTCTCAAACCCGTGAGCTCAGGCAATCCACCTGCCTTGGCCTCCCAGGTGAGCCACCGTGCCCAGCTGCTAATTCTTTTTGGTTGTTTGATCTGTCTATAGGAAAGAGGGACAACTCCTTAGTAAGAATTTCCCCCAACAGTTGTCTCTTTGGTTGGTCTGTTTTGCTGCTGGGTGTGTTATCCTAAACCTCATTTGGTACAAGCATTTCTGCCCAGGATTTCTGAATTTGCATAGGCTGGTCTCTAGGATCACCTGCAGGGTACAACTAATAGCTCTACCCTCAGAAGTCGCATCTTTATTTTCTAACCCAGCCCTGTATTGGACATTGTGTACAAGGCAACAGTCTTTTCACCTTGTCAGTCTTTGGGGTTGTAGTAATTGCTTATGCTGTTGTTTTCACCTAGTAATCTGTACCTTCCATCTAAAACATCACCCCAGTTCAGCTGGAATGAGTTTGATGACTATTTCGCCCCTCCTCCTATAGATATGGAAGGGTAAAATTGATAGTGAGGGGAAGAACGGTCGCCGGTCCTGCCAGACAATGCCGAGCGGAGCATGCCGCAGGTTCACCTCGGCCCTGCTGGGGACACGCGCACAGACGTCTGTGGTCGCCCGTAGGTGCTTGCACGCATCGGGGTCGCGCCCCTCGGCAGACCGGAGGGGAAAGGCAGGGGAGCCGCCCTGTGGCTTCGACCCGGCGCTGCTGGAGTTCCTGGTGTGCCCGCTCTCCAAGAAGCCGCTCAGATAGGAAGCATCAACAAATGAATTGATAAATGAAGAGCTAGGAATAGCCTATCCAACCACTGATGGAATTCCTAGTATGATACCACAGCTAGGATGACACATCAAACTAAGAAGCAAGAAGAAATGGAACAACACCAGGTTCTAATTTTTTTAAAAGCCACCACAACAACTAAATTTTCTTAGTACCATATACGTTTTAAAGCAGAGTGGAGGGTAATAAGTGGAGGAGAAGAATGTTTCTGTCTCTTCTTACATTGACCGTTCTTATTCCACTGGTCTCTTTAGCAGGACTGTTCTACTCAGCCTCCCCCGTGGCTGCACTAGCCCAGCCAGTCTTTGCCTTTACACTCTGCTCCTGCCCATCACCACACCAGTGTGTGTGTTCTTCCATCTTTGGACTTGGATGGGTATTAAACTCTTCCAGCATAATTAATGGAACCAGAGCCAAGGTGGTATCCATATATTGATATGTCTTGGGTGTCTATCTTTGAAAGTTCAACTGAGTGGAAATACTGGAGACCCATTTAGTTTTCGGGACAGATGCTTTTGCCTTGCTTATGTCAGGCTTAGGACGATGGGAGGCTTTAGCTGCACAAGCTTCTTTTATTATACCCTTGCTCTGCCTTTGTTTTCTGAAGGTTCTGACTTAATAATTGCTGTAGCAGGAGAAACATTTTGGCAGTGTCTTGTTGGACATTAACACATCTGATGACTAATTCTTATTCATCTATTTAGTCATTTGAAATTTTGTTTGAATAGCTTCAAGGTATTAGGTAAAGTCACCAGTAGAGAACACTGAAATAATTCCAAAGGAGCTATGTTGGAATGGTTGTAGAGAAATGTGTTTGCACTATTGTGTTATAAAACCATAAAATAAAATGGAAATTTCATGTACTTAGAAAAATTCTGAGTTTGTAAAATTTCCTTCATTTCTTTGGCATCCAATGCTTACATTAATAATAAAGTAAGATGTTGACACTTTTCCATAAAAAAAAAAATATTGATAGTGAGGAATATGTAACAGAGAAAATGGCCTGGAAAAGGGTAAGAATGTTTTCTGTCTCTTCAAAACCCCTTTACCCCTTTTTAGAACTCCTTGCCTCAGGTAAGTAGTTGGGAGGGGCAGGGGAGTGCTCTTTGTTCTTTTCTTTTTTTTTTTTTTTTTTGTAGAGGCAGAGTCTCACTATACCGCCCTCGGTAGAGTGCTGTGGCGTCACACGGCTCACAGCAACCTCTAACTCTTGGGCTTACGCGATTCTCTTGCCTCAGCCTCCCAAGCAGCTGGGACTACAGGCGCCCGCCACAACACCCGGCTATTTTTTGTTGCAGTTTGGCGGGGGCTGGGTTTGAACCTGCCACCCTCCGCATATGGGGCCGGCCCCCTACTCACTGAGCCACAGGCGCCGCCCCGCTCTTTGTTCTTTGTGCCACAGAAGCTGGAATGAATCGGGCGAGAGATCACAGCCTTCTGCCCATACACTTCCTTTGAGAATTTGCAGTTTAAAAGCTTTTTCTGATTTTCCTTGGATTTGCAATAAATAATAGTGGACTAGAGCCCATTTTTAGTAGTTTCAATTTTCAGGAATTTTTGATGCAGTTGTTAAATACAGTGTTAAATACAGTCTTGCCTAAAAATGAAATTATATAAGCTTACTATTAAATTATATTAAAAACAAAGATAATAGACTCCATACTTATCACTGCCTAATTAATTTACATCTTACTATTATTTATGCTCTTGAGATTATTTATGTTGATTGTATCTGTACAGTGGAAATATTATATACAGGCACCTCTCCCCAACTTGATGTTTAATGACATCACTGTGGGAGGTTGAAATCAGCCATGGGTAAATATTTACAACATGGAAATCAGCAAACCCAATGATCAAGTCTTACCTACTCTTACCCACTTCCCACTACTCCCAGCAACCTGTCAAGGGATAAAGTGTGTGTTTGCAGATTTGAATTAAAGAAAAGAGGCAGTATCTCTAGGTTTTCCTAATGAAGGAAGAAGAAAAATAGAGCAAGCTGGTTTGAACCTGAGGAAGGATCCTAGAGCTGTGCAATAACAAGGTACAAGTTTAAAAGTAAAATGCTAAAACTTGGCTCGCACCTGTGGCTTAAGCAGCTAAGGGGCCAACTGCATACACCTGAGCTGGCAGGTTCGAATCCAGCCCGGGCCCACCAAACAACAATGATGGCTACAACCAAAAAATAGCCGGGCATTCTGTAGTCCCAGCTACTTGGGAGGTGGAGGCAGGAGACTCGCTTGAGCCCAGGAGTTGGAAGTTGCTGTGAGCTGTGATGGCACTCTACTCAGGGCGACAGCTTGAGGCTCTGTCTCAAAAAAAAAAAAAAAAGCTAAAACTTAACTTGTTCTTTTTTTGTTTTGAGACAAGGGCTCACTCTGTTGCCTAGGCTAGAATGCAGTGGCAGGGTAATGGTTCACTGCAACTTCAAACTGGTCTCACATGGTCCTCCTGTTTTGGCCTGTCAAGTAGGTGGTACTACAGGCACATGCCACCATGCCTGGCTAATTTTTCTATTTTTTGTAGAGACAGGGTCTTGCTCTTTTTGAGACTGGTCTTGAACTCAAACCAGTCTTCCACCTTGGACTCCCAAAGTGCTAGCATTTACAGGCATAAGCCACCATGCCTAACCTTTAACTCATTCTTTTATCAATTTAGAATATTATATTTAGACTCAGCCCCTGTAGCTCAAGTGGCTAGGGCATCAGCCACATACACCACAGTTGACAGGTTCAAATCCAGCCCGGGCCTGCCAAACAACAATGACAACTGTAACCAAAAAATAGCCGGGTACTGTAGGGGGCGCCCTGTTGTCCCAGCTACTTGGGAGGCTGAGGCAAGAGAATTGCTTAAACCCAGAAGTTGGAGGTTGATTATGTGAGCTGTGGTGCCACGGCACTCTACCCAGGGCGACAGCTTGAGGTTCTGTCTCAAAAAAAAAAACAAAAAACACTCATTTTTTTGTGTGGTTTTTTTTTGAAACAGGGTCTCACCATGTTGCCCTCAGTAGAGTGCAGTGACGTCATTGCTCACAGCAACCTCCAACTCCAGGGCTCAAGTGATTCTCTTGTCTCAGTCTCCCAAGTATCTGGGACTACAAGCGCCTGCCACAATACCCTGCTATTTTGAGAGATGAGGTCTTGCTCTTGCTCAGGCTGGTCTCAAACTCCTGACCTCTAGTAATCCACCTGCCTCGGTCTCGCAGAGTGCTAGGATTATAAGCATGAGCCACCTTGTCTGGCTCTAATTCATTTTTAAATTAAATACCTATTTTGAAAATAAAAGTAGAGTAGTCAATTTGAACTTCAGAAATTAAAAATTAATTATAAAATATTTTAGGGCTCAGTGCCCCTAAAGAAAAGAGGCAGTGATTGTGGGTGCAGTGCAGAAAAGAGGCAGTGCGGTGATTAGGGTGCCAGCCACATACACCAGGGCTGGTGGGTTTGAACACAGCCTGGGCCAGCTAAAGACAACAATGACACATGCAACAAAAACATAGCCGGAGATTGTGGTGGGCGCCTGTAGTCCCAGCTACTTGGGAGGCTGAGACAAGAGAATTGCTTAAGCCCAAGAGTTTGAGGTTGCTGTGGGCTGTGACTCCACCGCACTTTACCGAGGGTGACATAGTGAGACTCTATCTCAAAAAAGAAAAAAATTTCAGACATATAGAAGTAATAAATAATAATTTGAATTTTAAAGGATAGTAGATTAAGTATTCCTTATCCAAAATGCTTGGGACCAGATGTGTTTCCAGTTTTAGATATTTTCAGATTTTGGTATATTTGCATAATAAGATACCTTGGGGCTAGGAACCAAGTCTAAACAAGAAATTCATGTTTCATATACATATCCTGAAGGTAGTTTTATACAATATTTTAAACAATTTTGTGCATGAAACTAAGTTTTGGCTGCAATCCTTCACATGAGACTAGGTGTAGAATTTTCTACTTGTGACATCATGTAGGCACTCTGCAAATTTCAAATTTTGGAGCATTTCAGATTTCAGATTTTTGGATTAGGGAAACTCAACCTGTTTATTTTGATCTGCTGTTCACTTCCCCAATGCATAATAACATGGAACTAGTAATTCACCTCTGACTAAGCTATAGATAGTGGACAATCACTAAAAGTGACATGCAGGATTAATGTGATACTTTGGAAAGGTCCATCTGGTGACTTATACTACAGTAGGTGCTCAAGAAGCAAGAGGTTTTTGCAGTAGCACAGGAGGGCCAGTGTGGCAGTATGAACTTCAGAAAACATACAAAGGGGGACAAAATTGGATGTGGTGGCCAGGTGTGTGGTGGCCCATGCATATAATCCTAGTACTTTGGGAGGGTGAGGCAAGAGAATCACTTAAAGTTCAAGGTAACAATTAGCTATGATGAGGCCACTGCTCCAGCATGGGTGACAGAGGGAGATCCTGTTTCTAAAAGAAAAGAAAAAAGAAAGAAAGAAAGAAACATATTGGATCTGATGCTAGGCAAGAAAAAGAAAAATACCAAACCAAACTAATTTTGATGAACTGAAGAAGTATGATGGCATCAGTGACTATGAATCCTTGTCTATGCCCTCACCCATTCCTGGAGGGCTTGTTAGGCAGAGGTTGCTGGTGCCCTAGGCTACAGGAATTGATTCTGTAAATTTGGGGGCAGTATTTGCATTTCTTTTTTCTTTTTTTTTTTTGTAGAGACAGAGTCTCACTTTATGGCCCTCGGTAGAGTGCCGTGGCCTCACACAGCTCACAGCAACCTCCAACTCCTGGACTTAAGCGATTCTCTTGCCTCAGCTCCCCAGTAGCTGGGACTACAGGCGCCCGCCACAACACCCGGCTAAGTATTTGCATAACAAGTATACAAGTGATGTTGACTCTCATCTATCGCCTTCCAGTTAATGCTGTGCTTATTTTGGCTGGGCACCTGTAGCTCAGCAGTTAGAGCTCCAGCCACACATACACCGGAGCTGAGGGGTTTGAATCCGCCCCAGGCCTGCCAAATGACAACAACCAAAAAATAGCTGAGCCTTGTGGCAGGTGCCTGTAGTCCCAGCTACTTACTAGCTGAGGCAAGAGAATCACTTAAGCCCAGGAGTTGGAAGTTGTTGTGAGCTGTGACACCACTGCACTCTACCGAGGGCAACAAAGTGAGACTCTGTCTCAAAACAAACAAACAAACAAAATTACTGTGCTTATTTTGCTGATGTCTCAACAACATCTCTCTTAAACCAGCAGGGGGAGACAATATAGCCTCTAAAAATAAAACTATAGAGCAAGTACCTTGGATTTATGGTGTTGCCGTGGAGACCTCTGAAAGATTTAGAGAGCAGCATGTAAATTAGCAGCATGAGGTGAAATAAATTTCAGTGTCTATGAAAATTTATTTTGGTAGGAATAAGATCTAGATTCTTGCATGTCATAGTGTCATGGTTAAGAACTTGGAATGTGGACTCAGCTCTGCCATTTAAGATCTGTGTGACTTTAGCAAATATCTTTTCTGATCTTGTTTTGTCGGCTTTAAAACAGGCCTTATATTATAGAATTGTTGAAGGTTAAAGATCTTGGAATTTCAGTTGGTTATTATTATTAAAATATTTTTAATTATACAAACTGTAAGTACTTAGTACAGCTCTTTATCCTGTCTAAAATCTAGAAATAGTCCTAATATGTTAGATTTGGGATTTTTTTTTCGTTTTATTTATTTATTTATTTATTTTAGACAGAGTCTTACTTTGTTGCCCTTGGTAGAGTGCCATGGCGTCATAGGTCACAGCACCCTCAGACTCTTGGGCTCAAGTGATCCTCTTGCCTCAGTTTTTCATTTTTAGTAGAGATGAAGAGGCGGCGGGTCTCACTCTCGCTCAGGCTGGTTTCAAACTTGTGAGCTCAAGCAATCCACCTGCAGTGGCCTCCCAGAGGCTAGGATTACAACAGGCATGAACCACCACGCTGGGACAGATTTTTGTTGTTGTTGTTGTGGCAGTTGTCATTGTTGCTTAGCTGGCCTGGTCTGGGTTCGAACATGCCAGCCTGGGTGTATGTGGCTGGCACCCTATCCACTGAGCTACAGGCGCCGCCCCAGATTTGATTTTTGATAACCAATGCTCCCCTTACTCAGGCAAAGAATTGAAAATACCTAGAAGATAATTGCTTTTTTTTTTTTTTTTTTAAATTGAGACGTAGTCTCACTTTGTTGCCCGGGTGAAGTGCTATGGCGTCACAGCTCACAGCGACCTCAAGCTCTTGGGTTCAAGCGATTCTCTTTTTTTTGTTTTTTGAGACAGAGTCTCACTATGTCGCCCTGGGTAGAGTGCTGTGCCTCAGCCTCCCAAGTAGCTGGGACTACAAGCGCCTGCCACAGGCTTGTTTGTTTAGCAGGCCCCAGGCCGGGTTCAAACCCACCAGCCCTGGAGCATGTGGCCGGCGCCCTAACCACTGAACTATGGGTGCCCCAAGATAATTGCTCTGTACATCCTAACTTCTCCACCCAAGATATCTGAGGTAGAAGGGTCAGACCAGAGAGCACTAATCTATATTTTATGTACGAGCCCAATTTTTTATTGACGCCCACAAGTGGGCTAAGGTTGTCTCCCGGACTTCGAGCTGTGAGATGGAAGGAAGCAGATGGATGATGCTCCCTTTGTCTAGGTAAGGCGATAAGGTGGGGCCCCGGCAGACCAGGCTCAATCTAGCCAGCCCTCCGGTAGAGTTAAGCATCTGCCAGGTGCGAAAAGTCGCGCAGAGAAACAGTGTCTCACTTCGCGTGTTCCACCGCCTTCATGGACTTGGCAGTGGCTGACGGTTTTCTGCGAAGGGACACACCTCTCTGTTACCGCGCTGTTAGTGGCCAGACCAGGGTTTTGGCCCTAAGGTGTCAGCGACAGCTGCCGGTGCCTGGCAGGAGAATCCGGACTAGAATGTGGTGACGTCATCGAGGGCGTGCCCGCGTCCTCGCCGAGCAGTGGGCGGGGCTGCGGGAAGGTGTGCCGGGGGCTGGCTGGGGGCGCGGGCGGCGGGGCCGGGGCGTGGCTGAGGCGGCGGTGACGTCACGGGGCAGTGAGGGGTGGGGCGGCTGGCGCGGATATCTGAGAGCAGCTGCGGCCGGTGGAGCTCACTGGAAGCTCGGATCCGCACGGAGATACTTCTGCCGCGGCCATTCCCAGCGCTGCGGTCATGTCGCTGAAGAGCAGCCTCTCGCGTCTCCTCCGGACGCAAGTGCATTCCGTCTTGAAGAAATCTGTTCACTCTGTGGCTGTAATAGGAGCCCCGTTCTCACAGGGACAGGTGAAGACCGGGACCTGGCACCATGGGGCAGGATCCTCGCCCCCAGAACCTGGAGAAAGTGGCGGTGGGGTGCGGGGGACCGAGAGGCTAGGAGAGAATGGGGAGAAGCGTCCAGGGGAAGAGCAGGCGGGTTCCCGCGATTGGGCACCGGGAGAGCACGTGGGATTTTCCCCCGCCACAGAAGATGGAGAGAGCGAGGAGGAAGGCAGGTTGGAGGGCACCCAGCGCGGGATGGGGGCAGTAGGTAGCGAGAAGGCGGCTTTCTGCGGCCTCTCCAGAAAGAGCGAGAAAACGGTGGGTCCAGCTTGGGTGATGGAGGGGAGGGAAGGAGGAAGAGGACTCCATGGAGATGCTGGAGGAAGCGAAGCCGGCCAGAATCTCCGTGGAAAATCGACGGAGAGGAGGTTGAAAAGAGCGAGCGAAGATTTAAGGCTCGGGGATCCATTCTATCAGAACAAGCTTCTCTTGGGAAGGAAATCGCCGGCTGCTCCGGCCGCGAAAGGGCGGGAGGGGCTGTTTTGTTCTCACTTCAATGAAAGAGACCTGCAGAGTACTGGAGTGGAAAAGCCGGGTCTCTACCTCCAGCCGCGCACACAGCCAAACACTAGATCCTAACCGGGCTCAGCCCCTCCCTGGGCTGGGCTTGGAAGGCTGATTCGATTCCAGTAATAGGGTTTTGTTTCCACTTCTTCCCTACAAGTTTGATGAAATAAGTAACCAGACCTTAGAGGTGGAGGGATGGTAGTAAATGAAAGGGCTGATGCTGTCAGGTTTTGGAAGGAGATCTATTGGGAATGAAGTGTAATATAGTACACTTGTATTTTTGGTGATATAGAGTATTGTTTTGTTTTGTTTTTCCCAGTTATCTTCCCTTACATCTAACTGTGTAATTTGTGTCTTACAGAAAAGAAAAGGAGTGGAACATGGTCCAGCTGCCATAAGGGAAGCTGGCTTGATGAAAAGGCTCTCTAATTTGGGTAAGAGGTTGGATTTTATTATATTTTTTTTATTTAATTTTTTTTTCTTTTGAGACAGGGTTAGGTTTTGTTGTCCAGGCTGGACAATTATAGCTCACTGTAACCTGGAAACCCTGGACTCAAGGGATCCTCCCACTGCAGCCTCCTGAGTAGCTAAGACAGGCTATGTCACCATGCCCAGCTAATTTTTAAAATCTTCTGTAGGGACAGGGTTTTGCTATGTTGCCCAAGCTGGTCTCCATGTCCTGTCCTTAAACAGTTTTCTAGTGCTGAGACACAGATGTAAGCACTGCACCCAGCATTGATTTTATTTACTTGTTTTAGAGGGTCTCACTCTGCCACCCAGGCTGGAGTGCAGTGGGATGTTCACAATTCACTGCAACTTTAACTTCTGGGTTCAAGTGATCCTACCAGCTTGGCCTCAAAAAGTGCTGAGATCCTGCTGTGCCTCCCAAAGTACTGGAATTACTAAGTGAGTCACTAAGCCTGGTCAGTGGCTGGATTTTAGATACCTCTTCATGACTAGTCATAAACCACTTCGAAGTCTTATCTCTGATATCCAGGGCCTACACAGTGTCAGCTGTTTACTTAAGAACCGTCTGTCACACTGCCTGTCCTCCTCTGGATTCCAACTGCAGCTTAAGATCTACCAAGTAGGCTCGGCGCCAGCCACATACACCTGAGCTGGCGGGTTCGAATCCAGCCCCGGCCCGCCAAACAACAATGATGGCTGCAACCAAAAAATTGCCGGGCGTTGTGGTGGGCGCCTGTAGTCCCAGCTACTTGGGGAGGCGGAGACAGGAGACTCGAATGAGCCCAGGAGTTGGAGGTTGCTGTGAGCTGTGATGCCACAGCACTCTACCCAGGGTGACAGCTTGAGGCTCTGTCTCAAAAAATAAAATAAAATAAAAAAGATCTATCAAGTAGTCTTCAGGGAAAGTTTTGGGTGTGTGTGTTGTTTTTTTGTTTTTTGGTGAGACAGGGTCTCTGTCCACCAGATTGGAGTGAAGTGGCAGGATTACAGCTCACTGCAACCTTCAACTCCAGGGTTTAAGCTGTCCTCCTTGCTGAGCCCTTTTCAAATAGCTATAGGTTTGCACCACCACATCTGGTGAATTAAAACAAAGTTTTTTAGAGACAGAGTCTTGCTGTACTGTCTAATCCTGCCTTGGCCTCCCAAGGTGCTGGAATTTTTCCAGCCTTGGCCTCCCAAAGTTCTGGGCTTATAGGCATTAGCCACTGCACCTAGCCCACGTCTTGTTGTAATAGAGTAATGTGTGGAAGGCAAGAAGGTGGAGTGAAGCAGGGCCAGGAACAAGCTGCTAGTGAATATAAAGTGGTGATAAGAATGCTAGCTAGCTCCAGTTTTAACTGTACTGTTAACCTTTCCCTCCTAAAATTATAGCTTTCCTAACTTAATCATGAGACTTAAATTCATCAGTTTCACCAGTTTCCACTCTTCAAATCATCCATTTTGGCCAGGCATGGTGGTTCACACTATAGGTGGAAGAGTTCACACCAGTACTTTGGGAAGCCAAGGTAGGAGGATTGTTTGAGGTCAAGAGTTCAAGACCAGCCTGGGAAACTTAGCAAGACTCTGTCTCTACAAAAAAATTTTAAAAATCATTCATCTCCTCTCTATGGTTAACACCTTGTATTATTATAAGCAGGGATTACTTCTGTCTTTTTCAAACTTACCTGAATATGACAACCACCAGGTGACATGTCAAAAATATAGATTCCTAAGCTCTGGGAAAGAGTCTGGCTCATTGAGTGAGATGAAGATAATGTGTTTTTTTAAAGACACAGTCTCAGCCAGGGGGTTAGGGGTGGCAGTGGTGCTATCATAATTCACTAAAACCTTGAAATCCTGGGCTTAAGAAGTATTCCTGCCTCAGCCACCTGAATAGCAGGGACTACAGTATGCATGGCCATGCCTGGCTAATTTTTTCTTCTTATTATTTTTTATTAAATCATAGCTGTGTACATTAATGCAGTCATGGGGTACAATGTAATTTTTTCTTATTTTTTGAAGAGACAGTGTCTGCAGGTTGGTCTTAAATTCCTGGACTCAAGTGATCTTCCCACTTCAGCCTCCCAAAGTGCTAGGATTATAGCCTGAGCCACCCCACCTGCTCCAGATACGTGCATTTTTACAAGCGCTCTAAGTAATCAGAAGTAGAGTTGCATTCTTTTGCTTAGGATAGTAATAGTACTCTGAGATTTTAGAACCAGGAGAAAATCTAACCCAAAGAAAATACCTTTTTCTTTGTAATGAAGAATGCTTCTTTTAGTAACAGGGCACCAGTTTTTTTTTTTTTTTTTAATTTGGTCGGGGCTGGGTTTGAACCCGCCACCTCCGGCATATGGGACCGGCGCCCTACCCGCTGAGCCACAGGCACTGCCCCTAGGGCACCAGTTTTTAATACCTTTAGTTCAAGGCCATTTGCTCCATTTTTGTTAGGACTGCTCGCTTACCTTTTCTGGTCCTGTAAGTGCAAAGTGTGTGAAGCAGCAGGAAGATCCTGGAGATGGTAACACAGAATCTAGGTGAACTACAGTCTCTTCCCCACTCTTGCTTTGAGATCTTTGCTGATTATGAGTCCATTCCAAGAGAAGTCATCTCCTCCCAGAAAACAGAAGAATAATGAAGTCACTGAAATCACCTTGACTCAAGTGTCCTTCATAAACCTCATCTACATATGGATATGGTGACTTGGATTGAATACTCAAAGCTCTTCTTTGTTAAACAATTACAGCTTCTTCAATAGAATCTCTTTCTTAGCCATTTTAATAACTAAGCTCACCACCAAAGAAAAATAAATCACTAAGATTGTTTTCTTTTATCCTGTCACAATTTACCTAGCGGGAGGAGGTTTTTATTTCTGCTTATAAATGAAGATACTGCCTCTTAAAATAGCTTGTACACACTCTGCCTTTTTAAAAGAATCATTTTACACTGAAGACAACCACCTCTGGTAATGACTATTTTTAAATACACGTATTGGATAAATCTCTGTAGCCCATCTGATGAACCGTGTCAAGCTTTGCTTAAATTGCTATATCGTTTCTGGATTCTGCTGGCAGAGAATTCCGAGGAGAAGCAGTCTCAGCCTCTTACAGAAGAGACTTTGTAAAATTGAGCTGAGGCTGCTGAATGAGCGGGAGGGGCACATTGTAACAGCTCCTCTTACTCATGCTTCCTAGACCTCCCTTCTGGCCACAGCTCTTGGTATTTTTCCACTTCAACCTGAGGGAAGTCATTCTCCTTTAAATACTATTTTCTCTCTGCTGCCTCTTTAAACTCCCAACCTAAAATTATGTTAGAGCTTCAGTTTATTTGGTCTTCCCTTTCATTTGTTTCCCATATCTTTAGTTGTACAATTATTTCCTTACCGTGGAGCTGATTGGTAGCTCAGTGTCATAGCAGTTTATTGAAAAAGACTGTGGCATTCACTGGATCTCCTGCATGTGATTCTGGCTAGTCTGCTGGAATATGTTGGGAAAAAGTACCAAGAGAAGTTCTAGTTGCTTTGTTCAGAAACAGTAAATACCAAAATACCTTAAGTCCTTTGAGTACTTTGAAATAAGCATTGTGGGTCAAATTTCAAGGGAAAGAAGACACATGGAAAGGTAATTTTCACAAGCCCCTTTGTTCTTTGTCTTTGCTCTGATGTTACTTGAGTTGCCATGGCTTCAGTTAAACTTCCTGTTTTCTTTTTCTTTCTTTTTTTTTTTTTTGTAGAGACAGAGTCTCACTTTGTTGCCCTTGGTAGAGTGCTGTTGTGTCATAGCTCACAGCAACCTCCAACTCCTGGGCTTAGGCGATTCTCTTGCCTCAGCCTCCCAAGTAGGTGGGACTACAGGCGCCTGCCACAATGCCCAGCTATTTATTTGTTGCAGTTTGGCTGGGGCCAGGTTCGAACCTGCTACCCTCAGTATATGGGGCTGGCGTCCTACCCACTGAGCCACAGGCGCCGCCCACTTCCTGTTTTCTTGAATGAACATATATGTGACTTAGTAACTAGGGTTTCTTTTTCTTTTTCTTTTTTCTTTTTTTGGAGGGGGTGTTGTTTTTCATTTCTCTGAACTTAGTAAGGACACTTAATGGTTCTCTAGGTTACTCAATTCCTTTAGTGTGTAAAGGCCCTAAGAAGAATGAAGAGGCATTTCTTTGGCAAGACTGGGAAGCAGTGTGTCTGCTCCTGATCTGCCTAGCTCTGACAGCCATTGTAGTTTGTCCTCTCTGCAGAAGTAGATTGAGTGCTCTGTGGGTAAAGATAACTGTAAGCTGGGATTACCACTTGGAGGTCTCCATCTTTGTGATTATGGTAATTTGATCCAGCTGTGGATCAAATAGGGCTAACTGTCAAAATGAATTTGCCACTGTTGACCAGGCCGAGGGTCTGGAGTTTAGGAAGCCATTTGGGAGCTACTCTGGTCTGCCTAAACTATAGGGTTTCTCAAAGGTCATTACACATACATAGGGAAAATGGGAAATTATAGCTAAATATGCCTTTTTTTTTTTTTTTTTTTCTTTTTGAGACCAAGTCTCATTCTAATGTCCAGGCTAGAGTGCCAGAGCATCAGCCTAGCTCACAGCAAACTCAAACTCCTGGTTCAAGTGATCCTCCTGCCTCAGCCTCCCCAATAGCTGAGACTACAGGTGCCCACCACAAGGCATGGCTAATTTTTTCTTATTTTATCTTAGTTTAGTTTACTTTTGAGACAGAGCTTCACTCTATTGCCCTGGGTAGAGTGCCATGGCATCATAGCTCACAGCAACCTCAAACTGTTAGGCTCAAGTGGTCCTTTTGCCTCAGCCATTCCAGTAGCTGGGACTACAGGAGTTTGCCACAATGCCCTGGCTAGTTTTTCTGTTTTTAATAGAGAAAGGGACTTGCTTTTGCTCAGGCTGATCTTGAGCCCCTGAGCTCAAATAATCCACTCACCTCAGCCTCCTGAGGTGATTACAGGCATGAGCCACTGTGCCTGGCCTAAATGTACCATTATTTACAAAAAATTCATTACAAAATTTTACAAAATATTTCTCTACATGTTGATATATAAATATAAAAATATTAAATATAAAACATGAGTTTGTTAATTTTTTCTATTTATGGTGAACTTTGAGACACCCTGTAAACTGAGGACATTTATGCTGCCTATTCCATTTGGTACCCTGTCAGATAGTAGAACAGGAATCTCTTAGGTTGAGACTGGTTAAGACCCAAAAATTTTGTTTGCTTTTGTAAGAACTGCTGATAGAGCAGGCTTGAGATAGTTGTTTAAACATAAGGACTTTGGAGCCAAATCCTTCATGAGTTCTTTGCTTTCAGGGGTTGGTAGAGAACGTGGGGAGTCTCAAATGTAGTTGTATGTTAGTGATGCTTTCACTTGGCTTCCATTTTACTATTCCATTGGAACTATCTTGAGCAAGCTCATTCATTTGTCAGCCTTTATTTTGCTGGCCTTTATCACAGCTGACTGTTTTATTCCTGAAATATTCTCCTCTGTTAGCCCAGATTCCACTCTTGGGTCTCCTTTTTCCATTGATGGGTCTCTCTCAGACTCCTTTGCGGGATCCTCTGCTTCCAACCCACAAATGTTGATGTCGCCAGCGTTCCATTCCTGGCATTTTCTCATAGAGGCCCCCAAGGACCACTCCCACTCATTCCCCCATTCTTCTCACAACTCTGACCTTCCTCTAGAAGGCCAGGCCTGTTCTTTCACCTCTGTCCAAGTAGCTTTATTTCACTCTCACAGATATCGTAAACTAAATATGTTCAAAACTAAGTTCATATCTTCTCCTCAGATCTGCTTCTCCCACTGTCTTCCCACTGTGTATTTCAGCTATCGCTTATTAACTACAGGTAGATACTCAAGTCAAATTCAGAGACCACCACAGTTGTCTTCTCCTTCCCTTTTCTCCCTTATGCCTACTGACCACATAGTCTTGCTGATTTGTTAACCTTCTAAATGATAATTCTTCTGCATAATGATACAGCTCTGGTTCTACCCCTCTTCTCACACCTGGTTGTAAATTTCAAATGGTATCTCTTGGCTCGGCGCCTAAAACTCAAGCGGCTAGGGCGCCAGCCATATACACCAGAGCTGGCGGGTTCAAATCCATCCCGGGCCCGCCAAACAACAATGACAATTACAACCAAAAAATAGCTGGGTGTTGTGGTGGACACCTGTACTCCCAGCTACTTGGGAGGCTGAGTCAAGAGAATCACTTAAGCCCCAGAGTTTGAGGTTGCTGTGAGCTGTGACACCATAGCATTCTACCCAGGGCAAACAGCTTGAGGCTCTGTCTCAAAAAAAAATGGTATCTCTTGTCTCAGTTTTCCTTCCTAAGTTCCCCCACTGCATTGCTTCCAGTATAATCTAAGTGTGAATCTGACTATCTTTGTCCTTTGCTTAAAGTCTTTCCAGGGCTTTCTTTTATTTTTCTCTTCTCTCTTTTTTTTTAATTGAGACAGAATCTCACATTGTTACTCTCAGTAGGGTGCTGTTACTCTCAGTAGGGTGCTGTGACTCTCATAGCTCACAGCAACCTCAAACTCTTAGGCTCAAGTGATTCTCTAGCCTTAGCCTCCCTAGTAGCTGAGACTACAGGTGCCCACCACATGCCTGGCTATTTTTTTTATTTTTTGTTTAGCAGGTCTTGGCTGGGTTCCAACCTACCAGCCCCGGAGCATGTGGCTGGCGCCTTAACCACTGAGCTGCGGATGCCCAGCTGCAAGACTTTCTTTTAAAAATACATCCATACTCCTCAGACAATGTCATTCACATACCATCACAACTAATCTCCCAATTCATTTCCACTTGTATTATTTTGGTGTTTTTCTTTTTTTTTTTTTGAGACAGAGCCTCAAGCTGTTACCCTGGGTAGAGTGCTATGGCATCACAGCTCACAGTAACCTCCAACTCCTGGGCTCAAGCGATTCTCCTGCCTCCACCTCCCCCAAGTAGTTGGGACTACAGGTGCCCACCACAATGCCCACCTATTTTTTGGTTGCAGCCGACATTGTTTGACGGGCCCAGGCTGGATTTGAACCCACCAGCTCAGGTGTATGTGGCCGGTTCCCTACTCTTTTGAGCCACAGGTGCCACCCTTATTTTCTTAAAATTACTCTTATTTTACTTTTTTTTTTTTGAGACAGAGTCTTGCTCTGTTGCCCCCACTAGAATGCAGTGGCATCATCATAGCTCACAGCAACCTTAAACTCCTGGGCTCAAGCAGTCCTCCCACCTTGGTTTCCCTAGTAGCTGGGACTAAGGTACATACCACCCTGTTTGATTTTTTCCTATCTTAATAGGTATGGGTGTCTTTATCTTGCTCAGACTGGTCTTTTACTCCTGACCTGAAGTGATCTTCTTGTCTTCGCTTCCCCGAATGCTAGGTTATTTTACTTTTTTTTTTAGAGACAGAGACCCACTTTGTTGCCAGGCTAGAGTAGAGTAGCTTGATCATAGCTCACTGCAACCTCCAACTTCTGGGCTTAAGCAATCCTCCTACCTAAGCCTCCTTAGTAGCTGAGAGTATAGGCACCTACCATCATGCCCAACTGATTTTTAAAAATTTTTGTAGAGACAGGGTCTCACTATGTTATATGGGTGCTAGTCTTAAACTCAGGGCCTTAGCAATCCTCGTACCTCAGCCTTCCAAAGAGCTGGGATTGCAGGCAGAGCCACAATGGCTCTGGTCCTGGTGTTTTTCTTTAATGGCGTTATAGTTTCATACTTTTAAAACATAGCCTGTCCATACAATAAACAGTGAAATCTCAGACCTGTAGTAGATGCATTTTTCTAACATGCTTTAATTTTAAGTTTTCTTTTTTTATTTTTGAGACAGTCTCAAGCTGTTGCCCTGGGTAGAGTGCTGTGGTCATAGCTCACAGCTGTCACAGTCTCAAGCTGTCACCCTGGGTAGAGTTGCTGTGATCACAGCTCACAGCAACCTCCAACTCTTGGGCTCAAGCAATCTTCTTGCCTCAGTTTTTCTATTTTTGGTAGAGATGGGGTCTTGCTTTTTGTCCAGGCTGGTCTTGAACCCGTGAGCTATCCACCTGCCTCAGCCTCCCAGAGTGTTAGGATATAGGCGTTAGCCACTGTGCCCAGCCAATAGTTTTACATTTTGGTCTTGTTCTTCAACTTCTAACAAGATAGGTACTTTATAATTTGACCTTCACCTGCCTCCTTGGGTGTACCTACACCCACATTCCAATTCATTTTCATTGCAGCTAGGGTTGTGATCACTTGACCTTGTCACCACCAACAGAAGCACCTATCACAAACTTTGACTTAACATTCAAGAAGCATCAAATAATTCATTCTGTGATGGACAGCGGCAGTGGTCATCCTAGCAGTAGCTGCTGTCCAGGGTCCAGCCACGCAAGCTGCAGCTTATTTCCCCTGGAGCCACTGAGATAGTGTCTTCCTTGGACCATTATTTCTGGCATCGTGACTTCCTTCTTTCCTTCCTAATCACCCTTGATAGAGTGCTGTGGTGTCACAGCTCATAGCAACCTCTAACTCTTGGGCTCAAGTGATCCTCTTGCCTCAGCTTCCTGAGTAGCTGGGACTACAACGCCTGGCTAATTTTTTAGGGACAGGGTCTCGCTCTTGCTCAGGCTGGTCTCAAACTCCTGAGCTTGGGCAATTCACCCACCTTGGCCTCCCCGAGTGTTAGGATTATAGGCATGAGCCACCGCACTCGGCCTCAATGTGACTTTTAAACCAGATTTTGATTCTTTTTTTTTTTTTTTTTTTGTAGAGACAGAGTCTCACTTTATTGCCCTCAGTAGAGTGCCGTGGCGTCACACAGCTCACAGCAACCTCCAACTCCTGGGCTTAAGCGATTCTCTTGCCTCAGCCTCCCGAGTAGCTGGGACTACAGGCGCCCGCCACAACGCCCGGCTATTTTTTTTTTTGTTGCAGTTTGGCCGGGGCTGGGTTTGAACCCGCCACCCTTCGTATATGGGGCCGGCGCCCTGCTCACTGAGCCACAGGCGCTGCCCCAGATTTTGATTCTTAAAGATTCTCTTAAGGATTCTTAGTCGCCCAAATTAAATAAATTGCTTTTCTTTTAAAATAAACAGAATAGGTTTCTGTTGCTTAGCAGCTTAATGATCCTGAGTGATATGCAGGCTTACAAATTCCAATGACAACCAAATTGCCATGAGGACTAGAATACCCAAAGCCTTATCTTCTCAAGACCTTGATGATAAATTCTTGCTTTTTGGTGTTGTTTTGTTTTGGTTTTTGTGTGTAGGTGTTTTTTTTTTTCTTTGCTTCAACCTATTACTTGGCACATCATCTTGTAAGTTAATATAACTTACTAATTAGGTTACAGTTTCTTTAGTTTTTAATTTAGGACTATATCTTAGTTCCTTGGATTTCACCAACTCCCTGCTTTGATTTTTGAACCATATGCTCGCTAAAGTGACTTCTGAAAATAGCAAATTAAAGTTTTAAGTAGCTTAAAGATATCTTCAAGTTCTAAGTGTACTTCATTGTAGTAAACGGACCTACCTTAATGTGCTACGGTGAATTAAAATTGTTTCTGTGTTCCATATCTTGAGCATGGTGGTGGTTACAACTGTATATATTTGTCAAAACTCATTCAACTTAAAATGTAAATTAGGGCAGTGCCCATAGCTCAGTGGTTACAGCGTCAGCTACATGCACCGAGGCTGGCGGCTGGTGGTTTGAACCTGGTCCCGCCAGCTAAACAACATTGACAACTGCAACAAAAAAATAGCTGGGCGTTGTGGGGGCAGGTGCTTGTAGTCCCAGCTACTTGGGAGGCTGAGGCAAGAGAATCGCTTAAGCCCGAGTTTGAGGTTGCTGTGAACTGTGATTCTACGGCACTCTATCAAGGGTAACATAGTAAGACTCTGTCTCAAAAAACAGAAAAAAAAAGTAAAAATAAATTCGACTTCATCAAAATTCAAAATGTATTTTAAAGAGTACTATCAAGAAAGTGAAAAGATGGCTGGTGCGGTCGCTCACAACTGTAATCCCAGCACTCTGAGTGTCTGAGATATGTGGACTGCCTGAGCTCACAGGTTTGAGACCAGCCTGAGCAAGAGCAAGACCCTACTAACAATAGAAAAACTGAGTCAAGAGGATCGGTTGAACCTGAGTTGGAGGTTGCTGTGAGTTATGACACCACAGTACTCTACCCAGGGTGACAGCTTGAGACTCTGCCTCAAAAAAAAAAAAAAAAAAAAGTGAAAAGACAGCTTATGAAATGGGGGGGAATTTTTGCAAATAATATATCTGATAAGGTTCTAGTGTCCAGCAGGCATGCATAACTAACTGAACAATGAAGATAAATAACTCAAAACATCGACATTAGATTTAAATAGACATTTCTCCAAAGATTTTTTTTGGGGGGAGGAGAACAGAATCTCATTCTTTCACTCAGGCTAGAGCACTGTGGTATTATAGCTCACAGCAACCTCAAACTACTAGGCTCAAGCAAACCTCTTGCCTCAGCCTCCCAAGTAGCTAGGACTACAGGCACCCACCACAATGCCTGGCTAGTTTTTCTATTTTTAGTAGTGACTGGGTATCTCTCTTGCTCAGTCTGGTCTTCAGTTCCTGAGCTCAAATGATCCACTCATCTTGGCCTCCCAGAGTGCTAGGATTATAGGTATGAACCAACGTGACAGCTCTCTAAAGATGTTATACAAATGGCCAATAAACATATTAGTCATTAGGGAAATGCAAGTAAAAACTACAAGGAAATACCATTTCATGTGCAGTAGGATGGCTGTAATACAAAAAATAGTCTATACTGAGTGTTGGCATGTAGGGAGATTGGAAGTCTCATATGCTACTGGTGTGAAATGGTATAGCCACTTCAGAAAACAGTTTGATAGTTCTTCAAAAAGTTAACGAGGCCAGGCATGGTGGCTCATACCTATAACCTTACACTCTGGGAGGCTAAAGCTGGAGGATCCCCTGAGGCTAGGAATTCAAGAGCAACTGGAACAAGAGTGAGACTCTATCTCTACAAAAGAAAGAAAAATTAGTTGAGCATGGTGGTGGATGCTGTAGTCTCAGCTACTCAGGAGGCTGAGGCAGGAAGATCACTTGAGCCCAGGAGTTTGAGGCTCTGGTGAATTTTGATGATGCTACGGCATATTAGCCAGGCAATGGAGCAAGACTGTATCTCAAAATAAAAAAACAGACTAAAGCATATACTTATGTGATTGTGCAAATCCACTCCTACATGTATACCTCACAGAATTCAAAACACATCCACGCAAGAACTTATAGACAATGTTCATGCATTAATCATAATGGTTAAAAGTGGAAATGAACTAATTGTCCATCATTTGATAAATAGGAGAGCAAAATTTGGTCTATCTAGTCAATGGAATATTATTCAGCCTTAAAAGAATAAAGGACAAATGCATACTGCAATGTGGATGAACCTTGAAAATATACTAAGTCAAAGAAGGCAGATACCAAAGGCTACGTGTTATATAACTCTATTTATATGAAGTGTCTGGAATAGGTAAATCCGTACAGATAAAGTTGACTAGTGTCCCTAGTGTTCCTAGTGTTAGCTCCTCATTAGCTGAGCATTAGATCTAAAATGCAGATTTGATTCAACCCCTCCTGCATTTAGGATCCAGGCCCTGCCCTCTCCTCCCATCTCTTCTCTCTGTAGTCCTCTGGGACATGCCCTGGCCCCAGGGAAGTTGTGCATTTTTCTGTAGGGCTAAGGGTATTATGTGCCTCTGTGGTAAGCACTTCCCTCTCTCCTTTTATTTCCAGCTAATACCTTCAAGACTCAGATATTGCCTCTTTTGGGAAGCCCCCTGACTCTTCCCTTCTGGGGCCCCTGCTCCCACCACATCCTGGGCACAGTTGGCTCATAGCAGCTTCCCGAAGGCTGCCGCCATACCTTAACTCTGTATCCCTAAGACTTAGCAGAGTGCTGAGTGCACAGAAAGTGCACAGTAAACATTTGTTAAAGGAGAAAAGGAGGCAAAACACCCATGGCATTTTCATGTAACTTTGTTCACCATCATAATCCATGATGGATCTTTCCAGATTACCCTTTCCTTTCTTTCAAAATGACTTGCTCAGAAGCCACCTGTTTTCTCAGATTTTCAAGAATGTACGACTCGAAGGATAACTATCACATGTCAAACTTAAACTCTTTCAAGGTGATTGGCTACTCGTTGACAGATTTATTCAAGCTAAATGTTAGTAGGTAATAATGGTGAGTTACTGCCCCCTTTTTGGAATGTATATTTTTAAACCAGGATAAAGGTAATGATAACTGCTGGGTTTTTGTTGTTGTTGTTGTTTTCCTTTAAGAGACAGAGTCTCGTTCTGTCACCCTGGCTGAGATGCAGTGGTTATTCATAGGTTTATGATAGCCTACTGCAGCCCCAACTTGCTAGGCTCAAATGATCCTCCGGCGTTGTGGCGGGCGCCTGTAGTCCCAGCTGCTCGGGAGGCTGAGGCAAGAGAATCGCGTAAGCCCAAGAGTTAAGAGGTTGCTGTGAGCCGTGTGACGCCACGGCACTCTACCCGAGGGCGGTACAGTGAGACTCTGTCTCTACAAAAAAAAAAAAAAAATTTTCTTTTCTTTTTTTTTTTTTTTTTGAGACAGAGTCTCATTATGTCACCTTCACTAGAATGCCGTGGTGTCCCAGCTCACAGCAACCTCAAACTCTTGGACTCAAGCAATTCACTTGCTTCAGCCTCCCAAGTAGCTGGGACTACAGGCACCCGCCACAACGCCAGCTATTTTTTGTTGCAGTTGTCATTGTTGTTTAGCTGGCCTGGGCCAGTTTTCAACCCACCAGCCTCGGTGTATGTGGCCGGCGCCGTCACCACTGTACTACAATGCACTGAGCCATTTCTTAAATTTTTTGACAGATGGGGGTCTTGTTGTGTTCCCCAGTCTGGTCTTGAACGCCTGTCCTCAAGCGATCCTCCCACCTTGGCCTCCCAAAACACTGGGATTACAGGCATCGGTCACCATGCTTTGCTTGCTTTTTTTTTTTTTTTTTGGTAGAGACAGAGTCTCACTGTACCGCCCTCGGGTAGAGTGCCTTGGCGTCACACGGCTCACAGCAACCTCTAACTCTTGGGCTTACGCGATTCTCTTGCCTCAGCCTCCCGAGCAGCTGGGACTACAGGCGCCCGCCACAACGCCCGGCTATTTTTTGGTTGCAGTTTGGCCGGGGCTGGGTTTGAACCCGCCACCCTCGGCATATGGGGCTGGCGCCCTACTCACTGAGCCACAGGCGCCGCCCTTTGCTTGCTTTTTAAAAGTAAGGCTGACCTTTAGTTACTTTAGACAGATGCCAATATTCCTTTACTATTCAAAACAGCACAGTCCAAGGTAGAACTTAAGGGATTATAGTGATTGGTTTATAATCTTTGAATAATTTTGCTTGTTCACTATTAAGGACCAAACTCTGTCAGTATTGAGGATATACTACCTGTGTGCGCGCGTGTATATGTGTAGTGATACCTGAAGATTTGAAAAGAAGAAAGACAGAATATTCTCGGCTCCTTCTCTACCTCAAGAGAAAAAAACCACAGAATAAGAAAGGAAGTAGAAATACTTTCCTGTGTGACACAAGAACTGAGTCATGGCAGGGTGTGGCATTGTGGGTAGGGCTTTCAGAGAATAAGTGTTCTGAGCTTTAATTGGCCTAGCCTTTATATTCTTTCATAGGGAATGTAGAATATTCACACTGTGGGGCGGCGCCTGTGGCTCAGTCGGTAAGGCGCCGGCCCCATATACTGAGGGTGGCAGGTTCAAACCCGGCCCCGACCAAACTGCAACCAAAAAATAGCCGGGCGTTGTGGCGGACGCCTGTAATCCCAGCTGCTCGGGAGGCTGAGGCAAGAGAATCGCTTAAGCCCAGGAGTTGGAGGTTGCTGTGAGCTGTGTGAGGCCATGGCACTCTACCAAGGGCCACAAAGTGAGACTCTGTCTCTACAAAAAAAAAAAAAAAAGAAAGAAAATAGAATATTCACACTGTGTGACTGCAAGATTCTTTAGGAGCCATTTCAATGAGAAATCAGTGGGCCTGTGTTAATTTTTGGTGAGAAGAAACAAACAATCTTGATCCAAATGACATAGTCATTCATGTTACAGATTTTGGGAAGTGTTAGGTTATACTATCAGTTTCCAGGAAAATTAAAAAAAGAAAAAGAAAAGTAAGATGGGGAGGAAAACCACCAAGATGCCTTATCCATTTGATCTAATCTGTAATCTCCAGGACATGGCAAGCCTTTCCTTGTTACCAATTTAAACAACTGTGTGAGGTAGGACAGGATTAGAAACTGAGCTTGGTTAGAAATCTTGACTCTCTTGGGAAGTTAGGGGCACATGGCAGAGAGTCTGTTCTTTGCATCTGTTGTGACACTTAGCTGAGGCCATAACCATGTATTCTGTGCTTTTAGCCCAGAGAAGTAGAGAATGCAATCCGTGTGGTTTGAAGTTTCTTGGTCCAACTCACCAGGATGTCAGCCTAGAGTTTGGGGCAGGAAGCCACACTGGGACTGTATGGCAGAGCAGTACTCACCAGCCTGATATGTCTTCCTTTAAATTCTTTTTGGAACAAGGTGGAGTATAAAGAATCTTTTAAAGATCATATGCTATGGATGGGTGTAGTGGCTTATGCCTGTAATCCTAGCACTCCAAGAGGCCAAGGCAGGTGGATTGCTTGAGCTCAGGAGATCAGCCTGAGCAAGAGTGAAATCCTGTCTTTACTAAAAATAGAAAAATTAGGAGTGCCTATAGTCCCAGCTACTCGGGAGGCTAAGGAAAGAGGATCATGTGAGCCCAAGAGACTGAGTTTGCTGTGAACCATGATGATGCCACAGCACATCAGAGTAAGATTGTCCCCCACAAAAAAAATCACATGCTGTGAAAAGCAGTACTGTGTCCTCAGGGATTGTTGCTATCTCTTCCTCTGATAAGCTACGAGAAAGACTGAGGTTTTGTCAGGTCTGTTTTCAGAGAAGCTTGACAGTCTTGTTCTGAATGAGAGATATGGTTATGTGACTTAGTGAAGCCAGAGGAACCCTACTCTTATCTCTACCACTGCTGTGCTGGGACCAGGCTGTTAGGGCGCCCACAGCTGACAGTTTGTCTGAGAAGCCCTGGGCTGGCTCAACCTCATCTAGAGGGTTGACATGACTTTGGTTCACATGAGTGTTTGTTTCTAAGCCTGTCTTCAGATGATACTATCAGATCACTATCTGATCTCCTTATGTAAGAAAGTTAGATGTAGCTGGAGAACCAATTAGCAGGAAATATATTACTGGCTTTGGAAATCATCTTAGTTACGATCTTGAGCTAAATTTTCAAGTGTGTTTTGTATTTGAATTTTTTGTACTCAGGTATCACATTCATGCAAAAGCATTGATTAACACCATGTTTGTATCATTTGCTCTCTGGTATATGTTACATGAACATGTTTGAGGTGATGGTCTAGGTCCACATGGTCATCTTCCATCCTTGAGCCCCCAGTGCCACTCCCTGTTCCCTCTTCCTCTGTCATGGTCTTCACTGCCTCTGAGAACACCTGTTTCAGAGACAATGGGTTAGTGGAGTGGGAATGAAGGAGATATTTAGGACTGATCAGAACTGTCTTCTCTGGAACACCGAAGTGAACTAGAACAAATACATCTTCTTGTGGAATAAGCTTTCTTTCTCTAATGTTCCAAATATATTTTAGGGACTGGGACTAAGGAGCAAAGAGAAGATTTTAGATATCTCAAGGCACATGGTTCTTGAGGTTGCACAATATTTGCGAGTTAAATGCACTAAATAAAATTCAGATCTCTGTATTTTATTGGTAACCAAATGAGTTTACCTAATTAAGTCTCTTCAAAGGTTACCCAAATCTTATTTTAGGGATAAGAAAGATATTGTCCCAGGCTGGGCATGGTAGCTCATGCCTGTAATCCCAGCACTTGGGAGGCTGAGGTGGGTGGATTGCTTTGAGTTCATAGGTTAGAGACGAGCCTGAGCCAGGGCGAGACCCTCATCTCTTAAAAAAAAAAGAAAGAAAGAAAGATACTGTCTCGAATTAACCCTGGCAAATTTTTCCCCCTAGTTTAGAATTCTGGGAACATTGCAACTTTGTTTTTTTTTTTTTTTTTTTTTTTTTTGTAGAGACAGAGTCTCACTTTATGGCCCTCGGTAGAGTGCCGTGGCCTCACACAGCTCACAGCAACCTCCAACTCCTGGGCTTAAGCGATTCTCTTGCCTCAGCCTCCCGAGTAGCTGGGACTACAGGCGCCCGCCACAACACCCGGCTATTTTTTGGTTGCAGTTTGACCAGGGGCCGGGTTTGAACCCGCCACCCTCGGTATATGGGGCTGGCGCCTTACCGACTGAGCCACAGGCGCCTCCCTGCAACTTTGTTTTTAAAAAGCTGGTATTCCTGGCTTGGTGCCTGTAGCTCAGTGGCTAGGGTGCTGGGTACATGCACCGCAGCTGGTGGGTTCAGACCCAACCTGGGCCTGCCAAACAACAATGACAACTACAACAAAAAGAATAGCCAGGCGTTGTGGTGGGTGCCCGTAATCACAGCTACTTGGGAGGCTGAGGCAAGAGAATCGCTTAAGCCCAAGAGTTTAAGGTTGCTAAGAGCTGTGATGCCATGGCACTCTACCGAGGGCGACAAAATGGAAAAAAAAAAAAAGGCTGGTATTCCAGGCATAACTTTGGGATTCTGAGAATTAGCAGGTACATCCCTTCAAAATATCAGGAATTCCTTTTGCATGGCTGAATCTATAACGTTGTAAATCATCAGTACCTTCTCAGCACCAAGATTAGAGTCTTTGTTTTTCTTTCTGTTTCACTGACTTGTTCTTCCTGACAAGTCATACACCTATCTATCTTAGTTAGAGACAGTTTGGGACAACTGCACACTGAGCGGCCCCTCACTTTTCAATCTGTTATTCTGCCTTCTGCCAACGGCTTAGTAGACTCCCCATGTGTCACCCCACTTCGTTTTGTTTTGTTTTGTTTTGTTTTGCAGTTTTTGAACGGGGCTGGGTTTGAACCTGCTACCTCCGGCAAATGGGGCTGGCGCCCTTCTCCTTTGAGCCACAGTTGCCTCCTCCACTTCGGTTTTAATTTCTGTTTGTTTTTTAACTACTAATGAGGAGTCAGCCCACTTCGAAAAGCCTCTCCCTTAGCTTGCTGGGAGCCTTGGTGTCAGCTAGAGCCACCTATACATGGAAGTGACAGCAGTAGGGAGAATGACGTACCCTTATGCTGTTGAAGAAATACTTGCTTATTCAACACATTGTCTCGTAGGTCTCTAACCCAAAGATGATTTCAGGTGCTCTAAACGGTGAGCTATTTTGCCTTGCTGAATTTCCTCCTCTGCAGTGTGTGGATAATACACCAGCAGAGGATGTGAGTGCCTTGCACAGTGTGTCTTGTGGAGGCAGGTAATTCTGTTCCTCTGCCTCCTTTTTTCTCACCAGCATCTTTCACAAATACACTCAGTAGCCCTGAAATAGAAGTGCTGTTCACAGATATTGCTAAGGTCAGGTAGGGCTGTTTTGATTTCTTCCTCACAGCCTGGTTGCATCATTCTGTTGATGCACTTGTGTTCCCGTTCCACTCTGATGGAGCCTGGAGAGCTTTATCAAGGCCAAAGGTAATATCTGGGTCTGAAATATGAATATCAGTAGTATTCAGTGTATTTTATTACCAGCACTCAGGAGAGAAGCAGTGAGGCTCTGCCAGTGTATAAAGAGCAAGTGAAAAGTGAGAGCCTTTCAAACTGCTTCCAGATCTGTTTGACATGAGAGCTGCTTTGAAGTTTCAGCCTCATCTTGTCCTGCAATGCTGCTTAAAAAAGAAGAAAGAGCAGCAATGAAACAGTAGGTCTCATCTGACCTAGACTTTCAGATGAAATGACCTGAAGCACAGAGTTAGAGAAAGAGATATTTCTGTTAGGAATGAGAGGCAGATATTTCTTTCATAATATTTGCTGTTTCTCCTATTCTAAGAATTGTGTGTGTGTGTGTGTGTATAAAATTGTTATTATTTTTTAATTCTCTTTTGCCCTGGGTAGAGTGCCATGGCATCACAGTGCACAGCAACCTCAAACTCTTTGACTCAAGTGATCTTCATGCCTCAGCCTCCTGAGTAGCTGGGACTACAGGCACCCACCACCATCCCCAGCTAATTTTTCTATTTTTTAGTAGAGATGGTCTTTAACTCCTGAGCTCAGGCAATGCACTCACCTCAGCCTCCCAGAGTGTTAGGATTACAGGTGTGAGCCACTGTTCCCAGCTGCATTCTAAGAGCCTTTAAAATAGTCGTGATGGGCTGGGCATGGTGGCTCATGCCTATAATCCTAGCACTCTGGGAAGCTGAGGTGGGTGGATCTCCTGAGTTCACAGGTTCAAGACCAGCCTGAGCCAGAGTGAGACCTCGTCTCTAAAAATAGCTGGGCGTTGTGGTGGGTGCCTGTAGTCCCAGCTACTCGGGAGGCTGAGGCAAGAGAATCACTTGAGCCCAAGAGTTTGAGGTTGCTGTGAGCTATGATGCTACGGCACTCTACCGGGGCCAACAAAGTAAAACTCTGACTCAAAAAAAAAATTATGAGACCATTTCTTATGCCTTATGAACTAGAAGAATTTTTTTTTTTTTTTTTTTTTGAGACAGAGCTTCAAGCCGTCACCCTGGGTAGAGTGCTGTAGCATCACAGCTCACGGCAACCTCCAATTCCTGGGCTCAAGCGATTCTCCTGCCTCCACTTCCCAAGTAGCTGGGACCACAGGCACCCGCCACAACACCCGGTTATTTTTTGGTTGCAGCCGTCATTGTTGTTTGGCGGGCCTGGGCTGGATTCGAACCCGCCAGCTCAGGTGTATGTGGCTGGCGCCTTAGCTGCTTGAGCCACAGGCGCCGAGCCTGAACTAGAAGAACTTGCCATAGCATTCTGATATAAGTTTTAATATTACTCAGTTTTTTCTGGTCTTATAAAAATTAACCTCCCATCTGCCTCCCCACTTACCTCAAAAACAGTAGCTAATGGGTTTCAATTCATCTTCTCTACATCTTGCATTGCTCCAGTATTGAAAGTTCTCATTCTTATTAAATTGGTCAACTCTTTTCAAACATGGCATGTGTGTTTATTCTTCTGGGTCATTGTTCACTTTTGAGAAGCCAGTCCAGGGTTCAGTACTGGTCTTTTGGGTGCCTCGATACTATTGATGCAGTGGAAAGTACAGGAGAAAGCCATAAGAGGCCACATCAGAATGATGCATTTGCTGATTCATCTCTGTAATGAATAAGAATAGTTAAAAGTAATAAACGTTGGTAATCCCAGAGCAACATAAACTTTAGTATTTTCTTTAAAATTAATAATTTTTTTTTTTTACTAGCCATGTAGAGTAGTGGGAGTGGTGAAAGAATAAAGGAATCTGTAACTGGTTGTGATCAATTAGTTGTAAACACTGCTGCACTTAGATCAGCCCATAAAGTTTAATATTCTGAGTTCTTAATCACTTAAAGGTTATAGCAGTAGAATAAAAAAGTACTCATTGTGGCAGAGATTGCTAGCTGTCCACAGAATCTATTCTCATCCTCTTCTGGCCATAAGCTAGACCTGCATTTGTGGGTCAGTGCCATGTGGGCAGGAGTGAGGTGCCACATCCAGGTCAGGGCCTTTAAAAGAGAAGGGTGCTTTCTCAATGCTTTCTTCACTCCCAGTGCCTGGCACCTGGGAAGACCTAGCCTTAGCCACACAGAACCACCAGCTAGGTCCCTGAATCACTACATGGAAGAAAGCCTCCTGCTGACTTGGGCTACCCATCTGGATGTTTAATGAACAGGAAATAAATGGGGTTTGAACCATTATTGGGGGGCATTTGCTGCAGTAGATAACCTACTCTAATAACTTTATTGAAAGGCATGTTATGAGGCAGGGCGTGGTGGCTGCACCACCCTGGGTTATCCAAAATGTCCATGAGCGATTATGGTAAGCATGTCTTTCCAGCATCCACTATGTGGAAGCCTTGCTGATAGGAAGGTATCTGGGAAATCCAGTGAATAACCAGAAGGCCGTTTTGTAACAAGGAATCAGAGTAAATGGAGTTGGATAATTTTAGGAGTTTAGGAGAATCTACTGCTCAGATTGTGGGCAGCAAATGACCACGTACTGACTAAAATCCTTTTATGAAATTCAGTCTGTCTTCCTGGAGTGTTGCTATGTGTATAAGACTGCTAGATCTTCTTTGGGCTCCTTTTTAGGTTTTGTGCAGCTTTTTTCTGATAATACACGTGAGTAGAGTACTGTCTTCTGTCACACATATCTGAGTCTACATCTGTGTGTTCCAGGACTGGACTTGAGTGTTCCCCAGATTTCTGTGACCTATGTTACTGTTCATATGAATTTCAAGGAGTTAAAGTGCCTGCAAATAGAGTAGAATCTCTGTAAATTGGCCACCCAAGGGACTGTAACAAACTGGTCAAACACAGGGAGGTGGTTCAACATAAGGAACTAGGTCTGCTGGGCTGATGTGTACATGTGGTGCACTTCTGGTCTATGAAAATTAGGTTAACTTAAGGTAGTCAATGTAGCGGGGTGGTCAACTATGGAGGTTCTATTGTAGTTCTAAAGAGTTAATATTAAGAGTATTTAATTAGATTATAAATCTTTTTATTTTTTATTTTATTTTTTAAGACATGCCCTGGCATCATCATAGCTCACAGAAACCTCAAACTCTTGGGCTCAATCAATCCTCCTGCCTCTCCCTCCCCCCAGTAGCCATGGGCCCTACAGGTGCCCACCACCAGGCCAGCTAGTTTTTCTGTTTTTGGTAGAGACAAGTTCTCACTCTTGCTTAGGCTGGTCAGATTATAAATCTTTTATAATCTTATACCTATTACAAAACCCCAGACATGCCCTGATGTCTTACATCTAGTAAAGATCTAATGAGGAAGATACAGAGATAAACGTAGATGAGGAAGTTAAAACATCCAAGAATAGGCATCACCATTCAAGATCTGTCTGGTTCACAACTGTCTTGCCAACGGATCCAAGACCTGATATTGACTTGGTTAATTAAGGCTTTATTTCTAAGTCTAAAGTTTAAAGTAGTGTCCTCCCTATATTTCGCGATTTGGTGAAGTCCATTATGACTTTACTCACAGCTCTCATAGTCTGTCTCTTTAAAAGCTTTTCATGTTTTGTCTTTTTTCTCTTGGTTCACAAGTTCTTTGGCCTGCTGTCACATTTTCCTAACTCCACTCTTCTACCCCTCCCCCCTTTCTACTTGTTTAGTTTGCATCTTCTCCAGTTTGGGGTCTTTTATTTCTTCAAGTGCGGTGACCAAAAGATGCAGAATTCTTGTTGCAGGTGTATCTTACCTTCAATTAGGAATAGGATAAGGTTTTCTGTGGTCTCTTGCTTGGCCTTATACTCCAAGTCATTTCTGGCCTTTATAGGTTTATGTTGCAGTCATTGCTTCTCATATTTTTATATTTCCTTGAAAGTTTGGCTTTGGATTCAAGAGGAAAAGCTCAAAACTGTTTAAATTCATGAATCCATGCTGATCTTCATCCAAATCTTTAATGCCATTTTCCCCAAATTATAGATATTATTTCTATCCTGTTATTTGCCCCTGCCCCAAATCCTGGACTCAAGTTTGAGAATTGGGGCCCTAAGGATATAATCTATGATAACATTTCAGTCTCTAGTTTCAGATCCCTATTTGATAGAGTTGGATTATGTAGTCCAACATGGGTGGGAAAGTATTCAAAGATGTCAGAATATATCACTAGTTCTTAAATTGTTAAAAATTAGGAGGGATTCTGCATAGTAAAGAATACAGCTTAAGCATCCCTGGTCCAAACACCCATTATGTTCTAAAATCTGAAACTTTCTGAGTACCAACATGACATCACAAGTCACCTGAACACATTTTTTTTCCTCTGTATTAACAGTGTCATATTTTTTTCTTGTTAAGCACTTAGGAGTGAATAAGTATAAGAAAATGATTGCTTATCAGCAGCGTATAAATTCAGAGTCAGGAAAGATGGTGACACCAAAGAACCATAGATCATCTACATGGGTGGCTGACCTAGTGACACCTTGGCTTTATTTGTTTATTTATTTATTGAGACAGTCTCACTCTGTTGCCCAGGCTAGAGTATCATGGTGTCAGCTTAGCTTGCAGCAACCTCAAACTTCTGGGCTGAAGTGATCCTCCTACTTCTGCTTCTGAATAGCTGGGACTACATGTGCCTGCCGCAGCTACCAGCTAATTTTTTCTATTATTAGAGATGGGGTCTCATTCTTGCTCAGGCTGCTTTCGAACTCCTGAGCTCAAGGGATCCTCTTGCTTTGGCTACTCAGAATATTAGGATTATAGGCATGAGCCACACCTGGCCTAGGCTGGAATATGGTAACGTCATAGCTCACTGCAGCCTCAAACTCCTGGGCTTAAGTGATCTTCCTGCCTTGGCCTCTTGAGTAGCTCGGACTTCAGGCACCCAACACCACACTCTGCTAACTTAAAAATTTTTTCTTCTGGGCAGCACCTGTGGCTCAGTCGGTAAGGTGCTGGCCCCATATACTGAGGGTGGCGCGTTCAAACCTGGCCCCAGCCAAACTGCAACAAAAAAATAGCTGGGTGTTGTGGCGGGCACCTATAGTCCCAGCTACTTGGGAGGCTGAGGCAAGAGAATCGCTTAAGCCCAGGAGTTGGAGGTTGCTGTGAGCTGTGTGATGCCATGGCACTCTACCTAGGGCCATAAAGTGAAACTCTGTCTCTACAAAAAAAAAAAAATTTTTTTTCTTCTTAGCTCAGCAGCTAAGGTACCAGCCACATACACCAGAGCTGGCGGGTTCAAGCCCAGCCTGGGCCTGCCAAACAACAGTGACAACTACAACCAAAAAATAGCTGGGCATTGTGGCAAGCGCCTGTAATCCCAGCTACTTGGGAGGCCGAGATAGGAGAATCGCTTAAGCCCGAGAGTTGGAGGATGCTGTGAGCTGTGACGCCACGGCACTCTACCAAGGGCAACATAGTAAAACTGTCTCAAAAAAAAAAAAAATTTTTTTTTTCTTTTTAGAGACAGGGTCTCACTGTGTTGCCCAGCCTCATCCTGAACTTCTGACTTCCCACCTTGGCCTCCCAAAGTGCTGGATTATAGGCATGAGCTATCACATTTGGCTTTGACACCTTTGCTTTCTGATGGTTCAGTGCACGCAAACTTCGATGTACAAAATTATTTTATTTATTTATTTATTTTTTGTGTGGTTTTTGGCCGGGGCTGGGTTTGAACCCACCACCTCCGGCATGTGGGACCGGCGCCCTACTCCTTGAGCCACAGGCACCGCCCACAAAATTATTTTTAAAATTGTAGGGCGGCACCTGTGGCTCAAAGGAGTAGGGCGCCCACCCCGTATGCTGAAGGTGATGGGTTCAAACCCAGCCCTGGCCAAAAAAAAAAAAAGTAAAATTGTATAAAATTACCTTTAGGGCTATGTGTATAATGTATATATGAAACAAGTAAATTTTGTGTTTAAACTTGTGTTCCATCTCTTAAGACATCTCATTAGGTATATTCAAATATTCTAAAATCTGAAAAAAATCCAACATCCCAAACACCTCTAGTCCCAAGCATTTCAGATAAGGGGCACAAACTCTGGAGCCACATGGCCTAGATGTATATCCTGATTCTGGCACTAAACAACCACCTGACCTTGGCTCAGTTATTTCTCTTTGCTTCAGTTTTCTCATCTACAGAATAGGCGTATTGTAGTTGCCTCATAGAATTGTTCTGAGTCTTAAAATAAGGATTTATGTTGGCTTGGCACCCGTAGCACAGTAGTTATGGTGCCAGCCACAGACACCAAAGTTGGAGGGTTTGAACCCAGCCTGGGCCAGCAACAGTTGACAACTGCAACAAAAAATAGCCAGGCATTGTAGTACCGGCCTGTAGTCCTAGCTACTCAGGAGGCTGAGGCAAGAGAATCACTTAAAGCAGGCGTCCTCAAACTTTTTAAACAGGGGGCCAGTTCACTGTCCCTCAGACCGTTGGAGGGCTGGACTATAGTTAAAAAAAAAACAAACAAAAAAAACTATGAACAAATTCCTATGCACACTGCACATATCTTATTTCGAAGTAAAAAAACAAAACGGGAACAAATACAATTCACACCGCTGCATGTGGTCCGCGGGTCGCAGTTTGGGGACCCCTGACTTAAAACCCAAGAGCTTGAGGTTGCTGTGAGCTGTGATACCACGGCACTCTACCAAGGGCGACATAGTGAGATTCTGTCTCAAAAAATAAAATATAAAATAAAAATAAAAAAATAAGAATTTATGGTAAGCAATTAGAATAGTACCTGGGACCTTTAAATAATATTTCTCTTTTTTAGATGTCTTTGTATTTATGAAAAAGTTTGTAACATGAGAATTTCTAAATATGTATTTTTGTCCTAAATTAGTAGTACTTTTCTTTAAATTCTGTTCATTCTTGTTGATATTTTATTTCTACTCTGGGATATCTCAGGTCTAATTGCTATTAATGTTGTGATTGTTAGGTGAAGCCAATCAACATCTCTGGGTTTCAGTTTCCAAAGCTCAGCTTCTTCTGCTAAATAGTGTTCAAAATAGGATCTACCTTACGGGATTGATGGAAGGATTCAGACAATCCTGCCACAGTCATTTGACCTTTTGAACTTTGTTGAAAGTTATTTGTGGCCCAGGCAATTAAAAGTTAGAATAGCTCATACAATTCACCATATCGTGCATCATTTCTTTCCAGGATGCCACCTAAAAGACTTTGGAGATTTAAGTTTTACTCCAGTGCCCAAAGATGATCTCTACAACAACCTGATAGTGAATCCGCGCTCAGTGGGTCTTGCAAACCAGGAACTGGCTGAGGTGGTTAGCAGAGCAGTGTCAGGTGGCTACAACTGCGTCACAGTGGGAGGAGACCACAGGTAAACTGGGAGACATGTGGAGAGGACCGGATGACATGGTATTTTGAGCTAACAGTTGGTTCTCTGTTTCCTGATCTGGAGGGAAAATACCCTACAGAATTTTTACAGTATGATATATATAATAGCATTCTTTTTTTGGATACAGAGTCTCACTTATTCACCCTGGGTAGAGTGCTGTGGCGTCATAGCTGACAGCAACCTTAAACTCTTGGGCTTGAGCAATCCTCTTGCTTCAGCCTCCCAAGTAGCTGGAACTACAGGGACCCACCAAAATGCCTGGCTAGTTTTTCTCTTTCTAGTAGAGACAGGGTCTCACTCTTGCTCAGGCTGGTCTTGAACACTGAGCTCAAGCAATTCACCCGCCTTGGGCTCCTAGAGTGCTAGGATAACAGGCATGAGCTACCTGGCCCTGCCTAAATGAGGTTTTTTTTTTTTTTAAGACAGAGTCTCACCATGTCACCTTTAGTAGAGTGCTGTGGTGTCACAGCTCACAACCACCTCAAACTCTTGGGCTTAAGTGATTTTCTTGCCTCAGCCTCCTGAGTTGCTGGGACTATAGGTGCCCACCACAATGCCTGGCTATTATTTTTGTTGCAGTTGGCCTGGGCTGGGTTCAAACCCACCACCCTCGGTGTATGTGGCTGGCACCATAACCACTGTGCTACAGGTGCCGACCCCTAAATGAGTTTTTTAATTGAGTTTCCCTGTTACATTAACAGCTTTTTTTTCCTTTCAGATTTTAGGAAGTATCACTTATAAATTGTCTAAAAAACTATAAGGCTGTGTAATTTTTATTCTTAAAAAGTTAATATAGGACACAACTATAAGAGGTACTCTACTTAACAAATGCAAATATCATAACTGAGTTGTTTCTACCCTCACATTAACCTAAAATTAAAAGAAAAAAAGTTAATATAACTGATTCTTTGGAAGTTAGATCTCTCTGGTCTCTCAGGTGATATTAAGCAACATTTTTGTGAGTTGTTCCAAATGTACCACATTTAATTGAGTATCATTCCAATAATAAATATTTGAGGTCATTTTTTGGGGCAGAGCTATTGGATCAAATTACATGGATTTGGGGGCAGCAGTGACATCCATCACACTGCTGAAATAGCCAGCTTTGCATCTTTAGATTTCTCCCTATCTACCTCACTCACTCACTCACGGTTCATCTTTGGGAAGGAGGACTCAGACTTCTGTGTCACCTAAACCCAACCTTCAGTCTATGCCCCGAGGACAAAATATAAGCTGTGCTGGCTGAGGACTTTTGTTACTGGTGATGTTTTCCAAACAGAGGGAATTTAAGATTATATCTGTTCTTTGCAGCCTGGCAATTGGTACCATTAGTGGCCATGCGCGACACTGTCCAGATCTTTGTGTCATCTGGGTTGATGCCCATGCTGATATCAATACACCCCTTACCACTTCATCAGGAAATCTCCATGGACAGCCAGTTTCATTTCTCCTCAGAGAACTACAGGACAAGGTCAGTGGGCTGAAATGAACAAGGTGAATGGCTTCTTGGGTTTTTCTGGGGCTTTGAGGTTATGTAAGATTTTGGTGAGGAGTGGGTTGATTGTGGCTTACCACTCCTTCATTTTGTTCATCAAACACTGTAACAGGCCAGGCCATCTGCTAGATGCTCTAAACTTTATGCTGTATAGTTTTTATTCTTAAAAAGTTAATAGAGGACACAACTACAAGAGGGTCTCTACCTAACAAATGCAAATATTGTAACCGAGTTGTTTCTACCCTCACATTAACATGAAATTTAAAGAAAAAAAGTTAATATAACTGATTCTTTGGAGGTTAGGTCTCTCTGGTCTCCCAGTCTAAAGGGATATAAAGATGATCAGGACGTGGTGCCTGCTCTTGATTAGGCTTGTGTGCCACACCCTCAGACACACTGGTCTAGAAGACTAGTAAACCATGATTACCCCTGGGTGATATCTTCCTGCACTGCTCAGAGGACATGGGAGTCCATGTTACGCATAGACTAGAATCTGTATTTCCCTCCCTTCCCTCAGTGAATAACCAGGACAGTACAAAGATCGTTCATTTAGTTGCTGTTGGCAACTTGAGGTGGCAACTGGGTTATGCTTCAAGAAGCAACAGTAAACAATTCAGTAATGTGTAAAAGGCTCATCAGCAGTATTCTTAAGAGTAGGTATGTTAATGAGAAACCAAGACGACCTCAGAAGAAAATTATTTTGAGAAAGCTGTACTCTGTTCTTCAGCTGCCCTTCTGAAACATTTCCACTTGTATCAGTTCTCTTCTCCAGGTCAAGTGTGTCTTGTACTGTTTTAAACATGCCCTGTGAGTAGAAGAAAGCAGACTTCATACTTGGGAAGCACATGATGATTATCTTGGTGAGACCAAGAATCTTTGATTAATCCTGTCCATTCCTCACTTCACAGGTACCGCAGCTCCCAGGATTTTCCTGGATCAAACCTTGTATCTCTTCCCCAAGTATTGTGTATATTGGTCTAAGAGATGTGGACCCTCCTGAACAGTAAGTTCATGTGTTAGAGTTAAACTCTGGGCCTTTCCTGGCCAATTATGATCCATTTGAAAGCTTGACGCCTGACTTAACCTGTTGTAGGTTTTTTACAATATATTCGTAAACATGCTTCTTAAACTAAGGATTCCTTCCTTTATATCTCACCAGTTTTATTTTAAAGACCTATGATATCCAGTATTTTTCCATGAGAGACATTGATCGACTTGGTATCCAGAAGGTCATGGAACAGACATTTGATCTACTGATTGGCAAGTAAGTAATGACAACAGATGTCCACTTCTGGGTCCCAGAGGGAAGAGGGCAAACTTCCACAAGGCAGCACACTTTAGCCTGTCTTTTTTTTTTTTGTAGAGACAGAGTCTCACTTTATGGCCCTCGGGTAGAGTGCCGTGGCCTCACACAGCTCACAGCAACCTCCAACTCCTGGGCTTAAGCGATTCTCTTGCCTCAGCCTCCCGAGTAGCTGGGACTACAGGCACTCGCCACAACGCCCGGCTATTTTTTGGTTGAAGTTTGGCCGGGGCCGGGTTTGAACCCGTCACCCTTGGTATATGGGGCCGGCGCCTTACCGACTGAGCCACAGGCGCCGCCCCTTTAGCCTGTCTCTTGAGGACAGCAGCTTTACTTTTAACATAAAAGCAAAACATGTACATACAAAAATTTCAAATAGTTCAGAAGGGCATAATATGAAACACAGACATATTCTTCTTCCAGGGTTGGGAGGTTTCCTTTAAGTCATTGCACAGACCTCTCTCTCTGATGAATTTCTCTTTATCCCCATTTAAATCCTTGTCTTTTGACATGGGAAACATTCATTGTTCCAAATGTCCCATTCTTCCTAGCCTCACTATTTCTTCATCTGAGGGATTTTTTTTTGAGATGGAGTCTTGCTCTGTTGCCCAGGCTAGAGTGCTGTGGCATCAGTCTAGTTCACAGTAACCTCAAACTCCTAGGCTCAAGTGATCTTCCTGCCTCAGCTTCCCAAGTAACTGGGACTACAGGTGTGTGCCACCACTAATCACCTGAGTTTTGTATCAGGCAAATCTTGGTAGGGTAGAAAGATGGCAGATGAATGTTAATGAAATGTTAGTTTTTTTTTGTTTTTTTTTTTTTTTAGTTTTTGGCCAGGGCTGGATTTGAACCCACCACCTCCAGCATATGAGGCCGGGGCCTTACTCCGTTGAGCCACAGGCACCGCCCATGAAATGTTAGTTTTAAGAGCATTTTCTCAATACCAAGACTTTGAGTGAGTAATATCAGAATTGCTGTCTAGTAGTGTATCATTTTTTAAGCTTTTTTTTTTTTTTTTTTTTTTGTAGAGACAGAGTCTCACTTTATGGCCCTCGGTAGAGTGCCGTGGCCTCACACAGCTCACAGCAACCTCCAACTCCTGGGGCTTAAGCGATCCTCTTGCCTCAGCCTCCCGAGTAGCTGGGAGTACAGGCGCCCGCCACAACACCCAGCTATTTTTTGGTTGCAGTTTGGCCGGGGCCAGGTTTGAACCCGCCACCCTCGGTATATGGGGCTGGCGCCTTACCAACTGAGCCACAGGCGCCGCCCCATTTTTTAAGCTTTTAAGAAATTTAGTTATGTGGCATAAGGATTTGTATGTTAGTTTCAGCCATTGGACACCTCAGCTAAACTTGTTAGAATTACATGTTAAGATTGCAGACAATGTGTCAACTTGACTGGGCAAAATTAAATAAAAATAAAAAAGATTGCAGACATAAAATCAGGACTAAGTTAACGAAGTTTACTCAGCTGTTGTTATATTCAGAGAATGACAGCAATGGTAACCTAGATCAAACCAACATAAATTAGAATATATCAGAGCCAAATCTCATAGGGAAGTGAAGAATTTCCTCTGTTTAGTTACTCGTGCAAGAGGTTCTAATACCCAAGATAAACTGGAACCATAAACTGGAGTTTGAGGCATGCAGAACAAATAACAGTATCATGAAGTTGTGTGTAGGAGGTCAACATGCTAATCTCAGTAACTTCCAGAAATAGAAAACCTGGAAATATTATTAACAGGTTTATTAACAAAGCACTAGGACTAACAGCAGTAAAATTAAGGATTTGCAAACCACAGGAAGGTTGATTACAACCACATAAGTATTCTTATCCTCTTCCTTTCCAGGAGACAACGGCCAATCCATCTGAGTTTTGATATTGATGCATTTGACCCTTCGCTGGCTCCAGCCACAGGAACCCCTGTGGTAGGAGGACTGACCTATCGGGAAGGCATGTATATTACTGAAGAAATACACAGCACAGGTATGTAGCAACCAGGTATGGGTCTATTGGGTAAATGTTTAAAAGTCTCCTGCCTCCAAGAGGTTATTTCTACTATTCCTTGTCATTGCAGACTTAGTTTTCCTCAACTTTAATAGCTAACAATCAGATCGCCAAGCTAATAGAGGATATAACTACTTAGAGTCATGTTTGGATCTAGCTCTTAACAACCTATGCTAAGATAATATTAAATAAAAAATTGTCTACTCACACACTTATTAAAGACAAGAATAAATTGCCACAATGATACTGTGTCCGAATTATATAGAAGCAGATTAAGATAAGAAGCCCAGGCCAAGTAGCTATAATTTTTACTATAATGTTAAGAGGTTGGCGGGGCAGTGGCTCATGCCTGTAATCCCAGCACTTTGGAAAATCAAGATGAGAAGATCTCTTGAGGCCAGGAGTTCAAGACTAGCCTGGAAAACACAGCAAGACACCTTCTCTACCAAGAATTAAAATTATGTGGGCATGGTGGTGTGCACCTGTACCCAGCTACTTGAGAGATTAAGGTAAAGTGGATTGTTTGAGCCAGGAATTTGAGGCTGCAGTGAGCTGACTGCACCACTGCCTTCCAGCTCAGGCAACAGACTGAGACTCTGTCTCTAAAAATAAATAAATAGGTAAGAGGTTGCTTCACTGGAAGTTGGGAATTTGGAGTTAAAGCTGATCTGATGGCTCGGTGCCCATAGCACAGTGGTTACAGCGCTGGCTACATACATTGAGGCTGGCGGGTTCAAACCCAGCCGAGGCCAGCTGAACAACAATGGCAACTGCAACAACAACAAAAAAAAGCTGGGCTTTGTGGTCAACACCTGTAGTCCCAGCTACTTGGGAGGCTGAGACAAGAGAATTGCTTGAGCCCAAGAGTTGGAGGTTACTGTGAGCTGTGATGCCACAGCACTCTACCAAGGGCAACGTAGTGAGCCTCTGTCTCAAAAAAATAAAATAAAGCTGATTTGATGATTGGCAAGTCAGACAGTATCTTGAGTCCTTTTATGTGGGTAAGTCTTATATTAGACCTTGTTTGATAAAATCTTTAATAAGGGGAATAGAGTTAGATGAATGGCTGACAGAAAGAGTAGTAAGATGAATTCTAGGTTATCAACAGTGGCTAAAAGGGGTTACTGTTCCAAAACTAATATTTGGTGTTTTTTTTTTTTTTTTTTTTTTTTGAGACAGAGTTTCACTATGTCACCCTGGGTAGAGTGCCAGGGCATCACAGCTCACAGCAACCTCTAACTCCTGGCCTTAAGCAATTCTCTTGCCTCAGCCTCCCAAGTAGCTGGGACTACAGGTGCCCACCAGAATGCCTGGCTATTTTTTTGTTGCAGCTGTCATTGTTGTTTAGCTGGCCTGGGCCAGGCTCAAACCTGCCAGCCTCGGTGCATATGGCTGATGCTGTAACCAATGTGCTACAGGCGCCAAGCCACAAAACCCATACTTGTTTGCAAACAGTTTCCATTTCTGTCAGAAAGCTTCTGGTTTTAAAACTACTTTAAATAACCTTTCATTCTAAAATTTAAAGGATGGGTATTGCTTCAGTAGGCATCTCATGAAACTGGGGTATAGACATAAGCCTAAGTTCGAGTGTTATAGGAAACTCTTGACTAGTTGGGATAGAAATTGGCATTCAAAAATGGTCTCCCTGGCTCTGGAGCCTGCTAGAACCTTAGGCAGCACAGAAAGGAAAAATGGGACTTGTCTATCAGGCCTGACAGTGGTAAGTCTGATTCTAAGATCCAAAATCTTAGATGTTGCCAGTAGTTAGTAACTTCGAGCAGTTAGATGTGGCAGTGGCCATGCCTTATCCCTCCCTTCCCCTGCTGCACTATTATTTTATTCCAAAAGACTGTCATGACACTGTCAATTGGATATCTAAAGCAGTTTGCTTAAACTAATTTATAGGGTGGCAATAGTCTGGAAATATGGGTAATACATGTTTTTAATAGTGCAGGCCTTCTTGATTACTACTGAAATATACTACAGGTACAGGTTTAGTCAGTGGGAATCAGACCCAGATCATCAGAGACCCGGGTCTACATGCAGGAAGTGACAGAAATGATACAATAAAATGCCTGTTCTGCGGCTGTACACAGTGCACTCGACTATGCATTGCTAATAAGGAAAGACACTGACTAGGTGTGATGGCACCGAGCAGTTCATGTACTATAAGATTAACATTAGGTATGTTCACTTATGTTTCCAGATTTTATAGCTACTCTAAATATTCTCAGATATTTGTGTTCTTGAATGCCAGTTTGTTCAGATAACTCTTCACCTGGAATAACCAACTGAAAAGTTAAATTCTCTAGAGATGTGCGGCAGGTGTGAATAGGCTCTTCTGGTCTAGTCTTCCCCTCAGCCTGCTCCAGGCCAAAGTTTTCAAACCCTTATGGAAAGTAACTGGAGTCCAGATTAAATAATGAACATATGGCTGAATCGTCCCTTGACCAAGTGTGATACTAGGTCAGTGTGCTAGGAAATAAAAAGAAGTGTCACATGAGGAACCAGACTTGCAGGAGTGACAATAGGTTTGCAATAATAATTACATTTCAGGGTACGTGATGTAAAGCTTGTTTAGCATTAGAGTTTAAAAGTGGAGGGGAGCTCTGGCTAGGAAGTAGATGTTCTTTGCCTTAACACTTCCCCATTTCTAGGCAGGCAGCTGGAAGGTTGCTAGTCATGCCGCAGATGGCACACATTTTCCCAATGAGCAGGCTGGAAACCTCCCTATCCCCCACCAAGCCCCTCTTCCAGAAAGCCTAACAGCTATGGCTATTGTGTTAGTTGAACAAGGATGATTTACTTTAGTACCTTAAAGGTTTCTCTCAATCCTACTCGGATTAACTTACATTCATAGCCAAGAGGATGAGGTGCAAGGGGTTTCGTGACAACAGATAATTTTACAGTAGAAAATGACTCTTGTTTTTATCATGGCTCATTCTCCCTGCCCGGGTGGGATGAACCTCACCAAGTAACAGCTAGAAAATTTTCTGAGGTTTCTGTCATTGTTCTTCCAGGATTGCTGTCAGCATTGGATCTTGTTGAAGTCAATCCACAGCTGGCTGCTTCAGAGGAAGAGGCGAAGGCTACAGCTAGCTTGGCAGTGGATGTGATTGCTTCAAGTTTTGGTCAGACAAGGGAAGGAGGGCACGTTGTATATGACCAACTTCCTACTCCTAGTTCACCAGATGAATCAGAAAATGAAGCATGTGTGAGAATTTAGGAGATACTGTGCATTGACCTGTTTCACAGTGGGCATTCCAGAATTGTGAGGCATTTGAGGAGACAGATATTAAGTGGTTGTCTGGGTCAATACTGCCTTAATGAGAATATTGAGCATTCTCACAATTGTAGTGACCAGTACTATCACTGTAAATGTATTTGGGCAGTTCACGGCTGTTAATATGTTGTAATACTATGTAAATTTGAAGAAGTCATAAACACCATTTATTACCTTGGTATATCACACTGGTCTTGTTGCTGTTCCTTCACATTTAATTGGCTTTCCATCCTCCCTCCTCCCAGAGTCTGGCTGCACTATGCATCCTTCAACTGCTACCCTGCAGCAGCAACGCACTTACTCCACATCCCCAACACCCTTCTTTCACAGGGTCAAAGTTCTGGTCCACGAAGCCCTCCCTATGAAGAGTTCAGTGCTTGCGAAAGAATTTGTAGTAAACCAGGCCCCCCAGGATGGCCAATTCCAGTAAGATGACCATGGAGAGCAGCAGCTTGTTGGTCGTCACTCTACAAAGAGAAGCAAAGTGGGGGAGCAGTCAGAAGTGCGGACAACCTTCTTTCTTTTTTTTTGAGACAGTCTCACTAGGTTGCTCTTGGTAGAGTGCTGTGGCGTCACAGCTCATAGCACCCTCAAACTCTTGGGTTTAAGTGATTCTCTTGCCTCAGCCTCCTGAGTAGCTGGGACTATAGGCGCCTGCCACAACACCCAGCTATTTTTTGGTAGCAGTTGTCATTGTTGTTTAGCAGGCCCAGGCCGGGTTCAAACCCACCAGCCTCGGTGTACTCACTGAGCTATGGTCGCCAGGCCATTATTACTTTTTATTCTTAATACTGTGGGGTTTGACCTGACACCAAGGCTGGATACTATGATGCAAAATGTTTTTTGATCACACAGCCACTTGGTAGTAGGTAAGTACTCACAAGGTTCTGTAGTTGTAACTTAGAGATAACATTGTCTACCTCACAGAAATGTTGAAAACTGGGATAATACCAAAGCATAAAAATGGTTCCTTGATTCTAAAACGTCTTCAAATAGTAGTTCTACTTCCTTACTTTAAAAATAGCTCTTCTAGAAGGGTTAAGCTAGGAAAAATATATTATACATATGAAAAAGTATACCATTTCTGAAATTGAGGTGAATTGTATTTCAAAGTAGCAGAAATACAATCTCATTAATCTATCCACATAGAGCCACAGCAGTTATCTATTACATTTGTGAGCATATGTTGGGATGAGGGTTTGGGACAGACTCTTTAGTGTCAAAGTCCAGTTTATGGATGGCCCCTTTTTAGGACAGCTAACTAGAAGCTTGGGTAATGTTCTTCATTCCCTTATAAACTTTTTCCCTTCTTACTCTCTCTTCTTTATTTCTCCTTCTGCTCTCCTATAAATGCAAATGGATATCTCTATTAAAAAGGTAGTATAGGAGCTTCAAAACATCTTTTGTTTACACAAAGAATGTTCCTGGTAGGTTTCTCCCCATTCCATAAGGAATTTGCCACTGTTAAGGAAAACATTACCCCCTCCAACTAGTTCCAAAGCTGGGTTGTAGTTTTGTTTCATGTTAGGCCACCTGTGCTGAAGGTCATGCACCAAGTTATTTGTGGCAGTCAGCACATGTCAATAAATACTGATCCTCAAAGAGCTATTATTTATCATATTATTATTCTGCAAAAGCGAAATGAAATTGAGCCAAGTGACTGGTAGGAAGATGGAAGTCGATCTTGCTTTTTGGGAAATGAAGCCATAGTTAGCTGATATGTGGCAAATGCTGTTTCACCAAATGTACAAACCATAGTGGCCCCATACAGGAGAATGCCAGCTGCCTCGCCCTGTAGACACACTGCAAATTCCACTATCATCTGAAATAGCTTTTGTTTCTCTGGAATTTGTTTTCAAAACGCCTGCATGAGGCAGTGCATATAGTTCACTGGGTGATCTGACAAAGAGCTGGCAGGGTCTGCTGCATCTTGACTCAGTCACTGCCCACCAACAGTGACAATGCAAGGAGGTTTTTTTGTTTTTGTTTTTTTAAAGTCTACTTCTTGCTAACAAGACAGAACTTTGCAAAAGGGGGCTGACTCCTAGGAAGGGCAAGCAGAGCCAAAAGCAAGTATTAAGCAGTAGCATTGAGTTTTTACAAATATATTTTTATTAATTGCTGTGTGCTGTCTTCTCTAAGGAATGTAAGCTGGAATTCAGTGTCCTTTCAGCTGAGAAATTTTCCACTGCTCTATGTCAGAGCAGTATACACTTTTAAAAAGGATTTTATCCTAGGATGTTCCTTACTTTATTTCTCTGATCTGCGGGGTGGTATTAAGTGTAGGAACAGTATGGCTTCAAGTGTGGAGGTACTATAGTAGGACTTCTGTAAGTCACCGTTTCAAAAGTTTCTGTTTGAAAACATTAAGACTTGAGATAAATTAATTTTGTAAAACTTACTTTCTGGACATTGAACGGAGAATCTTTCGACTTTTGCTCAAGTTTTCACTTGTGTTTACCAGCTGAGAAGAGAAAACGGCAATTATTTCCCTCTTCCTGCAAAAGTACACACTGTACAATTTGAATATTCTTAAACTAAATTAAGGAGTGTAATGTTGAAAATCCCCAAGAAATCAAACCAATTTAAATGATTTTTGAACACAAGCAGAAGAACCTGGAAAGGACAGGATATTAATCAAGTAGGCTTAGTAATCATTATATCCCCAGGCTGCTATGGGGATGGACTTCTGAGACTGGGTTAATCTTTCGCCCTGATACTCAAAACAGGAAGCTTTCAAATGTACCTAGCCAGTGACTGTGAAGCAACTTTGAGCAGCTTAAGATTTGAATTTCATCAACCAAATTCTAGGATAGCCTCTTGAGTTGTTTGCTTCTGTGGGCGGTGGGTTACCGCTTTAGGGAATCTAGGAATCATTTTTTCTTTACTACTTTAAGAGACAGATACATTGAATTATGAAAGGAGTTGACCCCCTTGGACTTTTCCCTTTCAATTAATAGCAGGAGAGGATAATAATCTAGATAGCTGGAGGGTATTTCACCTCCTGCAGATGGTGACCTACCATCTGTTCCCATTCCCCAGTGGCCTTGTAATTTTCTCTCAGCTCATTGCTTGGCTTTTAAATGTGAACAGCCTACGTAGTGTGTTCACTCTCTGTAAGCAAGCTACACTCTCTATAGCTTGACTTGAATTTAGTACTTAGTTGTGACTTTTCAGTGAGGGAAGAATACTACTGATTTGAGAATGGACAACTGTATCAAGATGGATAAGAAAACCTCAAATCCCCACTGAGCTAATATTTTCCTATCTAAATCTTAGCTACAGTATCTTTTTCAGTTTGATTTGCCTCATGCTATTAAGAATACAGCATTCCATTGGCAAACTACTATTTTACCTTTTTTGTTTTTTTTTTTTGGCTGGGGCTAGGTTTGAACCCACCACCTCCGGCATATGGGACCGGCGCCCTACTCCTTGAGCCACAGGCACCACCCGCAAACTACTATTTTAAAGATTCCCATTTATGGAAAGGAAGAAATGAGTTTTTTCAGGGCCTCTTAAAGTGATACTAGATTAACGGTCCCAAATAACCATCATCATTTGGCCTAAGTATTTGTTACTTCCCACAGTGGTCCTTATCTTAGGTAACAATAAAGGGTTATAGTCCAGGTTTGAACTACAATTTATAAATCTATAACATGTGATTGGTACTATTTCGTGACATACGGAAAACAGTCTGAGCTCTGAAGGACAGGGTATAAGTAGATGTTTTCATGAGAACAACAGAATATCCCACTAGATGTTTGAGAAGTTAAAATCTGATTCGTGGTTTTGAATCTATAAGTGCCTTTTTACATGTTATTCTCTTGCTAAAGAAAGAATACAGGGATTGTGTGGGTCACTATGACAGTTTTGAGATACACAAAAATCAAGAATCATAAAATCCTTACAGATGGAAACAAATAAAGCCCTCCCGGCATCACTGATAAACTGAGCAAGTTGAAACTTGCACAGGTGAATCAGAAAGGACATTGTCGACTATGTTTCTTGGAAGTGACATAATGGAGCATACTGTCAAAACTTTCATAGTGATCTATATAATAGGCGTGAAGTGGCTGCAGTCTTACAAGTGCAGAAATCAGATCACTTCGGTCTTTTTCTTCCTTCACTTCGCAAAAATTTCCAATGATGTCTAAATCTTGGGGTAAAATTACTTGAGAGCTCCTTACAAAGGAGCAAGCTAGAAATTGAGAAAAGATTACTCCCTGGATTTACAATAGCTATAACTTCTGACCTCAATATGGCATCCAGGTGTGGGGGGCCCAACTACTTTCCCTACTGCCCAGACATACCCTAGTCTTGGTACGTTCCAACTGCTCTCGTTGTTCTCCCAGCTCTTCTATGATTTCTGAGCCAATCTGGTCAGTCTCCATGGCAATCCGATGAGAACGCTCAATACTCTGGGTGGTTCGGTTCAGACTTTCAGTGCCTTGCAGAAGCAATGCTCTTTGAGAGTGCAGCTGATTCTGACAGGAGTATGGAAGGGAAATATTAGGCTTCTTCCCCCATAAATTCACTGCCAGCATGTTCCTTATGACCTTCCTTGTGTAGGAGGGGAATTAGTGAACAATAATTCCCATTACTTTTAAGACAGAACCAAAGATGGTTACTTTCAAGACCACAGTCTAAAGCAGAACCTGGCATTCAATCAATAGCATCGCAACACCTCCCATTTACATGCTCTTTTACACTTCAGCAAGGCGAGGAAAGAAGGATTCAGAACACTGGAGCATTTTTCCCTGTGTTTGTGATGCATTTGAACTGGTCCATGTGCCTCTTGGATCAGTAACTTCTGAGAAGCAGCAGCTCAGAACTCAGATTTGGGAGATGCAGGGGCTACCTGATAATGCACGCAGCCTACAACTTTGACAGTGCTACACACAAACCAACTGAACCTTGCAGCCCTAGAAAATGACTCACTGAAGATTCCCACTTGCCTGGTACTGAGGGGCTATGAATGAGTTACTCACTTTTAGCACATAAATCATTTAGAAATCTAAGACTCTACTGTGTTCTGGAAAAAACTTGTGACTATACCTGTGGTGAGCCCCCCAAAGAATTTCACCTCAGGCCTAATATAGCTGGTGACTTACTCTAGGGAAGGTTGTATCTGGGCTTCAAGTAAGCTTTCGCAGCTGCCCTAATTTTCTAAATCTCCACCAAAGTTTTACTCCGTCTATAATCCTAAACACAGCATGAGTACAAAAGTAGCCTTTGTCGCACCAGAATTAACAAGCACTGATAGAAATAGGGGCAGCTCTAAGTTCTTAGTTTTTCAAAGCACACAGCATACAATCAAGGGGACCAGCTCATAGGCCTATTTCAGAGCAGGTGACTAGCAATAATAGGATGTCACCACGAAGCCAAAGACTGATTCAGAGAGCCAAAGCTTAAGTAGCACTTTCACTTAATAAATGGCATAGAGACCAGTGGATGAAGAAACCACTGATGAGCTTCCAATAAACTCAGTAATGTTATTTCAAAGGAAGAAGGAAAAAAGTTTAAAAATTGCAGATTTTCAACTGATAAGGTTAAAGAAACAGCAGGAAAAGACATAACATAAACCAACCTTATTTTTAGAGACGAAATCTCATTCTGGCTCAGGCTGGTCTTGAACCTGTCAGCTCAGGCAATCCACCTGCCTTGACCTTCCAAGTGCTGGGATTACAGGCATGAACCAGTGCACCCGGCCAAAAATTATTCTTTTAACTTCTCTTCCCTTCTTTTCTTAATAGCCAAAGTCACTTTTATAACTCCCATTTTAACAAGCTCCACTTGCCTGTCCCCGTCTCCTTTCATTAGTGGTTTCTCATCAGCTTCTGATTTGTAGTGATCTGTCTCTCCATTTAAAAATTTTACATCCTTCTCAAAATGTTTAGTTTTGACCTCAACAATGTCAATCCAGAATCATTCTGAATGTCTTTTAAACTATAATCAGGATTCATCATGAAACAAGATGTCATTTGTTTAAAACTGCACTGCTAGCCTTTCTGCATATGTTCAGTTTGCACTGGTGGGCCCCTTTCTATTTCTCTTCCATACTATTTGCTAGGCAATTTCTACTTGTACTGTATTTGTGGAATATAATACAAATGCAGCACATGAAATTTAAACTTTGTGAAGTTTTATTTTATTCTTTTAACTCTCTGGCTTCTCCAGATTATTTCAAAATATAGAATTTCAGTTAGTCTAATTTACATGGATGTATCAGAGTCCTGAAGGCTACAAAGGCAGTGTGGCTCACCTTTCATTACCACAGAATAAGGTATTAACCCCTTCTTCAGCAGCAGGCTCATTCTCTACTGTATCTCAGTTGTTGGGCCACTTTGACATTAAAGTAAAGGCAAGCTGGATTAATTCTATAACAATACTCCTGATAAATTAAAAACCTAAATGAATTTTTTAGGCATACTTGAGAAAGTGATGCCAAAATTTATATAAAACAATGAAAGCTCAAGAAAAGAAATTAGATCAATGGGTCAGAATCCAGATATAAGAATAGGTAACACATAAATATTTTATATAAAGTATACAAAGAAATATAAATATGCATATGGTTTGGAAAGACATGCATTAAATACAGTGGGTGCCCCGGGGAAAAGGGGAATTGGATGCAGAAAAAAGAGAGTGGAAAAAACAAATGAAGTCTAATGTGTACTGACAACATCAACTATATTTCACAATACGGTTAATTTTTTTTTTTTTTTGTAGTTTTTGGTCGCGGCTGGGTTTGAACCCGCCACCTCCGGCATATGGAGCCACAGGCGCCGCCCAATACGGTTAATTTTTGTACAACAGGCCCTTCAGGAAAATAAAACAGCTGAAACTTACCATATGCTCATTCTCTACTGCGTATGTGCCATATTTCATGTCTCCTCGTCCTCCAGGTGTGGTTGTCAAAGGTGTGCTTCTCACTTCCTGATGGAGTTTGACAAGGTCCTTCCGGTAGTTTCGGAGCTTAGACATCATAGGGTTACGGAAGGACAGAGGTGCATAACGTAGTTCCTCTTCCATCTCTGCCAGCTGGGAAGGTAGAAAGCGGTGAGTAGAAGCCCCGGTTCTGCCCTCTCCTCTGGGGATGTGCCTAGTTTGAACTAATAAAACCAGAGACCACCCCTAATAAGGATTCAACCATACAGTACAGGAGGCAGGGATTATGTCTGGCATGGTCGCCTCATTCTGGGTACCTGGAATAGTACTTAGCAAACATAAAGCAGGCATTCAAAAAATATGTGATGAATGAATGAATGAAAAACAGAAGACCCTACAGCTTATTAAATGTTTTTACTTGTATTCTCTCATTTAATCCTCACTTTCTCCATCTCAAGATGGAGGACTTAAAGAAAGCCTGCCCTAGCTGGGCTTTGAGCTGGCGCCTATGGTCCCAGCTACTTGGGAGGCTGAGGAAAGACAACTGCTTAAGCCCAAGAGTTTGAGGTTGCTGTGACCTGTGACACCACGGCAGTCTACCAAGGGTGACCTAGTGGGACTCTGTCTCAAAAAAAAAAAAGAAAGCATGCCTAAGATTACACAGTAAGAAGAGTCAAGATCCAAAATCTTTAAACTCTCAACTCTTTTTTTAGAGCTTAGCCTGGTTAAAAATTCCAGTCAAGAGGTCTGGTAGGAGAGTTGTTCTTTCTTCTCTACCTCTTTCTGAAAATCAATTGTTTATCTCTGTATCAGAGATACCACAGCCCACAGAGTAGGCTGCTTTGTGGAATCAGACTTTCATTTCACTGGGATAAGTACAATGTAACATCTAGACATGTTCATAAGAAGCTCTAAATTATTTTCAACTGCCTGGGATGACCAGGGTAGGACTCCTAATTTTGCTCAGTTCAGAGAAAGACAGTGCATGTGTACCAAACAAGTCAGGGGTAACTAAGAGAGTTTTAAATGCTACCAAGTGTAAACTGAAAGAGGAGACTGTCCCATACATCAGAGATACGCCCATGTACTAACAAGTTCTAGCACTCCCATTACGAAGAGATAGCTCCCACAATCTGGTGGCTTAGTCCTTCTTACAACAGACATGGAACAGTGAAAAGGATGCAGATAAGTTTCCTTCTCAGAACTTAATTGGAATAATTGGGAAGCTGACCTTCAACAAGCAAGAAGAAAGTTCTCTCATCTAAAACTAACTTTTCTTCTCGGTCAGCTCTGAGATGGCAAAATGTAGGGGCAACTATTTCTGCAGATTACTACCAGAGACCTGGATTTTAGCTCCAATTTTTTATTTTTATTTTTTTAGAGACAGTCTTCACTTTATCGCCCTTGGAGAGTGCCATGGCGTCACAGCTCCCAGCAACCTCCAACTCCTGGGCTTAGGCAATTCTCTTTCCAAAGCCTCCCGAATAGCTGGGACTACAGGTACCTGCCACAACGCCCGGCTATTTTTTTGTTGCAGTTTGGCCAGGGCCAGGGTCAGGTTCAAACTTGCCACCCTCGGTGTACAGGGCCAGTGCCCTGCTCACTGAGCCGGTGCCCTGCTCACTGAGCCACAGGCGTCACCCCTTTAGCTCCAATCTTAATGGGTTTGCTGAAGCTACAGCATGATGACATGGAGTTAGAAGGACTCTTGCCTCTTACTTCCAGAGTTAGAGCAAAAAAGAAAAAAAAAAGGAAAATGGTTAGAATTACTGCTGAGCTAATTTTCTCTGATGATCAATTTAAAGACCATAACTTAGCTTACTGTCAAGATCTTAAAAAGAGATTAAAAGAGAGTACTTGGATGAAGGTATGAGAATGCCCTTACTACTCACAGCAGGACTATACACACACACACACACACACATGTCACTACGAAACTTTTTAGACAGACTGTTATGCCCATCATTTCGTGTCCAAGGAACACAGTTGGCAGCGTCCTTTCTGATTCACCCAAGCAGGTTTCAGCTTGCTTGGCTTATCAGTATTGCAGGGAGGGCTTCATTTGTTTTAGTCCTGTCTTTCCTGATTTTTGTGTATCTCAAAACTTTTGTAATGGCCCACTTTTTTTTTTTTTTTGCAGTTTTTGGCCAGGGCTGGGTTCGAACCCACCACCTCTGGCATATGGGGCCGGTGCCCTACCCCTTTGAGCTACAGGTGCCACCCCCTACTTCTTTTTTTTTGAGACTGAGTTTCACTCTACTACCTGGGCTAGAGTACAATGGCCTCATAGCTCACAGCAACCGTAAACTCCCGGGCTCAAGTGATCCTCCTGCCTTAGCTTCCCAAGTAGCTAGGACTACAGATGCATCACTCTGCCCAGATAATTTTTCTATTTTTTTGTCTAGACAGGGTCATACTCTTGCCCAGGCTGGTCTGTAACTAGTGGCCTCAAGCAATCCTCCCAAATTGGCCTCCCAAAGTGCTGGGATTATAAGGGTGAGCCACCTTTCTAGCCCAAGGATATGTTATCAAAGACTCTTGTTTATTTATTTATTATTATTATTATTTATTTTTTGAGACAGACTTTCACCTCACTAGAGTGCCATGGCATAGCAGCCCACAGCAACCTCAAACTCCTGGGCCCAAGCAACTCTCCTGCCTCAGCCCCCCAAGCAGCCAGCACCACAGGCGCCTGCCACAACACCCGGCTATTTCTTTCTTTATTTTTTATTGTTGGGGATTCATTGAGGGTACAATAAGCCAGTTACACTGATTGCAATTGTTAGGTAAAGTCCCTCTTGCAATCATGTCTTGCCCCCATAAAGTGTGACACACACTAAGGCCCCACCCCCCTCCCTCTTTCTGCTCCCCCCCCCTAAACTTAATTGTCATTAATTGTCCTCATATCAAGATTGAGTACATAGGATTCATGCTTCTCCATTCTTGTGATGCTTTACTAAGAATAATGTCTTCCACTTCCATCCAGGTTAATACGAAGGATGTAAAGTCTCCATTTTTTTTAATGGCTGAATAGTATTCCATGGTATACATATACCACAGCTTGTTAATCCATTCCTGGGTTGGTGGGCATTTAGGCTCTTTCCACATTTTGGCGATTGTAAATTGAGCTGCAATAAACAGTCTAGTACAAGTGTCCTTATGATAAAAGGATTTTTTTCCTTCTGGGTAGATGCCCAGTAATGGGATTGCAGGATCGAATGGGAGGTCTAGGTTGAGTGCTTTGAGGTTTCTCCATACTTCCTTCCAGAAAGGTTGTACTAGTTTGTAGTCCCACCAGCAGTGTAAAAGTGTTCCCTTCTCTCCACATCCATGCCAGCATCTGCAGTTTTGAGATTTTGTGATGTGGGCCATTCTCACTGGGGTTAGATGATATCTCAGGGTTGTTTTGATTTGCATTTCTCTAATATATAGAGATGATGAACATTTTTTCATGTGTTTGTTAGCCATTCGTCTGTCATCTTTAGAGAAAGTTCTATTCATGTCTCTTGCCCATTGATATATGGGATTGTTGGCTTTTTTCATGTGGATTAATTTGAGTTCTCTATAGATCCTAGTTATCAAGCTTTTGTCTGATTGAAAATATGCAAATATCCTTTCCCATTGTGTAGGTTGTCTCTTTGCTTTGGTTATTGTCTCCTTAGCTGTACAGAATTGTTTATTTTTGTTGTTGTTGCAATTGCCATGGCAGTCTTCTTCATGAAGTCTTCCCCCAGGCCAATATCTTCCAGTGTTTTTCCTATGCTTTCTTGGAGGATTTTTATTGTTTCATGCCTTAAATTTAAGTCCTTTATCCATCTTGAATCAATTTTTGTGAGTGGGGAAAGGTGTGGGTCCAGTTTCAGTCTTTTACATGTAGACATCCAGTTCTCCCAACACCATTTATTGAATAGGGAGTCTTTCCCCCAAGGTAAGTTCTTGTTTGGTTTATCGAAGATTAGGTGGTTGTAAGATGTTAGTTTCATTTCTTGATGTTCAATTCGATTCCAAGTGTCTATGTCTCTGTTTTTGTGCCAGTACCATGCTGTCTTGACCACTATGGCTTTGTAGTACAGACTAAAATCTGGTATGCTGATGCCCCCAGCTTTATTTTTGTTACTAAGAACTGCCTTAGCTATGCGGGGTTTTTTCCGGTTCCATACAAAACACAGAATCATTTTTTCCAAATCTTGAAAGTACGATATAGGTACTTTGATAGGAATGGCATTGAATAGGTAGATTGCTTTGGGAAGTATAGACATTTTAATAATGTTGATTCTTCCCATCCATGAGCATGGTATGTTCTTCCATTTGTTGATATCCTCTGCTATTTCCTTTCTGAGGATTTCATAGTTTTCTTTATAGAGGTCCTTCACCTCCTTCGTTAGGTATATTCCTAGGTATTTCATTTTCTTTGAAACTATGGTGAAGGGAGTTGTGTCCTTAATTAGCTTCTCATCTTGACTGTTATTGGTGTACACAAAGGCTACTGACTTGTGGACATTGATTTTATATCCTGAAACATTACTGTATTTTTTGATGACTTCTAGGAGTCTTGTGGTTGAGTCTTTGGGGTTCTCTAAGTATAAGATCATGTCATCAGCAAAGAGGGAGAGTTTGACCTCCTCTGCTCCCATTTGGATTCCCTTTATTTCCTTCTCTTGCCTAATTGTATTGGCTAGAACTTCCAGCACTATGTTGAATAGTAAAGGTGACAGAGGACAACCTTGTCTGGTTCCAGTTCTAAGAGGAAAAGCTTTCAGTTTTATTCCATTCAGTAAAATATTGGCTGTGGGTTTGTCATAGATAGCTTCAATCAGTTTTAGAAATGTGCCACCTATGCCTATACTCTTCAGTGTTCTAATTAGAAAAGGATGCTGGATTTTATCAAATGCTTTTTCTGCATCTATTGAGCGGATCATGTGATCTTTATTTTTGCCTCTGTTAATATGGTGGATAACGTTTATGGACTTGCGTATGTTAAACCAGCCTTGCATCCCTACACCCGGCTATTTCTTTGCTGCAGTTGTTATTGTTGTTTAGCAAGCCTGGACTGGGCCCAAACCTGCCAGCTTGGGTATATGTGGCCAGCGCCATAACCAGAGCTACAGGCACCGCCCAAAGACTGCTATTTCAAAAGAGTCTTCAAGCTTTACCCATTTGTGTTTGTTAAACCCTTTTAATACCCATTCCCACTGATTAGCTCCATTTAGTAAAAAATAGTCAAAATCAAAAAAAAGTCAACAAAACAATCAATCTGTAATCATGTCATAACATTACTTCTGGAAAAGATCAGAACCAGGTAGAAGAGGAAACAAGGACTTTGTCTCCATTCTCACCGTTTCATTTGCTTCCTGTTGCTTTTCATCAAAATCTCTGATCAACTTCTTCTTCTCTTCTAGAAAAGATGGATACGTTTCAAATAATCATTACTATCTCCATACATTTGTAAAGACCATTTCCTCTGCTTAGCATAAACTTCCCATTCCTCCCCAGCTGTGGGTAGTTGTACTTAATTACCCTAAAAGGCCTTTGAGTGGGGGGAAGAGGGGAAGAATATTACTGGTACTTCTGACATTTAGTACCCAGGGAACAAGACAACCCATGCTTGGGACAGACTTGCATAATTATTGGGTCCCAAAGGCCAACAGCATCCCTACTAAGAAGCACTGAGTTATTCTCAACTTTTTCTCCTCCCTCATCCTAAGTGAGGTACCAGGCACACTTTCATCCGTAAGAATGTTTACTAATTACTGGTTCTCTAAAATCTGTCCCTACCTTCATCCCAAAGGTGAATCAATTCTTCTGTACTAACCCTTATCCAGTACTTTCCTAAAAAACATATTTAAAATGCAACTCTGCTCACTGGGAGGCTGCATGGTGTGGTCCTTGTTTCTCCCTTGGGGTGGTATAGGTAGACTGTCATAGTGAGACTGTCAATCCCTTTTCAGTTCTCTTTCAGCCTTTCTCATGATGTCGTTTTGGTGCTAATGTGTCTTTAATACCTAAAAACCACGGGCGGCGCCTGTGGCTCAGTGAGAAGGGTGCCGGCCCCATATACCGAGGGTGGCGGGTTCAAACCCAGCTCCAGCCAAACTGCAACCAAAAAATAGCCGGGCACTGTGGCGGGCGCCTATAGTCCCAGCTGCTCGGGAGGCTGAGGTAAGAGAAACGCCTAAGCCCAAGAGCTAGAGGTTGCTGTGAGTCCTGTGACGTCATGGCACTCTACCAAGGGCGGTAAAGTGAGACTCTGTCTCTAAAAAAAAAAAAAAAAAAAAAATCACTAATCTGTCCTTTTAACAAAAAATAGCACAAGCTTCAGCTTCAAAGCAATAACATCTAACCAAAACAGTGTTATTTTGCCTTCACAGTACTTTTTCTGATCATTTACAGGTTATACACATTTTCCACTTAAAATATGGTACCATTTCCTTTTTAAATCACTATGTATTGGCAGGAGGCAGTGGCTCATGCCTGTAAGCCTAGCACTCTGGGAGGCCTTGAAAGGCAGATTGCTTGAGCTCAGGAATTTGAGATCAGCTTGAGCAAAAGCAGGACTCTGTCTCTACTAAAAATAGAAAAATTAGGTGGCGCCTGTGGCTCAGTCGGTGGGGCACCGGCCCCATGTACTGAGGGTGGCGGGTTCAAACCTGGCCCCGGCCGAACTGCAACTAAAAAATAGTCGGGCGTTGTGGCGGGCGCCTGTAGTCCCAGCTACTCGGGAGGCTGAGGCAAGAGAATTGCTTAAGCCCACGAGTTGGAGGTTGCTGTGAGCTGTGTGAGGCCACGGCACTCTACCAAGGGCCATAAAGTGACACTCTGTCTCTACAAAAAAAAAAAATAATAATTAGCTGAGAGCTGTGGTGGGTACTTGTAGTCTCAGCTACTTGGGAGACTGAGGCAGGAGGATCATTTGAACCCAGGAGTTAAGAGGTTGCTGTGAGGTAGGATGGTGGTGTGGCAGGCTAACCTCGCAAAAGAAACTGTCAGAAAAAAAAAAAATTTCACTACGTATTAAATTATTTTGCATGAATTAAGTTGACTTAAAAAAAAATGAGAGTGGCTCGGTGTCTGTAGCTCAAGCTGCTAGGGTGCCAGCCACATACACCAGAGCTGGCAGGTCTGAATCCAGCCCGGGCCTGCCAAACAATGACAATTACAACCATCACATTATTTGGTAATAAGCTGTTACAAAATTGCCAAGTGTCCTCACTCCTCTGAATTTACACATCTCCAAATTCATGAGCACCCGCTCCTGACCCAAGGCATACTGTAGGATGCAGCACTGTACATGTGTATTCCCTTCCTGGCTTGGATTTTTCTACTACTATGTTAGTGATAACGTCTCCTCCTTTATTCTTCCTATGTTAATAGATATGAAAATATATATTCTCAAGTGGCAAATTCTAGAATGACTCATGGAAAGTAACTACCTAAATGAAAGCAGGGGAAGAAAAGGTAGCCCACAGGACCACTATTATTTCACTAATATCCCTATGTGATTCCATTATGTTCACTCTTTTTGGAGCTGGAATATTCCACTTTCTACCTAATTTCATAAAACATACACTTCTAAAAAAATACACTTATTACTATTCTACAACTTATATACTTTTAAAAGAAATATATACTCCTTGAAAACAATTTGACAAAATTCACACTTATGAGATCTTTTGTGAACTCCAAAGATTTAAAACAAAACCCAGGAGGTGGCGGGTTCAAACCCAACCCCGGCCAAAAACCACAAAAAAAAAAAAAGACATTTCTTCTAAAACAAAACCCAGAGCCTTTGAAATCATTTTCTGATGAAGCCAGTGAGGCAGATATTTAAAAGTTCAAAAGAGTCTGATCCCTACTCGGATGAAAGGATCAATAGCTGCTTTTTAATGCTTCAGTCTCAGAATAGTGAACCCAGTGCATGTTAGAGCTGAATGGGCCTCAGAGATCACCTAGTCTTCTACCTAATTCTTCCTTTACAAGTGAGGAAACTATGGCCTGGAGAAACCGAATGCCTTCCCCAAGGTCAGAGGAGAAGTAAAGGTGTGGCAGCACTAGGTCTCCAATGCAAGTCTCCTGCCTCTAATCCAGTGCTTTTGTAGATTATATGTAGAATTGAGGGGCACTTTTGTGCTCCCTGGGTATAGCCTTCAGCAACTGATAAAATCTGTTTAGGAAAAAAAAGACAGAAAGAAATAAGGAATAAAAAGCAAACAAGCCCAGCAACACAGCCAGACCCTATCTGTACAAATAAAAAAAAAAAACATTAGCCAGGTAAGGTGGTGTGCACCTATAGTCCTAGCTACTTGGGAGGTTGAGGCTGCAGTGAGCTATGATCACACCACCGCACTCCAGGCTGGGTGACTTGGGAGACCTTGTTTCTTAAGAAAACAAAACAAAACAAAACAAAACAAACAAAAAAAACCCAGCAGAAATACATCCTGGGTAGAATGGGCACCAGAAATAAGAATGAGCCACTACAAATACCCCTATCTCCACCCAACAAGCCTCCCAAACCAGTCACATGTGAGATTCACTCTGAGACTATTTCCTTTGCTAAACTAGGTAGATGGTGACACCATTCCCTGGACGTGAAATAAAACAGTAACAGCCAGTTCTGAAAAACAGAGCTAGAAATGGCATACTCTATAATGTACAACCAAGATGAGTGGCCTTTCTTCTGCAGATCTGAATTGCCAGCATAAAAATGATTAATCTTGGTCCGTTAAGAGTTGTGGAAATGACTTTGGTTTCACCAGGAGCTCAGAGATATGTGATTATCTGTGAACCAAGACAGTTTAGGAATTAAAAGGATCCCTCTCAACCCATTTCCTTATCTGCAAATAAGGACTGTGAGACTATCGACCTCACAGGGTTGTTTGAAAGGGTTACAAGAGATAATACACATAACAAACACTTAGTGCCAAAAGTAGTAAGGGTTCAATAAATAGGAACCACCATTGTTTCTGGAAATCAGTCCTTAGTAGAAAGATGTAGAACAAAATTCACTAATATAAGCTACATGCAAGGGTGTATTATAAACATTATGAAGTGTCTACTAATTCATCACAGGCATTAAAGTTTATGAAGTGTTCTCTGAACCAGAAAGAGGATTCAAAGACAAGGCCCTATGTGTTTGCTTAATTAAATATAATTTATTTAACAAATATTTATTGAGTAGAATGAACAAGGCAGTGAATAAGGAGATAAAGTTGTTGAAATTCTTGTAACTATGGAGATAAATGCATATATTATTTACCCATCCATTAAATAACTAAGTCTGTTACCAGCAACTTAAAGTATTTCATGCTTGGGTACAAATTCACATTTTTCTGACTGCCCTCCTGGCAGGAATTAGGTTAATTAGACAACAAAGATGAATATAACTGTCTTAGTTCATTTTGACTTGTTATAACAGAACTCCTGAGACTGGGTAACTTATAAGAAAATGAAACTTAAAAATAGCCAGGCGTTGTGGCTGGCACCTGTAGGCCCAGCTACTCGGGAGGCTGAGGAAAGAGAATTGCCTAAGCCCAAGAGCTGGAGGTTGCTGTGAGTTGTGATGCCATGGCACTCTACTGAGGGCAACATAGTGAGACTCTGTCTCTACAAAAAAAAAAGAAAGAAAGAAAATGAAACTTATTTCTCAGAGTTTTGGAGGCTAGAAGTCCAAGGTTGAGGGCCCACATCTTTTGAGGATCCTCTTGCTTCCTGTGGATCAGCCTATGGAAGAAGGCGGAAGGGCAAGAAGAATGAGAAAGCAAGCAGAAGAGGGGCAAACTCACTCTTATTCTCATTCTGTCGCCCTGGGTGGAGTGATGTGGTGTCACGGCTCACAACCTCAAACTCCTGTGCTCAAGGGATCCTCCTGCCTCAGTCTCCCAAGTAGCTGGGACTACGGGCACCCATTACCACACCAGGCTAGTTTTTCTATTTTTTGTAGAGTTTGAACTCCTGAGCTCAAGCAATCCACCTACCTCAGCCTCCTAAAAGTGCTAGGATTACAGGTGTAAGCCACTATGCCAAGCTTAACTTTTAAAATAACCCACCATGGCAGTAACAAACCTACTTGGCATTATTCCATTCACAAGAGCAGAGTTCTTATAGTCTAACCACCTTTTAAGGTCCCACCTCTTAATACAATGGCAATTAAACATCAATGTTTTTTTTTTAGGTCACAGCACCCAGTATTCCCAGGTTGTCGTCCATCTAAGCACTAACCAGGCCTAACCCTACGTAGCTTCTAAGATTAAAAGAAGTTGGTGTATGTATGGTGTATGTTGGTGTATGTATGGCCAGGGTAGTATGGCTGTAGATTGAAAGTGAATTTTGGAGGGGATAGTCAAACCATACCAATAACTAAGTCAGCTGTTTTTCAAAACAGAATACTCTTTTGCATTATTTAGCCTTATAGAAATGATAGATGTTACAAAAATGAATTTAGGGACAGGCTGAAAATGTAGTCTACTTTTCAACCACATAAATAAGATCTCATCACAGTCCTGCTCAACACCCTTTCACTATATCTCATCAAATTTAGAAAAAGGTGCAAATCTTCCACTATGGACTGTGAGGTCCCACATGATCTGGCCCTGCTTACCTCTCTCCTTTACCTCCTCTCCCTTCTCCATGTCATTCCTTCTCCACTCTCCATTCCAAAACACACTGACCTTCCTGTTCTTCAAGTACACAAGTTCATTTCTGTTTAGGGGTCTTTGCAGTGCTATTCCCTCCTCCTGACACTTCTCTCAGATTTCTTCATGATTTACCCCCCCTCACTTCATTCAAGTCTCTGCTCAAATGCCATCTCCTCAGAAAGGCCTTTCATAGCCACCCTGTTTAAAATGGAAGTTATCTCCCCTTATTCCTTTACCCTGCTTTATTTTCCTGTATTGTGTTTAACATTGCCCCTTAATATTTACACATTACCATCCACACACTAGAATGGGTGTGTCTTTTTCATGTAATTTGCAATATTAACCAGCCCTAGGACAGTTCCTGGCACATAGAAGCCTTTTACTAAATGCACATATATTATATATACATGCCTTTCATTCTCTCATTAAATTCACATGAGCTTGGGTAATTCATATAGCAAACATCCAAGTTCTTTCTTTTTTTCCTTTAAGAAAGTGCCTTGCTCTGTCACCTGGGCTGGAGTGCAGTGGCATCATCATAGCTCACTGCAACCTTAAACTCCTGGGTTCAAGCAATCTTCCTGCCTGGGCCTCCCAAGAAGTTGGGACTACAGGTGCACACCACTATACCTAGCTGATCTGTGTAATTTTTTGTGGATATGTGGGGTCTTGCTCTTACTCAGGCTGGTCTCGAACTGCTGACCTTGAGTGATTCTCCTGTCTCAGCCTCCCAGAGTATTAGGATTAAAGGCCTGAGCCGTCGTGCCCAGCGCAAAACAATAAAACAAAAGTCTTCTTGTCATCAAGATCTATTCGCATAGAGGTCAGGAACTATGGCAGATCTTCGTACAGATTTAAGCCTGGAAAACTCTAGCTCCTTCAGACAGAGCTGGCAGAAAACTGAATCTTGAAATTAAGAGGCAGTAAATAAACTAAGTAGCAAGAAAATTCAAAATGGGACATCTGAACGCCACAATTCTGTTTTAAAGATGAATCCCATAACTATTACACGTATAGTATTTACCATTATTGATAAGTTATGATTCTTTTGGGTTCTTGACCATTTTTATGTTACAGATCCTTTGTCAGTCGTGTGAAAACTATGGGCCTCCCTTAAGGGGGAAAAAACGATTTTAAATGAATAAAATACAAAGAGCTACAAACGAAACCCATTCTACTGAATTACAGGACGGCATATTTAAGAGCTGACATAGTGAAAAAAGAAAACTTTCGATGGCCAAAGCACTCCTGCGCACGCCTCCAGTTCGCCTAAGCGGCCGCACAGAGACCCCGGGCACCCAGGCCCAGCCAGCCCCAGGGGGCGTGTCCTGAGGGTTAGAGGCCGGGGCCGGGGAGGAAGGCAGGAGCCTCCTCCTCCCGAAGTGCGTAGGGCCGAATTCCCGAGGGCGTCGGCTACCCCCGCCTCACCGGTCCCTGCCGTCCCCAGGAGCCGCTCGGGCACCCCTCGTAGGTCTTCCTGGAGACCGCGGAAGATCTCGTGCAGCTTCTCGAAATGCTCCGAGGAGGCGGCGGAGGTGGCCATGGCGCAGGCGGCGCTCGAGCAGTGGCCGCCGAGATTCTGGGCGCTGGGCCCGCTCCTCGCGCGGGAATCAGCTGCCCAGCCCCGCAGCCATCACGGCGGCCGCCGCGCCCCGGCCACCCCTAATGAGGCGCTTCCGGGGCCGCGGCGGGGTCCTCCTAAGCCGGAACGCCCCCGTCCTCCAGCCGCCGCTGCGGGAGCACCGGGCGCGAAAGCCTGACGGGAAATCCGGCTGGCTGCGCGGCTCAGGCGACTCCTCGACGACCAGTGCTGCGCCCAAGCGAGCAGCAGTGCCGGAGCCCTGGCCATAGCCATTCCGGGGTAGGAAAGACGCACAGCGAAAGGACCCCAGGGCCTCACGAGACGGGCAGCTCGGCCGCCTGCCCCTCCAGCAGGCGAGGGCCCGGCGCCGTGGTGCATGCCGGAGGTTGTAGTTCGGTAGGGAACGCCCACTCGCGGGGGGGGGGTCTAGCATTTTCTGGGGCGGGTGGTGCAGCTAGAGCCGCTGCCGCCGGGAGTCGGGAGCATTTAGTACCTGGTTGCGCCTAGGCGTCGTCTCACCGTCACTCACATTATTTTGCCATCCAGACTTTCTGATTAAACTTTAGCTTTCAGCCCTGGAAGGATAAATAACCTAGGCTAGGGTCCCGCCCGCCCTCAGCTGTAAAGCACTTTTACTGGGGAGGTCAAGGGTCCTGAGAAATGGTACCTAGGTAGCATGACCCTTAAATAAGCACTCACTCTTTAGCGGGCAGCCCGCCTAGTGCACTAGGCTGCCTGGCGCCATTGTTCACAACAGGTGAGTCAAGGCTTTGGGCCAGGGTCTCGGCATATGTTGGTGAATGAACAGATATACTCTCTGCCCTTGGGTAATGGATAATCTGGTGTAGGTCTCATTTGCCACTAAGTGTAACATGTAGACAATTACAAAGTCCTTATCACGTGTGTTTGCTTGGGAGCACAATATTTAAACCACATTTGTGTTAAAAAAAATTATATGAATGTTCATAAAATGCTTTGTGGTTTGTATCTTCTGGGCCCTCATTTTTATTATATGGAGTTCATTGACCACTGATTCAACAGGCTTTCATTTAGCTCTTAATTTGCTCTTAGCATAGAGAGATGAAGTCTGGAGTTAGTGGCAGTGTACTGTGATCAGTCCCATAACAATGCTGTGGGACTGATCACAGTACAGAAATAAAGGGCAGGTATTTAAAGAAAAATACATAGCATGGGGTGATCTTTGAACAGTGTCAAAAAAAGTAAGTAGGAAATGAGTGAATGAGTTATCAAATAATCGCTTAAATTAATGGTATGTAAACTGAGTTTGTACTGTAAGAGAAATAGCCTCAAATCGCCCCACCCATTAGCTGTAAAAGTTCATGATCTGTCATTAGTTATCGGTCAGTCATGTCAGTCAATCCTTCCCTGCTTCCTACACCTTGAAGGCCATTATGACCCTGGGCTAAAGAAAAAAACAATAGATGGAACATACACTGATTAAGAATGTGACAGAAAGGTGGCGGGTTCAAACCCAGCCCCGGCCAAAATACTGCAAAAAAAAAAAAAAAAAAAGAACTGGTTCCATTTTAGCCAGGCCTTGTGGCGGGCACCTGTAGTCCCAGCTGCTTGGGAGGCTGAGGCCAGAGAATCGCGTAAGCCCAAGAGCTGGAGGTTGCTGTGAGCCGTGTGACACCACGGGACTCTATCCGAGGGCGGTACAGTGAGACTCTGTCTCTACAAAAAAAAAGAAAAAAAAAGAATGTGACAGAAAGCCCTGCAGTTAGAGATTACAGGGCTGGATGATGAATAGTAAAAAATAACAACTTTGGAGGAGGGTATAAAAACTGTGGAGTTCTCTCAAGAAAGGTAGCTTTGAGAATGATCTCCTTGTCTTCTTGGGATTCCTAATCCTCAAAGGGCAACTTTAACCCACAGGAGTGGTTAGCTCCTGATTCCAATGCCCCAGTTACAATATTGTAGCTAGACTCTGGAACAATTTATCCTTTAGAATGAGAAATAATTGCATAACCATCATGATGAAAAGTGTTTTTTTCTTTTGGCTATAATTAAAAAAGACTTTTTTTTTCTTTTTTAGAAACAGAGTCTCACTTTATCACCCTTGGTAGAGTGCCCATGGCATCACAGCTCACAGCAACCTCCAACTCCTGGGCTTAGGCAATTCTCTTGCCTCAGCCTCCAGAGTAGCTATAAGTGCCTGCCAGAATGCCCGGCTATTTTTTTGTTGCAGTTTGGCTGGGGCCGGTTCAATCTCGCCACCCTCGGTATATGGGGCTGGTGCCCTACCCTCTGAGCCACAGGCTCTGCCCTATAATTAAACTTTTAATTCTCAGTTTTTATTCTGGCAAATAAAAACATAGTAAATAATCCAAAAATTTTTATTTGTCATTGATAGTTCAATATAAGTAAAATATTAATAATTCATTTATTCTACTGCAGTATTATCAAAAGATTTCCAATTTTTACATAAAATGACCATTTCTAAATTTAATGGTCAAAACAAGTTCAACAAGATTTACAAATATGAGAAGACTGTGGGGTCCTATACTTCTTTTACATACCAAAGTTAAAATTTAATTGTCGGCTCAATGAAATCCCAAACCCTATTAGAATAGCATATTCCAAACAAGGGATGATAACATTACCAACTCCTCAGACTTCCTTTGGCAGCATTACTTTTGATAAAAGTTCTCCAAATAAAATATAGAATTTTGGCAAATAGATATTTTAATCTTGTCAAGATAATGTAAGAAAACGTAAGATTATGAAATTGACTGTAATTATCAGTATCAGTCCTTGAAATAATTTTGGGGTTTTTGTGTTTTGGATTTTTTTTTTTTTTTTTTTTGCCACATTGATTGGTGTTTAAGACAGTACCTCATCAGTCTTGGGTGCTCACCCTCAATTCTTCTAGAGGTATTTATTACTGTTTTTTTTTTTTTTTTTTTTTTGTAGAGACAGAGTCTCACTTTATGGCCCTTGGTAGATAGAGTGCCGTGGCCTCACACAGCTCACAGCAACCTCCAACTCCTGGGCTTAAGTGATTCTCTTGCCTCAGCCTCCCGAGCAGCTGGGACTACAGGCGCCCTCCACAACGCCCGGCTATATTACTGGTTTTTAAATCCTTAACTAGTTCCTTTATTTCACACGTTATCTCCAAGGATTCTTTTTTTACTTCTTCCCGGCTATTCATGTGCTTCATAGCAGGTACTACCCACCCAGACAGAATCTGCTTCCGTATCAAAGACTGGAGGACACTGGTTTACTCCATCTCTGATTGCCTGCCTTAGGGTCTAGCCACTGTTACTTTGTGGTTGTTTTAAATTTTGTGAAAGTACTCCCAAGTGTATAAACATACAAGAAGACACACAAGGATATACACAATAACGATAACCCCAAAGCCTTTCCTTTCCTCTTTTGGTTTTTCTAAGGGAAACTAAGGCACAAAAACAAGAGGCCGTGGCTGGGTACAGTGGCTCACACCTGCAATCCCAGCACACTGGGAGGCTGAGGCAGGTGGATTGCTGAGCTCACAAGTTCAAGACCAGCCTAAGCAACAGTGAGACCCCTTCTCTAAAAAATAGCTGGGTGTTGTGGCAGGTGCTTGTAGTCCCACCAACTTGGGAGGCTGAGGCAAGAGAAGAGCTGGATTCTAAGAGTTTGAGGTTGCTGTGAGCTATAACATCACGGCACTCCCAAGAGTTGACCAAGTAAGACTATCTCAAAAAAAACCCATGAGGTCTCCATGGGTCTGGGGTCAGTAACTGGGGTTAAGTGGCCCTTCTTCTGGTAGTGCTCCTTACATTACCTGTTTGCTAGCCTGAGAAACAGCAGGAAAATTACAGTTTGAACTTCATTTTTATTTCTGCCATCCCCTAAGCCTCACCACCTTCTTAGAAAAGGAAGCTCTTCTTTGGTCTAGACTGGGAAACTGTTTGTAAGAGATATTAAGCTTTAGGCTGTCAGAAATAAGGCCTTGCTATAATCGATTCAATTAAGAATTTCCTGAAAGAAGCCAGATGTTGGTGCACGAAGGTTAAAGAGGTAGGGAATAAGCACTGCCCTTAGGCCAAGCCACTGTGATTCACAGAGTTTGGCTGAGGTTGTAGTGTGGCTCTCTTGAAGCGAAGATTTGTTGGTTGGCAAGAACTATATTGTGAACAAACAGGGTAGAAACTATTCCAAATTCCCACAAATAAACCCTGCCATAGCTTATATTCCCCTAGGAAGTAATAGGTTTCGAAGGAAAATAGGGTTACGTAGGTCAGATGAGGGTCTTCTTATCCTTTGATGACATCTCTGGTAACTCTGGAAGCAACAAGAGCAAAGGAAATCTGGACAAACTAAAGGGAATCAGATGAAACTGGCAGCGTAACTGAGTTTCAAATGCAACCACACAGGCAAGACTGGAAGGTCTTCTTTTCTTTTGTTTAAGGTTTTGGCCAACATGGAGGAGAATCTTTTGTTAGGAAATACCGTGTAGTCTGCTTTAGTCTTCTTCTGAGTTCAACTGCCACTGCCTGTCAATCTACTGGAAGGCCAAGGAGATCACAACTGACATCCCACAGCCGCCTTGCTATCGTCTCATTACGAGCCTGCGCGGAGACCCATGCCACATGGCAGTCACTGGAAGAGAAAGAGAGAGGCTTAGAGCACGGTGTTAAGAACAGAGTCTACTCCCTGCTTGGGATAAGGGATACAACAGAAAAACAACCCAGGGATCACATGACCTCCAGGAGCTTCCCAAGGCCAGTTTTTGTCCCATTTCTTCATTTTCCAATCTTTATACCAGAGAAAATTTAACTGCCATTTTATTTTTACTTATTTATTTATTTATTTTGGCCAGGGCCGGGTTTGAACCCGCCATCTCCTGTATACGGGGCCAATACCCTACTCCTTTGAGCCACAGGTGCCACCCTTAAGTGCCATTTTAGATCTCACTACACCACCTCTGATCAGAATGCTTTGTTTGATTTATAATGCATGTCCCCTGGTCTTTGTAGTCTCCTTTCTACTTATATATTTACCTCTTCTATAAGTGCCTGCCTGACATCTATGTACATCCACCTTCTTCAAATGAGTCTATAACATCTATTCTACAGGGCCTTGGACAGTGTTATATTGCAGAAGCCTTGCTGTTTACACTGGTCACAGATAGATGCTTGGAGTGATAAGCAAATACTTATATCTGGACTACGTACAGTTATAACTGTTTGTAAATTCATGACAAGTCAGTTTCAAAATCAACAAAAGAACAAGGTGACAGCAAAAAAGAAACGGTAACAAGGTACCAGGAATGTCTTGGTTCATTCTGTTCTGCTATGACAGATAAATGCCATTATCTTGGGAGTTGGGTCCGCTCCCCTCTCTCTTGCCCTGATATGATGCAGCAAGACCCTCTGGTCAGATGCTGGCTTCTCCATCTTGGACTTCTTGCCCCCATACTAATGAGCCAATAAATTTCTCCAACTCCCGGCTTCAAGTCATCTTTCTGCCTCAGCCTCCCAAGTAGCTGGGAGGACAGGCACCTGCTACCACACCTGGCTAATTTTTCTATTTTTTATCAAGAAAATGTCTCACTCTGCTCAGGCTGGTCTCAGTCTTCTCCTGCTTTGGCCTCCCACAGAGCTAGGATTACAGGTGGTGACCCACTGTGACCAGCCAGCTTTTTGAAAAAATGATTGCGTGAATAGACTGCAATTTTTTCTATTCTTTTTTTTTAAGAGACAGAGTCTTACTTTGTTGCCCTCGGTAGACTGCCATAGCATCACAGCTCACAGCAACCTCTAGCTCTTGGGCTTAGGCAATTCTCTTGCCTCAGCCTCCTGAGTAGTTGGGACTATAGGCACCTGCCATAATGCCCAGCTATTTTTTGTTACAGTTTGGCCAGGGCTGGGTTCAAACCCACCACTCTACCCACAGGTGCTGCCCTGTAATTTTTTCTTTTTAGGGGAAGAGTGCAGAGGCAGTCCCTCACTACTACAAATTACACAGCCAAGTTTCCCACATTTGGGGAAATTGCAGGGGTCAGCTCATCTAGAGTGAAATGGATAAGCCTTGCCCTGGGAAAACCACCTTTGTAATCATGGTATCTCCCCGACCAGGTAAGTATAGGATCACATACTATGAACTTCAAAAAACTTCATTTTTGAAGTTATGTGGGAAGCAATTTTTAAAAGTATACAATTTCAAGAAAATTGCTTCCTACATATTCTAAGCAAATACTGAAGGTGAAAGGAGAGTTGGCAAATCTGAACTAACCACAAGAAGCAAACTCCGAACATTATGTCCATTAAGATAGTTCTACTCAAAGTGTGTGCTGTGGACCAGCAGCAGGAGCATAATCTGAGAACTTGTTAGAAATGCCAATTCTCAGGCCAGATGCAGTAGCTTATGTCTATAATCCTAGCATTCTGGGAGGCCTAGGCAGTTGGATCCCTTGAGCTCAGGAGTTGGAGACCAGCCTGAGCAGGAGCAAGACCCCATCTCTACTTAAAAAAATAGAAAAACTAGCTGGGTGTTGTGGTGAGCACCTGTAGTCCCAGCAACTTGGGAGGCTGAGGCAAGATGATGGCTTGAACCTAGGAGTTTGAGATTACTGTCAGCTATGATGCCACTGCACTCTACCCAGGGCACAGAGTGAGACTCTGTCTCAAAAAAAGAATAAGAAATGCCAATTCTCAGCCTCTACTCCAGACGTACTTAATCAGAATCTCTCCAATTGTGGTCTAGGAATCTGTTTTCAACTAGTTCTCCAGATGATTCATCTTTTTAAAATTTGTTTTTGTAGGCTTGGCGCCTGTAGCTCAAGGAGCTAAGGCGCCAGCCACATACACCAGAGCTGGTGGGTTCAAATCCAGGCCAGGCCTGCCAAACAACGACAACTACAACCAAAAAATGGTCGGGCATTGTGGCCTGTAGTCCCAGCTACTTGGGAGACTAAGGCAAGAAAATCACTTAAGCCCAGGAGTTGGAGGTTGCTGTGAGCTTTGATGCCACAGCATTCTACCCATTTTGAGGCTCTGTCTCAAAAAAAAAAAAAAAAAAAAAAAAAAAAAATTTTTTTTTTTTTTTTTTTTTTTTTGTAGAGATGTCTTGCTATGTTGCCCAGGCTTGTCTCAAACTCCTGGCCTCAAGCAGTCCTCTCGCTTTGGCCTCCCAAAGTGCTGAGATCACAGGCGTGAGCCACCATGGCTGGCAAGATGATTCTTAAACACGCTGAACATTTGAGAAATACCACAAAAAACTATCCTCACATTTACAAAACAAGTCATGTAAGTAAGGTATTCTGTTTAAGGAAAGTCACCTGCATGAGCAGTACAATCTGTCATTTCTGAGTAAAAAGACCACCATTGAGAACCAGAGGCTCGGCGTCATTCTCTGAATTGCCGGGCCTCTACAACCTCCACTGTGCCGTCCCTTGTACTCTTTGCAAGGTTAGTAAAGAGCAAATGATACAAAAGACAGGATGTTGCCTCATAGGCTATGACATGCTATAAAAATTATTCAAACAATAAGGTAAGAGGCACTTAAGTGTAGTTATGGCATCAGCATGGCCACAGTGCTGATATTTCCAGTGGAGCTGGAACTTTGGTAAGAATTAGTACAAATAAAAGATTAATTTGAAAATTTATTATAAATCTATAGCAATCAAGAGAGTGTGGTACTGGCATAAGGATAGACATACAGATGAATGGAACAGAATTAAAGACACAAAAGTAAACCCTTACATTTATGGTCAATTGACTTTTTATTTTTTTGACACAGAGTCTCACTATGTTGCCCTTGGTAGAGTGTGGTGGCATCACAGCAACCTCCAACTCTTGGACTTAAGCGATTCCCTTGCCTCAGCCTCCCAAGTAGCTGGGACTACAGGGACCCACCACAACACCCACCTATTTTTTTGGTTGTTGCAGCTGTCGTTGTTTAGCTGGCCCAGGCTGGGCTCAAACCCACCAGCCACAGTGCATGTGGCCATAACCACTGTGCCACGGGCGCCGAGCTGATTTTTTTATTTTTTTGAGACAGAGTCTCACTTTGTTGTCCTCCATAGAGTGCGTGGTGTCACAGCTCACAGAAACCTCAAATTCTTGGGCTCAAAGAGATTCTCTTGCCTCAGCTTCCTTGGTAGCTGGGACTACAGGTGCCCGCCATAATGCCTGCTATTTTTTAGAGACAGGGTCTCGTTCTTGCTCAGGCTGGTCTTGAACACTTGAGCCCAGGCACTCCACCCACCTGGGCCTTTCGGAGTGCTGGATTATAGGCGTAAGCTACCCCACCCGGCCCTCAATTTGTGGAAGCCCAAGCAGACTAATAGCCACTAAGTCAATTCAATGGGGAAAATAACATCCTATCGACAAATGTTGCTGAGACAACTGGATATCCCCATGCAAAAGAAGAAAGGTGGACCCCTATCTCATACCACATACAAAAATTAGCTCAAAATGGATCACAGATCTAAATGGAATGCTAAAATTAAAAAACTGTTAGAAGAAAATACAGTAGTTGCTGTGGTTTGAATGTTCCCTCAAAAGTTCATGTGTTGGGGCTCTGTGCCTGTAGCTCAGCAGCTAGGGTGCCAGCTACATACACTGGGGCTGGCAGGTTCAAACCTGGCCCAGGCCTGCCAAACAACAATGACAACTACAACAAAAAAATAGCCAGGTGTTCTGGTGGGTGCCTGAAGTCCCAGCTACTTGGGCAGCTGAGGCAAGAGAATCACTTAAGCCCAAGAGTTTGAGGTTGCTATGAGCTGTGATGCCATAGCACTCTACTGAGGGTGACAAAGTGAGAATCTGTCTCAAAAAAAAGTTCATGTGTTGGAAACTTAATCCCTCTGCCCTCATGAATGTATTAATCTCACTATCACAGGACTGGGTTTGACATCACTTGCCCTCTCACCATGAGATGCTCTCTGCCATATTATGACACAGCAAGAAGGTCTCAAGCAGGGGCCATCTCAGCCTCCAGAACCATAAGCTAAATAACTTCTTTCATTATGAATTATCTAGTCTATGCTATTCTGTTATAGTAACAGAAACCAGTAGTAAATCTTTGTGATTTGGAGTAAAGCAGTGGTTTCTCAGATATGACACCAAACGCATAAGTAATAAAAGAAAAAATAGATAAAAAAAACTTGTGCTTTCAGGGACACCATTAAGAAAGCACACCTGGCTGGGCGCCTGTGGCTCAAACGGCTAAGGCGCCAGCCACATACACCTAAGCTGGTGGGTTCAAATCCAGCCCGGGCCCGCCAAACAGTAATGACAGTTGCAACCAAAAAATGGCCGGGCGTTGTGATGGGCGCCTGTAGTCCCAGCTGCTTGGGAGGCTGAGGCAAGAGAATCACTTGAGCCCAAGAGTTGGAGTTTGCTGTGAGCTCTGACGCCATAGAACTCTTATGGAGAGTGACAAAGTGAGACTCTATCTCAAAATAAAACAAAAAACAAAACAAAACAAAAAAGGGTATGTTATACCAGACAAATTCAAATTATTTCATTTGGGCAATAAAATCTCATCTTCAAAACCAGATAATTCATACCTGAAATGATTCCCACTTAGAGTCTCAAGACCTTCTGTTAAGGCACAGTGCAGACTGGTCTGGGCTCCCTGGTGAGGAGTCTTGATGAAGAAGGAGAAAAGCTGCCACACCCATTTCATGAAAGATGAGTGCCGAGTCAGTTCAGATTTGACCGTGCCAGGGTGTACAGAGTAAGTCGTAACGCCAGAGCCTAAGGGAAGGGTGCCGTGGAGAGGGGAAGACAGGACTTGACTTTGCCGAACAGTCAAAGACAACAAAAGATGAGAATAAACATGTGACCACCATATCCCCAGTAACCTGCTTTATCCTAATGGCTTTATGTAGTGCTAGTTCAGGTCCCTCCCTCCTACTCTGTCTGACTATGGGGGAAAAAGTCTTGATTTTCTCATGAGGCCTGAATTAACTATGACAATATCCTGTGAAGTAGTCCCATTTTATATATGAAGAAATAAGTCTTAAAAGATTAAATAACTCACTGCAGGTCACACAACAAATAATGGATAAAGCCAACACTTCAGACTGAAAGTCAGACTTTCCCCAGCCAGCCATCTCCAATATTCAGTTGTGGGATGCTTGCTTAAACTATACCCAGTTATAGTCATGGAAGCAGGAACACCTGTGGCTCTTATCTACCTCCGACTAACTCATGTTTCCCATGCTCATTTCTTCTAAGCCTACCTTTTAGCCTTCGGGCCAGTTCCTTGGTGAAGAGAATGTTGGCTAGCTTGCTATGACAGTAGGCCAGGCCAGAGTTGTAGAATTTCTCACCCTGCAGGTTATGAAAGTGGATCCTTCCCAGGTGATGTGCTAAGGAAGATACATTTACTATTCTTGATGGGGCTGATTCCTTTAGTTTCCCTAGCAGCAGATGGGTCAGGAGGAAGTGACCTGTTGAGAAAAACTACAATTAACAAGACTTGAAGAACAATGTGGAGGTAAGAGGGATAGTGGTAAGCAGGGCTCAGCTATGGGAGACAGAGAACACAAGAATAAGGTCTTTCACTTCAACTCTTATCAACTAGATAACAAGTTCAACGAAGGTTAAAGAAACAGGAACAGCCAAAGACTTGAGACATCCTTACAGAAAGTAGGTCTGGACTATGTGAATATGACGTCCCATCTCATGCCAACTTTGGTTGGCATCACTCTCTAAGAGTAGGTGGTCTCTTGGCCAGGTGCAGTGGCTCACACCTGCAATCCCAGCACTCTGGGAAGCTGAGGCAGGTAGACTGCTTGAGCATAAGAGTTCAAGACCAGCCTGAGCAAGAGCGAGACCCTGTCTCTACTGAAAATAGAAAACTAACTGGGCATACTAGTGCATGCCCATAATTCCAGTTACTGGGGAGGCTGAGGCAAGAGGATTGCTCAAGCCCAAGTGTTTGAAGTTGCTGTGAGCTATGACATCACAGCACTCTACCCAGGGTAACAGAGTGAGACTCTGTCTCAGCAAAAAAAGAAAAAAAGAATAGGTGGTCTCTACCTTCTACCAATGCTGTTCACAAGGGTCACTACTAAGAAGGCAACATAGCTCCTGCCAGGGCTTTCAGGCAGGACCAAACTACTCATTATTCACACCTGGCCTATTATAACTCTGCAGTCCAATCTGACCCCTGGTTTCCCAAAATAAATTCTGATTCCCTCTGTGTTTGTGATACAGCCAAATCTCTTACCCAGGTGATTGACTCCCATGTGCATTTCAAAACCATCTGCTGTCTTAGAGTAAGGACACATCATCACTCCTGCATTGTTGATCAAAATGTGGAGGTGCTTTTCCTCTGCAGGGAAGAAAAGATGGAGTGTGGAAGCAGCCAGCCACAGCTGCCACATTTTGGAAATCTGCCCAGTATCCAGCTTTCAAAGTGAGAAGGTAGAACTTCAATCTTCCCTCCATTTTCCCTTACTACTTACTCATATCTTATATTGTTTTTCACTGTTATACTTTAGCTGAATCCTACATACTTTATAAATTCTATTTTATACTACCAAATGACCTCTCCAATCTTTCTAGTTTGAAAGCCACTTATGGCTTTTGGGAAGTGTTCCATCTGCCTCTTCCAATAGAAACACTTCCCAAGCTGAATGGACAGATTGCCAAAGCAAGGGGGAAAGGATGTTCAAAAGTATGTGCTCCTGCCGCTGGGTTCAGGGCCCAAAGGAAATACTGGGCTCACTTCCTTGTTGCCTCATCCAACTCTCTCTCATGGTTCATATCTTCATGTGGTTTGTAACTTGGAACTGTAAGTTCATATCAGTGAAAGTTGTTTTCTTTGGAGGCCTAGATCCCTGGGTTATGAAGAAGTTCATCTACAAAGTGCTCTTGGATTTGTTTTTGATGAGATACTATAGATTTTTATGTTAATTCATCAGATCAAGATTATTATATTTCCACCCAGCAAAAAAGCAAGGGAAGAAATTTGGTAGTATGAATTCAGACCCCACAGATGATGCCAGCTTGAGGTTCTAATTTTTTGCACATGACTGTTTATCCATCCATATTTTGAGATGGTAAACATATCATGTTCCTGATCTGGCGGCCAGGATTTTCATTAGCCTCTATAGCATGGACCAAATGGCCCTGAAAACCTACATGTCACATTTGGCATGCTTCCAAATTATTACTAGGAAAGGTCTAATAATTTACACCTGGGCATCCTGTCCATGATAAAAAATATTGTTGTGGTGGCTTGGCACCGGTAGCATAGTGGTTATAGTGCCGGTCACATACACCGGGGCTGGCAGGTTCAAACCCGGCCCGGGCCAGCTAAACAACAATGACAACTGCAACAACAAAAAAAATAGTCAGGTGTTGTGGCGGGTGCCTGTAGTTCCAGCTACTTGGGAGGCCAAGGCAAGAGAATCACTTAGGCCCACGAGTTTGATGTTGCTGTGATCTGTGATGCCAAAGCACTCTACTGAGGGTGACATAGTGAGACTCTGTCTCAAATATCTATATATAGTTGTGGGTCCCTCAAATCTTTTTCTTTTTTGTAGAGACAGAGTCTTACTTCGTCACCCTCAGTAGAGTGCTATGACATCACAGCTCACAGCAACCTCCAGCTCTTGGGCTTTGGCGATTCTCTTGCCTCAGCCTCCTGAGCAGCTGGGACTACAGGCGCCTGCCACAATGCCCAGCTATTTTTTGGTTGCAGCTGTCATTGTTGTTTGGCGGGCCGGGCTGGATTCTAACCTGCCAGCTCAGGTATATGTGGCTGGCACCTTAGCCGCTTGAGCCACAGGCACGGAGCCTCTCTGTTCCTTGAATTTGTGTTTTTCTCTTATGTGGACCTGTATTTGTTGATTTACTAGTTTCAAATTAGTATTGAGTACATAGGGTGCTTGCTTTCTCATTCTTGGGCCATCCAGGGAAATACAAAAGATGTAAAGTCTCCATTTTTTTATGGCTAAATAATATTCCATGGTATATATATATACCACAGTTTATTAGAGTCCCTCAAATTTTATTGTGAGTTCCTTAGACTGTTATGCACTAATTAATATGCAACCTGCTGACATTGAAATGGACATCAATTTGTTTATAAATTATAAAGTTCTGCTGACTTTTTTGAATCATAACATTTTACTCATTATCTGGAGCATAAAATATTTTGGCCTGTATGTTGTCATCTGCAGCCAATGACTGTCATCTCTGTAGTATTTCCCAATAAAAAAAAAGAGGACTCTGATATGAGCAGTTCCCCTCATTCTCCTAAACTTTCTTATAAAAGCTTTCTAACTTGCTATAGACTTTGGAACACGCCCAACTTTGCTGGTGTGTTTTCCCAGATTAATCCTCAAATCTGGCTTTCAATAGACCTTTATTAAATGATTTCTGTCTCAACAGCCTTAATCTTGGTTGATAGCCCTTTTTAAGACTCAGCCTTATGTGGAGCTTCAGACATAGCTCCCATTTTGAAGGGCCTAAGGCCTCATCTCCTATCCTTGTATGTGTTTTAGACCCCCAATCCTAAAAAGCCCATATTCAGTTCTGATACTTCCATTAGATTTTTTGGCTTCAGCTCTTGCTCACTGCTGTAACTTTCTGAATTCCCTTTTTGTTTCTGCTTCTTGAGGATGTCCCTTTAGCAAAAATCATATCTCAATGATCATAATGATTTCAAAACATTTTGGCCATATTTTATCTACCATTTCCATGTATCAGAGGGGGAGAGATCTTTTTCCTTCTAGCTAAGTCTGCCAGTTGGTCATAAGACCCACATTCTCTCTGGTTCTACACTTACCTGCTAAGAAATCCTTAGCAAAGGCTCGAATAGATTTAGTATCAGACAGGTCCAGTTTCCGCACCAACACCTGCTGATTCCCTGTCATGGTCTGGATCTCTCTGGCCACCAACTCCCCCTTTTGCAAATCTCGGCATGCCAAATATACACGAGCTCCTGTCAGCCAAAGAGAAAGAAACCATCAGCTCCGTTATCGAGTGGGCATTATAGACCTAATATTAATCTTGAATGTCATTAAACATTTCAATATTTCTTTAAAAACAGGAATTTTTACAACAGAGGTAAGTAAATAGCAAATAGAGAAATAAAAATAAATCACTAATACTTAAGTGCCCATTATATGTAGAGCATAGTACTAGGTTCAGACCAGCAAATCAATGGCATACCTGGGTGTTCTTGAATCTCAAGAAAAGATGAGAATAATTGTCACTGTGAGGGGTAAAACAACAGTAGCAGAAAGGAATTAAAAGGAGGTGAACTTGCCTCTTTGAGCCAGCTCTTTGGCTGTCTCCTTCCCGATGCCTGTGTTAGCTCCAGTGACCACGGCTACCTTCCCAGGAAGCTGGACAGTTGATGTGCATACCCCACTGGACAGCATTTTCCTGCAGACGGGGAAAAAGCTTATCAGTTCTTCATTGTCCTTTCTCAGCCTGAGGTTCCTCCGACTCCTTGTGTCTTCAGATCCCAAGACTGAAGTTCGCTTTGGTTCCTTCCTCTGTTGTCCTTTTTATGTTTAAGGTAAGTTGGAGGGACAAAGACAAAAGTCTTCCATTCTTGCTCAAAGAAAAAACTGATTGTTAGCCAGGCATGACAGTGCATGCCTGTAGTCTCAGCTACACAGGAGGCTGTGGCAGGAGGCTTGCTTGAGCTCAGGAGTTTGAGGCTGTAATGAGCTATGAGGAGGCCAATGCACTTCAGCCTGGGCAACAGAGTCCGACTCAGTCTTAAAAAAAAAATGGTTGTATTATAAAGATAAAGCTTAGAGTTGCTACCTGTAGTACAAGAGCTGAATGAATTTTGCTTAGCAGACACCCGGCTTTGGTTTGAACTCTAAGGCACTTTTGGCTTAAGAAATCATAAGACTTAGCCCAAAAGAAGAAAGAACTTTCTCTGTATGTTAGTTTGCTCACACCTGGCATTTTATGGTTTTGAGAAATGGCTTTTACACTATAAGAAGTTAAAATTATGAGACCTTGTAAGCTTGTGAATTTGGGATAAAACATACAGGAAAAAACTATACTCACACTTACAAATAAGGTAAAGAAAAGACGTAAGTACAAAAGGGAGCTGAGATTCAAGACCTGCTTTGTCTAGTGCAGAGTCCTTGTTAAAAGCACTGTCCTAGGGACCAAGTGTGGTGGCTCATGCCTGTAATCCTAGCACTCTGGGAGGCTGAGGCGGGTGTACTGTCTGAGTTCACAGGTTTGTGACCAGCCTGAGCCAGAGTAAGACCTCATCTCTAAAAATAGCTGGGTGTTGTGGCAGGCACCTGTAGTCCCAGCTACTTGGGAGGCTGAGGCAAAATAATCACTTGAGTCCAAGAGTTTGAGGCTGGTGTGAGGTATGCTGCCATGATACTCTACGAAGGACAACAAACAGACTCTGAATCAAAAAAAAAAAAAAAACAAAAAAACAATCTGTTGACCAGGAGATACATTTTTAAAGAGCATTTCGTTGAACTTGGAATTGCCAGGTGCACAATCTTTTGTGCAAACTGACCTATGTGTTAAACAATCCAACCAACCATACCTCCCTCCCCAGAGAACAAGACTCCCAGCTATCTCCCATGTCCCTTCAGCTTTAATTGTGGGAGTGATGACTTAACAATATTAGAGTAGGTAGTCAGGTCTCAGCAAGGGAGGAAAGAATGGAAAAGTTAGTCAGCTGGCTCAAATAAACAGCCCTTGAACAAACAGACCTGAAGAGAAGAAAAGAGCCATTAATTTTCCATAATTGCACAGATACAAAGTGACCTGTTACTCCATTATAAATTTGTAAGAACAGAATGAACACTGATCACTCAGCTTTCTTCGACTTCAACAAATAAAAATAGCAAGCAGGGCTTGTAGCTCAGAGGATAGGGCGCCAGCAACATATACTGGGGCTGGCAGTTCGAACCCAGCCCAGGACCTGCCAAACAACAATGACAGCTACAACAACAACAACAACAAAGCTGGGCATTGTGGTGGGCACCTGTAGTCCTAGCTACTTGGGAGGCTTGAGGCAAGAGAATTGCTTAAGCCCAAGAGTTTGAAGTTGCTATGAGTTATGACACCACGGCACTCTACCGAGGGTGACATGATGAGACTCTGTCTCAAAAAAAAAAGCAAGCAGGGCTGATTGCAGTGGCTCACACCTGTTATCCTAGCACTCTGAGGCAGGAGGATCCCTTGAGCTAAGGAGTTCAAGACCAGCCTGACCAAGAGAAAGACACCGTCTCTACCCAAACCAGAAAAATTCACCAGTGTCTTGGCATTTGCCTATAGTCCCAGCTACTTGGGAGGCTGAAGTAGTAGGATTGGTAGAGTCCAGGAATTTGAAGCTGTAGTGAGCTATGATGATGTTACTAAACTCTAACCCAGGTGACAGAGCTAGACACTGTCTCAACACCACCACCACAAAAAAATAAAAGAACATTTTTTTTAAAAAGTAACCTCTTGCGTTTCAGGCAATTGTTCCTTTCACTCCCTTTCTTGAGAGCATACCTTCACTTCTGCACAAGCCTTTCCTACACCTGTCTGCTTTTACTCAATAAACTTGCCACTATCCACTCAGTTGTGTGTGCATCCTAGAATTCCTTTCTATGACATTAGCAAAAACATTTACACTGGTGGTATCTCGTGGTGAGCGGCCGGGAGATTGATTATTCCATCCCTGAGTGACTCGTGGTGAGCTTTATTATCCTCACCCTTGAAACTGGACCACAGGATTTTTCTTCTTTTGCTTCTGCAGGCTTTTCAGTGAGTCACAGGTGCATAAACCTTGTTCCATCTGGCTGACTACAGCTCTCCTAGGAGGGGGAGCCTAAGTGGGGTGGCAGAGGGTCACTCCTCGGGCCATGTTGATCCAAGTGGTTGCTAGGTGCTGGTGACACCAGCCTAGGGAGCCGGCAGGGAACTTCCCCATAACGAGCCCACACTTTGCATGGTTACCCCGTGCTTAGTATCTTCTGCTAGATTCCATTCTTACTTCAAAGTACTTCTTTATTATGTGTGGGGAAAAAATTCAATCTATCACTTTGCCAGGAGGGCTTACTCTTTCAGTAATCTTTCTGATTGTTGTGCTTGTCTGTTTCAGTGGAGGAATTGCCAGCAGACACAGGGCAGTTTGGGGGATTGGGTGCCTGGACTTTGAAGCCAAACCATCAGGTATACAGGCTTTGGTAAGGTAGCCTCCCCAGATGAATGAATATAGGAGCAAAACTTCATTCAATCAGTTGTTTTTTTTTTTTTTTTTTTTTTTTTTTTTCAGTTTTTGGCTGAGGCTGGGTTTGAACCTGCCACCTCTGGTATATAGGGCTTGTGCCCTATTCCTTGAGCCACAGGCACTGCCCGATTCAATCAATTTTTATGTGGAAAGCAGGAGAAAAACCTTTCAGGCACAAAAAGTCCCACTTTAACTATTTTGTCAGGGCTAAATGTCCTTCATCAGATCTGGGAGAGAGAAAGGTGGGACCTCCAGAGGTCTTGAAACCTGAGAGATGCCTACATTAGAAGCATACATCCCAGCATTGCACTGGTGATATGGGATATGGCCGGTATCTCTCTACTTCACAGGGGTTAGAGGCCTTTGGGAATCTAAGGAGTTTAGAGGCCTCAGTGTACTTCCATGTTTTATCCAGAGAACCAAGAAAAAAAGAGTAATACTCTCTCCAACCCAAAAGACTCTCCCTTCAGCTATATTTTCTGGAATTGGGACTTCTTCAAATTAGACAGCATAAAGAAGAAACTTGTGTTCCTGTATAATACTGCCTGGCCCAAATACAAGCTAGGTGATGGCAGTTCAAATTTTATTTATTTATTTTTGAGACAGAGCCTCACTCTGTCTCCCTCAGTAGAGTGCTGTGGCGTCACAGCTCACAGCAACCTCCAACTCTTGGGCTTCAGTGATTCTCTTGTCTCAGCCTCCCAAGTAGCTGGGACTACAGGTGTCTGCCACAATGCCTGGCTTTTTGTTGTTGTTGTTGTTGCAGTTGTCATTTGTTTAGCAGGCCTGGGCTGGGTTCAAACCTGCCAGCCCTGGTGTATGTGGCCAGTGCCCTAACCTCTGAGCTATGGCCGCTGAGCAGTTACAGGCATCCTCAAACTTTTTAAACAGGGGGCCAATTCACTGTCCCTCAGACTGTTGGAGGGCCGGACTATAGTTCAAAAAAAAAAAAAAAAACTATGAACAAATTCCTATGCACACTACACATATCTTATTTTGAAGTAAAAAAACAAAACGGGAACAAATACAATCAGTTTGAGGACCCCTGCAAAACATCCTTCAATTAGATCTTTCTGTAGACAGGAAAGTGGACAGAAGTTCCATACGTGCCAGACTTGATGTCACTCAGGACCCTGGTAAGTACAAATTCTACCTTGAGAAATGTCAACCAGGTAGGCGGGGATCACCATCCCTTACCAACCCCCATTTCAGATCCTGAGAGCGAGGAACCTCCAGTGGCCCCTAACCTTAACTTGGAGACTCCTCCTCTGACGCTTCCCTCAGCTGACTGGCCTATGCACCCGATACTGCCAGATAAGCCTGCAGGAGCAGATCTCCTTTGCCCTCTGCAGGAGAAAGCAGGCAGGTCCCTGGGAACAGTTGAGCCTGTCCATTCTCATTCGCCAGTGATATCAACCTATGCTTAAATGCTTTTTTTCCTTTTCTTTAGACTCAGTGGGAACCTCTTTGTGATCTCAAATCCTCAATCAGGGATCTAAGTCCTGACAAAGAACTAGGATAAAATGGATAGCAGAGTTCACTTTCTACCTAAGTGGGTTCTGAGGACCAAACCAGGCACAGTGGTTCTCACCTGCAATCCCAGCACTCTGGGAGGCTGAGGTGGGAGGATCACTTGAGCTCAGGCTTTCAAGACCAGCCTGAGCAAGAATGAGACCCCATCTCTACTAAAAATAGAAAAACTATCCGGGAGTAGTGGCAGGAACCTGTAGTCCCAGCTACTTGGGAGGTTGAGGCAATAGGATTGTTTGCCTTGAGTTTGAGGTTGCTGTGAGCTATGACGCCATAGCATTCTACTCAGGGCAATAGAGTGACACTCTGTCTCAAAATAAAAAATAATAATAATAAAAGAGAAATAAAATAAATAAAACCATTGGCCCTATGGTACTCTACTTTCCCCTAGCTCCCTGCCAGCTTGAAGTGGTTACAGAAAATGAGACTTCCACCCATATATCCTTGTAAGATTTCAAAGGCACAGAGTTCCTGAAGGGGGAGGTTAAAGCAGGTAGTTAGTTAGCAAGGGAGAAGAAAATGGAAAAGTCAGTCACTTGGTTCAAATAAACAGCCCTTGAACAAATAGACCTAAAGAGAAGAGCCATCGCAGCACAGGTACAAATTGACCAATCCCCCACTATATATGAATAGAACAGAATGAACATTGACCTCACCAAGCCAACAGAACAGAATGAACACTGACCACCCAGCCTTCTTTGACGTCAGCAAATAAAAACGTTCAGCGTTCATGGTACATGCTTGTTTCAAGTCTGTTCCTCCCTTTCTTGAGAAGATACTTTTGTTTTATTTTGTCTTTTTTGAGACACAGTCTCCCTCTGTTGCCCCAGGCTACAGTGCTCTGGCATCATACTCACAGCAACCTCAAACTCCTGGGCTCAAGCAATCCTCCTGCCTCAGCCTCCAGAGTAGCTGGGACTACAGGTACTCACCACAACACCTGGCTAGTTTTTCTATCTTTAGTAGAGATGGGATCTTGATCTCAAACTCTTGAGCTCAAGTGATCCTCCTGCCTGGGACTCCCAGAGTGCTAGGATTACAGGTGTGAGCCACTGCACATGGCCACTCACCAAGAAGGGACTTTTGCTTCTGCACAAGCCTTTCTTATGACTGTCACTTTCACTCAAAAAACTCACCACTATTGCTCAGTTGTGTGCACATCCTGAAATTCCTTTCTGCCACCTTAGCAAGAACTTTTACAGTGGACATATCAGGACCCTTTCCTCTCCTTAGCCAGCAGGAATGAAAGAGATAATCAACTCCAAAAGTACAGTTCTGGCCTTACTACCATTGAGAGAAGGGTGAGGCCTAGAAGAACAGGTCTTCTCAAGGAGACCACAAGGATACGCCTGCAGGGTCCTCTCCACGGTGACTCAGCTCTTGGGAATTTGTAAACTTAACTTCCTGAAACTTGGAAATTTCTCAGTTCTATGAAATCCTGTAGTTCTGTAGGGGCAGGAATAGCATCTCCTGCTTGATTCAAACTGGCCAATGAGAAGGGTACCTGTGGGGTGGAACTTTTTGACTGTCAATAAAAAGAGAAAGACCAAGGCAGTCAGGGAGCGCGGCCATTTGGAATTCTTCTATGCCGTAAGGGCTGGTGAGGTACCAGCATTATTTTCAGTTCAGGTTCAACTTTTTTTTTTTTGAGACAGAGCCTCCAGCTGTCGCCCTGGGTAGAGTGCTGTGGCATCACAGCTCACAGCAACCTCAAACTCCTGGGCTCAAGCGATTTTCCTGCCTCTGCCTCCCAAGTATCTGGGATGACAGGCGCCTGCCACAACACCCAGCTATTTTTTTTGGTTGCAGCCGTCATTGTTGTTTGGCGGGCGGGGCTGGATTTGAACCCGACAGCTCAGGTGTATGTGGCCTGTGCCTCAGCAGCTTGAGCCACAGGCGTCGAGCCCAGGTTCAACTTTTTAATGAGATTTATGTGGCTAAGAGGATCCTGTGGTGAAAAGAAAAAAACTGCGTTTTTGTCTGAGTGTGAGCACGCACGTGTGCGTACAGGTGGGAGCACTAACTGTTCAGAGGGGAGAAAAATACAGCTGGAAGAGGGGCCCCAGGGAGGGAGGGAGGACAGAAGAAAGACCATACTAAGAACCACACTGTGAGTTGGCCCAGCTTCAAGTTTCATTTGCATTAAGGCCGCCCACCCTGGGGAAAGGCTGTGTCTTTTCATTGGTCGACCGTCACTCCTGGTGATTTACTCAGAACCAATCGCAGCCTACCCATTGTGCGACCCGCCGGTGATCTGGGGGGCGGGGGCGGCACTCAGTACCTTGGGCTGATGTGTCACCTGTCAAGGCACCACCTCACAGACTGCCTGCCTTTCCCCCCGCCCCTCCACATAACTCAGATCCCCCATGCTCCTGCTCCCAAGGCAGGCTAGGGCTCACAATCAAACACTGTCCCTTTTCACTTCTCTCCTTTACAACGCCTGACCAGAAAACGAGCGAACCTAACAGCAACAAGACAGCAAGCAACCGGTGCCCAAGATTCCCACGAGCTTTAAAGAGCAAAGGGTGGAATGTCTCCTTTATGCCTCAAAAGGTGGGATTTAAGGGAGAACCAGGGTTCCAGACCACATCCTCACTATTCAAGGGTTTGAAAACCGCAAAGCTGTAAACTCTAGTGTTTGAGGTAGCCTTGCCCTCAGGGTTCCCTGGAGCTTCAGTCACAGGGTGCTAAGACAAAAAAGGGGGGCAGGAAACGCAGGGTGCCCCTCAGTGCAGTGCCCTTCTGCGGCCTGCGGTATTGGATCTCGCCCCCCGCATCAGGACAGGTGCACCTCGCCTTCAACTCATCCAGCGCGGGCCTCGGCCATTTTGAAGCCCCCCCACTCCCCCAAGGGAGTTTGCCAAATAAAGAGCTTCATTGAGGACTCCTGTCCCCCGAAAAGACTTTGCAAGAGAAAGCAACACATTTGCACAGACCTGATTTGGGGCGCAGCCACGTACAGCAGGAAGGGGAGGAAGAGGAGGAGGAGGAGGAGGACAACCATCTCGGCAGGCTCAGCAGCAGCAGAGGAGGGACGCCCCAGTAGCGCTAAGCTATACAGCAACTCTTCCTAGGCCGGCGCTGCCTGGTTCAAATTACGACAGCGCGGGGAGCAAGGTCCTCTGGGATGTGTAGTCCGGGGCGTGGCGGCCGCAGACAGGCTGCAGCTAGAGCGCCACTCACCGGCGCTGGGAGAAATTGACCCATAGCCGGAGCAGGTGCACCCCAAACCCCCAGCCGCCTGCAGCCCAGCTAGAGCGCAGTGCCCGGCGGCCATCTAGCCAGCTTTCCCTCTGGCCACCAGCGAGTCTTGTGAAATCTCCCCAGTTCTGTATCTCCCTGGGCCAAATCCAGTCCCTGATGCAGTTTTCCCCAGTGGTGGTAAGGCAGTTACCTCTTAGTTTCTCCTGGAGGTCAAATGTTGGCATCTGAGAAATGTTTTAAGGTCCATTGCCCAGGAGAGGAGCGGTTGGAGTCTGACAGTTGGTAAGGTTGGAGGAGTGTGAACACTTCCTCTTCAAAGATTCTGTTACCCAATGGAGAGGAAGCAATAGGTCCTTGAAGACATTCTAAGGACAATTATTTTATTGTGTCTATTTTGAATTATGATGGTAATATCATCATTTTCCTGGTGTATGTTTGAGTGTTCATTGATAACAGAATATAGTTTTCCCAATAATAAAAAAATATAGTTTTCCTGATTACATGGGTCACTCAAGGTAGCAATGAATTTCCCAGATTAGCCCTTTTGGTTTTGCCAACTTGTGAAAGTATTTAATCCCATCATGAATTAATGCCATAAACACGTTCTCTGGAATAAGCAGATTCCCTGTTCAATGGTTTCTTTCATCCGAGGCCTATTTCCTGGGGAAGAAAGTGGGGGATGCTTTAATAAATCATTATCTGTCTGTGGTTCCTTGACTGCATGCAGTAATACATGTATTTTCTGGTTCTTTTGTGTAATTTCCATTTGATTTAAAGACACATGTTCCAAGGCCAATTTGAACCAATATATTTTATAGGAATTGTAGAGGTGAGAGTTTCCTTCACATAAATTCCTACTAAGTAAACAGAGACTCTAGTAACCATAACATTTTGTCACACTGTCACTATTGTGCTACCTAATATTTGTATAGGGTTTTGCAACTTTATAAAAAGCCTTTCATGTGTTTTGTTACTTATTCGTTCAGTCATTCACTTGACATATTTATGGCATTCCTACAGCATGCTAGCAGGGAACAAGGAAGACATGACCTTTGCCTTTCAGAGATCAGGAAAGGCTTTTTTGAGGAATAAACATTTGAGCAGAGGCCAGAGGGAAGTTAGTAAGCAAGCAACACATGGGCAGGAGCTCTCTGAATGAAGAAATGAGCCCTCAAGAGGGCTCTGAGTCAGAGAAAGCAGGTTGCGTTAGAGCAACAAAAAAACTTTGATCTAGCTGGGGCCCAAGGGTAAGGGAGAGTGCCCTAAATGGCAATAATAACTAATGCTTAAATAGTGCTTATTATGTGCAAGGGCCTGTCCTAGTGCTTTGTATATGTTAACTTTCTTAATTCCTTAAACTCTATGAGGTAAGTAAAATAATTTTCCCTATTTTACAGACAAGGAAACTGAGGCACAGTAGAGGTTAAGTAAGTTTGTCCACGTCAAAACAGCAGAGCTGGCACTCAAACTCAAGCAGGTTGTATCCAGTTCCTATTATGCTCTCAGTGTTAGGTAATTGCCCCAGAGAAACCCCCCCCCTTTTCTCTCCCCACTCTCTCTTTCCTCTCTTTCTCTCCCCCTTCCCCCGTTCTCTCCTCTCTCTCCCCCCTCTTTTTTCCCCTCCTCTCTCTTTTCTCTCTCTCTCCCCTTTTTCTCTCCTCCTTGGTGCCACTCTGCCGCATCCCTCCCTCACCAATAAAGACCTTTTGTACAAGCCTTGATGGTCTGTGAGATCTCTGCCAGTCTAGTGCCACCATTTCATCTGGCGTCAGAAGTGGAATGTAATTAGGGAACGCTCACAGGGTACCTTCCACCCCTTCCACAGGGTTTTAGCTCCTGGGGGCTCCCTGTCCTCTTCTCGCACTCCTGGTGCTCACCACCACATCGGCTTGTGTCCATCAGCCAAGGTGCTCTAACCAGCACTCAACACCGGCCTCATCCAGACTTGGTGAGTACCCCTATGGGAGCAAGTTTTCCCCAATCGTGGGCTGGGTTGCTTATATTGCTGGCGATTCACCCATTTCTCAAGGCTTGAGTTCCCTATTCCCATTAACTTTGCATGGCTTAGCCCAGAGCTTCCATACCTCACGTGAAAATTCCTGGCTCCAGGTCTCAAGCTCTCCTCAGTTCCAAGGGGGACACTGATCTAGGTACTGTGAGGACTGTCCTAGACTGTGTTCTCATCTTCATGGCCAGGAACAAAGCAGCGGAGACATCCGCCCTTTGTCCTGGTCCTAGCGTGATTCTGCTCACGCTTTATTCCTGCCACGAATTGCCATGGGTGCAGGCCATTCTATCCCACCTAACTCCCCCTTGGGGTGCTTATTACACCATCTGGTAGAATTAGGATTAGATTTAAAGCCAAAAAAAAATTAATTAAACTCTCTACCCAGGTTTGGCCACTTTACAAACTAGACAACCAGAGTATCTGGCCAAGTTATAGTTCATTTCTCTTTAATTCAAAACTTAGATAACTATTATGAGCACCTTAGCAAATGGAGTGAGGTCCCCTATGTTCAGGGCTTATTATATCTTAAAACCAAACCTAATTTATGTTTGGGTGATTCCAAAAATCTTGTAACAAAGAGCTAATCTCTATCTCCCTAAACCAAACTTATTTGATCCAGCAGATGAACCTGGTGGCGTAGGCAAGCAGCCACTAGTTCTGAAACCGGAGTAATTCTTGTTCTGGCCCCCGCCATATTCAGCTCCTCCCTCAACCACAGAGTTGCCTCCACCCTCTATCCCTTCTACTTCCCTGTCAACCAGTCTAAGCTCATCTCCTAACTCCTCCCCTCCAACAAGCCCTCAGAATTCTTCCGTGTCATCTCTCAGTCCACCGCCAGCTGCTCCAAGGAACACTTCTGGACCTCTATGTCCTATCAACTTACCTAACATAATATTTTTATTATTTTAGCCAATACCCTAACCTCTGACAAGTACAAACAAGTGTGGGAGAGGGTGAAAGAGGCAGCAAATCGATTTCATATATCAAACAATAAGCATCCTACAGGTGACACTGCAGTCCCTAACTCCCAGCCAAATTAGAATTATAATGATAATGCTGGGGGAAAAAGTAGAGATGTTTTTATTACCTGCATTCTTTGTGGACTTAAAACTTCCACCAAAAAAGCTATCAATTATGATAAATTATGGGAAGTCATACAAGATAAATCTAAAATCCTTCAGCTTTCCTCCAACGCCTTACTGAGGCTTTTAAGTATACTAACTTAGATCCTGAAACAATAAATGGGAAAAACCTTCTCATGACTTATTTCTTTAAGCAAAGTTACCCCGACATCAAACTTAAGCTAAAGCACTTGGAGCATGGAGCCCTGACATCCCAGGCTGTGATCTTAGACACAGCCTTTAAGGTTTACATGGGGCGAGATGATGTTTTCAGAAGGGAAAATTAAAAATCTCAAACCCAAGATGATCAAATGCTAGCTCAAAACATTACAAACAGTGTCACTGAGGCCATAATTCCTAACCTGCCCAAGTCATAAGGGGCCAAAGGCCTCTTCATAACTCAACCACCTGGACCATGCTACAAATACGGTGGAGAAGGCCACTGGGTACAACATTGCCCCAATCTTAGACCTCCACCAGGGCCATGCCCTTTCTGCAAAAGAAAGGCTGACCATCAGAAGGCTGACTACCTCTTGGCCCAGAGAGGACATGGGGCCAGCCAACCTGTGGGACCTGCTATGGCTTGCCTCTTCTAAAGACTAACGGGACCCTGGCTTCTCTCACCCGACAAAGATCACCTCTGCAGAGCCAAGGGTAACCCTGATGGTGGCAGGTAGGATGATGGCCTTCCTATTAGACACAGGAGCTAGCTTCTCAATTCTTAAAGAGTTCAGCAGTCCTACCTCCCTGTTGCCCACCTCTATTGTCGGGGTAAAGGGTTTTTCCCACTGTCCACGTCAAACTTCTTTTTTACACTGCATGATTGGCAATTTCTCATTTATACATTCCTTTTTGGCATTGCCTTCCTGTCCAGTTCCCCTTCTGGGACATGACATACTTTCCAAATTAGGTACCACCCTCACTTTTGATCTTAAATTGATAAATGCTGACCCATCTCCTTCTGCCTCTCTCTGCCTCGTCCTTTCCATCAAAGACCCGTCGCCCTGGCCCATTCCACCACAGCAAGTAAATCCTAAAGTTTAAAATACTAAAACCCCCTCAATTGCCTCCTGCTCTCCAATTATTAAACTAAAAGACCCCTCTGTTTTTCCTTCTCAACATCAATATCCACTTCCCCAATCTAGTCTCCTAAAACTTCAATCTATTATACAGAATCTCCTTTAAAAAAAAGGGTTTTTACAACCTTCCCACTCACCATATAATACTCCCATACTAGCAATTTAAAAAACCTAATGGCACCTATCTCTTAGTACAAAATCTAAGACTCATCAACTCTGCCGTCATTCCTATACACCCAGTAGTCCCTAATCCATACACCCTCCTATCAACCATCCCACCTCAAACCACTATTTCGCTGTGCTAGACCTCAAAGATGTCTTCTTCTCCATTCCCTTACACCCTGATTACCAAAACCTAATTAGCCTCACATGAACTGACCCTACTTCTCAAATTTCTTTCCAACTTACTTGGACTGTACTCCCCCAAGGATTTTGTGACAGCCCCCACTTATTTAACCAGACATTATCACGAGATCTCCAGTCCTAGATCCCTCTCCTTCAACCTTAGTTCAATATGTCAATAACCTCCTGCTCTGTAATCCCACCTTACATAACTCTAAGCAAAACACCTGTTCTCTCCTTAATTTCCTTGCAGATAGGGGATATTGGGTCTCTCCCTCAAAAGTTCAATTATTCCAACAGAAAATCACTTACCTTAGTGTCCTTTTGTCCCCAGACTTCAAAGCTATTACCATAGACAAAAAAAAGCCTTCGCAACTTTCTTCTACCCACCACAAAACAAGAATTCCTCTCCTTTTTAGGAGAGGAATACCTCAGAGCATAGATTCTCAACTTTTTTCTCCAACTACTCCTTTATATAATACTACTCGAGGTAACCCTCATGAGCCTCTCCTAACCTCCATTTCCACTTCCTTTAAATCTCTACAGCATGCTTTATTAAAAACTCCAGCCCCCCACCTTCCTGATCTTTCTTGCCACTTCCTCCTATATGTTACAGAAAACTGTAGATTTGCTCTTGGTGTGCTTGAACATCAGCTAGGCCCCACATTTACTCCAGTTGCCTATCTCTCAAAACAATTAAATCACACTGCTCGAGGTTGGGCCCCTTGTCTCAAGGCGTTGGCAGCCGCAGTTACTCTAATACAAGAATCAAAGAAACTCACTTTGGGTTCCCCTACTACTGTCCTGTCCCCTTGTTCTCTATCTGATATTTTAACATACAAAAATCTTCAAACCCTGCCACCATGCCGTATTCTTAACCTTCAAACCTCTCTCTTATCTGACCCATCATTATCTTTAACACATGTCCCACACTAAATCCTGCATCCCTCTTAACTACTCCCTCTGACTCGTCAGCCACTCATGATTGTCTTCAAACACTAGACACTCTTCTCCCTTGCCTCTCCAACCTACAAGAAAGACCTCTTCCTAATACTGATGATCTCCTCTAGTTTTCAGATGGCAATTCCTTTATGTATATGAAAACTCGTAGAGCAGGCTATGCAATTTTGTCCTCCAATAAATCATCGAGGCACACTCTCTTCTCTCTTCCACCACTAACCAACAAACTGGCAACTTATAAATACCATTTAGTATTAGTAGATACCTTCTTAATCTTCTCAGATTAAATTACCTCTATCATATCAAAAACATTATTCCCTGCTTTGGAATCCTCTGTTCTTTACAATCCAACAATAAATCTAAATTCACCTCCACCATTTCTGGAACCTTAACCAAAGCCTTAGATATCCCATAGTAATTCCATATTGCTTTCCATCCTCAGTCTTCAGGAAAAGTTAAAAAGTCTCTTTACACACTAAACTTCAGGCTGCCCCAATAATGATTTCTAACATTTTATCTTTCAACCTTTCAAACCCTGCATCTCTTAATTTAACAACTTACACACATGAAACTAAACCTGTTGTGCCCTCACTCAATCAAGTCATCCAGTCATACCCTCTTTACTTCAACTTTACCGGCTCCACTCCCCTGTCAGGTCTGAACCCATCAAAATGCCCAAATATAGTCACTTTCCCTTCCAAGCCACACACACACACACACACAAAAAGTTACACAGAAAGTGCTATCTTTCCTTCCAGTTTCTCTACGGAAAAATTATACCAAATTCCTCCTATCCACATTCAGAGTCTCTGTTCCGTAGTTGTGTTGCTACCTGATTTCAAAATTATTGCAGAAGATGAACCTGTTCCAGTGCCTCTTCTCTCTCTCTAATCCAACAACCCGTATGAAACAGGCTGCCCAAGTTACCATACTTCCCTAACTGGCAGCGGTGGAAATCGTGGCTAACATAGGCACAGGAACAGCTGGCATTTCCTACTCAATAACTCATTTTATCCAAACTCAACTCTCAAAGTTGTCTCAACACTCGATTGATGCTCCAAACCTACACCGCTGATACAGCTCCTAACCTACAACAAAAAGAAACTTCTTCATGAATGGGGTACACTCTACTCCAGGCCACAAGACTTTCCTGAACACTTCTAAACAACCACCGCTAAAAGGGCAGTCTGAAAGCAAAAACTTACATCCTCCCAGCAAAAAAGATCATAATCATCCTCTAGTTGGCCAATTAAAACTACGAGCCCCTCTCAGCAGAAAGAAACTACAGAAGAGAGAACTCCAAGTCCCCTATCACAAGGCCAACCCCTATTTTTAACATATCAAGAAAGGAGGAATGTTAGGTAATTACCCCAGAGAAAGCTCCCTCTTTTTCTCCCCTCTCTCTCTTTCCTCTCTCTCTCTGTCTCTCTCCCCATCTCTTTACTCTCCTCTTTCTTTTCTCTCTCTCTCTTTTCTCTCCTCTTTGGTGCTGCTCTGCAGCATCCCTCCCTCGCCAATAAAGACCTTAAGTACAAGCCTTGATGGTCTGTGAGATCTCTGCTGGTCGAGTGCCGCCCTTTCACTTAGGTATTGAGCCATGTTGCCAAAAGATGAAGCTGGAAAATTTCTTCCCATATGTATGCACATTTGCATATCCACACACCATTTCTTTTTTTAAGAGACTGAGTCTTGCCCTTTCACCCATATTAAGATGCATCGGTGCAATCATAGTTCACTGCTGCCTCAAACGTCTGAACTGAAGCAATTTCCCTGTCTCAGCCATCTGAGTAGGTGGAACTACAGGCAAGTGCCACCATGCCTGGCTTATTTATTTATTTATTCATTTATTTACAGATGGGGGTCTCACTGTATTGCCCAGGCTTGAAACTCCTGGCCTCAAGTGATCCTCTTCTCTCAGCCTCATGCGTAGCTGGGATTACATGGGTGAGCCACTGCTCCTGGTTTATCCACACAAAAGTTTCATGTGTTTTCAGGTGGTTTATGGACACATTGGAGCCATCCAAGGAACCCAGATTAAAAACTATTGGTTAAGGCTCGCCGCCTGTGGCTCAAGCAGCTAAGGCGCCAGCCACATACACCTGAGCTGGTGGGTTCGAATCCAGCCCGGGCCACCAAACAACAATGACGGCTGCAACCAAAAAATAGCCAGGCATTGTGGCGGGCGCCTGTAATCCCAGCTGCTTGGGAGGCAGAGGCAGGAGAATCGCTTGAGCCAGGAGTTGGAGGTTGCTGTGAGCTGTGATGCCACAGCGCTCTACCCAAGGTGACAGCTTGAGGCTCTGTCTCAAAAAAAGAAAAAGAAAACAACTATTGGTTAAACCTAATAATTAAAGGTGAGTAAGCCAGTGAGTTGCTTCAACAAGCTGAGAGGAGGACCTTGAGGCTCACTAATGTTATGAAATGAATAGGAAAAAGAGACACTGAAAATGGACTGAGAAAAATAAGCCAGAGAGGTTGGAGATACATTAGATGATGTTCAATGAGAAGAGTTCTCATGATAATTTGAACAGGGAAAGTGTAATATGAAAAAAGTTAACTGTAATAGGATTAGAGTTATGAGGGACTGACTAGAAGAGGAGCTAAACTTCTTCTGAAACGAAAAATGAATATTTTATGATTTAGGAGGCAAATGGTCTCTGTTGCAGCTACTCAACTCTGCCTTTGTAACATAAAAATGGCCATAGACAATATGTAAACAATTGAGCATGGCTGTGTTTCGATAAAAGTTTATTTATAAAAATAGGCAGTGAGTGGATTTGATATTTGGGCCATGGTTTGCCAACTTGTGGTCTAACAAGAAAAGAGAACTCTAACATTATTTTTTTCTAAATTTTTTTTTTAAAGAGCAGATATAATTTTTTTTAAAGCAGATATGATTACTCTAATATTTTATATGATACCAGAGGCTGAGATAAAGGTCCTAAGGAAGAGATCCCTTCCACTACTGGGCAGAAGCCCAGATCTTGCTGGAGAGGCCACAGGTATGACAAAGTAAATGGTCGGAAAGTCACTATGGTGCCACATCGTGGTATCAGGGAAAACTGTTCATAGGAAAGTGTCTCCCTGGAGACTCTCTGCTACAAAACCACCTAAGGGCGAGGCACTACTGGCCACCGAGTGCTGATGCACGAGAAGCTGTGTGAACCGTAGGAGCCGGGTGATGGAGAAGCCAAGCTTGCTGCCTAAGCCTGCTGAACCGGTTACTACACCAGAACCAGGAAGCCAATCCCTTCCCTCCTGCAGTGTCTCTCCAGTGCCATCTATTGACAAAACTTAACATCGTGCCAGAGGACAAAGAAGAAGGGTTCAAGCTTTGGTTTCAATCAGCTGGTCTCAATCATTGAAGGGTACATCTCTGTTTTCACAGAGCAGGCAAGAAATATGGATGGGAGAAGAGAGGCAATCAATTGACAATTGGCACAGGAGGGACCTGGAAAATACAGTGGGATGTAATACATGTAGAATGTGTTTCAAGGCCGGGAGCAGTGGCTGAGGCCTGTAATCCTAGCACTCTGGGAGCCCAAGGCGGGTGGATTGCTTGAGCTCAGGAGTTCGAGACCAGCCTGAGAAAGAGTGAGATCCCTGAGAAAAATAGCTGGACATTGTAGCAGGCATCTGTAGTCCCAGCTACCAGGGAGGCTGAGGTAAGAGAATCGCTTTGCGCCCAGGAGTTTGAGGTTGCCATGAGCTATGACACCACAGGACTCTACTGAGGGTAACAAAGTGAGACTCTGTCTCAAAAAAAAAAAAAAAAAGGAAAGGATAAAAAGAACTCCTAAGCTCAAAGGATCCTCCTACCTCAGCCTCTCAAAATACTGGGATTATAGGAATGAGCCATCGTGGTCATGTTCATTTGTCTTGATTGTGGTGATAGTTTCACGAGTATATATAAATATAAGAGATTATAAAATTGTATACTTTAACATGTGCAGAATATTCCATGTCAGTTATACCTCAATAAAGCTCTAAATCGAGAAGTGGATACTGATCACATGTGCCATGCCACTGGGAAATCAAGCAATATAAAAACTGAAATGTGCACAGTAGATTCAGCATCATATAAGTTTATTAGTGATATTATTAAATACAGCTTCAGAGAAATGGTGAGGTAAGAGCCTGATTGGAGTAGTCTAAGGAGTGAATGGCCAACTCTTTAAAGCTGTGAAGGAGAGAAAAGAAGCTTACCATCAGACGGCAAGGTAAGATAGTAGGAACATTTTTTTGTTGTTTCATTTTGTTTTGTTTTTGAGAGAGAGTCCCAAGCTGTCGCCCTGTGTAGAGTGCCATGGTGTCATAGCTCATAGCAACCTCAAACTCAGGCTCAATAGAGACTCTTGCCTCAGTTTTTCTATTTTTAGTAGAGACAGGGTCTCACTTTTGCTTAGGCTGGTCTCAAACTTGTGAACTCAAGCCATCCACCCACCTTGCCCTCCCGGAGTGCTAGGATTAAATGCATCAGCCACCGCACCCGGCCAGTAGGAAAATTTTTAAAGAGCATCAAGGAAACAATTAAAGATGAAGAAGAGAAAGGAGATAAATGATAAGGTGAGGTGCCTGAGAAAACAGGAGAGGATGGGATAAAAAGAAATTCATCTTAGGAGGAATGGAAGATATGATAAGCATGGATTCCAATATACAGTAGAACTGTGTGTTATATGACCACCCAAGGGACTGTAACAAACTGGTCAACATACAGAGATGGTCAACATAAGGAACTAGGCCTAGTATTGACATGGCCATGTGGCACATGTTCAGTCTATGAAGATTAGGTAAACTTAAGGCAGTGGTCAAAGTAGGGAAGTGGTCAACAGTGAGGTTCTACTATACTTGTAAAATTGGTAGCAGGGAATTGAAGCATTTTTTTTTGTATGCAATGGTTTCTACTTGTATGTGTGGATAAGAGGCCAGTATACTTGGCCAGATGTTGTGGCTCATGCCTGTAATCCCAGCACTTGGGAGGTCAAGGCAGGTGGATTGTGTGAGCTCACAGGTTCAAGACCAGCCTGAGCCAGAACAAGACCTTGTCTCTGAAAATAGCTGGGTGTTATGACGGGCACCTATAGTCCCAGCTACTTGGGAGGCTAAGGCAAAAGGATCACTTGAACCAAGAGTTTGAGGTTGCTGTGAGCTAAGACACTCTGGCATTCTACCAAGGGTGACCAAGTGAGACTCTGTTTCAAAAAAAAAAAAAGAGGCCAGATACAGGCTATGATGGAAGGAGGTAGGCCAGAAGCTTCAGAAGGGTAGCAAATGTTTGAAATAATCATTGATTAGATTAGGTTAGTGGCAATTAGGGAAATAAAATAAGATCAACAGCTTTATTGGGGTTCCTAGGCGAGGCTGGTGGCCATGAATTTATAATGATATCAACATACAAAGGGATGGGCTTGGCGTCTATAGTTCAGTGGCTAGAGCGTCAACCACATACACCAGAACTGGCAGGTTTGAACCCAGACCGGGCCTGCCAAACAACAATGACAAGTACAACCAAAAAATAGTTGGGCATTGTGGTGGGCACCTGTAGTCCTAGCTACATGGGAGGCTGAGGCAAGAGAATCGCTTAAGCCCAAGAGTTTGAGGTTGCTGTGAGCTGTAATCCCACAGCACTCTACTGAGGGCGACATATATGAGACTCTGTCTCAAAACACACACACACATAAACATACAAGGGGATGGGATTTTTTTCTCTCTAGCAGTTCTCACGGTGGCCCACACCTGTAATCTTAGCACTCTGGGAGGCTGAGGCAGGTGGATTGCCTGAGCTCAGGAGTTAGAAACCAGACAAATGGGTTCATCATGGTTGAGTTTTATCAGGCTCTTGAGGCAGAAAGACAATGGCTGAGGATATTGGCAAGATAATGACTGAAGTGATGACTGTGAAATCTTAAGTTGGATAGAAAAGTAATGCAATAGCTAAATAAAACATGGAAACAACCCAGGTACCATCATCAGATGAATGGCTAATAAAAGTGTGGTCTATCCATATGATGGAATATTATTTAGCCTTAAAGAACATTCTGACATATGCTTCAACATGGATGAAATCAGAGTACCTTATGCTAGGTGAAATAAGCCAGTTACAAGAAACTAAGTACTATGTGATTCCACTTATATGAGACTCCAAGAGTAGCCAAATCACAGAGACAGAAAAGAATGAACGGGGGCTCCCAGGGAGGAGGAGGAGGAGGAAATGGGGAGTTATTGTTTAATGGGCACAGAATTGTTTTACAAGATGAAAAGAATTCTAGAGAGGGAGATGGGGGAATGTTGTCTGATATTATAAATGTATCTAATAGCACTAAATTATGTACTTAAATGATTAAATGGTAAACTTTATGTTATGTATGTTTTACCACAATAAAAAGGGAAGAAAAATTAAAAAAAAAATAGTGAGCTGAAATTTGTCAGTGTCTCCTAAAAACAATCAAGTAATTTTATCAGCTTATTCTGCAAAGGAAGTTTAATTGGGAATACAAAGGAATTGCAATTCAAAATAAAGATGCTATGATGGATCACAGGAGCATCAGAGGGGATGCTTTTAAAGACAAAAGTGTGTTGGGCGGTGCCTGTGGCTCAGTGAATAGGGTGCCGGTCCCATATGCCGGAGGTGGCAGGTCCAAACCCAGCCCCGGCCAAAAACCACAAAAAAAAAAATAAATAAATAAAAAAAAAATAAAGACAAAAGTGTGGCTAGACCCTCTAGGAGGCTGAGACAGGAGGATTCCTTGAACTCAGGAGTTCGAGACCAGCCTGAGCAAGATGGAAACCCATCTCTAATAAAAATAAAAAATTAGCTGGGCATACTAGTGGGCACCTGTAGTCCCAGCTATTCAGGAGGCTGGGGCAAGAGGATCACTTGAGCCCAGGAGTTTGAGGTTGCTGTGAGCTATGACTCCACAACACTCTAGCCTGGGCAACAGAGTAAGACTCTGTCTCAAAAAAAAAAAAAAGAAAAAAGAAAAGAAAGAAAGAGATAAAGAGAAAAGTAAGTTCAGGTGAGTTGTTCTGCAACAAAGAGAACATTGCTTGCAGGGTTATGGGGGAGCTGACATCAGTACATTAGTGGAGACAGTATGAAAGTATTCTTGCATAGTGGCTATCTATCCCTGTGTCACTTGTGTGGCAAGCTGCAGCTTGGAAAAATTTCCTGTGGCTTTTCTTTTGGTGCAAACATAGAATGTGAGGGCCCCTCCCTCCTGGCTTCTTGGCATAAAGACTTCATTTTGGTATTGATAACTTTCACACTGGAATTCATGTCACTGGAGAAGGGTGAGAAGTCTGAAGGAGGGACTTCAGAGGTGGATGGTTCCACTTGCCAACTGACTGGAGGGCAAGAGTAGAGGAGGAGGTTCCTGGAGATGAGGGCCAGAGGGTGGGGAGTTGCTGGCTTATATATAAAGGTAATGAAGTCACCTGGTTGATGGCAGCCTCTTGGGATAAGAGGACTGAGAACTAGGCACCAAAAAAAATTATTTTTTGAGACAGTCTCAATTATGTTGCCCTCAGTAAAGTGCTGTGCCATCACAGCTCACAGCAACCTCTAACTCTTGGGCTTAAGCAATTCTCTGGCCTCAGCCTCCCAAGCAGCTGGGACTACAGGTACCCCCCACAACACCTGGCTATTTTTTTGTTGTAGTTGTCATTGTTGTTTAGCAGACCTGGGTCCAGTTCGAACCTGCCAGCCCTGGTGTAATGTGGCTGAGCTCCAGGCACCAAGCCAGGCACCAAAATCTTCAATGAAATAGGAGACGTGAAACAGAAGTGACCACAGGACAAAGTCATGGAAGAGTGCTCTCGTGACTTGAGCCTCAGAGGAGCAGGGGTTTCACGGGAGGGTGAAATAAGGGTCTGGAAGCAGAAAAGGGCCATAGAGAGAAGAGAGAACCCACCCCTGGAGGCTCAGGCTTGTGAGGTGTGAAAGAATAAGCATATCCTAGGACAAAGCCAGGTTTCCACTGACATTCCACACTAAGGCTGAAGACAGCAGGGAGTTTATTACCTGTGAAAAGAGACTTCTGGTGAGAAGTTTGGGAAAGAAAGGACTGTGGGCTTGACTGGGGAGAAGAGGAAAGGGTTTATGTTTGTGGACGTTCATACAGAAACCCTGTGTGCAGGTTGTGCGATTGTTGTTTCAACAATCAAAATAACTGGCAGGGTTGAGGCAGTGTGCTACGGGCACTGTGTGGATAACACGGGGGTATTTGGAGCACAAAAGTTGAACACCCCTGGGGAGGGGCACAAAACTCCACCTGATGAAGGAACGAGATAGTCAAGGGGTCAGGAAGAGGGACAGTTGAGCCTCATTATCTGGCAGATGAAGGGGAGGCAGCACCCCTGAGTATCCCAGGCACAGTGATGTAATGGAGTTCACGTGTTCTAAGAACTTAGATGAGGCTGGATCAAAGGGTGGGTATGGGTGAGGGACGGGAGATGAAGTCAGAGACACAGGTGGTGCTCTGATCATAAAGGGCCCTTATATGCCGAACTAAAGTTAGAACTTTATCTCGAAATCAAGCCAGTGAAAGTTTTTAGGCAAGAAAAAAATAAAATGTAGGATTCATGCCCTACTTTGTTCCCCAAACAGAAAAGCAATTTCTGTGTTAGGCAGATTGCTTTAGTAAATCTTTTCTTATCTGTTAGGAACTTTATATGTTCATTAGTTGAGGCACAGAATGATCTCCCCCTACTTTTTGGCTATTACGAACAACGTTGCTATAAACCTTCATGTACAAGTTTCTGGGTAGACATGTGTTTTCATTTATCTCGAGTATACCTTGAAATGGAATTGTTGAGCCATATGTTAACTCTGTGTTTGATTGTTTGAGGAACACCAGTTTTCCAAAGCATTTATACCATGATACACTCTCATTAACAATGCACAGAGGTTGCAGTTTCTCTATATCCTCATCCACACTTACTACTGTCTATTTGATTTTAGCCATCCTAACGGGTGTGAAGTGGTATCCGACTGTGGTTTTGGTTTGCATTTCCCCAGTGACTAATGATGCTGTCATATTTTCATGTTCTTATTGCTGTTTTATTTTTAGAGATTATCTCTTTGGAGAAATGTCCAGGGTCATCTTCTTCTCGTTTTGAATCGAGTTACTTACCTTTTTATTGCGGAGTAAAGCAAAGATTTTGAAGTCAGGAAGTCTGTCCCCATTGTCTGTGGGATTTTTTTTTTTTTTTTTTGCTGGGGCTGGGTTTGAACCCGCCATCTCTGGCATATGGGGCCGTCGCCCTACTCCTTTGCACCACAGGTGTCGCCCTTATAGCCTGTGGGATTAACTCACATTTTAATGCCTCTTGCCATGTATACATCCTGGTTACAGAGTAGCACACATTTTATTTTTATTACTATCTACTCTGAGAAGGCATTTAAAAGATTAAGAAAAATAGTTCCTCTTAGGGATGGAAACTGTACTGAGTTTGGGAAATACCATTATAGCACATGTAGGAAGGGGAAGGATACCCTGAGGAGAAATTTTAACAAAGAAATAGCTGAACTGCTTTGAATGTGAAGATAAAGGAATTTGGGGGTTTAAGTGAACAGTCAAGAAGGATAGAAGGTAAAGAGTTAAAAAAATGTCAACAGCTGGGCACCAGCCACATGCACCGGGGCTGGCAGGTTCGAATCCAGCCCAGGCCCACCAAACAACTATGACAACTACAACCAAAAAACAGCCGGGCGTTGTGGTGGGCGCCCATAGTCCCAGCTACTTGAGAGGCTGAGGCAAGAGAATCACTTAAGCCCAGAAGTTGGAGGTTACTATGAGCTGTGATGCCACCGGCACTCTACCGAGGGCGACAGCTTGAGGCTCTGTCTCAAAAAAAAAAAAGAAAGAAAGAAAAGAAAAATGTCAGAGACTAGAGTTTATACAGATAAAGGACAAGTAAGAAATTATTAGTGTCAGCATAACCAAAAGAACATGGCTGTTTAAAGTTTGCTATTAACTCATTTTGAGCTGCTCAATTGTATCCTCATCTCCACCGTCTCAAACCTTGGGAAGTCTGCTACACACACCACGTGGTAAGTCCCCAGGAAGTCACAGAAATTTTAGAGAGATCATTAGTCCTTTCAGTAAATATAGGAAAGGGGCTGGAAACCAAAAGATAGGGTGACTTTAGTTGACATTTGTTTACATCTTTGTCATTAAAATATAATGATGAAAGATGGTTAAAATAAATGTGGCAGAGTGACCTGCTGAGACATCAAACTTATATTTTATTACTGCTCTGCTAAGAAATCTCCATACTAATTTTTGGGGGTGGGTGTGGGGGAGCTAGAGGTTATATCACAATATGAATGGCTCTGGTGGTGCCCAGGGCTGGAAGTATGTGGGTAGGGCATGATTAACAAGATTTCAAATGTATGAGCTAGAAGCTAATCAGTGGAAAATTCTTTCAGGCATCAGAAGTGTACATGTTAAATGGAACATTTGGTTCTCATCAATGCCTAGTCAAAATGGAAACTATTCATGAACAAATTTGACTATAACCTCAATCTAATTATGAGAAAACAATAGAAAACCCAAGTTTAGATACCACTTATAAAACAACTAATCATCACTCTTCAAATATCTCATTGTGTATAACAATCAAATGCAATGTGGAGTCATGAATTGGATCCTGGACCAGAAATAGGCCATTAGTGAGCAAACTAGTAAAATTAGAATAAGGCTTATACTTTAGTTAATAGTATTATACCAATGTTAGTTTCCTCTACAGCAGCGGTTCTCAACCTGTGGGTTGTGACTCACAGGAACTGTATTAAAGGGTTGCGGTATTAGGAAGGTTGAGAACCAGGGCTCAATAGGGTGATAGTTCTAAGGTTATTTAACATTTTAAATAACATTTAAATGACGTTAAGGGTAGCTAAGTATATAGAAATTTTCTGTACTATTTTTGCAACTTTTCTGTAATATTTCAAAATAAGATTTTTTAAAAAAACAAATTCGATTACCCATGATAGAGAAAAGACTGAATTATCTTTTTGTTCTCTGTACAGAGAATGGTGTTTATAAAATCATTGTCATAGAAGAGGTCAATCAAAAAGTATGCTATCGGGCAGCACCTGTGGCTCAGTGAGCAGGGCACCAGCCCCATATACCGAGGGTGGCGGGTTCAAACCCAGCCCCGGCCAAACTGCAACAAAAAAATAGCCGGGTGTTGTGGCGGGCGCCTGTAGTCCCAGCTACTCGGGAGGCTGAGGCAGGAGAATCGCCTAAGCCCAGGAGTTGGAGGTTGCTGTGAGCTGTGTGACGCCATGGCACTCTACTGAGGGCCATAAAGTGAAACTCTGTCTCTACAAAAAAAAAAAAAAAGTATGCTATCAAAAATATAAGAAAAAAGTTATTGTTAAATATGTCAGCTCGTTTATTAAAATTTAGTATCATTTTATGGATTTGGTGATCTTTGTAGAAATTTTTTTAATTTTACTTTTTTTTTTTTTTTGAGACAGAGTCTTACTGCCCAGGCTAGAGTGCAGTAGCATCATCATAGCTCACTGCAACCTTGAACTCCCAGGCTCAAGCAATACTCCTGCTTCAGCCTCCTGAGTAGCTGGGACTACAGGTGTGTACCACTATGCCTGGCTAATTTTTCTGGTTTTTGTAGAGATGGGATCTCTCTGTGTTGCCCAGGCTGGTCTTAGAATTCTTGGCCTCAAGTGGTCCTTCCACCTCACCCTCCCAAAGTGTTGGGATTACAAACTTGAGCCACTGCACCTGACTGATACCTAATATTTTTTCATAGTTTTATATTCTTTTTTTCTTAAAAAGAGTTCTCTAAGTTGAACAGACTTCAGGTTCCAGAACCGCCAAATCTGTGTCCTGTGTATTTTATTTCATAAGCTGGATTGTGAGTTGGAGTGAGTTTTCTCTGTATGATTCTCTATGTTCTTTGATTTGTCCCAAATAGAAAATAGCAAAACTCCTTTTTTCTTTAAAACTAATTCCATTCCCTTCTGTGTGAAAACAGTAAAATATTTTTAAGTTGTCTAAGAGGCAGTTGTTTTCTCTGTCTGTCCTCATCCTGACGCTGGATGCCTATGACTTTGCTGATCTCCATGGGCACTTGACTTGGTAGAAGCTTTGCACAAGTTTGCCTCTCTTTCCTGGGCACCTCACCACAATGCAGGTCTAAGACCTGGTCTTCTTGGTCCACTTTCATTTTTGAAAACTTCCCCAACATTTAATTGCAAAACAACTAGCTTCTTTTCTACTTTTCATCCCATGTTAGTCCTTGGTGCCTTGTATGTTCTTTTTCTGATTTTCCTCTGTAGGAGTACTCACAGTCCACTTCTACTGGAACCTAAATCTTGCAGTACTTACAAAGCTGCAAATAATTAAATTAGAATATCCTAGAATTTGATAAGCAGAGAAAGATTACTGCAAACTCAGCCATCTTTGCCACTGTTCTTTGCATGTCTGCTTTGTGCAAACCTTGGTTCTCCTTTCTGGGAGAATACAAACACCCAGGCCCTTTTTCCTTTTTCTGGCCTACATGGTGGAGACAAGAATTTGCCTAACTAAGCAAAAGTTGAATCTTCCAGACTGCCTTACAGGAAAGGTAAATATAAAGTATGGAACCAAAAGAACAGGATGATTGATTAGGACAGGCAAAAACTTCAGAGAGGAGATATATTTAAGTTGGACCTGAAAGACAATCAAATGTTTCTTTCTTTTTTTTTTTTTTGAGACAGAGTCTCACTCTGTTGCCCTAGGTAGAGTGCTATGGCTTCACAGCTCACAGAAACTTCAAACTCTTGGGCTTAAGCGATTCTCTTGCTTCAGCCTCCCAAGTAGCTGGGACTACAGGCGCCCGCCACAACGCCCAGCTATTTTGTGGTTGCAGTTCAGCCGGGGCTGGGTTTGAACCCGCCACCCTCAGTATATGGGGCCGGCGCCCTACTCACTGAGCCACAGGCGCCACCCAAAGATTTCTTAAGTTAAAGAAAATTGGGATGATGTCAGAATATTTTTATTAAAAAAGTGAATATGGCAATTTTGTTCAGCTTTTCGTTCTGAAATGTTATACTTCTTGATTTTCCATGACAGAGGGGCCTGTGTGCATGTGTCTGTGTATATGTGCATGCTTCCATTCTATTTTTATTATTTTTTTTAACTTTTTTTTTTGAGAGAGAGTCTCACTTTGTCACCCTTGGTAGAGTGCTCATAGCAACCTCCAACTCTGGGGCTTAAGCAATTCTCTTGCCTCAGCCTCCAGAGTAGATGGGACTATAGGCGCCCACCACAATGCCCAGCTATTTTTAGAGATGAGGTCTCACTCTGACTCGGGCTGGTCTCAAACCTGTGAGCTCAGGCAGTCCACCTGCCTCGGCCTCTCAAGTGCTGGGAGTATAGGCGTGAGCCACCATGCGCAGCCCCATGCTTCAACTTTAATCAGAACATTTCGAACACTCATAATAGTTTAAAGAATTTTACAGCAAACACACATATATCCATTCTCTGTATTCTCTACATTAATATTTTACTATACTTGTTTTTGTCACACGTATAAATACATGTGATGTATATATCACCTATGTGAAATGTCTGTTTTACTTCCCTCTATCCATTCATCTATCCTATTTTATTAATGCACTTCCATGTAAACTGCAGACACCAGTACACTTTCCCCTCTAAAAACTTCAGCAAATACATCACTTATTAACTAGAGTTCAATATTTCTCTATAGTTTTTCTGCTTTTTTTTTTTTCTTTTTTTGAGACAGAGTCTCACTATGTGGCCCTCAGTAGAGTGCTCTGGCATCACAGCTCACAGCAACCTCAAACTCTTGGGCTTAAGGGACTGGGACTGTAGTTGGGACTGTAGGCGCCCACCACAACGCTTGGCCATTTTTTTTTTGTTGTTGTTACAGTTGTCATTGTTGTTTCCTGGGCTGGGTTCAAACCCACCAGCCTGGGTGTATGTGGCCAGCGCCCTATCCACTGAGCTATGGGCGCCATCTAGCTTTTCTCCTTTTAATGTAAAATTTACATATAGTGAAATGCACAAGTCTTAAGTGGACATTTGCTGTTTTGACAAAGGCATATAACCCAAACCCCTATCAAGACATAGAACATTTCTTTTTTTTTTTTGTGGTTTTTGGCCAGGGCTGAGTTTGAACCCACCACCTCTGGCATATGGGACCGGCACCCTACTCCTTGAGCCACAGGCACCACCCGACATAGAACATTTCTATCACCTCAGACAGTCGCTCGTGAGAGGTGTGTTTTTGATGTATATGTGTGCACAGATCCCAGCCATAAGAGACTAATGGAGCACTCAGAGGTAGACAGAATGAAGGTGTGAGTTGGTAAAGGTTTGAAGGGCAAAAGGATTAGTGGATGGCCAGCATCCCAGGCCCTGAGAGGATATTAATAACTTGCTGTGGACAGTAAGCAGGTTAGCTTGGCTGGAGCTGAGTCAAACACACAGGATACTAAGTACAACGTTACTGCACTCTAATCCTTTTTAGCAATGCATATGTCAGGGTTACCCTGTAGCCCCTATGTTCTGGAGGGAAGTGATTCCCAAAGGGGGGCAGTTTTGCCTCACAGTGGACAGTGGCAGTGTGTGGAGACATTCTTGGTTGTCACAGCCGGCAGTAGGGCTACAGGCATTTTGTGGGTCGTGGCAAGGGATGCTGCCAAACATCCTCCAGCTCACAGAATAGCCCCTCCCAAGGAAGAAGTGGCTCAAATGTCGGTAGTGCCTGCCGTAGGTTACAGGGAAGGGTGGCTGACTCATGGAGCAAGATCAACAGAAGCTACCTACCAGCAGCAATTTTTTTCTTTTCTTTGAGAAAGATAATGTGTTTATTTCACCTTTTAAAACCAAGAAAAGGGGTCAGTGCCTGTGGCTCAGTGAGTATACTGAGGGTGGTGGGTTCAAGCCCAGCCACGGCCAAAAACTGCAAAAAAAAAAAAAAAAAAAAAAAAATAGCTGGGCATTGTGGCGGGCGTCTGTAGTCCCAGCTACTTGGGAGGCTGAGGCAAGAGAATCGCCTGAGCCCAAGAGCTGGAGATTGCTGTGAGCTGTGACACCACAGCACTCTACCAAGGGTGACAAAGTGAGACTCTGTCTCTAAAATAAATAAATAAATAAAATAAAACCAAGAAAAGAGAACAGCAAATCATTTGGAGTGGGGATAAAACAAATACAAAAAAACTCCTTCCATTTTGGTGTGCTTTTTTCAGTAGGGAGCTGGGAAGAGTTCCTCATGGCTGGGAATGGAAACAACAATGTGGTGTTTATAAGCCCTTGTAGGGAAGTGGGGTGAGGGCTGAAGTAGGAAAGTAAGACTCAAGACCTTCTACTTGTCTCATCTGGCTTCCAGAATCTGTGATTTGAAAACTAGGGGAGAGGAAAAGCAGGAAAGGAGAAAGAGAGGCTTACAGTTCTTCCTATGCTTTAATTTGTTTTTCTTTTTTCCTTTTATTTCATTCTCTCCTTCCCTATCTCCACTTCCCTACTCCCCCAGCCCCCGCCATGTACTAGCATCAATTGTCCTCATATCAGAACTGCATACATTGGATTCTTGCTTCTCCATTCTTTTGCTGTTTTACTAAGAAGAATGTGTTTCAACACCATCCAGGTTAATACAAAAGATGTATAGTCATCATCCTTTTTAGTAGCTGTATGGTATTTCATGGTATACATATACCACATCTCAGGGTGGTTTGGATTCGCATTTCTCTGATAATTAGGGACGACGAATTCATGTTTGTTAGCCATTTGTTTGTCTTCTGTAGAGAAGGTTTTATTCATGTCTCTTGCCCAGTGATATATGGGATTGTTGGGGGTTTTTTGTTGATTAATTTGTGTTCTCTGTAGATCCTAGTTATCAAGCTTTTGTCTGATTCATAATATGCAAATATATTTTCCCATTCTGATGGTTATCTGTTTGCTTTGGTTGTTGTCTTCTTAGCTGTACAGAAGCTATTTCGTTTAATTAAGTCCCATTTGTTTATTTTTGTTGTTGCAATTGCCACAAAAGTATTCTTCATCAAGTCTTTCCCCAGGCTGACTTCAAGTGTTTTCCCCATACTTTCTTTGAGGATTTTTATGGTTTCATGCCTTAGATTTAGTATCTTGTATCCAATTTTAGTGAGTGGAAAAAGGTGGGGGTCCAGTTTCAGTCTTTTACATGTGATTATCCAGTTTTCCCAACTCCATTTATTGAATAAGGATTCTTTCCCCTAGTGTATGTTCTTGTTTGGTTTATCAAAGATCAAGTGGCTGTAAGATACTAGTTTTCATCTCATAGTTTTCTATTTGGTTCCAAATGTCTATGTCTCTATTTTTGTGCTAATACCATGCTGTTTTGATCACTACAGACTTGTAGTACAGCCTAAAGTCTGGTAGGCTGATGCCCCTGGTCTTGTTTTTATTACTAAGAATTGCCTTAGCTATAAGCGTTTTTTTTTTCTGATTTTATACAAAATGAACCGCTCTAGTTTTTAAGAGGCTCTGTTCTGATAGGGTAGCCAGGACAGGGAGAACCTGGTGGCCACTGCAGCGTGACCACACTTGATGAATTCCAGCCAAAGGTCAAACCAGCGAGCTCTGCTTCACAGCATGTAATCTCCATCGATCCCTGCCCCAGTATCAACCGTGGGAGGATAGCTGATCTGTGAACTTGACCTGTGATTCACCTACAGTGAGGCAAGAAGAGGACCCTTCTCAAAGGTGTTGGAAGTGAGGAATGCTTCATCATCACTGAATTTCAGCTCCATTCCTGTACTTCGTCTTCTGGCGTTCTCATCTCTTCCTGTCTATGACTTATATCTATGTCTGTCTCAGGTGGAAAGTTCCTAAAAAGCAGATATTAGATTGGTCCAGGACCTTTTCTTGTTGCCAGTTACAATGATGAAATGGGCGATGACAATGGCTTTGCTTGCATGGTAAAACATACTTAAGAATGTCTCAATACTGGTTTGAGCAATAGCTTTATTTTGTGAAATTGCAATGGTTAATTTAACAAAAATAAACACATAAACTGTTTCAAAGTGGTATGAGCATTGACCAGAATTAAGGCTGTTGAGGCAGAATTTTTTTTTTTTTTTTTTGAGATGGGCTCTTGCTCTGTTGCCCAGGCTGGAGTACAGCAAGTGGTGTCATTGTAGCTCACAGAAACCTCAAACTCTTGGGCACAAGCCATCCTCCTGACTTAACTTCTCTAGCAGCTGGGACTAGAGAAGCACACTACCATGCCCAGCTAATTTTTTTTTTTTTTTTTGTAGAGATAGGTTCTCTCTAATGTTGCTCAGCCTAAGCAGAAATAACTTAGTATGTGGTAAAAATTTATTAAAAGTTAAATGCAAGGATTGACTCAGGAAGACACACCAAAGTAGTTGGAAGTGTTCCAAAGTCTGTTACAAGTTGGAATACTTTTATAAGACAGTTTAGGAGAAGGAAAGGGACTCTTCTTATTACTGTTGTCCTTTTTCAGCGGAGGGTACAAAACAGAGGTTACAATCATTGGCCAGAGCTGACAACACACAGGCTAAAATGTTCTAATGCTCAAGACAATCAGTAAAACATCATGATTTAGAAACAAGTCAGTGTCCTTTTCAATATCAATAGGGTATGCATTTGTTCAGTATAATCATTATGTCTACGATTAGAGGACACAAGATTTGTAGGAATTCACGATAAGAGTTTTCACTCAGGGACAGTATGTAACTATAATAATACCACCTTCTCCAGGTGTTTAATTTGGAACACAAAGGTGAAGCCTGTGGGTTATAAGGGTTGTTTTTTTTTTTTTTAACTGAAAACTTTAATTTTAAATAGACCATAGATTATGGGTTCATAAGGTACAAAAAGTACATACACTCAGTGAAAAGCCTCCTCCCACTGCTGTCTCTCTAGACGCAATTGTCATTATTCATTTCTTATCTGTTCTGAGATACTCTATGCATACACCAACATGTCCATATATCCCCTCCACTTTTTAAACAAATAGTAGCATATTATAAACATTGTTCTGCTCCCTTTTTTCACCTAGTATGTCTCAGAGATCATTCCATATCAGTATGTTTAAAAAATATTTTTCTTTTTCACAGGCATGTAGTGTCTATAGTGTGACTGTACTGTTGATGGACACTTAGGAAGCTTCCAAACTTTTGCTGTTACAATGCTGCAACAATAACCCTATGCATACAGGGAAGTGAAATGTCTGGGTCAACCGGTACACGTGTGGCTTTATCAGGTGTTACCACACTTGCTTCTACTGAGTTTGTTACCAACTCCCTCACTAGCAGTGTTTCAATATTATTTCTTCACATCTTTGCCAGTGGATCATACAGTCATCAGATCTTTGCCAATCTGATAGGTGAAAAGTGGCTCCCAGTGTCATTTTAATTTGTATCTTTCATGAGTGAGGTTGAAAATCCACTTGCATTTTCCTTTTCTCTAAACTGTTACTTCAGTTGGGTTGTTATTCTTTTTATTATTGATTTGTAAGAGTTTTTTACATACTACATTAATTAGACTTTTGTCTGTGACACATACTGTGACTATTTCCCCCCAGTTTCTCATCCATCTTGCCTCATGTGTGGAGGTTTTTGTCACGAATATTTTCTTTTACCTTCATTTTTTTGTTTTTGATTATCCTGTCTTGCTAGAAAGATTTTACCACACTAAAATTATTTAAAATATTGTTCCATGGTTCTTCTTAATACTTTAATGGCTTCATCTTTCATATTTATGTCTTTGATCTATTAGAATTTGGGGAGGATCAAGTTTACTTTTTCCCAATTGGATACCAAGGTGTTACAATACTTTAATTTTTATTTATTTATTTATTTTTTTTGTAGAGACAGAGTCTCACTTTATGGCCCTCAGTAGAGTGCCATGGCATCACACAGCTCACAGCAACCTCCAACTCCTGGGCTTAAGCGATTCTCTTGCCTCAGCCTCCCAAGTAGCTGGGACTACAGGCGCCTGCCACAACGCCCAGCTATTTTTTTTTTTTTGGCTGGGGCTAGGTTTGAACCTGCCACCTCCGGCATATGGGACTGACGCCCTACTCCTTGAGCCACAGGCGCCGCCCTACGCCCAGCTATTTTTTGGTTGCAGTTCAGCCGGGGCTGGGTTTGAACCCGCCACCCTCGGTATATGGGGCCGGCGCCCTACCAACTGAGCCACAGGCGCCGCCCACAATACTTTATTAAATAAATCATTTTCCCGCCACTATTTTTTTAAAATAGCATTTTAATTATACTTAAATTCCCTTATTTATTTGTGTTTATTTCTTATCTCTCCACTCTTTTCTTTTTCTTTCTTTTTAGAGATGAGGTCTCACTCTGTCACCGAGGCTGGAGTGTAAATACATCATCATGGCTAGCTCACAGGAACCTCAAACTCCTGGGTTCAAGTGATTCTTCTGCCTCAGCCTCTCAAGTAGCTGGGACTACAGGTGCCTGCCATAATGCCTGCCTATTTTTAGAGACAGGGTCAGCTCTTGCTCAGCCTGTTCTATAATTCCTGAGCTCAGGTGATCCATCCACCTCAGCTTCCCAGAGTTCTGGGATTACAGGTGGGAGCCAAGGTGCCTGGCCTAAAGTTTCACGTTTTGGTACAGCTAATCAATAATCTGATAGTGTCTTTGGACTATAAAATTTAACACTTGTTTTTAGGAACCTATTTATATATTGTCATAATTCTGGATGCCTTATATATAGTATTCCTTCTAATATCTACTCTTCTGAGAACTGTGTGCTGTTCTTTAGAACTCTCTGCCTCCCCACAACATCAAAATGAGTTGAGCACCATTTTCATAAATGCAGGAGATCTTGGATTTGAGTTAAGAGAAGTTCCCCTTGTGATTATATGATCATTCCTTGTTCTGATGGTCAAGTCCATGGGCTTTCCAAGGGGCAGAAACTGTGTGTTTCTGGTACTTGGCACGAGAAGCGCCCAGTAAGTGTGTGTTGAGGGGACGAACTGATGAAGAAGGGGGTGAACACCATCTGGCACAGGAGACTCTTTCATGTGTGTATCTTCCTGGGAGCTTCTCGGGCTTTACAGGAACAGAAGTGGGACATGATTCCTGAGGTCCTGTCCTGGCTCCTTGCCTGTCCATTTGTCCAGGAGAGGAATGCTGAGTGAATAAGGGCAGTGAACCCCACCTATCCTTCTCCCATCCTCTCATACACATCCAGAGGCTCTGAGAATTTCTGCCAGCTTTGTGTGTGTGTGTTTCTCCCCATCTTTAATGGTGTTCAGCTGAAACTTCACTCACATTCACACTCTACCTTTTCTATACCAAACCCTTAAGTAAAGAAAGAGGGATAGCAAGGGAGAGAGGAGTCAATACAGCTAACCACAACAGCTGACTGTTGTTGGGTTTAGTATATGCTAGTTTTTATCTCAAATTTTCTACCTATCCAATAATTGAATACTTAAAAAATTTAAGTTAGTATGTATATACCCATATGTATGTGTGTATATATTATATATATTATAGGGTGGACATAAAGTTCATTTGTAATTTAAAGTTACAACTATTTAAAATTGCACATGAACTTTATGTCCAACCCCATGTGTGTGTGTATATATATGTATGTGTGTGTGTGTGTGTGTATATATATATATATATACAGATATATTTATCATGCCCACCCATTGTACAAGTGAGGAAACTGAGTTAACAAAGAGATGTAGTAACTTGCCCAGGGCCATGGAGCATGTAAGTAGATGATCCAGGATTTGAATCGGGAAGTTCCAGCTCTAGAGTCTATACACTTAAATACTATGCCCTTGCCTTGTAATGTGCACATGTGCATTAACTTTGCTAAAGGCTGGGCACAGTGGCTTCAGTACTTTTGGAGGCTGAGGAAGAAGGATCATTTGAGGCCAGAAGCTTGAGACCAGCCTGAGCAACATAGTAAGATCCCATCTCTATAAAAAGTATAGAAATTAGCCAGGCATGGTGGTACATATCTATAGTTTCAGTTACTCCAGAACCTGAGGCAGGAGGATCACTTGAGCCCAGGAGTTTGAGGTTGCAGTGAGCTATGATAATATCACTTGCTCCAGCCTGAGAAATAGCTGTCTTAAAAAAAAAAAAGCTTCATTGAAGTATAACATAAAACTCAGAAAAGTGCACAAATCAAGTGTATAACTCAATGGATTCTCAGAAAGTGAGCGTTCCTGTGTACTAGGACCCAGACCAAAGAACAAAACACTCCCAGCACCCCAGGAGCTCCATTCAGACTCCCTCCCAGTCACTGCCCCTTCCTCATTAAGGGTAACCACTGTCCAGACTTCTCTGTCCATTCTCTGAGGTTTCCCTCATCTTTCTATGTTAATCACACTTGAATTTCAAATTGTTGTTAAAGTTGCTAAAGTTATAAATATTCTACAATATATGTATATTCAATTTTTCAGGGTTAAGGTGTGGTTGTTTGGGAGAATACATTCCCTATCTAAGAGAAGTGATTGAGGGTGGGGAGTTAGGGGACAGTCACTTCAGTTTCCCCACGTTTCCTTTGCCTGTGTAAGTAAGTTCTACCCGTTCCTCTGGCTCCTCCCTGCCAGAACTACATTTCCCAACAGGCTGTGCGGTGACAGCTCTCGGATTTAAATAGGATTCTGGGCGCTGCTAGGAGTCTGGCTATTGCCGAGTACCCGGGAGCTAGTGGAGTGAGAAGCTAGAAGCCAGACCAGTATCGGAACCCAGAGCTGGGGTTGAACCCGTAGCAGCAGCAAAAGCAGCAACAACTTAAGAAGTTGGAAAGATGCTGGTTACCCTGGGACTGCTCACTTCTTTCTTTTCTTTCTTGTATGTGATGGCTCCATCCATCAGGTTTGTCTTAATTTAACAACTCACAACAATAGTTTACCAAGGTCTATATTGGAAGCGTGTCTGAAAGAAGAGAATGAGAAGGAGGCTGAGGGAAAGAAAGTTAGGACAGAAAAAGCAGGCTGGAAGGAGAGTTATACCATGCTGGAAAATGAGAAGGAACCACCTGGGGCTGGGAGAGGTGGGGCTGGGTGGAAGGCTGCATGGAGACTGTGTTACGTAACTGGACAGACAACTCAGGTGAAAGTCCTTACTCTTTTGCGCTATTCTCTTGGGTTTCTCTAAAGATCTTCCTTTTAAGGTGGCCCTGCTGGGTTCTCATGGGTGGTGATTGTCAAGGAATTTATGGTTAAGTACAAGGCCCTTTAGGAAGGAAACAAACTCACTTCCCTTTGAGACTACCCTCAACTAATGTTTTGGGATGGCTCTTTAGTTGTGGGATTTCTGGAAGTGTCAAAGAAATTTGTGTTCTGTGTGGAGAATATAAAAATTGCAGATGATAAAGAAGGTAAAACGGACTTACCAGGGGCAGAGTGTTTTTCTAGGTCCTCCGTAGAGACTTGGGTTTAAATTTTAGTTCTGCCACCTTTAGAGGTGACTTGAACTTCTTTGAGCCTCAGTTTTCTCCACTTTGATATGGAAATAACACTGGAGTGATTGAGAGGATTAAATAAATTAGGAAGTACCCAGCCTACTGTCTGGCAGTCAGATGATGGGCAGAGGCCCCTCTCTGGTCTTGTGTTTTGGAACTTACAAAATCAACTTCTCTCTGCAGAGAGGCCTGAACCAGGGAGATTTTCTTTCTGTGTACTGTTGGCCAGAATGAAATACCTAATATTATTGCAGAAAGCCTCTGAACTGCCCCATGCTCTAAAACAAGAGAGGCAGCCCAAGAGCAACATCTGTGTATGCAGTCCCTAGAATGCTGCATACTGATGACTCTTTGAGTCCACTAATGGTGCATTGTGCATATGTTTTGACTGTGAGTTAGAGGAGGGACATCAAGAGATAAGAGCTGGATATCCTCATTATCTAACTAGGAAGGTCTCCATTGTCTCTGGATCACAGCACTTACTCTGTTTGCCCAGATGATCATTTGTGGCTTCCAGGCAAATGACCTTCCAGCCTGGGCTAATGAGCAAGTGACTACCTTGACCATTGGGAAAGTGATTAAATTAATTCTTCTGGTCTTGTGACTATAACTTAAAAGATCCTCTTTGAGTCTGGATGACGTTATTTTATGTTTCTCAGTGAGGGGTTGGGGAAGATGGTGCTTGATGCTGTGTTTCCCTTGCTGATAGGAAGTTCTTTGCCAGTGGAGTATGTCAGACAAGCGTGCAGATTCCTGGGAAAGTGGTGGTGATCACTGGCGCCAACACAGGCATCGGCAAGGAGACGGCCAGAGAGCTCGCTCGCAGAGGCAAGTGTTTCTGCTCCAGCCTCCATGGGGCCCTGCCCCCTGCACTGAGGGCTCTGCTCCTGGTTTCTTGTCTTTCCTCCTGGGCTTGGAGGCTCTGACTAGGAGCTCAAGGAACCTGGAATTCAAGTCCACCTGTGACACCAACTTACTCTGTGGCCTTCAACAAACCTTGCTTCTTCTCTACTCCCTCCCTATTATATAAAATAAGAAAAACAATGTCTGTGTATAATATATGGTCAAGTCAGTTATTCTAAAAGGAGATACTAAGCAGCATTAAATATCAAAGCGTTAAACCAGGGTTTCCAGCCTGGGGTTAAGGTGACAGCAAGAAGAGTGGCCAGTCCTACTGTGAAAATCCTGAGGTGGCAAAACAGCCATGCCATTCTTCAGGGATGGCTGGGAGAACGCTCTGTCCACCAGTCCTAAGCTCCTTTACTCTGCCTCTTTTTCAGCTGAGTATCTTTGCCCCTCTTTGTCTTGGCCCCAGGAGCCCGAGTGTACATTGCCTGCCGGGATGTACTGAAGGGGGAGTCTGCTGCCAGTGAAATCCGAGCAGATACAAAGAACTCCCAGGTGCTGGTGCGGAAACTAGACCTATCTGACACCAAATCCATCCGAGCCTTTGCTGAGGGCTTTCTGGCAGGTGAGGCCTGGTGGAAACTGGGTATGGGAGTGGCTGCCCCACCTGGGACTGTCAATGGCCCTTACATCAGAGCCACCATTAATCCCACTGGACAGGTTCTGCCTCATGAACTGGAATTGGCCAAGTGGTAGTGGGTGGACAAGCTGGGTGGGGTCCTCATCTCCATTTTGCCTCAGCAGTGGGAATGTTGGAGGTGTCAGCTTCCTGTCTGGGCTTGCACCTCAGCATCAAGGTGTGGCACTGATGCCACTCTCTCCTTTCATCCTGAGAATGTACCTTCTGTGGCCACAGGGACTAGCTGAAGTTATGCTGCTGCCAGAATTCTTCTGGGTCATGGAAAATGACCAGCTTCTACTAAAGACTATCCATGAGGGACATGGACCATGTCTGGCTTGTTTTAACACTGGATTCTCAGTGGCCAGCAGGTTGGGCCTGGCCCAGAGTCGGTATTCAGTACACACTTGCTGAATAAATGAATGAACTGTGTCCTGGAAGATATGAATAAAATTAGAAAACCAGTGACCATGCTTATTGACTATCATGGAGATAGGCCCAAATAGGGGATAACTCCTGACTGTTGAGGCAATACTTTGTCTTACTTTGTCTTACAAGAAAAGAGCAGAACAAGTGACTTCTATTAAACCTTGCCCCGACAAAGACAGCTCACATACAAAGGCCAGGGGCAAATACTCAGGACTGTGACAGGCAGGCGGGGGACTTGTTACTAACCACAGGGCCACCTTGGTTATGCTCTATAGAGGAAAGGCAGCTTCATATTCTGATCAACAATGCAGGAGTGATGATGTATCCATATTCCAAGACAGCTGATGGCTTTGAAACCCATATAGGAGTCAACCACCTAGGTGAGTACCTTTGGGAGTCTGAAAAGTAGGCATATTCCACCTTGTCCTCTGTAGGAAGTGGACCCTATACCAGTCCTGAGAATCTCTAGTGGTCCTCATAGAGTTTAGGATTCTAATAGACTGGATGCATTGGCTTGTTCACTGTTTCTTTCCTGACCATGCTAAAAAAGCGAGATCCTCCTACCTATGTCATCAAAAAACCCCAAATTTCAGGAGATACTAGGGAGAAGAATGTCATTTTTAGATAGGGGAGTGACAGTATAAGCCTGGCTAGGCAGAGCCAGGGCTCAGCGGGTGCAGATCAATATGAGGGCCAAGGGGTAGGCAAAACTTGGGAGTATGAGGTGTAAGACAAGCTTGGGTTCAGAGTTCAAGGTGAAAGCTCTAGAGAGGACAGCATGGAACATGTTCTCTGATCCTAGGCAAATGTTCTTTCCCCTGACAAGTCCATCTTCTCTATGTGAGTGCACCTGGGCCCACATGACCAGAAAGATTTGGAAACTAGGAGGTGGGTGTTGTTCTGACTGGGGCAAAGGAGAGGTACAAATAAATATAGATTAAGTGTTATTACCTTTACCTGTAGCCTAATTCTGGCTCTTGCTTTGAGAAATTCACTAACTCAGACCAACTTACCATTAGCACTGAGTTACTTGAGGCATCCAAATTTGTTTACACTGGAAGATGGGGAGCTAATACTGAAATCCTGTCATCAGCTCTCATTCCCTGAGCCCAGGCTGCCATTCCACTCTTTTTTTTTTTTTTTTTGTAGTTTTTGGCCAGGGCTGGGTTTGAACCTGCCACCTCCAGCATATAGTGCCGGCGTTCTACTCCACTGAGCCACAGGCACCACCCCCTGCCATTCCACTCTTAAATCTCCTCTGCTGGCTTTTCTCACAGGCCACTTCCTTCTTACCCACCTTCTTCTGGAGCAACTGAAGAAGTCTGCTCCTGCACGGGTGGTGAACCTGTCCTCTGTGGTCCACCATGTTGGCAAGATTCACTTCTACGACCTCCATGGAGAAAAGCACTATAGCAGGGGTTTTGCCTATTGCCACAGCAAGCTGGCCAACATACTTTTTACTCGGGAGCTGGCCAAGAAACTCAAAGGTAAGTCTGGAGAAAGTGACAGGATGAAATAGCAAAAAACAGGGTCCTCACATCAGATTAGAGGTTCATAGAAACTTCCGAAGTCAGACTGTCAGACATGCACATTTCAGTAACAGCTTTGTGCACTAAGGAGAATTAAGTTCTAGACAGAACAAAAACAGAGCTCTTGCCACCAGGAAGCTTAAATTTGAATAGGGGTTAAGAACTTCATATAGTTACCTTACCGTTATTTCATATTTTATCTCATATCTGTTGTCTTAGTTGATTTTCTTTTTCTTTTCTTTCTTTCTTTCTTTTCTTTTCTTTTTTTTTGAGACAGAGTCTCACTTTGTCACCCAGGGAGAGTGCAGTGGCATCATAGCTCACAGCAACCTCAAACTCTTGGGCTTGAGCAATCCTGAGTAGCTGGGACTACAGGCACCCACCACAACACCTGACTATTTTTTAGAGATGGGAACTCATTCTTGCTCAGGCTGGTCTCAAACTCCTGAGCTCAAGCAATCCACCCACCTCAGCCTATCTTAGTTGATTTCCACAACAACTCTTTGCAACGGCAGAGCAGGTGTTGTTACTCTTACTTTATAGATCAGAACTGAGGTTCATGGAAATGGCCAGCTCAAGATTATATGGCAAGGGAAGGAATCAGAACTGGAATATAGATGCCGTGCTTTAAGGAACCACTGTGGTTCCTTCTAGGGCCATTTGCCAAGGTCCACATGGTGAACTGAGCTTCATGACTGCCACTTCCTGGAGTCAGGGAGCTAACACTGAATTTCAGACCCCTGGGTACAATTCTCACTTTGCCATCTACTGGCTATGTGTGTGTATTTCCTTTTCACCTCTCCTGACTATCTCCTCAGCTGTAAAATCAGGTAAGGCCAGCTCTTTTTTTTTTTATTTATTAAATCATAGCTGTGTACATTGATATGATCATGGGGCATCATATACTCGATTCATATACTTAACGACTATGCTCCCCTGGAGACCTGGGTGAGCTGCTGGCTCTGGCATCTGCAAATCTAGGGGACTATTTACTATAGTGAATAAGCCGGAGTTTGGGAACAATGATTCTTACTCTCAGAATGCTTAAGGTAGAAGAATAGGGGAATCATAAAAATAAATAATAATTGTAACAATAATTGGTGGTTTTAGGCATGCCGTACACTATACATCTTAACTCACAAGTGCTCACAACCTTCCTATGAGGTGGGTGCTATTATTTTTCCTTACTCTACAAATGAAGAGACAGGTACATGTAGATTAAGAAATTTACCCAAAGCAAGTTTACTAGCTGAGCCAGAATTCCAATCCAGGTAGGCTAGCTCTACAGTCCCTGTCTTTACACTGGGTTCAGACCTTGACCCTGTAGCCTGCTAGGTATGATCTTAGGCTGTTTACTTAACCTTTCTGTGACTTCCTTACTTCAGCTGTAAATGGGCTTTTTTTTTTTTTTTGAGGTCTTGCTCTGCTGTTCAGGCTGGAGTGCAGTGGCTCCCTCTTAGCTCACTGTAACCTCAAACTCCTGGGCTCAACCAATCTTCCTGCCTCAGTCTCCCAATTAGCTAGGACTACAGGCATACCATGCTTGGCTAGTTTAAAAAATTTTTTTTGTGGCTCTGCACCTGTAGTTCCAGTGGCTAAGGTGCCAGCCACACACCTGCCAGAGCTGGCGGGTTTGAATCCAGCCTGGGCCCGCCAAACAACAATGATGATAACTATAACAAAACAACAACAACAAAATTTTTAGGGTGGCACCTGTGGCTCAGTGAGTAGGGCACTGGCCCCATATACTGAGGGTGGCGAGTTCAAACCCGGCTCTGGCCAAACCAGAACAAAAAAATAGCCAGGTGTTATGCTGGACGCCTGTAGTCCCAGTTACTCGGGAGGCTGAGGCAAGAGAATTGCCTAAGCCTAAGAGCTGGAGGTTTCTGTGAGCTGTGATGCACGCTACCAAGGGTGGCAAAGTGAGACTCTGTCTCTAAAAAAAAAAAAAATTTTTTTTTTGTAGGGACAAGGTCTCTTTGTGTTGCCTCAGTTGGTTTTGAATGCCTGGATTTGAGCAATCCTCCTGCCTCAGTCTCCTGGAGTGCTAGGATCACAGGCATGAGCCACTGCACCCAACCTGGGCAACAGGCATCTTATACATTCTATCTCACAAGGCTCTTTAAGAATCAAATGAGACAATACATGTAAAGCATTTAGCACAACCCTTGCACGCAGTAAGTAGTGAAAATAGTGGTGGCACCAGAGGTATCTTGAGAGTACATTAACTTATATAGTACTTTATATATATTGTCATTTTATTAGTAGTACTTAAGCCACAGTATAAAGGTGACATTGAAATAGAAGGATTTTGAACTAGGCACTCTTTTCAGTGCATAAAAAACTGAGAAGGCTAGAGATCTTTCTGGAAGAGATCAATTCATTACTGATTAAAATCTGCCTTGCTAGAGGTGGGACATGCTGAATCTTGGAGTTTCCTGAGTCCCTTCTTTTCATTTGTGCATTTTGCTGCAGGAGATGAGCTGCTTTCCTGGGCTCAGAGTGTGTCTCTGGTCTCACTGTGCCCTCTCTGTTCTAGGCACGGGAGTCACCACCTATGCAGTGCACCCAGGCATTGTCCGCTCCGAGCTGGTCCGGCATTCCTTCCTGCTGTGCCTGCTCTTGCGTCTTTTCTCCCCCTTTGTCAAGACGGTGCGGGAGGGGGCGCAGACCAGCCTCCACTGCGCCCTGGCTGAGGGCCTGGAGCCCCTGAGTGGCAAGTATTTCAGGTGTGTGGAGGCAGAGCGGGTTCTCTCTACCACCTGTGTGTGTGAGGCCCAGGACTTGCTGGGCTTTGCATCCTGAGCAGCTGAGTTTGGGTCTGATGATGTAGTCCAGGTTTGGGTTGGGCCGGCAAACCAAATCCTGTTGCTTTTCCAAAGAAACTTATATTAGAAATTAAAGTATGTTAGGAAGAGTTGCTTTTGTGGTTCTATTTTAGACCTGTATGGTGGGTTCTGTGTAAAGTTTGTGGCTTTCTGAAAGCTGTTAAAGAAGACTATCCTTGTTGGTTATGCCATGGGAAGAATGTTAGTGGGCCCTCTGGATCCTTTTTCTCCTTTAAGCTTTTGGTTGACTTGATTCGTGAATTCTTTAGTACCACTTAGCCAAAGTGCTGGGGGAAGGTCCTGTCATCCCAGTATGGACTCTGTCTCCCAATGCTGCCAAGATTGGGACTATCTGTTGGGAATATAGAAATAGAAATTTCAGTGCTGAATCCTACCACATACTTATTCCCAGGCAACCAGAGCTTGGAAATAAAGGGAAGCCCAGGGTTAAATCTTTTTCCCATTCCATGATTTAATATAGTCCAATCTTCCCACTGTCCAACTTTGTCCGGGCTATTCATTGGTGTATCATTTATTAAAGGGAGCATTGGAAACAATCTCAGTGTCCAATGATAGGGGAATGGATAAATAATAACAGCTAATGTTGCTTGAGCTTTTAGAATGTGCTGGGCACTCTTATGAGAGTTTTATATGTATTAATTTGTATAATCATCACAACTCTAAGAGGCAGATAATATTAATCCCATTTTTCATATGAAACTGAGGCACAGGATAATATGAACCTTACTCAAGGTCATAAATCTCATAGTGGTAGATCTGGGACTTATACCCAGGCCATCTGGCTAGAGAGGCACTGTTCAATCTGGTTGCCACTTAGCCACATATTGCTGTCAAGTACCTGAAATATGGTTACTCCAGCTGGGCATTTTGGTGGGCGCCTATAGTCCCAGCTACTTGGGAGGCTGAGGCAAGAGGATCACTTGAGTGCAAGAGTTTGAGGTTGCTGTGAGCTATGACTCCATGGCACTCTACCAAGGGTGACAAAGTGACCCTACCGAAGGTGACACCGAGGCTGTGTCTCAGAAAAAAAGAAACTTGGCTAGTCCAAATTAAGAAGTGCTGTCAGCATAAAGTACATGCCAGATTTTGAAGATATGCAGGTCGGAGAATCTGAAATCTGAAAATCCAAAGTCTAAAATACTCCAAAGAGTATTTCCTTTAAGTGTCACATCAGTGTTCAAAATGTTTCAGATTTTGGAGCATTTTGGATTTCAGATTTTTGAATCTGGGATGCTCAGCTCATAAGTACAATGCAACTATTCCAAAATACAAAAAACATCCCAAATCTGAAACACTTCTGGTTCCAAACATTTTGGATAAGACACTGAATTTATAGTATGAAAAAGAACTGTAAAGTATTACGTTAACTTTTTATATTGACTACATGATAAAATAATTCAGCTCTATCGGGTTAAATAAAATAAGTATTAACTTATTTGTAATAAGTTACAATTATAACAAATTGTAAATTATATTAATATATTACTAAAATTAATTACACCCATTTTTTTTATCATTCATTCATTTATTCATTTTTTAACATGGTCTGTTATGCACTGTGTAAAACAAAGGTTGGCTGTTGAATAAATTTTTCAAATGACAAATGAATGCTTTTTTTTTTTGAGACAGAGTCTCACTTTGTCACCCTGGATAGAGTGCCATGGCATCATAACTCGTAGCAACCTGAAATCCTTGAGTTCAAGTGATCCTCCTGCCTCAGCCTCCCAAGTAGCTGGGATTATAGGCGTGAGCCACTGCTTGGCCTCACCCATTTGCTTTTACCTTTTTTTTAAATTAATTAATTAATTAATTTATTTATTTATTTATTTTGTGAGACAGAGTTTCACTCTGTTGCCCAGGCTACAGTGCCATGGCATCAGCTTAGTTCAAAGCAACCTCAACTTTTTGTGAAATGATCCTCCTGCCTCTGCCTCTCAATTTGCTGGAACTACAAGTATTCACCACAATACATGGCTAATTTTCTATTTAGAGACAGGGTCTCACTCTTGCTCAGGCTGGTCTTGAACTCTTGAGCTCAAGGGATCTTTCCATCTCAGCCTCCCAGAGTGCTAGGATTACAGGCGTGAGCCATTGCACCTGGACTGCTTTCACTCTTCAAATGTGACTACCAGAACATGTAAAATTACATATGTGGCTTGCATCATATTTTTATGGGACAATTACTACTTTAGAGTCTGAGTGTGTAACATCACTGTCTTTTTTTTTGTAGAGACAGAGTTTCATTTCATCGCCCTGGGTAGAGTGTTGTGGCATCACACAGCTCACAGCAACTTCCAACTCCTGGGCTTAGGCGATTCTCTTGCCTCAGCTTCCTGAGTAGCTGGGACCACAGGCATCCACCACGCCTGGCTATTTTTTGGTTGCAGTTTGGCCGGGGCTGGGTTTGAACCCGGCACCCTCGGTATATGGGGTCGGTGCCCTACCTACTGAGCCACAGGCACCGCCCAATGTCACTGTCTTAAACATCTGATAAAATATTATATTCATTAAATATATTTTCAAATAATATTTAATTAATGTTGGTGATGTAATGGGAGGAAAAAAACCTGCAATATGAACCCATATAATTATGTATCGTAAATACATAGAGAATAGTCCAAAAAGTTACCTAGCCACTGGGTGGTAGTGGTTACTTTTAGGACGTTTGACAGAGAATCAGGCAGAGTGTGAAGGAGGATTTTAACTTTTTATTCTAAGTATTTCTTGATCATTTAAAATATTGTAGAAAGTGATGTAGTTATTTATTACTTGTATAACTTACAAATATTTTTCAGAAGGGAAAGATGTCCTTCCTGAACTAGATACAACAGAATCCCAGTTTTATATAAAATAAAGAGAGAAACGCTACATATCCATTTATACACAAACAAAGCAAGAAAGACTGTGAGGAAAAGCAACTAAACAATAGGCTTTTTTTCTTTTTCCAGTACTGTATTTTCCAAATGTTATACAGGACTTTTATAATTAGAAAGAAATGCCATTTGAAAAAACCACAGTGAGGGCCAGCCACGGTGGCTCATACTTATAATCCTAGCACTTTCGGAGGCTGAAGCGGGTGGATTGCTTGAGCTCAGGAGTTGGAGACCAGCCTGAGCTAGAGCAACACCTGGTTTCTATAAATAGCCAGGCGTTGTGGCTGGTGCCTATAGTCCCAGCTACTTGGGAGGTTGAGGCAAGAGGATCCCTTGAGCCCAAGAGTTTGAGATTGCTGTGAGCTATGATGTCACATCATTCTACCCAGGGTGACAAAGTGAGACTCTTATCTTAAAAATAAAAACAAACAGCTCTACGAGAATTGTGCTCTGCCCTACCTACTCATCCCTTTAGTCCTCAGGCCCCTGCTCACTCCAAAACAAAGCAGGGTGATTCATTGGAATTTGTGAGACACAGGTGGGTCTGTGGATTCAATTGCAGTTTGTGAACTTGGTTAGGACAATAATTTCATCTTAATTCCACTAACCTCCACTTGAAATTTAGCTTTTCCTTTAATTATGAATGTAGGCAATGAACCACAATAGTATGTGCAATACCTGTCACTTTATCACTAGTAAAATTATATTTTCCCATGACATTGCAGTTGCTGCAGGCATTCAGAATGTTGCTTATGTTCATCACTGCTTTAAATCCTCTGGCTATTATACCTGGTGCTAGATCTTATAATACATTAACAGAGAAGTTCATGTATGAGGTCAGAGAATTAAATTCTGGAATTCATCACTAGGAAAAGTGCTGAATTATATTTTATGTCCATTAAATATATTTTCAAATAATATTTAATTAATAGGAAAATGTTGGTGATGTAATGGGAGAATAAAACCCTGCAATATAAACCCATATAGCCTGGGCAAAGTGAAATTCTGTCTCACAAAATAAATAAATAAATTTTAAACAAAGGCAAAACCAAATGGGGTGAGGCCAGGCACAGTGGTTCACACCTGTAATTCTAGCACTCTGGGAGGCTGAAGCAAGTGGATTGCTTGAGCTCAGCCTGAGCAAGAGCTGACCCTGTCTCTAAAATAGCCAGGCATTGTGGCATGAGCCTGTAATCTTAGATTATAGCACTAGGAAAAGTGCTACATACCTCATGGCTGAATATCACTATGGTCACCTTCTAAGTACTCCCCTTGGCCATCTGGTGACCATAGTGACATTCAGTCATGAGGTATGTAGCACTTTTTCTAGGATGAGTTTGTGAACTTAATTGTTGGATTTCATATTACTATATTGCAAATTTGTTTTGTAAGAATTTTTAAACTGCATTTCAGTTTAAAAACAGAAACTATCATTAGTTTCTGTGAATCCGGCATATGATACTTTATATATATTTAGAAACATATTCTGAACAAGATACCATAAATATCTCCTGTCACTTCTCATTCCTGGAACTTATCCTTTTCTCTGCCTTCTAGTGACTGCAAGAGGACCTGGGTGTCTCCAAGGGCCCGAGATAACAAAACAGCTGAGCGCCTGTGGAATGTCAGCTGTGAGCTTCTCGGAATCAAGTGGGAGTAGCTGGTGGAAGATTCAGGGCTTTATCAGGCCCAATCCACCTCATAATGAAAGGGGATCAAGGAGAAGCCCAGCCCTGCAGGGCTGTCCTCCTGGCTGGCTGCTGCTGTGAATCCCACCCACTCTGATCTTCTAGACCCTTATGGAAACGTTTGCACACCCCACTCTCCTGTGAAGGTGGCTCACAGCATGAGATGGTCACACTTACAGAACATTCTTCTCTAATGCTTGGAGAGTCAGTAACCCTCAGGGGTCAGGAGAACGGGGCAGATCCTGGACTGGGCATGGAGGTGGCGGAAGAGCCTGGGAAACTGGGTTGATTTCCTCTCCAGCACAGAAACTCTGGCCTGCATGCTCAACTGCTGTGACAGGAGCATCAACATTACATGTTTCCAGGGCCTGTAGATTCAAACTCTTGATCATCTGTTTTCCTTTTTGAAATACAAGTCACAATCCTGGAGTCTAGACCAACTCGGGAAGGTCTTGGCTAACCTTGGGCAAACTGGATTCCTCCCTCTGAGCATTCTGAAGCCCCTGCGTGAAGCTGGATATTCCCATCTTCAATCATGCAGATGATTCCTTTTTCCAAAGAGTTCCCTTTACTTCAATTTTCAGAGAAAATAAAGTTTGCGGATTCATCATATTGCCTTATCTTTTTCCTCAGGGGAGCAATGAAGAAACGAAGCAAAAAGAAGCCAGTCTACTAGGTTAGTGAGTAGTGTCTCACCTGCCGACCATACCCTTCTTAAAATATCACACCTGGGTGCAAAATAAGATGGTCCAGTTGGCTGTTTTCTCAAGTTGCTTCCAGTACTAACATTTTGTTATCTAAGAAGTAATAGGAGTGGCTTAAATTATAGAGATGCTAAGCTCCCCCCACACACTCTCAGGCCAGAGGTAGGAGTTCATTTAATTTGATACACAGATGCAGGAAAGCCAAGCTCTGTTTATCCCTTTACCTAAACTCATTGCTCCATTCCCTTTGGCCTCCCTGCTGTCCTCTGCTGCGGCCCAGGTGACCTACTTCTTGCCTCAAGTGCTGAAGGTCCTCAAGGAGAGGTGGGAAGATGCCTAATTTTGTAGCTGATTAACTCCAGAAGCCATGCTTATAGGCTCCAGGTCTAAGGCATCTACAGAGCCTCCGGGGACAAAAATGCTCTTTTCTTCAATAGTAAGCAAACTTTTTTTACAAAAAGCAAAATCGTATGGAAATTTTCAAATAAATGTACAGCAAATAGTATCATGAATTCTCATTCAGCATCAACATCATTGATGTTTTGCCAATCTTTTTTTTTTTTTGAGACAGAGTCTCACTTTGTCACTCTCAGTAGAGTGCTATGGAGTCATAGCTTACAGCAACCTCAAACTCTTGGGCCCAAGTGATCCTCTTGCCTCAGTTTCCAAAGTAGCTGGGACTATAGGCGTCCACCAAAACCCCAGGCTATTTTTAGAGATGGAGTCTCACTCTTGCTCTGGCTAGTCTCCAATCCGTGAACCTAGGCAATCCACCCACCTCAGCCTCCTAGAGGGCTGGGATTACAGCCTGAGCCACCACGCCCAGCTTGTCAATATCATTTTAAAGCATATTACAGGTACCATAGCATTCACCCTTAAGTGCTTTAGTGTGTATTTCTAACATGAACCTTTGTCTTTTATAAAATTGCGACACCATTATCACTCCTGATAATGTTAATAATTCCTGAATATCATTTAATCTTGGAGTTGAAGCTTTTCTTTCTAGAAGCCCCAGCAATCTCCTTGCAGCTCATTGGCCTGAACTGAATACTGAGCTCCCTCCTGAACCAACCATGGTAGCTGGTGTGGGTCCTGTTAATTGCTTAAGCCAGTTACCACCCACCTCACCCACTGGGGGAAGATTATAGTTAATACAAAGCACTGTTAATTAAGAATAGATTTCCTCGGGCGGCGCCTGTGGCTCAGTGAGTAGGGCGCCGGCCCCATATGCCGAGGGTGGCAGGTTCAAACCCAGCCCCGGCCAAACTGCAACAAAAAAATAGCCGGGCGTTGTGGCGGGCACCTGTAGTCCCAGCTACTCGGGAGGCTGAGGCAAGAGAATCGCGTAAGCCCAAGAGTTAGAGGTTGCTGTGAGCCGTGTGACGCCACGGCACTCTACCCGAGGGCTGTACAGTGAGACTCTGTCTCTACAAAAAAAAAAAGAAAAAAAAGAATAGATTTCCTCGCAAGAGCACCTGGGGATAGGCCCTGTTGTTATCTCCATTTTACAGATGGGAACCCTGAGGCACAGAAAAATTAAGTAGCTTCCTAAAGTTCACACACCTGGTAGAGTGGAGTCAACTCCAGAACTTGCACTCTTAATAGCCATTTTCTACTGCTTACCATGGTGAAGAAGTGGCAAATGTCCCCAGTGAAAATCCAGAGACATGGATGGGCCAAGGGGAAGCAACCACACATGGACTGTGCCTTATACATTGTGGGGTCCAGTGAAAAGCCTGGTAAAGAATGAAGGGAAGAAAGAGGAGGGGAAAACAAGGGAAAGGTGGGAGACAGTGCGTGTGGGGCATTGATAGTGACATTGGATATCTCCTCTGGACTGGACAAACAAGATTCCAAGTTTGCCGGATTATTTGCTAGTATGATTGACATAATGAAGTTCATCCTATTCTTGATTTGTGCCAAATATCTGCAATCTGAACATTTGAAAACCCCCTTTGTGTATCTCTAAGATACTCAGAGATCTTGGGGTGAGTTTCTGGGGATGGGAGGCTGGTAATCTAAATCTGGGGTATAGGAACTAGGGAGGGAAGAGCAGGCCTAGAACTCAGGGCAAAGACAGCCATGGGAATGTAGGATCCTCAGGGTCTATAAATGCTAGGAGGGACCCATCTGAGTTAGGGAGATAGAGGAAAGCAGTTTGAGAGAGAAAACGGCAACCAAGAGGGAGGGACTTTGCTTCCCATAGCCTACTGGCCTTAGGAATTTTTTTTTAAAGAGACTTTTAGAAAGAATTTTATTTACAGAAAATTCACAGAGCATTAACAAAATGCGAACACAATTTTGTTGGTAATAATTAACAGAATCAAGAGTGAATTAATAATGTCACTTGATATATAATACAAATTAGATTGGCCTTAGGAATTTTGAAGGCTGAAGGACCAACTTTAAGGTTGTGACGTTTAGTGCAGAGACCCTTTCCCTTGAGTTTTAGGGAGGGAATGTTTTTCCCTGCATTACCACCACCCCCTTCCTTCCTGAATGACAGTTCCTCCAGGAGCTTGCATCATCTGCTGTCCTTGGCAAGAGTCACAGGGTGGCTCCTTCACAGTGGTACAAGGCTAGAGCTGGCTACTTATAACCATAATGCTACACTGCCTTTTATTTAGAGAAGTACCACGAAAGATTATTTACCATGGAAAAAATTTTATATCTGAAAGTTTCTAGCCTATCCTAAATAGTCAGATGCATTTATACACTGTCAGTACCAGGCTCTAACCAATTGTGCCACTGGAGCACAAGATGCATTTATACTCAACAGCAAGTGACGTCAAATATAGCGCTGAGCAACAAAGAATAGAATGAAAAACTCAGGCATGGGTGTTTATTTTACTCATTGTTAGCATTTTCAGAATATTAAATCATAATTGTTCCCTTGTTCAGATCCCAGACTCCATCCTTTCTGTGGTGTTCAGGTGCTCCCATGAGCACCTCTCTCAGCACTACTCCTTCAGAATCTCCTTGTGCTCAGGCTACATCGCACCTCTCCACAGCTTTCTGCCCAACACCAAAAGTATTGTCTAGTCTGCTCAGCCTGGGCAAGGAACATGTGCCAGCATTGGCCTCTTGTCATGTTTCCAGAAGAGACTTGCCCAAGTAAACAACTGAGCAACTTGGCCCTGCACAACATCACTGGGAATCAGTGGCTGAGAAACTCAGAAACTCTCTGACGTTCTCGTCTTGGTTCCCTGGATTTTCCTGCAACTGCACAGGCTGTTTTTCTTCCATTTCCATTTCCCTTTCCCTTTCCTTCCTTCCTTCCTTTCTTTTTTCTTTCTTTTTTTTTGGCCTCTAGCTCTGTCTGGATGTTTTTCTTTAATATACTTATGCTTCCTGCCTTGGCAGCATGCTGTTAGGATCCAGGAGACAAGATACTGGATGTGAAGGACTCAGATTACAAGTGTCCCCCTTCTAGGAACTTCTCTAACTGCCCTAGTTCCACTGCCTTCACTCTTCCTGGCTTCTCTTAGACTCTACAATCCTTAGCTAGCCTCCTCTAAGGGTGGAAAATCTCTTTCCCCTTTAGCTTGACTAAGACTATCTTGTATTTCTTAAAAACGATACTTGACTGGGAAACTAAAGGAAAAGGGTATGGAAGAAACATGGGAATGGTAAAAAGCAGTTTCAGCATGGATTACCTATGTGATGACTAGCTGCCACAGATTACCTTTGTTACCACCTGGCCCTTGTCCAGCTCATCTCTGTATACAACGTCACCATATGTTCCAAGCCCTGGAGGATATACCTTGTGTATCTGGCCTCCTTTAGTTACAAGATAAAGACCCATTTTGAGCAAGCTTAGACCAAAAACCATGAAATATTTCGCTCCTAACTCAAGAAAGAGTTGCAACTGGGAAGTGTGAAAGGGCAGAGGCGTATCTCAGAAAGAACTAGAATTCAGTCCCTAAGCATCATCAGACTCTCTCCCTCTCATATTTGCCTTTCTATGAATGTTGGTGGACTTCATTCAGAACATATGGCTGTTGACATCTCCGAAGCTTCACACCCCATGGTTTGTACCTTTGAAGAGATACTGCAGATATTTCCTGTGTTTATAATTTAAACAACTCCAGATTTGGCTTGGGTCAGATGCCACTGTGAAGCATTAAGCTATGGTAAAGTGGGGAGAGTCATGTAAGAATATGGTAGCTGCCGAGGCAACATTTCAAATCAGTGGGATGAACGTGAACAGCACAATCCATGATGCTGGACAAATAGCTAGCCAAGTGAAAACATGAAGTTGGCTTCCCTACCTCTCATCCTTCATAAAAACAAGTACTAGATGAATTACAAAGGCCAAAAAAAAAGTGTTGTGAAAGTATTATAACAGAAGAAAATATCTTTAAGCCCTATAAGGAAAGAAGGCCTTCTTAAGACATGAAAAGTAGCCCGGAGCACTATGGCTCACACTTGCAATCTTAGCACTCTGGGAGGCTGAGGTGGAAAGATTGCTTGAGGTCAGGAGCTTGAGACCAGCTTGACCAAAAGTAAGACTTCTCCCATCTCTACAAAAAATACAAAAAAAAATTAGCCAGGAATGATGGCACATGCCTGTAGTCCTAGCTACTTGGGAGGCTGAAGCAGGAGGATGGCTTGAGCACAGGAGGTTTCAGTAAGCTATGGGACACCACTGCACTCTAACCAGGGCAACAGAGTAAGACTGTCTCCAAAAGAAAAAAAAATTATACAAAAAATATCATAAATAAAGTTAAAAGCCAGGTGATATTGGGGAACATATTTGTAATGGTGTTGGGCCAGGTATCCTGGGAAACAGATCTTTGAAATAGGTATTGCACACAGGAAGTTTATTGGTTGTACTCTTAGGATTAATATCTACAGAGGAGTGATGGGAGTAGGATTGAGCAGAGGGGGAAGTTCAACTGTGATGCAGTCATGGCAAAAGCGTAGATGATCCTGTTCTGCAGGGAGCTCTGGAAATGAATTGTCCCAATTTTAGGAAAGCAGCTTGGCTTCCTTTGGTCTCACTCCCACAGTGATCAGTCACTAGAAGTGGGCAGCTTCCAGGAAGAGGCCAGGACCTGGGTGAATCAGCTCTTTTTGCTGATGTTAAGTTCTAGAGAAAGACTCAGCTAAGAGCTGTCAGCCACCTACACACCCAGCATAATTTTCTCCTTCCCCCAAGAGGTGTGCCATAAACCATGATCTCCAACTTCTTCCCTTCTCCCCTCTCCCTGCTCCCTCATTCCCCTAACCCTCACCTTGTATTAGATCATCTACTACCTTCAAGAATAATGTGTTCCGCCTCAATCCAGGTTAATACAAAAGATGTAAAATCTCCAACTTTTTTTTTTTTTGAGACAGAGTCTCAAGCTGTCACCCTGGGTAGAGTGCCATGGCATCACAGCTCATAGCCATCTCAAACTCTTGGGCTTAAGCAATTCTCTTGTCTCAGCCTCCCAAGTAGCTGGGATTACAGGTGCCCGCCACAATGCCCAGCTTTTTTTTTTGTTGTTGCAGTTGTCATTGTTGTTTAGCTGGCCCGGGCCAGGTTCAAACCCGCCACCCTCAGTGCATGTGGCTGGCACTGTAACCATTGTGCTACGAGCGCCAAGCCAAGTCTCCATCTTTTTAATGGCTGAATAGTATTCCATGGTATACACATACCACAGCTTGTTAATCCACTCTTAGGTTGCTGGACATTTAGGTTGTTTCCACATTTTGGTGATTGTAAAATTAGCTGTGATAAATAGTCTAATGCAAATGTCCTTATGATAAAATGATTTTTTTTCTCTTCTGGATAGATGCCTAGTAATAAGATTGTGGGATCAAATGGGAGGTCTAATTTGAGTTCTTTGAGGATTCTCCATACTTCCTTCCAAAAAGGTTGTATTAGTTTGCAGTCCCACCAGCAGTTTAAAAGTGTTTCCTTCTCTCCATATCCATGTGAGCATCTGCAGCTTTGAGATTTTGTGATGTGGGCCATTCTCACTGGGGTTAGGTGATATGTCAGGGTGGTTTTGATTTGCATTTCACTCATGATTAAAAACTATGAGCATTCTTTTGTATGTTTGTTAGCCTTTCATCTGTCTTCTTTAGAGAAGGTTCGGTTCATGTCTCTTGTCCAATGATACACTGAATTGTTGGCTCTTTTTTTGTTGATAGTTCTCTGTAGACCCTAGTTATCAACCCTTTCTCTGATTCATAATATGCAAATATCTTTTCCCATTCTGAAGGCTGTCTGTTTGCTTTGGCTGTTGTCTCCTTAGCTGTACAGAAGCTATTCAGTCTATTTAAGTCCCATTTGTTTATTTGTGTTGTTGTTGCAATTGCCACAAAAGTCTTCTTCATGAAGTCTTTCCCCAGGCTGATATCTTCAAGTGTTTTCCCCACAATTTCTTTGAGGTTTTTTTATTGTTTCACATCTTTAAATCTTTTATCCATCTTGAGTCAATTTTTGTAAGTGGTGAGAGGTGCGGGCCCAGTTTCAGTCTTGTACATGTAGTACCCAGATCTCCCAACATCATTTATTAAATAGTGATTCTTTTCCTCAGTGTATGTTCTTGTTTGGTTTATCAAAGCTCAGGTGGCTGTAAGAAGTTAGTTTTATCTTATGATTCTCTATTTGGTTCCAAATGTCAATGTCTCTATTTTTCTGCCAGTACCATGCTGTTTTGATCACTATGGCCTTATAGTATAGCTGAAAGTCTGGTAGGGTGATATCCCCAGCTTTGTTTTTATTACTAAGAATTGTCTTGGTTATAAGGGGTTTCTTCTTGTCCCATATAAAATAAATAATTATTTTTTACAAATCTTGAAAGTATGATGATGGTATTTTAATAGGGATTGCACTAATTCTGTATATTGCTTTGGGTAGTATAGACATTTTCACAATGTTGATTCTTCCCAGCCATGAGTATGGTATGTTCCTCCATTTGTTAATATCTTCTGCTTTTTCTATTCATAGAGTTTCATATTTTCTTTATAGAGGTCCTTCACTTCTTTTGTTAGGTATATTCCTAGGTATTTCATGTTTTTTTTGAAGCTATTGTGAAGGGAATTGTGTCCTTGATTAGCTTCTTATCTTGGCTGTTATCAGCATATATGAAGACTACTGATTTGCAGACATTGATTTTATATCCTGAGATATTACTGTATTTTTTGATGACTTCTAGGAGTCTTGTGGTTGAGTCTTTGGGTTTCTCTAAGTATAAGATCATGTTGTCAGCAAAGAGGGAGAGTTTGACCTCCTCTGCTCCCATTTGGATGCCCTTTATTTTCTTCTCTTGCCCGATTGTATTGGCTAGAACTTCCAGCACTATGTTGAATAGTAGTGGCAATAGAGGAAAACCTCATCTGGTTCTAGTTCTAAGTGGAAAAGCTTTCAGTTTTACTCCATTCAGTATAATATTAGCTGTGGGTTTGTTGTGGATGGCTTTGATCAGATTAAGAATTGTGCCATGTATGCCTATATTCTCAAATGTTCTTATTATAAAAGGATGCTGAATCAAATGCTTTTTCTGTATCTATTGAGAGGATCATATGGTCTTTGTTTTTGCCTCTGTTGATATGGTGAATTACGTTTATGGACTTACATATGTTAAACCAGCCTTGCATCACTGGGAGGAAACCTTCTTGATTGTGATGTATGATTTTTTTAATGTGTAGCTATAATCTATTGGCTAGTATTTTTTTTTCAAGCTGTCACCCTGGATAGAGTGCCATGACATCACAGCTCACAGCAACCTCCAAATCCTGGGCTTAAGTGATTCTCTTGCCTCAGACTCCCAAGTAGCTGGGGCTACAGGCACCTGCCACAACACCTGGCTATTTTTTGGCTTTAGTTGTCATTGTTGTTTGCAAGCCCGGGCTGGATTAGAACCTGCCAGCTCTGGTGTATGTGGCGGGCACCTTAGCCACTTGAACTACAGGTGCTGAGCCTATTGGCTAGGATTTTATTGAGAATTTTTGCAACTATATTCATTAGTAAAATTGGTCCGAAGTTCTCCTTTTTAGTTGGATCTTTCCCTGTTTTTGGTTGGATCTTTCCCTGTTTTTGGTATCAGGGTGATGTTTGCTTCATAGAACTCATTGGAGAAGATTCCTTCCTTCTCAATTTTTTAGAAGAATTTCTGCAGTATGGGTATAAGCTCTTCCTTGCAGGTTTGATAGAATTCTGGTGTGAAGCCATCTGGACCAGGGCATTTTTTTGTCAGAAGATTTTTTTTATTGTTTCTTCAATCTCAGTGCATGAAATCTGTTCAAGAGATCTATTTCTTCTTGGTTAAGTCTAGGGAGAGGGTGTGATTCCAGGTATTGATTCACTTCCTCTACATTGTCAAATTTTTGGGCATAGAGTTTCTTGTAGTACTCAGAGATAATCTCTTGTATCTCTGTGGCATCTATTGTTATTTCCCTTTTATCATTTCTGATTGAGGTTTTTAGAGATTTTCCTTTTCTCTTTCTAGTTAATCTGGTTAAAGGTATATAGATTTTATTTATTTTTCAAAAAACAACTTTTTGTTTTGTTAATTTTTTGGATGATTCTTTTGTTTTCAATTTCATTAATCTCTGATTTAATTTTTGTTATTTCTTTTCTTCTGCTGGGTTTGGGATTAGATTGTTCTTCTTTTTCCAATTCCATAAGATGGTTCATGAATTTGTTAATGTGCTCTCTTTCGGTTTTTTGAATGTAGGCATCTAGTGCGATAAACTTACCTCTTAAGACAGCTTTTGCTGTATCCCAATGGTTTTGGTAACTTGTGTCTTCATTGTTGTTATGTTTGAAGAATTTAATAATTTCCTTTTTTATCTCTTCCTGAACATGATCTTCTGGTTTGCAAAGTTTCAGTTGAAAAATCTGCTGTCATCCTAATGACTCTGCCCCCAAGGTCAGCTGGTGTTTATTCCTGCCTGCAGAATTTTCTTTTTCATTTTAACTTTGGATAAGTTCATTACAATGTGTCCTGGAGAAGCTCTGTTTTGAGTTGAGATGACCTGGGGTCAGGTCAACACATATCCATCTAAAATGTGTTGGTAGCTGGGTGTTATGGCAGGCACCTGTAGTCCCAGCTACTTGGGAGGCTGAGGCAAGAGAATCACTTAAGTCCAAGAGTTTGAGGTTGCTGTGAGTTGTGGCGCCATGGCAACCTACCAAGGGTGAGATAGTGAGACGCTGTCTCAAAAAATAAATAAATAGGGTGGTGCCTGTGGCTCAGTCGGTAAGGTGCCGGCCCCATATACCGAGGGTGGCGGGTTCAAACCTGGCCCCGGCTGAACTGCAACCAAAAAATAGCTGGGCGCTGTGGCAGGCGCCTGTAGTCCCAGCTACTCGGGAGGCTGAGGCAAGAGAATCGCTTAAGCCCAGGAGTTGGAGGTTGCTGTGAGCTGTGTGATGCCATGGCACTCTACCCGAGGGCAGTACAGTGAGACTCTTGTCTCTACAAAAATAAATAAATAAATAAATAAATATGAAATAAAATAAAATAAAATGTGTTGGGACCTTTAGTAAAACTTGTGAAGTTTTCATTTATCATAGAAAAATATGGAATGCTTTATGAATTTGCATGTCATCCTTGCAGAGGGGCCATGCTAATCTTCTCTGTATCATTCCAATTTTAGTATATGTGCTGCTGAAGCAAGCATAAGTGCTTAATTTCTGAAGGGGTCATCTGTGTGGTGTACCCCAGCATCTGCTGCAGGCAAATATATATATATATATATTTCTGTTTATATATATATAAACAGAAAATTTGCAGATGAAATGCAAATGGTTGGGCACAGTGGCTCCTAACACTCTGGGAAGCCAAAGCGGGTGAGAGACGCTGTCTCTACTAAAAAATGGAAGAGACACACACCTGTAGGCATAGCTACTCAGGAATCTAAGGCAAGAGAATGGCTTAAGCCCAAGAGTTTGAGCTTGCTGTGAGCTATGACACCATGGCACTCTACCCAGGGCAACAGAGTGAGACTTTGTCTCAAAAAAAAAAAAAGAAAGAAAGAAAGAAAAAAAGAAAAAGACAAAAAAAGAGAAAGATACGCAAATGACAAATATACTTAAGTAAAGATGTTTAACATTACTAGTGATCAGAGAACAGAAAATTCGAACAAAACGCCATTATATCATGTCAGAGTCTGGAACTGGCCAGGTCTCTAGCCCTGGCGTATCTAACTGGACATGGACTGCTGTGCTAACTTGCTCAGGATCAACTCCCCTTAGTTGCCTGAGGGCTATTCATCTTAGCCGAAGGGGGAGAGAGAGAGAGAAACAGTCTTTGAGGGAAAGCAGCAGTCTTTGTAGAGCAGGAGGAGGGAGCAAAAGAGTTAGAGTGAGTGAGTCCATGAGAGAATGAACGAGTGAATGAACCCAGACTCACCTCTCCTGCAGCCTCTTACAGAAGTGATCCAGTGGGTATTAAGGAGAGCCAAATCCCTTCCCCATGCCCTTATCACCGAGGTGTTACTGAGATGTTGTATCACAGGTGTTTCTTATATTTACAGAGCTTTCAAAGCTTAACTCTCACTCCTCCTTCCCTTGAGTTATATAGTCTGCTACAATATCATTTTTTATTGTTATTTTTACAGATTTAGGGAGTACGAGTTTAGTCTTGTTACATGGATGCATTGCATAGAAGTGAAGTCTGTGCTTTCTGTGTAACCATCACCTGATTAGCATATGTAGTGCCTATTAGGTAATTTCTCATCCCACACTCTTCTTCTTCCACTCCCCCCTGCCCTGGGGGTGGGGGGTGGGGGATGGAAGGAGAGTGTGGGATGAGAAATTACCATTTTTTACCATCAGGTTCTCAAAAAATTAGGAAGCTTAGGAAATGTTGGGAAAATTTAGGAAAATGGAGATTTTTATACACTGCTGGTATAAATAGAAGAAATTGTGAAGCCAATTCTACCCAGAAATTCAGCTTCTGAATATTTGCAGTAACAATAGCACATGTATGTAAGGAGTAGGCATTGTTGTACCAGCAAAAAATTAGAAGCAGGCTTGGTGCTTGTCTCAGTGGTTAGGGCGCTGGCCTCATACACTGGTTTGAGCCAACCTGGGCCTGTTAAACAAACAAACAAAAAATAGCCAGGCATTGTGGCAGGTGCCTGTAGTCCTAGCTACCCGGGAGGCTGAGGCAAAAGAATTGCTTAAGCCCAAGAGTTTGAGGTTGCTGTGATGCCACGGCACTCTAATGGGGACAATATAGAGAGATTGTCTCAAAAAAAAAAAAAAAAAATGGGTGGCACCCGTGGCTCAAAGGAGTAGGGTGCAGGCCCCATATGTCGGAAGTGGCAGGTTCAAACTGTAATAAGGAGCAGCTCCCTAAAAGAGCTTGGGTTTGTCTTAGCCTGTTTCAGCCTTGGTCCCCGGCATGTTCCCCCAGTTAATTTCAAAGACAGGTTTCAGAATAGGACAAGGAAGTTCCCTGAGTTCCCAAGAACTCCTAGCAACAGGTGACAATGGGTGAACTTACCCCAACCCCTAGCAATAACTAAACAATAGTGAAATAAATCACCTACGAGAAGTTCCCAAGGTGCTGCATTCCCCATGTTGTCCCCATGCCAGCTGCCATGATACAACCCCCTAACTCGCTGCAACCAGTGCCAGGACCCCCATTGAGCCAATTCTGTAACCCCACCCCTGGGCTAACTGCCACGTTCTGCTTCTGTTTTTGCTTGGCTTGCCATCTAGCACAAAAAAGGTATAAAAGGCAACCTGCTTTTCTCTTCGGGGCTGTTTGCCCTTCGGGGCGGCGGCCCACCTGCGCAAGTGTAATCAATCACCATCTGATTTATACCTGAGTGGGGTCCGAGTCTTTCTTACAGGTGGTACATGAGTACAATAAAACCCAGCCCTGGCCCTGGTGCAAAAAAAAAAAAAAATTTGAAATAGTCTCAAAGTCCATCAGTTAGGGGAAAAATAACTGCTGGTATGATTACTATGCTTAGGTAGTATAGTAATTTTCAAGTAATTGTTACTATGTTTAAATAGTATAATAATTTTCAAGTAATTATTCCAAAATAATTGTATTTAAAAAATAATTATACATATGTATATGTGGCTGGATAAATTGATGAACTTTGGAATGATAAATGTGTGCTGTGTAATAAGATCTATATTTAAAAATTACACACAGACAAAATGACGTATATTTTTTATGAGTACATACATATAGGTAGGCAAAAGCACAGAAAATGGTCTAAAATAATATAGAATGAACCCATAAAACAGGTTGTCCCTGGGAAGAATTGATGAAAATAATTTTTCAGGTTTGGCACATACATATAATCCTAGCACTCTGGGAGGCTGAGGTAGGAGGATTGCTTGAGCTCACAGGTTCAAGACCAGCCCGAACAAGACTGTGACCCTGTCTCTAAAAATAGCTGGGTGTTGTGGCAGGCTCCAGTAGTCCCAAGCTAGTTGGGAGGCTAAGGCAAGAGAATCACTTGAGTCCAAGAGTTTGAGGTTGATGTGAGCTATGGTGCCACAGCACTCTACCAAGGGCAACAAAGGAAGAGTCTGTCTCAAAATAATAATAATAATAATAATTTTTCAATTTTTTAAGAATTGAAATATTCAGGGTGGTGCCTGTAGCTCAAGTGGCTAAGGCACCAGCCACATACAACAGAGCTGGCAGGTTTGAATCCGGCCTGGGCCTGCCAAACAGTGACAACTACAACAAAAAAATAACTGGGCATTATGGCGGGCGCCTGTAGTCCTAGCTACTTGGGAGGCTGAGGCAAGAGAATCGCTTAAGCCCCAGAGTTGGAGGTTGCTGTGAGCTGTGATGCCATAGCACTCTACCCAGGACAATAGCTTGAGGTTCTGTCTCAAACAAAAGAATTGAAATATTCAGAATTTATTCTTGAAAATTAAAAGTTAGTAACTATCTGGGTGATGAGCACACCTATCACTTTGAAACTGTACAAAAGCAATTCATGTAACCAAATGTTTATATCCATGTAATATTCTGAAACAACAAAAAAAGTTAATAACTTCAGGAGACACTGTTAGCTGCCACCTTATAGTTCTTCCCTTCCTTGACTTTGTCCCAGTGTCTACGTCTCTCTTCTGTACTCTGATTAACCTGTTGCAGTTGCTCTCAACTCTGGCTTATTTTAAAATATTTAAAATGGGGTGGCACCTGTGGCTCAGCGAGTGGGGCGCCGGCCCCATATGCCGAGGGTGGTGGGTTCAAACCCAGCCCCGGCCAAACTGCAACAAAAAAATAGCCGGGTGTTGTGGTGGGCGCTTGTAGTCCCAGCTGCTCGGGAAGCTGAGGCAAGAGAATCGCCTAGGCCCAGGAGTTGGAGGTTGCTGTGAGCTGTGTGACGCCACGGCACTCTACCGAGGGCGGTAAAGTGAGACTCTGTCTCTACAAAAAAAAATAAAATAAAAAAATAAAATAAAATAAAATATTTAAAACGCCAATGCCAATGCTTAGGCCTCACCACAGAGTTTCTTTTTTCTTTTTGTGACAGGGACTTACTCTGCCACTTAGGCTAGAGTGTAGTGGCAAAATCATAGCTCATAGCAACCACAAACTTCCAGGCTCAAGTGTTCCTCCTGCTTTAGCCTCCAAGTTTCTAGGACTATAGATGCAAGCCACCATACCCAGCTAATTAAAAAAAATTTTTTTTAGGTACAGGGTCTTGCTATGTTGTCCTGGCTGGTCTCAAACTCCTGGCTTCAAGTGACCCTCCTACCTCAGCCTCCCACAGTGCTGGAATTATAGGTGTGAGCCAGTGCACCTGGCCAAGATCCATATTTAATTGTTCTCATCTTAGGAAAATCTTTTGACAGCTATTCAAGTGATTCTGATGTGCTACTGGAGCTGTGAACTACTGGTCCAGTGCAATTATGGGGATCACATTTCCCTTGCAAGTGATTGGCTATAGAAAAGGCATGTGACTCAATCACAGCCAGTGGGATGTGGAAGGAATCTCTCTGGTAGCTTCTAGGAAAGTTTTACCCATTAGCTGCTTGGGAGGCTGAGGCAAGAGAATCGCGTAAGCCCAAGAGTTAGAGGTTGCTGTGAGTCGTGTGAAGTCATGGCACTCTACCCAAGGATGGTACAGTGAGACTCTGTCTCTACAAAAAAAAAAAAAGTGAAACACAGGAAGAAATTTTGTCTTCTGTTGGCTGCTGTCGTGGTTAAATGTGGCACCTGAATCTTCCACCATCATCTTCAGACCTGTTGGCTCCAACAGCCCAAAGACTGAGCTTACATGCTGAAGATGGTAGAGGGAAAGATAGAAAGAACCTGGGCTGCTGACGACGTTGTTGTGAGTCACTGAATTAACCAAGACTGGAGCTGCCCTTGAAACTTCTTGTTTCATGATGAAATAAATTGTCCTTATAGTCTAAGTCCTAATCAATACAATGTATTATATTAAACCATATGACATTGCTGCTATTTAGCCATTTTTGATCTACTTTTTTCACCATCACTGCTGGTCTAAAGCAGACATATCTCTGGCTTACTTTCATTACCCTCAATTTCCTCATGTGCCAAGGGAAAATTTGATACCTATTTTATTATATTTTTCTCCACCCTTCAAGGTCTATCATCAGTATCCACAGGGATAACTGACCTAGTGTCCTAGTATGAGAATCTTAATCATTCTGGTACACTTTCATAGGTGTTCATCCAAATTTTAATCTGTGTACAATTTATTTTGTCTACATATGGATATGTGATATCTATTAGCCAAATAATCAGTGGAGAAGATCATAGAAGATGAGGTGCTTTGTTCTGATAAGAGGCAATTAACTACTGTAACAAACAATGTTCAATTTTCTTTCTTATTTTTTTTTTTAGGCCCATGACTTCAGAACCATGCTCAATTTTAGTGATGCAATATGATAAAAGTTTCCTCTTTGCTCATGTCACACTCCCAGGCAGGCACCGGGGTTGAAGGATGGTTCTGCTCCACATAGTTGTAAAAAAAAAAAAAACAACAGTTCCATCATCTCCCAGGTCCTCTGAGTTTTCTAGTAGAACCCTGTATCTAGCTGGCAGATGATAACAAAGAGAACATCTGGCTGTATTCTATTCCTGGGCCAGTGATGTTCCTACAAGTAATAAAGACCTGTAATTTATAAAATTTTATATACTTAGCCCATGAAATGTGTTTGTCCTGCTTTCATTTCAATAAAATCACTATGTTGTTATAATTATCTAATAATTTATGTTCTAATGGCAGTACTTACATAAAGGATTAAACATATTTAATATTTACAAAGCATACTGAAATACAACCTCACTCTGTTGCATCATCCTAGATCACAGTAACCTTAAACTTCTAGGTTCAAGCCATCCTTCTGCCTCAGCTTTCTGAGTAGCCTGGTAATTTTTTTTCTATTTTTAGAAGAGATGGGGTCTTGGTCTTTCTTGCTTAGGCTGGTCTTGAACTCCTGAGCTCAAGTGATCCTCCAGCCTCATCCTCCTAGAGAGCTAGATTACAGGTGTGAGCCACTGTGCTCAGCCCAAGGCATACAAAATTTAATATGGTTTTGGCTCGGCACCTGTAGCATACTGGTTACGGAACCAGTCACATACACCGAAGCTGGGGGGGTTCACTGGCAGGTTCAAACCTGGCCTGGGCCAGCTGAACAACAATGACAACTGCAACAAATAAATAGCCAACTGTTGTGGCGAGCACCTGTGGTCCCAGTTACTCGGGAAGCTGAGGCAAGAAAATTGGCTAAGCCCAGGAGTTTGAAGCACCTGTGAGCTGTGATACCATAGCACTCTACCAAGCCAACATAGTGAGACTCTGTCTCAAAAAAAAAAAAAAGTAAATAAAAAACAAAAACATAAAAATGGAAATCAAAGAAAATGAGAAATAAAAATTAATTAAAATATTTTAGGTCATTTTTCTTCTAGAATATTTACTTTATTAAAATTAAAAGGTAAATACATTAGTTATGGAGATTTGAAATCAAGATTATTTAAATAAAGCTGAACATTTTTATTTCATTTTTTATTTTTTTTATTTTTTTTTTTTATCATTGGGGATTCATTGAGGGTACAATAAGCCAGGTTACACTGATTGCAATTGTTAGGTAAAGTCCCTCTTGCAATCATGTCTTGCCCCCATAAAGTGTAACACACACCAAGGCCCCACCCACCTCCCTCCTTCCCTCTTTCTGTCCCCCCCCAAACATAATTGTCATTAATTGTCCTCATATCAAGATTGAGTATATAGGATTCATGCTTCTCCATTCTTGTGATGCTTTACTAAGAATAATGTCTTCCACGTCCATCCAGGTTAATATGAAGGATGTAAAGTCTCCATTTTTTTTAATGGCTGAATAGTATTCCATGGTATACATATACCACAGCTTGTTAATCCATTCCTGGGTTGGTGGGCATTTAGGCTGTTTCCACATTTTGGCGATTGTAAATTGAGCTGCAATAAACAGTCTAGTACAAGTGTCCTTATGATAAAAGGATTTCTTTCCTTCTGGGTAGATGCCCAGTAATGGGATTGCAGGATCAAATGGGAGGTCTAGCTTGAGTGCTTTGAGGTTTCTCCATACTTCCTTCCAGAAAGGTTGTACTAGTTTGCAGTCCCACCAGCAGTGTAAAAGTGTTCCCTTCTCTCCACATCCACGCCAGCATCTGCAGTTTTGAGATTTTGTGATGTGGGCCATTCTCACTGGGGTTAGATGATATCTCAGGGTTGTTTTGATTTGCATTTCTCTAATATATAGAGATGATGAACATTTTTTCACGTGCTTGTTAGCCATTCGTCTGTCATCTTTAGAGAAAGTTCTATTCATGTCCCTTGCCCATTGATATAAGGGATTGTTGGCTTTTTTCATGTGGATTAATTTGAGTTTTCTATAGATCCTAGTTATCAAGCTTTTGTCTGATTGAAAATATGCAAATATCCTTTCCCATTGTGTAGGTTGTCTCTTTGCTTTGGTTATCGTCTTCTTAGCTGTACAGAAGCTTTTCAGTTTAATGAAGTCCCATTTGTTTATTTTTGTTGTTGTTGCAATTGTCATGGCAGTCTTCTTCATGAAGTCTTTCCTCAGGCCAATATCTTCCAGTGTTTTTCCTACGCTTTCTTGGAGGATTTTTATTGTTTCATGCCTTAAATTTAAGTCCTTTATCCATCTTGAATAAATTTTTGTGAGTGGGGAAAGGTGTGGGTCCAGTTTCAGTCTTTTACATGTAGACATCCAGTTCTCCCAACACCATTTATTGAATAGGGAGTCTTTTCCCCAAGGTATGTTCTTGTTTGGTTTATCAAAGATTAGGTGGTTGTAAAATATTAGTTTCATTTCTTAGTTTTCAATTCAATTCCAAGTGTCTATGTCTCTGTTTTTGTGCCAGTACCATGCTGTCTTGAGCACTATGGCTTTGTAGTACAAACTAAAATCTGGTATGCTGATGCCCCCAGCTTTATTTTTGTTACAGAGAACTGCCTTAGCTATATGGGTTTTTTTCCGGTTCCATACAAAATGCAGAATCATTTTTTCTAAATCTTGAAAGTATGATGTTGGTATTTTGATAGGAATGGCATTGAATAGGTAGATTGCTTTGGGAAGTATAGACATTTTAACAATGTTGATTCTTCCCATCCATGAGCATGGTATATTCTTCCATTTGTTAATATCCTCTGCTATTTCCTTTCTGAGGAGTTCATAGTTTTCTTTATAGAGGTCCTTCACCTCCTTCATTAGGTATACTCCTAGGTATTTCATTTTCTTTGAAACTATGGTGAAGGGAGTTGTGTCCTTAATTAGCTTCTCATCTTGACTGTTATTGGTGTACACAAAGGCTACTGACTTGTGGACATTGATTTTATATCCTGAAACATTACTGTATTTTTTGATGACTTCTAGGAGTCTTGTGGCTGAGTCTTTGGGGTTCTCTAAGTATAAGATCATGTCGTCAGCAAAGAGGGAGAGTTTGACCTCCTCTGCTCCCATTTGGATTCCCTTTATTTCCTTCTCTTGCCTAATTGTATTGGCTAGAACTTCCAGCACTATGTTGAATAGTAAAGGTGACAGAGGACAACCTTGTCTGGTTCCAGTTCTAAGAGGAAAAGCTTTCAGTTTTACTCCGTTCAGTAAAATATTGGCTGTGGGTTTGTCATAGATAGCTTCAATCAGTTTTAGAAATGTGCCACCTATGCCTATACTCTTCAGTGTTCTAATTACAAAAGGATGCTGGATTTTATCAAATGCTTTTTCTGCATCTATTGAGAGGATCATGTGATCTTTATTTTTGCCTCTGTTAATATGGTGGATAACGTTTATAGACTTGCATATGTTAAACCAGCCTTGCATCCCTGGGATGAAGCCTACTTGATCATGATGAATGACTTTTTTGATGATAAGTTGTAATCTATTGGCTAGGATTTTGTTGAGAATTTTTGCGTCTATATTCATGAGTGAGATTGGTCTGAAATTCTCCTTTTTGTTTGGGTCTTTTCCTGGTTTTGGTATCAGGGTGATGTTTGCTTCATAGAATGTGTTGGGGAAGATTCCTTCTTCCTCAATTTTTTGGAATAATTTCTGCAGTACAGGAATAAGCTCTTCCTTGAAGGTTTGATAGAATTCTGGAGTGAAGCCATCTGGACCAGGGCATTTTTTGGTTGGAAGATTTTTTATCGTTTCTTTGATCTCAGTGCTTGAAATTGGTCTGTTCAGGAGCTCTATTTCTTCCTGGCTGAGTCTAGGGAGAGGGTGTGATTCCAAATATTTATCCATTTCTTTCACATTGTCAAATTTCTGGGCATAGAGTTTCTGGTAGTATTCAGAGATGATCTCTTGTATCTCTGTGGGATCAGTTGTTATTTCCCCTTTATCATTTCTGATTGAGGTTACTAGAGATTTTACTTTTCTATTCCTCGTTAGTCTGGCCAATGGTTTATCTATTTTATTTATTTTTTCAAAAAACCAACTCCTTGTTTCATTAATTTTCTGAATGATTCTTTTGTTTTCAATTTCATTGATTTCTGATTTGATTTTGGATATTTCTTTTCTTCTACTGAGTTTAGGCTTAGATTGTTCTTCTTTTTCCAATTCCATAAGATCTCTTGTGAGATTGTTGATGTGCTCTCTTTCTGTTTTTCGAATGTAGGCATCTAAAGTGATGAATTTTCCTCTCAAAACTGCTTTTGCAGTATCCCACAGGTTTTGGTAGCTTGTGTCTTCATTGTTGTTATGCTCAAGGAAGTTAATGATTTCCTGTTTTATTTCTTCCTGCACCCATCTGTTATTCAACAGAAGATTGTTTAATTTCCATGCCTTTGGGTGGCTTCGAGCATTTTTGTTAGAGTTGAGTTCCACCTTTAGTGCCTTATGGTCTGAGAAGATACAAGGTAAAATTTCAATTCTTTTGATTCTGTTGATATTTGTTTTGTGTCCCAGGATATGATCAATTTTGGAGAATGTTCCATGGGGTGATGAGAAGAATGTATATTCTTTATCTTTGGGATGGAGTGTTCTATATGCGTCTATCAAACACGGTTGTTCTAGGGTCTCATTTAAATCTCTTATATCCTTGTTTAATTTCTGTTTAGAGGATCTGTCCAGCTCTGTAAGAGGAGTGTTAAGGTCCCCTGTTATTATGGTATTATCAGATATCATATTGCTCAGACTGAGTAAGGTCTGTTTCAAGAATCTGGGAGCATTTAAATTGGGTGCATAGATACTTAGAATTGAAATGTCTTCTTGTTGTATTTTTCCCTTGACCAATATAAAGTGACCATCTTTGTCTTTTTTGACTTTAGTTGCTTTAAATCCACATGTATCTGAAAATAAGATTGCAACTCCTCTTTTCTTCTGAATTCCATTTGCCTGAAAAATTGTCTTCCAACCCTTGACTCGGAGCTTTAGTTTGTCTTTTGAAGCTAGGTGTGTTTCTTACAGACAGCAAATGGATGGCTTGTGTTTTTTAATCCAGTCAACCAATCTATGTCTCTTCAGTGGGGAATTCAAGCCATTAACATTTATTGAGATAATTGATAAGTGTGGTAGTATTCTATTCGTCTTATTTTGTGAGAGTCCATTGCTTAGTTTTATCTTTTGCATCAGTGTGGAGGTTAGGTTTTGTCCTTTAATTTCTGAGATCTTACTTTGCTGCTGATCCATTTGGTGGTCAGTGTGCAGAACAGGTTGAAGTATTTCCTGTAGAGATGGTCTTGTTGTGGCGAATTTCCTCAATGTTTGTATATCTGTAAATGATTTGATTTCTCCCTCAATTTTGAAGCTTAGCTTAGCAGGGTACAGAATTCTGGGCTGGAAATTGTTCTGTTTAAGTAGATTAAAGGTAGATGACCATTGTCTTCTTGCTTGGAAAGTTTCATTAGAGAAGTCTGCGGTCACTCTGATGGATTTGCCCCCGTAGGTCAACTGGCACTTAGTCCTGGCAGCTTGCAGAATCTTTTCTTTTGTCTTGACTTTGGACAGGTTCATCACAATGTGTCTTGGAGAAGCCCGGTTAGAGTTGAGGAGACCTGGGGTCCGATAGCCCTCTGAAAGCAGTGTGTCAGAATCTTTGGTGATATTTGGGAAATTTACTTTTATAATATTCTCTAGTATGGCTTCCATTCCTCTGGGGCATTCTTCTTCCCCTTCTGGGATTCCTATAACTCGTATGTTGGAACACTTCATAAAGTCCCATAATTCTGACAGTGAAACGTTCTGCTTTCTCTCTCTTCTTTTCTGCCTCTTTTACTATCTGAGTTATCTCAAAAACTTTGTCTTCTACCTCTGAAATTCTTTCTTCTGCATGGTCTAACCTGTTGCTGATACTTTCCATTGCATCTTTAAGTTCCCTGATTGACTGTTTCAGTTCCTTCAGCTCTGCTATATCCTTTTTATATTCTTCATATCGTTCATCTCTTATTTGATTCTGTTATTTAATTTCCTTTTGGTTATTTTCCACTTTATTAGCAGTTTCCTTCATTGTTTCCATCATTTCTTTCATTTTTTTTCAACATGTGTATTCTAAATTCCCTTTCTGTCATTCCTAACATTTCTGTATAGGTGGAATCCTCTGCAGTAGCTACCTCATGGTCCCTCTGCAGTAGCTACCTCATGGTCCCTCATGGCGGGGTTGTTCTGGACTGGTTCTTCATGTTGCCTGGAGTTTTCTGCTAATTCTTCCTCATGAGTGATTTCTTTTATCTGTTTCCTTGACCTAATTTTCCTTTCACTTCCTCTTGCTCTTTAAGTTCTCGTGCCTGTGGACTAAGGGTTACAGGACCAGAAGGGTGAGAAGGTTGAAGAGCAAGAAAGGGATGAAAGAAAAGAGGACCGAGTGATAAGAAAAAAAAAAAAGAAAAATATAGAAAGGAGAGGGGGTGGGTAAAAGGAATATTGACAAAAAGAAGAGAGGCACAGAAAGAGGGAGACAGAGCAATAGGTGTACAGTAGGGTACTTTGATACAACCTTAAAAAGGAAACCACCTTCTGGGGGTGCCCAGTTGGGTGGTTCCCTTGAGGTCAGCAGCTCTTTGCTAACCTGATCAGACACAGTACCCCACCTCCACCAAGTAGAGAGGAAAGACAAAAATGCTATAAATCAAACCAAAACAAGCAAACAGAAAACTTTACAGGATAAAATTGGCTGGAAAAACCAAATAATAGCGGTAGAAACACTAGCAAAAATGAAGTTCTAATTATTGAAATAGGCAGCAATGGGAAATTATAATTAAACTAGAAAAATTGAGAAAGAAAAAGGATCTGTATGGAAAAGGTTGAACTTAAAAAACAAAACAACAATCAACAACATCAAAATAAACAAAAAAAACAACCAAACCAAAAAAAAAAAACAAAAAACACACAACCAAAAACAAAGCAGTATGTATATGTTATTGAATATTGTCTGGGCAACACGTGGTCTTCTGGGGTATGAGATGTTAATCACAGTTCTGATACGACTGGAGGCTGCTAGTTTCTCAAACCCCAGCAGGTAGACACCCTAAATCTCTCTTCAGCCCACTTAAAAGGCACTTTGCGCTTGTTCACTTGCTGAGCAGAAGCTTTCCCAGGGAAGTGCTTGTCGCTGGAATCACTGCTGAAGTGGCTATCCACTTACCCTGTGTGCCAAAACTGGTCTCCCTCTCTCCCCGAGGGTTAGGGCTGCAAGGCGGCTCAGACCCCGCCCTTAGGCTACTTGGTCGCTGGGTTACCAGCTCCCACCCAATTCCAGCTCTGCGACCCTGAGGGCGGAGCTTGCCGGGGCAGATCGCTCACAATGGCTGCCTGTGACCCAGTGCCAAACACTATTAGCTCCGTCTGGCTCAGCAGCTCAGACTGGGGCCCTAGACAAAGGCCAAAGTTCTCCTCACTCCCGCTCAGGCTCTCCCCAAGGCAGTTCAGCTGAGTGCCAAGTACAAAGACACCAAAACAGATCACAGGTAAGGCCTTTCTGGTTTGCAGTCTCGCTGCTACTGAACTTACAGTTGCGGGCGGGTTTAGACGGATTGAACACACGCGACCACTTGCTGGTTTTCCACTGTTTTAGTCCTCCTCTTGGGGTCCAGAAGTCTCTCGCTGACTCCCTGTATCCTCTCAGGGGTGATGATAGGCAGATCCCACCAGCCAGAGATGCCTGGAGTCCTATCTCCCCAGACTCATGGTGCCCAGATGCAAGGAAGCTGTTACTCGGCTGCCATCTTGCTCCGCCTCCTGAACATTTTTATTTTTAAATTCTATAAATTTTACCAAAACTATTCCAAATTTTAATATTCAATGTCCATCTACTTGCTAATGTAAACAACGGACAGGTGTATCACCCTTTATGCATGTGTATTACCTACATGCCTACCAATTTAAAAGAAATGTGAACTAATGTTGCCAAATTTTTTTAGCCTCCATATAGCACACGTATTGCAAATCCATGCAGATTAGAATATGAAGAGTGGTAAGAAAATAGACCTTTGGGTCAACAAAAATGATAATCCATTTTAGTGCACGTATCTATTACACTCATGCTGAAGAGGAATTTGACAAGTTAATTAAAAATTGTCTTTTCTCTTCCGCAATGGCATCCTCCATTCAAATCCTCCCTGCACTCAGAGCAGCAGCCAGTCTTCACACATGCAAAGCATTTAGATACAGTCAAGGAGTGCTTACCTGGGGCCTATACAGTGTTAGTCATCATAAGGGCTCTTATTCAGAGTATCAGGTTGTTATGTCTGCACCAGAGCCCAAGCTGTCACTGATCTTCATATATACTTACATACATTTATTGTTTCTTGTGCGTTTTTTGTGAAATATCAGGCTTTCAAAGTGCATTGCTAAGGGAAGGGGCCCTTCTTGCCTGGGTCTAAGGGCCATACTGTTCACATAATTCATATAGTCCTGATGTGGCCACTGGGGGCCCAGTCCTGAGACTCTCAGAGAAGTGGGCCCTTTCATGTTCCACAAAGCTTCCTTATTAACTGGTGTTTACCCCAGAGGTTTTATGTCAACCTGACATAAAACAAAGATTATTAACTGAACATGCAAGAATTTTGCCTTATGTGGTATCTGAGAAAGGATGATTAGATAGTAAATATCTCATCTCACACAGCAATGTGGTATTGAGGACATTGCATGGTGTAATGCTGTGGATATACATGGCTCGCCCAGAGCACTGATCATTGAAAATGGGATGCCTGTTTGCTCAGACTCAGCTCCCTGACCTTCTCCTTGTCCCTGACCTTCTACTCTACTATTCTTCAGGCCCCATTCCCAGACAAGCATTACACCGGGGGTGTCTTGTCATCACATGAACTTTGTAGTCCTCAGATATCTTAACTTTTAACATCCTGCTTTTAACATCCTGCTCTAACCATAACCTCCTAATTCTCTAACTTTCTTCTTGCCAGTTTACCTTCCCTACTATCACCCTGATCTAGCAAAGGTCGAGCGTGAAGCAGTCTCTCTCCGATGTCCCTGTGCTGAGAGAGCAGCTGAAGAGAATCACTCAACCTGGTAAGATTGGAGCTCCTGCAAATTCCTGGTCACCAACAGCGACTGGGCTTTCTGTGCTGCCTGGCCACCTATTCTTCTGCATTAAGGATGGATCCAATAAGGCTTACACAATTTGTGGGGCCACCTTTAAGAAGAATATGAAATTACAGATACAAAATTAGATACAAAACTGGATACTGATTAAAAAGGAGAAATCTAAAGCACAGTAGGGTGACTATAAGTCACTGTATATTGACTGCATAGACACAATACAGTCGATATTGTGACTGTAAGTAACAATTGTTTTATTTTATAACAGAGTCTCACTTTGTCACCCCCGTAGAGTGCCCTGGTGTCATAGCTCACAGCAACCTCTTAACTCTTGGGCTCAAGCGATTCTCTTGCCTCAGCCTCCCGAGTAGCTGAGACTACAGGTGCCTGCCACAATGCCCAGATATTTCTAGAGATGGGGTCTCACTCTAGCTCAGGCTGGTCTCAAACTCGTGAGCTCAGGTGATCTGCCCACCTGCTGGGATTACAGGCATGAGCCACCACTCCCAGCCTTGAACTGTATATTTTAAAATATCCCAGGAGTCTGAGATCAGCTTGGGCGATACAGTGAGACACACCACAAAAAATTTAAAATTTAGCCAGGCCTGGTGGTGTGCACCTGTATTCCTAGCTACTCAGGAGATTGAGGCAGAAGGATCAATTGAGCCCAGGAGTTCAAAGTTGTAAGTGGGGTATGACTGTGTTATGGCACTCCAGCCTGGACAACAGAGTGACACCTTGTCTCAAAAATAAATGACTGACTGACTGACTGAATGAATGAATAAATAAATAAATAAATAAAATAACTATAAGAGTAGAATTGGAATGTTTCTTTTTTTTATGGAATGTTTCTAACACAAAGGCATTATTAATGCTTGAGTTGATAGATACTCCAATGACCCTGATTTGATCATTATATACCGTATACATGTATCAAAACATCACATGTACTCCATAAATATGTTCAGTGTGTATTATGTATCCATAACAATAAAAATACATAAAAATAAATAAAAATTAAAGAAAGAAAAATATAAAATCTGCCTCAAAAAAAAAAAATCACAACTAATTGGAGCCTTGTGAATGAAGGTCTTCTGAAATCTCTTTAGGCCATTTATCAGCAGTGCTTGCATAAAAATGATTCCCAATAGTGACCTGGCTTCCTCTTCTCACCAGAACTCCCAGCAACTTCTCCTATGCACTGAGGCCATATTACATGCTTCTGAGATTACAACATACAGTTCACTTGCTTGCCACCTGCCCAAACTACCAAGGCCCTGTTGAACTGTTAGGAGGTGACTTCTCTGACTTTATAGAGAACATAGAAGACATGAGACATAAATCCTTCAAGTTCCTGCTACCAACCAGCAGAATTACCTGTATCCACTCCTATTTTCTTCCTTTCTATGTTTTACAGCAGCAGAAGAGGTTTCACTCTATCAATTTTTTCATCTTCATATCATGAAGCTCTCTTACCAATAGTCTCCAGGTTTCACTAAAGATAGAGTTTATTTTTGTTGTTGTTGCCCTCCTTGGGCTCTTTGGGGTGTGTTTCAAGGGTAAAATGAGTTATTCGGAAACCAGATGTCAACCCTTGTTTCCTTGTCTTCTGTGGCCTCAGTTCTCCTGTTTCTCCTACTCCCTCTGGAGTTCTTTTCAGGCATTCTTGGTCCTCTGCCCCCTTAAATTGTAGATTTCTTCAGGCCACCATCAGATCATTTATTCCTTTAAAAATAATTAATAAAGGGCTGGGCACTGTGGCTTATGCCTATAATCCCAGCACTTCAGGAGGCTTAAGCAGTAGGATGGCTTGAGCCCAGGAGTTTAAAGTTTACAAGGAGCTATGATGATTCCACCGCACAATAACCTGGGCAACAGAGGGAGACCCTGTCTAAAAACAAAAAATATTGGGCCAGGCACAGTGGCTGATGCCTGTAGTCCCAGCTACTCGGGAGGCTGAGGCAAGAAGATCACTTGAGCCCAAAAGTTTGAAGTTGCTGTGAACTATGATGCTACGACACTCTACTGAGGGTGACAAAGTGAAACTCAGTGTCAATAAATAAATAAGCCTGGACTATGTTCCAGGATTGTTGCAGGTACGGGGAATATGAAGTGAGCAAGACAGACCCTGTTCCTGCCTCACCACAAGGACACGTGGGAGAAAGGACCATCCACGTATGGCATAACGAGGAGAGATCAGACCAGGCTGCTTGAACCAAGACTGGGAGGACGAATCACCAGGTGAATCTGAGGGAAAAAGTGGTTCAGGTATCAGACTCAGAGCGGGCAAAGAATATTCTGTATCTGGCAAACTAAAAGAGGAGGGGCAACGGGGCGGCACCTGTGACTCAAAGGGGTAGGGCGCTGGCCCCATATGCCGGAGGTGGCGGGTTCAAACCCAGCCCGGGCCAAAAACTGCAAAAAAAGAAACAAAAACAAAAAAACCGAGGAGGGCCGACGATATGGGAAAGAAGGTGAGAAATAAAAGGTAGACAAATCTGAGAAGGCAGGGGTTTGTCATCACTGTTGAGAATTTGGACTGTGTTCTAAGGGCTACAGGAAGCCTCAGAAACTACCAAAACCTCTTAACATCTCTGCTCTACCCTTTCCCTTGACTAAATCATGCTCCAAAGGGCAGCCGAAGTGATTTTCTTTCTTTCTTTTTTTTTTTTTTTTTGAGACAGAGTCTCACTATGTCACCCTTTGTAGAGCACTGTGGTGTCACAGCTCACAGCAACCTCCAACTCTTGGGCTCAAGTGATTCTCTTGCCTCAGTCTCCCAAGTAGCTGGGACTACAGGCGCCCACCACAACACCCGGCTATTTTTGGTTGCAGTTGTCATTGTTGTTCAGCAGGCACAGGCTGGATTTGAACCCGCCAGCCTTGGTGTATGTGGCTGGTGCCCTACCCACTGAGCTACAGGCAACGCTCTAGCCAAGGTGATCTTGAAACGTAAATCACATAGTGTCAATTTCTTGCTTGAAACCTTCTGGAGTCTTTTTTTTTTTCTTTCTTCTCTCCTCTTTCTTCTCTCTCTCTTTCTCTCTCCCTCCCTCCCTTTCTTCCTTCCTTCCTTTCAGACAGAGTCTCACTCTATAGCCCTGGCTAGAGTGTCATGGCGTCACAGCTCACAGCAACCTCTAACTCCTGGGCTCAAGTGATTTTCTTGCCTCAGCCTCCTGAGTAGTTGGGACTACAACTGCCACCACCACACCCAGCTAGTTTTTTCTATTTTTAGTGGAAATAGGGTCTCTCTCTCTTGTTCAGGCCGGTCTCGAACTCCTGAGTTCAAGTGCTTCTGGAGTCTTTCTTTCCTCCAATGGATTAAAGTCCTGACTCCTTACCCAGCTCATAAGACCCGCATGACCTGCTCACACCACCTTGACCAGGTTCCCCTTTTATGTGACTTCTTCAGTTTCTCTCAGATAGATTCTCTGCTGTCTCTGGACCTCCAGACAAGGTGTCCATCCTGCCAAGAACCCTCCTTTCCTCTCTACTTATATATCCTTGGCATTGCATCCTCTGGGAAGCCTTCCCTGGTATACCTTAAGTCTGTATTCGGTACTCTTCCCATGAGCTCTTGTTAACACCCTGACTTTCTCTCACAGTGTCAAGTATGTAGGACTCATGCAAGTGACTGATGCTACCACTCCATGAGCTCCAAGAACACATGAACTTTGTGTATTTATTCATCTTTATACCTCCAGCATACAGCACCTAATATAACCTTAGTCAGTATTTGTTGAATAAATAGGCAATGAAAAAAGAAAATAAGGGGTATGTTCAATGTATTCTATGGTCACTTGTAGCTCTAAAAAAGAAAAAAAAGGAAAGTGCCTGTGGCTCAGTGAGTAGGGTGCCGGCCCCATATACCAAGGGTGGCAGGTTCAAACCTGGCCCCAGCCAAACTGCAACAACAACAAAAAATAGCTGGGCATTGTGGCAGGCGCCTGTGGTCCCAGCTGAGGCTGCAGCAAGAGAATCGCCTAAACCCAGGAGTTGGAGGTTGCTGTGACACCACAGCACTCTACCCAGGGCAACAAAGTGAGACTTTTTCCCTAAAAATAAAATAAAAATTATGATTCTTTGTTTGTCCTATCTGATGCAGGTAGCTTAGGAACAGTTTAACAGTTTATGTCTAAAAACACAACAGAATGGTCCAGGGTAGTGGCTCATACCTTTAATCCCAACATTTTGGGAGGCTAAGAATTCCACGCTAGCTTGGGCAACATATTGAGACCCATCCCTACAAAAACTTTAAAAAAAGGAAGGAAGGAAAGAAGGAAGGAAGGAAGGAAAGGATCGGTGTGTGGGGTGGTGTCATGCACCTGTAGTCCCAGCTACTTGGGAGGCTGAGGCAGGAAGTTTTCACGAGCCCAGGAGTAAGCTATATCCACAGCACTGCACTCCAGCTGAAAGGTAGCGAGATCTTGTTTCTCTCTCTCTCTCTTTTTTAAAGTAGTAGGACTCAAATTTCTGTATTTCCATTATTTGAATTCCTGTTTGTGTTAAATTGTGGAAACTATTAGATTTTTCCTTTTTCTCAGCCACAAGGTCCTTAAACTACCAAAAGAGAGACTAAGTGCATTTTCTCAACTTTTCTTTACATACATTCTGTCTCATCCGTTTTCTGTACAAATAATTTTTTCCCTCTCCCTGGAAATTACTTCTAGATTGGGTGGTTCCTTACATTATTCCCATTGTTTAATTCAATTTAGCAGTTCAACTCCTTTTTTTTTTTTTTTTGAGACAGAGTCTCACTATGTCGCCTAGGGTAGAGTTTTGTGGTGTCACAGCTCACAGCAACTCTTGCGCTTAAACGGTTCTCTTGCCTCAGCCTCCCAAGGAGCTGGGACTACAGACACCTGCAACAATCCATGACTATTTTTTGGTTATAGTTGTCACTGTTGTTTAGCAAGCCCAGGCCAGGTTCGAACCTGCCAGCTCTGATGTATGTGGCTGGTGCCCTAGCCGCTGATTTACAGGCACTGAATCAGTTCAACTCATTTATTTATTTTATTTTTTTAGAGACAGAGTCTCACTTTGTTGCCCTCAGTACAGTGCCAAGGTGTCACAGTTCATAGCAACCTCCAGCTTTTGGGCTTAGGTGATTCTTTTGCCTCAGCCTCCCAAGTAGCTGGGACTACAGGTGCTCACTGCAACACCTGGCTATTTTTTTGTTGCAGTTTGGCTGGGGTCGGGTTCGAACCTGCCACCCTCAGTATTTGGGGCTGGTGCCCTACTCACTGAGTCACAGGCGCCGCCCAAGTATTACAATTTTTTTTTTTTTGGTAGAGACAGAGTCTCACTTTATTGCCCTCGGTAGAGTGCCGAGGCCTCACACAGCTCAAAGCAACCTCTAGCTTTTGGGCTTAGGTGATTCTCTTGCCTCAGCCCACTGAGTAGCTGGGACTACATGTGCCCGCCACAACACATGTAGTGTGGCTATTTTTTTGTTGCAGTTTGGCCGGGGCTGGATTCAAACCTGCCACCCTCGGTATATGGGGCTGGTGCCACAGGCGCTGCCCATCAACTCATTTATTGAGAGTTAATCCTGTGCCATGTTCATCTTGGGGATACATACATGATAAGATACAGTCCTTTTAGCTTGAGAAGTCTGTCTCATGGTGGAAAAAGACCCTTACATAACTTTGTTATTTATTTATCTATTTATGAGACAGAGTCTTACTCTGTCATCCAGGCTGGAGTAAGTGGTGTGATCAAAGCTCACTGTAGGGTGAATATTTTATGAGGAGGACCGCCTGAGCAATTGAAACAGCTTCAAAAATACACTACTGGGACCTGATCAAACTAAAAAGCTTCTGCACAGCCAAGAACACAGTAAGTAAAGCAAGCAGACAGCCCTCAGAATGGGAGAAGACATTTGCAGGTTATGTCTCCGACAAAGGTTTAATAACCAGAATCCACAGAGAACTCAAATGTATTAGTGAGAAAAGAACAAGTGATCCCATCTCAGGCTGGGCAAGGGACTTGAAGAGAAACTTCTCTGAAGAAGATAGGTGCACGGCCTACAGACATATGAAAAAAATGCTCATCATCATCAGAGAAATGCAAATCAAAACTACTTTGAGATATCATCTAATTCCAGTAAGATTAGCCCATATCACAAAGTCCCAAGACCAGAGATGATGGCGTGGATGTGGAGAAAAGGGAACACTTCTACACTGATGGTGGGAATGCAAATTAATACATTTCTTTTGGAAAGATGTTCGGAGAATACTTACAGATCTAAAAATAGACTTGCCATTCAATCCTGTAATTCCTCTACTAGGTATATACCCAGAAGACAAAAAAAATCACATTATAACAAAGATATTTGTACCAGAATGTTTATTGCAGCCCAATTCATAATTGCTAAGTCATGGGGAAAAAAGCCCAAGTGCCCATCGATCCATGAATGGATTAATAAATTGTGGTACATGTACACCATGGAATATTATGCAGCCTTAAAGAAAGATGGAGACTTTACCTCTTTCATGTTTACATGGATGGAGCTGGAACATATTCTTCTTAGTAAAGTATCTCAAGAATAGAAGAAAAAGTATCCAATGTACTCAGCCCTACTATGAAACTAATTTATGGCTTTCATATGAAAGCTATAACCTGGTTATAGCCTAAGAAGGGAAAGGAAAGAGGGAGGGGAAGGAAGGGGACAGGATGGGGCAGGAAGCCCAATGAATGGTGGGATTACACCTGCGGTGCATCTTACAAGGGTACATGTGAAACTTACTAAATGTAGAATATAAATGTCTTAACATAATAACTAAGAAAATGCCAGGAAAGCTATGTTAACCAGTGTGATGGAAATATGTCAAATGGTCTATAAAACCAGTGTATGGTGCCCCATGATTGCATTAATGTACACAGCTATGATTTAGTAAAAAAAAAAAAATCAGAAGGGAAAAAAAAAAAGAATCAGAATGGAATCAGAATCAGGGTGGTGGAAAAAAAAAAAAACTCACTGTAGCCTCAAATTCCTGGGATGCAGTAATCCTCCAGCCTTGGTCTCCTGAGTAGCTGGGAGTACAGGTGCATACCACTGTGATAATTTTTCTTATTTTTTGTAGAGATGGAGGGGTGTCTCGCTATGTTGCCCAGGCTGGTCTCAAACTCCTGGATCTCAAACAATGCTCCTACCTTGGTTCCCAAAGTGCTTGGATTACAGCTGTGAGCCACCAAACCTGGCTCCAGATAACTTTTAAATGAGTCACTTTCTCCTCTATTTCTGATTTGGCATGTGCTACATTCAATGCAATCTAATTCAATGAATCTTTATTTGCTGGTAAATAACACACAGTTTGTAAGTGATTGAAGCTTAGTCTATGAGGTAACCAAATGATGAGTACAGATTGATATAATGAGGTCAGAGTGAGAGAGCTTTCTGGATCAGAGTGACCCAGAAACAGTCGTATTTAACAGAGTAAGAACCCACATCCAGTACGGAGAGGAGGAGGAGAGTGGGAGCTAGAAGAACAAAATCTTTCCAGAGAAGTGCCATTTGAAATGGGCCTGTGGTACTGATAGAATTGATGTGTATATGCATATCAAAATAATAGTAATGAGGATGAAGTTAGGTAGGAATAGCTGATGTTTTTTGAGGCTTACCAAGTGCAGACACTAAATATTTTACAGGTATTAACTCATTTAGTGCTATGAGATGTGTATTATCATCCTCCCTTTTCAGACAAGGAAACTGAGTCACAGAGCCACAAAGTGGCCCCACAGCTAGTGCTGACAGGACAGTGATTTATATGCTGGCTAGCTGGTTCCCCTGCATCCACTCTCAATCAGCATATTACTCCTCACATCTACAGATAGTATTTTCTCTTTTCAGAAATTAAAGAAATATATTTCTACATGCAATAAGAAAATAAGAAAAAAGGAAAAGAAAAAAGAAATTAAAGAAAGAAAACAAAAAATAGCACATAATTTTATAGTCCAGATAATCTTTGTTGATGTACATATATTTTAGTATACATGCAACCAAGGTTGGAAAATGCAAATGGTACCGAAATACAAAGTAAATAAAGTATAAAATGCAAAGTGAACATTTCTCTCTTTGTTTTCCTCTTATATCACTTCAGTTTATACAAACAGAGTAAAAATAATGCAGACTGTTAAGTCTTTCACTTTTTTTCCTTGGTGATCTTTATTTCTCATTCTTTTTAATGGCTACACTGTACTCTACAGCATGGATGTGCCATAATCTTTCCTTAAATAATCCCCTATTCATGAACTTTTGGACTTTTCCCTCTATTACAAATCATACTGTTATATACAGGTGAGGATTATATCTGTTCCCATCAACCTGTTCCCCAGGTTCCTGCAGAGACAACGCGTTTAATAACCTCTTGATTTTTACCAGTCTGATACCTGCAAAATTGCATTTCTTTGTGGTTTTAATTTATATTTTTCTTTTTCTTTTTTTTTGTTTTTGAAACATAGTTTCACTATGTCACCCTCGGTAGAGTGCCATGGTGTTACAGCTCACAGCAGCCTGAAACTCTTGGGCTCAAGCAATCCTCTTAAGAATCTGTACCCATTAAACACTAACTCCTTTAGTGTTAGGAGCCTCAGCATCCCAAGTAGCTGGACTACAGGAGCCCACCACAGTGCCTGGATATTTTTTTGTTGTGGTTGTCATTGTTGTTTAGTAGGCCTGGGCTGAGTTTGAACCTGTCAGCCTCAGTGTATGTGGCTGGTGCCGTAGCAACTGTGCTACGGGAACCGAGCCAAATTTGTATTTCTCTTATGAGTTGAACTGTTTTAATATTTTTTTGCCATGCTTTTCCTTTTATAGAGGCTACTTATTTACACCCTTTGGCTTGCTTTTTTCAATTGGGTTTTTAGAATTATTCTTTTATTTGAGACAGAGTCTCATTTTGTTACCCTCGGTAGAATGGTGTGGTGTCATAGCTCACAGCAACCTCAAACTCTTGGGCTCAAGCAATCTGCTTGCCTCAGACTCCTGAGAAGCTGGGGGAGGCTGTACAGGCACCTGCCACAATGCCTGGCTATTTTGAGAGATGAGGTCTTGCTCTGGCTCAGGCTGGTCTCTAACCTGTGAGCTCAGGCAATCCATCTGCTTTGGCCTCCCGGAGTGCTGGGATTACAGGCATAAGCCATCATGCCCAGCCTATTAGAATTATTCTTGTTTTGTAGAAATTCTTTGCAAATTTAGGAAATTAGACCTTTGTCATACACATTGCAGATGTGTCCTCTCAGGTGAGAGTTTTTCAACCTTTTATCTCACGGCACACTTGAATCTATAGTTGAACTTCCGTGGCACACTTACATTGTTAATGAAAGAGTGAAAAAATATACTTGCTGTGCTTTCAACTTCTTTAAAAAGTAATTTAACTAATGAGGTTTAAAAATTTTCATGGTGCATCTAAGGTCCTCTCACAGCACACCGGTGTGCCACAACACACCTGTTGAAAATCACTGTTCTAGACTTCTATGGTCTTTTTATTTTGTAACAGTGTTTTTAAAAAATTAAATACATAAAAATTCTTTCCATTAGCCTAAGTGAAATAAGCCAGACACCAAAGAACAAGCACTCTATGAATACACTTACACAAGCTCCGTAGGGTAGCCAAATTTATGAAGAAGGACACCAGGAGTTATCAGAGGCTGTGGGGAGGGGAAAAGCAAGGGGGAGTTAGTGTTTAATGGGCGCATAGTCTCAGTTTGGGAGGATGAAAGAGCTCTGAAGATGGACAGTAGTGATGGTTGCAAAACAACGTGAAGGTGTTTAATGCTGTCACATGGTACACTTACAAACGGTTAAGATGGTAAATTTTGTTATGTTTATTGTAGCACAGTAAAAAATTAGGTCTTTCAAGGATCCCAGGGTTTGCATCTGCTTAGAAAAACTTTCCATACCTCCAGATTATCGAGAGTTCCCTTTATTCTTCTAGAATGTTAACATGGAGTTGGCAGAAGGTGCAACTCTAGGATGAAAAGGTTTGAGGTGCAGAGGCTTCTGCAACTGCCAGGGAAGGGGTGATGAGGCCCTGAACTAAGGTGATGAAGCAGAAGAAACAGGTTCTTCTGGCCAGAATGATAGGGTGACAGGATTTAGCTTTGCCCTGGACATCCACTTGATGCATGCTAGGTACCTGAATGTTTGTTGAATGGGCGAGGAGCAAGGAGAAACAGCACAAAGATTTCTAACAAGACAGCATGAACAATAGTAATAAAAACACTAATTCTTTTTCATTCTTTTGAGACAAGGTCTCACTCTGTTGCTCAGGCTAGAGTTCAGTGACTTCACCATAGCTTACTGTAATCTCCAACTCCTGGCCTCAAGGGATCCACCTACCTCAGCCTCCCAAGTACCTGAGACTGTAGGTGTCCACCACCAAACCTGGATAACTTTTTTTTTGTATTTTTTTTGCAGAGAAGGGGGTCTCACTTTTCTCAGGCTGGTCTTGAACTCTTGGCTTCAAGCAGTACTTCTGCCTCAACCTCCCACAGTGCTAGGATTACAATGGTGAGCCACCACATATGGCCAACATCAGTTATTACTAATATTTACTGAAGGAGGAAGATTAGGTGGGTGGATAGGGTGCATTCCATCTAAAATGTGCCAATATTTTTAGGTACAGGTCAGCCATATGGGAGAGTTCCAGGAGGTAATCAAAAGGCAGGTCTGGCGGCATTCATATAGCTCAGTGGGTAGGGCGCTGGCCACGTACACTGAGAGTGGCGAGTTCAAACCTGGCCTGGGCCACCTAAAACAATGACAACCATAACAACAATGAAAAATAGCCGGGCATTGTGGTGGGCATCTGTAGTCTCAGCTACTTGGGAGGCTGAGACAAGAGAATGGCTTAAGACCAAGAGTTGGAGTATTGCTGTGAGCTGTGATGCCATGGCATTATACAGAGGGTGACAGCTAGAGACTCTGTCTAAAAAAAAAAAAAAAAAGGCAGGTCTGGTGTAGGAAAGAATTAAGGGGGATCAATTTTGTTTAGAACTTAGCTGGTCTAGATAGTTACTGAACCCACGGGATTATGTGGGAGAGGTAATGGCTAGAATCTTGAAGAATTTCAGTCTTAGTCTAAGCAGGATGAAGAAGTAATATAGCCAGATAAGCAAATTATCTGTACAGGAGATGGCACCTGATATGGGCCTGAAGGAAGAGGTGTGACAATGGTAGACTGGAGGGTTAGATACTGAGATGGTGAAGGAAGGGTTCCGAGCAGAAAGAACATGAAAAAACAGGTGGCAGGGAAGCACACCACCAGAAAAGCCATTCAGTAAGCAGATGTTCAAAGCATTTGTTGCAGGGGTTGAGGAGGGAGGAGGGAGAAGGTAAGAGGAGGGGATCGGTGTGCTCCCACTTAAGGGGCATAATGGAAGGGTTCACAGCACACCTCCTGGGTGCGGGACACAACTACAACAGGAGTTTACTTAACGAATGCAAACTCGTAACCTAATTATACCTTCATATTAATCTGAAAGAAAAACATAATAAATTAAAAAAAAAACATGTTGCAGAAGAATTGGAATTGGTCAGCCAACACTGTCACTGTGGAAGAGGAGCTGGAGACCAAGGAAAGGCCATTTCTTCCAAGGTTACTGTAACTATTGACAATTGGTTGCTTGGGTATGAGGAGTCTTACAGCCTTTGATCTACTTTGTAAAAGCTGCAGCCAGAGATATCCGATGACCTTGCAGGGTCTCAGTTTTCTCCACAGAGTCAGCGGTCACCCAACCTAGATTTAGATTATGGTGCTCCACTTTGTCTGTTGTGTGTGACAATTTCGTGCTATGTCCATATCAGGTTGTTTTCAGGTCACTTTCATCATTACTGTTTGTTGTGTATTTTTTTTTTTTAATGAGAAATTGGATGAGATGTTTCTGTGGAAAAGAGATAATGGCAGTGATGTTACTGTCACATGGCTTAAGTATCACACTGCAAACATATATGTCCTAAGACAGTGGCATCAAAACAGCTTAAGCTAAGTCTGAGTTCTGCTTTCCCCAGACACTTCACCCGGTTTCAGATTCTCAGTTTGGTTGATATTGAGAAGACATATAGAGTTAACAAAATGACAAACAGCCTTTAAAAAAGTTTCAGAGGCTGGGTGCTGTGGTTCACACCTTGTAATCTTAGCCCCCTTTGAGAGGCTGAGGTGGGAGTTATCACTGAGGCCAGGAGTTTGAAGCCAGCCTGGGCATAGCAAGACCTCATCTTTACAAAGAGAAAAAAAAAAAATTTAGCCGGGCATGCTGGCAGATGGCTATAGTTCCAGTTACTCAGGAGTCCCAGTTAAGTAGGAGGATCACTGGAACCCAGGAGTTGGGATGCTGCAGTGAGCCATGACAACACCACTGCCCTCCAGCCTGGGCAACAGAGCAAGACTTTGACTTGAAAGAAAAAAAAAAAAAAACGTTCTATTTTTCATCCATCAGACTAGCAAAGATCTAGAAAGTCTGAAAACAGTTGGGGCAAGGGTATGGGGAAGCAGATGCTCTCTGTACTGGTGGTGGAGGAGTTAATTGCTACAACCTCTTTGGAAGGTACCTGACAATATTTATCAAATGTACTTATCCTCTGAGGCAGCAATTCTGGATAAGATAATTCACTGCAGCATAATCTTTAGGGGCAAAAGATGGCAACAACCTAAACTGTTCATCAGCAGAAACTGGTTATGCAATTATGGCACATCTTCACCATGAATACGTTTTCATTCACGCTTTTTTATGTATAACATGGCTCCGGAACTATACACCAGACACTGGTGACAATGGTGGCTTCTGGGAGGGGACTGAGCTGGGGGGACCAGAGGGAGGGACTTTTCCCTTATCTGTTTACCTTATGAATGTATTATTTATCTCTATCTCCCCCCAAAATGAAGCAAAAAAAAAAAAAAAAAAAAGGTTTTCTGGTGGTAGAGAGAGCATCAGTAGTTTTTAACACATAGAAAAGTTGAGAGAAATGCTAACCCCAGAATCATTGCAGCATTATGGAGATCGTTTAGAGAAAGGTTAAGATTGAAGGTCTGTCCGGGCACAGGGCTCACACCTGTAATCCCAGCACTCTGGGATGCTGAGGCAGGAGGATTGCCTGAGCCTGAACAACAGCAAGACCCCATCTCTACTAAAAATAGAAAAACTAGCCAGGCATAGTGGCACATGTCTACAGCCCCAGCTGAATTTGAAGGCCATATGATCTTTCCCACCCATCTTTTCTCTCCACAAGGAAATAAAAGGGTGGGAAGGGCAGGAGCAAGACAGCAGAGGAGCCACGGAGCCAGAAGCTTGTGGGAGCGTCCTGTGACTGCGGCCTGTCTGCAGTGAACAGTCCGCCCTGACACAGACATAGCTTTGGTGACGGTGGTGTTTTTGCTGGAGGCCACAGTGTAACATCTCATCTTGTCAGTCTAGTCAGTGGTTGCCAATTTGATACTTCAGTTAGAGGAAAAAGCCAGGAAAATCTGGTCCGAACATCCCAACCTAAGGGCTGCAAGATTTGTGACCCATTATATAAAGTGCTTATGCTCAGTGCAAAAAGGGCAGATTCAGAAGGGCAAGCAGAGGCTAGGGAATGACATTTCTGAGGGGATGAAGGTGAACTATGACTCAAGGAAGGAAAAGTCGAGCTTCAGCCCAGAGAGACTGTATTTTTCTTACAGTCTTTCACCCCTCTAACAGGGCCAAAACTAATCTGACACGTCAGCACGGGCTGTTTGCTTTACTGTTAAAACACTTAGTTCAGAGGGAAATCCACAGGGTTTCTAAGCACCAGAGACACTGACCTTAGATTCCAATTTCTTCCAATTTTCCAATTCAGCATTAAAGGTGAGATGAGCAAGCTGAGCTCTGACTGGTGGGAGGCTCAGAGCTACAGAGGACAAACAGGACCGTAACTCAAACAGGTAAGGTCTAGCTGTTCAGTCCTAGGATCCTGCTGCCATTCCTCTCCCAGATCCTTAAATGGGAGTCATGTTCTCTCACCCACTGACTGTGCAGCAGGGACATTCACGATAGCTGGCTCTGTGCCTGTGAGCAACCCCCTGCCTCCCTTTTGGATGGTTTGCCTTTCTCTCCCCTCTGCATGAATGTGCAGGGACCCTCCAGCCGGTGCGTCAGCCGCCCCCACTTGCTCATGGCTTTCGGATCCCAGTACCTGAAAACTCTTTTATTTACCCTATCTTCGAAAGACTCCTGTTGACTGCTTGTGCTTGGGAGGAGACACCTGGAAATAGTTTTACTCCACAGGTAGCACTTGCCTCAAAGCCTTCTCTGAATTTTGGGGAGGAGAGAAGGGAAAAGAGGCAATCCTCTGGTGTTGCTTGTACTTCTCTGTAGATCCCTCTGATTAGGATACAGCACGCCTACCTGGAGGGGACTGTGTACAAACAGGATGACCCGGGGCAAGAACCAAAACGCGGGGAAGGTTTCCAGAGCGGCAGGAGTCTAAAGTAAAGTGCGTCTTTACAGTGGAGGAGAGTCTCATCTGTTCAGAAAGGCTCAGGTGTAAACATTAGTGCACAGGAGCATGCACATGTGTGTGCATGCGCACTCACTCCTCTGAGGTAGAAGGAACTGACCATCTCCAGACAAACACACACACATTCCACAGTTTTACAGAAACATGGCACTTGTGTGAAAGGTCCTGTCTTTGCCCGAGAAGGCAAGTAGGGTCCAATCCAGATCTTTCTGATCTGGCACAGAGCCAGAGAAGTCCCACTCCACACGAGGAAAGAGGCAGAGGGCACCACTGTCACTGCTGTTGCCACAGTTCTCCCTGGTCCCGAGGCCCAGGGTCACTTCCTAGAGCCTGAGCCGTGGGCACTCCGGGTGTGGTTTGTCAGAAGCCACTGGGCACAGATGTCTTGCACTACTGCATCCCCACTGCTCTTGGCAGCCTGTTGCACCTGCTGGACAAGGGCTGTGGCCCGTGAGTGTTCTTGCTTCACGGCAATCAGGTAGGCAGAACGTAGTTTGCAACAAGTCAGATAGGCCCGAACCTGGCAGTCAGGTAGAAGACAGTGTAAAGGGAACCGTCGTTACAAGTGAATCAAATATACAGAGGTGTATCACAAAGCTCAGGCAGGCAGACTGCCAAATTAGTAATTTGCTTTTTATGATAGTACAACAACTCTAAATATTCTGGACATAATATACTCCTTTGTGTTTTTTCACAGTATAAAAAGTTATTACTAACGAGCTAAGAATTTAGCTTACCGCCCCATGCTCTCTAGTTTGCTCCTGGCTTCAGAGCTAGCACTACCACCGCTTGCAAGTTGTGACTTTATAGTTCTCTGGATGATTGATTGATGTCTGTCTCCTTGATTAGACTTTGAGTTTTGTGTCCGCTGTCTGTACTCCTTGTACTCCCGCCTAGCACAGGGCCCGGCATGTAACAGACACTCAATAGATTGTGCACCAAATGAATGAATGAATGAACCCTCACATCTCCCGCCTATGATGGACACACAGATCCCCTTCTCTACTTTTCTGTTTTCAATTAGCTGAATTTATATTTTTTTTAAACAGGAAATTTGGAAAGGAAAACACTTAAACACAATTACCACAGGTCTAATTAGGATCTAACCTCAGTTAGACCTGATTTGACTTCTCTTGTTTGAGTCAGAGGCAGCTAAAGTTTCAGGGTATATGCACCTGTGTATGTACTATTTCCAGGCTCCCTATCTCATGACTCCTCGGCTTGGGGAAGACAGAAGTCCTTCCTTCTCAGGCCCCGCTTTCACCAGCAGTGCCCTCCGGTTATCCAGCATTCTGGGCTGGTGTCCAGTGAGGCCCTCACGAACTGCCACAGAGTTTCTACCAGCAGCAGTGTTTCTGATACAATGATCTCTCCTGGTTAGTGGAGGGGACTCTTTTTGCTTCACTTAGTAAGGCTCCACCTTTTCTTTGTCTTGGTCACTAAAGTATTTCTTTCCTGTATAAACTCAATTATGGGTAATTTCCTGCAGCTAGGTGTGTGGGGTCACTGAAGTGACCAGCTCCTGCTGCTTGGGTGTGTGCTTGCTGCCCTAGGATGCCAGAGCTCCCCAGGCCTTCAGCTCCACTTAGCACCAACATATGCTCAATACATATCATGAGCTGGAAGGCAAAATTCCTATCAAGGGAAGAAGGGCATTTTGCCAGGGACGGCTGAAATATAAACTGAATGAGCAGTTTTGGGCAAGACGTTGTGACCTAATATCACTTAATGCATTAGTGCCACTGCTTTGAGGAAAAGTAATAAGGCCTGTCTAGATTTTAGTGCATGTCTTTTCCAGGGATAGAGCCTCTCACCTGCTCAGTGAGAGGCTCAGTGAAGGCAAAAAGAACCATAGTCTGGGAATCAGGAAGCCTGGATGTCTGTCCTAGCTATTGTGTTCTCATTCTGATTCTAGGAGAGTAATTCTCCACATTGCAGAATGTTAGGATTTCATCATTTCCAAAGATCTCACCAGAATGTTGCAAAAATAAATGAAGAAATGTTTTGAATGTTTTCTCCTTATCCCCATGACTTAAAAATGCCCAGTAAATTCAGCCCATGGATTAGCAATATTGCTCTGGGAAATATGTAAGAAGCTGTTTGCCTGACATTATTTTCATCACAAAGGACTCAGTTGCCAGATCATTCCTCTCCTTATGGGCAGGACAGTTCAGACTGGCTTGGGTTTTGTGTGCCTCTCCTGGCCTGGTGGCCTTTCTGCATACAGTGGGAGATTGATCTGTAGTGAGCTACAAATGGGGACAACTGAAAATACTTTTATTCTGGCTGGCATCAATTTCTAAATGAGAGATGAGCTTTTCAAAAACAGGAAGAATGAAGCACTAGTGGACATTGTTGGTCAGCATGTTGGGTGGGGCTTTCCTCACTGTACCCTTTTCCCTTCAGGATAAAAGAAAAATACTTGCTTACTTTAGGAACCTCATCCAGTCAACCTAAGGATGGAAGCAAGGGATTTCCTAGGGCTCAGTGAGAGAAGTATACCATGGAGATTCAAGAGCAGCATAGGACACATGTGTCTTGGGAAAGACAAAGAATTGGGGAGGTGATGATCAGCTGTTCCCCACCAAGTCCCAGCAAAGAAGCTGAGATACAAGGATGTATGGAACTGTTCGGGGAGATGAGGGATAAAGGTGACAAGCCAAGTGTGAGGTAGTGTTCACTGGCACTCCCAGGGTTTGGAGACAATTCTGCTCACCTTATTGTCATCATTGTGTATTGCCTGGATCAGGCCCTCCAGTTCCTGAGCAGAACAGAAACACAGCAGTTGTGAGAGAGAGAGAAGAGTGTTGCAGCCCGGGAGCTGTGGCCCAACCCAGTCTTAGCCCAGGATGGGGATAACTACCTGACTTTTTCTTTTTTTTAAGAGATGGGGTCTTGCTATATTGCCCAGGCTGGAGTGCAGTGGCTATTCACAGGTACAATCCCACTACTGATCAGCATAGGAATTTTGACCTGCCGCACTTCTGGCCTGGACTGGCTTACTCCTCGTTAGGCAGTCTGGTACTGCCCTGCTCCTAGGAGGTCACCGTATCAATGCTGAACCGAGTGTAGACACTCAATTGGCATAGCCCACTATAGCCCAGAACTCCTGGGCTCAAGTGATCCTCCTGCCGCAGCCTCTTGAGTATCTGAGACTATAGGCATGCACCACCATGCCCAACTGACTCTTCTTTTAAAATTCAACTCCTGCTATAAGAGCAAGAAGGGAAATCTCACCATAACACTATGCTTGGGAATTTAGGGAGAAGGAATAGCTCCTAAGAGGCCTGCCTGTTCTTAGCCTTCACAATTGGGTGGGTTCTGTACACTCACAAGGAACCCACAGAGGCAATATGCTTCAAAGGCCACTTGCTGGCCCATCCTGGCCTCCTCTAGAATCGCAGGGAGAAGCTCAACTCTGTTGGTCCGCAGACACTTTCAGGTGCACACAATATTAGACAATTAGGCTGAGGGACACCTTCTGGGGGCAGAGGTCATCACTATCAATTTTCTTCACAGGGAAGGTTGATTAGAGTGAGGCCATTATTGCAGAGGGGTCAGAAAGATAAAGGCATCTTGTAGAGGTCCAAGCACATTGTGGGCAACAGAAAAATAAAGAGGGGGATGTGATGACCTGAAATAGATGGAGGAGTGAAGAGGTATGGAAGGGAGCGTACCTGGGCTGGGATTCTCCTGAACGTTTCCAGGCAGTCGAGGAGAATGGCGTCCCCGTCACTTTTGGCCGCCATGCCTGACTCACTGACACATTTGAGCAGCTGTCGGATCTCACTGTATTTCTCCTTCTCCACCAACTGCCGGGCAGCTCTGCAGTAGGTTGTGGCAGTATCTAGCTGGAAGTCCTAGCATGGGGTATGGGATGACGGGCTTAGGGGACAGCAATGGTGGAAAGGAGGTGACATTTGAAAAGCTCCCACTATGCTTAGTACAGATAAGCCATATGGATTGTAGTCACAATAGAAAACATGAACATAACAAACACAAAACAAGCAAAAGTTACTTTTTGGGGTTAGGACAGACATTTAGGAAGCATCCATAAAAATCCTCTTAATAAAAAAAGAGAGAAAAAAAGAAAAAATCGTCTTAATATCTAAAAATGGAATGCATCTGCCTTGCTGCTATGGTACTTTCTGAAAAATTCTTCTCGAATTCTTAAGACTGGTTGATTTTTTTTCTAATGAGTCACATTTCTCTTGGGGAACAGGTGTGGGAGGCTGGTATTTTCTGCCCTGGACACCTGGTGCTCGTGAAGAGATGCCTAAGTATTCAGAAACAGACCAATTCACCAAAAGATTGATTTGCTAGATAAACATCTTAAACCAGGTCTAGGATAACCCTTATGCCATGGGCCTGGGTGGAGCTGCCCCTCTGCCTGCCCACCAGGGGTATCTGTGTGTGAAGAGCTTTGTTCAACACTCAGAATTGATGGGAAGAAAGACACCTGACTGATCTCTTATGGAGCCATCAATCCTTAAGACACGTACAATGTACGGAGTATCCTTTCTGCCCTGAACAGTGGTGGTCCTCAGTTGGCTGCTGGGCCATCTGCATGAAACTGTGGTGGTGGTGGTGGTGGGGGACCTGGAGAGATCCCTCATGGTTTCAGCCCCCTCCCCCAACCCTACTCTAGTGCCACAGCTTCATCTGTGTCCTTTCATCACAAACAACAGAAAAGGTACCTCTAGAGCCAGCTCCTGTGCCCACAGAGGATGCGGGGGGAGCGGAGGGTATGGCCATATCCCCTTATGAGGACAAGCAGTGGACAGCTGTGGGGAACTGTGCTGGACCTAGCTTCAGGTATTTATCGGAAAGGCTTTTGATGATTTAGTCATTGGTTACTCAGCTTTTGGCAAAGTGGCCAAGAATCTTGAATTTGACCCAGTTTTATAATAGTCACCTCCTTGATTTCAGCCCTGGTACATATAAATCTACTTTACTTGAGATAGAAATTTTCTAAAGAATAATTTCTTATGTAACTGTGGTCAGGTGCTGATTGCCCTTGGTATAATCTGGAGATTAATAGTTCTGCAAATCATACCTGCAGAACCCGGAATGCGATTCCAAAACCATCTTCTACATTTTTCCCTCCTAGCATGACCTGAAAAGGAGAGGGAAACATGATTAAAGAAACAATAATTACTAGAGTAGCCCTTCAATCAAGAATGAGGGCCCCAATTTATTCAATTATTCAACAAATATTTGTTGAGACCCTACTAAGTGCCAGGCACTAGGGATGTAAGAGTGATCAAAATGGACTTGGTCCCCAGCCTTCTATGGCTCACATTCTAGCGAGAGGCAGCTGTCAAATACCTGAAATAATAACTAGACAATTACAACTGTGACAAGTGTTCTGAAAGATGAGAATAATTTGCCCGGGGTCTGAAACACTGCACGTACCTTGCAGGCAACATCCATTTTCATGTGGTTATTTCCAAACAGGGTTGGCAGAGGCAAAGTGGTGATCTGAGAGGTGCCAGCACTTTCACACCGATGTAAGAATCTGGTCACTTCCATCTGCAGCTGAAGTGTGTTCATGTGCCTATGGTGACAGGACACTGACAAATCCAGCCTCATAAGGGGCCTTAGGAGTGAGGTGTCTAGGGCTGGGTGACTGGGAAGTCTGAATAAGATGACGGTGGAAAAGGCAAAAGAAATGATGCAGAGGAAAAAGAGACTCCAAATACCCTCCAAGAAGTTATGCAAAGCCCAAAATGAGTGGGCTAGTGCCATGCACAGACTGAATAGTTACGGTGCACTGTGGAACTGGATAAGGTTCAGTCACTGAACCAGTTAGTGTTTACTGAGCACCTATGTGCCAGGTACATCAACAGAGGCCAGGAGAGATACGAGCTCTGCCCTTACTGAGTTTATGGGCTAGAGGAGAAATGTATAGCACACAGATAAATAAAACATGGAGTGATTAAGTTTATGGAGGCAATACATGGTAGTGATGGAACATCTGTGTTAGATGTGTGGCCTGCGCAGAGGGATTGGTAAGCATAAAAGCTGAGGGGAAGCAAGTACTTGGTGTGCTGAGGGACTCTCGGGAGGCCAGTGACTGGCACTTAGCTAGGAAGAAGAGAGCAGCAGGAGGTAAAATGCCACACTGGAAGAAGCCACAACCTGGAGGGCCTTTTTTGCCTGTTGTAAGGAGTTTGGAGTTTAGTCTGATGGTAGCCTGTGATCTTAATCCTCCCTCCATTCCCACTTTCCCCAGTAAGCTCCTCTGTAGGCTTTTCAGGGATGATTCCTTTTAGATTTTTTTCTCAAGGTTTAGGAATTCAGCAGGAACAGCTTTATCAGCGAGAAACACTCAGTTCCAGCCTTCCTGCCCTGTCCCAAGGGTCCCCTGAGCCTTGAGCTACCTTGACACATCAGCTGCTGTCATCTTCTTTTGGAAGAAGGTGGTTTTCTTCCTTCCAGAGCTGCGGGATGTTTCTTGGAGGTAGATCTTCAGGTGGTCCTTGGCTTTAAGCAGCCACGAGAGCTTCTCTCCTAGTTCTGTATATGATTTTGCTTTGTGACTGAAGAACCGAATGCATGTCATGGCAGCCCGGACTTGGTCCTGGAAGAGGAAAATGAACACTCAGGTCAAAGGAGATGGGGGATGTTGGATGGGATGATGGTGCTAATCTGATTTCCACCTGCACAGCCTGGCTGCCAGCGCCACACCCACCACCAGCTGAACTCCTATTTTGTGTCCATCATTCCAAGACCCAAGAGGTCGTCCTAAAGTGCACGGACTGGTAGAGTTCTTGGGTAGGGCATCATTCCACCATAGAAGAGATCTTAAAAAACCACTTTTGACCCTCCCTTCAAATTGGCTTCACTCTTACTCTGGCATCAAATAATTTAATTTCTCTATAATTTAGTGTTGGCAATCCTCAGACAGATTGGGAGGAATGTATTCCTTCTCCCCTCATACATTTTCTCTAAAAACACTTGCTTTGCTATCATTCTTTACAAAGCCCACATTCATGCCTCATTCTTATCTTGAAACTACCACACATTTCTTTTTGTACCTAACATTCACTGCATTCTGAAGAATACCATTACTGATGAGATTAAAGTTTGCCTCTCAATTTAGGTTGGAAATTCTAATATTATTTAACAGCACTAGACAGCAACATGGATTTGGTCTAGGGTCAAACAGCAAGGCCAGGGACCAAAGGACAGTCATGTTCCCATCTTGCACAGTTTCCCTTGCAGAGCAAGGCATCAGCGACTGAGGTACAAGGTAGGAAGGGGCTGCTATTACCTTCATAAACTGCTGAAGCTCGTACAGAATATGGTAGTAGTTCTTCTTCTGTAAATGTTGGCAGGCAGCAATCAAGTACTTTCCCCAGCTCTCCAGGGTTGAATCAATAGATTCCAGCAAGTTTTCCAAATCGTGTAGCTTCCCACTTTTATAGCTTGGCTGGAAAATGCCTTCTATGAAGATTTCTGGAGGACTCTCCTAGAGCAGGGTGGGGTGAGAAGTCAGATGTCATGAGCCTGGGTTCTGGCTCTGTCTAGGACCCAATGAATCTCTTTCCACTCACAGGCCTTCTGCACCCTCCCACAGCAGTGCTTCTGAACCCTGCGTGTCACAGACGCCTTTGGGAATCTCACTCTGGTGAGCGCTTCACCTCCTTCCTTCCTTTTACAGAAAAGGTCCTTGACAGTGTCATCTATACTCACTGTCTCCTATGTCCCTCCTGTGATATTTTTTCTTTTGAATACACTCTCAGTTCTGAACTTACAATACCACTGAAACTACCCGTTAAGTCACCAATGACCACTCAACTCTTAAACTCTTAAATCTAACAGTTAATTCTTGGTCCTCATCAGCAGCTTTTTTTTTTTTGAGATAAAGTCTCACTGTTTCCCAGGCTGGAGTGCTGTGGCATCAGCCTTTCTTACAGCAAACTCAGGCTCCTGAGTTCAAGAGACTCTCCTGCCTCAGCCTTCTGAGTAGCTGGGACTACAGGCACCCAACACAATGCCTGGCTAGTTTTTCTTTTTTTTTAGTGGAGACGGAACTGTGCCTGGCTTCAGCACCTTTTGATATAGACGATGGCTTCTTTCTCCTTGAAAGACCACTTTATGATTTTTAATTTAAATTTTTATTTTTAATTGAGAAAAACTTTCCTTATTTGACCTCCCAGACATTAGGTATTTTTTCTACATCTCTACCTGTTCCTTCTCAATTTCCTTTGCTGATTCTTCTTAATCTCCCCAGGGCTTAAGAGGAACCTGTTCTCTTTTCTATTTATACTCACTCTCTTGGTGATTTTATCCAGTCTCATGGCTTAAAATACTATCTATTTGTTGATGATGCCTAAATCCATATGTCCAGACTTTTAATTCTCTCTGAATTCTGGAACTGCATTTCCAACTTATATCCAGTTGCTGATTTATCATGTATTTTTGGGTATCTAATATACTTAACACCTCTAAAACTGCATGCTTGATTGTTCTTTGAAATCTGCTGTCTTCCCTTTCTCGGATGGTAACTGCATTCTTTTAGTTGTTCAGGCCTCAAACCTTAGACTTGTTCTTTCCCTCACATTCCTACATCAAATTCACCAGCAAATCCTATTGGCCCTGCCATCACAATAGACATAGGATCTGACCACTTCTCACCACCTCCCTTGGCCCATGCTGGCCCAAGCCGCCATCACCATCTGCCTGGATTACTATAGTAGCCTTTTCTCCCAAACCTCCCACTGCTCAGTCAACTACTGCTCACTCCTGCTTCTCTTCTGTCTGATGCCAACAAATCAAACTGATTGATTCTGTTAAACATTAGCTGGAACATGTCACTCCTCTGCCTACAATCTTCCGGGTGTTTCCTTTCTCATTCCTCACAATGTCTACCTGATTGGGCCTGTTTCTGACCTTACCTGCTGCAGAGCTGCCAGGTCTCTGTCCCTTCTTGTCCCTCGGCCTGCACTGCACTTTCCTCACAGATCTGCATGGCTCACTCCTCATGTTCTGTACTTCCCGACTCAGCTAGCACCTTTCTTGGGCACCCAGTCTAAGATTGCACAAGCCATCCTCCCTCTTCTCCTGCTTTATTTTTCTTCTTATTCATCACCTACACTATACATTTTCTTTCTTTCTTTCTTTTTTTTTTTTAAGACAGAGTCTCAAGCTATTGCTCTGGGTAGAGTGACATGGTGTCATAGCTCACAGGAACTTCCAACTCGGGCTCAAGCGATCCTCTTGCCTCAGTTTTTCTATTTTTAGTAGAGATAGGGTCTTGCTTTTGTTCAGGTTGGTCTTGAACTGGTGAGCTCAAGCAATCCACCCGCCTCAGCCTTCCAGAGTGCTAGGATTATAGGCATGAGCACCCCCGGCCCACTGTACATTTTCTAAGTTCATTGTCTCTCTCCCTACTATCATGTACATTTTATAAGGTCAGCTTTGTCTGTTTTTTTTTTTTTTTTCCCTTTTTCACTGCTGTATCCCTAATGCCTGGAATACTCCTTGGCTATTAGATGAATGAGTAAACAGTAAATTATGGATTGACTCCTCAGGAAAGGGTACATACATATTAACCTCCCTGCTCACCTGTAGTTCATAAACCCCTGTTCCATAGCAAAAGAAAAGCAAGAAGTCATTTTTTTTTTTTTTTTTGAGAGAGAATCTCACTCTGTCACCCTAGGTAGAGTGCTGTGGCTTTATAGCTTACAGCAACCTCAAACTCTTAGGCTCAAGTGATTCTCTTGCCTCAGCCTCCCAAGTAGCTGGGACTACAGGCACCTGCCACAACACCTGGCTACATTTAGAGATTGGGGGGGCGGGGGGTCTCATTCTTGCTCAGGCTGCTCTCGAACTTGTGAACTCAAGCAATCTACCCACCTCAGCCTCCCAGAAGGAGAAGTCATTTTGGCATTTAGATGCTAGGTTAGGCATAACTACTGGAGAGCAAAGGATGGCTAGAAAGTCGTGGTGGAACAACATGCTGGCAAAGTGGCACTTGGCATGAGCTGTTTAGAAGCACAGAGGATCTGGGCTTCGAGAACACCCATGGTGAGTAAAGGTTCTAGAGCTGGTTTCCTGATTCAAGCTAATCCTAATTGGGAAAATCAGACCTAATAATCTACAAGTTGCAGGCCAGACTTTAGGAGCCATTAGCATTATAGGAAAGATGGCATTTCTTAGAAGGACAGCACCTTAAGAACTTCCATTTCATTCTATCCAATCATTGATCTATAATCAGTACTAGGCCAGGTGCTTGATTATACAGATGAATAAAATGTAGGTCTTCTTGGTCCAGGTGTGAGTGCTCAGTTATAATCCACTGGGATAAATGCAGTAACAAACACGATGAAGGTGCAAAGAAAGAGGAGGTTAATGTTCAATGAGAGGGGCTGAAAGGATACTGGAAGAATAAACAGGGTTTTTCCAAGGAAACAAGGAGGGATAGGGCATTCTTGGTAGAGGGAACAGCATATAAAGACTCATGGATATATATGACAGTGCACACTACAATCAGGAAAATTTAATTCTATGAGTCTAGTATGTAAGGTATAGATAAAAAATAAATTGGAGAAATAAGGGGCCTGATCCTGGCGGGTTTTGTAGCATGCTAAGGATGTGGACTTCATCCCGTGGTGTGGGGATCCACTGACAGCCTTTTAGAGTGGGGAATAAACTGAGTGTATTTATGTTGTAGAAAGCTTGGCCTGGGCAGCGTGGGCAAAGGGGCAAAGGAAAAGGGTCAGGAACAGAACACCTTTCATGTTCTAGGCCCGTACCTCAAACTGCGGCCCGCGGGCTACATGAGGCGGTGTGATTGTATTTGTTCCCGTTTTGTTTTTTTACTTCAAAATAAGATACGTGCAGTGTGCATAGGAATTTGTTCATAGTTTTTTTTTTTTTTTAAACTATAGTCTGGTGCTCCAACGGTCTGAGGGACAGTGAATTGGCCCCCTGTTTAAAAAGTTTGAGGACGCCTGTTCTAGGCCTTTGAGTGTAACTTTCACCATTTTTTTTTCTGTGGTTCCTACATGCTTGAGCATAAAGGCAAGATATTTCAGTTCAAGGGGAACTGATTACAGGAGATAAAAAGAAGGGTTCTTTCCTGGTTCTGACAAATATAACGCAAGGACAATGCTGTCATCAGCTTATACCAAGCAAATCAAGTAAGCAGCTTAACTCTCTGGATTACAGTTGTCAGAGGGAATAGAACTGGGTGATTTCCAGTCTCAATTTGCGCTTGGAGAAACATCTTTACCACTAAACTCATCTGCAAACAGAGAAAAAAGGAACATGACTACCGCATTATTCTTGAGACCCAATTAGTAGCTAACACAGTCAATAGCTAAGCAGTGGTGAGAACACCTCCTTCAGCATCCTGTAGGGATAACATTGCCACAATCCTGTGAAATGCTGACTCCACTTGAAGAAATTCTAGAAAATAGGTCTATCAGTAAATAGGTCTACTATTTTGATTAAGGGTGATAGAATGAAAGTAAAGTTTGCCTTGAGCGCCTTTAATTTTCTATGAAATTCAGTAAGTGTCAGCCAATTTCTCAGCAAGTTATTATGGAACATTCAGAGAAGAAAAAGGAATGCAACTGGGAGCAGTGGCACATCCCTGTAGTCCCACCTACTAGACAGGCTGAGGCAGGAGGATTGCTTGAGTCCAGGAATTCAAGGTCAGCCTGGGCCCTACCTCTTAAATAAATAAATAGAATTTAAAAAAATGAAAACAATAAGAAATGTCAAAGGGCCATGGTGAAAAGGAATGCCAATTGCTTATCAGTAGCCCAAAGAAATAATGCTCTTTACAATACCTTTGTGGAAGGGAGCAGAGGATGTGGGAGGAAAAAAGTTCTCTCTTCAACATGCACTTGGGGCCTAAATGGAAGATTGGTACCATGGGTGCTTCCTGGCCCTGTGATAACAACTCTGCACCGGCAGCTGGGTCAGAGGCATGCCAGTCCAGGTGGGCAGGTATGTGGAAGCAGAGAGAGCTAAGCAATATGCCCAAGGTCACACCAGACTCACACTAAGCATCTCATTTGAGACACCATGCCCTTAACTACTATCCAATTCTGCTACATGTTTTTGGACAAGGGATGGAATTTGCCACTGCCAGTCTGGACAGTGATTTGGGATCCAGGCTTAGGCTTGTTGTATACTCACATAGCAATGGGTGTGTAGACAGAGCTTTCCATTTTGACCTGATTCTGTCAGAGATGTTCTCACAGCCTAACTAGTGCGTTAACCGTGAGGAAGGGGTTATCAGTGCTCTTGAAGGCGTGTGGGCCCAGCGGGGCGAGCAGGGCAGGCAGTGCCCATTGTGGCTGTGCGGCGCACCCCACCTTGTGGAGCAGGTGCAGCAGGGCTTCCCGCAGACAGCTGTGCCGCACGTAGAAGCTGATGACGGCCAGGTTGGTGCTGTAGCTGTGCAGGTAGAAGAGGCATTCTTGGTAGTAGGTGTTGTTCATGACCTTCCCTTCAGGAATCACCTCCAGGGAGAGACTCTGGGTCCGGAGGGTAGCTTCCAGTTCCCGCAAAGTGGCAACGTAATCATCATCTTGCTGACGGGAAAGGAGAAAGTGAGAGGGAAAAATAGAACTCAGTGAGTTCTCAGCAGACACTAAAAATGTGGTTTTCAAAGAATATGAACAAAGAAAATTGTTTACTATACAAGTAGAAAAGCAAGCGGAAAGCAGGCGATACTCAAAAGTCTATACAGTGTATTTATATACAGCATACCCCCAATTTCATTCAAAAACATGACAGAAAATTTGCCAAAATTTTAATACTAATATTTGCATGGGTATGGGATTATATGTGCTTTTTACCTTTTTAAAAATAGTTTTCGTTTCCTTTTTTTTAAAAAAAATTTATTACTTATGTAACCATGTATGGATACTTTTTAAACTACATATAATGGAAAAATCGGAATATAAACCTAGAATACTCTGAGCCAGGACTGACACCATCAGCTGAATTTAAGCTGATTTTTTTCTCAGGTTGCTACTGTTCCTAGGCCTCCCTCCCTGAGCTGGGCTTTCTGCCTGCTTTGCTCTTACCAAGGATACGAGGGGCCTCACTGTGGACTCCAGGTACTCAACCACATCCTGTACCAGCCTTGAGCCATGACTCAGCTGGTTGAGGTCAAGCGGGGGCTTCAGACAGCGACTGAACTTCTCCCGTGCCTCAGTGAGGTTCCCAGCTCTGAGGCAGGCCATGCCCCAGGCATGCCATGCCCCGGTGGTATCAAGCCCAGTCTTTGTGGAGACCTGGAAGAAAAATTGCTCATTTTAGTGAGAGATGGCTACATCCAGACTTTAATGTCCCAAAGACCCCATGCTGCCAAGCACCTCATATCCCCTGCACTCTGGGATATGGTAATGCTCTATATTCTTCCCATGGTCAGGACAACCAAGAGTTGGCAACACCTGTTTGCAGGATGAAGCAAAGGCAACTCCTTATAGTTGGGTGGAAGTCAGCTTTGTCTCTGCCTCACCTCAACGCCCAGTTGGTAGTACTCAGCTTCCAAAAGCTGGTTCCTGAGCCGGGTTACTGCAGCTGGCTGCAAGATCTGATCCAGAGATGGCACGTGGCGGTAGGCAGCAGCAACTAAAATATTCAGGACATCAACCTTGCTGATGTAGCTACAGGAGGAAAAGGCAAGACCGTGAGGCACCCCAGAGTCTTAGGAAGAAAAGTTGTTGTTCAAAGGTTTTCTATTCCATTTTCAATGTGAAATGTGATACCGAGAGTTGAGGGGTGTATAGCACAGACACTGAGAGTGAGGCTTTTGAGTCTGACTCTTTGAATCTTAGCTCCATCATTTAGGAGCTCTATGACCTGGGGCAAGTTAATTAACATTTCTCTGCTTTAATTCACTCATCTGTGAAGTGGATACACAGTCATGTACCATCTTACGGCATTTCTGTTAACAACGGACAACACATACCACAGTGGTCCCCGAAGATTATAATACCATAACTTGACTGTACCTTTTCTATGTTTAAGGTATGTTTATATACAAAAATGCTTGGCATCGTCTCACAGCTGCCTATAGGACTCAGTACCGTAATGTGCTTTACAGGTTTGTAGCCTGGAGGCTGAACCACCTGGGTCTGTGTGAGTACACTCTCCAACGTTCACACAACAAATCACCTCACGATGTGTTTCTTAGAATGTATCCCTGTCAGTAGTGATGTGTGACTGTAATAATGAAGTTTTCAGGATCAAATGAAATAACCTAAGTAAAATGGCTTAGGATAGTGCGTGAGTCATTAAATGTTAACATTAATGTGTAGAGTAGGGATGCTCAGGGCTTCTATTTGAGGTAAGGCTTTCATGTTGAATGTCGGAGGCTTGCAAGTTACCCATTTGGTTTTTGACCCTTTTGAACTCTCCTTTATGAAGGGAGCATAGATTGAGTCTCCATGGCAAGCACTGCTAGTTAGTGCCAAGAGCACATCACCACCATTCCTGGAAGTGCTGCTGGGCAGGGCCTTTTGCCCCCTCCCTCAGATTCTAGACTTGACATCTTCCTGGGCTAAGGATGGGCCCTCATTACAATCCACTAGGATTATCTTCTTACTCCTGCTACTGGATGCTTGTAAAAATCTTATAAAAGACCAGGTGTGTTGGCTCACGCCAACACATTTCTATCAGCAAAGGGGATAATTCCCCATAATGGGTGTATCTGAATGCAGGGTGGGGGAGAAAGAATGTGTAATTTGAAACCACTGCTGTAAACTGTCAAAGCAGCCCAGGGTACCTTGGAGTGGGTGAGAACCCTACTGAAGTGAGGACTTTCTTAATTCTTAGGCTAAAGTAGATATTCCCTCTATCTATGAGAAGTTACATTATACATATTATATATATTTTACATCTTCAAGGGACTTGAAATAGGACTTGATGTTAAATTTGTTTCCTCCTCAATCTGAGTATCTTCTTCTTTTCTCATTTACATTTCTGATATTTGAGATATATTTGTACATTTTTAAAATTTTTGCCTTCAGTTGTTTTTTCATGTTTTTTCTACCTTTTTTTCTCTTCTCATCCTTTTCTAGAAATTCAGTAGATTTTGGGTTGTTTTCACGGTTATTTACAAAACTTCACTTAACATGCATCAATTTCTTCATTTATCTGCTTGAAAAACAATGTAAAAGCTATTTGCCTCTTCATACAAAAGAATAAAATTAGCTCCTTTTCACTTCCTTCTGCTTTCCTTTGCACCTCCTTCTGCTCTTTGCAACCTTCTAGTTTTTGTTCAGAAAAATAATAAAAGTCACTAACATGTTTGGAGGACACAGTAGATACCAGACTCAATTCTTCACCCTTTACACAGGTCATCTCCTTTACCCACACAACAGACCCATGAGGTAAGTATTATCATGCCCATTTCATACAGGAGAAAACTGAGGCCAAGAAGAGTTAGCAGATTTGTTGCATGTACTACTAGGAAGTAGTGAAGCGGGGATTCACTGTGCTCCATGTTAGCTGCTCTATCTGTAGGTAAATACTCTGAGCAAGTGTCTGAGGGAGGCGTTTACACTCCAAAGAAAATTATGTTCTCTGCTTCCAAATCTGGTTAGGACTGAGTGCTGGGAATATTCATGATTCATGCATCTGGGTGGATAAACAGGGAATTAGGAGTTTTGACTGCCAAGTTAAAAAAAGGAGTGGAAGCAGGTTGTGCAGGAACATGAAGGAGGTCTACTCATACCTTTTCCATAGACATTTCTACTTTATGACCCAGATTCCTACCTTTGACACAGGAATAGAACAATCTCCAGATTGCTCTTATAGCTCTATTCACTGAAGTCACAGTCTGAATTTGGGCAAGATTTGGGTAGAGTTTTGTTTGAGGCTAATTTCTGGTTAATAAGGGAGGACACACTTAGTTTTTCTTTTCTTTTTTTGAGACAGAGTCTCACACTGCTGTCCAGGCTGGAGTGCCATGGCCTCAGCCTATCTTATAGCAACCTCAAACAATGGGTTGGGATTGCTCAATTGATCCTTCTGCCTCAACCCCCCAAGTAGCTGGGACTACAGGCTCCTGCCACAGTGGCTGGCTAGTTTTTTTATTTTGTAGTAGAGACAGGGTCTTGCTTTTGCTTAGGCTGGTCTTGACTCCTAAGGTCAAGTGATTCTCCTGTCTTGGCCTCCCAGAGTACTAGGATTATAGGCATGAGCCACTGTACCCAGCTTACACATTTCTTTTTTAAAGCCAGAACGTTCTACAAAGACTAAAGGTGCTTTCTTAAAATGGATTTTAATAACAAATTAATCATACAAAGTTTTCTTTCTGACTGACAATAGCTACAGAAAACTCTGCTTTGAGGATCCTCTCTGAGAAAAAAGACACAGGCTATCCAGGTCGGGGAGGAAAGAATCCTTGGGATCTGGCAATAGTACTCCATCAACATCAAAAGGAGATGCAAAGTACTTCAGCATGTCTTGTCAGAGAGGATGGTGAGATAAGAACTCAATCTGGGATCAGAAAAAGAAGCTGAACAGAAATTGCCACCACAGAAAAGAAGAGGGACTCATTTCCATATACCTGTCACAAAGAGCCAAGTCCTGGCTCTGGCCAGCCTTGACGAACATCATCTTGGCACTGAATAGCAACTGCTTCATGATGTCTGTGAGCAATCCCGCATCCACCTCTGGGTTGGCAAGGCCCTTGGACAGCCTGCAGCAGTGCTCAATCAGCTGGTGACCACAGGCAGTGGGGTTCTGGTGCAGATTCAGGATGGCAATGCACAAGGAGGCGCTGGGGGCCTGGCCAGGCAGAAGAAGGGCGAGACACACTCTGAGACCAGGGACCACAGCACTGTTATATGCAGCTGGATGGTAGAGGGGACTCTTCCCCTTTCAGAAGGTGCCAAATTCCACAGCAAAACAGAAGCGGAACTAAACAAATTTCAGATGTTCTAAGTAGTATGGCCAGGTCCTAGTTGCTAGGTTCTGTCATCTTAGTGGAGGAAGGCCCTCTGTCCACATGGGACCTACTTCTGGAAACATCCATAGTCCCCTGTTCTTTCCAGTCTGCTGTCCCACTAGCACAAGTCCTCCTTATTCCTGGCTTGGACTATCATGGGCTCCTTGCTCATCTGATCACCTGGAGGAACTTCTGCTTCAAGTCATGACATACTGCTGCTAAATTAATATTCCTAAAGTATACTCAGAAAACTTTCCCAGGTCCCCAACACCTACCACATAGACCAGCGGTTCTCAACCTGTGGGTCATGACCCCTTTGTAACAATGAAAATACATCGCGGCATTAGGAAGGTTGAGAACCACTGCCATAGATATTCCTCACTGCAGAGCTCAGTCCCACTTTTGCTACTTCTCTATCAACTCTATTGACCCGTGTTCCTTCCAAATAACACAACTTCCCATTCTCCAATCAAGCCCTGCAGTTTTGACACTGTCTTTTGCTCAGACGTTTTAGTTTTGTACTCTTTGTCTTTCCTGTATCCTCACTCCCTTCACAGACCCTGGAAATGCCTAGATTCTGCTTGTCACGATCCTCCCACTCTTCCAAGGCTCATCTTAAATGCTACCAAGAGGAGCCTTTCCTGGTCTCCCCTTGTCCACTGCCCAAGATGCTCCTTATTTTCTGCCTTAATGGATTTCCTTGTCTTAGCTCCCACATCACCACACCGTAAACAACCGAAGGCCAGGCTGTGTTCACCTACCTCTGGATTTCCTGCCATCTTACTATGCGTCATAAGAAACTCAAATGGGCATTGCATTCTATTGCTATTACCTGCTCATAGTAAAATTCATTCCGCACCAATTCATTTTCCTCCTCATTCAGATCCAAAATCCATTCCACTTCATCTGCTTTGGGGACTCTCACCACAAGTGAGTATGGAGGGCTCTCATTCTGGGAGCTGTCTGGTGCTGAGAAGAGAATTGCCATTTATGTGTCAGCCAGAGGCTGGCAGTTCAGGCTGCCCAGTTCAGTGAGCTGGTATCAGGTGCAGGCAGATACTTGTCTGCTATCTTAGGGCCCCTTTCTCTCTCCTTAGTTCCTTTTGTTTCCTTTAGAAGACCCCACTAAGCCCCTCAACCCTTCTTCCCCAGGCATAGACATCAGACAAGTATTATAGCACTTGTCATCCAGCCCTGTGGCTTCACACAAGAGACCCTGAATGGTGCATATATTTTTTTTTTTTTTTTGAGACAGAGTCTCACTGGGTCACCCTTGGTAGAGTGCTGTGGCGACACAGCTCACAGCAACCTCAAGCTCTTGGGCTTCAGTGTTTCTCTTGCCTCAGCCTCCCAAGTAGCTGGGACTACAGGTGTCCGCCACAACACCCGGTTATTTTTTGGTTGGAGTTGTCATTGTTTGGCAGGCCTGGGCTGGATTCAAACCCACCAGCTCCAGTGTATGTGGCTGGCACCCTAGCTGCTGAGCTACAGGTCCCGAGTCAGGTGCCTGTGTTTTTAAATGAGTGGCTGAGCCACCAGATACTCTAAAAACTCACCTGTTGTTGAAGGCTATAGAAAAAACTGTTAACAGTGACTACTAAGGCATATGGGGAAGCACTGGTAGGTAGGATGGGGTAAAGGGAAACCTAGGAAAGACAATTTGCTAAAAGTTAAGGATAAAATTCTTTGCTTGCTGGCCTTCTTAATACGGGAAGCTTGTGGGACACTGAGACAGGTTAATATGATGAACCTCAGGGGAAACTGGCCAAGTTTTCTTTGGCAAACAGGTTGGATGGAATTGCCTCAGAGTGTATTAGTTTTAGCTGCTGGTCTGAAGATACAGTCAACCTGAGTATATAAATGAAGAGTAACAGAGGATGTGAGTCAGCCTTACCTTCTGGTTGTCTTGCATTCTCCTCCAGTACACTGGAAACAGAGAAACAAAAACAAAATGCCTGAATCATTTTCTCCTCTCTGATTTAAGTTTAGTTTAGTTTAATTTTTTTTTTTTTTTTTGAGACAGAGTCTCATTCTGTCACCCCTGGGTTCAATGCCATGGTGTCATAGCTCACAAAAACCTCAAAATCCTGGGCTCAAGTGATAATCCTGCTTCAGCCTCCTGAATAGCTGGAACTATAGTCGCCTCTCACAATGCTCAGCTAGTTTTTCTATTTTTAGTAGAGATGGGGTCTTGCTCTTGATCAGGCTGGTCTTGAGCTCCTGAGCTCAAGTGATCCTCCTGCCTCTGCCTCCCAGAGTGCTAGGATCATAGGCATGAGCCACTATCCCCAGCCATTTAGTCTAATATTGATGTTTACTCTTATTCAAGTGCACTATCAGGGAATCCTCCATAACTCTTTTCTCTCCCTCACCTGCCATGGTTACTCACCATGTCCTGTCTATCCCACTTCCTAACTATCCCTTTAAACATCCCCATCTCTCTTCATCCCTGCCTCAGTGAGGGCTCCCATTGTTTATTGCCAGGGTATGCAACAGCTTCCTAACTGGTTTCCTTGATTCCGTCAACCTATTTTGTACTTTCTATCTACAGCAAGCTTTTAAAAATGAAAGTCACACTATGTTCCTACTTCAATTGTTTTTGTAGTTCCTCAAGCTAAAAACAAACACATCCTACATTCACAGTTTGGCAAGGCCTTTTATGTCTTGGTTTGGCTGTCCCTCACCACTCATGACCTATGCTCAAGCCATAGGAAAGTCCTTTCTGCTCTATGAATGGCCCTGGTCAGCTTAGCTGGTGTACCAAACACCAAGTCCCAGGGCCACAAGCCAGAGCCCACATCTGGTATGTGCACTGGAAGCCAACTAGTCAAACCCAGCCCATGAGTCCGAGAGCAAGTCCAAGCCTTTGTGCCATTGCTTTAGTCCTCCTGGCTCAGCTGCCAGCAGCTAAATCCAGGTTTTACTGAACCTGAGCCTGCCACCTACCAATTTCCAGTTCCTTGTATGACCCACATTTTCTCTTGCCCCTACCTTTGGGTGTGCCCTTTTTGGGCTTCTTTTCCTACTAATTCCTCATCCTCTAAGGCTTATCCTTAAAGGGTCACCTTTTGGAGCCCTTTTGACTGCCCAGGATGAGCTGTGTGTGCCTCTAGCACTGTCTTGATCAACAGCCTTCTGGCCTATCTCTTGGCTGTCTCCTCATTAAAACAGAGACTCTCTGAGAGTAAAATTATAGAATGAGAGAATCCCCACCAATTCTAACTGTTCATTTCAAATCTCAGCAGTATGGTGAACAGGTAATTCTTGCTCCATCCAAGGAAGGGAGGCAGTGGTATGCCAGAGTCCCAGAAAGTGTAAGCTTGGAATATCTACCTTCCTAGAAGATCAGTAATCATCATGGTACATAATAATCAAAAATGTTCACATTAATACAAACATAAGAATATTATTGAGCAAAACATAAAACCTATTTAATTTATGAATAAAACATGCAGAATTAAAAGTAATTTTGCTTGTGGATAGTTGCTTTGGCCCATATTTCCAGCTGCTCTACGAGTCTTAGCTTCACTATTGCTATAAGCAGTAGAAAAGATTGAGCAACACTAACCCAGAAGACATGGCCTTGATCTGTTTCACAAGAAGTATGAGCAATTTCTGAAGGTCATCATCAGATGAACTATGTGTAGGAAAGTGTGGGGGCCCTTCTAACTGCAGATAACAAGCCAGTATGACTACCTAGATTAGAGCTGATGCAAGCAATGCTCGAGCACGCAGCAGGTGTAAAAGGAACCCTCTGAGTCCAGCTGAGATCCACTGAGGCAAGAGTGGCTGGAAAATAACTGAGTTGGCGGAACCAAGACTCTGAAGAACCTAGAGTCTTGATTTCACAGAGGACAATAATATGAACTGAACACAGCTTCCTCTCACCACCACTTTCTCTCTTAGTAAGGTCAATCTACATGGCATTTTAGTGTGAATGTTAAATTGAATATTTGTGTAAGTGTTTCAGATTTGAAACATTCTCCCTAATGAGACCCCTAGGACAGTAAGGACCTGGGGGAGGACGCAGTGGTTGGGAATAGTAGCAGCTGTGCTGCAGACACTCACTCTTTGTTGAAGTAACTATAGCACTGGTGACACACACGAGTGGGGTTCTCTCTGCAGCCTTCCACCACCATTTTCTTAGTGGAGCAGGAGCTGCATACTAGGCGGCCACAGCGGCGACAGTGATGACGTCTGTTAAACTGAGGAATGCCATCAGGAAGAGAGGGAAGAGAATGTGAGATAGTCACCAATCCGCTTCTACGTCGTATTAGCTGCTGGTGGCTTATTAAGCACACCAGGTGGCTTATTAAGCACACTCAGCTGTGTTGAGTCTCTATGGAAAAAGGACACACCAGTACTTGCCCTCAAAAACTGACATTTTAAAATCTCTCTCAATTGATGAGCAAAGGTGACAAGTCATGGACAGTTTTGCAATAGCTCCTAACATGTTCTACTTGTGTGTAGAGGCAACATGTGGAAACACAGCAAAAAGTAGTGGGGAAGATGTGACTTTCTTGGCCAGTGAGAATTACAATTCTACATGTTATTGATGATAGTGATGAAAAAAATGTCCTTTTTTCAAAATGCCTTTAAACTTCTGCCTCATATTATTATGAGAGGGTGACAGAAATATTATTCCTCTTTTAAGGATGAGAAAGAAACAGACACAGAGAAGTTCTATCCCCACGGTTTTCATCAGCACTGACCTGAAAGTCCAGGCAGCGACTGTGGTTAAGTATGGTGACATGTGTTACCACACTTACTTCTGACAGCTCCCTGAACCAAATAATACATCATCCATAGTTTACAAGTGGGTACATGAGACTAAAAAAGTTTATATCATATTGCTGTTAAGAGAACCCAGGTCCTGTCTCCTGAGCCAGCACATATAACCACCACATAGGTCACCTGTCTTTACTGTGGAAGACATGGGAGCATGAAACAAGATCCCCTGGCATTTGGTGACTCCTTGTGATTATCTTGTTATCTCATGAGCATAGCTAAACTTTTAGAATTTAAGGCTAGTTGAGCTTGTGTCTACTGCTTGTTTGAATCCAGAAAGTACATACTGGCCAGGTCAAAGATAAGCCTAAAGTCTTAGGTTTGGCAGTTCTTCTGAAAATACCAGGAGGTGATATAGGCTCTTGGACGAGAATTTTCCTTTTCTTTCCCCTGCAGGTAGAACTGGAGACCAGTGCTGCTTACCATGGTAAAGTGCTCCCTGCAGCAGACCATGCAGGTGTTCTCCGTCTCGTCTGGGACCCACTGGTGTCTGGCAGGGGGTGTTGCTGGGGGCACAAATTCCAGCAGGGGCTGACTCGGTGGGAAACTTTTCTCCCTCACACTGGGGGAATGTACAACAGAGACACCTGTGAGCCAGAGCCAGAGTAAAAGGTGATCAATATGCCAGCTTATACATAAAGATGGAATGATGGAATTTCACCATTTCACAGACCCTTACTGAAATCATAGATCTAGTTGGCTAGATGCCTTAAATGTGGTGGCTCATGCCTATAATCCTAGTACTTTGGGAGGCTGAGGCAGGTGAATTGCCTGAGCTCAGGACTTTGAGACCAGCCTGAGCAAGAGTGAGACCATCCCTGCTAAAAGTAGAAAAAAACTAGTGGGGCGTTATGGTGGACGCCTATAGTCCCAGCTACTTGGGAGGCTGAGGCAAGAGGATTGTTTGAGCCGAGGAGTTTGAAATAGCTGTGAGCTATGATGACAGGGCTCTCTAGCTTGGGGCAACAGAGTTAAAACTTTGTCTCAAAAAAAAAAAAAAAAAAAAGATCTAGTTAATGAGCATCAATGGCTCTTCATTTCATAAAAGACTACTGGACATTGTGTGTCCCCTGATGGAAGTATACACTGACATCTCCCAAGTATACTTGCCAAAAAGTATTAAGCCTCAGTCAAGTCAAGCGTCTACCTACCTGCCAGTGTACTGGAAATTCAGATTGCCACAGGGGTGCAATTAGCAAAACCCAGCAAGTGGGAAGTTCCACAGGACAAATCACTTAGTTTCCTCAACAAATAAAAAAGAGGTGTATGTGGGGAGTAATAAAAGAGAAAAGAGGCAGAGTACCTATGAATCAAAAATGATTAAGACATATTTTAGCCAAATGACATAGGTGGGTATTTAGACCTTGATTTTAGAAAAACCAACTTAAAAAAAATCTTTATGAGACAACTAGGGAAATTTGAATATTGACTGGATATTTGATAATAATCAATTATTTGCTGTGAGTCTATATATTAAAAAAAGAGAAATCATTAATTTGTTTCTAGGTATTATAGTGATGTTATGGTTTTGTTTTACAAAAGCCCTTGTGTTTTACAAATTTGCATGAAAATATTTATAAATGAAATGCTATTATCTTGGATTTGTTTCCAAATAGTCTAGTGGAAGGATGTGAGAATACAGATGAAACAAGAATGGTTATCATGTGATGATAATTATTGTAGCTGGGTATTGGGTATTGGGAATGTGAGTCTACTCTCTCTCATCATACTACTCTCTCTCTCTCTCATATATTATAAATTTTTCACAATAAAAAACTTATATACGCTGGGGGTGGTGGCTCATACTTGTAATCCTAGCACTTTGGGAGGCTGAGGTTGGAGGACCACTTGAGGCCAGGAGTTTGAGACCAGCCTGGGCAACATTTACTGAGACCCTGCCTATACCAAAAATAGAGAAATTATCAAGACATAGTGGCATGTGTCTGTAGTCCCAGCTACTCAGGAGGCTGAGGTAGGAGGATCACTTGAGCCCAGGAGTTTGAGGTTGCTTAAGCTATGATTATGCCATTGCACTCTAGACTGGGCAACAGAGTGAGTCTTCTGTCTCAAAAAAAAAAAAAAAAGCTTATATATATATATATATATACAATGTGAGTGTATATATGTACATATATATATATATGTACACACATATACACCTGAACATATACACATATACACCTGATGCGTAGCACATGTATATATCTGTGCCAAAGCTGTTTAGGCTGCCTCATGCAGAGGCACTAAGCTGCTTACGTACCTGCAAGTCTGAGCCCTCCCTCAGTGCTGCTGTTTACTGTGAAATATGGCCAATTCTCAAAATATGAGCAGGAAATGCCACAGTCTGCTTTATGTTATAGAAGGAGATTTCTTGTCACCTACAAGAGCAATGTTGGCTGGTCACAGAAAGAGAACTGTCAAACACAGTGATTCCTAGTTGCAACTAGAAGGGCCTTAGAATGCTCCGTGGCTAAGCTTCCTCTGGGAGCAGGCCATTGTGCAGGAGCTGGAGTCTGGGGGACAGCAGAGGTGGTAAAAAGGATGACCAAGACATGCTGAAACCTTCAAGGAGTTGCACCCTGTGGGGTTGACAGTGTGAGTTTTTGGGATAAACACAGTTGATCCTGAGCATCCGTGAATTTGACTATTCACTAAAATTTATGTGTAACCTCAAAAACAATGCTCAGTGTGCCTTCTGAGGACATTCATGAACTTCTGCAGTTGTGAAAATTTTGAGTTGCCCAACAGCTGAGGTTGTCTCAACACTAAAAGGGGTTCTGCAACAGACATACTACCACAAACAATGAGAATTGGCTGTATGTTGAATCTTTTGGGATGTACAAAGTGGGAATGAATCAAAAAAATAGTAATGTCATAACCAGAAATGAAAAAAGAGGGAAAAAAAAGGTAAGATTAAACTAGAAAATTTAGTGAATAGTCAGAAACAGTTCTTACCAGGAAGAGCAGCAGGAGACAACTCTGCTGATGGTGATCTAGGGAGAGTCTCAGGGTCTGAAGCCCGATGGACAATTTCCTGGAGTTGAATCACAGACTCTGTAGAGGGAAAATGCTGATAACTTACTGTCTTCCTATGAGCATCTTTATTCACCACCCTAGGCATTTAGCACAAAGCTTTGTTTGCTTTACTGATTGTCATTCCATGATTCTACTAGATATAAAGAATGGTAGGCTGGGCGCATGCTATAATCCCAGCACTCTGAGAAGCTGAGGCAGGAGGATCACTTGAGGTCAGGAGTTCAAGACCAGCCTGAGCAATAGTGAGACCCTATTTCTACTAAAAATAGAAAAATGAGCTGGCATTGTGGTGGTGCCTATAGTCTCAGATACTTAGGAGGCTAAGGCAGGAGGAATGCTTGAGGTTAGGAGTTTGAGATTGCCATGAGCTAGGGTGACACTGCAGCACTCCGGCAACAGACTCTGTCTCAAAAAAAAAAAAAAGGGGATGGTATAGGCGTTTCCATTCTAAGCCAATAACATGAATGTTTCTTTTTTTTTTTTTTTGTAGAGACAGAGTCTCACCGTACTGCCCTCGGGTAGAGTGCCGTGGCGTCACACGGCTCACAGCAACCTCTAACTCTTGGGCTTACGCGATTCTCTTGCCTCAGTCTCCCAAGCAGCTGGGACTACAGGCGCCCGCCACAATGCCCGGCTATTTTTTGGTTGCAGTTTGGCCGGGGCTGGGTTTGAACCCGCCACCCTCGGCATATGGGGCCGGTGCCCTACTCACTGAGCCACAGGCGCCGCCCAACATGAATGTTTCTTAAATTGCCCCCCCCCCCAAAAAAAAAACATGTTTGGGTACATGAGATAATAAAGCAGACACTAGGATTCTATAAAATCGATCTAAAATGCCCAGAAGGAAGACATTTAATCAATGTCCTTGGAGGGTAGGGAGTAGGAAAAAAATGCTGGCTGAGTTAGCTCACATACAAGTGATATCTGACAGGATCCTAGGAATAAAGCATATCCTCAGTACAAAAGGATGGCACTTCACAGCCCATTATATCAAAGCCAGACAGGGACTATTTCCAGCATGTCTTATTTCTCAGAGCTTTACATTATAATACTAGGCATGCAGTGGGTATTCACCACCATTTAATTCTGATTACTCCTGTAATTCCTCCAAGACCAAGATCTCTTCTGTTTATAACAATAAAGATCTCTCTCTCTCTAAAGGTATACTGTATTCACAGCCTATCAACCCAAAGTAATAAAAAAGGAGAAATTTAAAACTAAACCTGGTATTTCCTGTTCCATACAGGATTCCCTTCTAGGTAGAATGCTGGCAGTTACCTGATCGCTTCTCCCTCTGAGAGTATGGGAAGTCCAGGGCCTTCCCTGCGTATCTGGAAAGCAGAGTGTCCACCTCATCCATGGTGAAGCCAATTTCCTGCCCGGCCAGCAGCTGGTGCAGAGTTTGCACAGCCATGGTGGCCCAATCCACCTTCATGTTCATGAGCAGCTGCTCCAGCATGAGCAGGGGAATAGAGGACAAGTGGGAATAGCTGGCCCGGTGCTGCTCAGGGAGGGTCAGCAGAACCTGTTTGTGGGGTAGATCCATAGAGTAAAGAAAACAGTATACAAATTTCAGAAGAAACTTGAAATTCTCATGGAAGGGGAAAGGAGCCAGAGGCCAAATGGGCCATAGTCAGTTACTGAAACTGGGTAGCAGTCTTTTAGAAAGCAAGGCTGAACCCTCATCTTCATCTTCCAGGGTACTTGGGAAGTACTCCAAGCATCTTCCCCAGATGAGGGTTTTGTACGTTTTTTCTATAGTGGGTCAGAGAGTAAGTACTTTAGGCTTTACAGTCTTAAGGTCTCTGTCTCAACCACTGTACTCTGTCAATGTAGCCTGAAAGCAGCCACAGGCGCATATGCAAATGATAGATGTGCCTACCTGCCAATAAACGTGACTTACAAAAGCAGGCCAGGGACTAGATTCAGCTCATAGGTGGTAGTCTGCCGACTCCCGGCCTAGACCATCCAGGGATGGTTGAGTTCTCCCTGACCCTTAATGCCATCATTCTGTCTATGTGAGGCTTTACTTAGAATGAGCAATATAAGGTGATGTCAGTAGACTGCTGAAATCTGGCACCTGTTATGTCCTAAGTGATGCCTCTAAACTCTCTTCAGAGGTCATGATCACTAGGTGTGAAATATGTTCACTGGCTCTGCTCACTGCTACTTTCAAGGGTTCACTGACTTAGATACAGTCGTGATCAAAAAAAAAAAAAGGTGTACCTTTTTCAGCAACATTTTATGTAGTTTACCTCTTAGCAAGTGTGCCAGTGGTTACATTCATGGCTCTCCTAGCACTTGTTCCATTTGTGGGGTGGTACACAGGACTACCAGGCAGAATAGAAGAGTGTCAGAGGACCCCAATTCTCCCCAAACTCTTTCACTGGATTATTTTTCCTAGTTTGTAATTTCTTCTACTACTGTCTCCAAGGTTTCACATCAAAGATAAGGACCTATTATCTCATCTACTCACCTAGACAACTAACCTTCCATTAGCAGACTAGTGTATCAAGCAGTAGTTTTAAAACCTTACAGAAGAATCCCTTTGGAAGACATCCATCCCTCTCCCATAACCAGTTTTAACCGATCTGGGGTGAAGGTCAACTAGTGGTATTTTTTAAAAGTCTAGGTTATTCTAACATATGGTCAGAATTGAGAAGGTTGGATATAGCAGATGCTGTGGAAAGCATGAAGACTACTTCAGAGAGCAAGGTAAAAATTCACTGTGGAGGCAGGCAGGAGACTCAACTAGGATGTGGTGGGTTGCTAGGGTCAAGAGTATATAGCTCAGGTCAAGGATGGCCTTGAAAAGGCAAGTTCTGAAGTGGAGCCCATAGCTCTCCCCCAGGTGTGCTTTCCCAACACCCCTCTTTTCCTCTTACCTTGGATCCCACGTACAGTGCCTGGATTTCACGGTGTCGAACAGCAGTTAGTTGTCCATAGAAGTGGGTGGTGAGGTAGTTAGCCAAGAAGTGAGAAGTGGCCAAGCTGGGGTGCTGGTCAAGGGATTGCTCTGTGACCTCAAGGCACATGGTGGGGTCAGGGATTCTTTGCAGGAGCTGTTGCAGAGGGTAGAGGAGGAAGGTGAGGCCTGCAGAAGAACTCTTAGACTAGCCTTTTTTGTTTGAGAAAGGAATATTTAAGTTTATTCATTTTGGACTAACCCTTTCTCTGTACTCATTTTTTTTTAACCACCCCAGTAGCTTCCCAAAGGTACCAAGGCTTTGATAGGGCCAGAGTTCAGCAGAATCCTGCTCCCAGCTGCCCCATCTGGATCCTAATGCAGGGTTAGGCACCTTCTACCCAAGATGACTACTTTGGCTTTTGAAGGACATGTAGGGGTAAACTAGACAGAGCATGGGATTCAGCAAGCAAAAATCTATATGATTTGGCTAACCTTGTCCTCCCTGAAAAGAAGAGGAAGAATTGGAGGCTTACTTGCAGAGCCTTTTCGTGATCTCTTCTTTCTAGCAGGTGGAGAAGATGCTTTTGATGTAGGCTGATTAAATGTTCTCTTGGAATGGGGTATAGGCAGCCCCACTCCTCACATAGCTCATACTCCTGGAAGGAAACACGGACACAGTCAGTTCCTTTAAATTACTGGCCTTGTAGTCTCATCCAACTTTGCCTAATTTTTCTTAGCAGTCTTAAGTGTGCTAAGCCCCAGGAATGTTTGGTAAGTGCTTATGGGAACTTCACTGTGGTACTGAAGTGAGATCATAAACTCAAAGGATGACAGTTGCAAGATAAAGTATGAAAATGATTGGAGCAGGCTTACTATTAAACCTATTTTCCTCCTAGCTGTACTATAAAAATGAGAAGCCGATGACGTATGGCAACTGACACTTGGTGTTAGCCCTAGGAGATACTAAGGAAGCGGGAAAGACTGAGAAGATCCTGATCAAAGGAGACAGCACGGACTTAGCTAACAAGTGTTGTCATGAGAACGGGCAGGCCCAATGTTCTTAGACTTTTAAAGATTAAAAAAAATTATTTTTTATATTATAAAATTTCTCTACTTTAAAATTTTGGCAATGAAATCAATATAAAATATAAAAATTCTACTGATCAATACTGTATGGGCCAAACAAACATGTTGGTGGTTGGATTTTATGCCTGTCCCCTCTCCGTATTCCCCAACCCAATTTGTGAGCTGTGGATTGAAGTTTCAGACAATGGAATTCCCAGGATTTTGTCCAAATATTCCAACGTGGTAGTATCTGGAATGCCCTCCCTACGATTTGCTTGGGCTGCCTTCTTCAGGATGCCTCCTTATTTCTCTGGCTGTGTTAGGTACCTTGCCTGTGCTCCCACAATCTGGGCTCACTTGTGTCACTTGATATATATTATGTTGCAATCACCTAGAGATGCATCTCACATTATTCCTTGCCCCCAAATTTAAGCCACTCCAGGGAAAGAACTAAGTTTCATTATTTTTATTTCAGCACCATCCAGCACAGTGACTAACAAATAACAGGCATGCAAAAAATGTTTCCTGAATGAAAAAAACATTTGAATGAGCATCTACATTTTGAACTATGGGAAAGCAGTTTTTTTTTTGTTTAGAGTGTCACTATGTCACCCTTGGTAGAGTGCCATGGTGTGACAGCTCACAGCAACCTCAAATTCTTGGGCTTAAGTGATATTCTTGCCTCAGCCTCCCAAGTAGCTGGGACTACAAGTGCCTACAACAATGCCTGGCTATTTTTGGTTGCAGTTGTCATTGTTGTTTAGCAGGCCCAGACTGGGCTTGAACCCGCCAGCCTTGGTGTATATGGCCGGCACCCTACTCACTGAGCTACGGAGACTAACCAGTAGATCAGCTTTTTAAAAGAGAGATAAAATCCTATTTAGTGCTTAAGTGGCTAATAAATACATGAAAAGATACTCAAATTAATTAGTAATTATGAACTATAAATTAAAACAATAATGAGATATCACCCTTTCGGCAAAAAGTAAAAAATAGGACAATATAAAAAGCTGGTGAGGATTTGGAGCAGTAGGAACTGTGGGTGGGAGTATAACTGGAACAACCAATTTGAAGTGCTATTTGGTAACATCGCGTAAAGGTGAGGATGTTCAAGCCCCATGACCCAGCAATTCTACTTCTCAGTATCCTTTCTGTGCCCAGTGTACACAGTGTAGAAAATTTCACATATGAATATAATGGTGATAGTATGAAAGCATCAATTGTATTATTCTCTATACGTATCTGTATGTCAGCAAATTCCACAATAAAAAGGAGAAACGAATCGGGTGTAGAAAAAATGTGGACACTGATGCATGGAAAGGGGTTTACGCAACGAGGAAAGGAGGATGAAGGGGAACAATATGGGGAAAATGGTACCTGTGCTTCCAGAATCATGTTCATGACAGCTGATGGGTCCTCAACACAGCAGTTCCTCAGGGTCTGCCAGTCACACCAGGCTGGGGGAGCCTGCAAACCTAAAACCTATGGGAAGGCAGAAAGATCCATCAAATCACACTGCAGCTTCTTCCACGAACGAGTCATTGGTGTGTCCAGGGAGGGCCATCCCAAGACCTCTGTCCCATAGTCAGGCAGTCAGAACATGCCAAGGAAGAGGAGAAAAAGAGCAAATGAGGCAAAGATTCCTTAGGAAGTACTATCAAGGAGTATGGCCTGCGTGGGAGGCCAGAGTTGGGACCTGTCCCTGGTGAAGACAATTCCTAGAGGGTCCCACGCATCACAGATCACTCAGCAGTCTGGGGTCACTTATCCTATGCTCCTCTATTCAGAACTCCACCCAAGATATTCTTCTGGCTGGAGTGTTCTGTGGGATTACCTTTCATGCAGCAGTTTTAGCTGTGCATGAAAACTGCTGAGCAAGAATGAAAAGAAAACCTTTCGCTTGTCATTTTCACCTCCCATGGTGGAGACTGGACTCTGTTCTCACATGGGAAAATTAGAATATATTTTATACTTGTTATGTAGTTGTGCCTCCTAAATCTGTCTCCCTGGGTCTCTTGAATGTAATAAATATCCTGCAGTAATATTTCACTTTTGAAACTGTCACTTTCAGGCATCCTTTCAAAACAGCTCTTGGTGTTTAGTTGAAATTTAAAACAATTATTCTTAAAGACATAGTATAGAAAAGACATATACATGTGAAAAAGTCTTTGTAGGCTGTAAAGCACCATCCCAATGTTATTTCTGTTATTTTTACCCTTTCTTGATGCAAACATGTTTAAAACTCTAGGAACAAATAACACAGGGACCAGACAGAGGCCTCTTCACTGTTCACCTACAAACAGAAGCCAGATGCAAAGCCAAACCCAGAAAATCCCCCAACATATAAGAACAGGCTGGTGTTAGCAATAGGGTGAGAAGCTGTTTCCTTCTTGATGTGAAGTGTGTACCTTCTGATACACCTGCAGCTCTGCCAGCTTCCTCTGCAACTCACACTTCAGTCCTTCTTGGACAGTTGTGTCTGAAATGCAGTAGGCCAGGATCTCCAGGCAAGACTCCAGGGGCCACCTGTCCACATACCGTAGGGCCAGCTGACTTCTCAGAAATGCATCCTTCACAGGAAATAGGTATTGCCAACCTTCTTTGTCTACAGGACAAAAAAGATGCCCAGAGGCAGGAAGCATGACATCTAAAGGGCTTGAGAATCCAGGTTACCCCTTTTCCCCGAAAATAAGACATCCTCCGAAAATAAGACCTGCTTACAGGAAAGATAAGACGTCCCCTGAAAATAAGACCTAGCGCATCCTTGGGATCACATCTTAAAATAAGACACTGTCTTATTTTCGAGGAAACAGGGTACTTCTTAAGGGAAGGGCTTTGTTCCAATTCATAAAATAGGAGCTTGGAGGATCCTTCGGATCCATGTGATCTTAACTAGTTTTTACACTTGGAACCATTATATAACAGGGAGAAATGCTGTCCCCCTATGTTTCCCTTTATGTAAACTTGATCACAGTCATGGGACTTTCAGAAAGGAGAGAGGGGAGAGGAGAAAAGAAGGAAGGAAGGAAGGGAGGGAGGGAGAGAGAGAGGAAAGAAGGAGAGATGAAGCTCTGAGCTTTTGGGTGTGCTGCTTATATGGTGCTGTCTCTCCTTCCAATGGACTTTACTTTTTCCTGCAATGTCCACTCTGTGTTGTACATAACTACTTGCAAGTTATTTCTGGTAAACTAGTTTCACTCCCTGGAGTTTTTCTGTCCTCATTACTTAGTAGATCTCTCTCTCCCACACTCACTTCACAGCTCTTATCATGGAGCTACTAAAGAGACTCTAAGCAATTAACACCACACAACCCAGCAATGGGTTTGTCTACCTTTTCAAGGATGGATTTTCTTTTTTCCAAAGGGTGGCCAAGCCTCCCTCCTCCCCAAAAACCATTTCCTACAGCACACCCAATGCTTGCTCCCCGTAGGGGCATGTTGTAGCTCATTGGCTTTCCACTCTGGTTATACAGAAAAATCTGCAGAGCTTTAAAAGCAGGGTTTGTCAAACAGACCCACAATCTGCTTTTATTATAAAGTTTTATTAGAATATAGTGATGCTTATTCCTTTGTGCACTGAATCTGGCTGCTTTTCGGCAGAGTTAAGTAGTTACAACCGAGACTGTGTGGCCTACAAAGTTCTTCACAGAAAAAGTTTGCTGACCTCTGTTTTATAGTTGATGTGGGCCTGAACCCCATCCTGGGCCTCTGGAGATTGGGACCAGATAGGTGCAGTTTATAGAAATTTCATGATTGTGATGTGCAGGATTGAGAATATTGGTTATTGGTTACAAGTTTACGTCCTAAGTCAGACAGACTTGGGTTCTGAACTGCTCTGCTATTTACCATCCTGGGCAAGTTTCCTAACCTCACTGAGTCTTGATCTCCTCTCAGTAACATGAAATTATGGTGGCACATTCCTCTAGAGTTATTGTGAGGATGAAATGTGATGATGTACTCAGTGAATGCTAAATATTACCAATAGTGAAGGAGGGAGGCACAGCTTTCTGCTTACCACACGCCACAGCACAGCTGAGGACTGCATCCTGTACGCTGCTCAATCCCTCCACATCTCGACCATACACTTCAGTGAGCTGAAGGGCCCGAGGCCAATCTCTCGCCACCAGGGATTCCTCAAATGCCTCGGCCAACACATCTAGGGCACTGGGAGAATGCAGGCCCAAAAGGACAGTAGAAAGACTGGCCTGCCCGCAGAGACTCCCTGCCAGACTCTGCCCCTTCTGGGATGACTCTTGCAGGGGCTCCCAGGCAGCCAGGAGAGAGGCCTCAAGCATAGGGAATTGTTCCAGAAGGCGCTCACATTCCCGGGCCACCTGCTCTGCAGTCAGGGGCACCTCCCTGCGGCCACGAAACTCTTTCCATGATAGGATGGGCTTGGTGACCTTTAGCCTTGGGGAAGCCCCCAGGCAGGCTACCACAGCCAATAACTTGGAGCGAGATTTCAGGAAGGCCAACGTAGAAGAGGTGAGGGCTGGGGGTGATGAGTCCGTTGGGGAGGAGTAGGGCTTTCTTTCTAATGTGGGATTCTCAGCTGGCCTTGGGGAACTCAGTGTAGAAAGTGGGAGGTCATCCAGCCAGTACGAGGTGTGCTGCTGGGTCAGGGTGCCCAGGCGGTTCAGGAGGAAGGATGTCTGCTGGCTTTGTTGTGAAGAGCAAAGAGCCAGGGGCTCACAGCAGCAGTTGACGATGACCTGTGGCACACTTAGGCTGAGACCCTCTCGAGCTAGAAGGACTGCTAGTCTGGAGGGAGGGAAGGAGAAGTCATGTGAGGCCTGCATACACAAGAACCATCACCTAATCTTACAATTTCCTTACACTTACATAGCAAATATAAATGAAGGCTCTTAGTTGTTTCCCTCTTTTTTATTTTAATTTTTAAACACAAAAGGTAGGCTATTAGATATACTGCTCTGTCCTTGGTTTTCTACTTAACTAATAAAACTAATAACTAATATAACTCTGATCATATCCCTCTACAGAGAGGATTCTCATTAATTTTATAGCTATGTACTATTCCATTATGTGGATGAACCATAATTTAATTAGCCTCCTACTAGTGGACAATGGAGTTTTCTGATCTGCTGCTGTTACATACAAGGCTGGAATGAGATGTTTTTGCATATACAGCACTTACTGTATGTATATACTAAAGCTTCAAGATTAGTTCCCTAATGTGTATTTTCAGGTCAAAAGTCACATGAATTTATAATTTTAATAGATACTGACAAACTGCCTTCTCACGAAGGCTATGCCAATTTACATCCCACCAGCAATTTCTGAGAATGCTTGTTTTCCTATAGTCTAACCAACTACTGTGTTATCAAATTTTTGGATTTTTGACTACCCATAAAATGAAGAGCCACCCACTAATCACATACTTCCAATACAAATGTTAGCAGTGTCAAGAGAGAGACAGAAAGAAATAAGGCACAATTAATTTTAATATATAAAAGTAAACATAAACTAAAGTGAAGTTTGAAATCTTCACCCTCTGTACTGACCCCAAGCCCAAGGGAGGCCTGGGATTTCTTGATGAAAATCAGAGAGATTGATAGGCAGCTGGCTCCTACCTGTCTGGGGGAACTTGTCTCTCAAGCAGGAGATGCGACACCAGTTGGGAAGAGCTCTGTTGCAGCAGAACAAAAGGATTTCCTACCTTGATGTCCGCATGATCTGCAAAGGTATAGAACATGACCTCTGTCTGCACCACTGACTGTAAAAGTTCAGAGCCCTGTTTCCCAGAATCAGTGAAAAAGTAGTCCATGTGAAGATAATGTTGACAGCCCTCTTAATTCATTCTAAGCAAAGGCTTCTCTTAACATGACACTGACCACAAGTTTATCTGCACCTTGCCATTGCTCTACAGACAAACTTCACAGACATCTCTTGTTCTCTTCAACTCAACTGAAGTGCATGTAGTATTTGCTCTGGGGAGTCAAGTAAGATCTGGCACTCACATCAGAGACAAGATTCCTCTACTGAGTCTTCAATCATTTTACACAAAGACATTTACACCAGAATGTTTACTGCAGCTCAATTCACAATTGCAAAGTTGTGGAAGCAACCCAAATGCCTATCAACCTATGAATGGATTTATAAACTGTGGCATATGTATAACATGGAGTACTATTCAACCACAAGAAAAGATGGAAACTTTACATCTTTTATGTTTACCTGAAGTTGAAACCCATTAGTAAAGTATCTCAAGAATGGGAAAAAAGTATCCAATGCACTCAATACTAATATGAAACCAATATGTAAATAAATACATGCCCACATGAATGATAAACACAAGTATAGTCTAGAAAGGGGGAGGGGTGAAGAGGGAGGGGGAAAGGGGGAGAAGGGAGGGTGATTGGCGGGATTTCACCTAATGTATAGGATGTGAGGGTATTCAGCACGCACCCCCAGGGCTCAACTACAACTTGAACTTTACCTTAGAAGTGAAAACAATGTAACCTAAAAATCTGTATGCTCATATTAATTTGAAATAAAAAAACAAAGAATAAAAAAAGATTGCTGAGTCCTCAAATCCACGATGGACTCAAAGTCTGATAGAGCTATTTCTTAGTCACTATTTCCATGAAAATCTGAGTATTCGTGTGTACTATACAACTATCCTAGCATAAAGGTGAATAAAACAGACATGAATGAGAGGAGGATATTAAAAACCTAGTGTCCTTGGCAACTGCTGTACTTCATCGAGCACTTGTCCTCTGCCTTGCCCTGAAGGCTTGCAGGCCAGTCATGACTCTGTTTCCTCTTTCTTGCTACTCACCAGGCTCAGAGCTCAGACTCTGAAGGAGAACTGCAGCCAGGGTGCTGCAGTAACTGAAGAAGGTGCCCATGTAGTCAGTCTGTTTGTTGTCTGCTGGGGTCTGCTTGCCCAGGATCCTCTGGAGGAGCTGGGTCTGGATGTACACAGGGTGCGTCTCTGCCCCAGGAGCTTTCTGGGCTGTCTGCTCCACCAGGGAAGAGAGTGGAGAACTCCTCAGCTCTGAGAGGAGTATGGCAAGAGAAGGGACAAAGACTTTATTTTCAGTCTGCCAGCTTTGTGTCTGGGCTGCCTATATACTTCAAGAGGCATCCTATAGCTTGGGGCTGCACTTACAAGGCATAAAATCCTGTCTGTCATGTGGACATGTGGTCCTTGGCCAGGAAGAGTTTTGAATCTGAAGTGTGTAAAATCACTCCAGGCATATAGTTTTTTATTTTTGCCCTGGTGTCTCTGGGGTAGAATGGCTTTACAAAGAGCACATCAATCTTTTGTGAAAGGGTTGATCAATATTTACTAAGTACCTGGTCACTTGCTTGCCAGAGGTAGTCTCCCTAGAACCTCAAGCATGGAATAAGCCATGCTTAATTTTTTTCATTCTTAATAAAAACAATGTTTCAGTTAATGAAGTGTTAACCATCCTCTCAATTAAGAAGTATCTTGGCTTGGCACCCATAGCTTGGTGGTTAGGGTGCTGGCCACATACACCGAGGCTGGTGGGTTTCAACCCAGCCCGGGCCTGCTAAACAATGACAACCGCAACAAAAAAATAGCTGGGCATTTTGGCAGGCGCCTGTAGTTCCAGCTACTTGGGAGGCTGAGGCAAGAGAATCGCTTAAGCCCAAGAGTTTGAGGTTGCTGTGAGCTGTGATGCCACAGCACTCTACCAACAGTGACATAAAAGTGAGACTATGTCACACACACACACACAAAAAGAAGTACCTTATCAGGAGGTCTAGCGGGCAGGGCACGGGGGGCTTATGCCTGTATCGTAGCACTCTGGATTACCTGAGCAACAGTGAGACCCTGTCTCTACTAAAAATAGAAAAACTAGCTGGGCATTGTGGCAGGTGCCTGTAGTCTCAGATGCTCAGGAGGCTGAGCATGAGGATTGCTTGAGCCCAGGAGTTTGAGGTTGCTGTGAGCTAGAATACCAGGGCACTCTACCTGGAGCACAAAGTGAGACTCTGTCTCAAACAAACAAATAAACAAACAAGGCAGGGAAACAGGTGAAGTTCATCTATGAGACATGCCCCGGCTAACTAAAGGGCTGTCTAAGCCTCTGCTCCAAAGTACTCCTTCACTTTCAGCTCCTTTCCCCAGGTCAGCCCTTCCCTGCTGCCAGGAGATGCCCATACCTGGCAGCTTCAGTGCCTCTCTCAGTGACTGAAGGACCTGCTCCAGCTGCTGGGAGAGAGCGGTGTGGCTGGCAATACAGTCATCGGTGAGGCTGGGCCAACACATCTGGAGCAGCTCTGAGATGCTGCACCGCGGAAAGCCTCCTCCCTTTTCTTCTACACTCTCTATGGAAAGCAAATGAGAAAGAAAAAGTGAGGTCTGCTGCTGACCCAATGTTCCAAGTCCAGGAGGAAAAAGTGGGACAAAAACAATTCACCTGATTTAGTCTGTCCAGCTGACATAAGTGGATAATTGAGCATCTTACTGATTTGCTGAAGAACAACCGGAAAACCTCGAATGCCATCAGCATTGAGAAGTACATGGTCTAACCGTCGGCCTGGAAATAGATAAAGGAAGAGAGAATGCAAAAATGTTAATAATAAAAAGTAAGGTATTTTTAGTCCCATGTTTACTTCTAAAATTTGACTTTCTCCAATATCTAGGAAGAAATATATGGCGTGCCATTTTTGGTGGCAGAAATAAATCTTCAGTTTGAGTATAACTATACACTGAGTCCTGTGTGTTCTCCTAGAAAATCACTGAATCTGGGAGTGGTCTTGGGGCTATTCATATCATAACCTAGTCACCACTCTTCCCTCCACACACTCCTTTTCCTCCGATGCTCAGTCGTTCCAATGTTTGACACCTGTGTCAAGGATGGGTGGGGAGTGGAACTTTCCCTAATTCTATCTTTGTATACTGCTCCCCTGACATAGCTGTTCCTCAAAGAATTCCATACACATTATTGACCAAAAGATATGATGGTACCTCCAACTGTGATCCATTAAGTTTTCTCTTATCCCTGGCTTACAAATTCAAGATAGTTTTAGATTTTAGGTTAAGTGAGGCTCATCCAGGAGTGGGCATGGAGTTTAAAGGCTCCAATTCCTTTGACATCATTTTAGAATGTATATTTCTAACTTGACTTTATAAGTCAGAAAATATTTTCACCCAAATGACTGTAGATTGCTATGTCTACTAACAAGGGAAGGTTCTCAACAGTCTACACCAGTGATTTTCAACCCGTGTGCCGTGAGAGGATCTTAGGTGGGCTGTGAAAAATTTTAAAGATCATTAATTAAATTATTTTCAAAATAAGTTCAAAGCAGCATAAGTACATTCTTTTTTTTTTTTTTTTTGACACAGAGTCTCACTTTCTTGCCCCTGTAGAGTACCCTGGAGTCATAGATCTCAGCGACCTCAAACTCTTGGGCTTAAGCAATCATCTTGCCTTAGCCTTCCAAGTAGCTAGGACTATAAGCATCTGCCACAATGCTCAGTTATTTTTCAGAGACTGCGTCATGCTCTTGCTCAGGCTGGTCTCAAACTTGGGAGCTTAAATGATCCACCTGCCTCGACCTCTCAGAGTGCTGGGATTACAGGCGTGAGCCACTGTACCTGGCTCTTTTTTTTTTATATTGTTTAACTCTTTTTTTTTTTTTGAAAGCAGTCACTGTTTATTAACTGACCAGATTACAAAAACAATCAGGGCAGATACCTTAGTTCATTCTTCTAATAAGCCTATTGATTTGGTCTTCCCTGTTATCAGCATCTCCACCTTCTACAAAGTGGGTTGTTTTTTTCTTCATCCCTCCCCGTGGAGATAACTTAAAGGGCCACAAGAAGTTATTTGCTTCTTTGAAGTGTTTTCCAACAGTATAGATCTCATGAATCAGATCTTCCATGCAGATGATGCCATATTTACCAAGAGATCGTGCAATCAAACTGTTATCAGTCAACGCAATTCGTTTCTTATTGATTTTGCCATAACCACGCTTGTAGATTAGCTCATTTACTGACTTCAGATTTGGGTACCCCCATGCAATATACGGTTCTACAATCCTCAGCATGTTAATGGAAGCCTTATTGAGCTTAACAAAAGTTCCATTGAAGATTTGGCGAAGGCGAAGAAGCTGCAACACTTTTCGGACCTTTGGACTCACACCATTGATACCTCTGATCCTGATGACAAATGCCAATTTTGGTTCTGCAGGTACATAAAAGTTGCCAGCTTTTCTTGCCATCCTAGCCATCTGAATCTCAGTTCTGTACATCTGCCTATATTCTTTATGATAATGCTTAGCTTTTTCATAGATAAGCTTCCTCCTTGCCTTTCGAAGCATCTTTTGGGCACACTTCTTTCTCAGACGCTTGATCTTCAGCTCTGTGAAATTCTTTCGCTTTTTCTTAAGGGTTTCTGGCACAGCAGGAACCTTCTTTTTCAACAGCCGCCATGGTTCCAGCCGGAAAAAGAGGAACAACTCTTTTTTTTTTTTGATCGATGTTATTTAAGTGTGCCACAGAAGTTTAACCATAGCTTCTAGTGTGCCATGAGATATAAAAAGTTGAAAAACCTGTCTATACAGAGGGTACAAATGTATACACATTTTAAGAGATATTATCTATGTATTATTAATTTTTGAAGTTGAATTGAATTGTGGGAGTAATGTGTAGTATGACATTTGCTCAAAAGATGGTGTTAGTCAAATGCTAGTGTCACCGTGAGACAGGCAGGACAGTCAAAACAGCATGGTTGTCGTTTGAAGAACACAAGACCATTTTGAAGTGGTATATGAAATTTGAGAACATTGTGGAAGGACAACCACAATGGAGGCTTGAGTATGGGGACTCTTAAAGGATGTGGCGTACCATAGGAAACCAGCCACACTGATGGAAATTATAAGCAGACACATTGGTCAACGTTGCTCAGGTGGTAGTTTGTGGTAATCAGAACTGTCTGGATGCCGACAGTAACCACTTTAAGTACCTCTTATAATTACAGAAGTCAAACATGACTAGTATTCATCTTTTGTTAACAGTATATACTGAATATTACAATTTTTAATACAGCTTTTTCCTTTCTTAAATGTGTATCCATTTGTTCGCACCCACTGTATTCGTGTCATCAGATTGAACATGAGGACATTTAACTAATAATCCTTTCTCTTACTCCTCTCTCCTCCAATAACTCCTCTCTTCTTGTACAATTTACTAAGACTCTGATACCCATGCCCTTATTTGAGAATAAGGGATAAAGCTAAAGAAACACGCTCACCTCGGCTTTCAAGGCTACTGTTCAGACTTCGTTCAGCCGTTTCCAAGAGTTGCTTGCAGGTTTTCCAGAGCTGGCACTGGGAGCAAGCAAGGTCAAATGCAGCCATAGCAGGGGGACTAAGGCCTTCCAGAACCTCTTGCAGGGGGGCAGTGGGCTCTACCAGACTAGTGCTTGTCCAGAAGTCCTCCTGGAGTGTGGGGATGGGGTCTGCAGGGCTGCCCAGCAGCTTGTCCGTCACATCAGAGATGGAATAAAACACCATTCCTGGCCACCAAACAGTGAAGGAAAGAGCAAGGGGTTAAAATGATTCATTCCAACTATTGCTTTCTTCAGGAAAAGTAGTTACATTTAAGACGTTTGAGGTTCATTTGCCCACAGTGTCTTCCATGCATATTAGCACTGTCATTACAACCCACTTTTATAGCATCAAAACAATGGCATAAAAAGGGAAACCAAGAGAAACTCTGAGTGGTCCAGATGAGGAAGGGTTTCCTCCAAATGGGATCTAAAAGTAGGTTGAAAAAGAATGAACTGTCTCTGTGTGTGCTATTCAGAAAACATCTCTAAAACACATGCCAAAAAAGCAAGGTAGACAACAGTGTTGTTGTAAAAGTTCATTTATATTAAAAACAAAAGGGCCGGGCGTGGAGGCTTGAGCCTATAATTTCTTACTCTGGGAGGCTGAGAAGGGAGGATCCCTTGAGTTAAGGAGTTCGAGAGTAGCCTGAGCAAGAGTGAGACCCCATTTCTACTAAAAATAGAAAAGCTAGCTGGGTGTTGTTGTGGGTGCCTATAGTCCCAGCTACTAGAGAGGCTGAGGCAAGGGGATTGCTTGGACCCAAGAGTTTGAGGCTGCTGTGAGCTGTGATACCACAGCACTCTACCCAGGGCACAGAGTGAGACTCTGTCTCAAAAAAAAAAAATAAAAAGTACATATTCTTGTGAATAGGCATAAACAATTTCTGGGAGAATATGTGAGGAGCAATGTGTGATAGTAACTTGAATATAGAGCCTAGACCAGTAAGAGATGTGAAAACTGGGACAAGATTCCACCTTCAAGATATGAAAAAATGAAGTTTTTTCGCAGTGCAGCCTAGGTCAAGAATTGACACCTGTGAATCCCAAGCCATAACTATTAACACAAAATTTCTCTACTTTACTAAACAGTAAAATATACTTTAACCCTGAATAATAATTACATGGGAAGGAAATAAACTCCTAACCATTTCTTTAACCCAGAGATAGTGGCCATCAAAACACACAGTAGAAAGAGCATTCATGCTCTTCAGTTTAAGTCACACGGGACTGTGGTCCCTAACCCCCAGGCCGAGGACTGGTTAAGAGTAGGGAGCACAGTATCATCGCCTGAGCTCCACTTCCTGTCCCATCACACCCCTTCCCTCATCTGTGAAAAAACTGTCTTCCATGAAACCATCTCTGATGCCAGAAGGGTTCCCATCTGTGGCTTGTAGGAACCAGGCAGCACAGCAGGGGGCGAGTGGCAGGTGAGCAAGGGTAGCTTCAGCCATACCCCATTGTTCTCACCACTGCCTGATCTCCACCCCGTCACACTGTCTCCCAGTGGGAAAACTGCCGTCCATGAAACTGATCCTTGGCCAAAAGGCTGGGGGCTGCTGACACAAGACAAGCCTAATGGAGTACCTCAAATGGTAGTATGTGAAGACCTCCAAGTATGTCAAGGAGGTTGGGTGTAGTCAGAAAACTACTCCGAATGTGTCAGGATTGTGGTCTTTCCAGGGAGGTGTTCCGTTTTGGATTTCTGCTCACCTTTATGGGTGGTTTCTCCCTTCCCGCCCCCTTCCCAGCCTCCTCGCTACCTCTAGGGCGCCAGGGCACCCTGACCTGCTGCCGCAGCACTGCCAATGGCCTGTAGAGTTGAGCGGCCACTGACGGTCCTCTGAAAGGTGTTGCTGGCCCCATCTGGGTTCTGGTTTTCAATCTTGTGCTCTACTTGGGCCAGCTCCTCGATCACCTCCTGGTAGTGCTCCATGAACATCAGTTCCCTTGAGCTGGGTGAGGACTTGAGGTTGCAGGTGAACACCACCTGTCATGGGAGAGGGAAGAGTGTGGGCCACGGTGGTCCCAGTGAGTTGGGGAATGCCTACACATAGGAGATCTTGTCAACTACCAACTATGCCCTAAGATGTCCACTTTGCAGTGTCAGAAAAACACTCAATGTTATAAGAGTAGATAAAACACAAAAATAATCCATAAAAGTCAGTAACAAAACCATCAAAGTCCCCAGCAGAAAATAGGCTAAAGATGTGGACAATTTCAGAGGAAATATAAGTATTATATATAATTAATACATAAATGGGAAAACGTTTTCCCTTACCAGTCATCTAGGAATTTTAGTAATATCGCTTTGCATCTATCATAATAAAAAAGTATAAGAATAATCCTTGGGGATAGTGTAAAATTAATTGTCATAACTTTTTTGGAAAGCAGTTTGGCAATATGTAAAGCTTGAAGAATGGCTGGGTAGGCCAGTTGTGGTGGCTAACATCTGTAATCCTAGCACTCTGGGAGGCCGAGGCAGGTGGATTGCTTAAGCTCACGAGTTTGAAACCAGCCTGAGTAAAAACCACCCTGTCTCTACTAAAAATAGAAAAACTGAGGCAAGAGGATCACTTGAGCCCAAGAGTTGGAGGTTGCTGTGAGCTATGACGCCACAACACTCTACCCAGGGGAACGACTTGAGACGCTGTCTCAAAAAAAAAAGAATGGCTCATGCCTTATGATCTTAGCACTCTGAGATGCTGAGGCAGGAAGATCACTTGAACTTAGGAATTTGAGACCAGCCTGATCAACAGTGAGACCCTGTTTCCACTAAAAATAGAAAAATTAGCTGCGTGTGGTGGTGCACATCTATAGTCCCAGCTACTTGTGTGGCTGAGGCAAGAGGACAGCTTGAACCCAGGAGTTTGAGGTTGCTGTGAGCTATGATGACACCACAGCACTCTAGCCTGAGTGACAGAGTGAGACTATCTAAAATAAAAATTATATCTTTTGAACCAGTAATTTTTATGAAAACTTTCTTAAGGAAATAATTTAAAAGGTTTAATGCCCAAAGGCATTATTTATTTCAACTATTACGAGGTTGAAAATAGTCTAAATATTAAGGAGCTACTTGATCAGACTATTGTAAAGTAACTAAAACCAAAGTTATAAGGCATATGTTTGTATTGTAAAAAAGGCAAGATATAAAGTTTCAGATACAAATGATATCAGCTATATAAAAGGCATATATATGGAAAAATATTGGCCCCAATAAACTATATACTATATCTTTAATATTGGTTATTCCATGCAACAGGATTAAAAGTAATTGGGTGGCACCTGTGGCTCAAGGAGTAGGGCGCCGGTCCCATATGCCTGAGGTGGTGGGTTCAAACCCAGCCCCGGCCAAAAACCACAAAAAAAAAAAAAAAAAAAAAAAAAGTAATTTTATTTTCTTGGTATTTTCTTATAATATGTACAACTCATTCTGTAACCATGTTTAAAAAAAGGTTTTAATAAAAGAAGAAAAAGAATCAAGGCTTGAGGACAGAAGTTAGAGACATTTGGGGTGAAAGTGTCATGGGACCCTGGCCCACTTCCTCGAGACTGGCTGGGTCCTATCCTTACCTAAGAATCATAACTATAATATCACTATCACTAAAGCAGGAGATCTAAAATGATCAGAGGAAATTAGACCAACATTATCCTATCACCCAGATTTTTCCTAGATTTGTTCCTAGACAACTGAACTGAATAAAAGGAAAATTCTGACCTACATGTAGAGGGACTCTCCTAAATATACCAAGAAAGTTTTACAAATTAGAAGAGTAGTATTTTCTGCTTGTAAGTTTAAGTAATGGTAGAGGACTTTGGTATTTCTCACGGTCTGTACATAATTCTCTTAACATTTCCTTGCGATAGAAACAGTAGGTGTTATACTTAACTCTAATTTTCAACTGAGAATACTGAAGCTCAGAGAGGTTAAGTCTTCTTGATGATGACCCTTGTGTTCTTGACCCTAAAGAACACAAATATCCTACTTTGCTGGCTCCCTGTGCTTCTTCTATACTGAACTGGCATTCTATATATTATTGACAATTGTCTGCATCATGATTTTTAATTAGGTAAGATATGTATGTGTTCAGAGAAGGAGTATAAGGAAAGAAAAACATTTCAATGTTTTGCAGTGGTGGGATTATGGCTTTTACCTTAAGACTCTGTTTATGTTAAGAACAAAAACAATTTATTATCTCTTAATCTGCAATGCTGAGGATTGGGCCTGCACACATGAAAACTCCCTCTTGCTTCTCCTGCTCGATGTGGACCCCCATGTCCTCTTGGTGGCCCTGGTTGCATGTGCATCTAACTTTACCACAGGCAGCTAGGAGCTGACTCAGCATTCTTTATTATGACGAGGTATGGCCCAGGCCCCCTTTACCTGATGGGCTTCTGTAAAGTTCCCCCGGAGGATGCAGGACGCCAGCAGTGACTCGGGTGGGGAGAACATCATGGGGATAAGCGAACTTTGACGTTGGGGCTGCAACCGGCTGTCCAGCTCACTCTGACCAGATATAGCACCCAGACTTCCCTCTGTCGGGGCATAAGAATGTACAGTCCGGAGAAGTGAGTGACTGGGAGGAAACATTATTCTGCTGCCAGCTCCCACCAAAGCTCTTCTCTCCTCAGTATCCTTTTCTGTAAGTGGGTCTTGATTTTTACTCAAAAAGCAAAATTATGTTATCTTCTCTGAATATAAGAAGTGGTACCCAGCACCTCCCTTGGGTATTTATTTACTTCTCCTTCTCTCTGCTGATGGGCTACTTGAATGAAAGTGAAATAGCTCTTTCCCCTTTCCCAGATGAAATCTGTTTGGCCATCTGCAGAACCAGCCGTCTTGAACACAGGCATTAAGTACTCAGTCCTGGTTTTCATACCATGGTGCAGGCAACTCTCTATCACAGAAAAGCTGCTTGAAGTTGGCAACTGGTTGAGACCCACATACCTGATGTACTTGTGCTCAGCTCACTACTTGTACTTTCCAGAGATGGGTTGGAACCTCTGTCCCGGCCATCTAGAGGTATTAGGAAGAATAGAGAAAATCAACTCCATACAGTGTAGGAGGTGTGAATGCGCTTTGAAAGCCAAGATCTGGGTGGTTAGAGGGAGAGGACAGTGGGTGCTGTCTATGCAGGTAAGTTATAAACTCTTTGAAGCCAAAGGCCTGGTTTATGTGTCATCCACCTTCCTAAAGATACCTAATATTATTTAGGAAACCTCATGAATTCCTGCTAATTATTTAAAAGGCTACATATGTTTGTATGGTATGTACCAAAAGTCATAATGGAAATTTGATTACCTAAAACTTTAGGGCCCGGTGTGGTGGTTCACACCTGTAATCCTAGCATTCTGGAAGGCCAAGGCTGGTGGATTGCCTGAGCTCACCAGTTCGAGACCAGCCTGAGACAGAGTAAGACCACCATCTCTAAAAAAATTAGCTAGGTCAACACCCCATAATGCTATGTACAAACGTAGCATTATTTACAATAGTAAAAACTGGAAACAATGTCCACCGACGGTATATATATATATATGACAATGGTGGGTGCCAATATAGTCCCAGCTACTTGGGAGGGTGAGGCAAGAGAATTGCTTGACCTCAAGAGTTTGAGGTTGCTACTGAGGGTGACAAAGTGAGATTCTGTCTCAAAAACAAAAACAACCCCTTTGATACTTCAGGCTGGGTGAGGAGGCTCATGCCTGTAATGCTAGCACTCTGGGAGATCAAGATGGGTGGATTGCCTGAGTTCAGGAGTTCGAGATCAGCCTGAGTAAGAGTGAGACCCTGTCTTTATTAAAAATGGAAAAACTAGCTGGGCATTTTGTCTGTAGTCCCCGCTACTTGGAATGCTGAGGCAGGAGGATTGCTTGAGACCAGGAGTTTGAGGTAGCTGTGAGCTAAGTTAATGGCACAGCACTCTAGCCTAGGCAACAGATTGAGTTGTCTCTGTCTCAAAAAATAAATAAATAAAATTAAAAATAGCTGGGCGCAGTGGCTCACACTTATAATCCTTGCATTCTGGGAGGCTGAGGTGGGTGGATTGCTTGAGTTCATGAGTTCAAGACCAACCTGAGCCAGAGTGAGACCCCTGTCTCTAAAAAAAAAACCAGGCATTGTGGTGGGCACCTGTAGTCCCAGCTACTTGGGAGGCTGAGGTCAGAGAATCACTTGAGCCTGAGAGTCGGAGGTTGCTATGAGCTATGATGCCATAGCACTCTACCCACGGTGAGTGCTCAAAAAAAAAAAAAAATTAAATTAAAAATAAAACAAATAATACTTTAATACTCTTTTATGTGTATACATTAGACTCCTCTAAGAAAAATCAATAAACAGTCAAAAGACAAAATATGGGAAGAATTACAGCACATAATGACAACATGTTTTCTTAATGTCTATAGAGCTTTGTACAATTCAATGAGAAAGAGAACCCAATGGAAAAATGGACCTTAGACATGATTAGGTAGTTTATAGAAAAACACATATAAATATAAATGACCAATAAATATATATAAAGACAACTAAAAAAATTACTATTAAAGCAATGATGCATCATTATTATATTAATTATATTGCTAAAGATTTTTAAAATCTGATACTACTCATTGTTGATGAGTGGATGTACAAATAGGCAATCACAAATAGCTGGTAGAAATGAATTGATTTACCTTTTCTTAGGCAGTTGGCTAATACGTGTCTATATTTTATATATCCATATTTCTTTGGCCTAGTGATTCTATTGCTAGGAAGTCTGCACACAAGCATGGACAGAGAGGGATAAAGTTGTTACTGTAGCATTATTTACAATAGTAAAAACTGGAAACAAATGTCCACCAATGGTGTATATATGACAATGGAATACTAAGCAGCCTTTAAAATGGTAAGTGAAAGAAGTATGTTCTCAATATATAGTATGACACATATGTATATATAAAAGGCTATATGTTTGCACTGCATGGAAAATTTCTGGAAGGATATATACGAAGATAATAAACAAGGATTACTTTGGGGGAGCTGGACTAGGATAATCAAATAAAACTTTGTTTTGACCATGTGCTCTATCTTAAAGACTATTAGACAAGAGGCAATGTTACCATCTGCCTAGTGCATAGGCAGGAGGCACGGGGAGAGAGAGATTTCGGTTACCTGCCCGGCTCCTTCTGGTCCTACGACCCCGGTAGAAGCTGGAGTGCCGTGTGGTGACAGGTCGGTATCTTCGGGAAGGTTGGTCCTCTGAAACAGCAAATCCAGTGATCCACTTTGATTGGACCCACTTCTTGGGGTAACAGATAGGGGAAGGTTTGCACTGGGCTCTAAGACATGGAGCAATCCCCAGTGTTCTGACATTGGTTGCTATGGGATATGACCTGAGTTATGGTATGGCTCCCATGTACTCCTAGCTCTCGCCCACATTTCTGGGCTTTATCTCCTTCCCCACCTTCTGGACCCACCAGTTCTGCTCCCTCCTCTCACCTGAGCCCTGGATGCTTGTTACCACCTTGTATCTCCACTGGGCCTCAGAGAGGACCTTGGAAAACCGGTGCAGGCGGCTCTGCAGTCCATCTCTGCTTCCTGAGTAGCTCTGGCCTTCTGGCAGCTTTGGCTTCTCAGGAGGGTCATGGCTACTGATCTCATCCAGCTGCTCTTGGAGAAGCTTGAGGAAGGCCCCTATTGCAAATTCATCAGCCAGGAACCCACTGACCCCACTAGTAAAGTGCTTTAGGTCCAAAAAGCTGTGTCCAGGAGGCCATTGGTAGCTATCTTTTGGCTCTGCCTTCAGACAGCTTGGCATTGTATAAGCAAGGCTCCTGGGGATGCCCAGGCAAGTGTGTTCGGACTTCTGCTCTCGCTGTGCTGTGTGCTGAGGGCTCTCTGATGGGGACCTCAAACCCAAGGGGCCCTTCCCCTCTATGTCATCATCCTCAGCGTAATCTTCAGGGAGATGAGGCTCTGGATAGAGATCAGCAGAGGTGATGAAGAGCAATGAGAAAATGTTTTCTAGAAGTTCCAGGCACAAAGAATCAGGAATACTGCACAGATACTGTTGACACTTGGCCAGGTAGGTTGAGAAGAGATTTGAAGTACCTACAGAAACACGTATAAGGAAAGAGGCCAGATCAAGATAGAGAATGCAAATGTTAGAGACATCATTCGCCAGAGTCAAATATTCTCACACCTTTTAGTTCATTTATTAACAGAAGAATAAGAGACTGTTCAGCATGTCTCCTTATGACTTGCACAAAGATTTTGCCACTTTAATTAGAAGTACAGCTTACTGAACACTCTTTATTTTGCTTCTGTCTTTTTAATATTACCTTATTCCTTACTTGATGATAGGCCCTAGATCTCTGAATAGCCAAAAAATGACCATGCTCAGAGGTGAAGATCTATTCCAAATCCAGGAGACAGCAATAACTTACCATTAGACAAAGAAAGCAAGTTAAGGAATCATAATTTTTTTTTTTTTGAGACAGATTCTTACTCTGTCACCCTCGGTAGAGTACTGTGGCATTATAGCTCATAGTAACCTCAAATTTCTGGGCTTGAGAAATTTGCCTCATCCTTCCAAGTAACTGGGACTTACAGGCGTGCACCACTATACCCGGCTAGTTTTTCTATTTTTAGTAGAGGTGGGGGTCTCACTCTTGCTCAGGCTGGTCTCGAACTCCGGACCTCAAGTAATCCATCTGCTTCAGCCTCACACAGTGCTAGGATTACAGGTGTGAGCCACAGTGCTCAGCCAGGAATCATAAATTATTAAGAAAAATGAGAGAGGGTGGGATATTAGGTTGGCATTTTTCATCTTGAAGGATATGACCCATGAAATCAACTTAGAGGCTGCATTAAAAAAAGTGAAACAGGAGGCGGCACCCATAGCTCAGTGGGGCGCTGGCCACATGCACCAGGGCTGGTAGTTCGAACCCAGTCTCAGCCTGCTAAAAACAAAAAACTAGCCGGGCGTTGTGGTGGGCGCCTGTAGGGCGCCTCTCAACTACTCGGGAGGCGGAGGCAAGATTATTGCTTAAGCCCAAGAGTTTGAGGTTGCTGTGAGCTGTGATGCCATAGCACTCTACTCAGGGCAAAAAAGTAAGACTCTGTCTCAAAAAAAAAAAAAAAAAGTGAAACAGAACAGGAAAATAATCCCGGGCAGGGGTCCTCAAACTATGGCCCGTGGGCCACATGTGACAGTGTGATTGTATTTGTTCCTATTTTGTTTTTTTACTTCAAAATAAGATATGTGCAGTGTGCATAGGAATTTGTTCATAGTTTTTATTTTAAACTATAGTCCGGCCCTCCAACGGTCTGAGGGACAGTGAACTGGCCCCCTGCTTAAAAAGTTTGAGGACCCCTGATAAAGAGTGTGCTCTGTTTGGAAGAGTAATTATACTTCTTTAAAACTTGGTTTCAGTTCAGGTGTGGTAGCTCATGCTTGCAATCTCGGTGCTCTGGGAGGCTGAGGTAGGTGGATTGCTTGAGCTCAAGAGTTTGAGACCAGCCTGAGCAAGAGCAAGACTCCTTCTCTACTAAAAAATACAAAAATTAGCTGGGCATTGTGGCAGGCACTGTAGTCCCAGCTACTCTCGAGGCTGAAGCAGGAGGATTGTTCGAGCCCAACAGTTTGAGGTTGCTGTGAGCCAGGATGATGCCACGGCACTACCCAGGGTAATAGAGTGAGACTCTGTCTCAAAAAAACAAACAAAAACAGACTTGGTTTCAGTATATATAGAGAGAGGGTATCAAAAAAATGTATACATATTTTAACAATCTTGATGGAAATAAAGTTGATTATCCCCCAAAAGTGTCTGATTTGCAGGTAAAATGGATGTGCATAGCATGTCTAGTATGCTTGTCAGCAACATTACCTTCAGTTCAGCTTCATAAAGTAATACATAGAAACATTGCTTAGAATGTGTACACATTTTTCGGCACCCTCATAGGGTATTAAAATTATAATACTCAATACATATCAATAATGCTTGTTATATATTGTATCTTGCATCTCTTATAATTACGGACATCTTATAAATACATGACATGGGGGTATTACAATTTTAATACAGTTTTCCTTTTTTTAAATTGTGTACGCATTCTTTTGGCATGCTCTAGATGTACACATACATATGTCAACACATGAATTACACACAAGGAGCAAACTGGAGTGGCAGGTGGATTGCAGTTAAAGGAAAAAGGAATCTGGAAAACACTGCACTAAGTGCTCAGAATCCATTAAAATTTATGCAGTCACTGGCTTTCTCCATGTCTCTTTGATGTGATAAATGGATGAAATTATTCCTGAGCACCATAAAATCAAGGCCACTCCCCTTCCCAATCTTGATGAAAGAGGATAACTACACAAAGCACTCACTGGGCTAGGTTGTCACCAGCTTATGCCAGGGATGGGGGGAAGCACTGTACCTGGGGAGGAAAGAGAGTCAACCGCTGGCTCCAGAGCTGAGGCCTTGTCCTCAGAGGGGCCGTGCTGGCAGTCCCGACACCGAGAGTGCTGGTGAGAGTTCACACAGATGGCATAGATGGCATACTTCATGGCACAGAAGCCCTGATAGAGTGTGACGGTCTGACACTGACTCAGGTGCTCAGGGACGAGGGTATCAGCTGAATCTGAATTATAAAAAGAAACAGGAAGAAACTGAGTAATTCTTTCAGGTATGGGATGCAAATATGCCTGATGTACAGAGATGCTGTGGTTGTAGGTTCTTCCCCTCTCTCCTTTCTGTCAACCTGATCTGAGTCCATCCCAGGCCTTTCCCTCTAGTCAGTACCAACTTTTAGTCCCCTCCATTTCCTTTCCCGCATGACTTCCCTTCCACATAGGGAAGGGAAAGCTACACGTGTCATGGCCTCTACATGACACGATTGCCCAGGGCCAGGGCTTGCAAGCACGTCAGATTGAGTGTGTCCTTAACTTTTGTATCTTAAATCCTCTCTTGCCTCACCCTAGTCCTGGTCCTATTATTAACCCTGTTTTGCCTTTTCCAACTTCAATTCCAAATGTATCCCATGGGGTTGCCCAGAGTTAGATTTAAAATACCATACTCTGTCCAGACACAGTGGCTCATGCCTATAATCCTAGCACTTTGGGAAGGTGGGGCAGGTGGATTACATGAGCTCAGGTGTTTAAGACCAGCCTGAGCAAGAGCAAGACCCTGTATCTACTAAAATAGAAAAATTAGCTGGGAGTTGTGGTGGGCACTGACAGTTACTCAGGAGGCTGAGGCAAGAGGATCACTTGAGCCTAAAAGTTTGAGGTTGCTATGAGCTATGATGACTTCAGGGCACTCTACCCAGGCACAGAGTGAGACTCTGTTTCAAAAAAAAGTAGAAAATGCCATGAAGGCTATGTTAACCAGTTCGATGAAAATATTTCAAACTGTATATAAAACCAGCACATTGTACCTCATGATTGCATTATTGTACGCAGCTATGATTTAATAAAAAAAAAGTAAAGTAAAATACTGTACTCCTTCTGAAGGTTTTTATACTCGTGCATAGAAGCTATACTTCTAGTTCCTGTAGGAAATATGCTAAACAAGTTGCCTATATTTCCAGAAAAAAAATGGAATAATAACACCGGTTTTTCCAATTTGTAGTAGGTTCTTTTGAAAAATCAATGAAACAGTATCTAGGCTGGTAAACCTGTACTGCTATATGAGAAAGTTTGTATCTTTCTAAGGCTTGGCACCTGTAGCTCCGTAGTTAGGGCACCGGCCACATACACCTGGGCTGGTGGGTTAGAACCCAGCCCAGGCCTGCTAAACAACGACAACTACAACCAAAAAACAGCTGGGCGTTGCGGTAGGCACCTACAGTCCTAGCTACTTGGGAGGCTAAGGCAAGAAAATCACTTAAGCTCAAGAGCTTGAGGTTGCTGTGAGCTGTGATGCTATGGCACTTTACTAAGGGTGACATGGTGAAACTGTCTCAAAAAAAAAAAATAATAAGGCAAATGTCCTTGACCTTTGTGGCAGGTTGTGACTATACAATGATACGATTTTTGAGAGTAAAAAGAAAAGACTTCTTCCATAATGCATATGTGCATCAAAATACCACATTGTATCCCATAAATAGATAAAATTATCATTTGTCAATTAAAAATAAGATAAAAATGTAATCTTTTTTTTTTTTTTTAAGACAGAGTCTTAAGCTATTGCCCCAGGTAGAGTACCATGGTGTCATAGCTCACAGCAACCTCCAACTCTAAGGCTCAAATAATCCTCTTGCCTTAGTTTTTCCATTTTTAGTAGAGACAGGGTCTTGCTTTTGCTTAGGATGGTCTCAAACTTGTAACTCAAGTGATCCATCCACTTCGGCCTTCCAGAATGCTAGGATTATAGGTGTGAGCCACCATGCCCAGCCCAAAAGCAAGCTTCTTAATGGGGTCTTGAATTTAAGTAAAGATTCAAGGCTAAACCAAGTCTTTGTTATCGTTTCAAGCAAATCTTTCTTCTAAACTCTTGATCTGTTTCATAGCATATGAAGCAGGTATAGGAGTGAAGGAAGGCTCAAAATGTATTCTGAGAAAGCTTACGAAGCATGACGCGATGCTCTAAGAATTTGTATGAACACAGACAGTAACAATGCTGTGTATTCCAAGGGCAGATCCTAATTTTGATTCATTGGAAGGAGTAGACTAGTGGTTCCTGAGATGGTTCCACAGGGACAAAGAATGTGAGAATGTGTTCATGGGATTCCCTACAGCTCACCAAGAAAGGAAAGGAATACCTCTCCCTGCATTCCATAATCTGATTAGGACAAACAGAGCTAATTTGGAGGATACCTGCTAGCCCCCTCTCTTGACAAATCTCAGTTATAACATATAGATCAGCGGTTCTCAACCTGTGGGTTGCAACACTTTTGGGGGTCGAACAACTCTTTTACACGGCACAATTCATACGATTTATAACAGTAGCACAATTACAGTTATGAAGTAGCAATGAAAATAATTTTATGGTTGGGGGGCACCACAACATGAAGAACTATATTAAAGGTTGCAGCATTAGAAAGGTTGAGAACCCTGTGAAGCTAGTGAATGATGCCCCATGAATATATCAATGTACACAGCTATGATTTAATAAAATTAAAAAAAAAAGAAAGGTTGAGAATCACTGATCTAGATTAATCTTATGCTGGAAGAAATATATGCAAGATTGTCCAAAGGGGGAATCCTGGGTAAGTCCCCCCATTCCAACTCACCATGTTCTTGCTGGAGGTTCTCAGCTGGCACCTTCTGTAAGAGCTTGAGAACATCTTCCTCCCTGAGGGCTGGAAGGTTTGTAAGGTGATGCAGAGTGTAGAGGACTGAGTGGCTATCTCCACCATGTAAATGACACAAGAGATCTCTTTTTGGTATGGGGTTGCTGAAAGGGAAAGTTGAGAGGATAAAAGGGAGGCAGTTTGTATTACTGCCCTGAAGAAAGCCCATTCCCTTTGTTCTTCCTCTTCTGCCTATAACACTACAGGTTTCACTTCCCCAAACATTAAATTCTCGCTGTCCTGGGACAGACAGTAACATTTATTTATTCTCAGAGACGTACATCCATTTCATCAGCTCTGTTTGTCTGGAAAGGACCTAGAAAAAACCTTTCTGGTCAATAGGGGCTAGAAAGGTCCCGTAGATTAAATTTCTAATTTCTTTACTCTCTCTACCTTCAAACTGACTCACGCTTCTCTGGCTTTGAGTAAGAGCCCCTTGCTACTTCTCCCTCTGCCCTCTCTACTTCAGGACGTGCTGGTGACGTGTGAGAGGAACAAGATAGGAAGCCAGATCTAGGCTAAGTTATCAGGAAATGCAGGGCCTTGCACACACAGAGTTCGATCAGCATATGCTGAATAAAAGTGTGATTAGCTTTTTTTCAGCTGGAGATGCCAGTAATTCACCAAAATGACAAACACAAAGTGAAAGAGGAGAAGCACCTGATACATGTTCTCTAGGCCTTTTAGAAAACATGGAGTTGGCTCGGTGCCCCTAGCACAGTGGTTACGGCACCAGCTACACGCACTGAAGCTGGTGTGTTCGAGCCCGGCCCGGCCTGGCTAAACAACAATGACAACTGCAACAACAACAACAACAAAAATAGCCGAGCATTGTGGCGGGCACCTGTAGTCCCAGCTACTTAGGAGACTGAGGCAAGAGAATTGCTTAAGCCCAAGAGTTTGAGGTTGCTGTGAGCTGTGATGTCACAGCACTCTACCGAGGGTGACATAGTGACAAAAAAAAAAAAAATACAAAAAAAAGAAAACATGGAGTGTTCTTTTGGCCACATATATGTGAATCTACAAGATACTGTATACATCAAGAGAATGGGTACTGTTCAAAAAGGCAAGCCACACAAATGTCACCATGGCAAAACTGGAAGAGTCTACAATGTTACCCAGCATGGTGTTAGTACTGTTGTGAATAAACAAGGGCAAGATTCTTGCCAAGAGGATTAATGTTTGTATTGAGCATATTTAGCACTCTAAGAGCCAAGATAGCTTCCTGAAACGCATGAAGGAAAATGATCAGAAAAAGAAGGAAGCCAAAGAGAAAGGTACCTGGATTCAACTGAAGTGCCAGACTGCACCACCCAGAGAAGCCCACTTTGTGAGAACCAACGGAAAGAAGCCTGAGCTCCTTGAACCCACTCTCAGGGTTCCCACTCCCATAAATTCATGGCATTATAGGCAGATAGCATAGCACACAGGAGAACCAAGAGAACCAAGGTAACGATGATATTAGCTGCTGGAACCTATTTACTCCCCAGGAATTCATGGCATAATAGGTGTTCAGCATACCACATATGGTAACCAAGAGACCTCATGTAACAGTAATATAAGGTGCTGGAACCTATTCCCCATGAATTCACGGCATAACAGTCATACAAAGCTTTATCACGTTTAATGGTAAGGTGCCTCCCTGAGCTACTGGAACCTCTTCCCTATGAATTCATGGCATGATAGCTATTAAAAATAAAAGCCTACTAGTACTGTTAAAAAAAAAAATGTGATCCAGGACAACATATGACGAAGAATGCGGATGACATTTACTAGCTATGTGTGACTTTGGGTGAGTTATTTTATTTACCATCTCTGGACTTCAGCTGGCCCACCTTTACAATGAGGATAATACTGGTATCTACCTCGCAGGGCTATTGTGAGGCATTAGTGAAATCATCCATGTAAAACCTTGGAGCAATGCCTGGCACATAATAAATGCTCAGGAAATGAGACCCATTATTCGTTTTCATTATTGCCATCCTAAAACTACCCTCTAAATATGACCTGCTGGCCCTGGTGAAGACAATCATTACTTATGTTCCCTTCCTGTTTTAATAGTTGCAACAACTAGCAGAAGCAGGTCAACATTTCAATCCAAAACATTTATGTGGATGATGTGTTGAAATGGCCACACATGGGGTACAGGGTGAAATGTGTCTGATGGTGGGAAGCGGGCTGACTGCACAGGGCCATACCTGCTGTGCTGAACGCACCACTCCAGGACCTCTAGGTGAGCCCACAACCCATCACAGGCATCCTTGAGGAGCTCATCACAGCTTTGGTCCTATTTGATATGGGAGAAGAAAGAGATGCTAACTCAGGCACCTGAGGGCAGAGATTGTGACTGACTTTAGGACCCTGTATTCTGTGTAAGCCCAAAGCTTCATGGAAGTCACTTCCAGAGCAGCATGGGATACAGATGAGCTTACTTGGGTCCTGTGCAGTGCCTGGAGCAGCCTTTTGGCTGATTCTAGGCTCTGGCAATGTGTCCAGCCCAGGAGCACGAGCAGGCGACTGAGAGGCCTGAATTCTCTATCTAGAAGGCAGCTGAGACTCAGGAAGTCTTCTTCTTTCAACAGTGTTAGAGCTGTTACCTGTAAATCAAAAGAGGCTGCGTTAGGTAGCTGTGTGGACTAGAAAGAATGAGTTCCAGCTTACTGGTTATTAAGAAAGAAGTTAGCTGAGCAAGAATGAGACCCTCTCTCTACAAAATGGAGAAGAATCAGCCAGACATGATGGCGCATGCCTGCAGTTCTAGCTACTCTGGAGGCTGAAGAAGGAGGAGCTTAGGAGCTCGAGGTTGCTGTGAGCTATGATGATGTCCCTGTACTCGGGCTGGGGTGACACAGTGAGACCCTGTATCCAAGAAAAAAATATATATAAGAAGCTTTTTAATACAGTAACAGAAGTGGCAGTTGAATAAAATAAACGTTTATGGAACACCAGATAGCAAGTTCCTCGAAAGCAGGGACTGTGGTAACCCCAGATCCCAGCACAGTAATTGACACATAGGTTGAGATTAATAAAAACCTATCAAATAAAACTGAAGCTCAGTTGTAATCTGAAAGGAAAAGGTTGGGAAAAGGGAATTAAATTCCCTTGTCAGCATATTGCTGTGACTGTCTTTCTTTCTCCTACCCTCCAGAAAGTGTACACAAATCCAGCATTTTAGTTCCTGTTAAAAGACAAACCTAAAATGACCACAACTATAAGAATGAACCGTGTTGATTCTCGGAGCCTACTTTCCTCTGGGACTGTGGGACAGACAGAACCAAATGACTTGCTACTAATTAGACTGCTTTGCATTGGTTAAATGAGTGGGAGAGAAAGGAAGGAGAAAGTCTGGGGAGAATCGTAGGGTACTTCTGTGATGGCGGATAAGGAAGTGCAACTTACCAGGATCTGCTCAAGGAAGTGCTTGCTATTGCTCAGGCAGTAGAAATAGGCCACTTTCCAGGCCTGGGCAGGGTCAGGGTTGGAGAACAGGATTAGCATTGCCCGCCCAGGGTCTAGCTGATCTGGCGAGACTGAACATCAAAGCAGATAGGGTTATGAGGAAACCAAGAACTCTTCTTTTCTCAGCAAGAGCCCATTTGAAAAAGCAAGTATCATAAGAGTTTGCTCTCATAAGTCAGCATAGTTTATCTTAAAAAGTCTTTATGTCTCAGGCCAGGCGTTGTGGCTCCCACCTGAAATCCTAGCACTCTGGGAGGCCGAGGTGGGTGGATTGCCTGAGCTCAGGAGTTTGAGGCCAGCCTGAACAAGAGTGAGACCCTGTCTTTAAAAACTAGCTGGGCATTGTGGCAGGCACCTATAGTACTAGCTACTTGGGAGGCTGAGGCAAGAGGATCACTTGAGCCCGGGAGTTTGAGGTTCCTATGAGCTATGATGCCATAGCACTCTACCTAGGACAAAAGGGTGAGATTCTGCCTCAAAAAAAGTCTTTACGTCTCTCAGTTGCTTCTGAAAAGTTCTTTCCTGCCATTACTATTACTTTATGTTTTCCCCCACCAGCTCTGTCTAACACTAGAAAATATGTACTTTTACCAAAGAACATCACACCTATTTTTGCTTACCCCTGCCTATTAGATGTCCTGAGTAACATGGAAGGCACCATCCAGGGACTGAGAGGCTGGGTATACTGGATTTACCAAAACACAAGGAAAAGCACATACCTTTTCCTGAGGTTGTGGCCCTTGGTAGCTTTTCTGTGATCTTCTCTGCGTAGGTATGGCTGTACAGAGACACCAGGCCCCGGCCGGCCTTGTGCAGCAGGCAGCTGAGCAGCCGCTCCTCCTGCAGGGGACTCCCCTCAGCCCTGCAGGCTTCTAGTAGCTCCTCACATAGGAGACGCAACTCAATCCCGAGGGGCTCTGTGGGGCAACGCAAAGTCCGCAGGGCTCCATAGATGGCATCTACTACCCCAGGGGGCCCTGGGTCAGGGCCCTGCAAAGTTGGTAGAGCGTTTCGAATGAGGTCCACCAGTGCATTCTGCAAAGTCTGGTGACAGAGACCAGTGCTGTCATCCTCCCCAAGTAGGAGTTCCAGCAGGGCCTGTGCTGGCTGGGGAGCCTGCCTCAGAAGATCCCAGAGCACAGAGACAGCTTCAGAGCTGAGCTGCAGAGTCCAGCTCTCTCTCCTCTGATTTCCGTCAGACACAGGGCCTACTGTGCCTTGTGCTAAGGTCTCATACAGCTCCTGGAGGATGAAGAGAGGGATGGATGCTGGGCAGGTCTAGACTGTTATCCCTTGTATGCTTCGATGTTTTCTTTTTTTTCAGCTCCCCCCCCACCTCCCTTTCTCTCTTTCTATATATGTATAAGTAAATAAATATATATTTTTTAATATAAAATAGTATCAGTAGCAAACAATTCTATAGTAGTTACTCTCTGCCAGACACTTTTCTAGGCCCTTTACATAGAAAATTAAATTAATCCTGGGCAGTGCCTGTGGCTCAGTCGGTAAGGCGCTGGCCCCATATACCAAGGGTGGCGGGTTCAAACCCGGCCCCGGCTGAACTTCAACCAAAAAACAGCTGGGCGTTGTGGCGAACGCCTGTAGTCCCAGCTACTCGGGAGGCTGAGGCAGGAGAATCGCTTAAGCCCAGGAGTTGGAGGTTGCTGTGAGCTGTCTGAGGCCACGGCACTCTACCGAGGGCCATAAAGTGAAACTCTGTCTCTACCAAAAAAAAAAAAAAAAAAAGAAAATTAAATTAATCCTTAAAATAACTTTAAGAGGAAAACACTACTATTATCCTATTTTACAAATGAGATTTAGGCTAAGGGAGATTAACTCAATTGTCCAGTGTTCTGGGGATCTACATGTAGGACTGCAAACTCATAGACCAGGCAGGTAAGACATTATGCCCTTCTAAAGGCATTTAAATTCAACTTTTAAAAGAACATTACATATCAGGGCCAGGCACAGTGGCTCACACTTGTAATCCTAGCACTCTGGGAGGCTGAGGCAGGAGGATCACTTGAAGTCAACTGTTTAAGACCAGCCTGAGCAAGAGCAAGACCCTGTCTCTACTAAAAAATAGAAATATTAGCCAGGCATGGTGGTGCATGCCTATAATTCCAGCTACTTGGGAGGCTGAGGCAGGAGGACTGCTGGAGCCCAGGACTTTGAGGTTGCTGTGAGCTATGATGATGCTACTGTACTCTAGCCAAGGCAACAGAGTGAGATTCTGTGTCAAAAAACCCCCCAAATCCCCCAAAACAACAACAAAAAATTACATATCAGTTTTTAGCCCCTGGCATAAATCCTAGTCATGCTTTAAGGCATAGTCCATTCCTTACCCTTTCATAAAACCTTTCCCAATATGTCTAACCCACATAACTTCAACAGAGTTAAAGTCAGTACCATATGATTTAGCACATAATTGTATCATGTGTGTATTAGTCCTTCATCCCCAAGCCCTTAAAAGTAAGAACCTCTATAACCTATCCTCTGGTTGCAAGGTGAGGGCAAAAGGAGGAAAGGGGATGGGAAGTAGGTTATTTCACACTTTTAAACACCATGTCTATAGATGGTGCTCAGAGATGCCTCTTCATTAACTGCCTCATAGCTGATGCCAAGACTATGAATCCTTGACCCAATATAAGTGACTTAAATACTACTGCAAATGTGTCTATAATTAACTGGTGGCAGGGTCATAAGCAGATCCCTACCCCCTTACTTTGCTTCTCCCACTGATATGCAAAGGATAGCGAATATCAAAAATAAGGGTTTGGACCAAAAGAGGATCATGTGGGGCATATTCTCCAAGGCTTACTCATAACTGGGTGTTTTGGACAAAGCAAGAAAGTATTTAAATACTTACATGAAAATAAGTATTGAGCCTCAGAGATGGATCCAAGACCATGAATCTTTGACCCCAATATAAGTGACTTAAATCCTGCTGTAAATGTATCTTTAATTAACTGGTGGCAGGGTCATAATGAAAATAATTTTTTTTTTTTGTGACAGAGTCTCACTATGTTTCCCTGGGTAGAGTGCCGTGGCATCACAGCTCACAGCAACCTCCAACTCCTGGGCTCAAGTGATTGATTCTCTTGCCTCAGCCTCCCAAGTAGCTGGGACTACAGGTGCCCACCATAACGCCCGGCTATTTTTTGGTTGCAGTTGTCATTGTTGTTTGGCAGGCCCGGGCTGAATTCGAACCTGCCAGCTCCAGTATATGTGGCTGGCACCCTAGTCACTGAGCTATAGGTGCCGAGCCAAAAATAAGTAACGAACTTCAGAGCATACTTCAGGTACTTCATTCGTAACTGCTACATGCAATACACATACAGTTAAGAATTAGTTTGAATCTGCCCTCAGAGAGTTGTGAGGATTAGTTCTAACATATTCAGTGCCCCTGTTATAGAAAAGACAATCAACAAATAGTAGTTCTTTTTCCCCTTTATATTTCCTACAATCTACTAGTAACATAGTTAAGCACCTTAGTTTAAATCCAAGTTATATATTCCTTCTACATAAAATGAAAAAATCTTTAATCTCTAGATACACTTAGTACTTCTGGACAATCCACCTCAAGAATTCTAAATCAGATGTTTACCCTAACTTTAAACTTCCCTTACAGGGGCCTCTACCTTGCCTTGCCTGAGAACAAAGAATAGCCAGCATAGTGGAGACCTATCTCTGCTGTGACCCAGAAGCTGAGCTTGTTGAGTTAACTGCAACCCTGGGCAATTAACTCACATGCCTAGGACCCAAGGTTCTCTCTCACCTTGAAGATGTTCTCTGGAATGTCACCAGGGAGGTCTTCTGCCAATAAAAGAAACTGAAGCTTTCTTCGGAAAACAGCTGGAAGTAACTTCTAGAAGAATCATAAGAAGTATGGAGATTAGGTATGTCCTTGACTTAACAAATTGTAAGTATCAATAAATATTTCTGTCTGGTTAGTCTTATTTCTGCTATTTCTGTAAGACAAAGTGCTTTTAACCATAGCCCATATTAGATCAGTTTCAGACTCCAAAGTCTGTTCATTTCATGTGACCTTTTTTGTCATGTGAGGTCCTTCCCCAAGAATCTTTCTTGCTTTGTCCCAAATACCTAGTTATGAGTAAGCCTTGGAGAATATGGCCCACATTTTCCTCTTCTGGTCTAAACCCTTATTTTTGATATTTGCTATCCTTTGTATATCAGTGGGAGAAGCAAAGTAAGGGGGTAGGGATCTGCTATATTTTATTTTTCTCTCATTTAATTTCCAAATGAAACAAACCTGTGGCCCACAGTTACATATTTTCAAAGAATCTTTACAAGAAGTGGAATGGTTAGGAAGTATTTTCTGATTATTTTAAGCAAAAAGGGAAACATAATCCCATGAGATGTGCCATCAGAGATCTAATGTGTAAATAGAAAGCCTCTCACTCTTCCTGCACCTGCTTGTTTCACAGTAACTTCCCTTCATCTGGTACCTAAAACTCAAAGTGTTTAATTCTCCAGACAAATAAAAAAAAAAAAAAGATTAGAATCTGGGACCAATCTTGACAAATACTACTTCAAATTAGAGACACTTGTAAATCAGGCCTCTGGATAAAGCTTCCCAAATATGAGTTTCATTGGAAGGCAAGAAGTAACTGCAGTATTGTGTGTGTGTGTGTGTGTGTGTGTGTGTGAGAGAGAGAGAGAGAGAGAGAGAGAGAGAGAGAGAGAAGGGTTTAGAATACAAGAAGACACTACCATCCATCCCATCAGAGGCTAATATGTGCTAATACATTCTTGGTCCAAAATCTCATTTCTTCTTGTATAATGCCTATGATTGGAAGTTGGTGGAGGAAATTCATGCAGGAAAGCTGAGGATTAGTGCTTCTATTGAATACTAAGAAGAAATAGATAAGATGTCTAAGACAGCAGGCTAGTAAAGATTTTAATACTTCATCTGGAATCCTAAAGACTGATTAGCTTATACTTATTCTACTGGTGAAATTACTTTAAGCACATGCAGAGTTGCAATGACTAACATTCTTGGGCAGGTGTGGTGGCTCATACCCATAATCCTAGCACTCTGGGAGGCTGAGGTGGGTGGAATGTTTGAGTTCAAGAGTTCAAGATAAGCCTGAGCAAGAGTAAGACATTGTATCCTTTTGGAAAGATGTTTGGAATAGAGAATCAAGAGATGAATCCAGCTACTTACCGTTATTTGATCTTTGACAAGCCAATTAAAAACATTCAGTGGGGAAAAGATTCCCTCTTTAACAAATGGTGCTGGGTAAACTGGCTGGCAACCTGTAGAAGATTGAAACTGGACCCACACTTTTCACCATTAACTAAGATAGACTCTCACTGGATACAAGATTTAAACTTAAGACATGAAACTATAAAAATAATTGAAGAAAGTGCAGGGAAAACTCTTGAAGGAATTGGCCTGGGTGAATATTTTATGAGGAGGACTCCCCAGGCAATTGAAGCAGTGTCAAAAATACACTACTGGGACCTGATCAAACTAAAAAGCTTCTGCACAGCCAAGAACATTGTAAGTAAAGCAAGCAGACAGCCCTCAGAATGGGAGAAAATATTTGCAGGTCATGCCTCTGATAAAGGTCTAATAACCAGAATCCACAGAGAACTCAAACGTATTAGCAAGAAAAGAACACGTGATCCCATCTCAGGGAGGGCAAGGGACTTGAAGAGAAACTCCTCTAAAGAAGACAGATGCGGGCGGCGCCTGTGGCTCAAGGAGTAGGGCACTGGTCCCATATGCCGGAGGTGGCGGGTTCAAACCCAGCCCCGGCCAAAAATCACACACACACAAAAAAACAGACAGACGCACAATCTACAAACACATGAAAAAAAGCTCATCATCCTTAATCATCAGAGAAATGCAAATCAAAACTACTTTGAGATACCACCTAACCCCAGTAAGAGTAGCCCACATAACAAAATCCCAAAACCAGAGATGTTGGCATGGATGTGGAGAAAAGGGCACACTTCTACACTGCTGGTGGGAATGCACACTAATATGTTCCTTTTGGAAGGATGTTTGGAGAATACTTAGAGACCTAAAAATAGACCTGCCATTCGATCCTATAATTCCTTTACTAGGTTTATACCCAGAAGACCAAAAGTCACACTATAACAAAGACATCTGTACCAGAATGTTTATTGCAGCCCAATTCATAATCGCTAAGTCATGGAAGAAGCCCAAGTGCCCACTGACCCACGAATGGACTAGCAAATTGTGGTACATGTATACCATGGAATATTATGCAGCCTTAAAGAAAGATGGAGACTTCACCTCTTTCATGTTTGCATGGATGGAGCTGGAACATATTCTTCTTAGCAAAGTATCTCAGGAGTGGAAGAAAAAGTATCCAATGTACTCAGCCCTACTATGAAGCTAAATTATAGCTTTCACATGAAGGCTATAACCCAACTATAGCACAAGACTATGGGGAAAGGGCCAAGGAAGGCGAAGGAAGGGGGGTGGCTTTGGCGGAGGGAGGGAAATGGGTGGGGCCACATCTACGGTGCATCTTAGAATGGGTACAGGCGAAACTTACTAAACGCAGAATACCAATGCCTACATACAGTAACTAAGAAAATGCCATGAAGGCTACGTTGAACAGTTTGATGAGAATATTTCAGATTGTATATGAAACCCGCACATTGTACCCCTTGATTGCACTAATGTACACAGCTATGATTTAACAATAAAAATAAATAAATAAATGAAAAAAATAAAAAATAAAAATAGATCTGCCATTTGATTCTATAATTCCTCTACTAGGTATATACCCAGAAGACCAAAAATCGCACTATAACAAAGATATGTGTACCAGAATGTTTATTACAGCCCAATTCATAATTGCTAAGTCATGGAAAAAACCCAAGTGCCCATCGACTCATGAATGGATTAATAAATTGTGGTATTTGTACACCATGGAATATTATGCAGCCATAAAGAAAGATGGAGACTATACCTCCTTCATGTTTACATGGATGGAGCTGGAAAATATTCTTCTTAGCAAGGTATCCAAAGAATGGAAGAAAAAGTACCCAATGTATTCAGCCCTAATATGAAACTAATTTATAGCTTTCATACGAAGGCTACAACCTAATCTCAGTACAAGAATATGGGGAAAGGAGCAAGGGAGGGGAAGGGAGGTGGAGGTAGGGTAGAGGGAGGGTGATTGGTGGGTCCACACCTAGCGTGCATCTTGGAAGGGTGCAGGTGAAGTTTACTAAGTGTAGAGTATAAGGGTTTGAACACAATAATTAAGACAATGCCATGAAGGCTATGTTAACCAGTTTGGTGAAAATATTTCAGACTGTATATGGAACCAGCACATTGTACCTCATGATTGCATTATTGTACACAGCTATGATTTAATGAAAAAAAAAAGGAAATAAAAAGAGTGAGACATTGTGTCTACTAAAAATAGAAAAACTAGCCAGGCTTTGTGGCAGGAACCAGTAGTCTTAGCTACTCTGGAGGTTGAGGCAAGAGAATCGCCTGAGTCCAGGAGTTTGAAGTCACTATGAGCTAGGGTGACGCCATGGCATTCTACCCAGCATGAGAGAGTGAAACTCTGTTTCACAAACAAAACAAAACAAAAAAAGAAATGACTAACAATCTTTTTTTTTTTTTGTAGAGACAGAGTCTCACTGTACCGCCCTCAGTAGGGTGCCGTGGCGTCACACGGCTCACAGCAACCTCTAACTCTTGGGCTTACGCTATTCTCTTGCCTCAGCCTCCCGAGTAGCTGGGACTACAGGCGCCCACCACAACGCCCAGCTATTTTTTGGTTGCAGTTTGGCCGGGGCTGGGCTTGAACCTGCCACCCTCGGCATATGGGGCCCGCGCCCTACTCACTGAGACACAGGCTTGACCCCACAGCCAAGTATTTGCTCTATGTTTCTAAGCACAGATTTTCTTTTACAAAAAAATTTATTGGTTTTGGGTGGTGCCTGTGGCTCAAAGGGGTGGGGCGCTGGTCCCATATACCTGAGGTGGTGGGTTCAAACCCAGCCCAGGCCAAAAACGGAAAAAAAAAAAATAAAATAGATTTTTAAAATTAAAAAATTTAATTATGATGGGTACATAATAGTTATATATATTTATAGGGTAAATATGATGCTTTGATGCAGGCATACAATGTGAATTAATCAAATCAGGGTAATTGAAGTATTCATCACTTCATTTCTAGCTCCATTGTTCTGGTTATTTAAAAGTATATCCTAAGTTCTTGTGGATTATAGATACTTTGTTGTAGTGTCAAATACTGTTTATTCTATCTAACTATATTTTTGTATACATTAACTATCCCCACTTCATCTTCCCCTCCCTGATAAATTTCCCAGCCTCTGGAAACCATGGTTCTGTTCTCTGTCTCCATGAGATCAATTATTTTTAATATTTAGCTCCCACATATGAGTGAGAACATAAGAGATTTATCTTTCTGTGAGCACAGATTTTCTAACCATAAAAGCAAGGCATGTTCAATGTAGAAAAATTAGGATATACAAATGAGCAAAATAAAAAAATTATAAACACACATATTACATATATATGTATATATATTTATCTCACACCAAATCTCACTGAAGGAGAAATATCATTAATCTTATAGTCTAAGGTCATTCAGACCATTCTCTATGCATATCTTTATACAATGTATACCAAATGTACTCAGTTCTAAACTGTTTTTTTTCCACATAGCAGAGTATGATCATCCTTTCATGTCACTGAAAATTCATTTACTACATAATTTTGAATAGTGGCACAGAATTTTACATATAGATATACTTCAATTTATTAACCAGTCCTGTATTGTGGACATGAGAATTTTTTCCAGTTTCCCACTAACAGAAGTAGCATAAAAGTGAACATCTAAATCTCTGTACACATACTTGTACATGTAAAAATAAATAACTGCAAGATAAAGAGGCAGAATGAAGAAGTGAATAATGTGAATGAAGGAAAGAGAATCACTGTTTCACCTACGAGTTAAAAAGGTAAGCTTTTGTCAGAAGATGAAAGCCTAGAAAAGCGAAGGCAGCCAGAAAATTCCTAAAAAAAATGAAGGCACTTGCAGGATAATGACTGATCTTGTCAAACTCTTCCAAGAGTGCATTCGACATATTGGGCCTTATTTAAAATTTTAATAATCTTTGAGGAACTGAAATATAGTCACGACTTTTAAAATAAGTAAGTAAGTCAATGGAATTTTATCAGTGAATCTGGGAAACACAAGAACAACTCCTAGACTGGGATAAGGAGCCAGGGAAGTGAAATCTACCACCTGACACAGTTGAGTAACTGTCTAGAAAACAAGCAACCAATCAGGTGTAAAGTAAGCTTGTCCAGGGGAAAGTTCATTGGGTTTGACCAATTTCATATTTATACTAAAGGGCTCCCTAATCAGTAAAAAGAGTTCTTTTCTTTTTCTCTTTGAAGATACTATTGTAACTACGGTATTACTATTTTAGCTCAAGTTTTCTATTAAGTCTGGAACCCTAGTCAACTCTTATTGATCCTAGGTTTCATTATTTTTCAACCTTGCTTCTCTTTGTTATCTGATCTGCTAGTCTTTATGTCATTTTTCATTGCTAGACAATTGGCTAAAGCCTTTTGTCTTATCCAAGAGATACATTTAGATAAACAATTTCTGTTACTTTTTGACAGCAAGGAAGGATAAACGTAAAAATGGATCTCAGGACGAAATTAAGTCTAATGATCAAGTGGAACAAAAATAAGAAAAATTAGGCTAAATTATAGACATTTAAAAAACAGAATTTCTGGTTTCTTACTTTTAAGTCCATATGGGCTAAAAAATAATGTTGAGATGGTTTTTCCATTGGAATGGGAGACAGATCTTGGTTTGATTTTAGCCAACTAACTTTATGGTATGTCATTGGACCAGTCATTTCTCTTCTGAGTCAGAGAGTAAATTTCCTCAAGTAAATCTTAAAGTTATAAAATTGCCTGGTTGAGCGCGGTGGCTCATGCCTATAACCCTAGCACTCTGGAAGGCTGAGGTGAATGGATTGCTTGAGCTCAGGAGTTTGAAACCAGTCTGAGCAAGAGTTGAGATTCTGTCTCTTCTAACAATGGCAAAACTAGCTGTGCATTGTGGTAGGCACCTGTAGTTCCAGCTACTCAGGAAGCTGAGGCAAGAGGATCGCTTGAGCCTAAGAATTTGAGGTTCCTGTGAGCTGTGCTGCCACGATACTCTAGCCTGGGGCAACAGTGGAACTCTATCTCAAAAAAAAAAAAAATAATTGCCTCAGAGAAATTCTTTCAGGGGTTATCAATTTTGATAAAAACACATACTGTCTAGAAGGGCTTTAAATGGAAATTTTTCTTTTTTAAAAAAGTACTTCCTTAATAGTTTTCTTTCACTATAATCTTCTTACTATGTTTTTATATTTGATAACTTCTAGTTCAATTCATGTGAATTAATGGGGCTTTAATCTATAGGATTTCACTGTATTGGACTAATGAACATAAGATTTTTAGAAGGAAAACCAAGTTTCAGCTCAGCCTATTCTCTATTATTTGAGCGTTACATAGATCCAAATGTTATAGGTTCATAGTTTATTTGCTGTCTTGTCCCTCATCACTAAGTTCTCTTCAGGCACATGCCCCATAGTCATATTTGACAAAATGGCATCACCTCAAATAGTATTATATGCCAGCATATGTTAGTGAATTAATGAATGAATTTTGGTAAGGAGACAGCAAAAAATTTAAAGCCATTCTCACTGTCAATACTGAGAAAGAGGAAGACAAACTTCATAATAAAGGAAGTAACAGACAGAAGGGAAACTCCATAACTCCAGTTCTGCTCAGTCCTAGCCTCAGGGGGAAATTTAAATATAAAAAAACTTACTTACCTTTTCTTGGGCCAACCATTTTTCCAGTACAAGAAGCCAGATCCAGGCTAATCTTTGAGGGTTGATATCCTGCCCACATCTGAAAAAGGTGGAAAGAAACACTTTGTAAAAAAAGTTTCTATTGACATTTTCTATTTCATGATCAAGATTTAGATTTCACTGCTCAGTATGTTTTAAACCTGAACAAGCAAGACGTTGTCCTAATGAGATATTTTCAAATGTATATGACAGTTCAGTAAAACACTAGAACCAGAACAGAACACCAATCCCATCTCTACTCCCCTGTCTAGTCTTATATTTAAGCGAAATAACAATACCAGAAAAACATAATAGTTAATGTTATCTAAAGTTCTGAACACAGAAACTGAATCAAATACCCTTAGAGGAAAAAATTTTTATTTATTTATTTATTTAGAGACAGAGCTCCACTCTGTTGCCCTGGGTAGAGTGCTGGGGCATCATAGCTCACAGCAACCTCAAACTTTTGGGCTCAAGTGATCCTCTTGCCTCAGCCTCCTGAGTAGCTGGGATTATAGGCACCTGCCACAATGCTTGGCTAGTTTTTCAATTTTTAGTAGAGACAGGGTCTCACTCTTGGTCAGGCTGGTTGTGAACTCCTGAGCTCAAGCAATCTACCAACTTCAGCCTCCCAGAGTGTTAAGATTATCAGCATGAGCTACTGTGCCTGGCTGTAAAGATTTATTTTTAACCATATAATAAAAACAGGGTTATAAGAATTCATAAGCCTGGGCGGCACCTGTGGCTCAGTGAGTAGGGCGCCGACCCCATATACCAAGGGTGGTGGGTTCAAACCCGGCCCCAGCCAAATTGCAACAAAAAAAAAGCCAGGTGTTGTGGCAGGCAACTGTGGTCCCAGCCACTCAGGAGGCCGAGGCAAGAGAATCGCCTAAGCCTAGGAGTTGGAGGTTGCTGTGAGCTGTGATGCTATGGCACTCTACCTAGGGCAACAAGTGCAACTCTGTCTCTGAAAAAAAAAAAAATTCATAAGAATTCAGATAATAACTGGCCAGAAGGAAAATCACTTAAGATTCTTCATTCTGGGCGGCGCCTGTGGCTCAAGGAGTAGGGCGCCGGTCCCATATGCCGGAGGTGGCGGGTTCAAACCTAGCCCCGGCCAAAAACCTAAAAAAAAAAAAAAAAAAAAAAAAGATTCTTCATTCTATGTTTGGTAATACATAACCCTAACATAACAGTCAAAGTAAGGAAAAGCCAGGGAAAAACTAAACCAATATATTTGATTCCTATACCACTAGTTTTTAATAGCACTGCCAGGAAGAACTTCATTGAAATAACTGTGGTTCCAGGGGACAAGAAGGGGTCATAGAGCAAATACAGAGATAGCACCAAGGTGTGAGGGAGTTATTTTGAGGAGATGGAACAGTTCTGTATCCTTATTACACTGGGATTACATGAATATATTCATGGATAAAATTGCACAGAACTATAAATGAAAAAAAAAAAAGCAGATTACATGATGCTGAAAACCAAATACGATGTATAGTGTTGTTAACAGTCATGTACCACTGTCAGTTTCCTGATTTTGATATTGTACCTAACAGCTACATGAGACGTTACAAATGGGGGAAACTGGGAGAAGCATACATTGTACTCTACTATTTTTACAACTTCTCTGTGCATCTATGATTATTTCAAAATAAAGTTATAAGTGAGTGAACTTTCAGTCCTTTGTTAAAGCTACAACAAGATCCTCAATCTCATAAGCAAGGATGAGCAAACGTGCTTTTTTGAAAGCAAAGAAAATAACATTTGAATGTAGTTCCACCATCTACATTAATGATGATAAACAAAAACTGGTGGTTTCAAGTGTACGTTGCAGATGATAAGCTAAAACCAATAATAATTTTCAGAGCATGTGTAATATACCCTGCCTCTCCTAATTCTTCAGAGGGTAGTCGAGTGTGGCACAGTGACCAGAACCCGAATATTGAGCCATGTGTTTCCTGCCCTGTGACTGCCTGTGGGGAGATCCCTTACCTCAGCAGATCTGGACACACCACCAGTGCCTGAAGTATGTCTTCCACTCTCTTTGGGATATCCCCTTGTGCCTCGTGCAGCTGAGGTATACATGCCTGTGCCAGCTCCCATTCTCCCCTCCGCAGGCACTCACAGAAAAATCTGAAAAGCTGCTTCTGGGAAGCATCCTCCTCTTTTCCAAATGGATGACTCATTTTCCCAGCACAAAGTGCAGGGACATAAAAAGAGAAGAATTATGCTGAACACATTCTCAATTTTCTCATTTGTGGAGTAACTCCTAGAAACAACACATATAAGCGTCAGAAGGAAAGAAAGGATCTCTATAGACAAACGAGCAACAACTGGCCCAGCTGGGAAAGGCGGGACTTAACATCCCTAGTTATAATTTTAAGTTTAATTTGACATGTTTACTGTCTCTCTGAGAACTGTCTCATTCTCCAGGGGATGGATCCCATCTCTTTACCCGTATCCTACATTTAATAATATCAATCGTCGCATTAGCCCAGTGCGCAGACCCGTAACTCCACTTGCTCATTCCCTTCAGAACTTTATGTCCAGTCCTACTCCAAATCCCCAGGTGGTCGCCTCCTCAAGGATGAGAAATTCAGCAGGAACCTCCCTAGTTTGAACCTTCTGTTGAAGCAGAAGATTGAAGGTCAGAAGAGGAATCTGTGCCAGAATTGGAGAGTAGGGAGGTGGTGGGACGCAGGGACGATCCTTACCGGAGTGGTGGACAGCGCCCCCGCCTTCTCTGGGGTGCCTTACACTCACCTGCTCCCGGCGCCCATAGCAATAGAGCTTCCAGCGCAGCCATGTTTGAGCCGAGTCAGGTGACAGATCCAACTCCGAACAGTGGTGGTGACGACTGAGAGCGCCACTCCTATTGGCTCAGTGGAGAGAAGATGAACATAAAGTGCCATATTTGTTTGGGTCACGTGACGCTGCCTGGCCAGACTAGGGAAAGCTCGGAAAGAGTAAGTCAGCCACCTGGCTGTGGACACTCTCTCAACCGTGGCAGCCCCTCGGCCCAACAACTTCAGTTCTGCATTTGCCCGAGCAGGTGGCAGGAATAATTGTGCTTTTTTTTTTCTTTTGTGGTTGTATGTTTCGCTCTCTCGCTCTCTCCACCCCCATTTTCTGAGCGACAACCAGTGGACAGTGCTTTGCCTGGCGCCGCGGATACCTGGAGCTAGGAGACCTGGGTCCTCCTCCATTATTATTCTGTCTGGGCTCTCTTACAACCCTAGAACTCCATGGTCGGAATCCCCACATTCTTCTGCTTCTCTGCATTCATTTATTTGCTCTTTACGCGACAACTGTTAATTGACCAGTGAGGCAGGCCCCTGTTTTAGAGGTTGAATAACGTATCTGTCTTTCTTCTTAAGTGAGGGTTGCTGACCAAAATTTCGGACATCGTGGGCTAAATTAAAAGGTAGAAGTATGCACAAGGGATATGAGAGCAAAAAATGAGCAAAGACTTTTCACAAATATAATAATCTGAAACCAAGTTTTAAAATTAGTTTACTTAAGTTTTCCTCATCACAGAGACTTTCACACCAAACCTGTTTGGTTTCCCTCGTGTTCTTTTAAAGCTACGGACTCTCAGGTTTCCTCAATATGTGTGTTTCTGGTTGAATGATTTCATTCAGGCATTTCCCAAACTACTTCATCAGCAAAAGGTGGTGAAAAGGGCAAATTAAAACAAACAAAAAGCTCTGTTCCAAGCTATGTCACCCTGGGTAGAGTGCTATGGTGTCACAGCTCACAGCAACCTTAAACTCTTGGGTTTAAGCGATTCTCTTGCCTTAGCCTCCCAAGTAGCTGGGACCACAGGCACCCGCCACAAACTCTTCAATGGTAGGTGGATTGTCATCCATTCCCCAGAAAACACAACTTGCCACTCGGGTCCATTAGGCAATTTAAAAATGTGGTGACGTGTCACAGCGCGGTGGCTCACGCCTGTAATCCTAGCACTCTGGGAGGCCAAGGTGAGTAGATACCTTGAGCTCAGGAGTTTGAGACCAGACTGCGCAAGAGCGAGACCCGGTCTCTACTTAAAATAGAAAAAAATAGCTGGGGATGGTGATAGGCGGCTGTTGTCCCAGCTACTCGCGAGGCTGAGGAAAGAGAATCGCTGGATCCTAAGATTTTGAGGATACTGTGAGCCATGACAGAGTCTCAAAAAAGACGTAGTGATACAAGGAAGAAAAGAAAAAATTTCAAGAAGGGGTTTCCCTTTCTTCACATCCTCCTTGGTGATGATCCTTCACTTGGATTTTGATATTTAGAAAGTCGAATTCTCGGGCGGCGCCTGTGGCTCAAAGGAGTAGGGCGCCGGCCCCATAAGCTGGAGGTGGCGGGTTCAAACCCAGCCCGGGTCAAAAACTGCAAAAAAAAAAAAAAAAGAAGAAGAAAGAAAGAAAATCGAATTCTCTTGTAATATTAACTACAATTCCCAGCAAGCAGCGGAGCCAATCTGGACCTCTTCCTGCCTCTGATTGGGTAGAACTGCCACGGCGACGGCCCAATCAGCGCTTCGGTTGTTGTTCTGCGGCGCTTTCCGCCGGGCCCTGTGAAGGGTGGGGAAAGTTTGAAAGTTGGATGCTGCAGATCTGGTACTGGAAAAGTGTGTGTGGGGCAGGGGGTATGCTCATTATTATGGGTTCCTTCCCTAGGCTCGTGGGTGTCGCTTTGGAGGGAGCGGAGGGTCTCTCGTGGGTGCTGGGCACGCCCCCTACACCAGGGATCTTCAGGAGAACCCCGCCGCGGATTCGGGGGCTTCTAGCTTTCTTTTGGGGATGCTTAGAAGATGCTCTTTGTTGGAAAAAGCTGGTTTTAGCAGATTCTGCATGATATTTTCACCTCCTGATGCCCACCCCCAGCCTTTTCCTGCTTTGGGCAGTGGTCTGGTCAGGGGAGCCTGCCATTAGGGGAAATTTATGGACTATTCCACTTCAGATGGTGTTGGAGAGTGTTGAATCTGGAATTAATTTCCTAGATTGGAGTGCAAGCCCCACCATTTGTCAGCTGTTTGACTTTATGCAAGTTTCTCAACTCTCTTTCAGTATACCTTATCTGTAAAATGAGGTAAAACCTACTAAACAAAGCACTTGGAACAGTGTCTGGCATATGATAAGTAAGGACTTATTAAATATTAGCTATTATAGTTGTCTCACAGATTTCATTGGACATCTAGCATGAGAATTTTTCTTGGTGATGAGGGAGGAGAGGGTCCAATCCCCAGGGTTGAATATCTGTCACCTCCAGAACACATAACCTGGCATGCATACATAATACACAGCAGGAATTTGCATGTTCTAGTGGAAGAAAGGAACTTGCATAATAAACACATTGATAAGATTATTGAACAAATGTCTACAAAGCGTGATGAGAATATTGGAAAGGGAGAGATATTTGACTTTGAGGAAGGCTTTGTGGAAGGAATTCTGGGAGGCAGGATGGTGCTTGTGTAACCATATGTGTGTGTGTGTGCATACCAGTATTAATTCCAGGTGGCTGGAAAGCTGGTAATGTGAGAAGCAGTGAGTGATGTTTGCTGAGTGAATTGATAATAGTAATTGCTAACGTTGGGCACCACGTGCCAGGCACTACCCACATCCTTTAACTCGTGTCACTACAATCCTATGAAATAGATATTAGAATCATCTTTGTTTCACAGATGAGGAAAACTGAGGCACTGGGAGGCAAACTAACTTTATTAGGAAGGCCAGGATCTAAGTCTTGCAATCTGCTATATGAGTGAGAATCAAGTAAAGGGCCAGTTTTTGAAGATTTTATGTGACCCTAAGAAGTTTGGAATGTATCCCATTGTCTCCTAATTCTGTAGGAAGTGTTTAAGGATAAGAATGACTTTTTAGGAAGTTATTTCTGGTATGATTGTGACACTGATCTGACTTTGGCAGACAAATTTGGAGCTTTTTCCTTTCTGCTGCCATAATACATTTGAATAGCAATTGCAGTATATTGGACAGCTGTAGTTATTTGTGCATACATCTCTTGACTGTGAGTGCCCATATGGGAGGGAATATGCTCCAATTCTTGTACTCCTGAGTTCAGCAGAGTATCCTTAAGTGTATGTGGAAAGAGCAAATTAAGGAACAAATGAATAGAGAATGGGTTTTATTTTGGTAGAGTGGAGCATGACCAGAAATAGTATGCAGTAGCTAATGAAATAGGTGATGGAAGTGTCCTTATTAAGGTAGAGATACCAGAATTGGTTACTGTTTTTCTTTTTTTTTTTTGAGACAGTCTCATTATGTCACCCTTGGTAGAGTGCCGTGGTGTCACAGCTCACAGCAACCTCAAACTCTTGGGCATAAGTGATTCTGTTGCCTCAGCTTCCCAAGTAGCTGGAACTACAGGCGCCTGCCACATCGCCTGGCTATTTTTTGGTTGCAGTTGTCATTGTTGTTTAGCTGGCCCGGGCTGGGTGGGTTTGAACTCGCCGGCCTCCGTGTTTGTAGCCGGCGCCTTCACCACTGTGCTATGGGCACTGACACAGAATTGGTTACTGTTAATGTTCCTGTAAGTTTGGAATTTAGGAATTTAGTTTTTTAAAACGTTTAAAATTTTTTTAGTAGAATTGAATTTATCAGTCTAAGTGGTGTCATTGCCTGATCTGAAAAGACACTGGCACTGATATAGCATATGTCACTTGGTTTTCTCTTGAGGGAAACGGAAATCAATACTAACAAATTCCTATTGAGAGAAATGAAGGAGATATGTTTATGGGAGTGTATGTCTGTGGTGTGTATGTATGTGTGTGTGTGTGAGAGAGAAAGAGAGAGAGAGGGAGAGTTTTAATCTGATTCAGAGAACTTAGGTGCTAAATAGAAATGTGGACCATGGTAATGGAAATAAACTAATAGCTACATTCTCTGTATACATACATGTTTTGTTCCAAAATGTTACTTCTTTCCTGATAATTATATTCCTTTATTCCTTGGACAATGAAGAGTTCCTTTTTCTACTTTTTTCAGGAAACACTTTGCCATCTCAATGAGATACATGGCCCTCTTTTGCATGCATTATTAAGGCAATCACAGTGATTGTGTTCTAGCTCTCTGAAGACAAATATCTCATGAGCTCCTTTATCCCTAACAAGGTACAAGAGTGAAATTTAATTGCATGTGAGATGTAATAAAGAGCTAGTGTAATAAAGAACAATTTTGTTTTATAGATAATGTCCACTGTAATGACATTTCATTTGATTCAGATGGTTATGACTCATAGAAAAAGGCAAGGTTAAATGTGATTAAGGCGTTGCAGTAGAATGTAATGTTTAAGAGGGTAGGTTTCAGAGTCAGGCTGCTTGAATTCAAATTCTGGATCCACAATTTCAGTTTTCTGGTGGGAATGGACCAGCTAACTTTTCCAGGTTTTAGTTTTTCCATTCATAAAAAAAGGAGCTAATAGGGCGGCGCCTGTGGCTCAGTGAGTAGGGTGCCGGCCCCATATGCCGAGGGTGGCGGGTTCAAACCCAGCCCTGGCCAAACTGCAACAAAAAAATAGCCGGGCGTTGTGGCGGGCGCCTGTAGTCCCAGCTGCTCGGGAGGCTGAGGCAAGAGAATTGTGTAAGCCCAAGAGTTAGAGGTTGCTGTGAGCCGTGTGACGCCACGGCACTCTACCCGAGGGCAGTACAGTGAGACTCTGTCTCTACAAAAAAAAAAAAAAAAAAAAAAAGGAGCTAATAATCTAATTTCTTTGTAGGACTGTTGAGAAGATTAAATGTGATAATTTAGATAAAGCGTTGGAACAGTGCATAGTATACACATATAGTCGGTGTCCAATAAATTTAGCTCTTATTGTTACAGTGAAATGAAATAATTACTTTCTAGCAGTTCTGTTTTGAAGTATGTTTTGAAGGTTAATTATGTATCCAAATAAAATTTATAAATGCATTGAGAATGTTAAAAGTGTATATAAATGTGAAATGATATTATATTCATTTAATGCAGCGGTTCTTAACCTGTGGGTCGCAACCCCTTTTTAACAGTGAAAATACATTGCGGCATTAGGAAGGTTGAGAAGCACTGATTTAATAAATATCAAAGAATTGTGTGAAATGCCCCTTCTGAGGGTTCCTGGTTTCTCTGTGTGCATGTTTGACAAACAGTAATCTCTCCTATTAAAGAATTTAAAAAGGCTGGGTGTGGTGGCTCATGCCTGTAATCCTAGTACTCTAGGAGGCCAAGGCGGGTGGATTGCCTGAATTTATGAGTTAGAGACCAGCCTGAACCAGAGTGGGACCTCATCTCTAAAAATAGTCCAGCTTTGTGGCAGGTACCTGTAGTCCCACATACTTGGGAGACAGAGGCAAGAGAATCACTTGAGCCCAAAAGTTTGAGGTTGCTGTGAGCTGTGATGCCAGGGCAACTGAGTGAGAATCTGTCTTAAAAAAAAAAAAAGAATTTGAAAAGATTATATAGCTTTCATTTTATTAGTAATATTTAAAAAATAGGTTTCATTTTGCATATGGAGAAGTTTGAAGAATTTTTTATTTTTCACGGTGTTGTGGAAAGTCCATCCACAATCACTTATGTTATTTTCTGATGTTTTTAAGGTTCTTTTCTTTGCTGGATCTGGAGGTATGGGTAGCAAGAAACTAAGACGAGTGGGTTTATCACAAGAGCTGTGTGACCGTTTGAGTAGACATCAGATTGTTACCTGTAAGGTAAAATTCATTCAAATTTTTTCACTGAGAACTTACATATATTAATTAAATATACTTTAATTAAACCTTAAACCTGAAATGCGAAATAAGTTTATAAAACTCAGGTTTATAAAAATATACTTTTGATGGTGCTTTTCCATAGGCTAATTAAATAACAAGTCACCTGGGATGCGTTTCCAATTGTGATTTCATTTACCAAAATTTACTATTTTTGCATTTTGGGGAGAGAAGCGTCGTGTCGTAAGGTGAAGTACACCTGAGCCATTTTTGGGGGGGTTCTAGAGAAGTTGTATCTGCTTAAATTTTGTAGTTACATGAGAAATAGGACTCAAATGAGATAGTATTAACATAGATAATTTCTTATTGACAAAGCCTGAGAAATGTATAAAGCAGATGTTGCATGTTTAAGTAGAATAGTGATGCAAATCCCTCTTAGAAGGGTAAATAAGATTTAAGGTTTTATCTTAGGATTTTATCCTTAATAACACAGATTTTCAGAGTATGCTGCAGGTTTTTTGAACTGCTTTGTATCTTAAAGATATTTTTGGTTCCTCTGTTAGACAGTTTATAATTCTCATTATGTTCATACTTTGAAATGTTCTTAAAAGTATGAAATTTAACATTTCATTCCCTAATCAGTTATACTATTGAATACTGTCTCTGAGTGAACTCCTAGCTTAGCAAGAAACTCATTTCAACTGGACACATTTGTGCCTGAACTCTTTTTGGCACAAGTGCAGCACTCAGATACTCTTGGATTGGATGCTGTTGCTGTATGATGTGACTTGGTGTGTCCTCTGGCATATGCCGACTAAACTGGATATTTACACTTGATCTTACCAAAAGGCTGAGAAGCAATTAAACTGGACATTTAGAAGATATGACTATGTTGTCATATCTTTTAATTAAGGCCTATTTACGGGAAAAATAGTGCATAAATCTTTGATCTACAAAAAAATTACACTTTTATTTACATATGGACAGTGTGAATTGAAAGTTTCCTTTTAATTCCAATATCTTTGATATGCATATATGTTTAAAATATTCTCTTTATGTCACTTTAGGACTTTCTATGTCTTTCGCCAGTGGAGCTTATGAAGATGACTGGCCTGAGTTATTGCGGTGTCCATGAACTTCTGTGTATGGTCAGCAGGGCCTGTGCCCCACGAATGCAAACGGTATATTTTTATTATGAATTGATTATGATTTGATTATGAAATGATTCTTTATTGCAAAATCTTTTTTGGGATGATACAGTTGCAAAAATAGAGAAAGTACCTCAAAAATATTGAGAGTTGGTGGTACCTGTGGCTCAAAGGAGTAGGGCGCTGGCCCCATATACCGAGCTGGTGGGTTCAAACCCAGCCCCAGCCAAAAACTGCAAACAAACAAACAAACAAAAAATTGTTGAGACTACTACCCTACAGTTACTTCTCTCTTTAGAGTATATGTGAAGAATATATGTCGCTTATATATATACTCATGGCAGACAATTCCCTAATATGGGAATTTGGGAGCAACAGAAAGTTTTTATTTATTTATTTTTTTTTGTAGAGACAGAGTCTCACTGTACCGCCCTCGGTAGAGTGCCGTGGCGTCACACAGCTCACAGCAACCTCCAGCTCCTGGGCTTACGCGATTCTCTTGCCTCAGCCTCCCGAGCAGCTGGGACTACAGGCGCCCGCCACACAGAAAGTTTTTATTTTTTTATGTTGCTGATAGTGATTATTTCAAAATGTCATCTTTCTCTCTTAATTGATTGAGTAGGATTTGAGGGCCACATGGTTAAATCATAACATACTCAAATTTGGAATGCCCCTTTCTCTGCAATACTTTACTCTTCATTTTACTCTACATCATAAAGTACACAGAATTGTACTTATACTTGCTTATTTTAAAAAACGATTTATTTGTTTAATTTTTATTTATTTGATTTTTAGAGACAGGGTCTCACTGTGTGGCCTAGGCTACAGTGCAGTGGCATGATCATGGTGCATTGTAACCTCAAACTCCTGGGCTCAAGTGAGTCTTCTGCCTTAGCCTCCCTAGTAGCTAGGACTACAGGCGTGTGTCATCATGTTTAGCAAATCATTTTAAAAGAAGTTTTTGTAGAAATGGGGTCTTGCTGTGTTGCCTAGGCTGATCTCAAATTCCTGGTATGTAGTCCACCCACCTTGGCTTCCCAAAGTGCTGAGATTACAGGTGTTGGCTACCCTACCTGGCCCTCTGCTTGATTATTGATTGAATAAATGATACTTAAAGATTTATCCTTACTCTTGAAAAAAGTTGAAGTCTTTTATAACAAAGGTCTTGTACTGTTTTGTCATACTTTCTGTGTCATGACTATAGATTTTCAAAATGTAGATTTGGGACAGGGAAAAGATCTTGTTTTCTCAGAGTAAGAGTTGCCAAAAAGTCTCTTGAATGCTTCTCAAATGTACTTATTTATGTGAACTGTAAATTACTTACTTTACTATCTTGGATTGAAAAATGACATATTTGAAGTTTTCAAAACTTCTGAAAACTATTAACAAAGAAAATATTTGAACAACAGATAAGTTCTTTTGTTCAGGTGTAGTTTGTGATATAAGGAGAATACTTTGAACAGAGGATGGTCAGAAGGAGAATTACGATTGGAGTAGAATTGGGAATCACCGCTAGTATTGGCTTTATCATAGGTTTCATTGCTTTGAACAACTCTCTTTGTTTCATGGGAAAAGATAGAAAAGTTATGAGAGTATGTGGAAAACAAAACTGTGGATGAGGGGAAACTAATGTACCACGTTCCTGGCTTTAGAGATAGTTGCTAGTCCCCAAAGTTTTTACCTCACACTGTTAACCTCTTTTAGCTACCATTGCTCTTCAGAATGCTTGCTGTATCTTCCTGACAGATCTAACTTCTAAGATTACTCACCTTCAAGCTGTTATTCACAAACCAACCTGAGTATCTCTTTGAAATGATAATTTGTTGTATTAGTTCCCTGGGGCAGCTCTAACACAAATTACTACAAAGTGCCATGTGGCTTAAAACAGAAATTTATTCTTTTTGTTTGGGAGGCTAAAGGTTGGAAATTATGGTGTTGGCAGAGCTGCACTCTCTCTATAGGATAATCCTTTCTTTGGCTCTTCCAGTTTTTGGTAGCTGTTGGCATTCCTTGGCTTGTGGCCACTTCTCTTTGTTCCATCTTTCTATTGCCTTTTCCTCTGTATGGTGGATCTTCCTCTGCTTCTTTCTTATAAGGATACTTGTGATGGTTTTTTTTTTTTTTTTTTTTTTTGTAGAGACAGAGTCTCACTGTACCGCCCTCAGGTAGAGTGCCGTGGCGTCACACGGCTCACAGCAACCTCTTAACTCTTGGGCTTACGTGATTCTCTTGCCTCAGCCTCCCGAGCAGCTGGGACTACAGCTGCCCGCCACAACGCCCGGCTATTTTTTGGTTGCAGTTTGGCCGGGGCTGGGTTTGAACCCGCCACCCTCGGCATATGGGGCTGGCGCCCTACTCACTGAGCCACAGATGGTTTTTAGGGTCCACTTGGACAATCCAGGATTATCTCTTCATTGTAAAGTCTTTAACTTTATCATATCTACAGAAATTCTTTTTGCAAATATGGTAACATTCACAGAATGGTTCTATAAGATTTGATATGGATGTCTTCTGGAGGCGTCATTTCTCTGCCCATGATGTCTCCCTTCAAGCTATTCTTTACCAAGCAACCTGAGTTTGAGATGATAATTAGATCACGTCACTCCTTTCTGCTTGCAGCATAAATCCCAAACCCAATAGAGCTCTTCATAATTAAGACCCTGCTTACGTCATTAGCCACATTGTTTGCTGTATAAAGCCCACACTTCATCTTTCAACCATTCTTTTTTTTTTTTTTTGAGACAGAGTTTCACTATGTCGCCCTGGGTAGAGTGCTTTGGCGTCATAGCTCACAGCAACCTCCAACTCTTGGGCTTAAGTGATTCTCTTGCCTCAGCCTCCCAAGTAGTTGGGATTACAGGTGCCCACCACAACACCCGGCTACTTTTCTGTTGCAGTTGTCATTGTTACTTAGCTGGCCTGGGCTGGGTTCGAACCTGCCACCCTCCGTGTATGTGGCTGGCACCGTAACCACTGTGCTACAGGTGCCAAGCCAATCTTTCAACCATTCTGAATGAACTTTTTATTTTATTTATTTATTTTTCTGAGACAGAGTCTCACTATGTCACCCTCAGTAGCGTTCTGTGGCATCACAGCTCACAGCAACCTCAAACGCTTGGGCTTAAGCAATTCTCTTGCCTCAGCCTCCCAAGTAGCTGGGACTACAGGCTCTTGCCACAACGCCTGGTTATTTTTTGGTTGCAGTTGTCTTTTTTTTCTTTTCTTTTTTTGCAGTTGTCATTGTTGTTGAGCTGGCCTGGGCCAGATTTGAAGCCAAGAGCCTCAGAATGGCTGGTGGTGCCTTGGGCCCCAAGCCTGAACTCTTTATTTTTTGGAGGCTTTGTTATTTTTATTTTTTTATTTTCTGTTTCTTTTTGCTTTTTGGCCTTTCTTTGCGCATCCTGTCCTCATTGGCAGGAACATTCACCTTCCCTTTGCTTATCTAATAGCAATTTCAGATTTTTACCTCAGACATCTAGCTCTTCTATGAAGCCTTCCTGGATCACAAAAGCCAGATCAGGTATATTGCTTTTATATGTCCACTTCCCTGGCACAGTATCTCTTATTAGTTTTGTTGTAATTGCCCAGTTTCAAGTCCTAATTTTGTAGTTCCTGTACAGTCTTAACTGTAAGACTGTTATGTCATATTCTTACAATTGGAAATGCTCCCTGGCACAGAATAAATATTTGTTGAATAAACATAGAGGGAGAAAGGATGGATTGGGATTGCAGCTGCTAAAATCTAGAGAATGGGGGTTGGTTTGTGTTTTTTTCTTTTTTTTATTAAATCATAGCTGTGTACATTGATATGATCATGGGGCATCATTCACTAGTTTCACAGACGGTTTACCAAGTTTCACATATACCCTTGTAAGATGCACCGCTGGTGTAATCCCACCAATCCCCTTCCCTCCACCCCCCCCCCCTTTCCCCTTCCCCCTATTCTTAGGTTGTAACTGGGTTATAGCTTTCATGTGAAAACCCTAAATTAGTTTCATAGTAGGGCTGAGTACATTGGATACTTTTTCTTCCATTCTTGAGATACTTTATAAGAAGAATATGTTCCAGCTCCATCCATGTAAACATGAAAGAGGTAAAGTTTCCATCTTTCTTTAGGGCTGCATAATATTCCCTGGTGTACATATACCACAATGGTTTGTGTTTTTGAATAAATATTGAGGTTGAAAAGAACTTAATCATTCTCTTGTTCAGGCGTATGGGATAAAGACACACAGGTCTGCTGATGTTGCACCGGCTTTCTTGTCTACAACCCTTTCTGCCTTGGATGAAGCCCTGCATGGGGGTGTGGCTTGTGGATCCCTCACAGAGGTAAAGGAAAAACTTTTCATACCTTCAGGGCCAGAGGAAGAAAGTTTACTTAAAAAACATACATTAGGCTCAGCGCCTGTGGCTCAAACGGCTAAGGCGCCAGCCTCATGCACCTGAGCTGGCGAGTTCGAATCCAGCCCGGGCCTGCCAAACAACAGTGACGGCTGTAACCAAAAAATAGCCGTGCATTGTGACAGGCACCTGTAGTCCCAGTTACTTGGGAGGCTGAGGCAGGAGAATCGCTTGAGCCTAGGAGTTGGAGGTTGCTGTGAGCTGTGATGCCACGGCACTCTACCCAGGGCAACAGCTTGAGGCTCTGTCTCCAAAAGAAAAAAAAAAACCCATAAATTATTTCTTGAACATTAATCTGAATTAAATTATAAGTACCTCAAGACTGGTTCTCCACTCAGTACTTAGCAGTACTGCAAACAGTACTGCATCTGCAAACAAAGATGTTAAGAAAATATTTGTTGACTAAAATCTGCTTAGGTTGCTATTTCTTTGAGTTAGCTTAGAAAGTGATAAATGTTAATATTATGAAATAATTTGGGGAAATTAAAAAATGATTGTTACTTATAAACTATAAAGGAAGATTTGAAATTTTATTAACATATGGGCAAATTATAATATTAAACTAACATGAGCTATTTTTACTTTTGATGTAGATAAAATTTGGTCTAGGAAGTTTTAGGTTATTGGATCAGTTAATACTGTTGTATAATGAATTACCCCAAAGTACGTGATTTAAAACAACAATAAACATTTATTATTTCCCAGTTTCTTTGGAGTGGATTGGCAATATTGGCAAGGGATGCAGTTATTTAAAGCTTAATTGGGGCTGGAAGATCAATTTCCAAAGGGTCTCACGCATGTGACTGGCAAGATGGTGCTGGCTTGTGGGCAGGAGGCCACAGTTTCTCTCCAGGTGGGCTCTTAACAGGCTGCTAGAGTCTCCTCCTGACATTATGACTGACTTCCCTCCATGGTCCTCAAAAAGGCAAGGGGGGACTGTTGATGACCTAGCTTTGGATGTTATATACTACTGCTTCTGGTACATTTTCTCTCTCTCTCTCTTTTTTTTTTTTGAGACTGAGTTTCACTCTGTGTGATGGATAGAGTGCCATGGCATCATAGCTCAGAACAACCTCATATTCTTGGGCTCAAGTGAACCCTTTGCCTCAGCCTCCCCAGTAGTTGGGACTACAGGTGCCTGCCACAATGCCTAGTTAGTTTTTCTATTTTTAGTAGAGATGGGGTCTCACTTTTGCTCAGGCTGGTCTCAAACTCCTGAGTTCAGGTGATCCACTCACCTAGGCTTCCTAGCGTGCTAGGATTACAGGTGTGAGCCATGGCACAAGGCCAACTGCTACATTCTCTTCATTAGAAGTGAGAAAAGTCCAGCCCATACTCAGGGAAAGGGAAACTAGGCTCTACTTTTTAGAGGAAAATGTGTCAGGGATCTGAGGATATTTTAAAACAGTTCGTTTTTTCCTTTGATAATTGCTTATAGATGTGGTGACTAGATAGACTTTGTTTACCAATATACTCCTGAGGACTTCTTACCAAAGGTTCTAGTGACGTAGATACTTTTAGCAAACCTCTCAATGGAAACATATTCTTTTCTTGCATTCTGATAGTCATAATTTAACTGTACATTCCCCCCCTGAAATATAGAGACCTAAATATCTAAAATATTTAGATACTATACCTTATTATTTTATTTCCTTTCTTGCAAGAAAGATTTAAAGGTGTGTGTGAGCTATTCCTCATACATGCATATTGAATAGTTGGCAAATGAGTTAATTAGTTAAAAACAAACAACCCCCCCACCTTTTTGTCATAATATACTGCTATCAGGTGGTACCAGAAGCATAATATCTTATATAATCTTTTTGGGCTCAAGTTGAACCAGCTCAAATAAATTTCTAAAAAAATTTTAGAGTAATTAAATAAATTATTAGGTTCCACTGTTTGCATTTGTTAAGTAAGGTACCTGTTGTAGTTGTGTCCTGCATCTAGAAGGTGTGCAACATACCCTTACATTGTGCCCATTAGTTGGGAGTACACCAGTCCCTCTCCTCCTCCCCTCCCCAGCCAAACTGAATTAAATTGAGTTTTTCTGTTGTGTGGGAGTGTATTAGTTTGTCTACTGGCTCCATGTTAGTATTGAGTACATTGGATGCTTGCTTTTCCATTCTTGTGATACTTATTAAAGAGAATGTTCTCCAACTCCATCAAGGTTAATACAAAAAGATGTACAGTCTTCATCTTTTTTATGACTGAATAGTATTACATGGCATACATAGACCATAGTTTGTTAATCCATTCATGGGTTAATAGGCACTTGGGTTGTTTCCATGTCTTGGTGATTATAAATTAGGATATGATATCAAATGAGATTTTTAACAATAGTGATAGATGGTTATAAACTTATTTAAATAGCAAAAAAATTAACTTAAGTAAGATTAATTATAAAATGCTTTTTATATTTGAAGTTTTAGAATTTTTAATATTTTTCCACTTAGCTTTTATCATTTTTTTCTAATTCCAAGTGGAGGTATAAATCCTTTTAGGTTTTTTCTTGTGATCTACTTGCCTGACTTGAAATGTAAATACCCTGACCGCTTATTAGTAGTAAGTTTTTTACTTTCTGTTCTAGTTACAGGTAGCATCTTCAGTCTTTCTGAGTTTTTCACCTGAGTAAAGGGAGTATCTCAGTTTACCTCCTCTTAAAAAAGTGTTTTTATTTTTGACACATAATAATTGCACATATTTCATGGGGCACAGTGTGATATTTTGATACATGTATGAGTATACAACGTATAATGATCAAATAAGGGTAATTAGCATATCTGTCACCTCAAATATTTATCTTATCTTTGTGTTGGGAATGTTCAAAATCTGTTCTTCTACCTATTTCATAATATACCATAAGTTGTTAATTATAGTCACTAGATTTCAATCTAGAACGTATTCCTTCTATCTAGCTGAGCTTATGTATCCATTTGCCACCCTTTGGCTATTTCCCTCTACCCCCCTACTCTGTCCAGCTTTTAGTAACCATTATTCTACTTTCAACTTCTAGATCAACTATTTGAGCTTCCACATATGAATAAGAACGTGTGGCATTTATCTTTCTGTACTTATTTCACTTACCATAGTGTTCTCCAAGATTATCCATGTTGCTAACAAGGACAAAATTTTGTGCTTTTTTATGACAAAGTAGTATTCCATTATGTATATACACCACATTTTCTTTATCCATTCATCTGTTGATGGCCTCTTAGGTTGAGTCCATATCTTGGCTATTGTGTAATAAACATGGACGTACAGATAACTCTTCATTTGCATTTTCATTTGCTTTTCATTTGCATTTATCTGATGATCACTGATGTTGAGAATTTTTTCATATTCCCATCGGCCATTTGTATGTCTTCTTTTGAGAGATATTCAGCTCATTTGCCCATTTTTTTTGTCAGGTTATTTGAGAAACGTGTATGTTTTGAGAAAAATTTTGTGTGTAATTTTTAAAAACTTTTTTACCTCTCTATTCTCAGAGATGTTGTGGTAGGCATAATTTCTAAAATGGCCTCCCAAAGATATTCTGCGCTAACCCTGGAAACCTGTGATTAGAATGAGATACCACTCCCGTGATTATGGTATGCTATGGCATAGTTGACTTTAAGATAGGGAGATTATTCAGATCTAATCACATGATCTCTTAGAAATAGCAAGATTTCTCTGGCTTGTAAGAAGGGAAAGACAGAACTGAGGACTTGAGATGCTGTTCCTGGCTTGAAGGTGGAGAGGCCATGTGATTAGGGATATAGTAGCCTCTGGGTGCTGTGAACAGCCCTGAGATGACAGCAAGAAAGGGACCTCAGAAGTGCAGCTGCAGAGAAGTAGATTTTGTTAACAACCTAAATGAGCTTAGAAGTTTGTATGTTCCCCCAACCTCCAGATAAGATCCCTAGTTCAGCTGACACCTTGATTTTTCAGCCTTGTGATACCCTGAGCAAAGAATCTAACAAAGCCTATCTGAACTTTGACTTACAGAACTGTAAGATAGTAAATGGGTGTTGGTTTAAGCTGCCAAATTTGCGGTAACTTGTTACTTAGCAATGGAGAACTACTATAGGTATCAGTGGAAGTTTCTAACTAATTGTGTTGCATGATCTTTGTTTTAGGTTAAAAGGTCAAACCTAGAATCCTAGCTATCAGATAGATTTCGTAGGGGGTAGGCATAAGGCAACTAGTTGAAAAACTTTGGCTATGTCTGGCCATGATTGAAGAGTAAGAATCAATCTGGAAACATACTGTCATTTTTACAGTTGCTCTTTCCTGACTTTAACTTCAAAATTTCCTAATCTATATATCATCAGTTTTGATTTGTGTGAATGTCACTGAATCTGGGCATATTTATATATTCAGTTGCAACACCAAGATGAAAAGTGGAACTAAGGAAGTACTACTCATGCCAAAAGCAGAAGAGGTAGAGGAGAAATCAGACTCCCACTCTGCTAAATGGCTGAAGGGAGTGAACTGCAGGGCTTTGTTCCATTCCCCGAGAACAGCAAATTCTTTACTTGTAGAATATGTTAAGTAGATAATTCTGAATGTATTCTAAATGAAAATCAGTAGTAAGGATATGTTTGAAGTTTGTATTACATGGAGATCAAACCACTTGGTGGCCTTCTCATATAAGTATAGGTCAGTGTTTCTCAATCCTTTTTTCATTATCATCCCTTCAGGAGACTTTTTTTGAGACAGTCTCACTCTTTTGCCCAGGGTAGAGTGTTGTGGCATTAACTTAGTTCACAGCAACCTCAAACTCCTGGGTTCAAGGAATCCTTTTGCTTCAGCCTCCTAAGTAGCTAAGACTACAGGTACCCACTACAGCAGCCAGCTAATTTTCCATTTTTGGTAGAGATGGAGTCTCACTCTTGCTCAGGCTGGTCTTGAACCCCTTAGCTCAAGTGATCTCCCATCTCAGTCTCCCAGAGTGCTAGTGCTAGGATTATTGGTGTGAGCCACAGGGCCTGGACCCTAAGAAGGCTTTTAAACAATTTTTTTCTTATCAACCCCCCGCCACCTCCAGTGAAATTTTTATGCTACACATATACTGTGTATCTATTTTTTAATTGCATATATATCTGTGCTTGAGACTTAAAAGAGTACGATCATCTCACTCTTCCAAAACCAAGTTTCACTCTTGGGGTCAGTGTTACCCTTGCTAAGAATGCATGAAATAGATGTTATTGTGACTAGATAAAATTGAAGATATATTTAAAGAGATCATCAAAAAAGTTATTTTCAGCTGGGTGCAGTGGTTCATGCCTGTAATCCCAGCACTTGGGCGACAGAGGTGGGTAGATTGCCTGAGTTCACAGGCAATGGTTTTGAGACCAGCCTGAGCCAGAGTAAAACCTTGTCTCTAAAAATAGCTGGCGTTATGGTGGGCACCTGTAGTCCCAGCTACTTGGAGGCTGAGGCAAGAGAATTGCTTGAGCCCAAGAGTTTGAGGTTGCTGTGAGCTATGATGTCAGGGCACTCTACTGAGGGTGACAAAGTGAAACTCTTTCTCTAAAAAAAGAAAAAAAAAAGGATATCTTCACATTGTAATCTAGAGATTAAAGGTCTAGTGATGTGGTCCAAACTTAAGCCAACAAAAAGAAATGTAACATCTGGATAGCTTGTTCAAGAGTACCTGCAGGAGAGTAAAACTGTGCAGCAGTGCCAAATATTTATTATACTAACAGTGATGATGGTACCCAGATGCTTGCTGTAATGAGAAGCGATACAGCACATTTCTGCATTATTTGTACTTCCTGAGTCATTCTATGCTTTGTTCATGATTCAAGTAATCTAGGTATCCTCCTTGAGGGGGGCAATATTGCTTTGGAAGTTAACTCCCCTACTGTTTCCCAATAGTAGAGGCAGGGTGCCAGAGTCCCATTTTACCATCCTAATTTTTCCTTGGAACAATTAATTTTGTAGTTCTTTTTCTTTCACATTGGCAGAATTAACTGTGGGGTCCAAACTCGCAGGAAGTAATAAGATAGGGGTTGTAAACTCAAATGACTATGAGCACCAGGCATGTAATAGGAATGTATGAAACAGTGAAACGTAAGACATAAATGTTTTAATAGTCAATTTTAGCTGTTGAGAACAGGAGCAAACGTTTGTTTTTCTTGATCATGGGTCAGCAGAGCTGTGAAGGTGGGTCTTACCTCCTTTAGACTGTGGTTAGATTCAGTTTGGCCCCACAGGCAGAATAGTATCAGAAAAACTAGGCAGAGATTTCAAATGCGTGTTCCTTGAATATAATCTGCTGACATAATTTTTTTATTCTGCTCAATGTTTTGAAAGGCAAGATTAGCAGGTCGCTGTCCTAATGTAGCAGCTTAGCATGTACAGTAGATTGGATCATAGCTCCCAGTTCTTTACTCACTCCCTAACTTAGAAATAAACATTCTTTTCCAGGATGGTTTCTTAGGGTGTTTTACGTGGCATGTGTTCAGTAACTACTGTAAAATGAACAATTATATCCCTTGATACTGTTTGATTTTTGTTAGTAGTGCAACTTGAGGCACTTGTTATTTCCACGTCCCCGTGTTTTTTTCTGTTCTGTTCTCCTCTTTCGCCTTCCCTTCCTATTTATTTCCAAAACAGCAGCTATCAGTATGAAATGAGAAGAAGTAGTGGAGAGAATCCAAGGTATAAACTCTTCCACATGTTGATGTAAAAAGTAATTTAAGAGTAAGGCTTCTGAAAAAAAAAAAAAAAAAAGAGCAAGGCTTCTTTCACAAGGCAAAGTACAAACTGGCCTTCTTTGTCTCCTCACCCACTTCCTCCCACTTGTGCTTTGGTTTTAGGATTTAGATTCTTTTCTTTGTTTGAGACATGGTCTTGCTCTGTTGTTCAGGTTAAGAGACCAATGGTATTGTCATAACTCATTGCACTCTCAAACTTCTGGGCTTAGGCAGTCCTTCCCACCTTAGCTTCTCAAGTAGCTGGGACTACAGGCATATGACATTGTGCCCAGCTAGTTTTTTTTTCTTTGTGTGTCTGAGTTTTTTTTTTTATTGTTAAATTGTAGCTGTGTACCTTAGTGCAATCAAGGGGTACAATGTACTGGTTTCACATACAATCTGAAATATTCTCATCAAACTGTTCAACGTAGCCTTCATGGCATTTTCTTAGTTACTGTATGTAGACATTTGTATTCTGCATTTAGTAAGTTTCGCCTGTACCCATTCTAAGATGCACCGTAATGAGTTTTTTTTTTTTTTATTGTTGGGGATTCATTGAGGGTACAATAAGCCAGGTTACACTGATTGCAATTGTTAGGTAAAGTCCCTCTTGCAATCATGTCTTGCCCCCATAAAGTGTGACACACACCAAGGCCCCACCCACCTCCCTGCTTCCCTCTTTCTGTTTCCCCCCCCAACCATAATTGTCTTTAATTGTCCTCATATCAAAATTGAGTACATAGGATTCATGCTTCTCCATTCTTGTGATGCTTTACTAAGAATAATGTCTTCCACGTCCATCCAGGTTAATACGAAGGATGTAAAGTCTCCATTTTTTTTAATGGCTGAATAGTATTCCATGGTATACATATACCACAGCTTGTTAATCCATTCCTGGGTTGGTGGGCATTTAGTCTGTTTCCACATTTTGGCGATTGTAAATTGAGCTGCAATAAACAGTCTAGTACAAGTGTCCTTATGATAAAAGGATTTCTTTCCTTCTGGGTAGATGCCCAGTAATGGGATTGCAGGATCAAATGGGAGGTCTAGCTTGAGTGCTTTGAGGTTTCTCCATACTTCCTTCCAGAAAGGTTGTACTAGTTTGCAGTCCCACCAGCAGTGTAAAAGTGTTCCCTTCTCTCCACATCCACGCCAGCATCTGCAGTTTTGAGATTTTGTGATGTGGGCCATTCTCACTGGGGTTAGATGATATCTCAGGGTTGTTTTGATTTGCATTTTTCTAATATATAGAGATGATGAACATTTTTTCACATGCTTGTTAGCCATTCGTCTGTCGTCTTTAGAGAAAGTTCTATTCATGTCTCTTGCCCATTGATATAAGGGATTGTTGGCTTTTTTCATGTGGATTAATTTGAGTTCTGTATAGATCCTAGTTATCAAGCTTTTGTCTGATTGAAAATATGCAAATATCCTTTCCCATTGTGTAGGTTGTCTCTTTGCTTTGGTTATTGTCTCCTTAGCTGTACAGAAGCTTTTCAGTTTAATGAAGTCCCATTTGTTTATTTTTGTTGTTGTTGCAATTGCCATGGCAGTCTTCTTCATGAAGTCTTTCCCCAGGCCAATATCTTCCAGTGTTTTTCCTATACTTTCTTTGAGTATTTTTATTGTTTCATGCCTTAAATTTAAGTCCTTTATCCATCTTGAATCAATTTTTGTGAGTGGGGAAAGGTGTGGGTCCAATTTCAGTCTTTTACATGTAGACATCCAGTTCTCCCAACACCATTTATTGAACAGGGAGTCTTTCCCCCAAGGTATGTTCTTGTTTGGTTTATCAAAGATTAGGTGGTTGTAAGATGTTAGTTTCATTTTTTGGTTTTCAATTCGATTCCAAGTGTCTATGTCTCTGTTTTTGTGCCAGTACCATGCTGTCTTGAGCACTGTGGCTTTGTAGTACAAACTAAAATCTGGTATGCTGATGCCCCCAGCTTTATTTTTGTTACAAAGAACTGCCTTAGCTATACGGGGATTTTTCCGGTTCCATACAAAACGCAGAATCATTTTTTCCAAATCTTGAAAGTACGATGTTGGTATTTTGATAGGAATGGCATTGAATAGGTAGATTGCTTTGGGAAGTATAGACATTTTAACAATGTTGATTCTTCCCATCCACGAGCATGGTATGTTCTTCCATTTGTTAATATCCTCTGCTATTTCCTTTCTGAGGATTTCATAGTTTTCTTTTTTTTTTTTTGTAGAGACAAAGTCTCACTTTATGGCCTTTGGTAGAGTGCTGTGGCCTCACACAGCTCACAGCAACCTCCAACTCCTGGGCTTAAGCGATTTTCCTGCCTCAGCCTCCCGAGCAGCTGGGACTACAGGCGCCCGCCACAACGCCCGGCTATTTTTTTTGGTTGTAGTTTGGCTGGGGCTGGGTTTGAACCCGCCTTCCTCGGCATATGGGGCCGGTGCCTTACCGACTGAGCCACAGGCGCCGCCCAGATTTCATAGTTTTCTTTATAGAGGTCCTTCACCTCCTTCATTAGGTATACTCCTAGGTATTTCATTTTCTTTGAAACTATGGTGAAGGGAGCTGTGTCCTTAATTAGCTTCTCATCTTGACTGTTATTGGTGTACACAAAGGCTACTGACTTGTGGACATTGATTTATATCCTGCAACATTACTGTATTTTTTGATGACTTCTAGGAGTCTTGTGGTTGAGTCTTTGGGGTTCTCTAAGTATAAGATCATGTCGTCAGCAAAGAGGGAGAGTTTGACCTCCTCTGCTCCCATTTGGATTCCCTTTATTTCCTTCTCTTGCCTAATTGTATTGGCTAGAACTTCTAGCACTACGTTGAATAGTAAAGGTGACAGAGGGCAACCTTGTCTGGTTCCAGTTCTAAGAGGAAAAGCTTTGAGTTTTACTCCATTCAGTAAAATCTTGGCTGTGGGTTTGTCATAGATAGCTTCGATCAGTTTTAGAAATGTGCCACCTATGCCTATACTCTTCAGTGTTCTAATTAGAAAAGGATGCTGGATTTTATCAAATGCTTTTTCTGCATCTATTGAGAGGATCATGTGATCTTTATTTTTGCCTCTGTTAATATGGTGGATAACGTTTATAGACTTGTGTATGTTAAACCAGCCTTGCATCCCTGGGATGAAGCCGACTTGATCATGATGAATGACTTTTTTGATGATAAGCTGTAATCTATTGGCTAGGATTTTGTTGAGAATTTTTGCATCTATGTGCCCAGCTAGTTTTTTAAATTTTTTGTTGAGATAAGGTCTTGCTGTATTGCTCGGGCTGGTCTTGAATTTCTGGGCTTAATCAGTTCTACTGCTTCAGCCTCCTTAAGTGAGAGTGTTTTTGATAAAATGAATTCTGTAGGTCTGAAGACATAATTATTGAACAGATAGAGACAAGTAGTTAGATGCTGGAGGTCATTTTAAAAAATGGTATCAAGTTTCCATGTGCTCTTTTGTATCAGATTAGTCAGGCAGTTTTGTTTTTTTTTCCTCAAAGACAGAGTCTCACTTTGTCGCCTTTAGTATAGTGCTGTGGTGTCACAGCTCACAGCAACCTCCAGCTCTTGGGCTTAGGTGATTCTCTCAGCCTCCCAAGTAGCTGGGTCTGCAGGAACCTGCCAGGACGCCTGGCTGTTTTTTGTTGCAGTTTGGCTGGGGCCGGCGCCCTACTCACTGAGCCACAGGCGCCGCCCAAGTCAGGCTGTTTTTAAACTTTATTTTGTCAAGTGTTGGCTTCGCAGATTACCCTGTCCTGTTTCCCTTGTCTTGAATGTGGGGAGAGTTAAGTTGGCAAGATTCTAGGTCCTGACAGGTCTTGGTTTCAGATTCATCTCAACCGTGTAATCTAATTTAAGATGAAAATGAATAGGCTTCATTTTTACTTTAGCACAATTAGACTTTCTCTTCTTGGGAATAATTCTTTCCTCTTCAAACTAATTATTAATATTTGCTTCCTTACTGATGTCTGAGTGATCTTCGCTTCTAGTTTTCTTTCAGTTCTTTTCTATTTCTCAGGTAGGGTTAATAAACTTTATCTCTAACTATATGAAGTTAATTGTGTTTTCTGTGTCTACATGTTGTATTTTCTCTGAGTTTCAGCACAGCACTTTGTCTGGTTGGCATGTTTCACCATTGGGGCTGAAACTGCCAGCTGACTACAACTTGAAATTTTGTGGTTTGAGTGTTACAATTCATAGCTAAACTATGTGAAGTAAAAGTTATTAATGTTAAAATGTTTTCACCCACTTTCACCCAAGTAAACCTGAAAAAATAATGAAATTTAACTCCAGGCATCCCATAAAACTGCATTTGGTATTATTTTTTATAAAAGCTATGAAGAGAGGGAAAAAGATCTGAAATTGCTAAAGAATTAGAAATTAATTAGTATAGTTTAAAGTTATGCTATTGTCTAAACTTAAAAAAATCCCCAAATAAAAAAAACAAACCCAGAAATCGCTTAATGTTATTCACATGATGTTCCACTTTCTCTAAGCCTATACTGAAACAACACATAAAACTAACAAAGTAGAGGAGATGCCAGTTATACTTATTTACATTTTCAGATTTTTTACATGTTTCTTTAAAGATGAAATAATAAGTTTAATACCTTATATTTTCATGGTTCTTGATACTTTCTGAGTATTTTCAGATATATCTGAAATCTTAAAATGTTGGCTTGTTTCATCTTTCTACTAAAAATCAAAAAGCATGTCACAGTTTTAAGCTTATTAAATGTGAAAATATGTTGAAAAGCTGACATATAGTTGGCATGTATAGAAAGGTCAGTCCTCTGTTCCTCTACTAGTTCATGCTCTGAAGAATAAGCATTTCTTAACTTTGATTGACAGAAGTTTACTTGCTCTGGTGCTTGATAATTAATTCGATCTGTGTTATCTTTGATAATGAGAAAAGGTCCATGAAAAGTGTTTGGGGCCCTTTAAACTAGCATTCTCCAAAGCAAGGTATATAAGATGTTAGGTTGTGGGAAGAAAATATTAAAATTTTTATTTGTATTTCAGTCTAACACATGAAATTTACCTTATTAACATTTAATCTATTATGCATTTACACTGGCGTCCTTACTGGACCTGTATGTTGGACCATTACATTATCAGTTATAGTCTATGAGGAAAGGAGGTAGAGAGTTGGCAGAGGCCCCTTGCTTGTACCTTTATTCTCAACATATTGGGATGACTTATAAGACTACACATACCTAGTTACACAAGTGGCATAAAAAGATTTCCTGCAAAGAAACTGTAGGTTGAAGAGTGTCCTAATAATGGGAGCAAAAGGTCAGATCTGATGATTAGTGAAGTAAAAATCAAAGGCAAAATAATCCCATCTGAGGAGACATGCAAAAACCTTGATATTATAAAGAATTGATATATGGAATTATATCCATTATTGTTAACAATGAAAGTATCTGTTACTTTGTCTGTCTAAATACTGGTTAGTGATAGTAGGAAGCCATCATAATTAACAAACATACAGGATAGGAAGACAAACTTATGGAAGTTTTTCAGTGACTTTTAATTTTTTATTTTTTTTCAGATAGAGTTTCACTGTGTCACCCTGGGTAGAGTGCCGTGGCATCATAGTTCATAGCAATGTCAAACAAACTCTTGGGCTCAGGTGATCCTCTTGCTTTAGCCTCCTGAGCAGCTGGGACTACAAGTGCCTGCCACAATATCTGGCTCGTTTTTCTATTTTTAGTGGAGATGGGGTCTTGCTCTTGCTCAGGGTTGTCTTGAACTCCTGAGCTAAGGCAATCTATCTGCCTTGCCCTCCCAGAGTGCTAGGGTTACAGGCGTGAGCCACCACACCCGGCCTTTCTGTGACATTTTAAAGTTATGTGATACATAGTTGAATATCTAAAAATGTTTTACTAAAATTAATGATAAATATTTGAAAGCCTCATTTTGGTTTTCTTAACAGCAAAAGACCAAATACAATACATTATTGGTAACATTGGGGACATACTGCGTCCTTCCTGTCATAGTAAAATAATGAAATAAAACATAGGAAACAACATGGTAACAACTTAAATGGATTTTTTGGTGAACAAATGCTTTCAGAAGATGTATAGAAATCATTGAAGAGGATTTGAAGCATCAAGAATTAAATTATTAAAAGTAGGAGGATACTATAGATTTAAAGCACAGATATTTCTATGTTACGTTTCAGTACTAAAATACACGAAGAACTAATTTGTGTCTTTAAAATAAAAATGTATCAGAGTAGATATATTTTCAAAAATAAATGACTTTATGAATATAAAACAAATGTATATGAGGGAATTTCCTGGGATAATGGTAATGTTTTAAATTTTTAAGAGTTTAGATTGCGTATGTTAATATGAAGCCATCAGAATTAACAAACATACAGGAAATAGTAAAATAATGAAATTTGTTGGAATTTATGAAATGATGGACTTGTGATTTGTACATTTCATTATATGTAAAATTTATTTAAAAAGAAAGAAGAATCATATGTATGGTTCTTTTTTTGTAAATGATGTGCATGTTAAACTGTCAGAGAAAAATACATTGATGTCTTTGACTTAGAAAGCATAAAAAATCTACGATGGATTGGTGACTGGATCAATCATGTATGATATAGTAATGGTATGGTATAATACATATAGTAAAAATTGTAAATACAAAGCCTTGGTGGTGGGTATATGGATGGTCTCTGTAAATTCTTTCAGCTTTTCGGTTGCATTATCCTTAGGCACAGAAGTTGATGTTAGATGTGCAACGGATACATCAGGATGTCATTAATGCTAATTTTTACAAAAATTTGACCATTAAAGTGTAGAATCTATGATGCTCTGTAATGAGATGATGACTATGAAATGTAATGAGATGATGAAGCTCACAAGAGCTTCTCTGGTTATCTCACAACAAAGATTATAGAAGAGTTGTTGAACTTCAAAGATGGGCAAAGCATTTTTTTCAAATGAAAAGACAGTATTTATGATCTATTTACAAAAGACTTAATAAAAAAATTATACACATAAAAAAAAAGAAAAGACAGTATATATCAAATTTGCTGACCCTTTTTGTATGATAAGTGGCTATGTAATATGCTATGTTGCAGAATTAAAATCAACCAACCAATCAATAACCAATCAGTACAACAGTCTTAGTTTATCTCTTCGAAGTAGACCCCCATCTCTAAAAAATAAAATAAATATGGAGTAATATTTTATATACTCTTGAAGAGTCTTCCAGGTAAAGGGTTTCAGTCAATGGAGTGAGGGGACAGGGAAAAGAGAAATGTTAGTTAAAGTGCACAAAGTCTCATTTAGACGGGAGGTTTTAGTGGTTGATTGTACACCTTGGTTATTACAGTTAATAATGTGTTGTATATGTCAAAATTGCTAAAAGAGTGGATTTTATTTTATTTTTTATTTTTAAATTTTTTTTTGAGACAAGCTGTCACCCTGGGGAGAGTGCCGTAGCATCACAGCTCACAGCAACCTCAAAGTCTTGGGGTTAAGCGATTCTCTTGCCTCCGCCTCCCAAGTAGCTGGGACTATAGGTGCCTGCCACAATGCTTGGCTATTTTTGTTGTTGTTGTTGTTGCTGCAGTTGTCATTGTATGTGGCCAGTGCCCTACCCATTGAGTACAGGTGCCGCAAAGAGTAGATTTTAAATGTTCTCACTACAAAAAAATGATGAGCATGTGAGTTGATAGATCTGTTAATTAGCTTGATTTAATCTTTCCACCGTGTACTGTATACATATATCAAAACATCACATTGTGGCTCTATGCCTGTGGCTCAAGTGGCTAAGGCGCCAGCCACATACACCTGAGCTGTTGGGTTCGAATCCAGTCTGGGCCGGCCAAACAACGATAACTACAACCAAAAAATAACTGGACGTTGTGGCGGGAGCCTATAGTCCCAGCTACTTGGGAGGGGGAGGCAGGAGAATTGCTTGGGCCCAGGAGCTGGAGGTTGCTGTGAGCTGTGATGCCACGGTACTCTACCCAGGTGAAAGCTTGAAGCTCTGGCTCAAAAAACAAACAAACAAAAAAAGTCGCATTGTATATATAATTATTATTTATCAATTAAAAAATAATAAAGCAAAATAAAAAAAGCCTGTATCTGGTGACACATGAATATCTTTGTAGAAATTCATCAAACTGTTCATATATGATTTATGTACTTTTCTGGAGGATTGTTATACTTTAGTAAAAATAAATAAATGTAATTTAAAAACAAATGTAATTTAAATGTAATTTAAAAATGTTGAAATGCATCATCTTTTGATTAGTCTGCAAGAACAATTAACATGAGAGAAGTTGGCAATTTATTAGCCAGAGTTCAACAAAAACTTTGGCATGATAAAAGGAAGGTATTTAAAATGAAGATAGTGATTTAGTTAAGTCCAACAAATGATGTATTTCTTTAATAGCAATCCTTATATTTTTGCAATTATCCCTTTTTCAGCTTTGCAGTCATTACAATTTAGTGAAATAGGCAGGACTTATGACTTGACATTTTGATCACTGAATTCTAAATATTTAATCATTATTTTAAAAAGATACATTTTTTTAACTCTATACCCAGAGAACAATAAAAGAAATGCAATTAAAAAACTATTTTTATCCTTATTGCTAGACCAGCATTGGGGGCTCACGCCTGTAATCCTACCAATCCTTGGTGAGGGAGTTGCCAGAAGTTTGAGAACAGCCTGAGCTAGAGTGAGACCCCGTCTCTGAAAATAGCTGGGTGTTGTGGCAGGCTACTCAGGAAGCTCATACAAGAGAATCGCTTGAGCTCGAGTTTGAGGTTGCTGGGGCGGCACCTGTGGCTCAGTCGGTAAGGCGCCTGTCTCATATACCGAGGGTGGCGGGTTCACACCCGGCCCAGCCGAACTGCAACAACAACAAAAAAATAGGCGGGCGTTGTGGCGGGCGCCTGTAGTCCCAGCTGCTTGGGAGGCTGAGGCAAGAGAATTGCTTAAGCCCAGGAGTTGGAGGTTGCTATGAGCTGTGTGATGCCACGGCACTCTACCCAGGGCCATAAAGTGAAACTCTGTCTTTACAAAAAAAAAAGAGTTTGAGGTTGCTGTGAGCTATCCCACCAGGGCACTCTACCGAGGGTGACAAAGTGAGACTCTCTAAAAAAAAAAAAAAAAAAATCACCATTGCTCCACTATAAATGTTGTTTTTGTGAGAGTGAAAGATCTTTTGTAAGAATAATAAATATGAAACTATTTCAATGGTTATAATCTTTTATTTATTTTTGTATTCTATTTTGTGTATGTTTTATACTATATAGAACATAGTAGTAAAATAGTTTGTATATAATAAATATGCATATATTGGAGAACTATAAATTTTTTTTGTTTGGCTGTTTTGTTTGGTTGGTTAGAGTATATGATCAAAGAAGTTTGAAGAACTCTTTACTGATCATTCATAACGTAGCATACTATTATTAATAGCAGTAATTATTTATTCTTAAAGTCTAAATCATAATTTTAGAGATTATAAGTCAGCGCCTAGTTTCTAATATGTGAGCATTTGTTTTTCTAAGGTTGAGCCTTGATAGTTGAAGTTTACGTTTAGTCTAGATTTTAAAGCAGTGATTCTCCAGGTATAGAGCAGCATCAGCATCACCTGGGAACATATTAGAAATATAGATTCTTAGGCAATATCCCGGACCTACAGAATGAGAAATGCTGGTTAATAAGCTTGCCAGGTGATTTTAATGCTCACTCAAGTCTGAGAACCACTGATCTAAATGATTTAGATTCACGGATCATCCCCTCTTCTTTCTTCCTATTTCATAATATGTCTGAGGTAGTTTCTTGATGTTTATAGCACGTGGTATATATCAGTTTTAGCATAGGTGTTTTTTCATCTCTCACAATTTTTTTCTTCTCTACCTTATATTTTCTTTTCTTCTCCTGTTCTCTTCCATTCCTTCCGTTGTGAAAAACTGTTCATTAGTGTTAATATCACAAAAGAGATCATTCTTTGGTTCTTAAAATTTGGGTGCCACAGCTAATGTACCAAATAGCATATATTTAAATGAGATTTTTTTCAACATTAAAAATTAGTTTTGTTGGGATGAAATGTTCTATAGATGTCTGTTAAGTCCAGATGTTGAATGGTTAAGTTTAAATCTCAAATTTCTTTGCTTAGCTTCTTTTTGGAGGATCTATCCAGCACTGCTAGAAGGGTGTTAAAATCTCCAACTACTATGGAACTGGAGGAAATGAAGTTGCTCATGTCTGTTAGAGTTTCTCTTATAAATTGAGGTGCGTTCTGGTTGGGTGCATAAATATTAATAATTGAAATCTCATCATGTTGAGTATTGCCTTTAACAAATCTGAAGTGACCATCCTTATCCTTCCTTATTTTGGTTGGTTTAAAGCCTATTGCATCTGCGAATAGGATTGCAATGCCTGCTTTTTTTTGCTTTCCATTTGCCTGGAATATAGATGACCATCCCTTCACCTTGAGTCTATATTTGTCTTTTAATGTAAGGTGAGATTCTTGTATGCAGAAGGTATCTGGCTTGAGTTTTTGTATCCAGTCAGCCAACCTGTGCCTCTTTAGAGAACAATTTAAACCATTCACATTAATTGAGAATATTGATAAGCCTTTCAAGGGTCTGGTGGACATTTTTAATCCTTTTGCGACTGTGGAAGTTGGAATTTGATCAAAATTTCCTGGGTCAGTTTACTTTTGTGGTGGAGGATTACACTGGTCTTTATGGAGGATAGGTCTGAGAATATCCTGGAGAGCTGGTTTAGTTATGGCAGATTTCTTCAACGTGTGAATGTCATTGAAGTATTTAATTTTGCCGTCATAAATGAAACTCATTTTAGCTGGATGCAGGATCCTGGGTTGAAAGTTATTTTGTGTTAGGAGATTAAAAGTTGATGACATCCTCTTCTAGCTTGAAAGGTTTCAGCAGAGAGATCTGCAGTTATTCTAATATTCTTCCCCTGGTAGGTGATGATTTTCTTTCGTCTGGCTGCTTTCAGAATTTTCTCCTTCATATTAACTTTAGTGAAATTGATTATGATGTGTCTGGGGGATGTCTTATTTGGGTTGAGTCATGCTGGAGTTCTCAAACTGTCTGCTATCTGAATTTCAGAATCTCTTGGCATGTCTGGAAAGTTCTCTTTCAAAATCTCATGGAGAAGAGACTCTGTGCCTTGTGAAGCCACTTCATCACTTTTGGGGATCCCTATAAGACGAATGTTGGTTTTCTTTGAATTATCCCAGAGCTCTCTGAGAGAGTGATCTGTTTTTGTCCTCCATTTCTCTTCCTCTTTGAGAGTTTGGGAATGTTCGAAAGCTTTGTCTTCAGTGTTAGAAATCCTTTCTTCTGCTTGTTCCATTCTGTTATTGAAGGATTCGACTGTGTTTCTCAGATCTTTGAGGGATGCAACTTCTTGTCTCAATGTGTCAAAATCTTTGGTCATTTGGTCTTTGAATTTGTTGAATTTTTGAGATATCTTTTGGGTTACTGCTTGGAATTCTAGTTTGATCTTACTTGCTATCCAGATTCTGAATTCGATTTCTGACATCTCAGCTATTTGTTTGTGCATGGGATCTTGTGCTGTGTCTGCCCCATTGATCCTTGGGGGAGTTGATCTACTCTGATTATTCATATTGCCAGAGTTTATCCATTGATTTCGCCTCATGATTGTTTTTTCACCATTGCCTCTAGCTGTCCTCAGAGTTGGGGAGGTGCCTCTCCAAGATTAGACCCCAGCGGGATCACTCTATTGCTAGATCTTTGTAGGGAGTGACCCTGTGTAGTTCCTCTGGGGCTGCCCCAGCCTGGGAGTTCTGGTTGTGGGAGCAGCTCCGGATCCCAAAATCAGAGATGTTGGTGTGGATGCGGAGAAAAGGGCACACTTGTACACTGCTGGTGGGAATGTACACTAATATATTCCTTTTTGAAGGATGTTCGGAGAATACTTAGAGATCTAAAAATAGACCTGCCATTCGATCCTATAATTCCTCTATTAGGTATATACCCAGAAGACCAAAAATCACAATATAGCAAAGACATCTGTACCAGAATGTTTATTGCAGACCAATTCATAATCGCTAAGTCATGGAAGAAGCCCAAGTGCCCATCGACCCACGAATGGACTAGCAAATTGTGGTACATGTATACCATGGAATATTATTCAGCCTTAAAGAAAGATGGAGACTTTACCTCTTTCATGTTTACATGGATGGAGCTGGAACATATTCTTCTTAGCAAAGTATCTCAGGAATGGAAGAAAAAGTATCCAATGTACTCAGCCCTGCTATGAAGCTAATTTATAGCTTTCACATGATGGCTATAACCCAACTATAGCACAAGAATATGGGGAAAGGACCAAGGGAGGGGAAGGGAGGGAGGAGGTTAAGGTGGAGGGAAGGTAATAGGTGGGGCCACACCTACAGTGAATCTTAGAATGGGTACAGGCGAAACTTACTAAATGCAGAATACAAATGTCTACATACAATAACTAAGAAAATGCCATGAAGGCTACGTCGAACAGTTTGATGAGATTATTTCAGATTGTATATGAAACCAACCCATTGTACCCCTTGATTGCACTACGGTACATAGCTATGATTTAACAATAAAAAAATAAAAAAAATTAATTTTGTCATTTTCAGTTAGATTTGAATATGCAAATGATTAATTTCCTAGTTTTTCCTGTTTACACTCTTGATAGTGAGTTTTATAATCTCAAAATAGCTTTCTGCCAATTAAAATTTCAAAATATGCATTTCAAAATATGAATCATCTAGATTCAATAATTGTTGGATTTTGTTTTATTTATACTGTTTCTCTTCCCAGATACACACAAACATATACACATCTTTTTTCTGAAGTATTTGAACTAAATTGTGTATTAATACCTTTACTTTACTCTTAAGAATAAAGATCAAAGCAGCCACTAATGGGACTAGTATGACATTGTTTTGAAAGGCCAATTTTTAACAAATGCCAAACCATTTATTAAAGACTTTTAAATTAAGGTTCTATTGTAAATGTCTTAATGAGGAAAAGGCTCCAAATTGTGAATGTAAGTGAATGAATCTTCCAGCCTTTGTCAACCAAAGTTTCTCATCTGAACTGCAAAATACAGAGGATGATTTGAGTGAGTATTTCATCAGTTCCTCTGAGGATAATACATAACTAATACCAATCCATATGCGGGGGAGCAGTATAGGGCAGTGGTTCTCAACACTGTCACGACCCACAGGAACTAACTGTATTAAAGGGTCATGGCATTAGGAAGGTTGAGAACCACTGTTCTAGGGCTTACACTTTTCCAGGAGCCCAGGTTAGTTGGATGCATATGTAGCAAACTCTTAAGAAGATTTTGTTTTCATTTGTTTGGGACGTTTATACAATTTTTTTTTTTTAGATTACAGGTCTACCAGGTTGTGGAAAAACTCAGTTTTGCATGATGATGAGTGTTTTGGCTACACTACCTACTAACTTGGGAGGGTTAGAAGGAGCTGTCGTGTACATTGACACAGAATCAGCATTTAGTGCTGAAAGGTACGAGATTTTATGATATTTCATTGTAATGTTTTATTTTTATAATCTGTATTATATGTAGTATGGAATATTTACAAATAGTTTGACATTTCACCTTTTTTAAAAGAACAGAATGCTACCCTGTTTCCCCGAAAATAAGACAGTGTCTTATTTTAAGGTGTGCTCCCAAAGATGCGCTAGGTCTTATTTTCAGGGGACATCTTATCTTTCCGGTAAGTAGGTCTTATTTTCAGAGGATGTCTTATTTTCGGGGAAACAGAGTAGATACTATTTTAAAGAAATATTTCTCTCTCTCTCTTTTTTTTTTTTTTTGTAGAGACAGAGTCTCACTTTACCGCCTTCGGTAGAGTGCCATGATGTCACAGGACTCACAGCAACCTCTAGCTCTTGGGCTTCAATGATTCTCCTGTCTCAGCCTCCAGAGCAGCTGGGACTATAGGCGCCCGCCACAATGCCCGGCTTTTTTTTGGTTGCAGTTCAGCTGGGGCTGGGTTTGAATCCGCCACCCTCGGTATATGGGGCTGGCCTACTCACTGAGCCACAGGCGCCACCCTTTTTTTTTTTTGAGGTAGAGTCTCACTATGTGTCACCCTTGGTAGAGTGCTGTGGCGTCACAGCTTACAACAACCTCAAACTCTTGGGTTTAAGCGGTTCTCTTGCCTCAGTTTCCCAAGTAGCTGGGACTTCAGGAGCCTGCCACAGTGCCTGGCTATTTTTCTGTTGTAGTTGTCATTGTTGTTTGGCAGGCCTGGGCTGGGTTTGAATCTACCAGCCCTGGTGTATGTGGCAGGCCATAGCCTCTGAACTATAGGCGCCGAGCCAGGAATATTTCTTTTAAAATTGACATGGGAAGCAGTTTCTTTTTTTTCTCAGTAAATGAAAAAAATGTATTGAATGAATGATTTTACATCCACGTAGTAGAACCACTTAGATAAAACATCCAGATTATTTAATTTCTTCTTTTGCATTGTGTGGAATGTCTTCATCTCAAGAGAAAAACTCTTCATTGAGTAGACAAGGAATGTTGACTTCAGTCGTGGCAAATATCTATGATTTCATTAACCTCCAAACAGTGTGGTCCTGCCGCAACTAGTAGCTTGTTGCTCACTCTTTTTTAAGACCTAGGAGAGACATATATACTGCGATAAAGAATTCTTCCATTTAATGCATTCTGGATTTTCCCCCTTGTTACTTATTACTAATGTAAAGCAATAAGACCTAGTTTCATAAACTATTGTGAGGTCAAAGTAAGTTTCTAACCTTGCAGAATGATGACTTGCAGAACCTCAGACTCTTGGGCTTAAGTGATTCTGTTGCCTCCTAAGTAGCTGAGACTATAGGCACCCACCACAATGCCCGGCTATTTTTTTGTTGTACTTGTCATTGTTGTTTTAGCTGGCCCAGGCTAGGTGTGAACCCACCAGCCCTGGTGTATGTGGCCAGTGCCCTAGATGCTGAGCCTGCTTTTAGTTTTTTATCCCATTCTCCATATGGAATGGAATTTGAGGTTTGATGGTAGGGTCAAGTAGTGTTCTTTAATTTAGATGCCAGACGTGGCTTTCTTACACTGCCTTTTAGAGTTTGTCATGGTGGGTAATAGAGTGGAGCTGGCTCTATAGTAGGTGTTTGATCACATTGCATTTGTTCTTTTATAGGACTGCTTGTCTCCTATTTGGATTTATCAGGGAGGGTTGGTCAATCGGGCAGGAAATCGCTCTGCTGCCAGTAACGTAACACCCCAAATAAAAAGAGCCTTATTTTTCTCACATTATAAGACCTGAATAGGTGGTTGCTGGCACAGGTTCAGCTGCTCAGTGATGACAGAGAGACCTGGGGCTGGTGCATTTTCAGATATTGTATCCATTCTGTGCTCAAGTTAGTGGGAAGGAAAAGGGCCAACCATATCTTTTAGCAGGAAAATATTCTTTTTTTTCTGGATCCTCCCATCTGCAGATTTCCTTTTCATCCCCTGCAGTCATCCTACAGATTTCTCACTGAGCCACCCTCCTCTAAGGAGTCTGGGAAAGTGAGGGGAAAAGATAATTATAACAATCATGATGAGTTGCCTGGAGGAGGTTAATATTGCTGCCTAAGTACAACTGAAGCTATTATAGCAAGGAAGAAGTGGAAATGGATATTGGGTTGGTAATTAATGGTGTCTGTCACAGCTGGGATTGCTTCTGGACTTAGAGAAGACTAAAGCAGAGAAATATGAAACTCATAAAGGAATATGTTTTTGCTTTTCATGTTTTACCATTGTCTAACTTTGTGCTTATGAAGCAAGCTATCTCGTCAGCACAAATTGAAAAGTATTTGAAGGATTTATATGTGGGAGGATTAGAGGATTCATAAATAGAGCATTAGGAGAAGTAATAAAAAGTAAAAAAATAATTTCTTCCTATGAATATTTATTTATTTTTTTATAAACTTTGTATTTAATTATTTTTAGTTTATGTATTTTTATTGTTAAATCATAGCTGTGTACATTAGTGCAATCAAGGGGTACAATGTGCGGGTTTCATATGCAATCTGAAATATTCTCATCAAACTGTTCAACGTAGCCTTCATGGCATTTTCTTAGTTACTGTATGTAGGCATTTGTATTCTGCATTTAGTAACTTTCGCCTATACCCATTCTAAGATGCACCGTAGATGTGGTCCCACCCATTACCTTCCCTTCACCAAAACCTCCCCCTCCCTTCCCCTTCTTTGGCCCTTTCCCCATAGTCTTGTGCTATAGTTGGGTTATAGCCTTCATGTGAAAGCTATAATTTAGCTTCATAGTAGAGCTGAGTACATTGGATACTTTTTCTTCCACTCTTGAGATACTTTGCTAAGAAGAATATGTTCCAGCTCCATCCATGTAAACATGAAAGAGGTAAAGTCTCCATCTTTCTTTAAGGCTGCATAATATACATGTACCACAATTTGCTAGTCCATTTGTGGGTCGATGGACACTTGGGCTTCTTCCATGACTTAGCGATTATGAATTGGGCTGCAATAAACATTCTGGTACAGATGTCTTTGTTATATTGTGACTTTTGGTCTTCTGGGTATAAACCCAGTAAAGGAATTATAGGATCGAATGGCAGGTCTGTTTTTAGGTCTCTAAGTATTCTCCAAACATCCTTCCAGAAGGAACGTATTAGTGTGCATTCCCACCAGCAGTGTAGAAGTGTGTCCTTTTCTCCACATCCATGCCAACGTCTCTGGTTTTGGGATTTTGTTATGTGGGCTACTCTTACTGGGGTTATGTGATATCTCAAAGTAGTTTTGATTTGCATTTCTCTGATGATTAAGGATGATGAGCTTTTTTTCATGTGTTTATAGATTGTGCGTCTGTCTTCTTTAGAGAAGTTTCTCTTCAAGTCCCTTTCCCACTCTGAGATGGGATCACGTGTTCTTTTCTTGCTAATACGTTTGAGTTCTCTGTGGATTCAGGTTATTAAACCTTTATCGGAGGTATAATGTGCAAATATTTTCTCCCATTCTGAGGGCTGTCTGCTTGCTTTACTTACTATGTTCTTGGCTGTGCAGAAGCTTTTTAGTTTGATCAGGTCCCAGTAGTGTATTTTTGACACTGTTTCAATTGCCTGGGGAGTCCTCCTCATAAAGTATTCACCCAGGCCGATTCCTTCAAGAGTTTTCCCTGCACTTTCTTCAAGTATTTTTATAGTTTCATGTCTTAAGTTTCAATCTTTTATCCAGTGAGAGTCTATCTTAGTAGTGGTGAAAGGTGTGGATCCAGTTTCAGTATTCTACAGGTTGCCAGCCAGTTTACCCAGCACCATTTGTTAAAGAGGGAATCTTTTCCCCACTGAATGTTTTTAATTGGCTTGTCAAAGATCAAATAACGGTAAGTAGCTGGATTCATCTCTTGGTTCTCTATTCTGTTCCAGACATCTACTTCTCTGCTTTTGTGCCAGTACCATGCTGTTTTGATTACTGTCGATTTATAGTACAGTCTCAGATCTGGTAGTGTGATTCCTCCTGCTTTGTTTTTATTGCTGAGTAATGTTTTGGCTATTCGAGGTTTTTTCTGATTCCATATAAAACAAAGTATTGTTTTTTCAAGATCTTTAAAATATGACAATGGAGCTATAATAGGAATTGCATTAAAATTGTATATCGCTTTGGGTAGTATGGACATTTTATCAATGTTGATTCTTCCCAGCCATGAGCATGGTATGTTTTTCCATCCGTTAACATCTTCAGCTATTTCTTTTCTTAAGGTTTCATAGTTCTCTTTGTAGAGATCTTCCACATCGTTTGTCAGGTATACTCCCAAATATTTCATCTTCTTTGGCACTACTGTGAAAGGAATAGAGTCCTTGACTGTTTTTTCAGCTTGGTTATTGTTGGTATATATAAAGGCTACAGATTTATAGGTGTAGATTTTGTAGCCTGAGACATTGCTATATTCCTTGATCACTTCTAAAAGTTTTGTAGTAGAATCCCTAGTGTTTTCCAGATATAAGATCATATCATCTGTGAAGAGTGAAAGTTTGATCTCTTCTGACCCTATGTGGATACCCTTGATCGCCTTTTCTTCCCTAATTGCAATGGCTGAAACTTCCATTACAATGTTAAAAAGCAATGGAGACAGTGGGCAACCTTGCCTGGTTCCTGATCTAAGTGGAAATGATTTCAATTTAACTCCATTCAATACGATACTGGCTGTGGGTTTGCTGTAGATGGCCTCTATTAGTTTAAGAAATGTCCCTTCTATACCAATTTTTTTTAAGTGTTCGGATTATGAAGGGATGCTGGATGTTATCAAAAGCTTTTTCTGCATCAATTGAAAGAATCATATGATCTTTATTTTTTGGTTTGTTTATGTGTTGAATAACATTTATAGATTTACGTATATTGAACCAGCCTTGAGACCCTGTGATAAATCCCACTAGGTCATGGTGTATAATTTTTTTGATGTGTTGTTGGATTCTGTTTGTTAGGATCTTATTGAGTATTTTAGCATCAATATTCATTAGTGATATTGGTCTATAATTTTCTTTTCTTATTGGGTCTTTCCCTGGTTTGGGGATCAAGGTGATGTTTGCTTCGTAGAATGTGTTGGGTAATATTCCTTCTTTTTCTGTATTTTGGAAGAGGTTTAGTAGTGTAGGTACTAGTTCTTCTTTAAAGGTTTGGTAGAATTCTGATGTAAAGTCATCTGGTCCTGGGCTTTTCTTTTTAGGGAGATTTTGTATAGTTGATGCTATTTCAGAATTTGATATAGGCCTTTTCAACATTTCCACTTTGTTCTGGCTAAGTCTTTTTAGGTGGCGTACTTCCAGGTAGTGGTCGATTTCTTTCAGATTTTCATATTTCTGAGAGTAGAGTTTCTTGTAGTATTCGTTAAGGATTTTTTGAATTTCTGAGGGGTCTGTTGTTATTTCATCTTTACCATTTCTGGTTGATGAAATTAGAGATTTTACTCTTTTTTTCCTGGTTAGGTTGGCCAAAGGTTTATCTATTTTATTGATCTTTTCAAAAAACCAACTTTTGGATTTATTGATCTCTTGTATAATTCTTTTGTTTTCAATTTCATTTAGTTCTGCTCTGATTTTGGTTATTTCTTTTCTCCTGCTGGGTTTGGGATTGGAGTGTTCTTCCTTCTCCAGTTGCTTGAGATGTCCCATTAAGTTATTAACTTGCTCTCTTTGTGTTTTCTTGAGGAAGGCTTGCAGTGCTATAAATTTCCCTCTTAGGACTGCCTTTGCAGGATCCCAGAGGTTCTGGCAATTCGTATCTTGATTATTGTTTTGTTCCAAAAATTTAGTGATTTCCTTCTTAATTTCGTCTATAACCCATCTATCCTTCAACATAAGGTTGTTTAGCTTCCATGTTCTTGTATGGGTATGCAGGTTCCTATTGTTATTGAGTTCAACTTTTATTCCATGATGGTCTGAGAAGATGCAAGGAATAATTTCTATTTGTTTAAATTTGCTGAGGTTAGATTTGTGGCCTAGGATGTGGTCGATTTTGGAGTATGTTCCGTTGGCTGATGAGAAGAATGTGTATTCAGTTTTCTTGGGATGAAATGTTCTGTAGATGTCTATTACGTCCAGATGTTGGGTGGTTGAGTTTAAATCTACAATTTCTTTACTTAGCTTCTTTTTGGAGGATCTATCCAGCACTGCTAAAGGGGTATTAAAATCTCCAACTACTATGGAAGTGGAGGAAATCGAGAGGCTCATGTCTGTTAGAGTTTCTCTTATAAATTGAGGTGCGTTGTGGTTGGGTGCATAAATATTAATAATAGAGATCTCATCATATTGAGTATTACGTTTAACAAATCTGAAGTGTCCATCCTTATCCTTAATTATTTTTGTTGGTTCAAAACCTATTGCGTCTGCGAACAGGATAGCAACGCCTGCTTTTTTCTGCTTTCCATTTGCCTGGAATATAGATGACCTTCCCTTCACCTTGAGTCTATATTTGTATTTTAATGTAAGATGCGATTCTTGTATGCAACAGATATCTGGCTTGAATTTTTGTATCTAGTCAGCCAACCTGTGCCTCTTTAGAGGACAATTTAAACTATTCACATTAATTGAGAATATTGATAATCCTTTCGAGAGTCCGGTGGACTTTTTTTTTTTTTTTGTAGAGACAGAGTCTCACTTTATGGCCCTTGGTAGAGTGCCGTGGCCTCAACTAGCTCACAGCAAACTCCAACTCTTGGGCCCAAGCAATTCTGTTGCCTCAGCCTCCCGAGTAGCTTGGACTACAGGCGCCTGCCACAATGCCTGGCTATTTTTTGGTTGCAGTTTGGCTGGGGCTGGGTTTGAACCCGCCACCCTCAGTATATAGGGCCGGCGCCCTACTGACTGAGCTACAGGCTCCACCCCCGGTGGACATTTTTAATCCTTTTGCAACTGTGGAAGTTGGAATTTGATCAAAATTTTCTGGGTGAGTTTACTTTTGTGGTGGAGGATTATGCTGGTCTTTATGGAGGATAGGTCTGAGAATGTCCTGGAGAGCTGGTTTAGTTATGGCAAATTTATTCAACATGTGAATATCATTGAAGTATTTAATTTATCCGTCATAAATGAAACTCAGTTTAGTTGCGTATAGGATCCTGGGTTGAAACTTATTTTGTTTTAGGAGATTAAAAGTCGATGACCATCCTTTTCTAGCTTGAAAGTTTTCAGCAGAGAGATTTGCAGTTATTCTAATATTCTTCCCCTTGTAGGTAATGGTTTTCTTTCATCTGGCGGCTTTCAGAATTTTCTCCTTCATATTAACTTTAGTGAAATTGGTTATGATGTGTCTGGGGGATGTCTTATTCTGGTTGAGTTGTGCTGGAGTTCTGAAACTGTCTGCTACCTGAATTTCAGAATCTCTTGGCATGTCTGGAAAGTTCTCCTTCATAATCTCATGGAGAAGAGACTCTGTGCCATTTTGTTGCTTTTGGGGATCCCTATAAGACGAATATTGGTTTTCTTTGAATTATCCCAGAGCTCTCTGAGAGAGTGATCTGTTTTTGCCCTCCATTTCTCATCCTCTTTGAGAGTTTGGGAGCGTTCGAAAACTTTGTCTTCAATGTCAGAAATCCTTTCTTCTGCTTGCTCCATTCTGTTGCTTAGGGATTCTACTGTGTTTCTCAGATCTTTGCGGGATGCAACTTCTTGTCTCAATGTGTCAAAATCTTTGGTCATTTGGTCTTTGAATTTGTTGAATTTTTGAGATATCTTTTGGGTTACTGCTTGGAGTTCTAATTCAATTTTATTTGCTATCCAGATTCTGAATTCGATTTCTGACATCTCAGCTATTTGTTTGTGCATGGGATCTTGTGCTGTGTTTGCGCCATTGATCCCTGGGGGAGTTGATCTGCTCTGATTATTCATATTTCCAGAGATGTTTCTGTTGATTTCGCCTCATGATTGTTTTTCACCGTTGCCTCTTGCTGTTCTTAGAGTTGGGGAGGTGTCTTTCCAAGATTAGATCCCAGTGGGATCACTCTATTGTTGCTTGATCTTTGTAGGGAGTGACCCTGTGTAGTTCCTCTGGGGCTGTTCTAGCTAGGGAGTTCTGGTTGTGGAAGCAGCTCTGGCGTGTGACACACCCAGATCCAGCAACAGGGCAGGAGGTGGTGCGCATGGTTCTGGGAGTGTGTGGCACCCAGTGAGTTTTGCACAGAGAGCCCAAGAGTCCAGCAGTCTCTAGCCAGGAGAAGGGCTCTGTCTAGAGGCAGGGAGGGCTCCAAAGGACATGTGGCTACCAGTATCCCTGGCCAGACAAGCGGGCCAGTGTGGAGGCTGAGAGGACACAGGAGTGAGGTCGCAGGGTTGCACAGTTCCCGAAGTTCCTGGTCAGGGCATGCGGAGGCCCAGTTCGTGCGGGGTCACGGCACAGATCTTATGGAGGTCCGGGTAGCACCAAGCCCAGGAATTTGAGGTTACTATGAGCTTTGACACCTCAGCCCTCTACCCAGGGCAACAGCCCGAGCCTCCAGTGTGACAAAACCGTCTCACTCTGCCTCTAAGGGTTAGGGGTGTAAGGCAGCTCAGTCCCCGCCTTTAGGGTGCTCAGTTGCTAGGTTACTAGGTCCCGCCCAATTTTTGCTCTGGGACCCTGAGGGCAGAGCTTGCCAGGCCCAGCTCAGTGGCTCTGTCTCGGGCCCCAGACAATGCCCAAAGTTCTCCGCACTCCTGCTCAAGCTCTCCCCAAGGCAGTTCAATTGAGTGCCAAGTCCAAAAATACCGAAACAGTTCACAGGTAAGGCCTTTCCGGTTGCATTCTCACTGTTGCTTGTACTTACAGTTGCCAGCGTGATTAGGTCGATTGAACACACGCAATCATTTACCAGTTTCCCACTGTTTTTGTCCTCCTCTTGGAGTCCAGAAGTCCCTTGCTGACTCCCTGTATCCTCAAAGGGATGATTATAGATAGATCCCACCTGTCAGAGATGTCTGGAGTCTTATCTCCCCAGACTCACCATGCCCAGTTGCAGGGAAGCTGTTACTCGGCCGCCATCTTTAAACCAATCCCCTATGAATATTTAGATGTCTTTTTTTTTTTTTTTTTTTTTTTGAGACAGAGTCTCACTTTATCACCCTAGGTAGAGTGTTGTGGTGTCACAACTCACAGCAACCTCTAACTCCTGGCCATAGGCGATTCTCTTGCCTGAGCCTTCCGAGTAGCTGGGACTACAGGCGCCCCTCACCCCTTTCCTTTCTCCTCTCTCCCCTCTCTCTCCTACAGAGGAAGATAATACTTGTCAACAATACTTTTTCTTCTTAATTGACGTACACCTTTTGATTGTGGAACTGATCAGGAATGAAGTAAATCTATGTACAAGCAGTGAACTCTTTCTAGAACTGGAATCTTTAAATTGCACTGTAGCTATCAGGTCCAAATTAAGGCATAGTTATTTATCTGGCTTTCTACCATGGTAAATCCTTTGTAGGATTTATAGCTAGTATTATCTGTTAGGAATCAGTGGCTCTGGGCAATGGAACATTGAGAGTAAATGTAGGATTATTGACTACAGGAAGGGAAGTTGGCAGATGGGCAGTGTTTTATCTCAGGACATCTCTGCTTGTAATTGATATGCAAATGATTCATCTATAGTGGAGATTTCAGAAATAAAGCTTTTTTTTCTTTTTGAGACAGAGTCTCAAGCTGTTGCCCTGGGTAGAGTGCTGTGGCATCACAGCTCACAGCAACCTCAAACTCTTGGGCATAAGCCAGTGGTTCTCAACCTTCCTGATGCTGTGGCCCTTAATACAGTTCCTGTGGGTTGTGACCCACAGGTTGAGAACCGTTGGCTTAAGCAATTCTCTTGCCTCAGCCTCCCAAGTAGCTGGGACTATAGGTTCCTGCCACAATGCCTGGGTATTTTTTTTTTTTTTTTTTTGGTTGCAGTTGTCGTTTTTGTTTAGCAGGTCTGGGTGGCGTTCAAACCTGCCAGCCTTGGTGTATTTACCAGCGCCCCGCCAACTGAGCTCCGGGCGCCGCCCAGAAATAAAGCTTTTAATATGTTTTTCTTAGATATTATTTTGTTTTATGGGCCACGGGTATAAAAGTAGCTTTTTGACTGTGTGGTCCTTATAATGATACTCCACGTGAGGCAGGAAGAAAAGCAGAAGTAAATTTTGTCCTAGTAACTCTGCACAGATACAGCGGTGCACAGATACAACGGCCGTGGCATTGTCCAGGCAGTTGTGATAATCTGAAGATAAGTAACCCCCACTGCAGCAAATATTCCTGTTGTCTATATGCCTTTCAGAAAATGTATGTTGTAACATATTAACTTCCTGGACCTAATGTTGTCTTTGAGGATGGGCAGCAGCCATACTTTAAACTCAGGGACCAGCCTAATCTTCCCTGATCCATGAGATTTTCACAGGCACCCAAGCCCAAAGACAGTATAAAATCTTGTAAAGTGTGGGTTGTTGAGACTTGATAGGGTTGAGAGCCACTGCTCTCAATACATAACATTAACTAGAACATATTCAGCATGATATAATTGACATTCATCATAATTGATTCATACACCAGCACTATAAAGTAAGAAGAGTGTACATTCTGATACCACACTTTAAAGTAACAAGGGTGTACCTTCTGATCCTCATCTTAGAAACGAAAAAAATAGGACTTGGAAATTATACGATTTGCCCAAGATCATATAGCTAGTAAGTGAGCTGAGAGGTGAACTCACTTCCTCTTTTCACTGAACTTTGGTTAACTCTGAGGAAAGATCCAAGGATTCTTTTCATTCACTCATTCAACAATACTTGGCATTCTATTTGTGAATCCAGCTTTATTCTATTTTCCAATGGGCTTCTAGTCTTTTTATTCTTGATTTGCAGCAGGTCTTTTTTTTAAGAGAAAGAGTTTCATTTTGTAGCCCGTGGTAGAGTGCTGTGCTGTCACAGCTCACAGCAACCTCCAGCTCTTGGGTTTAGGCGATACTCTTGCCTCAGCCATCGAAGTAGCTGGGACTACAGGCATCCCCCACAATGCCCAGCTATTTTTGTTGTTGTTGTTGTTTTTGCAGTTTGGCCGGGGCTGGGTTTGAACCCAACACCCTTGGTGTATGGGGCCGGCGCCGTACTCACTGAGCCACAGGTGCTGCCCTGCAGCAGTTCTTTGTACATCTTCTAGATTTTAATTGTTTGTCAGTTTTGTCCATTGCAAATATATTTGCCTACTCTATTATCTGTTACCTTTAACTATGGCATCCTTTGTTGAACAGAAATTTGTAATTTTAAAGTTGTTGCCTTTAAAGTCTTGCCTTGTGGTTTTGGTTTTTGAATTTTACGTAAGAAGTTTTTCCCTCCTATTAGGTACCAAAAATAGTTGTCCTAGAGTTTTTTCCTAATATGTTTCTAGCTTTATCTTTCATGTTAGTATCTTTAATCTGTCAGAAACCCATTAAGGATATACTTACTTTAAATTTTGATATAAGCTGCCACACCCCCTTCCAGAAATATTGTATGCAATTACATTCCAACCAACAGTGTTTTGAGAACATTTATCAATATTCTGTTTTTAATTTCTTTCTTTAAATTTTTCCATACTTGGGGGAAAAAATGATATCTCATTGTTTTAACTGTTGTGGGCCATCATCATCTTTTCATATATTCATTGCCCATTGATATTTCTTTGGCAAGTTAATTAGAAATACATTCTTGTTGTTTTTCTTTATTTTTTCATGGATTTATAGGACCATTTTGTGTGTTATGGCTATAAATGTCTACATGATTTTTCTCCCAGTCATTTATCTTTTAACTTTGGTTATGCTATCTTTTGTTATCTATGATTCAGGGCTCTTAAACTTTTTAGGTAGATTATATGGATTGATATTTACCATACTAGAAACTTAATATGGAAAATTTGAAAAATTTTTAACTATTAAAAATACAATAAGTCTGTTACATGTTAACATGCTGTATCAGGCAGGGGTCTATCACAGAAGTGGAACCAGTAGAATATATATACTCAGCCCTAACCCTCAGGGGCAGAGTGAGACCGGTTTTGGCACACTGGGTAAGTGGATAGCCACTTCACACACATATATGTGTGTGTGTGTGTGTGTATATATATATATATATATATATATATATAGTGAGAGAGAGAGAGACTAATTGCAAAGAAATTGGCGTATGCTCTTGTGGGGACTCTGAAATCCTTAGGACAGACTGTCAGGAAAGGCCAGTTAGAACTTTCAGCCAGGAGCTATAAATTATAGTCCCTGGATAGAATTTGTTCTTTTTCAAGGAAGTTTGAGTTCTGCTCTTCAAACCTGTTAATTAATTAAGTCAGGCCCACCCAGATGACATAGTCTAATCTCTTACTTAAAGTCAACTGTTTATGGACATTAATGACATCTGCAAAATTCTTTCACACTGATGTACAGATTAGTGTTTGATTGAATAACAGGAGACTGTAGCCTAGCCAACTTGGCCTAGGAACTGACCATCACACATTTTTTTTTATGGAAAATAAATGTATTTTCTAAACTTAAAAAAATGAGAGAAGAGTGACATTCTTTTACATTTTTGAAATCTCTTTAATGTATGACCTAATAAAAGTCACCTGGATTCTAATATTTGCTTCTGTATTCAGTCTATTCAAATATGTTGTTTTTACTGAAATATGTCAAGATCAGGCTTCACACAGATAAGTAGTTAGAAAATCAAAGAAAAGGAGGAGAAGAGCAAGATGGTGGCTGAGTAACAGCTTCCTTGCATCTGGGCACCGTGAGTCTGGGGAGATAGGACTCCAGGCATCTCTGACTGGTGGGATCTGCCTATCATCACCCCTGTGAGGATCCAGGGAGTCAGCTAGAGACTTCTGGACCCCAAGAGGAGGACTAAAACAGTGGAAAACCGGCAAGTAGTCGCGTGTGTTCAATTGGTCTAAACCTGCCCACAACTGTAAGTTCAGTAACAACGAGACTGCAAACCGGAAAGGCCTTACCTGTGAACTGTTTTGGTGTCTTTGGACTTGGCACTCAGTTGCACTGCCTTGGGGAGAGCCTGAGTGGGAGTGTGGAGAACTTTGGCCATTGCCTAGGGCCCCAGTCTGAGCCGCTGAGCCAGACGGAGCTAATAGTGTTTGGCTGTGGGTCACAAGGAGCCATTGTGAGTGATCTGCCCTGGCAAGCTCCACCCTCAGGGTCGCAGTGCTAAAATGGGTGGGAGCTGGTAACCTAGCAACTGAGTAGCCTAAGGGTGGGGTCTGAGCTGCCTTGCAGCCCTAACCCTCAGGGGCAGAGTGAGACCGATTTTGGCACACTGGGTAAGTGGATAGCCACTTCAGCAGTGATTCCAGTGACAAGCACTTTCCTGGGAAGGCTTCTGCTCAGCAAGTGAACAAGTTCAAAGTGCCTTTTCAGTGGGCTGAAGAGAGATTTACGGTGTCTACCTATTGGGGTTTGAGAAATCAGCAGCCTCAAGTCGTATCAGAACTGTGATTAACATCTCATACCCCAGAAGAGCACGTGTTGCCCAGACTATATTCAACAACATATACATACTGCTTTGTTTTTGGTTGTGTGTATTTTTTTTTGTTGTTGTTTGGTTGTTTTTTTTTGTTTATTTTGATGTTGTTGATGTTGTTTTGTTTTTTAATTTCAACCTTTTCCGTACAGATCTTTTTTCTTTCTCAACTTTTCTAGTTTAATTATAATTTCCTATTGCTGCCTTTTTCAATAACTAGAACTTCATTTTTGCTACTGTTTCTACCGCTATGATTTGGTTTTTCACTCAATTTTATCCCGTAAAGTTTTCTGTTTGCTTGTTTTGGTTTGATTTATAGCATTTTTGTCTTTCCTCTCTACTTGGTGGAGGTGGGGTACTGTGTCTGATCAGGTTAGCAAGGAGCTGCTGACCTCCAGGGAACCACCCAACGGGGCACCCCCAGAAGGTGGGTTTTTTTTTAGGGTTGTGTCAAAGTACCCTACTGTACACCTATATTGCTCTGTCTGCCTCTTTCTGTGCCTCTCTTCTTTTTGTCAATATTCCTTTTACCCACCCCCGCTCCTTTCTCTATTTTTTTTTTTTTTTCTTTTCACTCCGTCCTCCTTTCTTTCAGCCCTTTCTTGCTCTTCAAACTTCTCACCTTTCTGGTCTTGTAACAAAAGGACTCATTGACCTCTTAGTCCACAGGCACGAGAACTTAAAGAACAAAAGGAAGTGAAAGGAAAATTAGGGCAAGGAAACAGATAAAAGAAATCACTCATGAGGAAGAATCAGCAGAAAACTCCAGGCAACATGAAAAACCAGTCCAGAACAACCCCGCCAAGGGACCATGAGGTAGCTACTGCAGAGGATTCCACCTATAAAGAAATGTTAGGAATGACAGAATGGGAATTTAGAATACACATGATGAAAACAATGAAAGAAATAATGGAAACAATGAAGGAAACTGCTAATAAAGTGGAAAATAACCAAAAGGAAATCCAAAAACAGAATCAAATAAGAGATGAATGATATGAAGAATATAAAAAGGATATAGCAGAGCTGAAGGAACTGAAACAGTCAATTAGGGAACTTAAAGATGCAATGGAAAGTATCAGCAACAGGTTAGACCATGCAGAAGAAAGAATTTCAGGGGTAGAAGACAAAATTCTTGAGATAACTCAGATAGTAAAAGAGGCAGAAAAGAAGAGAGAGAAAGCAGAACGTTCACTGTCAGAATTATGGGACTTTATGAAGCGTTCCAACATACGAGTTATAGGAATCCCAGAAGGGGAAGAAGAATGCCCCAGAGGAATGGAAGCCATACTAGAGAATATTATAAAAGTAAATTTCCCAAATATCACCAAAGATTCTGACACACTGCTTTCAGAGGGATATCGGACCCCAGGTCTCCTCAACTCTAACGAGCTTCTCCAAGACACATTGTGATGAACCTGTCCAAAGTCAAGACAAAAGAAAAGATTCTGCAAGCTGCCAGGAGTAAGCGCCAGTTGACCTACAGGGGCTAATCCATCAGAGTGACCGCAGACTTCTCTAATGAAACTTTCCAAGTAAGAAGACAATGGTCATCTACCTTTAATCTACTTAAACAGAACAATTTCCAGCCCAGAATTCTGTACCCTGCTAAGCTAAGCTTCAAAATTGAGGGAGAAATCAAATCATTTACGGATATACAAACATTGAGGAAATTTGCCACAAGCCCAGCTCTACAGTAAATACTTCTACCTGTTCTGCACACTGACCACCACAATGGATCAGCAGCAAAGTAAGAACTGAGAAATTAAAGGATAGAACCTAACCTCCATACTGATGCAAAAGATAAAACTCAGCAATGTACTCTCACAAAATAAGATGAATAGAATACTACCACACTTATCAATTATCTCAATAAATGTTAATGGCTTGAATTCTCCACTGAAGAGACATAGATTGGCTGACTGGCTTAAAAAACACAAGCCATCCATTTGCTGTCTGTAAGAAACACACCTGGCTTCAAAAGACAAATTAAAGCTCTGAGTCAAGGGTTGGAAGACAAGTTTTCAGGCAAACGGAATTCAGAAGAAAAGAGGAATTGCAATCTTATTTTCAGATTCATGTCGATTTAAAGCAAGTAAAGTCAAAAAAGACAAAGATGGTCACTTTATATTGGTCAAGGGAAAAATACAACAAGAAGATGTTTCAATTCTAAGTATTTTGCACCCAATTTAAATGCTCCCAGATCTTTGAAACAGACCTTACTCAGTCTGAGCAGTATATCTGATAATACCATGATAACAGGGGACTTTAACACTCCTCTTACAGAGCTGGACAGATCCTCTAAACAGAAATTAAACAAAGTAATAAGAGATTTAAATGAGACCCTAGAACAACTGTGTTTGATAGACGCATATAGAACACTCCATCCCAAAGATAAAGAATATACATTCTTCTCATCACCCCATGGAACATTCTTCAAAATTGATCATATCCTGGGACACAAAACAAATATCAACAGAATCAAAAGAATTGAAACCCTGTATCTTCTCAGACCATAAAGCACTAAAGGTGGAACTCAACTCTAACAAAAACGCTTGACCCCACACAAAGGCATGGAAATTAAACAATCTTCTGTTGAATAACAGATGGGTGCAGGAAGAAATAAAACAGGAAATCATTAACTTCCTTGAGCATAACAACAATGAAGACACAAGCTACCAAAACCTGTGGGATACTGCAAAAGCAGTTTTGAGAGGAAAATTCATCGCTTTAGATGCCTACATTGGAAAAACAGAAAGAGAGCGCATCAACAATCTTTCAAGAGATCTTATGGAATTGGAAGAAGAACAATCTAAGCCTAAACTCAGAAGAAGAAAAGAAATATCCAAAATCAAATCAGAGATCAATGAAATTGAAAACAAAAGAATCATTCAGAAAATAATGAAACAAGGAGTTGGTTTTTTGAAAAAATAAATAAAATAGATAAACCATTGGCCAAACTAACGAGGAATAAAAAAGTAAAATCTCTAGTAACCTCAATCAGAAATGATAAAGGGGAAATAACAACTGATCCCAGAGAGATACAAGAGATCATCTCTGAATACTACCAGAAACTCTATGCCCAGAAATTTGACAACGTGAAGGAAATGGATCAATATTTGGAATCACACCGTCTCCCTAAACTGAGCCAGGAAGAAATAGAGCTCCGAAACAGACCAATTTCAAGCACTGAGATCAAAGAAACAATAAAAAATCTTCCAACCAAAAAATACCCTGGTCCAGATGGCTTCACCCCAGATTCTATCAAACCTTCAAGGAAGAGCTTATTCCTGTACTGCAGAAATTATTCCAAAAAATTGAGGAAGAAGGAATCTTCCCCAACACATTCTGTGAAGCAAACATCACCCGGATACCAAAACCGGGAAAAGACCCAAAAAAAAAGGAGAATTTCAGACCAATCTTACTCATGAATATAGATGCAAAAATTCTCAACAAAATCCTAGCCAATAGATTACATTTTATCATCAAAAAAGTCATTCATCATGATCAAGTATGCTTCATCCCAGGGATCCAAGGCTGGTTTAACATACGCAAGTCCATAAACGTTATCCACCATATTAACAGAGGCAAAAATAAAGATCACATGATCCTCTCAATAGATGCAGAGACGGCATTTGATAAAATACAGCATCCTTTTCTAATTACAACACTGAAGAGTATAGGCATAGGTGGCACATTTCTAAAACTGATCGAAGCTATCTATGACAAACCCACAGCCAAGATTTTACTGAATGGAGTAAAACTCAAAGCTTTTCCTCTTAGAACTGGAACCAGACAAGGTTGTCCTCTGTCACCTTTACTATTTAATGTAGTGCTGGAAGTTCTAGCCAATACAATTAGGCAAGAGAAGGAAATAAAGGGAATCCAAATGGGAGCAGAGGAGGTCAAACTCTCCCTCTTTGCTGACGACATGATCTTATACTTAGAGAACCCCAAAGACTCAACCACAAGACTCCTAGAAGTCATCAAAAAATACAGTAATGTTTCAGGATATAAAATCAATGTCCACAAGTCAGTAGCCTTTGTGTACACCAATAACAGTCAAGATGAGAAGCTAATTAAGGACACAACTCCCTTCACCTTAGTTTCAAAGAAAGTGAAATACCTAGGAATATACCTAACGAAGGAGGTGAAGGACCTCTATAAAGAAAACTATGAAATCCTCAGAAAGGAAATAGCAGAGGATATTAACAAATGGAAGAACATACCATGCTCATGGCTTGGAAGAATCAACATTGTTAAAATGTCTGTACTTCCCAAAGCAATCTACCTATTCAATGCCATTCCTATCAAAATACCAACATCGTAATTTCAAGATTTGGAAAAAATGATTCTGCGTTTTGTATGGAACTGGAAAAAACCCTGTATAGCTAAGGCAGTTCTTTGTAACAAAAATAAAGCTGGGGGGATCAGCATACCAGATTTTAGTCTGTACTACAAAGCCACAGTGCTCAAGACAGCATGTTACTGGCACAAAAACAGAGACATAGACACTTGGAATTGAATTGAAAACCAAGAAATGAAACTAACATCTTACAACCACCTAATCTTCGATAAACCAAACAAGAACATACCTTGGGGGAAAGACTCCCTATTCAATAAATGGTGTTGGGAGAACTGGATGTCTACATGTAAAAGACTGAAACTGGACCCACACCTTTCCCCACTCACAAAAATTGATTTAAAGGACTTAAATTTAAGGCATGAAACAATAAAAATACTCAAAGAAAGCATAGGAAAAATAGTGGAAGATATTGGCCTGGGTAAAGACTTCATGAAGAAGACTGCCATGGCAATTGCAACAACAACAAAAATAAACAAATGGGATTTCAATAAACTGAAAAGCTTCTGTACAGCTAAGGAGACAATAACTAAAGCAAAGAGACAACCTAACACAATGGGAAAGGATATTTGCATATTTTCAATCAGACAAAAGCTTGATAACTAGGATCTATAGAGAACTCAAATTAATCCACATGAAAAAGCCAATAATCCCATATATCAACGGGCAAGGGACATGAATAGAACTTTCTCTAAAGATGACAGACGAATGGCTAACAAACACATGAAAAAATGTTCATCATCTCTATATATTAGAGAAATGCAAATCAAAACATCCCTGAGATATCATCTAACCCCAGTGAGAATGGCCCACATCACAAAATCTCAAAACTGCAGATGCTGGCGTGGATGTGGAAGAAGGGAACACTTTTACACTGCTGGTGGAACTGCAAACTAGTACAACCTTTCTGGAAGGAAGTATGGAGAAACCTCAAAGCACTCAAGCTAGACCTCCCATTTCATCCTGCAATCCCATTTCTGGGCATCTACCGAGAAGGAAAAAAATCCTTTTATCATAAGGATACTTGTACTAGACTGTTTATTGCAGCTGAATTTACAATCGCCAAAATGTGGAAACAGACTAAATGCCCACCAACCCAGGAATTCATTAAGAAGCTAAGGTATATGTATAGCATGGAATACTATTCAGCTATTAAAAAAAGTGGAGACTTTACATCCTTTGTATTAACCTGGATGGAAGTGGAAGACATTATTCTTAGTAAAGCATCACAAGAATCGAGAAGCATGAATCCTATGTACTCAATTTTGATATGAGGACAATTAATGACAATTAAGGGTATGGTGGGAAGGAAAAGCAGAAAGAGGGATGGAGGGAGGGGGGTGGGGCCTTGGTGTGTGTCACACTTTATGGGGGCAAGACATGATTGCAAGAGGGACTTTACCTAACAATTGCAATCAGTGTAACCTGGCTTATTGTACCCTCAATGAATCCCCAACAATAAAAAATAAATAAATAAATAAAATCAAAGAATATTTTTATAGTCTTTTCAAATAGTTATACATATTCTTCTTTGCTTATGCACCAAGAGTTAAGTAATAATTGCTTAGAGGTTAGTTATATGTAGAATCTGAAATCAGATTAATAATTTTTTGTACTGTTACATTAAAATTTATTGATCTTTCTTGCACTTTTAATGGATATTTACCCACACATGATTTTATAATATTATGCTTTTGTCATTTAGAAAATATTGGTTCACTGACTCATGGAGTTCTTTTAAATGTTGTCACATTTCATTGTTTAATATGAAAAAAATATTACTCATTAGTATCTCCACTGATCTGAACCAAAGTATTTAAATATTGGGAATCGGTCATGCTTTTTAAAATTCTGATTTTTCATTGAAACCGTGAATTTTATCATTTGCAAAAAAATACTATCACTTGTTTCTCTTGAAGGACCAGGATTACTTCGTTTATTTTTGAGAAAATGTATGCCTTATACTCAGGTCTGAAAAACCGTAATTTGTGTGTCAATCATTCTTTCAAGTAAAAATGGTCTTTCATGGAAAAAGTGACTTGTATAGCTCATAGCTCAAATAATTGTACATGTGTTTTTTTCTTAAGATCATTGGTGTACTTCAGAATGTAGCAGAAATAGTTTTATTTTTTCAAACAGAATATTAAAAACATAGCTGTAAAGTGTGCTGGCATCATCATAGCTCACTGTAACTTCATACTCCGGGGCTCAAGCAGTTCTCCTCCCTCAGCCTCCCAAATAGCTTGGACTACAGGTGCCTGCCACAATGCCTGGCTAATTTTTCTATTTTTAGTAGAGATGGGGGTCTTGCTTTGCTCAGGTTGGTCTAGAACTCCTGAGGTTAAGGGATGCACCTGCCTTGGCCTTTCAGATTATTAGGAGTACAGATCTGAACCACTGCACCCAGCATCCTTTTGTAAGGAATTTATTTTGTTTATATCTTTAAAATTCCCATTCTCTTCTCAGAACTCTTTAGCTATTTAGAAATGAAAACATTACTAAGGAACTATTGCATAGCAATATTTATATAAATTAAGTTTTAACGGAAAAAGCATATTTTTCTGGAATGAGATGTGGAGACTTACTTATATCTGATGATTAGAATGATAATATATGATATTTGTTCAAATATACCTCTTCATTCAAGAAAACGAAAACATTCTTCTTATTTACTAAAAGTATAGCTGTTAGTCAAAATGTCATTTATGAAAAACAAGTTTAATTTAAAAAAGATAAATCTCAGAGATACCGTTTCTTGCTCAAAATTAGATGGGATCCCTTGCTGGTCTCATGCTCTGACTGCAACCTGTGTTAGTGCTTAAAAGGGGGAACTTACATTCTACACCTGTATTACTAAGTCTTTTTGCTTATACCTGCTCTATTGATGAGACTTGTGAATTTTTTAATTAATTCACTACAGTTTCAACAGTGTGGTTTTACAGATCATTGACTATTTTTGTTTATACTGTGTTTACCCCCACAGACTGATTGAGATAGCAGAATCTCGTTTTCCCAGCTATTTTAACACTGAAGAAAAATTACTTTTGACAAGTAGTAAAGTTCATCTTTATCGGGAACTCAGCTGTGATGAAGTTCTGCAAAGGTATGCTGTTATAGATTGCAGTATTTTAAGAATGCTTTGAATATGGAGTCATCGTAGCTCACAGCAACCTCAAACTCCTGGTTTCAAGTGATTCTCTTGCCTCAGCCTCCCATAGTAGCTGGGACTACCAGCATGTGTCACTACAATGCCTGGCTAGTTTTTTCTATTTTTTATAGAAATGGGGTCTCACTCTTGTTCAGGCTGATTTCATCTTAAGCTCAAGCAATTTACTCACCTCAGTCTCCCAGCGTGCTAGGATTACCAGTGTGAGCCGTCGTGCCCAGCCTGCATGTGATGTTTTTATGTTTTTAGCTCCTGAGTTACAAAAAATAACCTTACAATTGGGCGGCACCTGTGGCTCAGTGAGTGGGGCATCGACCCCATATACTGAGGGTGGTGGGTTCAAACCCAGCCCTGGCCAAACTGCAACAAAAAATGCCCAGGCGTTATGGCGGGTGCCTGTGGTCCCAGCTACTGGGGAGGCTGAGGCAAGAGAATCGCCTTAGCCCAGGAGCTGGAGGTTGCTGTGAGCTGTGATGGTACAGTACTCTACCGACGGCAATAAAGTGAGACTGTGTCTCTACAAAAAAAAAAAATCCTTATAATTTAGAACTATGGGAAATAGTAATTTCAGTATTCTTTTATTTGCTATAGAAGTCTCTAGACTGCCATCTTGCCTACACCTTCTATAGACTATCTTATAAATTCTGTATTTATAGGATTGAATCTTTGGAAGAAGAAATTATTTCAAAAGGTGTTAAACTTGTGATTATTGACTCTGTTGCTTCTGTGGTCAGAAAAGAGTTTGATACACAACTTCAAGGCAATCTGAAAGAAAGAAATAGATTCTTGGCAAGAGAAGCATCCTCACTGAAGTATTTGGCTGAGGAATTTTCAATCCCAGTAAGTTATTCTTTTTTCTCTTTCTTTTTTTTTCTTCCGTTTATATAAAGTTCATTGACTTATAGTATCAGGTAATAAAATCAGAGAAAAATGTAAAAGATAGCTTTTTAAAGGTGTAATTGCTATAGCAAATATTACCATCATCTTCAATTAGTTCATCTGCTGAGATTATTTCATTCTTTCATAATTTGTACCTGGAGCAGATTTAAATGTTGTTTTAGAAAGTTCTTATAGTCACTACTTTTCTACCTTCTCATAATTTACTCTTTGTGTGTATTTTATATCACATTTGTCACACTGTGATAAATATCAAGTAGTAAAACTTTATGAAATTACCTAGGTTGTATATTCCTAACACATTGGGAGGCTTAGGTGGCCTCAAACTTGACGCCTGAAGTTTGAGACCAGCTTCGAAACATAGGCAGGGCCTGTCTCAAAAAAAAAAAAGAACAAACACACACAAAAAAACAAAACAACAAGAAAACCAAAATTAGCAGGGTATGGTGGTATTTCTGAGCCTGAGAGGAGGATTGTTTTACCCTGGGTCTTGGAGGTTGCAGTGCACTCCAGTATGGGTGACAGAGTGAGACTCTGTTTCAAAAATAAATTTAAAAAATTAATTTCATCTATTTCTGTGCAATTTTGTTTTGTTTTTGAGACAGAGCCTCACTCTGTTGCCTAGCGTAAGGTACAAATGGTGTCACCAGAACTCACTTCAACCTCAGACTACTGTGCTTGAGCAATCCTGCTGCCTTAGCCACCCCACTAGCTAGAACCATAGGCATGAACCACTGTGCCAGGTTGATTTTTCTTTTTCTATTTTGTAGAGACAAGGTCTCTTTCTTGCTTTGGTTGGTCTTCAACTCCTGGTCCTAAGCAATCCTCCTGCCTTGGCCTCTCAAAGTATTAGAATTATAGGTGTAAACTACAGCACTGGTCTATGTGGTATTCTTTTTTTTTTTTTTTTTATTGTAGTAGCTGTCAATTTGATAAGTATTTCAGGTTTAAATATTGTGTTATTGTTTCAGTGCTGTTTTGTACACAGTAGGATTTGGTTTGCTTCTAATAAAGAGAGGTCAACGACCCAAGGATTTTTGGAATGATAGTAATGACAGTGCCATTTTGAAAGTGCCATTACTGTTGGCATTGATTTCAGTAGTGAGCATTGTGATCAGTGTATCTGGAGATGAGGAGATATTGCAAGGGCTTATGCTATATAAGTTACATGTCGTAAGTATGTGCTGAGTAACACTACCATCTGCAGTGTGTGGGAGAGTTCCACTTATTCCATAGCCTCACCAACATTCAGGTTTTTCAATTTTACTCATGCCTCATCTCAACAGAAAGTGAAAAAAGTACATGCTTAGGTGAGCCAGCAGGAATTCACTGACAAAGTGAAAAAAAAAAAAGGGCTTGGGAAAAATAGTATAAACAGTTATGAAGAAGTGGCCATGTGTCCTGTGAGATCCCTGGACAGGGATAGAAAGGGCCCTGGCACAGGAGACTCCAAACCTGCATACCTCCCTCTTCACCTGCTCCTTTGACCTGCTTCACCTTCAAACCATCAGAACCAAAGGCTTCTATGATTATTCTGGAAGCTGTGGCTCTAGTTGGTCTGTGCGGTCTAATGTTGCAAGCATTAGCAATTCTCTGAATAGGGTCCTTTGCACATATCCTCTCTGAGGCACCTGAAAGCCTTTCCTACTTTTCATTCATGCACATATCTCCTTGTCTGGCTTAGCCCTGTCTTTACCCTCTCAGGAGAAGTATGTTTTCTAGCTCTGGTGAAAGATCTGCTTTGAATTGTAGAAATCAAAATGATCAACTGCCACAGCTGGCTGCTGACTTGGGAGTGGATCATCTTCTGCCTCTTCCCAGGTTGACTGAGATGCAAGGCCTGACCCACAGGCCAAATTGATGTTTCTAAGTGATCAGCTAAGAATTATTTTAATCTCCGTCTCAACAACCATTGGGACCATGAGTCCTCTTGGGGCATTTTTTATTCGCCTGTGACCCATCTCTCCAGGAAGGTTCCTTTCTGTTGCCTCCAATTTCATGAACAGAAGCCATGTGTGGGCAGCAGCAAGAAGGTAGATCTGTGCCCTGTTGTAGAATTTTCTTTTCTTTTTTTTTTTTTTTTTAGGACACATTGAAATTTGCTTTAATACTTCTTTGGGGGGAAAAAAAAACCACACTTGTAATGAATGAACAAGAAACATTTTTATGCTATTATTTGTATCTACCATGCCATGAATTCATAGGGGAAGAGGTTCCAGCAGCTCAGGGAGGCACCTTGCCATTTAATGTGACAAAGTGTTGATTGACTTTTGAATTCGTGGGAAATAGGTCCCAGCACCTTGTATCACTGTTACATGGGGACTATTGGTTATCTTGTGTGCCCCTGCTGTACACATATTATGCCATGAGCTCATGGGGAATAAATAGGTTCTTGCACCTAAAAACATGGGTCCACTGGTACTCCTGTGTGCTATGTTATATGCTTATTATGCCATGAATTCACAGGGAATGGGTTCCAGGAGCTCATGCTCCTTTCCGTTAGTTCTCACAAAGTGGGCTTCTCTGGGTGGCGCAGGCTGGTGCTTCAATTGAACCCAGGTACCTTTCTCTTTGGCTTCCTTCTTTTTCTGATAATTTTCCTTCACACTTTTCAGGAAGCTATCTCGGCTCTTAGTGTGCTTAATATGCTCAATACGAACATTAATCCTCTTCGCGAGGATCTTGCCCTTAACTTGTTTGTTTACAACAATGCCAACAGCATGCTGGGTAACATTGTAAACTCTTCCAGTTTTGCCATGGTAACATTTGTGTGGCATGCCTTTTTGAACAGTACCCATTCCCTTGATGTCTACAATATCACCTTTCTTGTAGATGCGCATATATGTGGCCAAAGGAACAACTCCATGTTTTCTAAAAGGCCTAGAGAACATGTATCGGGTGCCTCTCCTCTTTCCCTTTGTGTTTGTCATTTTGGTGAATTACTGGAAGATGGTGTCTCCGGCCGAAAGGAAGGGTGTAGAATTTTCCATTTGAAGGTCTTAGTGGTGGCTGAGTGGCAGTCTTCAATTTTCTGGTGAGAATAGGAATGCTGAGAAATGAGGTGATTTATCTAGACTGCTGAAGAAGTCGTTTGGATAATTGAATGGTATCACTTGCCACTTCTTTCCTGGTTATGACTGCAGCATCTTAAGTGTTACGTCTCTCTTTTCTGTATAGGTAGTAATGCGCGTGTAGGTACATACCATTGCTGCATAATTTTCCTAGTCTCTGATCATATCCTTCCTCTGCTCAGAAGCACTGAATGGTCCCATATTATTTATAGAATAACACTACTAGACTGTAAGCACTTATTTGTCTTGTTCATGATTATATTTTTTGCAGCTAGGACAGTGCACGGCACATAATGCATGGTAGGTGCTCTAACTTATGTTTGCTGAATAGTTAAGTCTAAATTCCTTACAAGCTATGCAAAGTTTTCTTTCTCCTGGCTCCAACCTGCTCCTCTTAAGTTGTATTTTTTTTCTTTTGTACAGGCTGCTGGTCTATCTGTACCTTCTTGTGTTTTTCTGCCTACGGATGTCCTCCTCCTTTGTCTCTTCCTGGCTATATTTTATTATTCTTTCCTGTCTAAGCTCTCATGTTTATCTCTTCCCTGTGATTTTTATACCACTGTTTTAGCCCCAACTGATTCTTAACATCTAATTAATTTGTACACATGATCTTAACTTCTAACTAGAACTTTATTTATGTACCTTGCAGTGTTATTTAAATATTAGTATGCCTATGTCTGAATTCCTCAGTTGTATGACTCCTGGAAATAGAACTATGTTCTTATACATTCCCATAGCTGCCTGTGTTGAATAGTATGTTGAATAGTGTCCATACTTAACTGAGTAGATGTCTAGTACATATTTGTAGAATGATTGTATCAAAAAATTATATGTTATATATGAAAGTGATTTATAAATTATAAAAACCTGTATAAGGGTTAGTAATCTAGCATTATATTAATATTATTCATCTATTAATTTTATATGTAATAATAATATTAAGCTTTGTGAGATAGGAACATTCATCTGCCTTTTTTTTTTTTTTAACAGATAAAGATACTGAGGCTCAGAGGGGAGAACTTACTGGTCCTGGATCACATAGCTGGTTGCAATGCATTTGGTACATAAACTTGAAATTTTGAGTACCTTCTGCTGAATCATGCTATCTGGCTAAAAGGTTAACTCTTGAAAGTGTGATTCCCAAAGATCAGGAGAGAAAAATAAAAAAGGAGGGCTATTGTTGGACAGATAACTGCCATATCCAAGGCATGCCAATCCCATGGTACCTGGCAATCCAGTAAATTAAAATAAAGATCAGATAGAATACCAGTAAGTTAATTGCAATATAGTCTACAAAATAAAACTAGTGTTAGTAAATTTTAAGTTAGGAACATTAATAAACTGGCACCTTTGTTAAAGATGAGTTGACCACATGTCTGTGGGTTTATTTCTGGGCTCTCTATTCTTTTTCATTGGTTTATATGTCTGTTTTTATGGCAGTATCATATTTTTTGATTACTGTGGCCTTGTAATATATTTTGAAATCACAAAGTATGAAGACTCCAGCTTTGTTCTTCTTGCTCAAAGTTACTTTGGCTATTCAGTAATCTTTTTTTGTTTTAAGACTAAAACTTTCCCTGTGACTTCAAACTCTATTAAAATTATAAGCTATCTAAGAAATACATTTATTGACTTAATAAACTGATTAAAAGCAGAAATGATGAGACTAGGAGATTCCTAAAAGAGGTCAAGTTTACAAAGCCAAAAAATTAAGCTCTTCTCAAGAGAAAACAATAAGAATATTTCTTTTAAAAAGGTAAATTTTTTAAAAATGTAAACTTAAACCACCAACAAATATGTTTGGAAGTAACTGTACTAACTCAGAGGACACATTCAAGAAATGCAAAGGACACACAACATCAACCAAAGAAACAATTTGGTCTTTGAAAAGCATAGTAAATTATCCTTTGGCTAACCTTTCATACAGCCAAGATTGTATTTCAAACTATTTATTTGAATTTAATTAAACATTGAGCTATTAGTAGATTCCCTTCTTGGTAAGTAAAAAATCATAAAGTAGAATACAACCTGACATGGTTATTAAACTTCTAAATAAGGCATTGTAGTAATACTATACTACTAGGAGATAAAGGACATATCTGCATTGTAGAAAGTTCTTTTACATAGTGGTAATCTTACAGTCTAGTCTCTTTTCTCCCAAAACACCTTGCATTTTCCTTACTCCTGGCACTCCTGATATGCCCCTCCTCACATTGGCTCCTTCCATTCCTACCCATCCCTTTCTTTCAGTCCCTTCTTGTTATTTATCAAAACCACCCTTTGGGTATGACTCAAATACTAAATATTTCTAGCAGGAAATAATTCTTATTTCTATTTCTATAACACTAGTTTTCTGTGATATGTTTGTCTTGACCTGTATTTTTCACTTGGCATAAAGGAGAGGCAGTTCCGATGGATAGTTATGGTGTCTTTCCTTCTCAGCTTCATGACGGTAGGAGCCTTGTAACTGCCTGGAGCATCGTAACCGTGATAAGTAAGAGAAAAGAAAAACAAACAAACTGAAACAAGGACAGTTGGAGCAAATATTTGAATGTATTTATTTTAAAATCTTAATTTACACCAAAAATTTCTCCCAAATACTTCTGCAAGATGGTCAGGATGTCTCAAGAATAAGAATTTTATTTCTATATATTTTTTATTTGTTTGTTTACTTCCAGTTTCAGAACCCATCCAAGATATGTCTTCTTTGGATATCTCATCAACACTTCAAATTCTTTTTTTTTTTTTTTTTGTAGAGACAGAGTCTCACTTTACCGTCTTTGGTAGAGTGCCATGATATCACAGCAACCTCTAGCTCTTGGGCTTCAGCGATTTTCCTGTCTCAGCCTCCCGAGCAGCTGGGACTACAGGTGCCTGCCACAACGCCCGGCTATTTTTTGGTTGCAGTTCAGCCGGGGCTGGGTTTGAACCCGCCACCCTCGGTATATGGGGCCGGTACCCTACTCACTGAGCCACAGGCGCCACCCTTAATTTTTTTTTTTTAATTTCAGCTTGCTTGTTCATCATTCTTCTTAGTTTGAAGTACTCTTTTTTTTTTTTTTTTTTTTTCGTTGTTCATTTTCTTTCTTCTTTTTTTCAATGCTTCCTCTGGCGATGCTCTGTCCCGTTGCCTCCCCAGTAGCTGGGATTACAGACACCCCCACAACGTCCAGCTGTTTTTGATGTTGTTAGTAGAGACGGGGTCTTACTCTTGCTCACTGCTGCTCATAATGGTCTCAAACCTCTGAGCTCAGGCAATCCACCCGCCTCGGCCTCCCACAGCATTGGGACTACAGGCGTGAGCTACCACTCCCGGCCAACACTTCAAATTCTTTATGCCCAACTTCAAAGAGAATGAGTGGTGCCTTCTCAGCCAAAGATGAGAAAATTTCAGTCTCAAAAAAAAAAAAAAAAAAAGACACAATTGACAATTGATTGAAATGCACTTAATATCTGAAAAAGATACATCTTATAATGATAAAAGAAAAAAATACCCAACATCACACCAGAAACCATTGAAGAAACTATAGCCCTGATTCCTTAGTCTGACAGTTGGCAATTTAAGGGGAAGAATTAAGCATTTATCCTGTTTTCCATATTAACTATATTTCAGGGAAATCAAGTAGTAACCCTGTATAGAAGAATTCCAGCTAATAACTTTAGAAGGATGATAGAAGATCATTTTGCAGTCCCTAAAAAAATATTGATTTAGGCAATAATCATCAATGGATGAATATTGAATGAAATGTTAAATATATTGAGTCTTTTAGTCCTTATGTAAGTATGCATTATGCCCTTTACTTAAATATGCACCTACAATAATAGACTGTCTTTCAATTTGAGTTTCCTTATGATGAGATACAGGATGTCCTCTTTTCGACAAGGATAAGAGATTTTCTTTCAGAGTATCATACGAGAAGGTACATGGTATTGGTTTGATCCTTTACTTGTGATATTAACTGCTCTAATCACTTTGTGTAGGAGGTGCCTGTCTGGTTTTCCACTGTAAAGTTACTGTTTTCCTCTCTCTCTCTTTTTCTTCTTTTTGAGACAGTCTCACATTGTTGCCCTCAATAGAGTACGATGACATCATAACTCACAGCAACCTCAAACTCTTGGGCTCAAGCAATTCTCTTGCCTCAGCCTCCTGAGTAGCTGGAACCACAGGCACCTGCCACAACACCCAGCTATTTTTAGAGATGAGGGTCTCACTCTTGCTGAGGCTGGTTTTGAACTCGTGAGCTCGGGCAGTCCACCCACGTTGGCCTCCCAGAGTGCTAGGATTACAGGTGTGGGCCACTGTGCCTGGCCTGTTTTCCTCTCTGGAATCTTGTGAGGAGATACTTTTTCTTTCTTTCTTTTTCCTTTTTTTTTTTTTTTTTTTTTTTTTTTGAGTCAGAGTCTCACTATGTCACCCTCGGTAGAGTGTCGTGGCCTCACAGCTCATAGCAACCTCAAACTCTTGGGCTTAAGCAATTCTCTTGCCTCAGCCTCCCAAGTAGCTGGGACTACAGGCGCCCACCACCAACACCTGGCTATTTTTTGTTGCAGTTGTCATTGTTGGTTAGCTGGCCCGGGCTGGGTTCGAACCCACCAACTTTGGTTTATGTGGCTGGTGCTGAAACCACTGTGCTACAGGTGTCAAGCCGTGAGGAGATACTTTAAGGTTATGTAAATATCCTATAACTGCTCAAATTTTTACTGATTTAGCACCCATTTATGCTTCTTGCCAGGTTATTACCCTTTTGTATACATTTAATAATTGGCTTTCTGCTTGGGAAGAAGTTTTCTCTTTCCTTCATTTATTTATCTATTTATAGTTTTATAAGCCTGAGGATATTTAAGAAGTTCAATGGACTATTATATATCATTAGTTATTTTGATTCTGAAATAATCTCAGAATTAGCCGATGAGAAAGCCCCTTCAAGCTGGCCTCTATGTTCTTTTAACATATTGTTATCCTTTTTTTGAGCTCTTGCTTATTTTCTGACATAAAGTGATATTCCATGTTCATCTTTTACTGTACTTTCCCAGCCATAGCCCTAGAATGAGTTCTGACTCCTTTTTATACATAATTTATTTAGAAATAGAAGTCTGGGCACTTGGTGGCCTCATTGATTCTAGGTCTTCTTAATAGACAGGACTAGGGGAAAAAAATGTGTATATGCTTATATATCTATTTCTACATCTATCTGTCTATTGTTTACCTGTTTCTATTTATATAAAAGCATGAATTCATACAGATACTTCCCATCCAACACCATTAGGGTTCATCCTATTCTTCCAGCTTTTCACATCTGTACCTCCCTCCACCAGTGGCAAGAAACCTGGTTCCCATTGTCCACAGTACATTTACCTATTTACTTAGTCTTAGAATACATAAAAACATAGTTTCAGAATCGTTAACTTTTACATTGGGGGAAAGACCCCTACTATTTAGAATTTACAATTTATTTTGAGTTTAAAAAAAAATCTATGGCCCAAAGGAATTAGGTCAAAGACTAGATTCAAAAGTTACTTTGGTTTTCCGTCTACCCACCCTTCCTCAGTGTGATTATGTTATACATTTGAAATATAGTTCTGTACTACACTGTTCTCTTATTCATGGTTTTGATTTCTGGGGTTTCAGTTACCTGTGGTCTGAAAATATTAAAGGAGATTACAATTCATAAGTTTTTAAATTTCGAGTATTCAGAGTAGCATGGTTAAGTCTTGTGCTGTCCTGTTCTCTGCTGCCTGGGACATGAATTATCCCTTTGTCCAGTGTAGCCACATTGTATGTGCTGCCTGTCTGTCAGCCATTTAGTAGCCATCTGGGTTATTAGATTGCAAAAGGATAGTATTAAATATAGGGTTTGGTACTGTCTGCAGTTTTAGGTGTCCACTGGGGATCTTGGAATGTATCCCCTTTGTGTAAGGGAGGACTACTATATACCATTTTAGAGTTTTCCTGTAATTCTGATTGATTTTATTTATGCATTTTTAATACAGTTTTAAAAGTCAAAATTATAGGCTTGGCGCCTGTGGCTTTCAGTGGGTAGGGCGCCGACCCCATATACCAAGGGTGACGGGTTCAAATCCGGCCCCTGCCAAACTGCAACAAAAAAATAGCCAGGCTTTGTGGCAAGTGCCTGTAGTCCCAGCTACTCGGGAGGCTGAGGTAAGAGAATCGCTTAAGCCCAGGAGTTGGAGGTTGCTGTGAGCCGTGTGACGCCACGGCACTCTACCAAGGGTGATAAAGTGAGACTCTGTCTCTACAAAGAAAAAAAAAGTCAGAATTACACAAAGTGTTATTCCCTGTCTTTCTAATTCCTTCTATTCCAAAGTGCTTATCATTCGATCCCGTTCTACCTACCTTTTGTAGATAATTGACTTCATAAGTTATCATTTCTGCATTTCTTTTTCTCAAGATTTTACTTCCCCTTATTTCTTAGAAAAACAGTGCAGTTATAGATACTTTTTAAAAATATTGAGACATAAACCATATACCATAATATTGTAGCCATCATCACTGTTCAATTCTAGAACATTCTTATCGCTCTAGAAAAGAAACTATCCCCATTAGCAGTTGTTCTCCATTAACCCCTCCTCCCAGTCTCTGGAAACCACTGATCTACTGTGTGTCTCTCTAAATCTGCTTATTCTGGATATTTCATATAAATGGAATTGTACAATATATAGTTGTTATTTTGTCCACAACCTGCAAATAACTCCGTATCAGTTCATAGACATCTTTGTCATTCTTTTTTATGGGTGTATAGAGGTCCATCGTGTGGATACATGTATATCCTAGTTTATTAATTTATTTAATCAGTTTTCATTACGTGAATGTTTACATTGTTTGCTAATATTTGACAATTATAAACAAGGGTGCCATGAATGACTCTGTGTATGTTTGTATTGTTGGAAGTATATCTTCATGGTAAATTCCTAGAAGTGGGATTATTTGGTCAATAGATAAACTAGTATGTAGTTTTATTAGTAACTGCCAAATTTCCATAAAGGTTTTACCAATTTGTATTTCCACCAGCAATATGTAAGGATGCCAACAGAGTATGTTGCTATGCTTGTTAATTTTGCCTATCTGATAGCTGAGAAATGGCATCTCATTAACACTTCTCTGAATAAGTGAGGTTGAACATCTTTACTTATGTTTAAAATAACGTCTTTTCTATGTTTAAAGGCCAGCTATTTTTATATCTTTTTGTGTAAATTGTTTATTTTTTGCATATTTTTCTTTTGGGTTTTTGATTGTCATTCCTTTAATTTTTAAGGGTTTAAACAATATTAGTGATATTGGTCCTTGTGATGTATTTTGTAAATATTTCCTTTGTTAGTTTTTTTTTTTGACTTTCTGTACTTTTTTTGCCATGCATAAGTTTTTTATTTTTATGTAGTAAAATATATCCATATATTTTTTTCTTATATCTGGATTTTGAGTCATAGTTAGGAAACCTTTCACTACACTGAGATTAGAGAGGAAGACATTCATCTTTTCTGCAAGCATGCCTATACAGTTTATTCTCATTGTTTGTGTATTTGGTATTTGTGAATTTGCCTCCTTGTCAGAATTTATTTGTATATTTTATGTTTGTTTGTAGACATGCACACAGTGGTGAAAAATTTGAGTCATCCAATGTGTGTGGTCTCAAGTGAGGTTTCACCTTTTTTGTTTCAGCTCTCCTATTGTAAACAAGTATTCTTTTCATATTTTTGTACTTTTTTGTTAGTGATTTTTCTGTTTAAAATGGCTCCCAATCAGAGTGCTGAAGTACTATCTAGTGCAGTGGTTCTCAACCTTCCTAATGCCACAACTGTTTAATACAGTTACTGTGGGTCGCGACCCACAGGTTGAGAACCGCTGATCTAGTGTATTTAAGCACAAAAAGACTGTGATAACAGAGAAAATACATAGATGAGATAAGCTTCATTTAGGCATGTGTTATAGTGCTATTGGCAGTGAGTTCAATGTTAAAGAATGAATCAACTATATATTAAATAAAGTATCTTTAAATAGGAATTTAACTTTATCTTTTTCCAAATTGCTAAACAGTTTTCCCAGCACCATTTATTAATTTTTTGAAATCCATCTTTATTATTAACTAAGTTGCTGTATGTACTTGGACCTGGTTTTGGACTCTGCTCTGTTATGTAGTTTGTTTATTCATATGCAGATTCAACATGTTTTAATTACAGAGGTTTTAGATTATGTTCTAATATCTGGTATGGCTAGTTCCCTGTCATAGCTTTTATTTTTTGGTGTTTCCCTGGCTATTTGTACATGTTTGTTTTTTCATATAGTTTTAGTATCAATTTGTCTAGCTCCCCAAAAAGTTATTGATATTTTTATTGGGATTGAATTACATTTATAAGTTTATTCAGAGAGAACTGACAACTTTATGTTGAGTCATCCTATCCAAAAACAAAGGATATGTTTTCGTTGTTCAAGTCTACTTTTACGTCTTTCTATTTTAAAGTTTCCCTCAGGTAGGTTTTGCACATTTCTTATTAATTTATTACTAAGTATTTTATTTGTTCCTTTAGTAAGTATATCCTTATCACTATATCCTTTAACTATTTCGTTTGTCTGTATATGAAGGCTATTTTTTTTGTATTTTAATTTTATATCTTGCTACCTTATTAAATTATTTTATTGTTTCAGTTCATTTTTTTCTACTCATTCTCTTGGGTGTTCCAGGTACCTTAGGATGTCATTTGAAAGCAGGTAGTTTTTCTTCTTTTCCAATTCATAAGCCTCTTGCTTATTTCATTGTCTATTACCTTCAGTTCAGTGTTGAAGAGTAGTGGAGATAGTGGGCTTCCTTGTCTTGCTTCTGATATTAATGGAAAGATTACTGGTGTTTTTTCATTAAGGAAGATGCTGGCTCTTGGGCTAAAGTATATTTTATCATGTTAATAAATGATGGAATAATATTGATAGAGTAATTACTGCTAGAGTAATTCCATTGTAGGTGATGAGAAGGGCTTGGTGTCAGAGGAAATGAAGTTGAAATGGATAGAGGAAGGAAGCAAATAAGAGAAAAGTCTTTGGGATTATCAGAAAAACTGTTCAGTGTGAAAGAAGATGCTGATTTAATGATACTAGATTTCAGTATTCACTTTGTTAATCCCAAACTGAATGTCTGCTTGTTTGCAGAATAAGGTGGTAGAAATAATTCTAGAAATATTATATCCACTTTGCCTCTTCCATAGTTTTGGACTTTGCTAGCAGTTTGAGTGAATAAAGAGAAACAGTATTACAAAGTTTTAACCTTGACAAGTGATCTTTAGCTCATTTCTGAACTTCTAGGTTTTCCAGAAATGAAGCACTATTTGCAGTGCTTCTCACAGCAACAATAAATGTTTTTTGAATGCCTTATATTAAAATTACTGCTAAATGGCTTGTATTAGGATATATTAATATTGACACACACATATATACGTGTGTGTATATATATGATTTTTCCCCCAACTAGTCTAGGAATAGTCTAGCTTTAAGTGAGATTTGATCTAGAGGCTCAAATGATTTAATCAAAACTCATTCTTTCTCGAGATCTTTCTGTCTCTTACCCTCAGCGTTACCCTCGTTCTCAGGGTTTACCTTTGGCAAAGAGCTTTAGGCCTATATTGTCTCTTTGCAAGGATACAGAAAAAACTGAATTACTTTTCCTACTTTCTATTCTCTACTCTCACACAGTCGCCCAATATCTACAACATTAATGTGTGGGAGATTTTCTCCATACAGTAAGCAATTGTCAGGCATATTTTCCAGAGGACATTAGGGGGGTATTCTCTAATTTAGTTCAGTTCTAACTCTGTCTACTTGGAGATAGCATAAGATCCCACAGATTGAGAGTTCAGTCCTACAAGACTGCCTGCCACTTTACAATTGCAAGCATAGGTTGTGACCTGTGCTTGTACTGACTGGCTATAAATTAGGCTTCCCATGGCCCCCTCTTTGGGTTTGATTGATTTGCTAGAGAAACTCATAAAACTCAGGGAAACAGTTGCCTATTTATTACAAAGGATATCTTAAAAGATACAGATGAACAGGCAGGTAGAAGAGATGTGCAGTCAAGGCATGTGGGAAGGGTTATAGAAGCTCTCCAAATCCAGTCTTTTGGGGCTTTCCTGAAAGTGTCATTATGTAGGCATAATTGATTATATCATTGATGATTGGCAATCACCTTGACCTGGAGCCCCTTTCTCCTCCCTTACCATTTAATCATGTTTTGGACTTTCTGGTGACCAGCTTACATCCTGAAGCTACGTATCTGCCCCCATCAGTCACCTAGGATACTCTTATCACTCCAGAGATTACAAGGGTTTTAGGAGCTGTATGTCAGGAATCTGGGACAAGACCAAATATATATTTCATAATGTCATGGTCTCTGCAGCTCCTGTATAAGTCCTTGATGTTCATTCTGATCATATTAGCCTGGGTACTACCACTGATGTCCACTACTGTTAGGTCTGTCTGGATGTTGCCTGGTCCTTCGGTTCCAAATATCAAGAATGAGTACCAGTACTGAGTTGATGATGGAGTGATCACAGATACAGAGCAATCCATACAAAGAGTTTATTACTAGAAAAAGAAGCAATATGAAGTAAAAGTGAAGAGAGGAGGTACACAAAGTGGCACAAAGTGAACATATGTTCCAGAAAGAGAGGAATGGGTCAGTCTCCATGATTGGAGAAAATCCCTGAAGTTTCACACTCTTGTCTTCTATATGCTTATTAGTTTGTCCCGCCTTCCTCCTGGCAGGATTGATTGTCATTTCCTGCTTTTGGGATGATCCACAGGTTGGAGTCATATAACAGATTACGTGATAGGTCACCGTATTTTGCCATGTAAACTGCTCCTGTGTATAATGAGCACCAAACTTTCAGGAAAACACACCTGAAGAAAGCTTTTGGCTGGGAGAGACACCTCTGAGAGGGCTAATCCTCCCCTGGGAAATGTGCAGCTCATACCACCCTCCACAACTGCCCACTTTGTGAAGGCTGTTCCTTCCCCCTGTCCTTGGAGTCCTTTCCTCCCTGCCACATTGGGGGCCACGACTGAAATGGCCATGTGTGTGGTCAGAAGGATAGAAACTTCTGAGGCTACTTGGCCTGCCAACAGCCTGGCAGGTCCCAGGAGTCTGCTGCACAGGGCTCCCTCCACATAGCCAGGCCTTGGGGCTAGGCCCTTGCCCCACCTGGCCATGGCCGTCCTCGCTAGCCCCACCACCACCCCTTCCCCTGATTTCAGTGCTTGGTGGATCTCAGATCCTCCCATGTTGGTTCTTCTGGATCCTGGATCCTACCAGACTAGAACCTTGTGCCTAGCAGGACCAGGCAGGAAGGCATGGTGGCCCCTGGAGGCTGACTGGGCTCCCCCGCTCTTGAGCAGCACTACCAATGTATAATGCGCATCCTTATTTTCTCCTCAAAATTTGGGCAATTATGCATTATATACAGCAAACATGGCATGTAGCAGATTTCTTACATAACATTTTTCCCTTCTATGCATGTTACATAACATTTTTCCCTTCTATGCATGTGTCTTCTCTAGAATCCTTAATAAAAATGCCACCCATCCTATGCTAATTAGATGGTAATAAGCTCTAGGTCAGTTAAAGGTCAGTAGGAGCACCTTTCTGTGATGTTGTCACCAGGAAACAGTTCCTACCTGCAATTTGGTTTTCAGCTACAATTTGGTTCCTGCTCTCCACCTTTAGCCACTTCCTTTCCCTATTTACCCTCCACCACACCTGATACCATGGCTGGGAGATTTGTTGCTCCTGCTGCACGAGGATGGCACACTCTGCCCCTATATTGGGGAGATGCCATTCCTTTTCAAAACACATGGTCTGAAAATGTGGAGGGGTCATTTTCCAAATGAAATGGGGTATATTTGTCAGAAGAAGGGAGGATTAGGTGTCATTTAGGAAAAAACAGGAACTGCTTACTATAATACCTGAGTAAAGTTTATTGGAAAGACCTGATTAAGTTGAATTAGTAAACATGTAAATTGTGGTACTTTGGAGAACGGAAAAGGCCAGAGTAAATTCTTTGCAAATAGGTCCTTTTTTTCCTCCGAAGTACTAGTAATAGCTTGCTGTTTTTTTTTTTCGGAATTGATTCTTCTAGCTTTACTGGCTTTTATCATCTTTGCTGTAGGGAAATGATGCCAGCTAAGAAATGAGTGTGAAGGAAAATAAACATAAGTGCTTTGTTTTGCCTGCAGCTTAAGTTCTGCCTACTAGACCTATTGCCAAAGACACATAAAAGGCCTTGCTTCAGCTTTTCTCTTGAGTTAGGGGGCAAAATGTGTCATTCTTACATAATGCATAAATATCAAATTACACAGGAATTTGATTCTCTTCGTTAATCTTGTCTGACGTTATGACAATAAAAAGTCTCTGACCTTACTTTCTAAGCCTACCAGTACAAAAAATGTAATATTTTCTTTTGCAGCCTAAAGTATTTTTCCTCCCTAGTTCTTATTTAAGAATATGTAATTTAGATGTTTGAATAGGAATAGATGAAGTAGCCAAACATTTTTCAATAGTCCAGTTAAAATACATGATAGCATGTGTTTAAAAGTAAATCTTTGGAAGAAGGATTGGAAAATCCTGGATAAAGTTGTATACCATGTACCACAAAGGCACGCCCTGCTCAGTACAAGTGGGAGTAGTAGTATGTACTGCTTCTACAAGGAGGTCCAAGATTCTTACATAGAAGTTTCTTTGGAAATCCTATTACGATCTAGGTAGCTACAGGCTTAAAGAAATTCCTAGTCTTTCCAGAAATTTCTGTTTGCTGCCTTTGTGTTGAGTTAAATGCCATCATATTCTCCTACTTCACACAGCATCCTCCACTGGTCCCTGTTAGTATCCATTTTTCTCAGGGTATGGTGTATCTCCTGGTCTTCTCCTTCTCCCATTCTTTTAATCTATTCTTTTCCACTTGGGGGCATTGAAACTTATAAGGCGCTCTGATGTATCTGGAAGGGCCTCAGTTCTTTTCTTACCAGGCAAGCTACATACTCTATAGTCCTTTTGTAGGCCTCGGGCCACTCTAGTAAGTGGACAATTAACTACATACATCAAATCACCGTGTTCAGGTGCTTTCAGTTTCTGCAGCTCAACAACTAGCCAATTTAGAACCAAGCTACCTAGTATGTCCTTCTTGCAGCTATCTCTACCTCTCAATCAATTCTCAAGTGCCCACTTAGTTAATGCACATAGTACCAGACTCCCAACCTCTCCCTTGTCTTACCTTAGTTCCTTTCTTGTGAGAATTGGTTAAATGCACCAGTGAATTTGTTACTTCTTGGCAAGCTGGGGTTGGGTGGGGGAGATATCTGGACATGATTGTTGGTGTTTACCCTCATATTTGGATATTTGCTGCCTTGTGTTCTCAGCTGTGGGTCTTAGTCACTGATTCTGGGACAATAGGACAAATGCATTAACATCTTGTTAGATTATCATCAGGTAAGTTTAGGGAATTTATTATTGCAGGTGGAGGAAAACAATCAGATTTTTATTTTATAGTATTTGAAATATCATTTAAAACTATGTGTGGTGTCTCACACCTATAATCCTAGCACTCTGGGAGGCCAAGGTGAGCGGATTGCTTGAACTCAGGAGTTCAAGACCAGCCTAAGCAAGAGCAAGACCCTGTCTCTACTAATAATAGAATAATTAGCCTGGTGTTATGGCAGGTGCCTGTAGTTCCCAGCTACTCAGGAGGCTGAGGCAAGAGAATCCTTGAGCCCATGAGTTTGAGGTTGCTGTGAGCTACCCTGTTTCCCCGAAAATAAGACAGTGTCTTATTTTAAGGTGTGCTCCCAAAGATGCGCTAGGTCTTATTTTCAGGGGACATCTTATCTTTCCTGTAAGTAGGTCTTATTTTCGGGGAAACAGGGTATGATGCCACAGCATTTTACTTAGGGTGACAGAGTGAGACTTCTGTTGCCAAAGGAAAAACAAACAACAACAACAACAAAAAAAAAAAAAAGAAGAAAGAAAGAAAAAGATCATTTAAGTAAAAACTCCTGATGGAATTATACCTTTACTTCTACCAGAATTGAAGTAGCATAGTTTGTCTACTCTAGAGTAAGTAACAAAATTAGTATATGTCTGATTATGAATCTTTGTAGAGTTATCACTATCAGTTATTTCTGACAACTTAGTTGTAGATGTGAAAAGAGAATGGGTCTAGTTCAGCAAGATGGCTGACTAGAGATGCCTGACATTTGTATCCCAACATAAGAAAGGACTAGGACAATGAATAAACAGCTAGTTTGATTGGAGTGTTGAAAGGAGAGTGCTAGAGTACACTGGAGGAGTAGAGAGGTACTTGTGGTGATTTGAAGTCTAGTTAGTCTCTGCAACCCCATTTCCCTTTTCCTGCCTGGATCAGTCTGGAGTCAGGAAGGACTTCTTATTGTGGGGAAAAGGTTAGACAAGATTCCCACAAGCTCCCCTTGCCAATGCAACCACCTACAATCTTCACAGAAGGAGGATCTCATATTTCTTACATGTCTTGAGCCCAGTTTGGAGAGCTGCCAGGAATTCACACAGCTGCATTGCTCTGTATAGGAGCCCAGAGTGTGCACCTGACCCTCAACCCCACCCCACTGTGAGTCAAGCTGCTGTTGTAGGGCACCATCTTTGAGATCAGAGCTACTAGCCACTGCATCTCTACAGCACTGGGCCCCATCTTTATCACACCAAGCCAACGTGGGTGGTTGAACACCACAGCCCTAGCTGTGCAGAGCCTGGGCCCAGAATTGGGTTCTGCACAGCTAGGAAACCAACCTTCACTGCTATACTTACAGCTGGAGGGACAATCTGGCAGTCCTGCCAAGAATGAACCTTCCCATGAACAAGCCACACTGCTGTGTGCCTTCCCCTAAACAGGAGAGACCTCTGAGCCTCTGAGCAGATGTTGCTCCCCCAGACCAATGGAGTGGCTGTGTGCCTGTGCTCAAGACCAGAGAAATAGCCCCACAGTGCCACTGCCCCCTGTATACATGCCCCTGGGCTTGGCCTGCACCCCCAGTAAGGGCGTATAGGTCACCTCTAGGGGCACACCCCCAAGCCAGCTAAACACTGAGAGCCTATGTCCTGAACTTAAGGGCCACCCTTGGTAGACATGCCTCAGACTAGCCAAACAGCTATATATTTGCATATAGGACCTGAGAAACAGCCCTGTGGGCTGCCTTTGGCAGGCATGCCTTCAGACTGGCATAGGAACCTTACATCTGCGTCCCAGACCTACCTATGAAATGGTAGATGGACCATCTACTACAGAAATGCCTCCTAAGCCAGCTGAGCAGCCATGTAGCATGTCACAAGCCTGAGGAACAGGCCTGTGTTCACTGCCAGGCCAGTAAGAAAGCCTCATACCCACACTCTGGGCCTGAGAAGCAGCCCTCTGTGCTGGCCCTGGCAGAAATATCCCTAGCACACAGCTGGGTGCCTGTGTCCTCAGCCAGGGAAACACAGGGCTGTACGCCACAGACATATATTGAGGCTAACTGAGAAGTCATGTGACCATATCCTGGGCTTAAGAAATAGCCCTAGGAACTTCTCTCAGCAAACATGCTCCTAGCCTATCTGAGCAGCTGTGTTTGGGCCTGAAAAATAGCCTCTGGGTCACCTTTCACAGTTATGCTCTCAGGCTGGCGTAACTACCATGTGTCCATGTTCTTGGCAAGACTAATAGCTCTGTGGCCCAAACCCAGTGAGCCAGAATCCATTTCACTGACCCCTCATATGCACACTACCACCCAACCTGAGAAACAGCTTAGTGAGCACAGCCCTGGCAAAGCTATACCACTGTTGCCATAAACTCTGTTAGCTTAGGTGACTCAGAAATTCAGAAATACTAGTAGTGTGGATTATAGCTGAAGAAACTACATGGAGATTATTCTATTGTATTTATTAGAACCAAGGCCAACACACACAACTGAACTGACACTCCGAGACCTATTCACAAGAATAAGTTTTTCCCTGTGAATCCTAGTCCATAAAATTGGAAGAGGCAACTTTTCCAATTTAGATATAAATGTATAGATGCATAGAAATCAATATAGGGGCACATAAAACATGAAAGAGGACACCTGAAAAGGAAAGCAAAAAAATTCTCCAGTAACAGACCCCAATCATAAGGAAATGTAATGACAGAAAAAGAAATGATAATCTTAAGGAAAGTCAGCTGGACACAGAGAATGCAGATAAGACAATTCAATGAAATCTGAAAATAATTCATAATTTGAATGATGAATTCAGCAAAGAGAGGTATCATTAAGAAAGAACCAAAAAGAAATCCTAGAGCTGAAGAAGTCAATAAATGAAATAAAAATATAATCAAGAGCTTAATCAACACACTGGGCCAAGCAGAATAATTTCTGAACTTAAAGACAGGTCCTTTGAAATACCATAGGCAGACCAAAAAAAAAAAACAAAAAAAAAACTACAGGATTTATGGGACACCAATAAGTGAATAAATATTCTACATTATGAGCATTCAGGAGAAAAGAAAGGGAAAGGTAAGGAAAACATATTTACTGAAATAATAGCAGAAAACTTAAGTTTTGGGAGAGAGATGGACATTTAGATCCAAGAAGCTTGAATAACTCCCAGTAGATTCACCTCAAACAGGTCCTCTCTAAAGCATGCTGCAGTTAAAATGTCAAGATCAAAGAAGAATTCTAAAAGTAGCAAGAAAAAAGCATCAAGTCAATATAAAGGAATCCCCATTAGAAAAAAAAGTGGATTTCTCAGCAGAAACTTTACAGGCCAGGATGGGATAATATATCCAAAGTACTGAAGGGGGTAGGGGGTAGACTGGCAGTTAAGAATACACAGCAAAACTATTTAAGAATGAAGGAGAAATAAAATCTTTCACAGACAAGCAAAAACTAAGGGAATTCATCACCACTAGACTGGGTTTATAGAAAATGCTCAAGGGAATGTTATATCTGGAAATGAAAACAATAATGTGACAGGAGTAAGTCCTCACCTATCAATGATAACCCCTTGAATGTAAATGGATTGAATCTCCAATTTAAAAAAAATAGACTGGTCCCACCAATTACCCTCCCACATCTACGGTGCATCTTACAAGCTTACATGCAAAACCTACTAAATGTAGAATATAAATGTCTTAACACAATAACTAAGAAAATGCCATGAAGGCTATGTTAACCAGTTTGATGAAATATTTCAAATTGTATATAAAACCACCCCATGACTGCATTAATGTACACAGCTATGACTTAATAAAAATAATAATAAAAGAAATAGACTGGCTGAAAGGATAATAAAAACAAGACCCAATTATATGGTGTTTAGAAGAAACTCATTTTACCTGTGAGGACACACATAGACTGAAAGAAGGGATTTGGGAAAAAAATTTCATGCAGAACAAAACTTTTCTCATGAGGACAGACTAATCGGTAACAAACACATGTAAAATTGCTTATTGTCCCTAATCATCAGAGAAATGCAAGTCAAAACTACTTTGAGATATCACCTCACTACAGTGAGAATGGCCCACATTATAAGGTCCCAAAGTAATGGATGCTGGTGTGGGTGTGGAGAGAAAGGAACACTCATGCACTGTTGGTGGGACTGCAAACTAGTACAGCCTCTATGGAAGGTAATGTGGCGATTCCGCAAAGAACTAAGAGTTGACCTACCATTTGATCCTGCAGTCCTATTACTAGGTATTTATCTCTCCCCCCCAAAAAGACATTTTGCCATTAAGACATTTTCACTTGAATGCTTATAGCAACACAATTCACAATTGCAAAGATGTGGAAACAACCCAAATGCCCTTTAACACATGCATGGATTAATAAATTGAGGTACATGTTTATCATGGAATACTATTGAGCCATAAAAAGATGGAGATCCAGTATCGTTTGTAGCAACCTGTATGGAATTGGAAACCATTCTGGTAAGTGATGTATCACAAGAATGGAAAAACAGGCTTGGTGCCTGTAGTTCAGTGGCTAGGGTGCCAGCCACATACACCAGAGCTGGCGGGTTTGAACCCAGCCCGGGTCTGCCAAACAAAAATGATAACTACAACCAAAAAATAGCTGAGTGTTGTGGCGGGCGCCTGTAGTCCCAGCTACTTGGGAGGCTGAGGCAAGAGAATCGCTTAAGCCTAAGAGTTTGAGGTTGCTGTGAACTGTGAGGCCATGGCAATCTACTGAGAATGACGTAGTGAGACTCTGTCTCAAAAAAAAGAATGGAAAAATAAGCATCAGATGTACTCAGTACTAAATTAGAATTAGTAGATTAATACATGTTCACATGAGGAAAAAACTCAATGGAGTTCATGTAGGGGGCAGGGGAGAAAGGTTTGGGTAAATTTTTATGCAGTAGATACATTGCAGAGGTATATTGCATACTTACCTACAACTCAGAGTTCAACTTATAAAAGTAGACTATATAACCTAACGTTATGTACCCCCCTATTAATCTGAAATTAAAAAAAAAGTTCCATGCAAATGGAATCCAAAAGCAAGCAAGAGTAACTATGCTTGTTTCAGATAAAACAGATTTTAAGTCAACAGCTGGAGAAAGAGATACAGATATAATAATAAAGGATTGATTCAGTAAGTGAATTTATCAATTGTAAATACATATAAAGTCAATACTGGAGCAGCCAGATATAAAGTAAATATTAGATCTAAAGGAAGAGATAGACTTTAACACAGTATGAGTTGGAGACTTAAATACCCTACTGTTACCAAAGGACAGATCATCTAAATCAGTGGTTCTCAACCTGTGGGTCACGACCCACAGGAACTCTATTAAAGGGTTGCAGCATTAGGAAGGTTGAGAACCACTGATCTAGATAGAAAATCAGCAAAGAAACATCTGATTTAAACTGCATGATGGGTCAAATGGGCCTAACAGATATTTATAGAACAACTGCAGAGTATGTATTCTTTTTACCAGTAGTGTGGAACATTGTCCAGGATTGTCTGTACGTTAGGACAGAAAACAAGTCTCAACAAATTTTTTATTTTTAAAAAAAATTGATTGATTGATTGAGCCAGAGTCTCACTCTGTCCCCCTGGGTAGAGTGCCATGGCATCATTATATCTCATAGCAACCTCAAACTCTTGACCTTGAGCAATCCTCTTGTCTCAGCCTTCCAAGTAACTTGTGCCCATCACAACACCCAGCTAATTTTTCTAGTTTTAGTAGAGACAGGGTCTTGCTCTTGCTCAGACTGCTATTGAACTCTTGAGCTCACGCATTTGGCCTCCCAGAGTGTTAGGATAATAGACATGAGCCACCATGCCCAGAGTCAACAAACTTTATTTATTTTTGAGACAGAGTCTCACTATGTCACCTTCACAGCAACCTCAAACTTTTGGGCTTAAGTGATTCTCTTGCCTCAGCCTCCCAAGTAGCTGGGACTACAGGTACCCACCACAATGCCGACTATTTTTTTTTTTTTTTTTTTTTTTTGCAGTTGTCATTGCTTAGCTGGCCCAAGCTGGGTTTGAACCCATTGGCCTGCGTGCATGTGGCTGGTACCCTACCCACTGAGCTATGGATGTCACCTCAATACATTTTTTTAAAGATCAAAATTATATCCAGTATCTTATCTGAGCACAGGAATAAAACCAGACATCAAAAACAAGAGGAACATTCTAAGCTATACAAATATGTAGAAATTAAACAACACGCTCCTGAATGACCAATGGGTAAAGGAAAAAATTAAGAACGAAATTTTAAAATTCCTTGAAACGAATGAATACAGAGACATAACATACTGAAACCTATAGGTCACAGCAAAATCAGTGCTAAGAGGCAAGTTCATAGCAATATATGTCTACATAAAAAAGTAGAAAGATTTCAAATAAACAACCCAATGATGCACCTCAAGGAACTAGAAAAGCAAGAACAAATCAAACCCAGAATTAGTGGAAGGAAAGAAATAAAGATCAGAGGAGAAATGAATGAAACTGATACTAAAAATAAAATAGATAAGATCAACAAAATAGTGTTTATTTTTGTTTTTGTTTTAGCAGGCCTTGGCTGGGTTTGAACCCACCACTCCTGGTGCATGGGGTTGGCACTCTAATCATTAAACTATGAGCGCCCAGCCCAGTGTTTATTTTTTTTAACAGATAAATAAAATTGACAAACCATTGGCTAGATTGACTAAGAAAAAGGGAAGACCCAAATAAAATTGGAAATGAAAAAGGAGACATCACAACAGAAACACAAATCACAGAAATTCAAGGAATCATTACAGACCACCATAGATTAGTATGTTAGGAAATTAAAAAACCTAGAGGAAATGGATAAATTTCTGGACACATACAACCTACCAAGATTGAACCAAGAAGAAATAGAAAACCAGACCAATAACAGGTAATGAGATTGAATCAGTAATAAAAAGCCTTTAACAAATAAGGTCCATAATGGGGTGGCTTCACTGCTGAATTCTTCTGAAACAATTCCAAAGGAATTGAAGTAGAGGGCCTTCTTCCTAACTCATTCTAAGAGACCAGCATAACCCTGATACTAAAAGCAGACCAGAACACAAAATAAAGGAAGCTACAGCTAATATCTCTGATGAACATAGACACAAAATCCTCAACAAAATACTAGCAAACCAAATCTATTAACATAAAAACTATAATACACCATGACCAATTGAGATTTGTCCCACGAGTGCAAGAATGTTTCAATATATGCAAATCAATAAATGTCATACATTACATCGGCAGAATGAAGAAAGAAAACCTACATGATCATCTCGAAAGATGTAGCAAAAAGATAAAATTTAATATCCTTTCATGGTAAAAACTTTTGGTAATTAGATATAGAAGGACAAAACCTCAAAACAATAAAGGCTATATGACAAGCCATAGCTAACATTTCTTGAAGACTTGCACAAGACAAGGATGCCTACTTTATCCACTCCTATTCAGTGTAGTACTGGAAGTCCTAGCCAGAGCAATTAGGCAAGAGAAAGAAAGAAAGGGCATCCACACTAGAGAGAAAGTCTAATTGTCCCTATTTGCAGATAATATGTTCTTTTTTTTTTTTTTTGTAGAGACAGAGTCTCACTTTATGGCCCCACACAGCTCACAGCAACCTCCAACTCCTGGACTTAAGCGATTCTCTTGCCTCAGCCTCCCAAGTAGCTGGGACTACAGGCACCCACCACAACGCCCGGCTATTTTTTGGTTGCAGTTCAGCCGGGGCCGGGTTTGAACCCGCCACCCTCGGTATATGGGGTCGGCACCTTACCAACTGAGCCACAGGCGCCGCCAGATAATATGTTCTTATAGATAGAAAAACCTATAGCCTCTACCAAGAAGCTGTTAGAACTAATAGATTAATTCAATAAAGTTGTAGAATACAAAGTTAATACAAAATCAGTAACATTTCTATACACAATAAACTAGCTAAAAAGGAGATAAAAAAGGCAACCCCATGTATAATAGCTACAAAAATTAAAATACTTAGGAATAAATTTAACCAAGGAAGTGAAAAACCTCTACTAAGAAAATACTGATGAAAGAAATTGAAGAGGATACCAACAAATGGAAAGACATTCTATGTTCATGGATCTGAAGAGTTAATATTGCTAAAATGACAGTGCTACCCAAAGCAATCTATAGATTCAATGTAATTTTTATCAATATTCCAGTGACGTTCTTCAAGGAAATAAAATACAATTAAAACTTTATTAGAATGGAATCTCAAAAGACTTCAAATTGGGGGGCACCTGTGGCTCAACGGAGTAGGGCACCGGCCCCATATACCGGAGGTGGTGGGTTCAAACCCGGCCTCCACCAAAAAATGCAAAAAAAAAAAAAAGACTTCAAATAGCCAAAGCAATCCTAAGCAAAACAAACACAAAAACTCGTAAAGCTGGAGGTGTTACACTACCAGACCTCAAAATACACTGTAAAGCTGTAGTAACCAAAACAGTATGGTACTGGCATAAAAAGACATGTGGACTAATGGAACAGAATAGAGAACCCAGAAATTAGTACACATACCCATAGCCAGCTGATTTTTGACAAAGGTGTCAAGGATGCTCGTTAGGGGAAGGATAGTTTCGTTAGTAAATGGTGATAGGAACAACATGGATATCCATATGCAGAAAAGGAAACAAGACCTCCACTTCTCATCCTATTAAAAAAAAATCAACTTAAAATGGATCAAAGACCCAAATGATAAGATAATTAGAAGAAAACATAGGGGGCAGCGCCTGTGGCTTAAAGGAGTAGGATGCTGGCCTCATATGCCAGAGGTGGCAGGTTCAAACCCAGCCCCAGCCAAAACTGAAAAAAAAAAAAAAAAAAAAAAAAAGGAAAGAAAACATAGGAGAAATATTTCAGGTCTGGGCAAAGATTTTATGGTTAAGATCTCAAAAGCACAGACAACAAATGCAAAAATAAACAAATGGGATTACATCAAAGTCAGAAGCTTCTGCACAGTAAAGGAAACAATAAACAGAGTGAAAAGGCGACTTACAGAGTAGAAGAAAATAGTTGTAAACTACTTATCTAAGAGGGAATTAAGATTCAGAACATAGGAGGAACTCAAATACCTCAACAGCAAATAAACAATCTGATTAAAATATGGGCAAATGATCTGAACAGACATTTCTCAAAAGAAGATACACAAATGGCCATAAACATGAAAAAATATTCAACATCTCTAATTATCAGGGAAATGCAAATGAAAATCACAATATAGTATCTCACCTTAATTGGAATGACTGTTATCAAAAAGAGAAAAAAAACCAGTCAACCAACCAAAACCAAAACAAAACAAAACACCCCACCCAAACCAAACAAGTGCTAGTGAGGATGCAGAGAAAAGGTAACTCTTATACAGTGTTGGTGGGAATATAAACTAGCTACTGTGGAAAACGGTATGGATGTTCCTCAAAATTAGAAATAGCATTGTCCTATGATCTAGCAGTCCCACTACTGGGAATTTATACATAGGAAAACAAATCATTATATTGACAAGAAATTCGCACCTTTATTTTTATTGCTATTCATGATAGCTAAGATATGGAAACAACTTAAGTGTCCAACAACAGATGATAAAGAAAATGTGGTGGGGTCTGGGTGTGTGACACACCTTTTGGAGGCAAGACACAAATATAAGAGGGGCTTTACGTAACAAATGCAGTCAGTGTAGCCTGGTTTCTTGTACCCTCAATGAATTCCCCAACAATAAAAATAAAAAAAAATGTGGCATATATACATAATGGAATACTATTCAACTATAAAAAAATGAAATCCTGTTATTCATAGAGACATGAATGGAACTGGAGGACATTATGTTAAGTGAAAGAAACCAGGAACAGGAAATTAAACACCGCATGCTCTTACTTCTATGTAGAAGCCCCAAAAAGTTGATTTTACTGAAGTAAAAAGTAGAAAATACCAGAGGCTTAGAAGGGTAAGAGGAAGAGAGGGTTAGGGAAAGGTTTTTGCAGGCTGCAAAATTACAGCTGGGTAGGAGGAATATGGTCTAGTGTTCTATGCTACTTTAGGATAACTATAGTTAACAATAATGTATAGTTTCAAAGAGCTGGAAAAAGGATATTGAAAGAAATGATGTTTCAGATCATACCCTGATCTGATCACTGTACATTATATATGGAAACATCACTATGTATCCCATGAATATGTCAATTATTTCAATTAAATGAAATAAAATTTAAACTTTTAAAATGAAGGGACATAGGTTCAGTGTATCTGATACGCCCTAAGACTAAACTGGAACAACGTGTGTGGCTTAGTTGACTTTCAGGTTTCCTTGTACCTTCAGGATGAAGGAAAGCTTTTAACCACTAGGTGGCACTTTTTAGCTAGAAAACTGTGAGCTCTCCCTCTGCCGCTGTCAGTGTGAAGCAGTTGCCAGGGAGCACAGCTGGTGGCAGTTCTAAGGTAGGTTTCCAATAGAAAGGAAAAGATAACGATAAAAAGGGAGTAAGTAGGAGGGCAAGAGAAAGGAAAAGAAAAGGAGAATGTAAACAGGCACATTGTGAAGGAAGTAGTAAAATGCCATCAGTAGGGGCAGCGCCTGTGGCTCAAAGGGGTAGGGCGCCGGTCCCATATGCCGGAGGTGGCAGGTTCAAGCCCAGCCCCGGCCAAAAACCACACCAAAAAAAGAAAAAAAAAAAAGGCATCAGTAATTACGTCGGGATAGTGGTATTTATTGCCTTTTTTTGCTTTACACTCATTCGTTTGTTTATTCATTTACTTCACCTGTATTTAATGGGAATCAGGAATTCTGGCTGAGGATACTGTGTTAAACAAGATACTGTGCCTACTCTCTGAGAGTTTATAGGTAAAGATAGTTTAAAATATCTGAACCTCAAATCGGGCCCAGGATATAGAGCTGGTGGTGCCTGACGGCGCGTCTGCGGCGGAGTTGGGTGGGGTACAGAGTAGGGGGCGGTAGTCTGGGGTGGTGGGAGGAGGAGGGCCGCGGCGAATCTCTTATAAATGGCGCCGAAGCAGGACCCGGAGCCTGAATTCCAGGAAGGTGAGCGAATACTGTGCTTTCATAGACCTCTTCTTCTTTTTTTTTTTTTTTTATTGTTGGGGATTCATTGAGGGTACAATAAGCCAGGGAGACCTCTTCTTTATGAAGCAAAGTGTGTGAAGGTTGACATAAAGGAAAAACAAATGAAATATTTTACACGTTACAGTGGTTGGAATAAAAATTGGGATGAATGGGTTCCAAAGAGCAGAGTACTAAAATATGTGGACACCAATCTGCAGAAACAGCGAGAACTTCAAGAAGCCAATCAGGAGCAGTATGCAGAGGGGAAGGGGAGAGGGCCTGCCCCAGGGAAGAAGACATCTGGCCTGCAACAGAAAAATGTTGAAGTGAAAACAAAGAAGAACAAGCAGAAAATACCTGGAAATGGAGATGGTGGCAGTACCAGTGAGATACCTCAACTTCCTTGGAAGAAAAGGACTCCGGTAGATCCTACTGTTGAAAATGAAGAAACATTCATAAACAGAGTTAAAGTTAAGGTAAAGATTCCTGAAGTGCTAAAACCTTGGCCTGGCCTGTTGATGACTGGGACTTAATTACCAGCAAAAACAGCTCTATTATCTTTCTGCTAAGAAGAATGTGGATTCCATTCTGGAGGATTATGCAAATTACAGGAAATCTCATGGAAACACAGATAATAAGGAGTATGCTGTTAATAAAGTTGTGGCAAGGATAAAAGAATACTTCAGTGTAATGTTCGGCACTCAGCTCCTGTACAAATTTGAGAGACTGCAGTATGCTGAAATTCTTGCAGATCACCCTGATGCATCCATGTCCTACTGCATCCACTGAGATTATTTGTACGAATTGGAGCAATGTTGGCCTATGCACCTTCGGAAGAGAAGAGCCTTGCTTCATTACTGAACTATCTTCATGATTTCCTAAAGTACCTGGCAAAGAATTCTGCAACTTTGTTTAGGGCCAGTGATTATGAATTTGCTCCTCCTGAGTACCATCAGAAAGCTGAGTGAGAGATGGTCTCACTCATGGATATTTGGATGTCTGTAAACACATTTTTGTTCTTAGTCTTTCTCTTGTACAAACAATGTAGTTTGAAGATGTTAGTGTATAACAGAATTAATGTTTGTTTTCTGTTTGATTTTAAACAAAAGGGGTTATAGCTCAAAAAAACTTAAAATCTTGATCTCCTTCTTGTAGTGTATATTAAATAATAGGGGAAAGAATACTTTTAGCTTTTTTTCATATTTTTATTTCATTACCCTATCAGAAAAGATTTTTTGGAATTAAAAACCTCTTGTTGACATACTTTGAAAATTAGTTCTTTGGGGTAGAGAATATATTTTATTCAGGACTCTGGAACATGTAGCTCAGAACCTGAGTCTTATTACTGGAGGTGAGAAGTGGTGTCCAGGTGTTGAATGAATGATTGGATCAGCTTGGAAACCTCGCATCTGGCTGTAGTCTGCAGCCTTCTTGGCTCTTTGTGGAATTTAGCTTTCTGACTTTGAAGACTTTCCTGACAACACCATACTCCCTCTCCTACTATATTCCACATCACCATCATTACCTGTTTACAAGGTATTCTGTCTTTTTCTACAAGGATAATTCTTACGTAGTAAAGTCCATTTCTAATTTAATTCATTTATATAGTCTTAGTGTTTGGCAGTTGGTGAGTATGCAATAAATTTTGGTTAAATGAATCAAAAAATCTGACAAGTTATAGTGTAATTGGGATAAGATAGCTTTGTACAGGGATTCTTTCTGACAGCGTTAATTTTTGCATATATCAGAAAGAGCTTCCTGGGTGGAGCCATATACTGGAGGTGGCAGGTTCAAACTCAGCCACAGCCAAAAACTGCAAAAAAAAAAGAGTTTCCTTCAACACTTTTTACATTTATGAGGATGGGTAGGCAATTACTTTGAAGTGTAAGATATAGTGCACTTTCAAAGATAATACAAAGACATAATAGTTGTAAGATAGGGATGGATTTATAGTGCCACAATTCTATAAATACAACTCTTAAATTTTAATGTGGGTTCTGATGCTTCATCTTGGATGAACAACACAACTATAGTCGTCTTATCTCTAAAGTAGTAGGGATTGATGACACCTATTATTTAGTACTCTGGGCCTAGAGCCTGCTGAGGACTTCATCTTATAGAGATGAGCTTTGGAAATAAGTCATAGTCAAGTAGAGAAATAAAAGATGGGCAGAGAGAGACTTCACTGTGATGGAATTCTACTATATCAGAGGATAGTGTCAGTGAACCAGTGTCCTATCTATTGAATGCCAGAACTTTCATATTCAAGAATACATATTAGTAAAGTAAACCTGTTTGCAGTCACTCTCCATTATATCTCCTTCCAGCCTATGACAACCATTCTTTCTGTCTCTATAGATTTACTTATTCTGGAAATTTCATAAAAATGAATCATAATTTTTTTTTTTGTGATTGGAGTCTTTCATTTAGCATAAATATCAAAATTCATTAGGTTGTAGAATGTTGTAAGTACGCTTCATTCCTTTTTATTGCCAAATAATACACTATTTTGAATATAATTCATTGTGTTTATCCATTTATCTGTTGATGGACATTTGGCTTATTTTCACTTTTTGGCTATGATGAATAATGTGGTTACAAGCCTCCATGTAGAAGTTTTTGTAGGGTCATATGTTTTTATTTCTCTTGAATTATATTCAAGAGTGGAATTGCTGGATTGTATGGCAACTCTGTTTATTGCTGGTAAACTCTGAGGTACTGACAAACTGTTTTCCAAAGTGGCTTCACCATTTTACAATCCCACTAGCAATGAACTGTAGATCAGTGGCTTTCTCCACATCCTCATTAAAGCTTGTTATTGTCTTTATTTATTTATTTTTTAAAATTAAAATCGTCCTGGTAGTGGGTATGAAATGGTTATCTCATTGTGGGTTTTGTCTTTCTCTAGTGGCTAACGATGTTGAGAATCTTCAAGTACTTATTGACCATTTTTAAAAAATCTTCTTTGTAGAAATATCTATTTAAATCTTTTATTTTTTTTGAGATAGTGTCTCATTTTGTCACGCCCCCGTAGAGTTGCCGTGGCATCACAGCTCATAGCAATCTTCAATTTTTGGGCTTAAGCGATTCTCTTGCCTCAGCCTCTCAAGTAGCTGGGACTACAGGCATCTGCCACAACGCCTGGCTATTTTTTTGGTTGCAGCTGTTGTTGTTTGGCGGACTCGGGTTGGATTTGAACTCGCCAGCTCAGGTATATGTGGCTGGCACCTTAGCTGCTTGAGCTACAGGTGCCGAGCCATCTGTCTCTTTTCTATTTGTCTTCTTCTGAGAACCCAGGCTGGTAGAAGGAAAAGAGCAAAAGCAGAACCATGTGCTTGTTCTTTTTTTTTTTTGAGACAGAGTCTCTCTATGTCGCCCTCAGTACAGTTTCGTGGTGTCACAGCTCCCAACAATCTCCAACTCCTGGGCTTAAGCGATTCTCTTGCCTCAGCCTCCCAAGTAGCTGGGACTACAGGCGCCTGCCACAATGCCTGGCTATTTTTTGGTTGTAGTTGTCATTGTTGTTTGGCAGGCCCAGGCTGGATTCGAACATGTTAGCTCTGGTGTATGTAGCTGGCTCCCTAGCCGCTGAGCTACAGGTGCCAAAGCCCTTTTGCCTATTTTTAATTGGGTTGTCTTTTTATTATGTTGTAAGAGCTCATTTTATGTTTTAGATACAAGTCTCTTAATAAATACTTGATTTTCAAATATTTTCTTCCATTCTCTCCTTTTACTTTCTTGACAGTGTTCTTTGAAGCAGAAATATGTTTTATATATGTGTAAATGCTTACGACATGATGAAATAAGTTACCTTAAAGTACTGTAGTGTGTGCTTGGTTATATGAATTAGGTTACCTTGAGGGGATAAAAATATTGTCTGTTATTGAAACTCAAAGATATGACCTATATCAGTATGTAATATAATTATAGAAAGACAAGAAAGAACAGAAACTACTAAGAGTGAAAAATAATGTCCTTTAGCACATAACACACCTTATTCTAACTATTTTGTGTTATCCTAGTTACAAGCTAGTTAGAGAAATGCTAGATATTGGGATAGTGACAAAAGAATAGTTGTTTCTTTTTGTGGCTTATTCAAGATATACTATTAGAGATTTAGCCAAAAAACAAAACAAAACAAAAAACAATAAAGGACCAAGTGGTTCCAACAGGGATAGTTCTACTTTTGTGAAGTTACCATCAGGGAAATGCTCTTGCAATTGATCAACATCATGGAAGCTGCAAGCTGTTGTCTTTTTTGTACTTTAGGTATAGTGAGAGTAACCTGTTGGCAACAAAAACTCATGTTTAGTGGACAGAAGGAGGTAGGTGGGGAAAATGAAATGTATCTTTGGCCCAGTATGAATGGAGATGTTTCCCCACTGGTAATTAAGGCAGACTGCCTTGATAAACATGGAGTGGCCTACTGAAATGACTGGTCACTTGTTGGCTGGTCTTTCCTTATGTTTTTCAAGAGCATTCTTAGACCCCTTTTCACAGCTTCAGCTTAAGGCAGTGGTAATAGTGGGGTATATTGAAAGTGGACTTGGAAGTTGAGGTAGATTAAGAAATGATCGTATCTGGCAAGTTATAGGCACAAAGTGATTTTTTTTCCTTTTGCTTGTTACAGGCTTGAAATAGATACTAATAGCCTTCTGAGAAAGATGTCTGTGTTCTCAAGGTTTTTCCGTGGACTGGCCTATCAAAATCAATGTGGATTCTTGACTAAGGCTTTTTCAGCTGGCTTGTGTGAAAAGGTGTGAGTTTTGTAAAGTAGCCTGGCATATGTTCTAGAGCTTTTAATTTTTTTTAAATTTTCATTTGTTTTTAACACTAGAAGAATTAGTTCTAGACTATAGCTAACATTTATGTGAACAGATCTTTAAACTTTGCTTTCTCAAGTATAACTGCTAAATCTTTTGGGATAACAATGCAGTTGTCCCTTAAAAAAGATCCTTCACTGATGTCTATTGACTGGCTTGAATTCTTCGGACACTTTCTCTCCTGATTCCTCTCTAGAACCTAAAAGATAATTTAATATGGTTTGAGCAGAATGAAGAGGCAAGTCAGAGAAGTTTTCTTATACTTATACTTTTAGGAATCATACAACTTAATTATGAATCTAAAGTGGCAATAACTGTTACAAGTTTTGATCCTTCAAACTGATGGATAAATTTGTAATCATAAGTGTATTGGGTAATGGTGACATAATTGAGAGCTTAGGTTTATCCTTTAGAACACAGCTCCCAAGAGACCTGTGTTCAGTACATAATGTAAAGATACCTTAAGGTGGTTGTGAAACTCCTTACTGTTAAATAGCAGGGACTTCTCAGTCAATGTGTGTATCGTTTGCTTTGTAGATGATGCTGTATTGCCACCTGTGGTTAAGAATAGCTCAAATACTATTAAATCATACTTCCATATGTAATAATGTGCTCTCCTAGACTGACTCCTTAGCACTGTATGACTCTTGAGGAAATGATCTCATTTGATAATTGCAGTACCATCTGAGATATTTATCTAGTGTGTGATGAAGTGGCATAGTAATTGTTACATTGATTTGCAATAGGGATATAGGGATATAACTGGTAAGCTAGGGCCTGCAATAGGAGGAGGTCTGTTATATAAGAAAAATATTGTTACATTGATTTGCAATAGGGATATAGGGATATAACTGGTAAGCTAGGGCCTGCAATAGGAGGAGGTCTGTTATATAAGAAAAATAGTGACCAAAAGAACAATATTTGTTGTTGTTGACTGACTGTGAAACATTTAAGGTATTTGGGCTCTAATTTGAGAGATTAGTTGAAAAAAAGAATGATTTGATATTTAGCACTCTGCTAGGTGCTGGGAAATTAGAACAAGTAAGATTTAATTCCTTATCTTGAAGTACTTGAATTGGAGGTGGTGAAATAGGTATATAGGCAGATAGGTTTTTTTTGTTGTTACATCAGATAAGGGCTTTGCTTTCTTCTCTCCCCCTCTAAGGTGGAAGCACACACAAAAGGGAGCAAAAGGAGGGATTACCAAATCTATTTTAGGTCCAAATATGTGCCCAGTGTGTGATATGTGTCATCTTACTTTAGGATGTAAGTTTTTAAAAGATGTAGGAGAAATTATGTGTGCTTTTGTATAGATCCTTACATAAGTTAGATAGTGTATATAAAATTGACAATGTAAGAGAAATACTAAATTCCTGTTTGAAAAGAAAACTTCAGCATCTGTAGCAAAACTATTTTTTTAAAAAGGCATAATTCAGAATAGTGATGACCACTGGGAAGGAGGCAGGAAGATGAGATAGGGGATAGGGGCCTGTGTGTAATGTGGGATTGTGTTTATTCAGCTTGGGTTGCTATTACAAAGCACCATACACTGGGTAGTTTAAACAATACGCCTTTATTTCTCACAGTTCTGGAGGCTGGAAGTCTGAGATGAGGGTGCCCGCATGGTGAGCTTCTTGGTGAGCACCCCATTCCTGTTGTGTCCTCATGTTGCTATTCCCATCATGGGGACTCACCTTCAAGATCTGCTAAGGCTAAGAACCTCCCAGCAGGCCATATGCCCAAACACCATTACATTGGAAAATAGGATTCCACCGTATGGATTTTGGGGGTGTGTGTGTCGGGGTGGGGGGGAGACACAAAAATTTAGTCCATAGCAGATTGGAAGTCTGGTAATTCATAAATTGGGTGGTGAATTCATCTAGAACTTGAATTGGAGGTAGTGAAATAGGTATATAGTATAGGCAGATAGGTTTTTTTCTGTTGTTACATCAGATAAGGGCTTTGCTTTCTTTTTTCCCCCTCTAAGAATGAGGCTTCGTAACCTACATAGTATATATATTCCTCTGTATTTATGAAATGTTACATGGTTCTAAAAATCAAGATATTTTAGTAATTAAACATTTCCTAATCTGAATTTCATAGTTAAAAGCTTTTGCTCACATTATGTTTTGGGAGAAAAAGCTAAACTTACCCAGTTAGCCAAACTAGCTTTTTGCTCTCTTTCCACTTTGTTCATCCATTCTTCTATATTTTACTTAATTTTTGAAACAGAATAACAATAACGTAGAAGTCTTTTCTTTCTTTTTTTTTTTTGGTAGTTTTTTCTTTGGCTGGGGCCGGGTTCGAACCCACCACCTCCAGTATATGGGGCCGGCACCCTACTCCTTTGAGCCACAGGTGCCACTCATGTATAAGTCTTTTCACATTGCCTGCTTGCTTATCTGCTCTGTAAGCTGCATGTACTCTGTCTAGAACCCAACTCCTAAGTCAAATGGATTCTGTCTGGGCTGCCTAGCCAGATATATAAGTGTTCATTCCTTCAGTGTGTGTGTTTATCTGTATTTAATCATGTTTGTCTTAGAAGATTTTTGTAGTGTTTCCCTGTTTTCTGGGCAGTTTTAAAATTGAGGGTCATCAGTAGGGAAAAAACCCAGAAAAATCCTATTTCCTCTTTCTTCTGTGTCCTATGTTATACAAACGTTTACTGAAAATAGCACCAATTTTCTGGGAAAGATCTTGACTGAGACTTTTCTCACCCTCAGTGTTCCCTTCTTACAACTTGGTCATGTGCTTGCTCAAGCTTGGCTTATGAACCGTGTAGAATATTTATGGGGTTTTGTTTTTTAAGCCCTACACTGTGCACATGATGCAGTATTTAATTTGGAATGAGCTCTGAGTTTAGTCACACGTGCTTCTTGTGGTGTTTATCTTGGAATCCACAAGTAGGAGGAAAATATTTTTGCATTTTGTACATCTGGACATTGTTCATGGTACTTCTGTGACTTGGGAATTTTGTATGGGGCAAAATCCAAAGAACAGTATTAAAAATAACATAGAGTTATAATGACATCTGAGTCAAAACCCTTGAGATGTTAATTCCAGCAGAGTTTGCTTTTGAGGCGGTAAAATTTTTCAGTTGTGTGGTTCACTGTTGGCCTGAGTAGAATATCAGAATGTAGAATGTTACCTGGCACCTTTGCATGTAGGCTGATGAGCTTGCAGACATTTTGGAAGTCTACAGCAGATTTGGCTTTTCAGGGAGAGGATTTTGCCTTGGTTTGCATGGGGTAGGAAAGATAAAGTGAATTCTGCTTGCCACTGCTGGGCCTCCTCACTGTCTTGGCACAGCATTGGACTCTCCATTCACACTCTTCATCCTGCCTTATTCCATCCAGTTTATAGCTAAAAGTTGACCCTGAGAACACTGTAGGCTTTGTGTCAGGACTAGGGGATTTAGTAACCTCATTCTTTCCCTGATTTCATGTGAGAAGCTGTTGGTTTTAAACAGGATTGGACGTAGTATAGTACAGGACCTTCTCTTAACCAGCGATCTGTGAGGGTGGAAAAAGTGGGAAGGGATGTGCAGAACCTTGCTACTCTTTTAGTGAGTTCGCATATGGACGGCATTGCTTTTTGGCTCCAGCCTAATTTTCTTCATTCACATGTCTCATCTTTTATGCAGCTGCAGAGAACAGGCTGGGAAAGCAGAATGAAAGCTTCAAACAGATTTGCACTTGAATAAAAGAAAGAGTGATTTCTCTTGTTCAGAGTACTGACTAGTTTGGGTAGAAAGCTGTATGCTTTTTTACTTTCTGGTTAAGGACTGTTTGCTTTTCTCTTTTTAAATGTAATAAAGAGAGGAAAAGCTAATAAAGTAGTTGGACTTGCAGGTTATAATTCACAGAGAATTTTCAAATGTGTTTAATAAGTTCTCTCATATGATTACAACAGAAATAAATAGTTGGAGGGGAAAGGTTAAAGTCCTGTTGAGGTTTAAGAATCAGTGCAGTATGAGGCAGTGTGCTTGGATCAGACAACTAGGAGCTGTTTCTCTTTGGCCTTTCTTCTGGGATTTTTTTCCCTCTTTACTTGTGTAATACATTTTGCAACTTTCAGTTTAAAAAATACCCATTGAAGTTTTAACTTTTAGTAAATTAACTCATCGTGATGATGGGAATCACAACATAGCAGAGAATAGTTTGACTTCATCTGGAGAAAGGTTAATGGTAGGAACCCCAAGGGTGATATACTAAGATTGTGCTTGTTTAGTGTTTTAATGACTCCAAAAGGAAATGGTGAAATCTGCTGATGACACCAAATTGTTTTTGCTGATCCAAACAGAGATTTCTGGGAAGCTTCTTCAGAGTATTTTGAATAATAGAATTGGGCAACGTGGTGGTAGACACACTGAATTTAGCATAAAGGTTTATGTGAAGTAGCCAGAGTAATGTCAATGCATTGAAGTTATGAAGCCTTCCAAGTTCTCTGAGAGGAACACTGTGGGGTCTCCATAAAGGACCTGGCTTTGATTCCTATCATGAAAGGAACACTTAGAACAAAGAACATCTTGGTATATAGGAAATGAAAACTACCATGGCAATAGTTGGAATAATAAAGTGCAGCCATGTAAAAATATGGTGTCTGAGTTTTTTTCTTTTTTAATGTCAGCAGTAATATATTACTTTTCTTTTTTTTTATTTTACAGCTCAGCAAGCTAAGAAACAGCAGCAATATATCAAAATAGGTGTTATTTCCCTTAAAATGGTCAAGGAATATTATATGCTCATTTTATTCATGTTCCTTTTTTGATATTTTTTTTGACAGTTTTCTGTAGTGTTTAATTTTGTAGGTTGTTTAGAATTTTGAAATCTCCAACTATCAATTTTAGGAGAGTGCTATGAATAAGATGGGTAGTCAAACTAAATAATTGATTTAAAATATAACTGAAATATAAAGTAGTAAAACTATTTTTTATTGCTTCCAAAACTGATTTTGAAAGAAATTACCAATGAGAAATTGCAAAAATAGTTGTGTAATAGTAGTATTAGATTAAGTTTTTAGATATATAGGTTATAGAGGTTTGTGAAAATACTTGTTTCATTGTTTGTGAAAATACTTGTTTCATTTCAATACATGTCATGTTATAAGTGATCATCTCTTTAAATTTTTTCTTTGTGTCTTCCAAAGGTACTCTTGAGGGGAAGCAGGTAGTTGTATAGTAACTGGAGATTCCCTTAATGCATTGATATTTTCTGGCTAAAGCCAACATTTATGTAATGAAAAATGCCCTGGAGGTTAAAAAATAAGAGAGGCACTGCCATAGGGACCATGGGCTGATCATCTGTATTTATATCTATCTGTCCATCATCCATCTACTTATAAAGAACCGTGAATCACAGCCCCTTCCCTCAAGAGCTTGGTTTTATTTGCATGGCGGTATAGCCATGTGAAACAAATAAGTAACAGTCAGTTATAGCAATATGAGTGGAGTATGTCAACGGTTTTCAAGCTTTATCTATGGTAATCTATATTTTGAGTAAATGGGATAGGATCAGAATGGTGCTGAATCCCTGCTTTCTCTGCCCTTCTCCTTAATAAGTATCCTAGGAGTAACTTGTTTTTAAGAAACAAAGTCATTCTTTCACCCAGACTGGTGTGCAGTGGCACAATTGTAGCTCACTACCGCCTTAAACTCCTGGGCTCAATTGATCCTCCTGCCGTAGCCTCCCAAGTTTCTGGGACTACAAGAACATGCCACCATGTCTGGTTAAATTTTTAATTTTTTCTAGAGACAAAGTCTTATTATGTTGCCCAGGCTGGTCTCAAATTCAAAATAATTTTTAATTATACTTCTATTTTCAGAACTACCCAGGACAAATTCTATGTCATGCTTTATTTTGATGCATTTTGACAACATTCTGTCTTTTAGGCTTTTGGGAGTATATATCCATTTTTAGAAAGTATTGCTTTATACAGAGAATATGTTAAAATACCTGGTCTATACTCTGAAGATTCTGATTTGATGTAAGTAATTTGCAATTTTAAATCTTTGTTTTTCTTATAACAAGGGTCCCCAATGATTCTGAGACAGCTAGTCTGGGCCCTTGCATTTAGAACCGTGGAGCTGTATTTTATTCCTGGGCTATCCATAACCACTTTACTAAAAAAAGGATGTTCTCTACTTTTTTAAATATATGGAAGTTCTCTTGACTTTTGTCTTATTTTAAGTATTTAAATAGAGAGAACTGTGAAGCCAGAAGTCTGTCACAGACTTAAATATGTGGGGAATTTTTGTCTTTAAAATGACTTTCAAAATAGGTAAACACTGGATTGACAAATGGAAATTTTAAATTTTGTTTCGATATTCTCAGAAGACTGGGGAAGGAAAGAGAATCTCCCTAGTTCTTTCTGCAAATAAACTGTTTTCTGATGCTCCGCAGAGCTCATCCATACCAATGGTATAGTGAAATAGTAAGACCTCATTGCTTAAAAAAAATTCTTATTTTAGACCCACTGATAGTAATGGAAAGCTTCGTATCATACATAAGAAATAAATTCTGGAGCCAGAATGTCTGGTCACCTACAAGCTGTGTAAACTTGGGCAAAGTATTTAATAATTCCTCTGTGCCTCAATTTCCTTATCTGCAAAATGGAGATGATACTTAACGGTACCTACCTTAAAGAGTTATTGTAAAGATTAAACGAGATATTAGATGAAAAGAACTTAGAACATTATATCACAAAGTAAGTCCTCAATAAAGGTTATTTTTATTGTAATTGTCTCTTTAATGTTTTGAGGTAGACGGTTTTCCTATTGTGATCCTTGTTTTGTAATGAATTCAGAAAGTAAGCCAAATGGTTGCTGAGACACTAGGATGTGAGTGGAGATAGATACAGATTTTGTGTGTGTGTGTGTGTGTGTGTAGGTAGTTATTTATATCTATTTTCTTTGGTTTTTTTTACATAGGACTCACAGGTGACAAATTCTAAATTGACTGCTGTTCATTTCTGTAGCATTCTGGGATAAAACCAACAACATGTAATCTGAACAGACACATTAGATGGCGCTTTGGACTTAGTTTTTAAAGAAAAGAGCACTAGAAGGAAAAAGAAAACTAAAACACATTTTAATCACTCTTTTTCTCCACTAAGACAATTTCATCTTAAGAGTAAAGATTTTTTTTTTTTGTTTTTGCGCAGAGTTGGAGAATAATCTTAGCAAAAATAAATCTCCCAATTGCTATGTTTGTGGCAGGTTTGTCACTTGGAAAGTATTAGTTGTGTTTTAAGCCACAAATACATAAGGAAGTTATTTTCTTTCCAAACATTGCCTTATTTATGTGTATGAGTATTTTCTTTTCTTTTTTTGGCTGTCTTTGTCTCTATATTTTAATATTTCTGTTTCTAGCCTTTTTTTTGGTCCTTTATTGTTATACGTGTTTGTAAAGTTAATTTGAGTTACATCAATATAACAATAATGTAGTCATATTTTAAAATTCAGCTACATTCATTTAAATAGGCCTTACAATATAGGTTCCATGCTAAAGGGTAAGATAGCATTTTTGATACTACTAAGTGTGCTCTCAGTACTAACTGTATGAGGATTAACTTTTCTAGGTAAATAAACTGTGCCAAGCTCACATACCTAGTGGTTTAAGTACTAGCTGCTGCAAGAGTTTCATCAGTACATTAAAAAGTTGTATTTTTTTAGTACCTACTGTGTGCCTGGAAACAAAGACCAAATATCTAAAGGAAGAAGGTGTTCGTATTGGGTGTTCCAGGCATACTAAGAGCTGGGCATACTATAGCAGGCAAAGCTGACTTGGGCCCTGCCCTTATGGACCTTATAATTATTAGATACTTGATAAGGGTTTCTTTGAAATCTGCTGAATTGAGAGTGGGTCAGGAAGATGAATTTTGTGATTGTTGAATAGGCCAGGGAGCTCTTTCACTAAAAAGAAAGAAAGAATTATACCTATCTTGAATGTATTTCTATGCTGAAAATTTTTTAGGTATATTTATTGTGGCCTGAAGGGAAAAGCAAGACTTTCCTTCTCCTTCTAACTCTAACAGTTAAATAATATCAACAACCACCACAACAATAATAAGAAAGCATAAGCTAAACTGTCTTTTGGATAAGAAGAAGAAGAATAAGGACAATTTGGTTATACTGGAAGGTCAAAAATTTCCACTGATTAAATAATATTAAAATATCTAAAGCCAGAAGCTGTTAGTAGTAAGTGCCTGAGATGATAATGTAGTTTGTACACAATCTAAGATATGGTAACTTCTAGATGGCTTTTCTGATGCCATTTGTTGAGACCATTTGGTGTATAGCCACCCTAGTGACACCCCAGATTGCCAAATACTCCTTTCATATTGGGACATTTAACATTTTTCTTTCAACTAATTTTTCTTTAAAAAGTTTTGCTTTATCATTTTTACATATGACATCAAACTCCCGTGATGTTGAAGGGTATGTGATTGATGAGGCAACAAAGACCAAGAGTTTTAAATTGAGGTCCGTGACTGGGTTTTAAAGACCATAGTATGTCTCTGTGGAACTCCTGGAGTTGTGCAAAATTTTATGTGTATGTACTTAGGAGAGTTATTCTGGGAAAAAAGTTCATAGCCTTCATAAGATTCTCAATGAGTTTCCTGACCCATAGTTATAATTATGACTATACCCAAAGGAATCTTCAAGATTCACTCCTGTTCAGGATTGTGGAAAGAGAATTCTTCCCAAATAGGGATCTTGAAGAAGGAAGGGCTGTTTTGGTTCTCTCTCTCTCTTTCTCTCTTTTTTTAAGAGACAGGATCTGCCTCCATCACACAGTCAGGCAGGGTTGAGTGCATTGGCATCATCATAGTTTGCTGTTGGTTCCTTTTAAAGACTGCAGTCTTGAGAGTCTGAGTGAATTGGGATTTGAAAATATGAGTTTAACAATGGAGTTTTGGAACTCTAGCTCTCAGTAGGATATCCTGTTTTGAATTGAAGGATATCTTTTGGGGAATTTGAAAGTATTTCTTTTTAATTCAACCTTTAATCAGATGAATGGGTATTTTTAGAAAATGAAATAGAAAGAAGTTAGGAGAAAAAGTTGTTATATCTTCTCAGTGGAATAAAAATGGCTCAGTGGAGTAGGGCACTGGCCCCATATGCCGGAGGTAGTGGGTTCAAACACAGCCCCTGCCAAAAACAGCAAAAAAAAAAAAAAGAAGAAAAAATAAATTTTATATTTCATCACTGGTTAAAACATTTCCTTTACATCAGACAAAAGTCTTTGGTATAAGCGATTTGATAATAAATTTTGATGTTGTGCTTTTTATTTGGGGTACAAGTTTAAAGGGGGAGGGATGGATATACTTCTTTTGTCTTCCCTATCACCTATTATATCCTAACCTTTGCATATACTCTGCTGAAGAGCTGGATAATAATCACTGAAACTTAAAGTTACATATTTCTGATTAAGCTGCTAACTATGGTTTTCTATGAAGGAAATCAAGAAGTAAAATTAGATTTCTTAATTTGATACATTTAAGTCCTTTATTTTTATCTAATTTTTTTATTAAACAATAATCTTTGATACTAGCCCTGTCATACATTGTACCTACCAAACAGGGTTAGGGTGAGGGTTACACTAAATAATAAATGTAAATAATAAATTAGTGCAGTGTCTGGAACTTAAGTGCTTACTAAGTATTAGCTATTGCTATTATCATTATCATCATCATTATTAATAACATGTATATTATATGTTCCCATGAACAAATGTACTGTGTAAAGCATAAATAGTAAAATTACCCAAGGACAGGAGCAATGAGACATTCAAGTTGATTAGCCTTTTGTTTATAGGAGCAGATTATTTTAGGAGTTAGGAAACAGTTTCCTATAAGGCATGGTTAGCTTTCATTCAAAGATTGATAGCAACTTACATAGCTCTTTGGACATGAGAAAAATGTAATGGTGGCATCAAATCAATTATTAAGATCGTGAGGACAGAGACTATGTCTGTATTGTTTCTGTGTGTCTTAAACTCTCATTTTAGAGTCTGGTCCATTGAAGGTGTGCTATCAAATATTTGTCATCCTCTATGTTTTCTTTTTTGTTTTTCTTTAGCTTCCAAAAATAGGTGTAGTTTTTTTCATATTCAAAATTTCTTAGTAGAAGGTCATATCAGTAATGTGTCTCTCCTAGAATTATTGATTAAAAGATAGATGTTTCTTGGAAGGGGGCTGTTTTGTTTGAAGCAAAAGACTTGGGCGACAACTTAAGAACATTCAGGCTTAAGGTGCTTTTTTGTTGAAAGACAAATATTTGGTCTGAGAGACCAAAAAACTTTATCTTCATTCATATGTAAGTCAGGAATTTCCTAATATTTGACACTTAAAGTTGCAGTTTGTACTGGCATATGTATGATAATGGAAAAATCTATTGCATAAAAGGCAGTGTTTTCAATAAGATATTTAATAAACACATTTTACTCTCCTATTTTAGAAGAAAACTTTGCATAGCCCATTTTTCTCTGTTTTCTTGACCCAGCAAAACATTTACAACTATAGGAAACATTTTGGGAAATGAATATTGATCAATACGAAGTATGGCTGCTATGACAAAATTAGGTAAGCACTTCTATCTCTTAATGAAAAGATTTCTGTCTTTTGGAGTTGTACATACTAGATTAAGTATGAAACAGAATATATAGTTTTAGGTTAATATTCTTACTGAGCATTACGTACTAGAATCTGGATATACATTAGTTCAGAGGAATTTGTCAGTGTCTACAGGAATATGTATACTTATGGCCTTATTTTTATTCCACTGAGAAGCCTCAGATTCAGATTAGGGGATGTTTGGACTTCTGTGGTCATTAAAATACTCTCTCCCTATTGCCTACATAGGTACAATGAACTCTGGAGATCTTCTCAGAGTAGAAGCAGTACAGATTTCTTGCAATAGGAACTGGGTCTGGAGGATATGTATACTGCTGACCAGCACTGTTACCTTATTTTTGTTTTGATAGTAAAATACCTCAGAGATATTGTAGGTTTGCTTCCAGACTACCTTGATAAAATGAGTATCACAGTAAAGTGAGTCACACTTTTTCTTTTGGTTTCCCAGTGGATATAAGTTATGTTGATGCCATACTATAGTCTATTAAGTGTGTAATAGCTATATGTATCAAAATGTACACACCTTAATTTAAAAATAATGCTAAAATATGCAAACAATCATCTGAGCCTTCAGCCAGTTGCAGTCATTTTGCTGGTGGAGAGTCTTGCCTTGATGTTGATGGCTGCTGACTAATCAGGTGGTGGTTGCTAAACAATGGAATGGCTGTGGCAATTTCTTAAAATAAGACAATGGTGAAGTTGTCTTTGACTCTTCATTGACTCTTCTCTTCACAAAAGATTTCTCTGTAGCATGAGATGCTGTTTGATAGCATTTTACCCGCAGGTGGAACTTCTTTCAAAATTGGAGTTATTCCTCTCAAACCCTGCTACTTGGAAGGGGGTATTTTTGAGTTTGTGTAATATTCTTAATCCTTTGTTGACATGTCAACAGTGTTCACAGCATCTTTACCAGGAGTAGTTTCCATTCAAGAAACCATTATATTTTCTTTTTCATGCATAAGAAGCAATTCCTCATCTCTCATTTGTTCAGGCTTTATCCTGAGATTGCAGCATGTCAGTCACATCTTCAGGCTCTACTTCTAATTCTGTTTCTCTTGCTATTTTCCACCATATCTGCAATTGCTTCCTTCATTGAAGTCTTGAACCCCCCAAGGTCATTTAGGACGGTTGGAATTAACTTCTTTCAAATTGCTGTTAATGTTGATATTTTGGCCTCCCCTCAAGAATCAAGAATATTCTTATGACATCTAGAGTGGTGAATCTTTTCCAGAAGGTTTCAATTTCCTTTTTCCAGATACATCAGAGGAATCACTATCTATGGCAGCTACAGCCTTATAAAATATATTTCTTAAATAAGAAGATTTCAAAGATGAAATTATTCCTTGATCCATAGATAGCAGAATGGATGTTATTTTAGCAGACACGAAAATAACATTAATCTCCTTGTCCATCTCAATCAGAGCTCTTGGGTGATTGGATACATTGTCAATGAGCAGTAATATTTTGAATGGAATCTTTTTTTCTTCGTACATAGTAGATCTCAACAGTGGGAGAGATGTAAACCATGCTGTAAACATATGTACTTACATTTAGGCTTTGTCCATTTCTAGAACACTGGCAGAGCAGATTTTTGCATAATTTTTAAGAGTCTTAGGACTTTTAGAACGGTAAATGAACACTGACTTCATTTAAAGGCACCAGCCCCTACAAGAGTGTCAGCTTATCTTTTGAACATTGGAAGCCAGGCATTTCTGTTTAGCTCTGAAAGTCTGAGACAGCATCTTCTTCCAAGATAAGGCTATTATGTCTACATGGAAAACCTACTTTTTTCCAGGTATTCATGATCAGAAGAGAATATCTTTTATTTAGTGTGGCCACCTTCATCAAGGATCATAGCTAGATCTTCTGGATCTAGCTTTTATGTTATAGAAGATGGATTCTTTCCTTAAATCTCATGAACCAACCTCTGCTAGTATCCATCTTTTCTTTCTTCTACAGCTTCCTCACCTCTCTTCAGCCTTCATAGAATTGAAAAGCATTAGGACTTCGCTCTAGATTAGACTTTGGTTTAAGAGAATGTTGTGGCTGGTTTGGCTTTCTTATCCAGACCAGTAGAACTCTGTCAGCAATAGGCTGTTTCACCTTCTTATTTGTATGTTCACTGTAGTAGCACTTAATTTCCTTCAACCACTTTTCCTGTTCACTCATGCCTTGGCTAACTGGAGAAGAGCTCTGGATTTTGGCGTATCTTGGCTTTTGACATGGTTTCCTCACTAAGCTTAATAATTTCTAGCTTTTGATTTAAAGTGAGAGATGTATGCCTCTTCTGTTTACTTGACCACTTATTGGCCATGGTAGGATTATGAATTGGCCTAATATCAATAATGCTGTATCTCCAGGAATAGGGAAGCCTGAGGAGAAGGAGAAAGGCAGAGGAACAGCCGGGAGGTGGAGAAATGAGGACACACACATGTATTGATTAATTTTGCCGTCTTATGTGGGTGTGGTTTAAAGGGCTTAGATAGAAAGAACTAACAACAGGGTTAAAACTTTGGAAATTGGAAAGTTGGAACCTATCTTCTCTTGATAATGTGATCCCAGGAGTCATCAGAGTCAAGAGTAGCCAGGAAGTTTTCCTCTTTATCAACAGTCAAGCGTTCAAGTTAGTCTGAATTTAGAATATTAAATTGTGTTTCAACTATACTGCATGTTTTGTAACTTACGTAAATCATAATTGACTTTTACCATTCTGTTGTTTTGTGAGGTGATTTGATATGGCTGTAAAGATGTTTATAGTTAACCCTGAAGTTAGCTTGTTCTTATAAGGGCACCTTCAATAGCTTAGTGTTTATTTGCAAAATAAACCATATTTTTTTCTCCTGTCTTTTTAAACTGATGGAACCACTTTCTAGCATATGGAAACATTTCTGTACCTCATTTTCTTTTGTGAAAATAAACCCATGTGACTCACAATGTTGAAAGAGCAATAGATATTTCCAAATGCTATTAGAATTGTCAAACTAATATATCCTATATATGTTGGGGGAAAAAGTTTTTCACTAGGATAAACAAAGAGTAGAATAGGGTCTAGTCACTGTTTTCAGTAAAGATAAGTCACTCTTATCATCCTAATTCCAGAATTTCTTTAATTATTTTGCTTATGTTAACACAGAAGATTCAATAATCATCTCCTCGGGTAATCAATTGTTCCATAGACCATATGTAGAAAATTTTCCCTGGCTTCATTTATAGAGAAAATGATAATTGGAAGTTTTTAACAGTTGCCCAAACTTCTGAAATACAATAATCTATTTTAAAGGATCATTGTCAATAACAAAATATACGCCAGTGTAAGATTTTTAGCGGCAGTAAAATCTGTGCATGGAAGAGTAAATAAAGAGTTTCTGTAGTGTTAATGAATAGCCAGATATGTGGGAAGAAGTAATATTGAACTTGGTCATACATTCTGGCAACATACTTGAACAGATTCAGCATGTTTATAAAGATTAGTAACTTATCATTGCACTAAGATATGCATCGTGCTGCCTATACTTGTTCCTAACTGACAACTTGGAATTTGGCCTTATCCAAAAATATCTTTTGGGGAGGACAGATGGTATAGTTGCTGTGTTGAAGGGGACCAAAAAAAAAAAAAAAAGAGACATCACAAACTTATGTTAAACTTAATGAAGTGAGGTAAGGATGTCCTCTGAAAAATTGACTAGGAGTAGAAGGAGGAGTTGGAAGGGGAGGAGGAGAAGAGAGAAAGAAACTAAGCAGTAGAAATAGTCGAAAACATTAGGGTATCTAATATTGTCAGGAACACTCCATGTCTGTATGTAAGAGATTATTGGCTGAGTACAACTTCAAAGGTCTCTGAGAATTCGAAAGGATAGGAAAAAGTGCTTTTTTTTGAAACACTTACTACTTGTGATCAGATATTTTTTGGGATCTTAAACTAAATGCCTATGATTACATCAGTTGTTTTGTGAGATTTTATTAATTCAACACATATTATAGTCCTATCTAGAATGGAAGAACACTGTGCTAAGTGTTACACAATGAGCAAGATAAATAAGATATTGCTTCTGTCTCATAGAACTTATCTAGCAAGAGATAAAATGTAAATATTCAAACATTTCTAGAACAAAGCAGAATTAACTGTATAAGAGGCTGTATGGACAAGACAGATCCAATCCCTTTGTTAACATGAATGCTCCATGAAGGAGGGGCATGTGAACTGGACTCTGGAGTACATGTAGGGTTTGGACACATCAAGATAGGATTGAGGTAAGAGTTAGGCTTTTGGTGAAGAAAATAGCTAAAGTGAAGATGGAATGGAGGCATAGATGTAGGACATATTTGGAAACAGGGAGTGGTTGAATTAGAGTGAGGTCTAGATTTTATGGAAAAGAGAAGTGGGGTGGCTCGGTGGCCATAGCACAGTCATTACAGTGCCAGCATATGCACTGAGGCTGGTGGGTTTGAACCCATGCTGGGCCAGCTAAACAACAACAACCGCAACAAAAAATAGCTGGGCATTGCAGTGGGTGCCTATAGTCCCAGCTACTTGGGAGGCTGAGGCAAGAGAATCACTTAAGCCCAGGAGCTTGAGGTTGCTGTGAGCTGTGATGCCATGGCACTCTACTGAGGGTGACATAGTGAGACTCTTGTCTCAAAAAAGAAAGAAAAAAAAAGAGAGAAGTGGGAGATAAAATGGCAAGTAAAGCTTAAAGGCTGGTCATGGAGGGTTTTTTATTTTATATTTTTTAATTTGATTTTTAACTAAATCATAACTGCATCATTTGTGGGGTACAATATGATGATTTGATATACAATATAGAATGTATAAATCAAACTGGTTAACATAACCACCAACTCACTTATTTTTTATGGTAAGACATTTATAATTTAGTTATTTTGAAATATACCCTTGCATTGTGCACTTTAGGTGAGATCCCACCAAATGTCTTCCCTGCTCCTACCAATTCCTCTCTCTTTCCCCTCCCCTCTCCCCCTTTTTAGACTATATTTGTGTTTTATCATTTGTATGAGAGTGTAAATTTTTATGTATTGGTTTCATAATAGTATTGAGTACATTGGATACTTTGTTTTCCATTCTTGAGATACTTTATTAAGAATATGTTCCAAATCCATTCAGGTAAACCTAAAAGATGTTAAGTCACCATCTTTTTTATGGCTGAATGGTATTCCATGGTATACATATACCACAACTCGTTAATCCATGCACGGATTGATGGGCATTTGGACTGCTTCCATGACTTGGCAATTATGAATTGGGCTGCAGTAAACATTCTGGTGCAAATGTCTTTGTTGTAAAATGATTTTTTTCTTCTGCATAGTTATCTAGTAATGGAATTGCTAGGTATAATGATAGCTCAACTTTTAGTTCCTTGAGAATTCTCCATTTCTTTCTAAAAAGGCTGATTAGTTTGCAATCCCACCAGCAGTATAGAAAGATTCCCTTCTCTCCACATCCATGCCAACATCTGCAGTTTTGGGACTTTGTGATGTGGGCTAATCTTATTGGTATTAGGTGATATCTCAAAGTGGTTTTGATTTGTGTTTCTCTGATGATTAAGGATGATGAACATTTTTTCATGTGTCTGTAGTCCATGAGCCTGTCTTCTTCAGAGAAGTTTCTGTTCAAGTCTCTTGCCCACAAAGAAATGGGGTTGTTCTTTTCTTAATGATTAATTTGAGATTCTAGTTATAAGACCTTTGTCAGAATCATTATATGCAAAAATCTTCTGTTGTTCCAAAGGCTGGCTGTTTGCTTTAGTTGTAGTGCCTTTTAGCTGTGCAGAATCTTTGCAGCTTGATCAATTCCCAGTAATTTATTTTTGGTGTTCTTGAATTGCCAGGGTTTTTTTCCTTATGAAATATTTGTACAGGCCAATATCTTCAAGCATTTTCCCTGGACTCTTTCCAAGTATTTTTATAGTTTTATGTCTTAATTTTAAATCTTTTATCCAGTGATGCAAAAATGTTCAATACGATTCTAGCAAACAGAATTCAATAACACATCAAAAAAGTTATACACCATGATCAAGTTGGTTTTATCCCAAGGTTACAAGGTTGGTGCAACATACATAATATAATACATCAGATGAATAAAAAAAAAAAAACAAAAAACAAAGACTGGGTGACGCCTGTGGCTCAGTGGGTAGGGCGCCGGCCCCATATACCAAGGGTGGCAGGTTCAAACCCGGCCCCGGCCAAACTGCAACAAAAAAATAGCTGGGTGTTGTGGCGGGTGCCTGCAGTCCCAGCTACTTGGGAGGCTAAGGCAAGAGAATCGCCTAAGCCCAAGAGTTGAAGATTGCTATGAGCTGTGTGATGCCATGGTACTCTACCGAGGGCAATAAAGTGAGACTGTCTCTAAAACAAGCAAACAAACAAAAAAACAAAGACCATATGATTCTATCAATTGATGCAGAAAAGGCTTTTGATAATATTCTGCATCCTTTCATGATTAGAACACTTAAGAAAATAGGCTCAGATGGGACATTTCTTAGACTGATAGAGGCCATCTACAGGAAACCCACAGCCAATAACATATTGAATGGAATAAAATGGAAAACATTTCCACTCAGATCTGGATCTAGACAAGGATGTTCATTGTCATCACTGTTATTCAACATAGTACTGGAAGTCCTAGCTATTGCTCAGGCAAGAGAAGGAGATTAAGCGTATTCAAATAGGGGCAGAGGAGGTCAAACTCTTGCTTTTTGTGGATGACATGATCTTACAACTGGAAAACCCTAGGGACTCAATTACAAAGTTCTTAGAAGTTATCAAGGAATCCAGCAGAGTCTTGTGATACAAAATCAATACCTACAAATCAGTAGCTTTTATGTATACTAACAATAGTCAAGCCAAAAATATAATGAAAGACTCTATTCCTTTTACAGTAGTGCCAAAGAAGATGAAATACCTGAGAATTTATCTAACAAAGGATGTGAAAGATCTCTATAAAGAGAAATATGAAACCCTGAGTCCTGAGTAAAGAAATAGCAGATGTTAACAAATGGAAAAACATACCATGCACATGATTGGGAAGAAACAGCATTTTTTTTTTTTTTTTATTGTTGGGGATTCATTGAGGGTACAATAAGCCAGGTTACATTGATTGCGATTGTTAGGCAAAGTCCCTCTTGCAATCATGTCTTGCCCCCATAAAGTGTGACACACACCAAGGCCCCACCCCCCTCCCTCCATCCCTCTCTCTGCTTTTCCTCCCCTCCCCATAACCTTACTTGTCATTAATTGTCCTCATATCAAAATTGAGTACATAGGATTCATGCTTCTCCATTCTTGTGATGCTTTACTAAGAATAATGTCTTCCACTTCCATCCAGGTTAATACGAAGGACGTAAAGTCTCCTTTTTTTTTAATAGCTGAATAGTATTCCATGGTGTACATGTACCATAGCTTGTTAATCCATTCCTGGGTTGGTGGGCATTTAGAAACAGCATTGTTAAAATGTCCATACAACCCAGAGCAATCTACAGATTTTAATGCAATCCTCATCAAAACACCAATGTCATACTTTAAGGAACTTAAAAAAATAGTACTTCATTTTATATGGAATCAGAAAAAACCCAAATAGCCAATACAATACTTAGTCATAAAACAAATCTGGAGGCATCACTCTATCAGACTTCATCTTATATTACAAATCTATAGTGATCGAAGAGCATGGTACTGGCACAAAAATAGAGCTATAGATATTTGAAATAGAATAGAGAATCTAGAGATGAACCCAGCCACATACTGTCATTTGATCTTTGATAAGCCTAACAAAAGCATGCATTGGGGAAAAGAATCCCTATTTAACAAATGGTGCTGGAAGAACTGGTTAGTGACCTGTAGAAGACTGAAACTGGACCCATATCTCTCACCACTAACATGGAGGCTTTTTAAAATGAGAATGAAGATTTTTTGAACTTTATTCTGTATGTAGTGGAGAGTTTATGAAGGCTTTTTAGCAGTGCAGGATAGGAGCAAGATAGCTTGCTTTAATGGAAAGGATAGAGTGGAATGGGGAGGGATTAGAACCAAAAATTGAAATTAAAGGGCCATTGTAGAGGCCCTAAGGGGAGATAATAGAAGTCTGACATAAAATGTGGCAGTGGAGAGGGAATAACAAAGCATTTGATAGACAGAATTTGCGGAATTGAGTCCAGATTGTATGTGGGAAGTAAAGGAAAAAAGATTTAGAGCAAGATTTGCATCTGGATAACTAGGGCAGTGATGTTGAAAGAGAGAAAATCAAGAGGAGCTGGTTTGGGTCATTAAGAAGATGTATTAAGTGCTTGAGGTGAGTGTGTAGGGGCAGATCAGAATTGTAAGGAAGAGAAAGAAACAGGAAAAGAAGACTGATGAAAAAGCCTTGAATAATACATAACATTTTAGAGTTTGTTGGAAGAAAAGAAGTTGGCAAGAACGGTCAAAGAGGGAAGAGAAAGCAGTGCAGCACACAATATTAAGAAGTCCCTCTGAAGCTGTGTGACCCAGATTTACTGTAGCTGCTGCAGTTTCCAGTGTACCCCAGCCTCGTCTATACTCTACCCAGAAATCAGTTATGGTAGCCTTCTAGCTTGAATTGATTCTACTGTGCGCTCATTACAGAAGCTGTTAGGAATGATAATCAACAGAATGGCATGAGGAAGCAGAGGTTTACATTCTCTGTGCCAGGATGATACCCACATTGTTCCTGAGCCCATTTGATAGGTGAGATTTTTTTTGTGCTTAATGCCCCCACACAGACAGACTCAATGAGTCTGTTTCCTTTTTTCCTATGTCTTATGAGTGAAGGGGATTATAGTAGACATTTCGTAGTATAGAGGCTGTTTCTCATGTTTGCTGGCTAGATCACCATGGGACATAGAAATGAAGAAATGAAGGGATTTTCGAGAGGAGGGTCAGCAGTGTCATGCTCTACTGTCCAAAAGAGGAGGTAGATGAGATTAAGAAAAGATCCTTGTAGGTATTTCTGAGGTCACTGATTTGAGAAGATAGTTTTAGTACTATGATGTGGGGTAGAAGAATCCAGGATGTTAAGGACTTAATGAACTTATAGACTATTCTTATAGCAAAGCATTTTGCCAAGTTCTTAGAATTTACAGACTATTCTTCAAAGGATTTATTTAGGATGAGTGTGAGGAGAGAGATGAAATGCTAGCTATAGGATCACAGGCTCAAGGGAAGACCTTTTCAATCTTTTTTTTTTAATGAGAAAATTAGCATATTTGTAGGCAGAGCCTTTGGAGGAGGAAGGAGAAAAGGTGGTGGGGAGTAGGGGTTAATTATTAATTGGTAGATTTTGGAGGAGTCTGGAAAGAATGAAGTCAAGTGTATAGGTGGAGGTGCTGGGAAAGAATAGTTAAAGGAATCTTTAAAGATCAGACTGCTGTTGGGAGTACAAGCTAATACCACCTTTTTGGAAAGAAGTTTGGAGAACACTCAAGGAACTAAAAGTAGACCTACTGTTCCATCCTGCAATTCCTCTGCTAGGTATATAGCCAGATGATCAAAAATTACTTTACAACAAAGACATTTGCACCAGAATGTTTATTGCAGCCCAATTCATAACAGCCAAGACATATTTTTCAGCCATAAAATGATGGAGACTTCACATGTTTTATGTTTACCTAGATGGAGCTGGAACATATTCTTCTTAGTAAAGTATCTCAAGAATGGGGAAAAAAGTATCCAATGAACTCAATATTACTATGAAATCAATGTATAATCACCTACACATTCATATGAATGGAAAAACATAACTATAGTCCAGTAAGTAGAAGGGAAGAGGAGAGGGGCGAGGGGACATGGGAGGAGGGAGTGTATTTGGAAGGACCTCACGTAATGGGCATGATGCAATGGTACATTTCAAATCTATTAAGAAATGAAAAAAAAAGAAAAGAAAAGAAAATCTGAACAAACTATGGATTCTAGTTAAAAAAAAAAAAAGAACGGAGGAGTGAGAGATTGAAGATGGATGGAATAGGGAGTTTCCCAGGGGAGAGCACAAATGCTGAGGGAGGATTATACAGTAAGACTGTGGATATCCCATTTAAGAAGATAAGGACATTGACTAAGAATGAAGAAAATGGGGAGAGGAGAAAAGATAAGGAGTGGTTGTAGTGGGAAATAGGTAAAATGAGACACATTGCTGAGTTTCGGTGAGGACACAGTTGAGAAAAGATAGTTAATTTTAGTTTACTTACCCCCCCCCTTTTTTTTTTTTGCTTAAAAGTGTAGAAGAAAGTTCCACGAAAGATGGCATTCAGAAATGTGAAGAATTTTGTTGTCAGCTAATTCATGCGTATGTGCATATCTTAGATCTGGAAATACAAATGATAGAACTATTAATTCTTATGGCTAGATCAGAAAAAAGAATATGCGCTTAGGATTTGAAGATAGTTTCAAATGTCATAAGAAAACAGAATTTTATTAGGGAGTTGTTCTAAGAATGTAGCTTGACATTTTGAAAAGCCTATCTTTTTTTGCCACTGAACAGCATGGTTTTGTATGACACTATTTGACTCTTCTTATTTCTGATTTCTTCTGTTTCATATGAAGGATATTTCTCTAGTTTTGGAAATATACCAAATCAAGAAATAGCCTAATGTGTAAAAGATGTTTGCCTAAATCTAAGAAGAGTTTTAATTGTCAGATATTGTAGTGATAAAAAGAAACATTACATAAAGAAACATACATAAACATTACACAGTTCAGAAAAGTGAAACATGTTAAATTTTATGTAACTAAAATTAATTTTATTTAAAGAACATGCTGACACACTATTCTGGGTGGAGGTGGAGCAAGATAGTAGACCGGAAGGATTGTTCAGCTGAGCTCTCCTAGAATGACTGGGGAAAAAGAGAGAACACAGCCATACCTGTTGCAGGGACCTTACCCAGAGTCAGCTCAGGGAGCACAGTGAGAAGATGGTAAGCTGGATATAACATATGCTCCAGAGTGCTGGAAATCTGATGAATTAGGGAAGTGACTGTGACTGGCTGGCTCTCCACAGAGGTCTGGGATGGGAGGAAGCCTTTCCAGAGTTTTTGATTGTTGAAGGAAGCTGTCCATTGAGTGGAAAGTTTGGAAGAGATGGTGGACTTGAACAGTATATGGCAATCAGATTTGAATGCTGGTTGGAGTGGATTTGCCATAGGCTTGGTGACTAGTGAGGCAGCCATACTGAGGAGGTCTCAGTGGCCAGGGGGCTGCCATTATGGAAAGGTGGTAAGAGAGTCTAAGCAGGATCCTAAAGCACTGCTGTCTTAATTCTGCCTGCTGGGATTAGAACTCCACTCATGGGACAGGCTGAGGAACTCTAGCACCCCAAAGGAACTGGACTCACGGGGCACTGTGAGACCTGCCCCTGAAGGATTCTTCTCAACTTTAAGATCCCATTGTGGGGGGTGAAGCGGGGCGGGGGCAAGATGGCTGACTGGAGCCAGCTTTCCACAGAGGCTCCCGTCCAGAAGGAGAGTTAAAGGACAGAAGTTTAGCAAGTAAGCTGATGGTTTGGAGCTGAGCCAAGAGAGAAGGTTGAAGAATGCACATCAACCCTACTGAGGTGAGCTGCGACACTAAGGATACAAATAATAAATGAGACTTCAACCCAGAGTAACTGATTCACTAGGGTAGGACAGAGACCAGCTGAAAACAAGACAGAGCCACTTAGCCCCATCACACCAAGTAAGTCCCCAGTGTCTCAGGCCATAGCACTGTACGGGTCCTTTGCAAAGCTCTAGGGGAAAAGGTACAGACACCAGTCCCAGCTCTTGGGCAAAGGGCTGGTTAATCACTACTGCTGGAGCCCCCCAACCCAACTTCACCTTATTTGCTCATATAGCCAAATGGTGTAAAATAATCATGGGGCGGAATCAGCAGAAGAACTTACGTAACATGAATAACCAGAGTAGATCAACTCCCCCAAGGAACGATATGGTGGACCCAACTGAAGATCCCATTCATTTGGCTGAGATATAAGAAATAGAATTCAGAATTTGGATTGCAAATCAGATTAATAGAATGGAGGTAAAGTTGGAATTAGAAATTCAAGGAGCATTTCAGAAGTTGTCTCAAGAATTCAATGAATTCAAAGACAAAATCACCAAAGATTTTGACACATTGAAGAAAGAATTCGCAGCCCTCAAAGAGCTGAGAAATATAGTAGAATCCCCCAGTAACAGAATGGAGCAAGCAAAAGAAAGGATTTCTGACATTGAAGACAAAGCTTTTGAATGCTTCCAAATGCTCAAAAAGGAAGAGAAATGGAGAGCAAAAATGGATTATTCTCTGAGAGAGCTCTGGGATAATTCAAAGGAAACTAATATTTGCCTTATAGGAATCCCTGAAGGTGACGAAGTTGCTTCACAAGGCACAGAGGCTCTTCTTCATGATATTATAAAGGAGAACTTTCCAAACATGGCAAGAGATTCTGAAATTCAGATAGCAGACAGTTTTAGAACCACAGCATGACTCAACTCAAATAAGATATCCCCCAGGCACATCATAATTAACTTCACTAAAGTTAATATGAAGGAGAAAATTTTGAAAGCAGCCAGATGTAAGAAAACAATACAAGGGGAAGAATATTAGAATGACTGGTGGTTATCGACTTTTAATTTTCTAAAACAAAATAACTTCCAACTCAAGATCATGTATCCAGCTAAACCGAGTTTCATTTATGATGGAGAAATTAAATACTTTAATGACATTCACATGTTGAAGAAATTTGTCATAACTAAACCAGCTCTCCAGGATATTTTCAGACCTATCCTTCATAATGACCAGCGCAATCCTCCACCAGAAAAGTAAACTTCCAACTCCCACAGTGGCAAAAGGATTAAAAATGTCCACTGGACTTTTGAAAAACTCTATACTCAAAACTCTACCAGGCTTATCAATGTTCTCAATTAATGTGAATGGCTTAAATTGTCCTCTAAAGAGGCACAGGTTGCCCAACTGGATACAAAAACTTAGGCCAGATATCTGCTGCATACAAGAATCTCATCTTACCTTAAAAGATAAATATAGACTCTGTGTGAAAGGATGGTCACCTATATTCCAGGCAAATGGAACCAGAAAAAAACAGGTGTTGCACTTTTATTCGCAGATACAATAGGCTTTAAACCAAAAAAAGTAAAGAAAGATAAGGATGGTCACTTCATATTTGTTAAGGGTAACACTCAACATGATGAGATTTCAATTATTATCATTTATGCACTCAACCAGAATGTGCCTCAAATTATAATAGAGACTCTAACAGACATGAGCAGCTTGATTTCCTTCAGCTCCATAATAGTCAGAGATTTTAAAGCTCCTTTGGCAGTGTTGGGTAGAACCTCTAATAGGAAGCTAAGCAAAGAAATTTTAGACTTAAACATAACTGTTCAACATTTGGATTTAACAGGCATGTACAGAAGATTTCATCCTAACAAAACTGAATGCACATTCTTCTCATCAGCCCATGGAACATACTCCAAAATTGATCATATCTTAGGTCACAAGTCTAACCTCAGCAAATTTAAAAGAATAGAAATTATTTCTTGCATCTTCTCGGACCGTCAAGGAATAAAAATTGAACTCAGTAAGAACAGGAATCCGCATTCTCATACAGAAACATGGAAGCTAAATAACCTTATGCTGAATGATAGCTGTGTCACAGATGAGATTAAGAATCAAATTACCAAATTTTTGGAATAAAACGATAAGGAAGACATGAATTATCAGAACCTCTGTGATACTGCAAAGGCAGTCCTAAGAGGGAAATTTATAGCACTGCAAGCCTTCCTCAAGAGAACAGAAAGAGAGGAAGTTAACAACTTAATGGCACATCTCAAGCAACTGGAAAAGGAAGAACATTCCAAACCCAAACCCAGCAGAAGAAAAGAATTAACCAGAATTAAATGAAATTGAAAACAAAAGTATTATACAACAGATTAATAAATCTAAAAGTTTTTTTTTTTTTAATAAGGTCAATAAAATAGATAAACTGTTGGCTAACCTAACCAGGAAAAGAAGAGTAAAATCTCTGATTTCATCAATCAGAAATGGTAAATATGAAATAACAACAGACGCCTCAGAAATTCAAAAAATCCTTAATGAATATTACAAGAAACTCTATTCTCAGAAATATGAAAATTTGAAGGAAATAGACCAATACTTAGAAGCACGCCACCTTCCTAGACTTAGCCAGAATGAAGTGGAAATGTTGAATCGGCCTATATCAAGTTCTGAAATGGCATCAAATATAAAAAATCTCCCTAAAAAGAAAACCCCAGGACCACATGTCATCACATCAGACTTCTACCAAACCTTTAAAGAGGAACTAGTACCTATATTACTCAACCTTTTCCAAAATATAGAAAAAGAAGGAATACTACCCAACACATTCTATGAAGCAAACATCACCTTGATCCCCAAACCAGGAAAAGACCCAACAAAAAAAGAAAGTTATAGACCAATATCACTAATGAATATTGATGCAAAAATATTCAACAAGATCCTAACAAACAGCGTCCAGCAACACATCAAATTATATACCATGACCAAGTGGGCTTAATCCCAGGGTCTCAAGGCTGGTTCAATATATGTAATTATATAGATATAATTCATCACATAAACAAATTAAAAAACAAAGACCATATGATTCTCTCAATTGATGCAGAAAAAGCTTTTGATAATATCCAACATTCTTTCATGATCAGAACACTTAAGAAAAGTGGTATAGAAGGGACATTTCTTTTTTTTTTTTTTTTTTGTGGTTTTTGGCCGGGGCTGGGTTTGAACCCGGCACCTCCAGCATATGGGACCGGCGCCCTACTCCTTGAGCTACAGGCGCTGCCCAGAAGGGACATTTCTTAAACTAATAGAGGCCATCTACAGCAAACCCACAGCCAATATCATATAGAATGGAGTTAAATTGAAATCTTTTCCACTCAGATCAGGAACCAGGCATGGTTGCCCATTGTCTCCACTGCTTTATAACATTGGAATGTAAGTCTTAGCCATCGCAATTAGGATAGAAAAGACGATCAAGGGTATCCATATAGGTCAGAAGAAATCAACCTTTCACTCTTCGCAGATAATATGATTGTATATCTGGAAAACACCAGGGATTCTATGGCAAAACTCTTATGAGTGAGCAAGCAATACAGAAGCGTCTCAGGTAACAAAATCAACACTCATAAATTTGTAGCCTTTATATATACCAAAAATAGTCAAGCTGAAAAAAACAGTCAAGGACTCTATTCCGTTCACAGTAGTGCCAAAGCAGATGAAACATTTGGGAGTTTACCTAGCAAAGAACGTGAAAGATCTCTATAAAGAGAACTATGAAACTCTAAGAAAAGAAATAGCTGAGATGTGAACAAATGGAAAAACTTCTCATAACAAATGGGAAGAATCAACCTTGTTAAAATGTCCATACTACCCAAAGCAATATACAATTTTATTGCAATCCCTTAATTAAAGCACCACTGTCATACTTTAAAGATCTTGAATAAATAATACTTCATTTTATATAGAATCAGAAAAACGTCGAAAGCCAAGATATTACTCAGAAATAAAAACAAAGCAGGAGGAATCACGCTATCAAACCTCAGACTATACTATAAATTGATAGTGATCAAAACAGCATGGTACTGGCACAAAAACAGAGAGGTAGATGTATGGAACAGAATAGAGAACCAAGAGATGAACCCAGCTTTACTTACCGTTACTTTATCTTCGACAAGCCAGTTAAAAACATCCAGGGGGGGAAAGATTCCCTACTTAACAAATAGTGCTGGGTGAACTGGCTGGTGACTTGTAGAACACTGAAACTGGACCCACACTTTTCACCATTAACTATGATAGACTCACAGTGGATTAAAGATTTAAACTTAAGACATGAAAGTATAAAAATACTAGAAGAAAGTACAGGAAAAACTCTTGAGGAATTTGGCATGGGAGAATATTTTATGAGGAGGATCCCCCTGGCAATTGAAGCAGCATCAAAAATACAATACTGGGACCTGATCAAACTAAAAAGCTTCTGCACAACCAAGAACATAGTACGTAAAACAAGCAGACAGCCCTCTGAATGGGAGAAGATATTTGCAGGTTATGTCTCCGACGAAGGTTTAATAATCAGAATACAGAGAACTCAAACGTATTAGCAAGAAAAGAACAAGTGTTCCCATCTCAGGCTGGGCAAGTTACTTGAAGAGAAACTTCTCTGAAGAGAAAGAAGAGAAAACTTCTTGCACAGCCTACAGACATGAAAAATGCTCATCATTCTTAATCATTAGAGAAATGCAAATTAAAACTACTTTGAGATATCATCTAACTGCAGTAAGATTAGCCCACGTCACAAAATCCCCAAACCAGAGATGTTGGCGTGGGTGTGGATAAAAGGAAACACTTCTACATTGCTTGTGGGAATGCAAACTAATACGTTCCTTTTGGAAAGATGTTTGGAAAACACTTAGTGATCTAAAAGTAGACCTGCCATTCGATCCTATAATTCCTCTACTAGGAAGACCAGAAGACCAAAAATCACATTATAACAAAGTTATCTGTACCAGAATGTTTATTGTAGCCCAATTCATAATTGCTAAGTCATGGAAGAAGCCCAAGTGCCCATCTACCACGAATGCATTAATAAATTGTTGTATATGTACACCATGAAATATTATGCAGCCTTAAAGAAAGATGAGACTTTCCCTCTTTCATGTTTACATGGATGGAGCTGGAACATATTCTTCTTAGCAAAGTATCTTCAGAATGGAAGAAAAAGTATCCAATGTACTCAGCCCTACTTTGAAACAAAGTTATATGTTTCTTACTAAAGCGATAACCCAATTATAACCCAAGAAGACGGGGAAAGGGGAGAGGAAGGGGAGTATGGGTACAGGGAGGGTAATTGGTAGGACCACACCTATGGTGCATCTTGCAAGGGTATATGTGAAGTTAACTAAGTGAAGAATATAAATGTCTTAACTCAATAACTATGAAAATGCCACGAAGGTTAAATTAACTAGTTTGATGAAAATATTTCAAATTCTATATCAAACAAGTACATTGTATCGCACGACTGCATTAATGTACACAACTATGATTTAGTTAAAAAAAAAAAATATCCCAACCGGGGAAGGTCAGAATGCTCAGCAAACAATCAGGTGATCACCAAAGGAGGCAATTAAGTTTGAAATAAGGCCCGTAAAGGTTGCTGGCTATACTGTCTGTCTCCTAAAAAAGCCACAGTGTCACCTGGTGTCCTGGTGACATATTGCAACATATTGTCATCAAGACCAAGGACTTTTGTTGGAAACAAAGGTGGCAATGAGAAGGAAAAAGTCAGTCAAGGCCATGAACAAGAAGAAAGAAAACTTGAGGAGAACCCAACAGAAAAATTCAGGCAACATGAAACACCAAAACAGAGGAACTCCTCCATGGGACCATGAGGCAGCTACTGCAGAAGACTCCACCTACAAAGAATTAATGAACTTGACAGAAAGGGAATTTAATCATATGGATGGTAAAGAGAACAAAATGAATGGATGAGAAAATGGAAGGACAGAACCAAAAGTCAGAGAAGAGATATGTAGAATATAGAAAGGATATGGCAGAGCTTAAGGAAATGAAGGAGACAATCAGGGAATGTAAAGATGCAGTAGAAAGTATCAAAATAGGTTAGCCCATGGAGAAGAAATAACTTCAGAGCTAGAGGATAAAGTTTTCGAGTTAATCCAGGTAGTTAAAGTGTCATTAAGCATGGAAGAGAAAGCAGAACAGTCGCTTAGAGAACTATGAGACTCCATGAAGCGGTCAAACATATGAATAATAGAGATTCATGAGGGGAAGAAGATTGTTCCAAAGGAATGGAAGTTCTACTGGTATTCTATCAAACCCCGGGTCATCTCAACTCAAACAGAGCCTCTCTAAGACACATTGTATTGAACCTGTTTAAAGTCAAGATGAAAGAAAAAATTCTACAGTCAGGCAGGAGTAAGTGCCAACTGACTTACAGGGGCAGAACCATTAGAATGACAGCAGACTTTTCAACGGAAACCTTCCACACCAGAGGAGCATGGTTATCCACCTTCAACTTTCTTAAAACAATTTTCAGTCTAGAATTCTGTATCCTGCTAAACTAAGCTTCAAAACTGATGGAGAAATCAAATCTTTTGTAGATATCTCCAGGACAAGACTAGCTCTACAGGAAATACTTAGACCTATTCTCAACACTGACCACCATGACAGACCACCTGCAAGGTAAACACGCAGAAGCTAAAGGCCAAAACAGCTTCCACAATGGCTCAATGATAAAATTACACGATGGACTTTCACAAAATAAGATGAAAAGAAGTCCACTACACTTGCTAATTCTCTCATTAAATTTCAATGGCCTGAATTCACCACTAGAGAGGAACAGGCTAGCTGATTGGATAAAAAAACAAAACAAAACACAAGCCAGGGCTGTGCCTGTGGCTCAAAGGAGTAGGGCTCCGGCCTCATATGCTGAGGTGGTGGGTTCAAACCAAGCCCTGGCCAAAAAACCCTGCAAACAACAACAACAACAATGACAACAACAACAACAAACAAAACACAAGCAATCCATATGCCACACCTAGCCTCGAAGGACAAATCAAGACTCAGGGTTAAGGGATGGAAGACAGTATTTCAAGCAAATGGAAATCAGGAGAAGCCAGGGGTTGCAATATTATTCTCAGATACAAGTGGATTTAAAGCAAGTAATGTTAAGAAAGACAAAGACAGACACATTATACTGGTAAAAGGAACAATATAACATAAAGAGATCACAATTTAAGTATTTATACATTAGGTGGCACCTGTGGCTCAGTGAGTAGGGCAATGGCCCCATATACTGTGGGTGGCAGGTTCAAACCCAGCCCCAGCCAAACTGCAACAAAAACATACCTGGGCGTTGTGGTGCGTGCCTGTAGTCCCAGCTACTCTGGAGTCTGAGGCAAGAGAATCGCCTAAGCCCAAGAGCTCGAGGTTGCTGTGAGCTGTGATGCCACGGTACTCTACCAAGGGTGGCAAAGTTGATACTCTGTTTCAAAAAAAAAAATAATAAAATAAATATATAAACATTTATATACCATAATAGTCAGGAACTTTAATACCCCTCTGGCAGAACTGGACAGATCCTCTAAAGAGAAACTAAACAAAGATACAAAGGATTTTAATGTGACTGTAGAACAAATGGGATTAATAAACATATTCAGAACACAGTATCCCAAAGCTAAGGAATACACATTTTCCTCATCAGCCTATGGTACATACTCCAAAATCAAGCACGTCCTAGAATACAATCAAACCTCAACAAAATTAAGAGTATAGAAATTATACCTTGTATCTTCTCAGACTACAAGTCAGTATAAGTGGAACTCAACCCCAACAAAAATGTTCATCCCAACACAAAGATGTGGAAATTAAATAACTTTATGTTGAGTGATAATTGGGTTCAGGAAGAGATGAAAGAGGAAATTATTCAATGCATCAAACATAACAATAATGAAGACACAAGACACCAAAACCTGTGGGATACAGCAAAACCAAGTTTCAAGGGGAACTTTGTTGCATTAGATGCCTACCTTTGAAAAACACAAAGAGAACACATTAACAAACTCACAAACCATCTTATGGTATTGAAAAAAGAAGAATAATCTAATCCCAAACCCAGCAGAAGAAATGAAATAACCAAAATTAAAACAGATTAATGAAATGAAAACAAAGGAATTATTCATAAAATTCATGAAACAAAAGTTGTTTTTTCCCATACATAAATTAAATCAACAAACCTTTGGCCAGATTAACTTGAAACAGAAATGTAATATCTCTAATAACCTCAGTGAGAAATGATACAAGAGAAATAACAACAGATGTCAGAGAGATACAAGAGATCATCTCTGAGCACTACAAGAAACCCTATGCCCAGATTCGACAATGTGGAGAAAATGGATCAATACCTGCAATTACACCCTCTCCCTAGACGTAATCAAGAAGAAATTGGTCTCTTGAACAGAGCAATTTCAAGAACCGAGAGTGAAGAAAAAAGAAAAAAAATCTACCAACAAATAAACACAATGGTCCAGATGGCTTCACTCCTGAATTGTTTCAAACCTTCGAAGAAGAGCCATAAACCCATAGTGCAGAAATTCTTCCAAAAAATTCAGAAGGAAGGAATCTTCCTCAACACATTCTATGAAACAAACGTCACTCTGGGACCAAAACCAGGAAAAAACCCAAATAAAAAGGTGAATTTCAAACCTATTTCACTAACGAATATAGATGCAAAAAATCTCAATAAAATCCTAGATTATAGAGGTATAGCAAGATGGCAGCCGAGTAACAGCTTCCCAGCAACTGGGCACGGTGAGTCTGGGGAGATAACACTCCAGGCATCTCTGGCTGTTGGGGTCTGCCTATAATCATCCCTTTGAGGATACAGGGAGTCAGCAAGGGACTTCTGGACTCCAAGAGGAGGACAAAAACAGTGGAAAACTGGCAAGCGGTTGCATGTGTTCGATTGACCTAATCCCGCTGGCAGCCGTAAGTACAAGCAGCAGTGAGACTGCAAACCAGAAAGGCCTTACCTGTAAACTGTTTTGGTGTTTTTGGACTTGACACTCAGTTGAACTGCCTTGAGGAGAGCTTGAGCAGGATTGTGGAGAGCTCTGGGCATTGTCTAGGGCCCCAGACTGAGCCTCTGAGCAGGATGACACTAAGAGTGTTTGGCTGTGGGCCACAGGGAGCCATTGTGAGAGAACTGCCCCTGCAAGCTCCACCCTCAGGGTCACAAAGAAAGGATCGTGCGGGGCCTAGTAACCTAGTGAGTGAGCAGTCTAAAGGTGGGGAATGAGCTGCCTTACAGACTTAACCCTCAGGGGCAGAGTGAGACCAGTTTTGGCACACTGGAGCCTCGGGCTGTTGCCCTAGGTAGAGTGCCATGGCATCACAGCTCATAGCAACCTCAAACTCCTGGGCCGGGCACCACCCGGACCTCCATACGAGATGCACTGCACCCCCGATCCACGACCCGTGCTCCCCAGGCCTCCGCATGCCCTGACCAGGAACTGTGGGAGCTGAACAACTCTGTGTTCTCCCTCCTGTACCCTCCCAGCCTCCACACTTGCTTGCTTGTCTGGCCAGGGACTATGGTAACCACGTGCCCTCTCGAGCCCTACCTGTCTCTGTGCAGAACCCTTCTCCTGGCTAGAGACTGCTGGAGCCTTGGGCTTTCTGTGCAAAAGTCACTGGGCACCAGGCACTCCCAGAACCGTGCGCACCACCTCCTGCCCGTTGCTGGATCCGGGTGTGTCACACGCCAGAGCTGCTTCCACAACCAGAACTCCCTGGCTGGAGCAGCCCCAGAGGAACTACACAGGGTCACTCCCTACAAAGATCCAGCAACAATAGAGTGATCCCGCTGGGGTCTAATCTTGGAAAGACACCTCCCCAACTCTGAGGACAGGCAGAGGCAACAGTGAAAAACAATCATGAGGCGAAATCAAAAGAAAAACTCTGGCAATATGAATAATCAGAGTAGATCAACTCCACCAAGGATCAATGGGGCAGACACAGGACAAGATCCCATGCACAAACAAATAACTGAGATATCAGAAATCGAATTCAGAATCTGGATAGCAAATAAGATCGAATTAGAATTCCAAGCAGTAACCCAAAAGATATCTCAAGAATTCAAAGATCAAATGACCAAAGATTTTGACACATTGAGACAAGAAGTTGCATCCCTCAAAGATCTGAGAAACACAGTAGGATCCCTCAGTAACAGAATGGAGCATGCAGAAGAAAGGATTTCTGACATTGAAGGCAAAGCTTTCGAACGCTCCCAAACTCTCAAAGAGGAAGAGAAATGGAGGGCAAAAACAGATCACTCTCTCAGAGAGCTCTGGGATAATTCAAAGAAAACCAATATTCGTTTATAGGGATCCCCGAAAGCAACAAAGTGGCTTCACAGGGCACAGAGTCTCTTCTCCATGAGATTATGAAGGAGAACTTCCCAGACATGCCAAGAGATTCTGAAATTCAGATCGCAGACAGTTTCAGAACTCCAGCACGACTCAAACCAAATAAGACATCCCCCAGACACATCATAATGAATTTCTCTAAAGTTAATATGAAGGAGAAAATTCTGAAAGCAGCCAGACGAAAGAAAACCATGACCTACAAGGGCAAGAATATTAGAATAACTGCAGATCTCTGTGCTGAAACCTTTCTAGCTAGAAGAGGATGGTCATCGACTTTTAATCTCCGAAAACAAAATAACTTTCAACCCAGGATCCTGTATCCAGCTAAACTGAGTTTCATTTATGATGGAGAAATTAAATACTTCAATGACATTCACATGTTGAAGATATGTGCTATAACCAAACCAGCTCTCCAGGATATTCTCAGACCTATCCTCCATAAAGACCAGTGTAATCCTCCACCACAAAAGTAAACCCACCCAGGAAATTTTGATCAAATTCCAACTTCCACAGTCGCAAAAGGATTAAAAATGTCCACCGTACTCTTGAAAGGCTTATCAATATTCTCAATCAATGTGAATGGTTTAAATTGTCCTCTAAAGAGGCACAGGTTGGCTGACTGGATACAAAAACTGAAGCCATATATCTGCTGCATACAAGAATTGCAGCTTACATTAAAAGACAAATATAGACTAAAGGTGAAATGATGGTCATCTATACTCCAGGCAAATGGAAAGCAGAGAAAAGCAGGCATTGCAATTGTATTCACAGATGCAATAGGCTTTAAACCAACCAAAATAAAGAAGGATAAGGATGGACACTTCATTTTTTTAAAGATATTACTCTATATGATGAGATTTCTATTATTAATATTTATGCACCCAACCAGAACACACCTGAATTTATAAGAGAAACTCTTAACAGACATGAGCAACTTGATTTCCTCCAGTTTCATAGTAGTTGGAGATTTTAACAACCCTTTAGCAGTGCTGGATAGATCCTCCATAAAGAAGCCAAGCAAAGACATTTTAGACTTAAACTTAACTATTCAACATCTCAAGTTAGCAGACATCTACAGAACATTTCATCCCAACAAAACTGAATACACATTCTTCTCATCAGCCCATGCAACATACTCCAAAATCAACCACGTCCTAGGCCACAAATGTAACCTCAACAAATTTTAAAAAATAGAAATTATTCCTTGCATCTTCTCAGACCATCATGGAATAAAAGTTGAACTCAATAACAATAGGAACCTGCATACCCATACAAAAACATGGAAGCTAAACAACCTTATGCTGAAGGATAGGTGGGTTATAGACGAGATTAAGAAGGAAATTACCAAATTTTTGGAACAAAACAACAATCAAGGCACTAATTACCAGAGCCTCTGGGATACTGCAAAGGCAGTCCTAAGAGGGAAATTTATAGCACTGCAAGCCTTCCTCAAGAAAATGGAAAGAGATGGGCAGCGCCTGTGGCTCAAGGAGTAGGGCGCCGGTCCCATAGGCCAGAGGTGGCGGGTTCAAACCCAGCCCTGGCCAAAAACCACAAAAAAAGAAAGAAAACGGAAAGAGAGGAAGTTAATAACTTAATGGGACATCTCAAGCAAGTGGAAAAGGAAGAAGACTCCAACCCCAAACCCAGCAGAAAAAAAGAAATAACCAAAATCAGAGCAGAATTAAATGAAATTGAAAACAAAAGAATTATACAACAGATCAATAAATCCAAAAGGTGGTTTTTTGAAAAGGTCAATAAAATAGATAAACCTTTGGCCAACCTAACCAGGAAAAAAAGAGTAAACTCTCTAGTATCATCAATCACAAATGGTAATAATGAAATAACAACAGACTCCTCAGAAATCCAAAAAATCCTTAATGAATACTACAAGAAACTCTACTCTCAGAAATATGAAAACCTGAAAGAAATCGACCAATACCTGGAAGTACGCCACCTACCAAAACTTAGCCACAATGAAGTGGAAATGTTGAACAGGCCTATATCAAGTTCTGAAATAGCATCAACTATGCAAAATCTCCCTAAAAGAAAAGCCCAGGACCAGATGGCTTTACGTCAGAATTCTACCAAACCTTCAAAGAAGAACTAGTACCTATATTACTAAACCTCTTTCAAAATATAGGAAAAAAAGGGGATATTACCCAACACATTCTACAAAGCAAACATCACCTTGATCCCCAAACCAGGGAAAGACCCAAGAAGAAAAGAAAATTATAGACCAATATCATTTATGAATATTGATGCAAAAATACTCAACAAGATCCTAACAAACAGAACCCAACAACACTTGAAAAAAATTATACACCACGACCAAGTGGGATTTATCCTAGGGTCTCAAGGCTGGTTCAATATACGTAAATCTATAAATGTAATTCAGCACATAAACAAACTAAAAAATAAGGACCATATAATTCTTCCAGTTGATGCAGAAAAAGCTTTTAATAATGTGCAGCATCCCTTCATGATCAGAACACTTAAGAAAATTGGTATAGAAGCAACATTTCTTAAACTAATAAAGGCCATCTACAGGAAACCCACAGCTAATATCATATTGAATGGAGTTAAATTGAAATCATTTCCACTTAGATCAGGAACCAGGCAAGGTTGCTCATTGTCTCCATTGCTCTTTAACATTGTAATGGAAGTTTTAGCCATTGCAATTAGGGAAGAAAAGGCGATCAAGGGTATCCACATAGGGTCAGAAGAGATCAAACTTTCACTCTTCGCAGATGATATGATTGTATATCTGGAAAACACTAGGGACTCTACTACAAAACTTTTAGAAGTGATCAAGGAATACAGCAATGTCTCAGGCTACCAAAACAACACCCATAAATCTGTAGTCTTTTTTATATACCAACAATAACCAAGCTGAAAAAACAGTCAAGGACTCTATTCCTTTCACAGTTGTGCCAAAGAAGATGAAATATTTGGGAGTACACCTAAGAAAGGACGTGAAAGACCTCTAGAAAGAGAACTATGAAACTTTAAGAAAAGAAATAGCTGAAGATGTTAACAGATGGAAAAACATACCATGCTCATGACTGGGAAGAATCAACATTGTTCAAATGTCTATACTACCCAAAGCAATATATAATTTTAATGCAATTCCTATGAAAGCTCCATTGTCATATTTTAAAGATCTTGAAAAAATAATACTTCATTTTATATGGAATCAGAAAAAGCCTCGAATAGCCAAAACATTACTCAGCAATAAAAACGAAGCAGGAGGAATCACGCTACCAGACCTGAGACTGTACTATAGATTGATAGTGATCAAAACAGCATGGTAATGGCACAAAAACAGAGAAGTAGATGTCTAGAACAGAATAGAGACCAAGAGATGAATCCAGGTACTTACTGTTATTTGATCTTTGACAAGCCAATTAAAAACATTCAGTGGGGAAAAGATTCCCTGTTTAACAAATGGTGCTGGGTGAACTGGCTGGCAACTTATAGAAGATTGAAACTGAACCCACCCCTTTCACCATTAACTAAGATAGACTCTCTCTGGATAAAAGATTTAAACTTAACACATGAAACTATAAAAATACTTGAAGAAAGTGCAGGGAAAACTCTAGAAGGAATCGGCCTGGGTGAATATTTTATGAGGTGGACTACCCATGTAATTGAAGCAGTATCAAAAATACACTATTGGGACCTGATCAAACTAAAAAGCTTCTGCACAGCAAGAACATAGTAAGTAAAGCAAGCAGACAACCCTCAGAATGGGAGAAAACATTTGCAGGTTATACCTCTGATAAAGGTCTTATAACCGGAATCCACAGAGAACTCAAACGTATTAGCAAGAAAAGAACACGTGATCCTGGGCGGTGCCTGTGGCTCAAGGAGTAGGGCGCCGGTCCTATATGCCGGAGGTGGCAGGTTCAAACCTAGCCCTGGCCATAAACCAAAAAAAAAAAAAAAAGTAAAAAAAAAAAAAAAGAACACGTGATCCCATCTCAGGGTGGGCAAGGGACTTGAAGAGAAACTTCTCTAAAGAAGATAGATGCATAATCTACAAACACATGAAAAAAAGCACATCATCCTTAATTATCAGAGAAATGCAAATCAAAACTACTTTGAGATATCACCTAACCCCAGTAATAGTAGCCCACATAACAAAATTCCAAAACCAGAGATGTTTACATGGATGTGGAGAAAAGGGCAGACTTCTACACTGCTGGTGGGAATTCACAGTAATACGTTCATTTTGGAAGTGTGTTTGGATGACGTAAAAATAGATTTGCTATTCAATCCTATAATTCCTTTACTAGATTTATACCCAGAAGACTAAAAATCACAATGTAACAAAGACATTTGTACCAGAATGTTTATTGCAGCCGAATTCATAATTGCTAAGTCATGGAAGAAGCCCAAGTGCCCGTTGACCCACGAATGGACTAGCAAATTGTGGTACATGTATACTATTGAATATTATGCAGCCTTAAAGAAAGATGGAGACTTTACCTCTTTCATGTTTACATGGATGGAGCTGGAACATATTCTTCTTAGCAAAGTATCTCAGGAATGGAAGAAAAAGTATCCAATGTACTCAGCCCTACTATGAAGCTAAATTATAGATTTCACATGAAGGCTACAACCGAAATGAATTACAAGACTATGAGGAAAGGACCAAGGAAGGGGAAGGGAGGGGTGAGGTTAGGGTGCAGGGAGGGTAATGGGTGGGGCCTCACCTTCGGTGCATTTTAGAATGGGTACAGGTGAAACTCACTAAAGGCAGAATACAAATGTCTACATACAATAACTAAGAAAATGCCATGAAGGCTACGTTGAACAGTTTGATAAGAATATTTCAGATTGTACATGAAACCAGCACCTTGTACCCCTTTATTGCACTAATGTACACAGCTCTGATTTAACAATAAAGAAAACAAAACAAAAAATTAGAATGGCAAAAAAAGTATCTAATGTACTCAATACTACTACTATGAAATCAATATACAACCAACTACACATTCATATGAATGACAAAACATAACTATAGTCCAGAAAGTTGAAGGGAAGAGGAGAGAGGGGGAGAGGAGGGTGGGTATGGAAGGAGGGAGGGTATTCGGGGGACCTCATTTAATGGACATTTCAAAAGTATTAAGAAAAAAATAAGAAAAAGAAACTATTAAGAAATGAGTATAATTGGGTGGCACCTGTGGCTCAGTGAGCAGGGCGCCAGCTCCATATACCGAGACTGGCAGGTTCAAACCCAGCCCTGGCCAAACTGCCACAAAAAAATAGCTGGGTGTTGTGGCGGGCGCCTGTAGTCCCAGCTGCTCGGGAGGCTGAGGCAGGAGAATCGCCTAAGCCCAGGAGTTGGAGGTTGCTGTGAGCTGTGTGACGCAACAGCACTCTACCGAGGGGAATAAAGTGAAACACTGTCTCTACAAAAAAATAAATAAATAAATAATTGAGTATAATTGTGATGGATGTGTTACTTAGTTCAACATAAGCATTTCACATTATATATTTAAGCCGAACTGTGAACCCATAAATGCATCAATGTACAAAATTATGATTAAAAAAAAACAATTAGAAAAATAAAATTAAAATATAGTTTATTACTAACAAAAAATAATCCTAGATAATAGATTACAGCTACACATTAAAAAAAAATTCATTCATTGTGTTCAAGTAGGTTTCACCCCAGGAATGCAAGGCTGGTTTAACATATGCAAGTCCATAAACATAATTCACCATATCTACAGAAGCAAAAGCAAAGACCATGTGATTGTCTCAATAGATGCAATAAATCATGTGATACAATTCAGCATCCTTTTCTAATTAGAACACTTGAGAATATCAGCATACTTGGCACGTTTCGTAGTGTGATCAAAGCCATCTACAACAAACCCACAGCTAATATTATACTGAATGTAGTAAAACTGAAAGCTTTTCCACTTAGAACTGGAACCAGACAAGGTTGTCCTCTATTGCTACTACTATTCCACATAGTGCTGGACATTCTAACCAATAGAATCAGGCAAGAGAAGGAAATATAGGGCATCCAAATGGGGACAGAGGAGGTAAAAGACTGAAACTGGACCCACATGTCTTACCACTTACAAAAATTGATTCACAATGGATAAAAGATTTAAATCTAAGGCATGAAACAATAAAATCCTAGAAGAACATGTGGGGAAAACAGTTGAAGATATCGGCCTTGGGAAAGACTTTATGAGGAAGACTTCTGTGGCAATTTCAACAACAACAAAAATAAACAAATGTAACTTAATTAAACTGAAAAGCTTCTATAAAGCTAAGGAAACAACATTTATAGGAAACAGAGAACCTTCAGAATGGTAAAAGATATTTGTGTATTATGATTCGGATGAAGGGTTGATAACTAGAATCTATAGAATACTCAAATCAGTCAACAAAAAATGACCCAACAATCCCATATATCACTGGGCAGATAGATGAATGGAACCTTCTTTAATGAAGACACACGAAGGGCTAACAAACATATGAAAAAATGCTCATGGTCCCTAATCATCAGAGAAATGCAAATCAAAACTATCCTGAAATATCACCTAACCCCAGTGAGAATGGCCCACCTCAAAGCTGCAGAAGCTGGTATGGATGTGGAGAGAAGAGCATACTTTTACATTGCTGGTGGGATTGCAAACTAATAAAACCTTAGAAGCAAATATGGAGAATCCTCAAAGAACTCAAATTAGACCTCCTATTTGATCCTGCAATCCCATTACTGGGCATCTACCGAGAACAAAAAAAATCCTTTTATCCTAAGGGCATATGTACTAGACTGTTTATTGTAGCTCAATTTACAATTCCCAACATGTGGAAACAGGCTAAATGCCCACCAACACAGGAATGGATCAACAAGCTGGTATATGTATACCATGGAATACTATTCAGCCACTAAAAAGGTGGAGACTTTACATCTTATGTATAAACCTGGATGGAGGTGGAACACCTTCTTAGTAAAGCATCAGAAGAATGGAGAAGCAAGAATCTAATGTACTCTTCAAATATGAAGGCAGTAGATGTGATAATACAAGGGTGTGTGTGTGTAGTGGAATCAGCAAATGGGGAGAAGGATGGAGGGAGGGGGTTGGGGGGGTCACTGTGTATGGCACACCTCTTTGTGGCTGGGTACAATTATAAGAGGAACTTTATCTTACAAATGAAATCAATGTAACCTACTTCTTTGTACCCTCAATTAATCCCAAACAATAAAAGAAAATAATAATTAAAAACAAACAAACATGAGAAATACAGTAGAGAAATGCAAAATTAACCATCGAAGAGGACTATATAGGTAAGATAGAATTAATTCTTTCATTAAAGTAAATGCTTCATGAAGGAGGGGCATGTTAAGTGGACATTGTAGTATCTTAGGTTATAGACTGATTAAGATGGGTGTGGGATAGGAGTTATGCTCTTGGGAAAGAAAATGTCATGGGCAAAGATGGAGCAGAGGTGGAGATTTGGGGCAAAGTGGGAACCTTCTTTCCTTAGTCACTTTTCTGATATAAAAAGACTTTAGGTAATTGCTTGATACTGTGGAAGATTCAGTCCAGATAACAACATCTTTTTGTTTGTTTGTTTTGTGTTGTTTTAAGATGGTTGTCTGTTTTTTAGTTTTTACCTGTTACACTTAAACGTGGAAGAATGTCCCAAAGTTGCAGATGGTGTGGGTATGGAGAGAAGGGAACACTTGTAATACACTGTTTGTAGGATTGCAAACTAGTATAGCTTTTTTGGAAAGAAGTATGGAGACACCTCAAAGAGCTAAAAGTAGACCTCCAATTTGATTCTCTAATCCCATTACTAGTTATTTACTTGGTAGAAAAAAAAATCATTTTATCACAAGGGCATTTGCACTTTGTAATTGCAAAGACGCGGAAACAACCCCCATTAATAAACTGTGGTATGTTCTCCATGGAATACTATTCAGCCATAAAAAGTTGGAGACTTTACATCTTTTGTATTTACCTGGATGGAGATAAAGAACATTCTCCTTAGTAAAGTATTTCAAGAATTTAAAAATAAGCACCCTATGTACTCAATACTTACTTGAAACTAGTAGACAACAGCTACAGGCCCACATGAGAGAAAAACATGATTAAATTCAGGGAGGGGGAGGGAGGAAGGAGTGCTCAGTAAGCTCAGATGCTACCTAACAAAGGCAAATAATGTAATCCAATCATATGTACCCTTATATTAATCTGAGGGAAAAAAAACAAAAAAAAGTTAATGTCTCAAAATGGTCGACTTCATATATAAAGCTTATTATGTGAAAGTATTTTTTGTTCCTGGTAAATTTCTGTAGGTGTTAATTATTGACTGGTAGACTTTGGAGGAGTCTGGAAAGAATGAAGTCAAGTGTACAGGTGGAGATTTTGACCTTGGAAAAGAATCATTAGTGATTAGAGGAGTGAGACACAGAAGATGGGTGGTTTGCAGGGAGTTTCCCCAGGGAGAGCACAGATGCTAAGGGAGCATATACTATGTGACCTTGGCTATCTCATTAAAGAAGTCAAGACCAGCCAGATGTGGTGGCTTTCTCCTATAATCCTAGCACTCTGGGAGGCCAAGGTGGGTGGATCGCCCGAGCTTACAAGTTTGAGACCAGCTTGAGCCAGAGCGAGACCTTATCTCTAAAAATAGCTGGACATTGTGGTGGGCGCTTGTAGTCCCAATTACTTAGGAGGCTGGAGCAAGAGAATCGCTTGAGCCTAAGAGTTTGAGATTGCTGTGAGCTGTGATGCCATGGCAGTCTTCTGAGGGCAACAAAGTGAGACTCTGTCTCAAAGCGGAAAAAAAAAAAAGAAGAAGAAGAAGACAACGAGCCCATTGAGTAAGAATGGAGAAAAGATAAGGAGTGGTTGCAGTGGGAAATAGTTAAAATGAGAGAAGTTGCTGAGTTTCTGTGCAGTTTACTTCACTGGGTATTAAGAGTATTTTCATGAGTTAGTACCCTTATAGTGTATGCAACCTGGAAGAAATTTAAAGGCCATTATTATGTTTTTTATAGAACAAAATATAGTCACTGTCAGATTAAGACTTCAGTTTACATGAGGAGTCAGAGATGGAATAGGATCAGGAAAAAAAAGAATTTTATCTTCACTCAACCTTCACCAGTTCCAGAGACTATTGTATGTATTTTACAGAATACATTGCACATAATAAATCTCTAACATTTTATAAATATTTAGGTGTTGTTGATTTATTTCTGCCCTACTGGCAGCCGTCATGTCTCTGGTCTACATTGTGCATGTCTGTTTATATGTCTGTGTTGACATCATCTGCTCTGGCTTGGAGGCTTTATGGAAGGTAGGGATCATGTTTGTTTATTTTGCATAATAGTTAGCATAGAGCTCTGTATATGAAGCTTTATTTTATGTGATGATGATTTCCTTTATGAATTTCTTTCCTGTCTACAGATTGACTGAATATTCTGATCTTTATTAATTCAGTGGAACTGAGAGGTGAGGTTAACTGTTGAATGCTTAGTCAAGCTGGGGAGCAGGCTTTCTCATATAGCTATAGGCAGTCTCATATGGTACCACAAAGAGGCACCCTCCTGTAAAAAGATGAGAAATACAGAGAAGCCACCCACATTGATTTTCACGAAGGAAAAGTTTAGTGTCTAGTCTTACCGCCAAGTGCTTGTCAAATAAACTTGGCATGAAGTCAAGACTGAATACAGTAAACAGAAAACTCAGATAAAAGCTATGGTAAACAAAAAAAAAATCCTCTTTATTTTCATCCCTATTCTTATTTGGAACACGCTTCTAGAATAGTGTTGGGAGGTAGAATGTAAATCTGATGAGATGAAACTGTAGACAAGTGAATAAGGTCTCAACACTTTTTGAAGATGCTGTAGCTCTAAACAATTTTTACTAGTGTATCCTTCCTTCAAAGCATTCATCTGTTTAAACTTGTATCACTAAATGACAAAACTGGTCATCCAAACTCATTCATGTGGACACAACAATTTAGTTTTTTTTCTTTCTTTTCTTTTCTTTCTTTCTTTTCTTTTCTTTTCTTTCTTCCCTCTTTCCCTTTCCCTCTTTTTGACAGAGTCTCACTTTGTCACCCTTGGTGGAGTGCCGTGGCATCACAACTCATACCAACCTCCAGCTATTGGGCTTAGGTGATTCTCTTGCCTCAGCCTCCCAAGTGGCTGGGATTATAGGCGCCTGCCAGAACTCCCGGCTATTTTTTTGTTGTTGTTGCAGTTTGGCTGGGGCCAGGTTTGAACCCGCCATCCTCAGTATATGGGCCCGGCGCCCTACTCACTGAGCCACAGGCACTGCAACCAACACTAAGTGTTGAGGCCTTATTCACTTGTCTACAGTTTCATCTCATCAGATTTACATTCTACCTCCCAACACTATTCTAGAAGCGTGTTCCTAGCTTTCTTTCTTAGAATGTTCCAGGTACTAAAAAGAAAATTCCTAGACTAGGAAGGCTGCTTTTAAATATTTCCTTGAAAACCTTTTTTTAAAAAAAAATTAATTTATTTATTTATAGACAGAGTTTCACTCTTTTGCCTTGGGTAGAGTGCTATGGTGTCACAGCTCACAGCACCCTTAAACTCTTGGGCTCAAGGAATCCTTTTGCCTCAGCCTCCCACGGCTGGGACTTAGGTGCCTGCCACTATGTCTGGATAGCTTTTCTATTTTTATTATTATTATTTTAGCTTTTCTATTTTTAGTAGAGACAGGGGTCTTGTTCTTATTCAGGCTGGTCTTGAACTCCTGAGGTCAGGTGATCTACCTGGCTTGGCCTCCCAGTGTCCTGAGATTACAGGCGAGAGCCACAGTACCAGGCCAAAATCCTTTCTTTCCTCCCTCATCTTGCCTATTCTTTAGATCTATCATGAATTTTTCTACTATATTTCAAGGACTCTTTAGGGTTTTCTTGCTATATCTTTTATTGTAATCAGTTTTTCATATTGCTTTTTTTATTAATCCATTATAAGAGATACTATTTCTTATATTATTTAAACTTCCACATTCTTCATTTTTATGTTTTATTCTATAACTTAGGAGTAAAATAGGAATCCACTGCCAGTGTTATGAGTCCTGAAATTTAGATTATGATTTCTGCTTTTTGAGAATGTTTCTGTTTAATTCTCCCAGCTTCCTTTGGTCAATAACTTTCTTTTGAAATTAAAATTAGCTTTGAAAAATAATGATAACCCAGGAATAAATATGCCGATGTATTTCTAAATGTTATTAGATGACTCAATTAAATTTTCTAAAACAAATTTACCATATCATGTCTTCTTTCTAGCATAATACAGGGCATCCCAAAAGCCCCTGAAGTATCAATACATAGGGAAAATTGGAAATTATAGCTAAATGTATCTTTATTGACAAAACATTCATTACAACATTTTGCATAATATTCTCTGTATTGACAACCTATTTGTAAAATTTTGTAATGAATATTTTGTAAATAAAGGTAAAGAAAAATTTTTCATTTTTCTCTGTGTATGGCAACTTTAGGGGTGATTTTTGGGATACCCTGTATTTTTGATAATGAAACTTTTATTTATTACATGTTTGTTTATTCTAGCCAAGAATAAGATATTCTTTGTAAAAGTACTTTATAAACTTTACAGAAATATACAAATATAAGGTTAATATTCTATGCTAAGTGTAAATATACTACTTGACAATATAAATACTATTCTTGTTCAACAGATGAAGAATCAAGTATAGAAAAGTTAAATTGCTTGTTCAAAGTCAAACAGCTTAGTAGTAGCTGAGATTCAAGTTTAGAGATGGTTTGACTTTATTTGATTTTTCTACAACATTTCATTTCTTCCTTAAAAAAAGTTCAAGTCCTTTATGATTGTTTTCTTTAAGTCACCTTAGTTTTCTTAGCCATCAGTAAAGGCTCTTATTTTCAGCTTAACACTTCAGGAGAACCTATACTGTTTATCTTTCATTTTAGAAAAATAGGTTTTTGTTCCTGGACCCTGTCCTGGATTTCAGGAATTTGTAGTATCAAAATTAGTGTAGGTATAGCAATATAGTCATGATATATCTGGGAGAATATAGATTTATGAGAAATACATTTGCCAGAATACTGGGTGATGTCTACATGCGTTAATCAGCGATTTGTCAGACTCTGAGAGGAATTTCGTTTTTTAGATATAGTTTTGATGGAGAAATTTTCTGAGGCCTATACTTGTGTAACTTCTGAAACAGAAGAACAAAATTGGTCATGAAGAAAGTAAGAGAGGTTTTCTCAATATCCACTGCATATCTTTGTCTCAGAAGCAAATTGCATGCTGATGATCAGAGCGCTAACATAGCTTAATTTCTTAGTTTTCAAAGACCACAATGTACACATAGCTTGAGGAGGGATATTATTTTTGGAAATTTATACAGTTTTGGGTGATTGTTAGTAGTCGTATAAAGACATTCAGGCCTTGGCTGGATACTTCAGTTCTCTTAAAACTTATAGCAATCCTGTCAGAAGCAAGCATTTTGGAAACTATTTATATATGTAACTGAAGGAAGCGATCCTACCAAATGCCTTGCTTAGGGAAATTATTTTACCCCTCCTGTTCCAGATATATTTTTCTAGAAATCCACTTTTTTTCTGGAAATACATTTGCAACATTTACATATATGTGTATCTGTGTCTATCAACCTCAGTGTACAAGTCATTGTGAAAAAATTTAGGAAATTCAGATAGGCATAAATATGGAAAAGGAATCCTGAAGTATGACAACAAACTATTACATTTTGGTGTATAGCCTTTTGCACTTTTATAGAACATGTACGTGTGCGCACACACATATATATACATAAATCATAAAATGTGTTCATATTGATAAAAAATAAGATTGCAGAACTAAGGAAACAAAATGAGAACCAGAACACCACCGTTGCAGAATTAGTAAGTGATATGGAACCAGTAAAGAATAAAACAGAAGTAGGGAAAAATAGAATGGTTCGGACTAGAAGTTTGAAATAATCACAATAAATACAGGAGTAAAAGACAAAGGTGAAAGCAATTTGACTAACAGTGATATAAAACAAAGTCTGGTTAATAAAATAATTGCTAGTGTCTGTGAGGAAGAGGACCCAACAAATCAAACTAAAAAAAAATTTAAAGGAGTCATAAAGCAAAACTTCACTGAAAGGAAGAACTGAATCTGCAGATGAAAAAGATGCATTGGGGAAAAAAAAGACACGGAAATTCAAAACTGAAAATTGTAAGAGAAGGATCAACATCAAATCATGTCCTGATTATTATTTGATAAAAAGAAAGACTTCTGCAGTTATGCAAGTAAAAACAAAAGTCATCTACAAGGAAGAAGTTTAGACTGACCTTAGGGCTTCACAACAATCAGTGATACTAAAGAGCAGCGTCAGTGCAGTTCTGATAAAAGAAAATGTGACCCAAGAACATTGTACCAAGTTGTTATTGAGGTATAAAGGCAACAGGCGTATATTCTCAAATGTGAAAGAACCCAGAGAATTTGGCTTCTATGAGACCCTTTCTGAAAAAACTACTTGTAAAAATTTAGCCAACCAAGAGAGGAATCAAACTAAAGCCTGGTTGTGATATTAAATACATTTATGTATAAATGTAAGATTTAGAAACTGGCAACAAAACAGAATGTAAATGTTGTACATCATGGCAAAGTAAAACTCACATACTCAACAAAAATTGGGAGGTAGGTGGAAGGAAAATGGAGGGTAAGAGATTATTAATGACTTTATCATTTTTAGCAGCAATTCATCCAGAACTAATTTGAATTTAATGTAGTTTAAAGGTAATGTTAATATACTCTCTCTTTATAGTTTTTATCATATTTCTTATACTTTGAGGGATTTTTGTAATTAATAAACATTTTAGTGAATAGTATTTTAACTAAGATTTAAATTTTTTCAGTTTCATTTCAGCTTTTATTAATTTCAAGTATAAAATTAAATTTTATATTATTATTTTTAAAAATGACTGTAATCTTATCCCAGAAATAATCAATTTATTTGTATCTATGCATCTATCTGTATATGTGAATAGTTGTCTGGAATAATATTCACTAAATGTTAACACTGAGTATTTCTCAATGGTGAAATTTTTGGATGATTTGTTGCATTTTTTCTTTTTATATTTTGAATTACTTGAATTTTTATAATGAGAATGTGTGAAAAAAAGTGATACAGTGAGTTCATTATTCTGAAAAATGAATTTATAGTTATGTAGATTTATATCCGTCTTTCTTTTTAAATTTATCATGACATACTCTTTTTTTTTTTATAGACATACTCTTTTTTTTTTTTATAGACATATTCTTTTTTTTTTTTTTTTGGTTTTTGGCTGGGGCTGAGTTTGAACCCGCCACCTCCAGCATATGAGACTGGTGCCCTACTCTTTGAGCCACAGGTGCTGCCCATCATGACCCCTTTTCTCTTGCCATTGTTTTTAATAGCTGCACAGTATTTTATGGATGTGCTATATTTTTTCTTCCATTCTTGATCTCAGTTACTTTAACGATAGAGCTGGACTAGATTAGCTGGTTGTAATTTTTTCTTTAAGCTGTGGAATCCTTCCAATAAATTATAACTCTTGGTTTAGATATCTTGTATAGAATATGGTTTCAAAGCTGTGCAGATTAGGTAATTTCTGAGGTTCATGTCATTTTACTACCAACTAGTTTTTTTTTCCTTAGGTCTTTTTTTTTGCTTGATTGCTTTCTGTTTGTTAAAAAAGTCAGTAGTAACCATAATCTTTAAGAATCAGAATTTTAATGTGAAAGATGTCTTCAAAAAGGATCCAGTATATTTTCCCTAAATATTATACATAAGGAAACCGATTTAAATTGTTGGACGTCATACAGCCAACTAAATGAATGAGACTTGAGCTTGGATGTCCTGGCATCTTAGGCTGTTCTTTCCCCACCAGTACACATAATACATTTTTAAAAAATGATGAACATGGAAGATGACAGTTTTATCTTAATCCATGTCACACCTATACCAATATGTAAATGTCAGGAAATATACTTAATTTATAGCATATTTATTTTCTTCTACATGGAAAGAGATCAGCAATGCAGCCATCATTGAAGTCTTACAGGAGTTAAAAAGAAAAGTGAGTGAGATTCTGGCAAGGAAGAAAGCATTTACTAGTCAAAGATTTGGAATTTACTGTGGTTACTAAGATTAAAATAAAACTAAAACTTGACTTGGCAGAGGATTAAAAACAAAACAGCTCCAAAGTGTGTGCACATCATGGAGAAGATGCCATTATTTCTTCAGGCATCTGAGGGGGAAGGGAATATTTTTTCTTTGTGTTGCTGGAGCTGATTTATTTAGTTATGATTTCAACATGCCCACAAGGCAAGCCCCAGAAAACATTGCACAACATTAACCAGAACAAATGGTGCTATTTTTTTCTATACCTCCCCCCTACGGTTTTTTTAAACATCAATGGATGGGGGTTCCCCCTCACCCCCCACCCCCACACACATTGTTTAAATGGCTCTGATTATGTTTGACTATTGGGTGTGGCAGGGTTTAAAATCTTAAGTGGTAGTACAGGTTTCTGGACTAGAAAGAGAATTAGAGGTGATGTGACTTGATTATTGGAATGTGTGGAAGAATGTAAAGTCGTGAGAGGTACCATGGTCTACCACAGGCTGCTCTTAGTAATAGATCTTCTTGTTAAGAAAAAAGAACGCTGTTATTATTGGGAATTTATTTTGGAAACTACCAAAGAAGAAATTTGACAGAAAAGTAAAGCAAACCACCTGTCTCATGTTTCCTTTCCACACAGGCACTTTGAAGAGATATCTTAAATATTGTCAAGTCTCAGTGATTTTGGCATAGATTAGCCACTATTCTCACAAACTTGAATTAAACTCACCTGGCATTGCACTAGGTTGCAGCACGGAGAAAATTAGCAAACAAGATCTTATCCTTTTGGAGCTCAGTAAGAATTGTAACCTAGCAAGTAGTTCAACAAATCCCAAACTCATTTTTCTTTATACACTCCAAACACTCTCCTTCCCATCTTTCCTGTATCTTCTATCTTCTTTGATGGCCTCCCCATCCTCCCAGCTGGAAACCTCACATTCATCCTGAGTCCTTATGTTACCCTTGGTCTCCACAAGCAGTCTGTCACCAAGGCCTGTCTCTTCTAGCTCCAAAATTGTTTTTGAGTATGTTCATTCTTTTTTCTCTGTTCTTATAGCCATTGCTCCATTTGGGTCTTTTCATCTTTCATTTCGATTCTTTAGAGAGCTGCCTATTTATTTTCCTGTTCCATTTTCTAATCCATCTTCCATACTGCTGTCAAGTCTCTTTCTTTATAGATCTAATCTTATCATTCTCCAGCTTAAAAACACCCATTAACGTGTTAGGAAAAAATCTAAATTCCTTTGCTTGTCATGCCAGGATTTCATAGTCTGGCCCTGATCTATTTATTCTCACCTCATCTTCTGCCCTAATTTCCTACCCAGCTCCCACACCCGCTCCCTGTTGCCAGACACACATGTACATTTAGTTACTGTGGTTCCACCAGCTTCCTTACAGTTCCCTGAGTTTTCTCTTTACTTGTGCTTTTGATCATGACACAGGATACTCCTCCCTGACTGATAAACTCCAGCTTGTACGGAGGCACGAAGCAGCCAAGATTTTACAAAGAATATTCTTGACAAAACAAGACAAAAGAAACAAACTGTGTGTACAGAACCAAGCAATGAGGGCAGCGACCATTTAGAGCAGAGTTCAGATTGGGTAGCTACCGACTACTTACCTTTTCTTGGGCAAACCAAGAGGGAAGTACTTGTTCCAGAAACTTTTCTGTGCTTGATTTAGGTTGTACTGAATTGTGAATATAAATAACTTAATATTGAAATAGATATAAATTGTGCTACCTATTTGTCACTCTTCCTTGAAGAATACAGGGTGGCCATAAAGTTTGTGTGCATTTTAAAATGGTGTGCAATTTCAAATTGCACACAAACTTTATGGCCACCCTGTATTTTTTATGATCACTTAATGTTCAAAGTAAATGTGTCAAGGGATTAGATAACTGGCAAATATTATTACCACCAAACTATAGGCTTAATTAGATTTTCCATTAGTATTTGAATTTCTTTTTTCTTTTTTTAACTCTATAAAGCTAAGAATGTAAGTCTGAATCAAAGTAAATGGGAGCTTCTGAGAAAGTACTTGTATTATAAGATGGTTGCACTTGCTATATACTTTTGAGTATTCAAAGATTTAAGAGGAACCACTCATACCAAGGCAAAAGGCTGAGAGTCAGGCAGTGGGGAATTAGTCCCTGCCCATCATTGTCTGTCTTTGTCCTTGCTCTTAAATTTTCTGATTGGTAACATGTAGTAGATTATTTCTGACTCTTAATTTATGCAGAGATGTTTTGTGAAATAATATAGACAACCACTGTCAGTTATTTTTTGTTGTTCAGTAAAGATTCTATACAAATTAACAGTGATCTTACGGTGGTTATTGTATTAAGAAAGTTCTTGAAAGGCAGAGAAGTACCCAGAGTAGGTCACTTAAAATTTTTGTTTATTATTTCTCTTAGGCCTGCAGAGAGTGTTCTATGTTAGGTAGAACAATGCTGAAAACATGCACAAAAGCATAGGTTTGTAATTTTGTGGGAGCCAATTTATGATGGATATAGTTCTCTTCAACTATAATGTTCTGAGTGATTTGCTGCCTTTTATAAAAGCCAGCGCCCACCTTTTAGTGATTTTTTTTCTTTAGGTATATTTGGATTTTTATGTTTGTTCAAATATTCTCCATGAGTTCTGCCATTTAACCTTGAAATAGAAAGTCACATGTCAAGTTTGCTACTTTATTTGCCTTCTAACACTTTGTGTAGGGTTATCCATCTGTCAGATTCTCTCTCTGAATTCCACTTTTCACCTTTTTGTATTGGTTGTTTTTTGTTATAAAAGCAGGTGAGACATCCTTACTCTTTGTGAAGAATACCTGTTCTTTTTTTTTTTTTTCAAATTACATGAAAAGTTTATTTATAAGTGTTTATCCAATACATTTACCTATTTTTTATTTTATTTTATTTTATTTTATTATTATTATTTTTTTATTAAACCATAGCTGTGTACATTAGTATGATCGTGGAGCACCATACACTTGGTTCATAGATCGTTTGACACATTTTCATCACATTATTTAACATAGCTTTTGTAGCATTTTCTTAGTTATTTTGCTAAGAAGAATACCTGTTCTTTTTGCTGATGCAGAACACTGCTAAACTTTCTCTTTAAAGGAAAAACAATTGTGGACAAAAGGGGATATTTGTTTGAGTTAAAAGAAATTCATTCTTTTCTCACTGTACTTCTTTTCAAATTACTGTCACCCTCAGTAGTATGAGGGTTCTTTCAAAGCTCAGCATACAACTAACTGGTGAATAAAACTGACACTTAATTGCATGAAGTCTAGTGATATTTGCTGTGTATTTTTGTGTCTGTGAATTATTCTGTTAGGATGTGAAAAATATTGAAGAGTATAATTTTTAAACTATATATTTCATAATCGAAGTATTTATAAACACATATGAAACTTATTCTAAGTATAACCTATACTAAACTGAGATGGTCATGTTTATAACTCAGTAGATAAACTATGCTGGAATGTTTCAGACCAGGCGTAGCTGAAGCAAGACATTTTTGAACTGATATTGTAAGGAACGGTCTGTTTCATTATTCAGTGGTTTCATATGAACTTAAAGTGATGACTTGTGTTTGGTTAATTCCAAATTTAAACTTGTTGCACTTCTTATGTTAGTAGAAATGTTTTCATTTTAACTGTGGATTTAATAGAGTTGGTCTTGGAATATGGTTACTTTTTTGATTCCTCTTGAACTTTACAATTCAAATGAATTAAGTAACCAAGAAGAGCAATTAAGATGATACTATTGAGTTGCATGGCATCTCTGTTGTTTTTCTTTTCCTTATGTGCAAACTTAAACTGAATTGATGCTTTGTACTTAAAAACAAATTTGTAGTATTAAATAAAGATAGTTTAATAGCATTTAATAGCATTATGGAAAACTTGGAAAATAGAAAGAAGGGAATGAACTGTAAAAGGTAGGATCTGAGCTGAGCCTTAAAGAATACATAGTTCTTAATGTATTCTATCTGGACTTCCCTTTGAATATTTTTTGTTCTATGTGACTGTTATATATTATATGACTGGGTCATCCTGCCTTGGAGGAAAGAGTGGATATTTATTTTCTAACTATATTGCAATCTTAATATGTGCCCTTGAATGAGTCACATCACTCTGCTATACTTAATTTCTCTATCTGTAAAATGATAATGGCTAGATAATTTGAGATTTATTTAATTTGATGTAGGCAAACCTTTTAAAGTATAACAATACCTTTCACTACCCTGTTTTCCCGAAAATAAGACATCCTCTGAAAATAAGACCTACTTACAGGAAAGATAAGATGTCCCCTGAATATAAGACCTAGCGCATCTTTGGGAGCACACCTTAAAATAAGACACTGTCTTATTTTCGGGGAAACAGGGTATGAATGAATTAAAGATAGAAAATAGCATTGCCACAATAGTTTATTCTTCTGCCTTTAAGCATGGTACCTTTTTTTGGGCACAAAAATAAGGATTAGGCTTCCAAGGTCTTTTAGGTGCCTTTTGTGTGTTCTGGCTGGCAATAGTCTTAACCTTCTTGTACTTAGCATCTGGTTTATTCATGAGACCTCTATAATTGACCAGAAGTATGTTTCTGTCTTGTCTTTTAGGAGGATTTATAGTATATCTCAGGTGGTGTCAGATAGCAGGCAGAAGACTGAATAGCTAGCTCTCTTAATTTAAAAAACAGTATGTCTCCTACTGATACTGTTAAAGTAAGATATGATTTTTTAAAAATCGCTTTTCTTTTTCATTTGTCATGATTGACAGGTACATTATCTGATACTATTGAGTTGCATCGCATCTCTTAAGTTAAGAGATCTTAAGTTTCTTAGGTGTACTATCAGAGTCTTAGGAAAGTTGGAAGAAAGTAGACTTTAGACGGAACAACAGGCTTATGGTATATTCTGGTGTGTTATGCAAGGTGCCTTTCATGTCTGTATCTACCACAGTCAGAAACAGTAGAGGGAAGAGTTTGTCTCAGGGAAATTGTTCCTATATAATTTATAGGGGGCAAAATGACTTTTTTTTTTTTCTCTTTCTTTTTTTTTATTGTTGGGGATTCATTGAGGGTACAATAAGCCAGTTACACTGATTGCAATTGTTAGGTAAAGTCCCTCTTGCAATCATGTCTTGCCCCCATAAAGTGTGACACACACTAAGGCCCCACCCCCCTCCCTCCCTCCCTCTTTCTGCTTCCCCCCCCATAACCTTAATTGTCATTAATTGTCCTCATATCAAGATTGAGTACATAGGATTCATGCTTCTCCATTCTTGTGATGCTTTACTAAGAATAATGTCTTCCATGTCCATCCAGGTTAATATGAAGGATGTAAAGTCTCCATTTTTTTTAATGGCTGAATAGTATTCCATGGTATACATATACCACAGCTTGTTAATCCATTCCTGGGTTGGTGGGCATTTAGGCTGTTTCCACATTTTGGCGATTGTAAATTGAGCTGCAATAAACAGTCTAGTACAAGTGTCCTTATGATAAAAGGATTTTTTTCCTTCTGGGTAGATGCCCAGTAATGGGATTGCAGGATCGAATGGGAGGTCTAGGTTGAGTGCTTTGAGGTTTCTCCATACTTCCTTCCAGAAAGGTTGTACTAGTTTGCAGTCCCACCAGCAGTGTAAAAGTGTTCCCTTCTCTCCACATCCACGCCAGCATCTGCAGTTTTGAGATTTTGTGATTTGGGCCATTCTCTCTGGGGTTAGATGATATCTCAGGGATGTTTTGATTTGCATTTCTCTAATATATAGGGATGATGAACATTTTTTCATGTATTTGTTAGCCATTCGTCTGTCGTATTTAGAGAAAGTTCTATTCATGTCTCTTGCCCATTGATATAAGGGATTGTTGGCTTTTTTCATGTGGATTAATTTGAGTTCTCTATAGATCCTGGTTATCAAGCTTTTGTCTGATTGAAAATATGCAAATATCCTTTCCCATTGTGTGGGTTGTCTCTTTGCTTTGGTTATCGTCACCTTAGCTGTACAGAAGCTTTTCAGTTTAATGAAGTCCCATTTGTTTATTTTTGATGTTGTTGCAATTGCCATGGCAGTCTTCTTCATGAAGTCTTCCCCCAGGCCAATATCTTCCAGTGTTTTTCCTATGCTTTCTTTGAGTATTTTTATTGTTTCATGCCTTAAATTTAAGTCTTTTATCCATCTTGAATCAATTTTTGTGAGTGGGGAAAGGTGTGGGTCCAGTTTCAGTCTTTTACACGCAGACATCCAATTCTCCCAACACCATTTATTGAATAGGGAGTCTTTCCGCAAGGTAAGTTCTTGTTTGGTTTATCGAAGATTAGGTGGTTGTAAGATGTTAGTTTCATTTCTTGGTGTTCAATTCGATTCCAAGTGTCTACGTCTCTGTTTTTGTGCCAGTACCATGCTGTCTTGACCACTATGGCTTTGTAGTACAGACTAAAATCTGGTATGTTGATGCCCCCAGCTTTATTTTTGTTACTAAGAACTGCCTTAGCTATACGGGGTTTTTTCCGGTTCCATACAAAACGCAGAATCATTTTTTCCAAATCTTGAAAGTACGATGTAGGTACTTTGATAGGAATGGCATTGAATAGGTAGATTGCTTTGGGAAGTATAGACATTTTAACAATGTTGATTCTTCCAAGCCATGAGCATGGTATGTTCTTCCATTTGTTAATATCCTCTGCTATTTCCTTTCTGAGGAGTTCATAGTTTTCTTTATAGAGGTCCTTCACCTCCTTCGTTAGGTATATTCCTAGGTATTTCATTTTCTTTGAGACTATGGTGAAGGGAGTTGTGTCCTTAATTAGTTTCTCATCTTGACTGTTATTGGTGTACACAAAGGCTACTGACTTGTGGACATTGATTTTATATCCTGAAACATTACTGTATTTTTTGATGACTTCTAGGAGTCTTGTGGTTGAGTCTTTGGGGTTCTCTAAGTATAAGATCATGTCGTCAGCAAAGAGGGAGAGTTTGACCTCCTCTGCTCCCATTTGGATTCCCTTTATTTCCTTGTCTTGCCTAATTGTATTGGCTAGAACTTCCAGCACTATGTTGAATAGTAAAGGTGACAGAGGACAACCTTGTCTGGTTCCAGTTCTAAGAGGAAAAGCTTTGAGTTTTACTCCATTCAGTAAAATCTTGGCTGTGGGTTTGTCATAGATAGCTTCAATCAGTTTTAGAAATGTGCCACCTATGCCTATACTCTTCAGTGTTCTAATTAGAAAAGGATGCTGGATTTTATCAAATGCTTTTTTTGCATCTATTGAGAGGATCATGTGATCTTTATTTTTGCCTCTGTTAATATGGTGGATAACTTTTATGGACTTGCGTATGTTAAACCAGCCTTGCATCCCTGGGATGAAGCCTACTTGATCATGATGAATGACTTTTTTGATGATAAGCTGTAACCTATTGGCTAGGATTTTGTTGAGAATTTTTCCATCTATATTCATGAGTGAGATTGGTCTGAAATTCTCCTTTTTGCTTGGGTCTTTTCCTGGTTTTGGTATCAGGGTGATGTTTGCTTCATAGAATTTGTTGGGGAAGATTCCTTCTTCCTCAGTTTTTTGGAATAATTTCTGCAGTACAGGAATAAGCTCTTCCTTGAAGGTTTGATAGAATTCTGGAGTGAAGCCATCTGGACCAGGGCATTTTTTAGTTGGAAGCTTTTTTATTGTTTCTTTGATCTCAGTGCTTGAAATTGGTCTGTTCAGGAGGTCTATTTCTTCCTGGCTAAGTCTAGGGAGAGGGTGTGATTCCAAATATTGATCCATTTCCTTCACATTGTCAAATTTCTGGGCATACAGTTTCTGGTAGTATTCAGAGATGATCTCTTGTATCTCTATGGGATCAGTTGTTATTTCCCCTTTATCGTTTCTGATTGAGGTTACTAGAGATTTTACTTTTCTATTTCTAGTTAGTCTGGCCAATGGTTTATCTATTTTATTTACTTTTCCAAAAAACCAACTCCTTGTTTCATTAATTTTCTGAATGATTCTTTTGTTTTCAATTTCATTGATCTCTGATTTGATTTTGGATATTTCTTTTCTTCTACTGAGTTTAGGCTTAGATTGTTCTTCTTTTTCCAATTCCATAAGATCTCTTGTGAGATTGTTGATGTGCTCTCTTTCTGTTTTTCGAATGTAGGCATCTAAAGCGATGAATTTTCCTCTCAAAACTGCTTTTGCAGTATCCCACAGGTTTTGATAGCTTGTGTCTTCATTGTTGTTATGCTCAAGGAAGTTAATGATTTCCTGTTTTATTTCTTCCTTCACCCATCTGTTATTCAACAGAAGATTGTTTAATTTCCATGCCTTTGGGTGGGCTTGAGCATTTTTGTTAGAGTTGAGTTCCACCTTTAGTGCCTTATGGTCTGAAAAGATACAAGGTAAAATTTCAATTCTTTTGATTCTGTTGATATTTGTTTTGTGTCCCAGGATATGATCAATTTTGGAGAATGTTCCATGGGGTGATGAGAAGAATGTATATTCTTTATCTTTGGGATGGAGTGTTCTATATACGTCTATCAAGCATAGTTGTTCTAGGGTCTCATTTAAATCTCTTGTATCTTTGTTTAATTTCTGTTTAGAGGATCTGTCCAGCTCTGTAAGAGGTGTGTTAAAGTCCCCTGTTATGATGGTATTATCAGATATCATATTGCTCAGACTGAGTAAGGTCTGTTTCAAGAATCTGGGAGCATTTAAATTGGGTGCATAGATATTTAGAATTGAAATGTCTTCTTGTTGTAGTTTTCCCTTGACCAATATAAAGTGACCATCTTTGTCTTTTTTGACTTTAGTTGCTTTAAATCCACATGTATCTGAAAATAAGATTGCAACTCCTCTTTTCTTCTGAATTCCATTTGCCTGAAAAATTGTCTTCCAACCCTTGACTCGGAGCTTTAATTTGTCTTTTGAAGCCAGGTGTGTTTCTTGCAGACAGCAAATGGATGGCTTGTGTTTTTTAATCCAGTCAGCCAATCTATGTCTCTTCAGTGGGGAATTCAAGCCATTAACATTTATGGAGATAATTGATAAGTGTGGTAGTATTCTATTCGTCTTATTTTGTGAGAGTCCATTGCTTAGTTTTATCTTTTGCATCAGTGTGGAGGTTAGGTTCTGTCCTTTGATTTCTGAGTTCTTACTTTGCTGCTGATCCATTGTGGTGGTCAGTGTGCAGAACAGGTTGAAGTATTTCCTGTAGAGCTGGTCTTGTTGTGGCGAATTTTCTCAATGTTTGTATATCTGTAAATGATTTGATTTCTCCGTCAATTTTGAAGCTTAGCTTAGCAGGGTACAGAATTCTGGGCTGAAAATTGTTCTGTTTAAGTAGATTAAAGGTAGATGACCATTGTCTTCTTGCTTGGAAAGTTTCATTAGAGAAGTCTGAGGTCACTCTGATGGATTTGCCCCTGTAGGTCAACTGGCGCTTACTCCTGGCAGCTTGCAGAATCTTTTCTTTTGTCTTGACTTTGGACAGTTTCATCACAATGTGTCTTGGAGAAGCTCAGTTAGAGTTGAGGCGACCTGGGGTCCGATATCCCTCTGAAAGTAGTGTGTCAGAATCTTTGGAGATGTTTGGGAAATTTTCTTTTATAATATTCTCTAGTATGGCTTCCATTCCTCTGGGGCATTCTTCTTCCCCTTCTGGAATTCCTATAACTCGTATGTTGGAACGCTTCATAAAGTCCCATAATTCTGACAGTGAACGTTCTGCTTTCTCTCTCTTCTTTTCTGCCTCTTTTACTATCTGAGTTATCTCAAAAACTTTGTCTTCTACCTCTGAAATTCTTTCTTCTGCATCGTCTAACCTGTTGCTGATACTTTCCATTGCATCTTTAAGTTCCCTGATTGACTGTTTCATTTCCTTCAGCTCTGCTATATCCTTTTTATATTCTTCATATCGTTCATCTCTGATTTGATTCTGTTTTTGGATTTCCTTTTGGTTATTTTCCACTTTATTAGCAGTTTCCTTCATTGTTTCCATCATTTCTTTCATTGTTTTCAACATGTGTATTCTAAATTCCCTTTCTGTCATTCCTAACATTTCTATATAGGTGGAATCCTCTGCAGTAGCTACCTCATGGTCCCTTGGTGGGGTTGTTCTGGACTGGTTCTTCATGTTGCCTGGAGTTTTCTGCTGATTCTTCCTCATGAGTGATTTCTTTTATCTGTTTCCTTGCCCTAATTTTCTTTTCACTTCCTCTTGCTCTTTAAGTTCTTGTGCCTGTGGAAGTTGTGGGCGGGTTTAGACGGATTGAACACACGCGACCACTTGCTGGTTTTCCACTGTTTTAGTCCTCCTCTTGGGGTGCAGAAGTCTCTCGCTGACTCCCTTTATCCTCATAGGAGTGATGATAGGCAGTTCCCACCAGCCAGAGATGCCTGGAGTCCTATCTCCCCAGACTCACGGTGCCTAGATGCAAGGAAGCTGTTACTCGGCTGCCATCTTGCTCCCGCAAAATGACTTTTTAATACAGTTAAAAGTCCAAATGTGGACTTTATACATAATCAGTATCAAAAGAGGATAAATTTATTTTTCGATTGTTTATTAAGTTGATATACACTCCCTTTTCCTGTGCTCTGTTTACTATAATTATCAGAGAACTCTTGTTAAACAAGCTTTTCTGAAATGTAGCCTATTAATTACAACATTTTTTTTGTTTTTCTATGGAACTATTGTTATGGCATGATTTAAGACCTGCTTGAATAATGTACTCATTTGGAAACCTCTTTACCTCAAATTTTGCTTAAAAACTATGCCTTCTACTGGATGGAGCAAGGCAGAGGCAACACTAAATTTCTAAGCTTAACTCTTTTTCTAAAAATCCTTCTGTGATCAAATTGCCTTGTGCAAAGATAGGGATTGGTTCGTTTCAGGACATCTTATCAAAACATTCTTCTAGGGACAGGTCTATACTGGCTAGACTATAGAAATGAAAATTATCAACACAGTGATGACAATGTAATTAGCTCTATCTATCAGCAGCTTATAATCAGTGATATCTAAGGCTGCTGAAAGGTCCACTGTAGTTAAAAATCTAGCTCTGACCTTGACTCTCCTTAATGACCCCAAGGATATTGGACTAAACTCTGTAAGTAGGCTTGAATCTAACCTGGAATCTGCTCTGTATTTCAAGGTAAACAATATGCAAAGTTTGGGAACTAGATCAAAATAAAACTTACATTACAGCTAGAATAAATTGTGATAGAGTGAGAAATTGGCACTAAGAAGTTTGAGTGAATAGGACCCTCCAAGGAAGCTTAAAGAAGTGTTTACTGCCATCGGACTTTTATGTTAAAGAGGATTTTATGTAAATTGTTCAAGCTTAACATTTGCATTATATATTTCTATTTCTTTGTTCTTCCCATTTGATGAAGTTTTCAAACTATGGTTTGCTGGAGGGGAGAAACTCAAACCCATACCACATAGGACAAATTGAATTACAAACCCGGTGTGGTCCTTTAACTCAGTTACATCTAATTTGTGTTATTTTAGTCATCCTGGGTGACAGCTGTTCTGTGGAAATGACCACAAACATTTTCAATGTTAAGAATTTGTCCAGATTACAACTCTTTAGGATAGGTAGTATCCATTTATATATTAAGTGACAAAGTTATCAGGTCCATTTTAAAAATCAAAAGTTTAGTTTGTTTTCTGAATAGACTTTTTAAAAGTGAGCATCCAATATTTATTTATTTATTTATTTAGAGACAGAGTCTCACTATGTCACCCTTGGTAGAGTGCCGTGACGTCCTACCTCACAGCAACCTCAAACCCCTGGGCTTGAGCGATTCTTTTGCCTCAGCCTCCCAACTGGCTGGGACTACCGGCACCCGCCACAATGCCTGGCTAGTTTTTTGTTGCAGTTGTTGTTTAGCTGGCCCGGGCTGGGTTTGAACCTGTCAGCCTCGGTGCACGTGGCTGGTGCTGTAATTACTGTGCTACGGGCGCTGAGCCAATATTTACTTTAAATGTTATACCATCACCTCATTTTCTTATTTTTTTATGCTTCTACTTAAGTTTCTTCCAAAAATAGTCTATTAATTACTTTATTTAAGCCATTATGAATTTGAGGGCAAGGGAATATAGAATTTTAAATTTTGATATGCCCAAATAAATATTTTGACATGTAAGCCAAAACTTGAGATGATCTGGGAAAAAAAACATGAAAGAATATAGATTCAGAATGTTTACTCCAGTATAATTCAGATGGAGGTTTGAGTGAGACTTGAGTTAAGATAGAATGTGAAATGCAACAGAACTGAAGACCCGGAAACCCAAGAGAGTCATAAAGAAGCTGATAAAAAATCACTATATGAGGGCGGCGCCTGTGGCTCAGTGAGCAGGGTGCCGGCCCCATATACCGAGGGTGGCGGGTTCAAACCCAGCCCCGGCCAAACTGTAACCAAAAAATAGCCGGGCGTTGTGGCGGGCGCCTGTAGTCCCAGCTACTCGGGAGGCTGAGGCAAGAGAATCGCATAAGCCCAAGAGTTAGAGGTTGCTGTGAGCCGTGTGACGCCACGGCACTCTACCCGAGGGTGGTACAGTGAGACTCTGTCTCTACAAAAAAAAAAAAAAAAATCACTGTATGAATGGTGTTTGACAATACTAACTTATCCTTCACTATATGAATGGTGTTTGACAATACTAACTTATCCTTCACTCATCTTCTAATTATTACTTTTATTTTATTTTCTGGGGATTCATCTTTTGAATAAAATGTTCGGTTTAACTCACTGAGTGGTACTAACTTGGATAGGAAAAGGACACTTAACTTGTCATCTTAATATTTGAAATAGAATCTATGGAATATAAATCCAGAAGAAAACTTATATGACAGAAGGACCTTAAACAGTTTTCCAAGGTAGACAAATGGGACAGTGCTAAATTTAGGGAATTATAGTGAAGAGATAGTATCCAACAGAGATAGAAATGGAAGAAAAGTCTTACTACCTCAAAAATGATCTATGATGTATAGGTATGTCTAGAAAGCCATTGCTTTTCTACTAAATTCAGTAATTTTCAATTAGCAGCTGAATACCTCCTATGGACTAGGTATTGTCCTAGGTACTGAGACTTCAAAGATAAGAAGCTAAAGGTCACTAGTTAGGAAGAACTTAAAATGTAGTTGGGATGCAAACATGTAAATAATTTATGGCACCATATGGCACCATAGTGATTTAATCAGTTAGTGGTTTATCCATAGACTTAAGAATGCAAATTGTCCAAATTTGTGGTATGTATGAACTATGTTCACTTTTTCCCTACTCGTTTCTTTTTAAAGAAGCAGGTAACAATTTTCTTATACATTTATCTAGTTTTTATTAGTTGTGAACTATACCAAGTTCAATAACATGTTAAAAAACTTTCATCATCTTCATCCCAGGGATGCAAGGCTGGTTTAACATACGCAAGTCTATAAACGTTAGCCACCATATTAACAGAGGCAAAAATAAAGATCACATGATCCTCTCAATAGATGCAGAAAAAGCATTTGATAAAATCCAGCATCCTTTTCTAATTAGAACACTGAAGAGTATAGGCATAGGTGGCACATTTCTAAAACTGATTGAAGCTATCTATGACAAACCCACAGCCAAGATTTTACTGAATGGAGTAAAACTCAAAGCTTTTCCTCTTAGAACTGGAACCAGACAAGGTTGTCCTCTGTCACCTTTACTATTCAACGTAGTGCTAGAAGTTCTAGCCAATACAATTAGGCAAGACAAGGAAATAAAGGGAATCCAAATGGGAGCAGAGGAGGTCAAACTCTCCCTCTTTGCTGATGACATGATCTTATACTTAGAGAACCCCAAAGACTCAATCACAAGACTCCTAGAAGTCATCAAAAAATACAGTAATGTTTCAGGATATAAAATCAATGTCTACAAGTCAGTAGCCTTTGTGTACACCAATAACAGTCAAGATGAGAAGCTAATTAAGGACACAACTCCCTTCACCATAGTTTCAAAGAAAATGAAATACCTAGGAGTATACCTAACGAAGGAGGTGAAGGACCTCTATAAAGAAAACTATGAAATCCTCAGAAAGGAAATAGCAGAGGATATTAACAAATGGAAGAACATACCATGCTCATGGATGGGAAGAATCAACATTGTTAAAATGTCTATACTTCCCAAAGCAATCTACCTATTCAATGCCATTCCTATCAAAATACCAACATCGTACTTTCAAGATTTGGAAAAAATGATTCTGCATTTTGTATGGAACCCGAAAAAACCCCGTATAGCTAAGGCAGTTCTCTGTAACAAAAATAAAGCTGGGGGCATCAGCATACCAGATTTTAGTCTGTACTACAAAGCCATAGTGGTCAAGACAGCATGGTACTGGCACAAAAACAGAGACATAGACACTTGGAATCGAATTGAAAACCAAAAAATGAAACTAACATCTTACAACCACCTAATCTTTGATAAACCAAACAAGAACATACCTAGGGCGAAAGACTCCCTATTCAATAAATGGTGTTGGGAGAACTGGATGTCTACATGTAAAAGACTGAAACTGGACCCACACCTTTCCCCACTCACAAAAATTGATTCAAGATGGATAAAAGACTTAAATTTAAGGCATGAAACAATAAAAACCCTCCAAGAAAGCATAGGAAAAACACTGGAAGATATTGGCCTGGGTAAAGACTTCATGAAGAAGACTGCCATGGCAATTGCAACAACAACAAAAATAAACAAATGGGACTTCATTAAACTGAAAAGCTTCTGTACAGCTAAGGAGACAATAACCAAAGCAAAGAGACAACCTACACAATGGGAAAGGATATTTGCATATTTTCAATCAGACAAAAGCTTGATAACTAGGATCTATCGAGAACTCAAATTAATCCACATGAAAAAAGCCAACAATCCCTTATATCAATGGGCAAGAGACATGAATAGAACTTTCTCTAAAGACGACAGACGAATGGCTAACAAACACATGAAAAAATGTTCATCATCTCTATATATTAGAGAAATGCAAATCAAAACATCCCTGAGATATCATCTAACCCCAGTGAGAATGGCCCACATCACAAAATCTCAAAACTGCAGATGCTGGCGTGGATATGGAGAGAAGGGAACACTTTTACACTGCTGGTGGGACTGCAAACTAGTACAACCTTTCTGGAAGGAAGTATGGAGAAACCTCAAAGCACTCAAGCTAGACCTCCCATTTGATCCTGCAATCCCATTACTGGGCATCTACCCAGAAGGAAAGAAATCCTTTTATCATAAGGACACTTGTACTAGACTGTTTATTGCAGCTCAATTTACAATCGCCAAAATGTGGAAACAGCCTAAATGCCCACCAACCCAGGAATGGATTAACAAGCTGTGGTAAATGTATACCATGGAATACTATTCAGCCATTAAAAAAAATGGAGACTTTACATCCTTTGTATTAACCTGGATGGAAGTGGAAGACATTATTCTTAGTAAAGCATCACAAGAATGGAGAAGCATGAATCCTATGTACTCAATCTTGATATGAGGACAATTAATGACAATTAAGGTGGGGGGGGAAGCAGAAAGAGGGATGGAGGGAGGGGGGTGGGGCCTTAGTGTGTGTCACACTTTATGGGGGCAAGACATGATTGCAAGAGGGACTTTACCTAACTATTGCAATCAGTGTAACTAGCTTATTGTACCCTCAATGAATCCCCAACAATAAAAAAAAATAAATAAAAAAAAAAATGGAGACTTTACATCCTTGGTATTAATCTGGATGGACGTGGAAGATATTATTCTTAGTAAAGCATCACAAGAATGGAGAAGCATGAATCCTATGTACTCAATTTTGATATGAGGATAATTAATGACAATTAAGGTTATGGGGGGGAAACAGAAAGAGGGATGGAGGGAGGGGGGTGGGGCCTTGGTGTGTGTCACACTTTATGGGGGCAAGACATGATTGCAAGAGGGACTTTACCTAACAATTGCAATCAGTGTAACCTGGCTTATTGTACCCTCAATGAATCCCCAACAATAAAAAAAAAAAAAAACTTTCATCATCCTCTATTCCTCTTTTACATCTGATACTTGTTTTCTGTATGTTGAAGCTTTTTATTTTTGGTCTTTAGTGACAGTACACTTTTCCAGTCTTTTCTGAAAGAAAGAAAGTCTTTTTCTGCCTTTCTGATGTTATTTGGTGTCCTCTTCGGTAGCTTCATAACTATATTAGTTATTTATTGCTATAACAAATTGCCCTAAAACTTTGTAGCTTAAAACAATGAACATATACTATGTAATAGTTTCTGTGGGCCAGAAATAACCATATTTGTCTTATTCACATGTGGATGATAAACATTCAGACACTTAATAAATATTGTTGAATGCTGCATAAAGGGATTCTATTATTTAAATGGAGGTTCTTAATACTTCACACATAAATGGCTCCACTGTTTTCTTTGCTGGTTTCCAATCTTTACCCCCAAGCTGTTTTCAAAAGAATTTCATGCTGTTGTTTCCTTGTCAATATTTATGACTCTTATTGGCCTAATGTTCAAGTTTTTATTGGTCTCCTTGGCATTCAAAACCTTCTTTAATCTAGGCTCACTATATTTATTCGACTGTATTCTTTAACAAACACACTTTTACTTAAACTACTTTTTCACACCTTAGGCCAAACCCTATTCCTATCCTTATGCCATGTTGAGTTTTACTTTCTTGCCTTCCTTAGGGCTTTATTCCCTTCCCTGTAATGCTTAACCTTCTTGTCTTTTCAAATCTTGCTGATTGTTTTTCTCTGCTCAAATCTTATTATGTTCCTTCCACCTCTTTCATAGAGCCATTTGGGACTTTTCTGGCCTATTCTAGTTTTTAATCTTTGAATTCTGATTATTAATGCAATCAATGTCCAACAGTGCATTCTTTATTTCTAATTAGTTTAATTAATTAGGTTAGTTTCTCTTTCCAACTAGAATCCCAATTTTCTGAGAACAAAATCCTTTCCCTTCTTGTGCCTCTCTTGTAGTATGCTCTGAGTACATGTTCATTGATTGATTGAAAAATTAGAAATCTTTACTCAGCTGTAAAAAAAAAATCCTCTTTGTGATGCTGCTGAATTAATTTTAAATGCCAGAAAAATTCCTGAGGATGAGCTGGGGCTTCAAGACAGTTTGGAATTACATTTCTTCATTTTCCTGAAGAAACATTGCTGTACGAAAAGATTGATTTTTTTAAAAAATGTCCTTGGCAACTATCAGAATTGGCTTTTAGCCTGGAACTATAAAAGCAAGTTTCAGAGTTGCCAGGGGCAGAACTGGTATTAAGTAGCAAGCAGCAAATTCAAGGTCTCTGATCCCTCAAGCTCTGATTAAGCCCTTTGGCATAGATAAGTGGAATGAAGAATTTACTTTTATCTTTTCTTTCTTGAAAGTTTTATGGATTTGATTCATAAAGAAAGGGTAAAAATTGAAATTTTATGTCATCTTCTTCTTATTATTCACCAAGAAAAGTTGAAGTTAGGTAATAATATTAGTCAAATTGTTAAGTATGCATACAACCTAAAAATAATGTTATTGGCTAATAAGAGCCATAATGTTGTTGGTATGTTCTGTACTTGAGAGTGAGGCTGGAGAGCCAGAGGGAAGTAAAACTCCAGTTCTTCTATGTTTTGATAAACATATTCTATGCACATTATTAATTTCCACCAATATTCCTTCTTTCTCCCCCTTTCTGTTCATTCTCCCTATTTCCCCCCAAAGCCATAAGTGGAATGTTCAGGTGTAGTTAGATTACACATATGTATATAAGAAGATAATTTGATTTTTCTTTATAGCTGCCTACAATTTTAGTTTGGTTTTTGTTTTAGGATTTTGTATAATATCAGGCTGTGATTTCAGTTATTATTTGCACATTTTTGGTCTCCATGTGGCTAAATTACTGGGGTTTATACAAAAAAGTGTCCCCCCCCCATTATTTGTATGTGTGGATTTTTTAGCCAAGATTTCTGTCTATAGTATTGGAATATTCGAATTAGAAAAATTAGGAAAGTGGAAAAACCTAAAGCTCTGGATTCTTATCTTTTATCCTTATAGGTAATGACTTGTGGATACATTTCTTTCAGAAGATAAAGCATATGAGTTGTGAACTTACCTGGTTACGGCCCACAGGTTATCTCAGCTATTATGTCCTGCCTCTGTATTTCTTCCTCATAAAGCCACTGTGGTGATATTAGCTCTGTTACATGTTTCAGTTTTCTTCTTCCCACATGTAGGTAAAGGAGGTAAAGAAGTGGGAGAGAGCGAGGGAGGGAGATGCAGAGGCAGACATGAGAAGTGTCAGGAACAAGTCTGAGTGTGACCCTTGGAGGACTCCACTGCCCTGTCTCACTGCTGCACTATTCGGCCTTGTTCCATTGCCATCAGTGTAACGTTTCTAAAAGGAATTTAAAACAAGAATTGAACAAATTTATTTGAATTTTCATCTTTAACACTCCAAACAGCTTTTCTGAAAATCTCCAGTGATATCCTTAGTCTCTTTCTTTATCATTCTGCTGCATTTTATACAGCTTTGAACCTTTCCTTCTCAAAAAAAAAAAGAAAGACTTGTTGAGCACAATTTTTGCCACATGAAACTCTGTACAATCAGCTTCATTTGAAAGTACACATTTCATTTGATGGCATTTGCAAATTGTTCCCTCCCCCAGACCTCTTCTAGAACTCACAATGTGAAAATGCTTCCATATGCTAAGAAGGAGGAAAAAGTGTATTTTACTGGCTAGCCATGTTATAAACATGAAGCTACAGCGTGGGCAGATTGGCAATGGAGGCCCCTCAGAGTTCATTGTAAAACAACTTTGTAACTGAGCGGCCTCACTACTATTTAAATTAGTGTGGAGAGCGGTTTTTGCCCCACCAAAGTAAAATTTTAAAATGTTAACAATATATTATGTTCAACCCAATACAGATAAAATATTATCATTTTTACATGTCAACATAGACATTACTGACATTTTTTAAAATTAAATAATATTATGGGGGTAATAACTACATTTTGGTTACATAATTTGCTTTTGTATATTTAAACTCACAGCTGTGCATGTGTCCTTCACCCAGAAAGTGCAATGTACCCAGGCAGTATACTCACCGGGTGGGAGTTTACCCTTCCCTTCCCCCTTTCCCTCCTACTTGAATTTCATTGAGATTTGCTTCCACATGAGCATATGTTTTCCATTCTTATGACCCTTCACTTAGGAGAATGGTCTCCAGTTCTGTCCAGGTTGTTACAAAAGTTACTATATCGCCATCTTTTTATAGCTGAATAGCATTCCATGGTATTACAGATACTACAATTGATTAATCCATTCATGTACTGATGGCACTTGGGTTGAACAACTTGGGTTGTTCCCACATCTTTGTGATTGTTGGTTTTATTTATTTATTTATTTATTTTGAGGCAGAGTTTCACGCTGTTGCTCTGGGTAGAGTGCCATGACATCGTAGCTTACAGCAACCTTAAACTCTTGGGCTCAAGAGATCCTCTTGCCTTAGCCTCTGGAGTAGCTGGGACTATAGATACCTGCCACAACGCCTGGCTCAGTTTTTTATTTTTATTAGAGACAGGGTCTCACTCTTGCTCAGGCTAGTCTTGAACTCCTGAGCTCAGGCAATCCACCTGAGCTTCCCAGAGTGCTGGGATTACAGGTGTGAGCCACTGTGGCTGGCCCTTTGTGATTGTTAATTGTGCTGTTATGAACATTCAGGTATAAGCGTCTTTTTTATAAAATGTCTTTTTTTCCCATTAGGTAAATACCTAATAGAGGGATTGTAGGATCAAAAGGTAGGTCTTCTTTAAGTTTTTTGAAGAATCTCCATACTACTTTTCATAGAGACTAGACTAGTTTGCAGTCCCACCAATAGTATTATGAGTGTTCCTTTCTGTCCACATCTACTTAAGCATCTGATGCTTTTGGGACTTTATGATGTGAACCATTCTCAGCGGGGTTAGGTGATATCTCAATGTGGTTTTGATTTGCATTTTCTTGATGATTATAGATAAGCATTTTTTTCAAGTATTGTTGGCCATTCTTCAAAAGAAAATTTCTGTTCATGTCTCTTCCCTACTTTCTAATGGAGTTGTTTGATCTTTTCTTGTCAATTTTCTTGAGTTCTTTGTAGATGCTGGTAACCAGTCCTTAAGTGGATGTGTACTATGCAGATATCTTCTCCCATTCTGTAGGGTGTCTATTTGCTTTATTGACTGTGTCCATAGCTATGCAGAGACTTTTTCACCTGGTCAGGTCTCATTTATTTATTTTTGTTGTTGCTTTTGTCATTGGGTATTCTTCATAAATTCTTTTCCTAGACTGATATCTATAAGAATTTCCCCCTTACTTTCTTCTATAATTTTTAAGGTTTCATGCCATAGTTTTAAATCTTTGTGAGTGGTGAAAAGTGTAGGTCCTGCTTCCAGCTTTTATAACCACAAAAGTAAATTTTAAAAAATGCAATTGTGATTATATGCTTTAAAAATATTTTAAACACAGTTAAAATGTATTAAAATCTCATTTGTAGCATATTTGAACATTTTAAGTAAATAAATACTTTTTCTTTCACTTTTTTTTTTTAATGTATCTCGACATTTTAATAGCTACTAAGTAGCTGGTCTGGGCCCCCAACACCTCATGACTGAGTTATAGCAATCATTTTCTCCCCCATTTCCCTAACATTAGTCATTCTTTCTTTTAACTCTGTGCTACCAGGATAATCTTGCTGAGATAACATTATGCCTTTTCCTATTAACTGATCTAATTTATCCTTATATCAACAATATTTCTCTCAAAACTTGTATAATTTTTCTCTAAGGAGTCTTTGTGATAATCCCATCTGGCCAAGCTCCTTATTCTGTTATTTTTAGACTGATTTACTGAAGTATTTTTTTTTTTATTATTAATGTCTGTTCTTTTCTTCCCAAGTGGATATCAGTATGATAAAAACACTATATTCTGTTTGTTTTGACAGGAGTCTAGTACATTTTTGAGCACATAATAGATGTTAAACATATATTCTGTTACTACATGTTATCAAGTTTAACATGGTGACTATTTGTTTAAATCCCATAAATTACCAAACAGAAGAAGAGAATGATGATTCCTGTCTAATACTTAATATTCAGTAGAGACTGTAAAAGCCTACTGAAGTCTGTACTTAGTCTTCTTTAAAGTTTATTGCTTAGCTTTAAGAATTAATGGTTTTATCTTTTAAATAGAGGACTACGTCTAAACTCCATGTAGTTATAAATAAGAATTCCTTCATTTCATTTCTATCTCTATAGCATCTTGGACAAAAAATTATTGTAAAGGACAACTTTGAAAAAGAAGATAGAGGACTAACTCTATTTTAAGACTTCTAAAGCTAGAGTATAAAGATAATGAAAGAGATCAATAAAACAGGATGGAGAATCCAGAAACTGACACACACACATGCACACACACACACGGCCAACTAAGTTTTCACAAAGATGTAAAAGCAGTTCACTGGAGAAAGACAAGCCTTTTAAACAGATGATAATGAAACAATTGAGTATCCATGTAAAGAAAAGGATTCATATCACATATCATATAAAAATTAACTCAAGTGGATCATAGACTAAAATGTAAAACCTAAAACTATAAAACTCCTTAAAGAGTACAGGTGGAGAAAATTGCTATTACCTTGAGGTAGGCAAACATTTCTTATATATGCCTTCAAAGCATAATCCCTAAAATGGCTAACTGATAAAGTGAATATCATCAAAATTTAAAATTTCTATTCTTCACAAGAGAATGAAAAGACAACCACAGAGTGAGAGATAATACAATAGAACTTCCATAGTTAACCACCTCCCTGCATGACCATCTCCTTTAGTTGACCTAATTTTCATAGACCAGATATGCAACACATGCACGTATCAGTGTAGTAGGCCTAGTTCCTTGTGTTGACCACTTCCGTTTGTTGACCAGTCTGTCGCAGTCTTTTAATGCAGTCAACTTACAGAGGTTCTTCTGTATATTATAAAGGGCTTATACCTAGAATATATAAATAATTATCAAAACTCAATAAGAAACAGACAACCCAATCAAAAAACGGACAAAACATTTGAGCCAATATGTTATTGCCAAAGAAGATATATGGGTAACAAATACACACAAGAAAAGAAACCCAATGTCATTAATTATTAGGGAAATGTAAATTAAAACTGCAGTGAGATGCTATACCAAATAACACTCCTTATCCAATAAATATGTCCCATTATTATGTGTCAACCAAAAATAAAAATAAAAACAATAAAATTAAGAAGAATGACTATATTAGGTTGGTGAATATGTGGAGGAACTGAAATTCTCATACCTTGCTGTTTGGAATGTAAAATGGTACAACCATTTCTACCAAGAAACCAGCTTGGTAGTTTCTTAAAATGTTAAACATATCCCTACCATATGATCCAGCATTCTACTTGGCTTTTTAACCAAGAGAATTGCAAGCATATGTCCATGCAAAGACTTATATGTGTAGCAGCTTTATTTGTAATAGCCAAAAATTGGAAGTCACCCACATGTCTATCAACAAGTCAGTAGATAGAATAGTGTACATTCATGAGGTGGAACACTATTCAATAAAACAAAGGCATTGTTGGTACATGTGACAACATGGTTGGCTCTCAAAATAATTATGCTGATTGAAAATAGCAGTCAAAAAAGAGTACATTCTATATGACTTCACTTGTATAATATTCCAGAACATGAAAACAATCTATACTGATTGTAGATCAGTACTGATCCCTAGGGAAGGGGAGAAGAGGAGGAGGAAAGGATTATAAAGGGGTGCAAGGAAACTTTTGGAGGTTAAGGATATTTTCATTGTTTTAATTGTGATGATAGTTTTGTAGGTATATACATAATTCAGAGCTTATCAAGTTGTACACATTGAATAAGTATAGCTTTTTATAGTTCATTACAATTATACCTTAATTTAAAAAAAGAAAAAATACTATAAAGAGGTGTTAAGCATGTACTTCACTAGCAAAACCAACATTACTTAGTGTATATATTAGCATATTATAAATATATAATTGTAAAATCAGCCTCAATGATCTGTTTGTATAAAAGGAAAAATAAAAGGAAACATAGTTATGGTTTATATATTTATAAACTTAAATATAACAATTAATGTATACATTATTGAAGAGGCTTCTTTTTTTGATTTTAAAGAGTTGCTCAAATTTTATTAAAGGAAAAGACCATTTTGTAAAGTAAATTATTATGCCCTGACCATCCAACACTTCATTCTTTCATTCTATGTAGAGAATCTGTACCAGCTACAATAATTTTTTTTTTTTTTTTTGTAGAGACAGAGTCTCACTTTATCGCCTTTGATAGAGTGCTGTGGTGTCACAGCTCACAGCAACCCCCAACTCCTGGGCTTAGGTGATTCTCTTGCCTCAGCCTCCTGAGTAGCTAGGACTCTAGGCACCTGTCACAATGCCTGGTATTTTTTGTTGCAGTTTGGCCCAGGCTTGGTTCAAACCTGCCACCCTTGGCACATGGGGCTGGTGCCCTACCCACTGAGCCACAGGCGCCGCCCTACAATGACAATTACAGACCAATCTTTATCTAAGTATCAATACTCTCCTTCTTTCACTTTTTTGAAAAAGCCCTATATTTTATTTTGCTTCTTCTCACTGTGTTCTCTTAAGTCAAATTATTACTAAACAGGGAACGAGTTTGTAGAACCCATGTACTAATAATACTTTTACTACTGCATTGGTTAAGTAACTAACTTACAAAATAATTTGAGGAAGGAAATTACATTTTTATCACAAGTGAGGACCCCAAACCAAGCAATCTAGTGGTTAAAACAGGGGTCTAAGCCAACTGGAATGTAGGATTTCCCTTGTATTTCCTGTGTTGTGCTTATTAACCCCATTAGGGAAGTAAGCTCAGACCTCAATGATCTGTTTCTATAAAAGGAAAAATAAAGAAAAGAAAAAAAAAGCAAAAAAGAATGGCATATAGGCCTCCTCATGTCAGTATTCATCTGATAAAAGCAAATAATGAATTTATACATAAGTACAGTGACACCACTTGGATAGTTCTATATCAATATGTAAGAGTGTCTAAAAGGTATACAAATTTTTACCATATTCTTGCCAAGTTCAAGAGGTAGTACACATTAGGAAGGTTTTTTACATTCTGTATATAATGATGTTTAAGAGATACTTAAACTCGATTTAAAAGTTCTGCCATGATTTGTCTAAGATGAGCCTGTAGAGCTAATAGTCCTTAGTTTTTTTAAGTTTCAGTCATAGAAATAAGCACATCAGACCAGTCATCTGATTTTTCTCTTTATTCTGGAGGAAAGTTGTGACCCACTGGCAATTTGGGTTTGAAATACCAAAGATAAATAAGAAGCCTGTGCTAAGAATCAGGCAGATCTCTTGATGGAAAACTACATTGGTGGATGTAGAACAACCTAGATCTACAGTTACATAATTTAGGCAAGTAAAAAAATTATGCAGAGGTAGGTTTTTATTAATGTTTCAATTTGGAGGTATGGGGGTATGCACCTGTAGTCCCACCTACCCAGGAGGCAGAGGCAGGAGGATTGCTTGAGCCCAGGAGTTTTGAAGTCATAGTGAACTATGAAGATTCCATCCAGCCAAGAATGTGAGTCCTTGTCTCAAAAAATATATATAAAAATTAAAATTAAAAACATGATTTAGTTTGGTTCTTAGAAGTTTGATAATCTCGGATCAGTAATTTAGTAATAACTTCTCTTTTTCTTGAGTTAATTCTGCAAAATACTGCTATGTGTTGATTATTGCAAATAAAACATTCTCTTATCTTAGCCCTCCTAACCCTTCAAATGTCCTTCATTACCTGTGGTTTAAGTCATTCCTTTTAGAGGCTCTGATTTCTCTGTAACCTATTACTTATTTGTAAAGGTCTACAGTAAAAAATTGAACTTATTTATAATATAAAATCAGTAGGTTTTCAGAAACTCTTAGAACATTGTTTTCTTTCATAACTTTCCCCGGTATCATCTGTGCCCATTATTAATCTCAGTTGGCTATTTATATCAGAAGATATTTTAACTCTACATTTATCTGAACTTGCAGAATAGCTCCTCATTACTCAGCACATACTTTAGTGAAGAGATTCTTGAGAGTAACAGCTGACATTCTCCATATTGTGGTTTTTCTGTGTGCATTTGCCTGTGGATAACTTGGCAGTCTCTTCAGTGAAATAACAGCGAGTGTGGTTCAGCCAAAGTTTAGAGGAATGAAATAACTGAAGGTGGGGTGGGTTGTCTGCTGCTGAATGATCCTATCCTGGGCTCTTTCTCATTGAATTGGTCAGGTAGTAGGTGGTGTTTCATTGCTATGGTAGGTATTAAAAACAAAGCAAAGCAATTAAACAATAAGAACCCAACAATGACCAGCAAATAGGAAATACCAGGTAATTCAGTTAATCTACTTTTTGCTGATGTATGAAGCCAAGAACTCTATGTAACTCAAAAATTTATGCTTAGGTCAGAATCTGATTTAGAGAATGAAAAACATCTTGCCTGTTTTTTTTCAGGATCAGGTTTAATAGAAAACTGGTGATGCACTTTTTCAGACATGGGTTGAGAATATTTTATATGCTTGCTGATTTAAAAAAAAATAGAATTCTTTGGAGTTTATTTCTACTACAGCAGGACAAGGCACTGTGATTCACTGCATTGTGTGAATTAAAGGCATGATCAAGGAACAGGCCATTGAACATTAAAAGTGCTTTGATCTTCTGTTTTGACATGTTGAATTTATCTTTAATTATATGTGATGACATTTGATTACTATACATTAGCCTATTATAATGTGGTTTATAAAATGTAGTTGGTAGTATATAATAACTTCAACACCCGTTTTCTATAGATAGGTGTTTTCAGGATGATGTTTTAGTTTTTTTAAGTGAAAACTATTAGACTTCTGAATTAGCAGACTTTTAAAATGTAAATGCAGGGGGTATACATTTTTTGGCACTTTCTGTATTTTGCAGTCAGACAAAGTATAATAAGTATAACAAGTATCATGAGTGTGTCCTGTGGGGCCCACTGTCTTCTTTTAATAGAGGTAACAGAATTGCACGTGGTTATTTCCTGATCTGTCACCATCTGGCTGCTTTACTCTAGATAATCACTTAAGTTCTCCAAACCTTCAAAAAATGAAAATCTTAGGCTAGATGATATCAAAGGTTTCAGTTTGAAATTCTATGCTTCTACTACTCTGTGATGTCACTGATGGCCATAATGCAGAATACAATAGAAATCCCTAACACATTTTCTAAAAGAAAGATACAAGTATTTAAAAAATACTATGTGAGTTAATGGTTTTTGACCTTACATTTTAATATGGAAATGAGATACTTAAAAAAACACACAATTCCCTTTTCATCTTGTGAGGGGGGCAGTGAGTTGGAGAGCAAGCGTACTATAGCCATAATTGTAGGGGGAACTTCTGTTTGGAATTTCCTGTATTGTGCTTGTACCTTAGCCTTGAGGATATGATGTCTTTCTTTGAAATTGTCTGCTTTGCTTGCATTTACATGCTCAGTCTGGATTTTTCCCAATTTAGGCAATTATGTGCTTCTGCTATGAAAGGTCCTTAAGAGTTTGAAACTGATTCTAATTCTCTAGGGGGAAATTATAAATTATTCTTTCCTTTTAAATGGTAGCCAGGTGATTTGACTTTTAATTCTATTTAATCAATTTTGCCAGTGTTCTTAGTGGGAAAAATCAAGCAAAAAAACAAAAGCAAAAATGAACAAAGTAACAAAATCCTTCCAGCCTGGTGGCTACACATATTATTCAATTATCACTAGGGAACATAATCTTCTCCATGTTTTTATCCTGTATTTTGCTTATTTTTGCCATACAACCAGTTCTTTACTTGCTAGGGAGATGTCTTCTATTGTAAAAAAAAAACAAAAAACTTTTTTTTTTTTTTTTTATTGTTGGGGATTCATTGAGGGTACAGTAAGCCAGGTAAAAAAAATCTTTAAAGCAAACAATTTCAAAGTATTTATCTTCATTTGTTGTTTACAAGGTTTTTTTTCTAGTCCTTATCTTAAACATTATTATTGTTATTAAATTTTTAAGCCTTTTTAGTTTTGTGAAGGCAAAAAGTGGAAACCTAATAAATACATGTATATGTAAAAATAAATAAATGAATGAATAAATAAATAAAAATCTGCCCCCCACAATTATTGGGTATGATTATATCAAGCATACAACAGTGGAGCTTTGATTTGAGTTTGTTTAGTGGAGAGACATAGTATGTTTTGTTTTGTTTTTGGAACTAAAAGCAAACATGTATAGTTTGTAGTAAGGAGGTGACAGAGGAAATGGCAAAACTGGAAAGGTATCATCCTACAGCTGCATATCAAGCTACTCTCCTTTTCGCTCTTAGGCTGTTGCCATGTTAAGATTTTAGCATTTGTTTCTTTATAGAAAGGGTGGAAAAGTGAAGCCTTACTGGTAACCATTTCAGGGTAGTTAATAATTGGAGAAGAAAAGTAGTACAGGTAAAGCAAAACATTAGGTAACGATTACTCTTTATTGCTATGAAGAGCATGGGGGAAAGCACTTGAGAATGGAGCTTGCACTTCTATCTGGCAAACCCATTTTTGGTGTCTTTTTTTCTCCTTTGCCTCTCCAGCTTGAGCTGGATATAGAGCTTGAGGCAGAACGATGGTGGAGGAAAAAGAGAGAGAGCCCATCACAGAGCGTAAGGCAATAGCATCTTTAGGTTCTCCTTCTTTTCCCTACAGCTGATGAATCTGAAGTGGATCCTCAGTAAAATTTAGATTAGATGATTTAGCAGATGGTAGTTAAGTACTCTAAAAGAAAAATGATCTTTAAGAGCCATTTTGAGGTTATAAAAAATGTTATGGTAGATTAACCTAATCACATTTTTCTTTGGAAGGCTATTAGACTATTGATCACACCATACAAGTGTCTGAATTTTATGAGTTTTTGACATGACCCATCATGATATCACTGTAAGCAAAATAGATAAAGAAAGAAGCCTATAAGGACTTACAATAGCCATTTCCTAATATTTGATGGACATCCATATGGGAGAGAGGTTAGAATGAGACTATGAGGCTCCAGAAGGCAAAATGACAGCCAACTATTAGATGTTATTGGATGAAGAGGATCACATTAAGCTAAAAAGCATCTGCACAGCAAGGGAAACAATAAAGGGAAGAGACAGTCCATAGAATGGGAGAAAATATTTGTGAACTACCTATATGACAAATGATTAATAACTGGAATGTATAAGAAACTCTGACAGTTCTATAGGAAAAAATCAAATAATCTAATTAAAACATCAGCAAAGGATCTCACTAGATGTTTCTCAAAGGAATACATACAAATGGCCAACAGCTACATGAAAAAATGCTTAATATCATTAGTCATCAAAGATGTGGAAATCAAAACTTCAAGAAGATATATCAGGCTAGTTAAAATGGCTTTCATCAAAAAGGTAGGTACTAATGAATGCTGGTGAGGATGTGGAGAAAGGGGAACCATCATAACCGTCATACACTTTTGGTGGGAATATAAATTAGTGTAACCACTGTGGAAAACAGTGTGGAGGTTCCCTGAAAACGTACAAATAGAACTACCATATGATCCAGTACTCCCACTACTGGGTATATATCCAAGAGAGGGGAATTTAGTATATAAAAAAGATACCACACTCCCATGTTTTATTGCATCACTATTCACAATAGCCAAGTTACAGAATTAACCTAAGTGTCCATCACTGGATGAATGGAAAAAGAAATTATGGAATGCACACACAATGGAATATCATATAACCACAAAAAAGAATGAAATCTTGCCACTTGTAACAATGTAGATGAAACTGAAGAATATTATGTTAAGTGAAATAAGCTATACACAGAAAGACAAATTTCACATCCTCCCACTCACATGTGGCAGCTCATTATTAATAAACAATTGATATCATGGAGACAGAGTAGAGTGACAGTTACAGAAGAGAAGCGGGGAGCTAGAGGGGTAAATTGGGGATGGTTAATGGGTGCAAAGTGTAGTTAGATAGAATGAACAAGATTTGGTAGCACAACAAAGTGACAATAACCAACAATAAGTTAGCGTATACTTTAAAATAACTAAAAGAGTAAAATTGGAATATTCCTAACGCAAAGAAATGTTAAATAAATGCCTGAGGTGATGTATACCCCAGTTACCCTGATTTGACTAATTCACATTGTATGTCTATATCAAAATATCACATGTACCCTATACAGATATACAACAATTATATACCTATAATAATAAAAATAAAGAAAAATGTAAAATATCTTTAAAAAATTGGTGGTCTATATAGATGAAATCTGAGCAAAAATCTAAAGGAAGTGAGCCATGAAAATATGTGGGAAAAAGGCTTTCCAAATAGAACAGTCAGTGCAAATCTGTAGGAGAAAAGCATGGCTGACGAGTTCGAGGAATGCCAGGGAAGCCCATACAGCTGGAGTAGAGACAGCAAGAGAAGAACCATGGGAGATGAGGTCATGGAGATAACAGTGGTCAGCTCATGGAAGGCCTTTATGGGACATTGGGTGGATGGATGCATTGGGCAGAGGAGAAACACCTCATTTGGCTGCTGACTTGAGATAGATTATATGAGCAAGGGATGAAACAGATCAGTTAGGTTGTTGGATTCAATCACAAGATGAAGATAACATGGACAGAGTGGTTAATGGCCCTGGAGATAGTGAGATGTGAATTCTGGAATTTTAAAATAGGACAACATGAGTTTATAATTGATTGGATGCAGGGGATAAGAGAATGAGTCAAGATAAATCTAAGTTTTTATTGTAAGTGCATTTCTCATCAACTGAAATGGAAAGGCAGAGGGAAGAAACAGGACTTATTGACTTTGAGATGTCTATTAGAAATATAAATGGAGTTATATATATTTCCACTGGAAGTAAATTTGGGAGTCATATGAACACATAAAGTATTTAACCAGAGATGAGGTGAAATCCCCAAGAAAATGAGTACATAGAAAAGTGGGGAAAGAACTGAGTCCAGGGAATTTCAACATTAAGAAATCTGGATTGAGGCAGGAGAGGGGAAGGGAGGGGATCAACAAAGGAGACCCAGAAGAAGCAGCCAGTGAGATAAACGTGAAGTCAAGTGTGGTGTCTAAAGCCAAGTGAAGGAAGAGTACCAAGGAGGAGAGAGTGATGCATCATTGCCTTAGTTTTATTCACTTCCTAAGGGAAAAAGACCTTTTTTAGCTCCCCTTCAGCTTGATATGTCTTTTTCCCACATGCCCAGACTCCCTTGTGCAATCACCCTCAAAGGACAACAAAGTGGCACAGCAGGTTTCCCATGATGCCTACGTGAGGCCATGACCCATGTGCATCACTTACTGTTTTTTTGGTTATTTGTTTTGGTTATTCTCTGCTCTGTGGTGTAAAGATATTGCTGAAAATATCAAAAAGGCCTGCAGATACTTCTACAGGTAACAGTTTACATGCATACCATGAAATACTATGCAGCCTTAAAAAAAGATGGAAACTTAACCTCTTTTATGTTTACATGGATGAACCTGGAACATATTCTCCTAAGTAAAGTATCTCAAGAATGGAAGAAAAAGTATCCAATGTACTCAGTACTTCTATGAAACCAATTTATTTTTACTCACACTTTCTGGTGAGAGATAGATCACAACTATAGCCCAGGAGGAAGGAGAGAAACTGAGTGGGAAGGGAGAGGAGGGGAAGGTTTGATAGGGAGGTAAATGGTGGGACCACACCGATGGAGCATATTGCAAGGGTACAAGTCAAATCTATCAAGTATAGAACATAAATGTCTTAACACAATAATCAAGTAAATGAGGCGAAAGCTATATAAATTAGTTTGATATAAGCACTCCAAATTGTATAAAAAAATCAACACATTGTACCCCACATATGCCTAAATGTATTCATGATCTATGTGTATATGACAATAAAAAAAAGAAAGAAGAAAAAAGGAAGCATTTACGTTTTCCTATAGACAGAAAGTCAAGCTGTTGGAGAAATTGAACAGTGGTGTAAGTGTGAAATGTCTACAGAAGAGCATGGTGTTAGAATGACCAACATATATAACCCAAAGAAACAGAAGGATAAATTGTTGAAGTTCTATGCTAAAAATGATGAGAGAAGTTAGTGCAAAATAGAAAAACACTGCATAAAGCTAAAAGTAAGATCTTGATCGTGTATTGAAAAACTGAAGCCATCAGGATTGCAGTGAACATGTGGCACTTAATGGCATGCTGATCCTGAAACAACTGAAAAGATCTATCACTGCAGACCAGAGATTGAAGAGAACTAGGAATATTCAACTGGCTGATTGCAGAAATTTAAGAAAAGACACAGAATTAAAGTTTTAAAGATTTGTGGTGAGAAAATACCTGATTATGAAACAGTGTAGGAATTCATCAATTCATTAGTGAGTTAGCAAGGTCATTACTGATGAAAATCTGATGCCACAATAGGTCTGTATGCTGATGAAACACCACTATTTTGGCATTATTTCCCCCCAAAGATACTGACTATCGCTGAGTCAGTCCTTACAGGTCCTTATAAGAAGCAAAGATGCCAAGGACAGAATAACTGTGTTTGTATGTGCCAATTTGCAGTGATAGGCAAAAGCTTGTATTCTTGCTGTTTTCAAGGGAGTGAATTTTTTTTTACCAGTCCATTATTATGCTAACAAAAAGGCATAGATCACCAGGGACATCTTTTCTGACTGGTTTTACAAACATTTTGTACCAGTGGCTTGTGCTGACTTCAGGGAAGCTGGACTGGATGGTGACAGCATGATTTTGTTATTCCCTGACAACTGTTCTGCTTATCCTCCAGCTGACATTCTCATAAAAAATAATGTTTACACCACATACTTTCCCCCAAATATGACTTTATTAATTCAAACACGTACCCAGGTTATCCTTAAATCAATGAGGAGTAAATGTGGAAACACCTTCTTAAACTGTATGCCAACAACTGTTAACAGAGTCGTGGGTGTGGAATGTTCTCAGAAAGTCAGCATGAAGGATATGCTGTTGTCAGTGTTTGGAACACAGTGACTAAAGACACAACTGTGCGTGCCTGGTACAACCTGTGGCTTGCAACTGTGTTCAGTTATGATGGTGAAGTAGGTGTTAACTTTGAAGCATTCTTGTGTCTGATGAAAAAAATGATCTGACCTCCTTACTTACGCAAAAATATACCTTCAGAGTCTGTCAGTAAGCTGGAATACATGGATTTCAAAGACATTTTAGCATCATTAATGAGACTGCAGTTGTTCACGCATTGACCAAGGGTGAAATAGCTGAAATGGTTCTGAATCAAGGCAGTCACGATAATAGTGATGATGAAGATGACGTTGTTAACATTGCAGAAAAAATTGCCTATAAACAACATGGTGAAAATATGTGATGGGCTTACTGAAGGGATAGAGCAGTGTGCATTCATAATTCATAACAGAACGAGAAATTGTGTCAGTTTATAAAATCAAAGAAAGAATTCTAAAACAAAAACCAATGTGGATGAGGCAGAAGACTCTTGACAACGGAAACATTTTAAGAAGCCATTCAGCACACACACAAAAAATAAATAAAATAAGGCTTGGCACCTGTGGCTCAAGTGGCTAAGGCACCAGCCACGTACACCTGAGCTGGCGGGTTAGAATCCAGCTGGGCCCGCCAAAGAACAATGACGGTTGCAACCAAAAAATAGCCAGGCGTTGTGGCGGGCGTCTGTAGTCCAAGTTACGTGGGAGGCTGAGGCAGGAGAATTGCTTGAGCTCAGGAGTTGGAGGTTGCTATGAACTGTGATGCCACAGCACTCTACCCAGGGCGGCAGCTTGAGGCTCTGTCTCATAAAAAAAAAAAAAAACAAAACAAGCCATTCTTCAGAATGCCTCCTCCTCCCTGCAGGACCTGCTTTTTGGTCTCTGAACTGCTTCTGATGTTTCATCTCACCTAAAAAAAATACATTGTTCAGTAATCTTTTAATTAGTGTATAGCATTACAGGTGGAAACTGAATGTGTGCTGTTGCTGTTGTTTAACAGCTGAACTGGTATTCTGGTGATGATAACTGCTGCAGCTTAATTACTCTGAGCATGACATTATTTTTTCACAGATGAATGGCATGTCATATAATTTACTGTTAAGTATTTATAAGAAAATAATTGCTTATTGGTTACATAAAAATTCAGTGAGGAATGATGGTGATGTAAAATAATCACAGATTGTCCATATGGGTGGCTCAGATAGTAACATCTTTATTTTCTGATGGTTCAGTGTATATAAACTTTGTTTCATGCAAACAATTATTAAAATTATTATATAAAATTGCCTTCAGGCTACGTGTATGAGGCGTTTATGTAACATAAATGAATTTAATTTTTAGACCTAAAGATTAAATCCCTAAGATATCTCATTATGTATATGCAAACATTGCAAAATTCCCCCAAATTAAAATTCAAAATGCTGGGCCGTGCCTGTGGCTCAGTGAGTAGGGCGCCGGCCCCCATATACCGAGGGTGGTGGGTTCAAACCCAGCCCCGGCCAAACTGCAACAAAAAAATAGCCGGGCGTTGTGGTGGGCGCCTGTAGTCCCTGCTGCTCAGGAGGCTGAGGCAAGAGAATCATGTAAGCCCAAGAGCTGGAGGTTGCTGTGAGCCGTGTGACATCATGGCACTCTACCGAGGGTGGTAAAGTGAGATTCTGTCTCTACCAAAAAAAAAAAAAAAAAAAATTCAAAATGCTGCTGTTCCCAGGTATTTGGATAAGGGATACTTAAGCTGTACCAACAGATCCTTGTTAAAAGATTATTATTATTGTTATTTGTTTTCAACTGTCAGTTATTATTCTTCTTCTTATTTTTTAATAGACAGGGTTCTTACTATGTTGTTCAGGTAGACTTGAACTCCTGGGCTCAAGTGGCCCTCCCATTTAGCCTCCTGAGTAGCTGGGACTTCAGGCAGATATCATTGTATCCAGCTAAATTGTCTGTTAGCTTTAAAGGAATTAAATATATGAAGAAAAAAATGCTTTATACTTAATACTAAGTATTAATATTTAAATTTAAGTTAAATTTATTAAATTATAAATATATGAAATAATACTAAATATAAACTAATCTATAAATAATAATTTAACATTTATCAATAAATAATAAATATAAAAAGTATATATTAATATTAAATGCCACACACTTATCACTTCTGGTGTTCTTCATTCTTTTATGTAGATCCAGGCTTTTCTCTGGAATTATTTAACTTCATCCTGAAGAATGCTCTTTAACATTTCTCATATTGTCAATGTGCTTGCAATGAATTCTCTTCAGTTTTTGGTTTTCTGAAAAGGTTTTTATTTTACTTTTATTTGTGAAGGATATATTTGTGAGATGTAGAATTTTAGTTTGTCAGTGTTTGGGGTTTTTTCCTTTTAGTGCTTAAAAGTCATCCCTCTTGGGCGGCGCCTGTGGCTCAGTCGGTAAGGCGCTGGCCCCATATACCGAGGGTGGCAGGTTCAAACCCGGCCCCGGCTGAACTGCAACCAAAAAATAGCTGGGCGTTGTGGCAGGCGCCTGTAGTCCCAGCTACTCGGGAGGCTGAGGCAGGAGAATCGCTTGAGCCCAGGAGTTGGAGGTTGCTGTGAGCTATGTGATGCCATGGCACTCTACCAAGGGCCATAAAGTGAAACTCTGTCTCTACAAAAAAAAACAAAAAAAACAAAAAAAACAGTCATCCCTCTATTGTTTTCTGGCTTGCATTGTTTCTGATGGAAGTCAGTGGTATTCTTAGCTATGTTCTTCTGTATAATGTCTTATTTTTTTTAATTGCTTTCAAATTTTCTCTTCTAACTAATTTTTTGAATTTTGATTATGATGTACCTTTCTATGGTTTTCTTTATATTTATCCTGCTTATCAAATGCTTTTATCGGATTTTTGGCATTTCATCAAATAAAGTAAATTGTGGGGAATTAGTTTTTCAGATGCTGTCCTTCCCCTCTCATCCCACCCCTGGTACTCCCATGTTAAACCAATTAATATTATCCCACCTATCAGTGAGTCTTTGTTAATTTTGTCTTTTTTCTTTCTGTGCCTTAGTGTGGATAATATTTTTGTTGTGCTATGAGTTCATTGACCTTTCTTGAGCCTAATCTGTTATTAATCCCATTTTTAGTATTAGTATGGATATTGTGAATATTATTATATATTGTTGAATGTAGAATTCTATTATCTTTCTATAAAGAGTGTTTGGCTTTGTTCTAGCAAGTAGTTTGAGTTAATTGTGAATCAATACAATCCTTTGCAAGCTTGTTACAGTGTGTCTACATTGTTTTTACTGTAGGGCACTGGTTTTCAAAGTATGGTACCTGGACCTTCAGTATCTGTGTTACCTCAGGGTGATTCTGATAAGTCTGTGTTTTAATACATCTCCAAGTTATTCTGATGCACTCTTAACTTTTAAGATCCACTACTCTAGATCTGGTTTAGCTTTACTACAATAGTGTAACCCTTCTGCAGTATCTATGCAATGCTCTATATATTCAGTGAGGTGTCTCAACTTTAGCTTGTCAAAATGTTTCACAGCCTTGTATGAATTCTGGAAATCATTTAGATTACCATTTAAGGTACTTTGCTTGTCTTTGTGGAATTTACTTTATGTATATGCAGATTAGTATGGGTGAAAATATTCTCAAGGGGTCCCCTATGCAGATTTCTTTAGCTTTTATTTATATAACTGATCTTTTTAAATACTCTGTCCTTTTCTTCTCTTTAAATTCTGAACTCTCTCACTGTAACTCAGCAAGACCTTTATTCTCTATTGAGTTATCATTCCTTGTGTTGCATTCTAAAAAATGCTTGCAGGCCAGCATGGTAGCTCATGCCTGTAATCCTAGCACTCTGGGAGGCTGAGGCAGGTGGGTTGCTTGAGATCAGGAGTTTGAGACCAGCCTGAGCAAGAGTGAGACCCCATCTCTACTAAAAATAGAAAAATTAGTGAGGCCTGATGGGCCACTTCTGTAGTCTCAGCTACTTGGGAGACTGAGGCAGGAGGATCCCTTGTGCCCTAGAGTTTGGGCTTGCTGTGAGCTATGCCACCTTGGTACTGTAGCCTGGAGCAACAGAGTGAGGCTCGCTCTCAAAACAAAACAAAAACAAAATAGTGCTTCCAGACAGGTATCACAGAAATCTGGGGCTCGCCTTGGTCATTTCTCTTCTCTTAGGGATCACAGTCCTTTACTAACTTTTGTCCAATGTGTAACAATAATTCTTTTGTCAATTTTATCCATTTTAAAAAGTTGTTTATAGTTGGAGGACAGGCTTGGTCCCAATTACTCTATTATGGCTAGAAGTCCAGGTACTTATTTTTTATGGTTATGTGGTTACATAGAAACTGATTATATGAGGAAAATGAACATTGTACTAATTTCTCCACATTATTTCAGGCAGTATTAGAGTGCCATATGATACATATTAGGCATTCTGCTAGGACAGGACAATTCAGACCTATAAAGGAAGGGGCCTTTGTTTTGAAAGCCCTCATAACCTACAATAGTGGACTGGTATATAGATGACACATTTTTAAATCGGCATATAGTAAAGGCTATAATAGAGGCAGCATAAAATTATAGAAAGACTATGGAGTTTGAAATCAGGTGAACCTCAGTTAAATCTTGACTTTGTGACTTATTACTGTGTTGTATAATGTCTCACAGCTTTGGTTTCACATTCTGTAGAATGAAGATAATAGTATGTTGTTGAACTTTTGAGAAGATTAAAATAATAATATTCTTTTATAAAGTACTAGGAATGTCACAGAGGTTTATTAAATGTCGATTTCTTTCTCCTTAGAGTAAACATAGAATGGGGAATCAGTTAATTATTATTATTACTGTTGAATTCTTCAAGGAGAAAGTGTTACTTGAATTGTGCCTTGAAAGTTAAGAAGGATTTTAATATATGTAAGGTGGGCTCCAAGGACAGTCTGCTTTTCTTTTTTCTAGTTATAGTCACATTTTATTTATTTATTTAGTATTTTTTATTGTTAAATCATAGGTGTGTACATTAGTGCAATTAAGGGGTACAATGTGCTGGTTTCATATACAATCTGAAATATTCTCATCAAACTGTTCAACGTAGCTTTCATGGCATTTTCTTAGTTATTGTATGTAGACATTTGTATTCTGCATTTAGTAAGTTTCACCTGTACCCATTCTAAGATGCACCGTAGGTGTGGCCCCACCCTTTACCTTACCTCCACCCTAACCTCCTACCTCCCTTCCCCTCCCTTGGCCCTTTCCCTATATTTTTGTGCTATAGTTGGGTTATAGTCTTCATGTGAAAGCTATAAATTAGCTTCATAGTAGGGCTGAGTACATTGGATACTTTTTCTTTCATTCCTGAGATACTTTGTTAAGAAGAATACCTTCCAGCTCCATCCATGTAAACATGAAAGAGGTAAAGTCTCCATCTTTCTTTAAGGCTGCATAATATTCCATGGTATACATGTACCACAATTTGCTAGTCCATTCATGGGTCGATGGACACTTGGGCTTCTTCCATGACTCAGGAATTATGAATTGGGCTGCAATAAACATTCTATTGTTTATTGTGATTTTTGGTCTTCTGGGTATATACCTAGTAGAGGAATTATAGCATCGAATAGCAGGTCTATTTTTAGATCTTTAAGTATTCTCCAAACATCCTTCAAAAAGGAACGTATTAGTGTGCATTCCCACCAGCAGTGTAGAAGTGTGCCCTTTTCTCCACATCCATGCCAACATCTCTGGTTTTGGGATTTTGTTATCTGGGCTACTCTTACTGGGGATAGGTGATATCTCAAAGTAGTTTTGATTTGCATTTCTCTGATGATTAAGGATGATGAGCTTTTTTTCATGTGTTTGTAGATCCTGTGTCTGTCTTCTTTAGAGAAGTTTCTTTTCAAGTCCCTTGCCCAGCCTGCAATGGGATCACTTGTTCTTTTCTGGCTTATACGTTTGAGTTCTCTGTGGATTCTGGTTATTAAACCTTTGTCGGAGACATAACCTGCAAATATCTTCTCCCATTCTGAGCGCTGTTTGCTTGCTTTACTTACTATGTTCTTGGCTGTGCACAAGCTTTTTAGTTTGATCAGGTCCCAGTAGTGTATTTTTGAAGCTGCTTCAATTACCTGGGGCATCTTCCTCACAAAATACTTGCCCTGTCTGATTTCTTCAAGGGTTTTCCCTGCACTCTCTTTTAGTATTTTTATAGTTTCGTGTCTTAAGTTTAAATCTTTCATCCAGTGAGAGTCTATCTTAGTTAATGTGAAATGTTATCTTAGTTTCATCCAGTTTCAGTCTTTTACAGATCACCAGCCAGTTCACCCAGGACCATTTGTTAAATAGGGAATCTTTTCCCCACTGAATGTTTTTAATTGGCTTGTCAAAGATCAAATAACGGTAAGCGGCTGGATTCATCTCTTGGTTTTCTATTCTGTTCCAGACATCTACTTCTCTGTTTTTGTGCCAGTACCATGCTGTTTTGATCACTATCAATTTGTAGTACAGTCATAGGTCTGGTAGCGTGACTCCTCCTGCTTTGTTTTTATTGCTGAGTAATGTTTTGTCTATTCGAAGTTTTTTCTGATTCCATATAAAACGAAGTATTATTTTTTCAAGGTCTTTAAAATATGACCATGGAGCTTTAATAGGAATTGCATTAAAATTATATATTGCTTTGGGTAGTATAGACATTTTAACAATGTTGATTCTTCCCAACCTTGAGCATGGTATGTTTTTCCATTTGTTAACATCTTCAGCTATTTCTTTTCTTAAAGTTTCATAGTTCTCTTTGTAGAGATCTTTCACGTCCTTTTTTAGATATACTCTCAAATATTTCATCTTCTTTGGCACTACTGTGAAAGGAATACAGTCCTTGACTGTTTTTTCGGCTTGGTTATTGTTGGTGTATATATAAAGGCTACAGATTTATGGGTGTTGATTTTGTAGCCTGAGACATTGCTGTATTCCTTGATCATTTCTAAAAGTTTTATAGTAGAATCCCTAGTGTTTTCAAGATACATGATCATGTCATCTGCAAAGAGTGAAAGTTTGATCTCTTCTGACCCTATGTGGATACCCTTGATCGCCTTTTCTTCCCTAATTGCAATGGCTAAAACTTCCATTACAATGTTAAAGAGCAACGGAGACAATGGGCAACCTTGCCTGGTTCCTGATCTAAGTGGAAATGATTTCAATTTAACTCCATTCAATATGATACTGGCTGTGGGTTTGCTGTAGATGGCATCTATTAGTTTAAGAAATGTCCCTTCTATACCTGTTTTCTTAAGTGTTCTGATCATGAAGGGATGTTGGATATTATCAAAAGCTTTTTCTGCATCAATTGAGAGAATCATATGGTCTTTATTTTTCGTTTGTTTATGTGTTGAATTACATTTATAGATTTACGTATGTTGAACCAGCCTTGAGACCCTGGGATAAATCCCACTTGGTCGTGGTGTATAATTTTTTTGATGTGTTGTTGGATTCTGTTTGTTAGGATCTTATTGAGTATTTTTGCATCAATATTCATTAGTGATATTGGTCTATAATTTTCTTTTCTTGTTGGGTCTTTCCCTGGTTTAGGGATCAAGGTGATGTTAGTTTTGTAGAATGTGCTGGGTAATATTTTTTCTTTTTCTGTATTTTGGAAGAGGTTTAGTAATATAGGTACTAGTTCTTCTTTAAAGATTTGGTAGAATTCTGACATAAAGCCATCTGGTCCTGGGCCTTTCTTTTTAGGGAGATTTTGTATAGTTGATGCTATTTCAGAACTTGATATAGGCCTGTTCAACATTTCCACTTCGTTCTGGCTAAGTTTTAGTAGGTGGCGTATTTCCAAGTATTGGTCGATTTCTTTTAGATTTTCGTATTTCTGAGAGTAGAGTTTCTTGTAATATTTGTTAAGGATTTTTTGAATTTCTGAGAGGTCTGTTGTTATTTCGTCTTTGTCATTTCTGATTGATGAGATTAGAGATTTTACTCTCTTTTTCCTGGTTAGGTTGGCCGAAGGTGTATCTATTTTGTTGATCTTTTCAGAAAACCAACTTTTGGGTTTATTAATCTTTTGTATAATTCTTTTGTTTTCAATTTCATTTAATTCTGCTCTGATTTTGGTTATATCTTTTCTTCTGTGGGTTTGAGGTTGGAATGGTCTTCCTTCTCCAGGTGCTTGAGATATCCCATTAAGTTATTAATTTACTCTCTTTTCTTTTTCTTGAAGAAGGCTTGCAGTGCTATAAATTTCCCTCTTAGGACTGCCTTCGCAGTATCACAGAGGTTCTGATAATTTGTGTCTTAATTGTTGTTTTGTTCCAAATATTTGGTGATTTCCTTCTTAATCTTGTCCATAACCTACGTATCCTCCAGCATAAGGTTATTTAGCTTCCATGTTTTTGTATGGGTATGCAGTTTCCTGTTGTTATTGAGTTCAACTTTTATTCCATGATTGTCTGAGAAGATGCAAGGAATAATTTCTATTTTTTTTTAATTTGCTGAGGTTGGATTTGTGGCCTAGGATGTGGTTGATTTTCGAGTATGTTCTGTGGGCTGATGAGAAGAATGTGTATTCAGTTTTGTTGGGGTGAAATGTTCTGTAGATGTCTGTTAAGTCCAGATGTTGAATGGTTAAGTTTAAATCTAGTTTCTTTGCTTAGCTTCTTTTTGGAGGATCTATCCAGCACTGCTAACGGGGTGTTAAAATCTCCAACTACTATGGAAGTGGAGGAAATCAAGTTGCTCATGTCTGTTAGAGTTTCTCTTATAAATTGAGGTGCATTCTGGTTGGGTTCATAAATATTAATAATTGAAATCTCATCATATTGAGTATTACCTTTAACAAATATGAAGTGTCCATCCTTATCCTTCCTTATTTTGGTTGGTTTAAAGCTTATTGCGTTTGCGAAGAGGATTGCAATGCTTGCTTTTTTCTGCTTTCCATTTGCCTGGATTATAGATGACCATCCCTTCACCTTGAGTCTATATTTATCTTCTAAGGTAAGATGAGATTCTTGCATGCAGCATATATCTGGCTTGAGTTTTTGTATCCAGTCAGCCAACCTGTGTCTCTTTAGAGGACAGTTTAAACCATTCACGTTAATTGAGAATATTGATAAGCCTTCAGAGGGTCCGGTAGACATTTTTAATGTTTTTGTGACTGTGGAAGTTGGAATTTGATCAATATTTTCTCAGTTGGTTTACTTTTGTGGTGGAGGATTATGCTGGTTTTTATGGAGGCTAGGTCTACGAATATCCTGGAGAGCTGGTTTAGTTATGGCAAATTTCTTCAACATGTGAATGTCATTGAAGTATTTAATTTCTCCATGGTAAATGAAACTCATTTTAACTGGGTGCATGATCCTGGGTTGAAAGTTATTTTGTTTTAGGAGATTAAAAGTCGATGACCATCCTCTTCTAGCTTGAATGGTTTCAGGAGAGAGATCTGCAGTTATTTTAATATTCTTTCCCTTGTAGGTGATGGTTTTCTTTCATCTGGCTGCTTACAGAATTTTCTCCTTCATATTAACTTTAGTGAAATTGATTATGATGTGTCTGGGGGATGTGTTATTCGGGTTGAGTCATGCTGGAGTTCTGAAACTGTGCTATCCGCATTTCAGAATCTCTTGGCATGTTTGGAAAGTTCTCTTTCATAATCTCATGGAGATGAGACTCTGTGCCTTGTGAAGCCACTTTGTCGCTTTCGGAGATCCCTATAAGACGAATGGTGGTTTTCTTCGAATTATCCCAGAGTTCTCTGAGAGAGTGATCTGTGTTTGCCCTCCATTTCTCTTCCTCTTTGAGAGTTTGGGAGTGTTTGAAAGCTTTGTCTTCAATGTCAGAAATCATTTCTTCTGCTTGCTTCATTGTGTTATTGAGGGATTCCACTGTGTTTCTCGGATCTGTGAGGGCTGCAACTTCTTATCTGAATGTATCAAAATCTTTGGTCATTTGGTCTTTGAATTCATTGAATTCTTGAGATATCTTTTGGGTTGGTGCTTGGAATTCTAGTTCAATCTTATTTGCTATCCACATTCTGAATTTGATTTTTGACATCTCAGCTATTTGTTTGTGCATGGGATCTTGTACTGTGTCTGCCCCATTGATCCTTGGGGGAGTTGATCTACTCTGGTTTGCCATAGTTTGTCTGTTGATTTCGCATCATGATTGTTTTTTCACTGTTGCCGCTAGCTGCCCTCAGAGTTGGGGAGGTGCCTCTCTAAGATTAGACCCCAGCGGGATCACTCTATTGTTGCTGGATCTTCGCAGGGAGTGACGTGTGTAGCTCCTCTGGTGCTTCCCCAGCCAGGCAGTTCTCGTTGTGGGAGCACCTCCGGAGTGTGACACACCCGGATCCAGCTACAGGGCGCGGGGTGGTGCACACGGTTCTGGGAATGTCTGGCGCTCAGTGACTTTGGCTCAGGGAGCCCCAGGCTCTAGCAGTCTCTGGCCAGAGGCAGAAGGGCCCCGAAGGTCATGATGGTACCAGAGTCCCTGGCGAGATGAGTAGGCCGGTGTGGAGGCAGGAAGGGTACAGAAGGGAGGACGCCAGATTGCGCAGTTCCTGGAGTTCCTGGTCAGGGCATGTGGAGGCCCAGCGGCTGCAGCTCTTACCAGGGTCTGGGTGGAGGCAGATCGCTGATTGCGGCGCAGCTCTTACGGAGGTCCGGGCACTAATCGCTGATCGTGTGCAGCTCTTATGGAGGTCTGGGCGCTGATCACATTCTGCTTTTTTTTTTTTTTTTTTTCACATTCTGCTTTTAAGGAACTAATTGAACAAGAACTCTAAGGTACAAAATGTGGAGATGCCTGCAAATATATTTATGAAAGTTTGTATCATTCAGAATCTTAAGAAAAGCAGTTTAGATTAAACAAAAAGAACCAATAAAAAAAAATCTAACTTATGGGCGGTGCCTGTGGCTCAGTCGGTAGGGCGCCGGCCCCATATGCCGAGGGTGGCGGGTTCAGGCCCGGCCCCGGCCAAACTGCAACCAAAAAATAGCCGGGCGTTGTGGCGGGCGCCTGTAGTCCCAGCTACTCGGGAGGCTGAGGCAAGAGAATCGCTTAAGCCCAGGAGTTGGAGGTTGCTGTGAGCTGTGTGAGGCCACGGCACTCTACTGAGGGCCATAAAGTGAGACTCTGTCTCTACAAAAAAAAAAAAATCTAACTTATACTTCTTTAGGCCATTCCTATTTAATACCGTGACTAATAAACTTGGGAAAGCCTGTGGAAAATTCCTGTGGAATGATCTTTTCTTAACCACTATTCAGGACAGCCCTAAATTAATATTCTAAGCTGATTATTTCATTAATATTAAACTCCAGATCATGTTCCCAAGTTTCCAAAATTTTACTGAATTGTTTTTCTCTATTATCTATTTTCTTGGTTTACTTCCATTATTTTTCTCATCCTATAAAAATTGATTTCCTAGGCTTTCTAAGTGATTGTTCATGTGAGAGTACTACGAAGACTTTTCTTAGACTCTGGTAGGTTCACATATAGTATAAATACTGTCAAGGGCTTTGTAAAATATATAACTAATATATAATTTCTACTTTTCTTTTAGTAGACTATTCTAAACTTAAGCATTTTATTTTATTAAGGTTAAGATTTTATTATCTTTTTAATTATTAGTTTGTTGCATTATTAAGAATCAAGACAACTTCCTAGATTGAGTTAGCCTAATTTCTCCTGCAGGTAACTTTTATTTTACCTTTAGGGCTAATTTTGTTTCGTTTGTTTTCTGAATCTTCGGAATGTTTTGGAAAAAAATAAGGCTCCTGGGGTGACGTCTGTGGTTCAAGGAGTAGGGCGCCAGCCTCGTATACCAGAGTTGGCGGGTTCAAACCCAGTCTCAGCCAAAAATTATAAAAAAAAACAAGGCTCCTGAAGAAAGAAATTCCAAAATTTCATAAATTATTTACTAAATATTGTCTATGTGTTGGCCAGCTCTTTGTAAAATTTTGTAATGAACATTTTGCTAATAAAGTAGATTTAACTATAATTTCTCATTTTTCTATATGTGGTGACTTTAGGAGTGACTTTTGGGATACCGTGTATGTTTTTCTTTTAAAGAATGTGAGTTATTTTTATAATATAGACAAATTGGTTTTTGTACCAGAAAATAGGTTTTTATATATAGATTTTGAGTCTAGCAAACTTGCCTTGCTTGCTTATTAAAATGGTTTGTAAATTCTCTTATATTTTCAGGAATCATATTATATGTAATGACAGTTTTTCTTCTTCCCTTCCAAACCTCATACTTGTTTATTCTTGAATAGAAGTGGTGATAGTGGGATGTTGTCTTTTTCCTGAATTAAGGAGACTCCTAATATATCATTTTTCATGTTAGAAAGTTTCTTTTTATTGTTAGATTTGTAGAAGTTTTTCTCTTATGTGATGAATTAATATAGAATTAATAATCATTGATTATTCACACAATAGAATGCTACATTTTATGCATCCATTCTATTAATGGATTTGGGGTTACTTTCAAATTTTTGGCTAGTATAATAGGGCTTCTGTGGACAATTTGGTGAACAGATTTATGTGTTCTTATCAATTAATTTAATTATTAGGACATAAAGTATACGTACATGTTGTAGTGTTGATGCCAAACAGTTAAGTTGTTGAACTAATTTACATTCCTGCCTCAGCCTCTACAGGCAACCACTAGACTGCCTGGCTAATTTTTCTATTTTTAATAGAAATGGGTCTCCCTTCTGTTCTGGGTAGCCTCAGACTCTTGAGCTCAAGGAATCCATCTGCCTTGGCCTCCCAGAGTGCTGGTATTATAGGTGTGACTCACCACATCCAATTTGTGACTGCTTATTTCTTGGCTCCCTCAATCTATCAATTTGTTTCTATCCTTATTTCCACTTCTTTCCTCACACTAATTCAACTGTCTGCTACTTGTTTTGTGAACAATTGAATATTGTCTTAATTTTGTTTGTTTTGTTTTCCTCAATCTTTCAACTCTTTAATCCAATCTTCACAAGATATCTACTTTACTCTTCTCAAATATTGCTGTTACCATTTTACTCTTTTCCAGTGCCTTGCCACACTCCACTGATTTAAGTGATATTAAACGCTCTTTGTATCTAATTGGAACCTTCTTTTCCCTAGCATTCAGGAAAGTCATAAGGAGTTGAGTAGTTAGTATAAGAATTGCTTACAGATGTAGTTAGTTTGCTATGTGATTATAAAGATTCTAAACCATAGAGGAAAATAATAAATGACTTGACCATAATGCAAATCAATATATAATCAACTGACTCAATGTGATTTAGTCCACAGATAATTTAGAAATTCATAGAAAAAGGTCATTGGAGCCTTGGGTTATCAGACAGAGCTTCACTTGAGAAATTAATAGTTATTTGGGGTCCTATACAATGAATTCATTTTATTTATTTAGACCAAATCTCTCCCTGCTTTTCTGATACAAATATATAAGATTGTAGAGAGAAATGGGTTCCATTTTGTTAGTGTAAAAAAATTTCCTATGTCTGAAGAATTCAGATGCTTATAGATATTTTTGTGTAACTTTTAATGTTATTGGGTCTCTTTCCATTATTTTGAAAAAGTATACACGTGAGCTGTTTCTTCTGATTAGTTTATACCGTGGGCACTTTTACATTATAATAGAATAATTTGGGGAAAAGTAGAATTTGGCAGACATTGTAGCATTTAAGTATCTGTCATAAAATTTAGGTTTTATACAGAGAAACTTATTGTTTTAAGTTCAATTTGTAGTACATAGAGCTTGTCAATTATATAATCATACAGGTTCAAAAAGTGCTGTTTTTATGTGTTTTCTGTATATTTAGCTGCTCTATTTGTACTTAATGGATAATCTTTTGGGTGAATGAAATGTAGAGAGTCATACAAAATAGTAGAGATATGTAGGCTCAGTGCCTGTGGTTAATTAGCTAGGATGCCAGCCACATACAGCGGACGGAGCTGGCGGGTTCGAATTCAGCCTGGGCCTGCCAAACAGTGATAACTACAACCAAAAAATAGGTGTGCATTGTGGTGGGTGCCTGTAGTCCTAGCTACTTGGGAAGCTGAGGCACGAGATCGCTTAAGCCCAAGAGTTTGAGTTTGCTGTGAGCTGTGATGCCATGGCATTCTACCCAGGGTGACAGCGTGAGACCTTGTCTCAAAAAGAAAAAAAAAAAAAAATAGTAGAGATATCAGATGCTTTGCAATAATACTTCTAATTTTGTAGGGATTTATAAAAATGGAGAAAGTAAATTTTTACTGTGGATTTTTAATGATAGGACTGTTTACTTCCCTGATGACTGTTTTAACTAATTCCACAAGGCAACTCATTTATATTAACATGTTATGTCTTACACCCTTACCCACCTGTATTTAACTCATATCTATTTTCAGTCTATATAGAGGGTTATATACTGAAAATAGATACTTACTATTTTTACTTAAACTTTATTTATTTTTACATTCCTGAACAAAATGAATAATTTTTTTCTTTTTACACAAGAGTTAAATTTACTCATTCCCATACCAATTCCAATTCCTGATTGCCTTCTAATTTACAGGCTCTCAACAATATTTCCCTTCCAATTTGAATTTAAGTTATTAGCCTCTTACTAATTTGGAAGCTTAGTTTGAAAGCACATGTGTTTGATTTGGCATTACCTTGGGTATCTTACTTTAAATGAGATCATAAAGCTTTGATTCAGATGATCACAGAAGTATTTGCTGAGCAGCGTCTCGGAAGCTTTGAGGAAACAGGAAAACAACCTTTCTACTAAGATTATGATTCTCCTTGACAGTTAGGTACTAGCTGTACCAATTCCAGTTTAAACAACTGGACTCTGAACCTGTTTTTGTTCCGATTAAAAAGTTTATTTGTATGTTCGGGAATACAGAGGCACAACCTGTTAATAGCTGTAAATTTGCTTGATTAAGCAGTGTGTGGACAAATTTACTAGGGGGAACCATTCCCTAAAAATTCCACTTCACTTACATATGAAGTTAGTCTGGCTATTTCTCACCACTTTCCATCGTTTCTTGCCAAGAATAATAAACATTTTCAACAGCATTGACACTACAAGTTAGAAGTGTTCGGTGTTTTATCAATCACACTGAGCTGTCATGAATCTCAGTAAACAAACAGAGATATCTGTATAGATGCCCAGAGAAGCAGTTAGGCCCTAGAGAGGTCATTTCTTTTAGACAGTATTCTAGACCTTTTCAAAGTAGGTGAATGTCAACAATGAGGAGACATTTATTGTAATGGAAATTATGGATGCTAGGGTCTACATTTTCACTTAATGACAAGAGTTCAGGAGAGCTTGTGCTTTTAGTGAATAATTATAGGATGGAGCCAGAAAGTATGTTTTCTTAATTTGGTATAACTATAGATGCTATTATAAATGTTATAATAAAGGTGGGGTTAGTAATTTAAATTTATAGTATTGAAAATTTTGCTATAGTGGTCTGTCAGGAAAATTATAGCTTGGGGGCTAGCCCACAGTATGTTTTTGCAGCACCCACAGTTAAGAATGATTTTATATTTTTAAATGATTGTAACAAAAGCAGAGAAAATTATACAGTAAAGACTACACACACACACACTCTGTCTCTCGCTCGCGTGCAATATTTATCTGGCCAGGTGCGGTGGCTCATGTCTGTAATCCTAGCACTCTGGGAGGCTGAGGCAGGTGGATTGCTTGAGTTCAGGTGTTTGAGACCAGAAGACTCCATCTCTACTAAAAATAAAAAAAGCACCTGGGTGTTGTGGTGGGTGCCTGTAGTCCCAGCTACTCGGGAGGCTGAGGTAAGAGGATCATTTGAGCCCAGAGTTTGAGGCTGCAGTGAGACACAATTGTACCTCTGCACTTCAGCCTAGGCAACAGAGTGAGACCCTATCTCTATACAAAGTAAAACAAAGTAATTATGCTCACAGATTTTGTGAGTGAGGATTTGGGACAGGACACAGCATGGATGGTGCCTCTAGTTTCACAGTGTATGAGGCTAGAAAACTCAAAGGCTAGGAGATGTAATCATTGATTCATTCATGTGTGGCAGTTGGTGCTGGCTATTTGCCCCAGTTTCTCTCTACATGGGTCTTTCCATGTGATCTCTCCAAATGGACTAGTTTGAGTTTCCTTAAGTAGGGATGTTTGGGCTCTTGTGAGCCAGCATTTCAAAAAGAGAAAGATATGCAAATGTTGTATCCTTTCTATGACATAGTGCTGCAAGTCACAGAACATTATTTCTATCCTGCTCTGTTGGTCAGAATAATCATGACTCCACTTAAGTTAAAGGGGAGAAAAATAGATTCTACCAATGATGGGAAGTGACAAGATTCTGGAAGAGCATGTGGGGCCAGAAATATGGCTGAGGCCATTTTTGGAAATACTGTCTACCACAATTATATTACTTTATTTAATAATCACTCATATAGCATTTAATCTATATGCTGGTTCCTATTCTTAGTGTTTTACAAATATTCATTTAATTCGTAACAATCTTATTTTACAGGTGAAGAAACTGAATCAGAATATTGTATTAAGTAGAATACAACTTTCTCTGATCTTGGATAGTAAAGAATTCACTATGATATTTAAGGCAGCGGTATATTACAGTCATTATGACATAGAGAAGGAGTGATATAGGTTATAAAGCAGATATGTCAAAGTGCTATGAAAAGAAGATGAAGAGGTTTTTTTTCCTTTGTTTCTGAGGCAGAGTCTCCCTCTGTTATCCCGGTTAGATGCAGTGGTGTCATCATAACTGCAACTTCAAACTCCTGGGCTCAGGTGATCGTCCTGCCTCAGCCTGCTGAGTAGCTGGAACTTCAGGGGTATACCACCACAATTGGCCTGTTTTTTGTTTTTTTTTTTTAATTTTTTGATAGAGTCAAGGTCTCGATTTTGCCCAGGCTGGTCTTGAACTCCTAACCTCAAGCCATCCTCCTGCTTCAGCATCTCAGAGTGTTAGGATTATAGGTGTGAGTTAACATGCCTGGACAAAGATGGAATTTTTGATACCATTATTAAATAATCATTGTACTTTTCTCTGATACCATTTATCTATTTTATGGAACTTTAAAAATTTTTCAGCAGGAAATAACCTTTCCTTTCTTTGCATCCCTATATCTTATAGCAATTATCCCATTTTATCTTGGAGCAATTATCATTTGCTATCTTGTTAAATAATTATTTGTTCCTATGTTATCCACTTTACTTGAAGACTTAAACATTTATGTATCATTAACAGCCACTCAACACTTGAAAATGCTTCATAAACATTTACTAAGTGACTTAAACAGCAAAACTGAGTAAAAGGCTTGGATATCAGCCTCTGCCTCCACCTTCTTAAGGGCTTTTTGAAGACATAAATAGGTAGAAAAATAGGCCGTTTGAGGATGAAATAAACAAGATACGTATATAGCTCATCAACTGACTAATCAGAGTAATTCCCTGGGATTTTTCTGGAGGAAAAAACCCCCAATCTGTGGCATTTTCTATTCTCCTTGATATGAATATTCTCACCTTGGCCTGTCAGGCCACTGTCATAACATCACTGCATGTGGAGGTGGGGAGAGATGTGCATTATATAGTAATCCCACCAATTGGTTGCAATAGTTGTAACCCTAAGAGCAAAGATAATAGTAAAAAGTAGTAAAATAATTAACATACAATGAATTTTGAGTGTTTTTTATCTTTATTTTAATAAAATTTATTTCATTGTGCACTTACAAATTTTAACTTTTAATGATAGCTTTGTTAAACAACTGGCTTAGAAAATTCCGTAATATTTATCAATCAGCCTTTGTGAAGCAGTATAAGCTGACTCATCTTTTTATTCAGGCCTGACTATTTACTGTGTAATTTTAGCTAGTGATTTCACTAACTAGAATCTATGCTAAGGAAATTATTTGTAAATTATAAAAAGCACAAAGACGTTCCTCATAACATTATTAGTAATAGGAGAAAGTTGGAAACAACTTAATTGTTTAAAGTTAATTAAGGTTAAGTAAATTCATTGGAATATTTTCTGGAATTAAGAGTGACTTCTAGGAAGGCTTTACAATAACATGGGAAAATCCCATAAAGTTAATCGAAAAAGCAAGAAGGCTGAATATCTAATTTATGTATAATTATTAAAATTTAAGAAATAAGTATGCTAATGAAGAAGAAATAGCAGTGTTGGAGATGGTAAGCAAGGACATGACTTTGTTCTTACCTTTATCCTTTTCTTTGTTTCCCACATTTCTAATCATTTACAATGAAAATATAATAGCATTTTTATCACAAAACCAAATTCTAATTAGTAGATATGATTTTTGTTGAATAAAAGGCTTTATCAAAATAAATCTTTTTATTTAGAAGTTTTTTCCTGTAACAACCAGTAGAACATGTACAAATTGAATTTACTTTTTACAGATGAATGCTGAATTCATTTTTATCCTTGGGTTTTCATGAATGATCTTGAATTTTTATAAAAGCATCCCAGCCCCGGCCAAACTGCAACAAAAAAATAGCCGGGCGTTGTGGCTGGCGCCTGTAGTCCCAGCTGCTCGGGAGGCTGAGACAGGAGAATCGCTGAAGCCCAGGAGTTGGAGGTTGCTGTGAGCTGTGTGAGGCCACAGCACTCTACCCAGGGCCATAAAGTGAAACCCTGTCTCTACAAAAAAAAAAAAAAAATAAATAAATAAAATAAAATAAATTTTAATTCCAGAATTACCTATTTTAAAAACTGGTAGGTAATTAAGTAGCATGGCACTTAAAGAAAATTGGAGATATATTGTTTTAAAATTGAGTCTGGATCTTGTGTGTCCCACATTCCTGTCTAAACTATCTATACACTGTTAAAATTTTACTTGACCACTTACTCATCTTACTTTGTGAGGAATTTCTCAGATTTTTTGTAATTATCTTCAAGTATACGCAAATAATCTAATTTCACATATTTCCAGACAGTATTTTAAACTATTTTCCTGTCCTTTTTAGTCAACAGCTGGTTAACTTTAGTAGACAATTTAGCCAAGCTAAGCCCCTGTGTAATTTTCTCCCTAAAGAGTAAGATGTGATGAAACAAATCACCTACGGCATACCTTGTAGAAGGAAAATGCTTTTTTTGATGGCTTTTATTTAAAAGTACTAATTTAAATGTCAAAGCAAGGTTTTACTCTTATTCCAAAGTCAATATCTCTTACCACTCTTTAATTGGTGTGGATGGGTTTCAGAAAGGATTTGATTTTTAAAGTAATTCTCTATATTTTCATGGGGAAGAAATTGAAGGATTCCATGGTCTCTGGAACTCAGTGACTCTCCCTCCTGGGAACTCCTAGTACTTCTTTTTGTTCGTGTGTGTGTGTGTGTGTGTGTGTGTGTGTGTGTTTTAGTCATGTACTCTTGTTAACATTTTGAATTATTCAGCTTTTTATGAGTCTGGCTTGTCTCTTTAAAATGCCATAAAGTCCTTGAGTCAGTGACGTGGGTGTGCCATGGTGTACATAGAATGGGTAATCAGCTTTGGATTCAGTAACCTGAGTTCGAAATCTGATTCTTCAACTTTCTAACTATGAGACTTTCAGTAATTATTCTTTGAGATTCAGACCATCTCTGAAATGAATATAATAGTCCCTGGCTTGTAGAGTTGTTGAGAGGATTAGAGATAAAATATATAATGTTTCCAGCAGATAATAAGCATTCTGGTTAAATGGTTAAATGGTTATTATACATTTAGTAATAATTGAGCAGAGGACTGCTTTAGGGAAAATTTGAATGGCTGATTACTGAAGTAGCCATTAAACACATACAAAAACATAAATCTTGATTAAGTTTAGTGAAATTGCCAGATTGTGAAGAAGACTTGCAGGAAAACTGAAAAGGAGCAAATAAAGAGATGGAAGCAAATAAAGAGTACTGCCTCAGTGGAGAAAAGAGTTTCAGAATGTTGGAATGATTAACAACGGCAAGTTCTATAGGGAATTCAACTGGGAAGAAGGTTGCAAATTGGGCATCTTTATTATTTACTAAATGATACTGGCCTTCTTTTTATGATCATTGTTGACAAACAGATGGGATTGAATAGAAGATATGGTAAAACACAAAATGATTTAGATGTACAGTTGACCCTTAAACAACAATGGGTTTGATCTGTGTAGGTTTATGTACACTTGGATTGTTTTCAATCAAATGTAGATAAAAAATACACTATTCCTTGGGGACGCCTGTGGCTCAAAGGAGTAGGGCGCAGGCCCCATATGCCGGAGGTGGCGGGTTCAAACCCAGCCCCGGCCAGAAACTGCAAAAAAATAAAATAAAATAAAAAATAAAAAAATACACTATTCCTGCTGGACTACTAATAATACTATACTGAAAATACAGTTTTCCTGTATTAATTAGAATTTGATTTTGTGTCAAACCTTCTTGGGAGGCTGAGGTGCTAAGCTTGCTTGAGCTCAGGAGTTGAAGACCAGCCTGGGCAACATAGCAAGCCTTGTCTTAGGAGGAAGAAAAAGGCAGTTCAGACTAACTTATTAACTACAGCATTTCCTTTACACACAATGAACAAAAAGCCCCCATAAAACATTAACAGAAACAATAAAAAAAATATGCAGTATTCCCGGGATATGAGACCTGGGTATAGAGGAGGGCTGACTGCACTTAAGTATGCAGGAATTTTGATATAAACATGGGTCCTGGAACGAATCCCCCACATACACCTTGGGACACTGTAATTATATCAGTTAAGATTAGGATGGAGCTGGTGTGGTGGCTCACTCACATCTATAACCCCAGCACTTTGGGAGGCCCAGATGGGAGGATTGCTGAAGCCTAGGAGTTTGAGGCAGTGGGGAGTTATTATCATGCCACTGTACTCCAGTCTGGGGTGAAAGAGCAAGACTCTCTGTCTCTTAAAAAAAAAATGGGATGACTGCATACAACAAAAAAGGAGACATCAGCTGGGTGCCATGGTTCACGCCTATAACCGCAGGTCTTGGGAGGCCGAGGTGGTGGATGGCCTGAGCTCATGAGTTTAAGACCAGCTTGAGCAAGAGCAAGACCTCGTCTCTAAAATATAGCTGGGTGTTGTGGCAGGCACCTTTAGTCCCAGCTACTTGAGAGGCTGAGGCAAGAGAATTGTTTAAGTCCAAGAGTTTGAGCTTGCTGTGAGCAGTGACACCACAGCACTCTACTGAGGGCGACAAAAAACAAAAAAGGAGACATCTATTTTATTGCTGCCTCGGCCTTAGCATGTTGCCACATTGTCCAAGATGGCTGCTTGAGCTTCTGCTGTTCTATCAGTATTAATAGCTAGCAGGAAGGAGAGAAGACCAAGAGAGTGGTTTTTTCCCTTTAAGGACACTTCTGGGAAGTTACACATAGCACTTTTTTTTTTCTTTTTGGCTAAAATTTACTCATAAGGCCACAACTATCTGCAACAATGACAACCAGGACATATTGTCTTTTGGCTGGACTTCAGTGTACCCAGATAAGAATTGGGGGTTCTTATTACCAGGAAGAATTGATCATCTGTGCTGCAGTAACCATTTTTATTTTAAATGTTGTAATGCTTATTAGGCAATTGATAATGTGTTGGCATTTTTTTCATCCTAAAAAATACAAAAATTTGAGTTGCTTGAGATCATTCATGGAATATATTTTAGTTTCCAGTTCAGATCTAAATAAGGTCATGAGTAGGGCTCCAACCATGTGGGGTTTTTTTTCTTTTTAAGTGTTTTAACTGTCAATGTCTTTTAAAAAAATCATTTAAAAATACTTTTAAAATGACACTAGAGGCTGGATTACACTCATGCCTGTAATCCCAGCACTCTGGGAAGCTATGGTGGAAAGATCCCTTGAGCTGAGGAGTTCAATCAAGACCAGCCTGAGCAAGAGCAAGACACTGTCTTTACATCTTTACTAAAAATAGAAAAAAATAGCTAGGCATTATAGTGGGAGTCTGTAGTACCATCTACTTAGGAGGCTGTAGTCTCAGCTACTCGGGAGGCTGAGGCGGGAAGATTGCTTGAACCCAGGAGTTTGAGGTTTCTGTGAACAAGGCTGAGGCCTTGGAACTCTAGCCTGGGGCAACACAGTGAGACTGTCTCAAACATAAAGACACTGGAAATACACTTCCTTTTAGAAAAAAAAAAAAGGAGGACTAAAAAGTGGGAAGAAACTACCTAAATTGAACTGTCCCTCATTAATAATTTTGGTGGACATCTGCTCAGAAGTTTTCCATTACTATGTAAAATTCATTGTATGTAATAGGCACAGAGGTTCCCTTTGGGATGATGGTGGTAATAGTTGCACAATAATGTGAATGTATATGCCACTGAACTGTACACTTGCAAATGGTTAAAAAGGTAAATTTTATGTATATTTTACCACAGGAGATAATACTCAACATATTATTTTATAATCTTTTTAAACTTAACAATGAAGAGAGAACACTTTTCCATGTCAATAAATACATTTTTGCAGCATGATTTTTGTGGCCGAATGTTTATTTTAGCTTTTGGATGTACCACCTTTTATTGAGGGGAATGTTGAAGCAAATAAAAAGGAGTGTTAGCCCCTTCCTTTTAAAGTGGATTCACAGAGAGCTTGGTGATGCATGGCAGAGGACCTGAGGAAATAACCAGATGGTGGAAATTAAACCACCATCACTCCCCGACCCTGAGTCCTTACACTGTGTCTGCCTTGTTCAAATGACTCTCTAAATAAACTGCTTTGATATTCTGGCAGCTCTGCTTTTTTTTTTTCTTTTTTCACATGTAATTTTTAAAATTTGTCTAAAAGGATGTTTATTCCAGATAAGTGGTTCTCTTGGATTCTTTCCCAACTGAGTTAATGTCATATGAGAGGAATCAGGGCAAAAGAGAAGCATACGAGTAGATGGAGAACCTCACACCCTGAGAAATGGTTGCTTCCTACAGTGCCCTTGGTGGCAGGCACCTCTGACGTTTTGGGATTGCCACTTTCTGAGTCCATCTGGCACTCTCCTTAGATGCTGTTTACCAGTCAGCCAGGATGCTCATCATTTTTCCACAGCTTCCCTGTCACAGAGTTATTGTCCTCCCAACACTTCCCCTGCCACTTTCAGACCCTCATTTTTGCCCTATACTAAAAATAGCCTCTTTGAGGATGGATGCTTTGCTAACCTGTTTTTTCTCGTCTTCGTTGTCATTGAGAGTGTTCCATCTCTCCCCCATTCACTCTGTCTTCTTTATAGGCATACCTTGGTAGCTTGTGGGTTCAGTTCTAGAGCACAACAATAAAGTGAATTTTCCAGTAAAGCAAATATTGCCATAAAGCAAGTCACACAAATATTTTGGTTTCCCTGTGTGTATGAAGGTTATGTTTATATTATACTGTAGTCTACTAAGTGCAATAGCATTATGTCCAAAAAAGGGTACATACCTTAAAAATATTTATTGCGAAGAAATGCTGATGATCATCTGAGCCTTCAGTGAGTCATAATCTTTTTACTGGTGGAGAGTTTTGCTTCTCTGTTAATGTTGGTCAGACGGATTGTTGCTTAAGGTTGGGGTGGTGCTGGCAGTTTATTTCTTTTCCTCTTTTCTTTTCTTTCATTCTTTTTTTTTTTGAGACAGTCTCATTCTGTTGCCAGGCTAGAAGTGCAGTGGCATCATCATAAGCTCACAGCATCCTCAAACTCCTGAACACAAGTGATCCTCCTGCCTCAGCCTCCTGAGAAGATGGGTCACAGATGCAGGTCACTATGCCCAGCTAATTTTTTTAGTTTTTTTGTTTTTGACACAGAGTCTTATTATGTCACCTTCGGTAGAGTGCTGTGGTGTCACAGTTTAAAGCAACCTCAAACTCTTGGGCTCAAGCAATTCTCTTGCTTCAGCCTCCCAAGTAGCTAGGACTACAGGCACCCACCACAATGCCCGGCTAGTTTTTTTTCAGTTTTGTAAAGACAGGATCTCTTTATGTTGCCCAGGGTGGTCTTGAATTCCTGGCCTCAAGCAATCCTGCCTTAGCCTTCCAAAGTGCTATGTTTACAGGTATGAGCCACCTTGCCTGACTATTGTCTTAAAATAAGACAATAGTGAAGTTTACTGACAATAGTAAAGTTTGAAGTGACTTTCAAATCAACTGAATGTTTATTTCAGGGAAGATTTCATCTGAGGTGCTATTTGGTAGCAAAATTGTAGTCATTCCTCTCAAACTCTGCTGCTGCTTTATCAAAAGAGTTTAATGCAATATTCTAAATGTTGTTGTCATTTCAACAGTGTTCACAGTGTCTTTACCAGGAGTAGTTTCTATCTAAAGTAACCACTTTCTTGGAGGGAGAGGGCTGGGGGGTTCATGGTGTATGGCACACCTCTTGGGGCGGGAAACAATTATAAGAGGGACTTTATCTAACAAATGCAATGAGTGTAACCTAATTCTTTGTACCCTCAATGAATTCAGAAGAGTACAAAGAGTTATGTACTATGTCAGTACTTGCTGCTTCACCTTGTGCTTTCATGTTATGGACCAACCTGTGCTAGCTTCTAGCTTTTCTTCAATAGCTTCTTCACCTCTCCCAGCCTTCATAGAATTGAAAAGCATTAGGGCTTTGCTCTAGATTAGACTTTGTCTTAAGGGAATGTTGTGGCTGGTTTGGTTTTCTATCCAGATAAGTAAAACTCTGTCAGCAATAAGGCTGTTTCACCTTCTTATTTGTGTGTTCACTGGAGTAGCACACTTAATTTCCTTCCACACTTTTTCCTTTGCATTTACAACTAGGTTAATTGATGTAAGAGGCCTACCTTTCAGCCTATCTTGGATTTCACATGCCTTCCTCACTAAACTTAATTGTTTCTAACTTTTGATTTAAAGTGAGAAATGTGGAAGTCTTCCTTTCACTTGACCACTTACAGGTTGTTGTGCGGTTATTAATTGGCCTAATTTCAATATTGTTAGGGACTAGGGTTACTGGAGGAGAGGAAGGGAGATGGGGGAATGGCCAGGTGGTATGGCAGTCAGAACGTACACACCATTTATTGATTAGTTTTGCTGTCTTATGTGGGTGCAGTTGAAGATACCTCAAAACAATTCCAATAGTACCATCAAAGATCAGTGATCAATCGTTATAACAGATGCAATAGTAAAGAAAAAGGTTACATATTGTGAAAATAAACAAAATGTGACACAGAATCACAAAATGAATATATGTTTTTTGAAAAACAGTGACTATAGACACAGGGTTGCCACAAACCTTCCATTTGTAAAAAAAAAAAATAGTATCTTACAAAATACAATAAAGCAGAGCAAAATGAAGTACGCCTGTACTTGTACATCCATTTTTTTTTCTCATTATTTTTCTTCTAATACCCTTGAGTTTTAATTTTTTCGAAAAGCCATCTCTTTGGTACCTTTTTCTTTCCTGCTACTTTTCTATCCACTTTCACTTCTCTTCTGAAATTCAGATGTTTCCCTCTCTGGCCATGAGTTTTCTTTTCATTCCAGCTTATACACCAAATCTTCATCCTACGGGAATTGCAAGTATCTCATTATCTTTCTCATCAGTTTAGATTTCATGGGCTATAACTCTAATGTCTCTCTTGTCAACTATTGAAGCTCTCACACCCATCATCATTCATACCTACCTGGTAAATTCCCAGCCCTGAGTGATTGAGCTTTTTATGTGATTGTTCCCGAGCTGCTGAATTCATTTGGAAAAAATTATATAGTGAGGCAGATTAATGCCATTATAAATTCATGGGAACTCACTTTATCTGGCCTTCCAGCATAACCCTGAATAAGAATAATAAATATTGTTCTATTCCTTAAATAACTCTCTTTGCTGTTCTTCATGCCAACATGCTTCACCATGGGGCATCTTCTCTTTCCACTTTCAGCTCGTGTCCACTGCCTCACTCAAGTCTTTTCTGGAGCACCTCATGTCAAGTAGTTCTCACTAAACACTTACAATCTCATTACTCTGTTTAATTTCCCTGATTACAATATCGCAATGCAAATTTATCTTATTTCTTTACTTTTTCATTTTAAATGTTCTCTTATAAAAACTTAAGTATCACATTAACAGGAAACTTACCTTTCATTTTTCACGGCTATAACTCAGTGCCTGGATTAGTACCCAACACTTAGTAGGCCACACCTATGGTGCATCTTAGAATGGGTACAGGCGAAACTTACTAAAGGCAGAATACAAATGTCGACATACAATAACTAAGAAAATGCCATGACGGCTATGTTGAACAGTTTGATGAGAATATTTCAGATTGTATATGAAACCAGCACATTGTACCCCTTGATTGCACTAATGTACACAGCTATGATTTCACAATTAAAAAAAAAAGAAAATTGGTATAGAAAGGACATTTTTTAAACTAATAGAGGCCATCTACAGCAAACCCACAGCCAATATCATATGAATGGAGTTAAATTGAAATCATTTCCACTTAGATCAGGAACTAGGCTAAAAAAAAAAAAATGTTCAATGAATGATTGAATGACAATTTCAATTATTTCTCACTCTTTTCAAACATCTTACACATCAATTTTGTCTCTACTCAGCAAATGACTACTTCCAAGTCAAAATAAGATAAAGAGTAATTTTCAGATAGACCATTCCTATCTCATTTGCCATCAAAAGTACAAACCTTCTCACGTGGTTTGTTTTCCTTTATCCCTTTATTTTAAAAGAAAATATATATTTTTTTCCTAAAGCCCTGGGTCCCATCTTTGTCCATTTTAGAGCGATTTTGATTTTTCTCTTATTCTTTTCCTGTCCTAAATCCTGTATGTACTCTAGTGATTATGAGCACGGACTTTGCAATCAGTTGTACTTGGACTCAAGTATAAGGTCTGTTACTTTAAGATCTTGGGTAAATTATATAATATTTCTCAGCCTCAGTTTCCTCATGTGTTAGCTGAAAATAATACCTATGCCATGGGGTTATTGTGAATACTAAAGATAGAAAAACTTTGAAGTGCTATGGCTGACGCGTAATAAGCACTCAAAAGAAAGGTCCTTGTATTATTTTTACCTCCCTTTCTACTGGCTCCTAACATTATCAAATCTCATCTTGAAAAATTGTTCTACTTCAACTACCTATTTAGCAGTCTATTATCTGTCTTTCCCATCTCAGCTGTTCTCCACTTTTTACCTTCTGTTCATTTTGGAACTCACGTCAGGCTGGTGTCCGAAGCATTTCATGTTTTATTCCTAATCTCACTACTTTCCCTGCCCTCTTTGTCGAGTCTGTTGTGCTTCCAGGGACTTTATCATCTGTAGGTCCAGTCAGAAACCCGGTAGATTCCAGTCTCTTTCTTTTGCTTTTCTTACATTCCATCATCAGCGTTCTAATAATTTTACCTCTTAAATAGTTTCTAGTCTAGAGCCCTGTCATCTCTCACAGAATTGTGCCAGTAACCTTCAACTGTTCACCCCTTTGCCAGACTATTCCACATTCTGCACTGTAGATAGAATACTCTTCTAGAAAAATGCAAAGCTAATATTGTTATCTCTTCTTTTTGTTCTTAGGGCAGAGCTCTTCTTGATCGGGCCCTGTTTACCTCTTCAGCTTTATGTTCAACCACTGGTTCCTTGTCTATGCCTTGGTTCTATGGAATTTAATTTCTGTTTCATTTCTGCCTCTTGCCTCTGAGCTATTTCACGTTCTGTTCCTCTGTTTCTTTCCTGATCACTCTTTGTGTAATTGCTACTTAGCTTCTGGTTGCAACCTAAACTTTACTTCCTGAAGTGATCTTCCTTCCCTTAGGCTAGGTGTCCCCGGGTCTGTTCTGTATTACCCTATCACCATAGTGTTTGTTTTATTTTATGGTTCCTCATCTCCTCCGAAGACCCCAGCAGGCAGATGTTTTCTTCTTTTTGTTTTCTAGTGCAGTGTCTGGTCTATAGTAGACACTCAGTAAAATTTTGTTGAGTTCTGTTAAATAATTTATTCAGGCAGGAGAAAACCATCCTGTATAAACAACATATGTTAGGGCTTAGAACTACATATGCTATTTCTGTATTTAGCTTTGGATATTCCTTTAAACATAAAGAAATGTGGAAAATAATGATGCTGCTTTTCAATACATGTGCTTATTTCTTTATCCTCATACATTCTGTTGTTTTTATATTTTTAATATTTGCTTTAATTTTGTGTATACACCGCATTTTTTCTCCCTACTTGAGTGCTTTTGAGTATAAAATGCCACTTGATATCAGCACTTCTGCCAATTTTCATTCAGTCTTCCAGCTATATTTGGATGGCATTTATTTGGATAATTTTTGTGAAATTTTTCATCTAGAAGTTGCGATAAATCATGACGTTTTCAACTCAGTAGCATCCTAAAAGATAATGAAACCCACCCAGTTGTCTGGTTCTCTAAGGAGCTGAACAGAAAGCAGCAGGAGGGCAGAGGGCTGGGTCTTGCACTGTTCTGCCACTTTACAGCTCCTCCCACAGGTGCCTGGAGATGGCTCCAGGGGAAACTACTGATGGATTAATGATCCTTTCTTCATAGTTACCACTGAGCTGAAGTAAGCTATGGGACTGAATCATCCCCATGGAAAATGAATGTTCCGGAAAGACCTGGATGAATATAACCTGCTAGCTAAGATTCATTTTCTTTAAGTTTATTTTATTTATTTATTTTATTGTTGGGGATTCATTAAGGGTACAAAGAACCAGATTATAATGATTGCTTGTGTCAGATAAAGACCTTCCCATAATAGTGTTCTGCCCCCCAGAGGGGTACCCCTTATGACCCTCTACCCCCTCCATCCTTCCCTTTCTCTGCTCTCCCCATTTCTTTAAATTTATTTATAGAAGATTCTGGAAGGTTGATAGTAATTGTGTTTGACTGTATTGTTCCTAAGAAAGACTGAAATAGAAATTAATCACCAAACATTAGTTCTCCTTGTCTTTTTATGTGCCCACTGACTATTTGACTATTTTAGTTTGGGGGAGATTTTGTTCATTTTTTTATGTGTGCCTTGGATCAAAAAAAAAAATATTAGAAATATTCCTAATCTTACCACTGGAAGATAGGATTTGTCCAAACACTTATCTGACCCAGAACAGATTAGATTTTTGTTTTTTAGATCAGTAAGGATTATTCCCTCCTTAAACCTACAACAAGAATGATGAAAAGACAGTTTATATAACCTCATTTGATATAAAATTGACATGATAGAGTTAATTAAATGATGGATGTCTCTTGTATGCAGTTTCAGGCAGATACAGATACCTCTATCTTTTTTAATGGAAAAAGGTAAATCTCTTCAGAGGAAGTTTATATTGACAGGGTAATGAAGTTCCCAAAACAAAAGTCCTTTAGGGAGAAATATTAAGCCATGCCACTTTTTTTTTGTCTGGCAGTTGTCGATACCTTGAGTACCTGAAGGGTTCATCAGAAGAGCTTAGGATGTCTGATGTTGCAAGTTGGGCGAATGTATCATCACACACTTTGGATTTCAGGCAGAAGTAAGAGGAGGATAAGACTGAAGGGAACTTTGGGCTTCCAAAGTTGAATATATTCTAACTCCATATTGGGGAAAGATCACCTTTCTTGTTGCAAGATGATCTCTTGTTCTTTTAGCCTCTGACTAACTTCATTTACCAGTTATTTTCCCTTTTATCAATTTGTCTGTAATGTCTGTACTCATGGATTTGATTGTTATGTTTCTTTTTTCTTTTTCTTTCTTTCTTTCTTTTTTGAAACAGAGTCTCACTATGTGGCCCTGGGTGGAGTGCTAGCGTCTCAGCTCACAGCAACCTCAAACTCTTGGTAAGCGATTCTCTTGCCTCAGCCTCCCAAGTAACTGGGACTACAGGCACCTGCTACAACACCCGGCTATTTTTGGTTGCAGTTGTCATTGTTGTTTAGCAGGCCTGGGCCAGGCTTAAACCCACGGGCCTTGGTGTATGTGGCCGGCGCCCTACTCACTGAGCTACAAGCGTTGAACCTGATTGTTATGTTTCTTCTTTTCACAGTCTTTTTCTTTTTTTCTTTGTCCTTTAAAAAACAACTTAAGGTGCTTGTTTGGAAGACAGGCAGCATGTCAGTTTTACAGTGTTAAAATGTTGGCCAGGTGTGGTGGCTCACACCTGTAATCCTAGCACTCTGGGAGGCTGAGGTGAGTGGATTTCTTGAACTCAGGAGTTTGAGACCAGCCTGATCAAGAGTGAGACCAGCCTGATCAAGAGTGAGACCCTGTCTGTACTAAAAATAGGAAAAATTAGCTGGACATGTGGTATTTGCATGTAGTCCTAGTTACCAGGGAGGCTGAGTCAGGAGTATCACTGGAACCTAGGAGCTTGAGGTTGCTGTGAGGTATGACACCGTACTCTTTAGCCTGGACAACAGAATGACACTCTGTCTTTAAAAAAAAAAAAAAAGAGCTATTTTGCTTTATGTACATGCTCAAATACTCTTGTGAAAACATCAGTTAATTTCCTTGTAACTAATACAAAAAAAATTATTTCAAATCTTTAAAAAATGAAGAATTATTTCCTCACAAATTAATATATTCCAGGTTGTGTTCTTGAGTGGGAGGTGAAAATAAAACACCAATCTCATCATTGTTAAGTACTAATATGCAAGGAAAGGCTTTCCTTATTACTATTTTACAACTGTTAACACTTCCAAAGGTTGATTCTAGCTGCCATTTATAACCCTATTTCTGTGGAGAAAATATATCCATAGTTTGACAGGGAACAGCGATCAGAGCCATTTCTCCATTTCTTCAGTTGCTTTTAATACATCCTTTAAGTACTGCACACTTGTCACATATTAGTAATTATTTGGCATTTGAAATATATTGCCACTGTGAATCAAACTTCTAGGGAAAATAAGAAGTAAGCTATTGCCATCATTATACATTCAATAGTTAAACAATAGAAATTACATGTATTACAGATGAGATTCTTTAGAGAGAAGACTTAATTAAAAATATTGCATTTTTTCTAAATTAAAAATACTGGCAAATATCCAAAAGTTAAGGTCCTGTTAAGTGTAGTTGTTTCATCTTACAAAATCATTTTCCCACCAAGAAATCTTGGCAGCTGTTTTGATGACTTTTCGTGAAATATGCAGATGGGAGGGACTATAAAGGTTGAAATCTATTTTTTTATACTAACTTTCTAATTCCTCATTTTCTTTTGTTAAATGTAGAAGCCAGGCCCAGAAATCAAGGATGCTGATTTTTTCCCTCTAGTTTTCTAATCATGAGTCTCATTCTGGTTGCCTCTTACCTGTTTAGTAGGTATAATGTGTGATGATGGCTTAAGTGAATGTTACAGAAGAGGAGGTTGGATGTGATCTAGATGGCAGTTAGTGGGCTTAGTTTTAAAGACATTTTTACTTGGAAAATAAATAAGAAGGGTCAACAGGTATTTTCTTGTGATCAGTGGTTTATCTGTTCTTTGCATTCTTGAACACCACTGGTGTTCTTTGTGTACCTTGAACACCACTGGTCTCTCAGGAATCTTTAAAACCTGTCTTGTCTCTGTCAGAATTCATTTCTCTTTTTTCTGAAGAGATCAAAGCTTTTATGGGCATTATTTACTGTAGCCTCACAATATTCTGGGGAGCTAAGTAGAAGTTATGTGCCTCTGTCTTTGTTTTTAAAGCCAAGTGAGGAGCAGATAAATCTCTTCACCTAGGTTACACAATGAGGCAGAAATAGACTTCGTAGTCAGAAACATCTAATTCTGGCCATCACTTCTAAGATGTAGTTTAGAACTGTTTGGCCTTTCTCTAAACAAGCCTTTGACATTTAGGGTATGTGGAAAGTATGTGCTCCTGTTAGAGTTTTGCTGTTTAGTTATTCTTTGCCTGTTAAAGTAATGACTACAGAACTGAAGAAAATAGAAAGAACATCCAAGTCTTATTGTAGCTTCTGCGTTTAGTACATGTGAGCTTTGGACACAGAGTGCTTTAGTTCCTGGGAATTACTTTTATGTTTTCGTACTTGACTTAGAAAGAATTTTTCTTCAGGGCACTGCTGATATTGAGAATTTGGGGCAAAATGTTTTATGTATGAAAACTAAACTTTTGACATAATAGGAATTCTGATATTATGCTAAATTGAAAGAGGACTTGGGGTGATAATGGCAAAATTCTACATTTCAAAATGTAGTTTACATCCCTTTTTCTTTTTTCTTTCTTCTTTTTTTTTTTTTTTTTTTTTTTGAGACAGAGTCTCACTTTGTTGCTTTTGGGAGAGTGCCCTGGTGTCCTAGCCCACAGCAACCTCTAACTCCTGGGCTCAAGTAATCCTCTTGTCTCAGTTTTTTCATTTTAGTAGAGATGGGGGTCTCACTCTTGCTCAGACTGGTCTTGAACTCCTGAGCTCAATCAATCCATCTGCCCCGGCCTCCCAGAATGCTAGGATTATAGGCGTGAGCCACCGCTCCCAGCCCTAGAGCCCTTTTTAAACCTTAAGTCATTGCATTAAATTTTAAAACTGACTTAATTCATTAATCTGTATTGTGACAGATTAAAGATTTTAAAAACTAATTTGTTTACCTTACAATAAATATTTTTAAAGTAACTTTTCAAGTATTTATTGTTTTGACTATTTATCGCTCGGTGGTTATTTTACTTGACAGTTTTATCTGTTTTGCTTTTGTGTGTGTGTGTGTGTCTGTAATGCTTACGTGGATTTTTTAACACAAGACAGGAATTGTTTTACTTCTTAAAGGGCTGCTTCTCAAATTAACTTGCATGCCTAAACCTGTGTTATAATTCAAAGGGGATAGTTGAACTATTGTGTACAATTCTCTTATAAAGCACAGGTTTGCACCACTGTCTTGCCAATGTCTTAAACATTGCAATTTTTGAAAAATCTTTCATGTGCCTCCAACATTTCTAATTTGCAAATCAGTCTGCACTATATTTATCCCCTCGTGTTCTTCCACGTTTGTTTTGCAGTGTAACATACTTGACAGTTATAAATTTTTCCATATGTTCCATCTTGTAGAGATAAACAATGTGTGTGCTGTATATTTCTCTGAGCCTTGAAGACTTAATTTTGAAACAAACAATTCCATAGAATTTTACAGTAGGTTTTGGAAAGTCATTCACACAAGCATATTTTTCAGCGGAGAAGATAGTTGAATTTTCCTCCTTTTAATATAACTGGTTAACTGAACTTTTCCAAGGGGCTAAGTGCAACTTAATTGCTTTTAGTTTTTCAAAGATTTACCAAGGTGATGCAGTTTGGGTTTGAAAATCTTTAAAAGTACTAGTTAACATCATTAATGACCATTTTGTGGAACAAGTTCTTTAATTCTCTGAGTGGTTTACTTTGGCTAGAGGGATTAGTGAAATAGCTTTGAATTTGCTTGTAATTTCCTCTTTTATCTATTATTAAAAAGTTGGTATTGGCATGTAAAGATGACATCATTGTGGTAGTTTTTCATCTCCTAGAAAGAATCTTTATGATTCTTATTAAGTAGCCATTCTTTTATTTTTGGTTTCCTTAACAAATCAAGTTTTTCTGACCAGTTTTATTTATGAAAATCTGTGTAAGTATCTCTATTCTTAGCTTCATATCCCTTTTCTCCCTAGACAAATATCTCTTGCCTACATTCCCTCCCCCTCAAGATGCAATGGTGCTTTTATTATTTGGTTTCCTGAAGGCTTTAGGGCAGCTTGGGTATATAAAATATACATGCTGTTATTTCTATTGGTTTATTTTTGTTGTTATTTTTTAACACACAAAATTTACTACATTTATGCAAGAGGTTTGTAATTTAGAAAACTAAATTAAAGGGCTGCTTCTCAGTAGCCCTTTAATTTAGTTTTGGTTATTTGTATGTGTTGTCATCTGTAGTGTAAATACTATATAGTGGTATATATTACTTATATATCTTCACAACTGTGTGTTCACTGACATATTGACAGGTTCACATCAGCCATGTAGAAGTGTTTTTTTTTTTGTTTGTTTGTTTTTATTGAGACAGAGGCTCACTTTGTCACCTGGGGAGAGTGCCATGTAGTCATAGCTGCTCTCAGCAACCTCAAACTCTTGGGCTCAAGCGATTCTCTTGTGTTAGCCTCCCTTGTAGCTGGGACTACAGGTGCCCGCCACAACACCTGACTGTTTTTTTGTGTAGCAGGCCCTGGTGAGTTTGAACCCACCAGCCCCGGAGCGTGTGGCTGGTGCCCTAACAACTGAACTATGGGCGCCCAGCCCATGGTAGAAGTATTAATTCATGGAACACAGCAAACGCAACACATCAGGGCTTGATTTATTGTTTTATTGATTGTCTAGCCTTTAGAAAATGATGGAGACAATGTATATAAAGCATATTAAACTTAAATAGTAATGACTATAACCATTATGCTATGAATAACAAAATGTTTGAACAAATACTCTTTCAGTGCAGTATTTGAGAAGTGTCAAGTCATTGAGGTAGTAGTTCACATCCTGGGCACATGAATGAGTGAAGTTCTAACATATGTCTGTGTTCACTTTCTTTTTATTCATTAACTAGAACAAAATTTTCAACCTTCTATAGCAGAATTGTAAGGATGACATGTTACTTCAAGTATATCATACATCAGAAAGCTTTTTATAGTTGTCTTTGAAAACCATGCTGTTCATAACCTGCTGCCTCTTTTCCACTCATGTTTGATTCCAGATTTCCTGTTTGCTCTAAAGGTTACTGTTAAAGGGTATAACAAATTTGATTATAAAGTATTCAATCATCCATATCCTCCATATCCATTTGACCACGAATTACCTTGCAAAACTTTTGTAGAAAAAGGGAATATCATAATTCTGCAGCTAGGAAATCATAGTTTTTCATTTCTTGGGGGGAATAATCCTATTGTTTACCCAATTGTTGGATCCAATTGTTGTTGGTAGGTCCTTTAGATTGGTTAATTTAAGGATGAAAGAGGAAAATAGCTGAATCCAGCAGAATTTGTTTTCCTTAATCACAGGGATGCCTGATGATTCATGATAGCATAGTTAAGTAGTATCTATGAGTAAGTGTGAGTGTGAATATCATTTGGTTCAAGTGTGGCTTCTCTGACTTGAATGACTGTAGAACTCTATCACATACCTGCTCTAGTAATGGGCTAATCTGGTGAAGTTGTTTCCTTTAAGGCATTTGGTAACCCTGTCTAAATTGATGTTTCCCAGACTCAAGTCAGTTGAGTACCATCTTCATCATTTTTGTCATACCTAAGTATTTCTTGTACTTTTATTTACTTAGTAATTTTTTAAAAATTTAATTTAGCTTTATTTATTTTTTAGAGACAGAGTCTCACTCTGTTGCCCTGGGTAGAGGGCCACGCTGTCATAGCTTACAGCAGCCTCTCCTGAGCTCCAGTGATCCTCTTACCTCAGCCTCCCAAATAGCTGGAACTATAGGTGCCTGCCACCATGCCTGGTATTTGATCATTTTTAGTAGAGACAGAGTCTTGCTCCTGTTTAGGCTGGTCTCGAACTCCTGAGCTCAAGCAGTCCACCTGGCTTGGCCTCCTGGAGTGTTGGGATTATAGGCGTGAGCCACCACTCCTGACTCACTTAGTAATTTTTTAAATTGACTTTTTCTTTTAAACTTAGCTTTATCGTAAGTGATAATAATTACGAAACCTTGGGCTTAAGGTGACAGTTATTTTTTAATACCTATTAATACCTATTTACTTTATAATACCTATTAAAATATTGCCTAACAATTAGAATTTTTAAAAGTTTTTCCTTGTACCGGCAAGATGGTGTATGTACCACCTTTGGGAAATACTGTGCTAGTGATGATAGTAAATAAGGCATTAGGCATAATAGTTTTGTTGATTTCTCAAATCAGTGTTATGAGTTAAGCATTGCTATCTTTGTTTAATAAACAAGAAAATGAAAAATCAGAGAAGTAACTTCTGCAAGGTCATAAGGCAAACTGCAGCTTACCTGACCAAGAGCCATACTAACCGTCCTTCTGTGCAGCTGCTTGGCATCACCTGGCAGGTTGTTGGAAATGCAAAATCTCTGGACCTACTCCAAACTTTCTGAATCAGAATCTGCATCTTAACAAGGTGCTCCAGGTAATTGTCATACACGTTGAAGTGTGAGAAGCAGAGAACTAGATTTTTGAGCATTCTGTTTCCCGTAAGAGAAAATGGATGACTTGGTCACTGGTTTGGCCGGTCTCCTTTTCTCTATGTGGTATTATTTTCTTCATGGCACACTGTTCTGAGCTACAACCATGTTAAGAAATTTGGTATTGGGCGGTGCCTGTGGCTCAGTGAGTAAGGCGCCGGCCCCATATGCTGAGGGTGGTGGGTTCAAACCCGGCCCCAGCCAAACTGCAACAACAAAAAAATAGCCGGGCGTTGTGGCGGGCGCCTGTAGTCCCAGCTGCTCGGGAGGCTGAGGCAAGAGAATCACATAAGCCCAAGAGCAGGAGGTTGCTGTGAGCCGTGTGACGCCACAGCACTCTACCGAGGGCAGTACAGTGAGACTCTGTCTCTACAAAAAAAAAAAAAAAAAAAAAGAAATTTGGTATTTGGTATTGATGGGAGGGTAGGAGATAATATTCTCAGTCGTTTTAATTATTTTTCTCTCCTCATGTCATTATTTGTCCACTCTCCTTCATTCCTTAGTTGTTACCAACACTAAGCTGAGGGTCAACATTTTCTCTCTTCTCTCCTTGTTTCTTTCCACAGCAGCCACAGAGCAAGTTCTTACCCTTTGGAATGATCTGGTGGTTTTTTTCCCGCATACCCCAAACGTATAGAACCTGAAAACTGTCTGCAGTCCTAATACACATTCTTAGTTTTTCCGGGGTGGTGTAATAGTGTGTATGCCATCCTGACTCCCGGCTTCTTTCCTTCTCTCTCCAGTTCTCTGTCCCTCAGCTGTTTTACTGCTTGTTTTCCTTTCTGCTAAGATGTGCTGCATCTGCATCCTTTGGGCCTTTGTTTCCACCCTACCCTTCTGCTGTTGCTGCCAAAATTGTAAATGTAATATAAGCAGCAAGCAGCCTTAGGAGACCCCATATAGACAGTCTTCTGGAAATGGTCAAAGCGTTGGGAATGTGATGGGTGGGTCTGGGGAGCTCAGCATGCCTATAACTGATGAATGGAGCCAGCTTTGGATTCAGAAGTACTTCCTTGCATCATCAACATTTCAGCAGTGTATTGTCTTTGTGGTTTCTTCAGAGACTTTCCTTCTAAATTCTATGTCTGCAGGGTTTCTAAACACTGTAGCTAGTTTGTACAGTTACAGGACCTCTTTCTTGTTATTTATGTGGTTGTTTATTCTGTCTCCAATAACTAATCAGTTATTTGAGATGAGTAGAAGTTGGGACTATTCATGAGGCCTGAGCTTGCTTTCTTGCTCACTGGTGGCCAGATACTGGTCATAATGGTATTTCATTTTCTTAACTTTGAATACTGTTCAAGGGGAGTTGACTCATTTGAATTAAAGGAGGTACTGAAAGAAAACCATGTTATTCATTACATTTTCTAAGGCAAGAAACAAAGAGAAATAGTGTTTCTTAGCTTGGTAATTTCAGACTCCAAGATTTGTTTATCAACCAACTTTAGACATCTCTATCCCCAACCCAGATTTTATTTTTATGGTCTTCAATTTTGCAATCATTTAGAATTGAGGTTTTTTTTTCCTTCTCTTTTCTGCCACATTTTTTTGGTACACACCCTTTTTCCCTGCCCTCCTCTGCCATACTTTTGTTTTCTTGAGAAAAGGAGAGTCCCTCTTACAGAGTGTAGAATAAACATTTCTTTGTGAAGTGTGACTTATTTATGCTTCAGGGGGTGTCAGTGTGTACACAGTAGAGAGGGTGATGGGGCTCTAGGTGCGCCAAGTCAGCTCTTTGTGCATGTTGAGGCCAAAGAGCACGTTAAGCAGGCTGAAAAATTTTAACAAGTCAGAACATCTTACAATTTTCATGTTTATCAAACATGTCAGGAGATGGGATCACAAAGCCTTCCAGGGATTAACTGCCTCTTGGACTTGAACTGCTTTATTAAGATGGAGGAAGCCAAATTCTCAACACCCCATGATTTGCTCTAATAACTGCAAGACTCAGAATATAGGTGATCCTTGCTGAATGAAAGGTAATCTTAAGGCTAAAATACACTTTGAATGGGGAAAATTTTTTTTCTCTCAACAGATGGACTATGTGTGAATTTTTCTTACAGAGTTTAGGAGTCTGAAGTTTATTAATACTCTCATTGGTGGTTCTTGACCTTTGACACTTAAAGACCTAAACTATGAAGCCCCTAAATAGAAGGCATTCAGAAACACGAAGACATTCTGCAAGAGGGGTGATGATTGACTTTTGGGGACTTGGCAAAACATTGGAGAGTTATTATTTGTTTTCCAGTGTTTGGGGTTTGGCTGATCCTAAAATGCATTTTGCCAGGCACTCTCATCTGAATTTTAATACAGAGTATCTTGGGTGGAATTTAATTGGTGATTCATTTGCATTATACTCATCAGAATACTGTTTTGGAAAAGATATTTGATGACTGAGAAATATTAGGAGCTTTACAGTCTTTCGATCCCAAATTTTTCTTAGATGGGGAGAAAAATGTAATTCAAGCTCCAAATATTTTCAGTAAGATTTGGGATTTGGAATCTTCAACTAAGTAATGGTTTCCAAATTTGTCTGTAGTACTCTCTCCACAAAAGCAAGCCAGACTCTACTTCTCTGGCCTGATCTGCAGATCTTTAGAAAACTTGCATAGCTGATGTGCATCTTTGAGCCAATATTTAATTTGAAAATTAATTTTAAAAAGGGTTTTCAAAATGTAAGTAGAGAGACTAGCCCTCTTCTGGAGGAATAAGTTGGAAATAAAAAAAAAAAAATAACAGAAATAACTGCACCCTTCAGACTGAGCATAAGGCAGATCTTCAGTCCAAAAACCAAAACATTAGAGATGGGAAAACCCCTGAGAGGGTGACAGTTAAATAAAATGCTGTGAAGTAGCTTTTCCATTAGTCTGCAGGAAAAGTTGTGAAAGAAGGAAGAGTGCTAAGGCTTCACAAATGAGGACTCAGCCATAAACTTTCTAAAGAACAGGGAAGGGACCTGGCTGACCATAGCACTCACCTCGCTACTGCTTGTTGGGCTACAGCAAAGCGTAATGATGAAAACAGGTCTCTTCTTGTCTGCCGTCAGCTTTCTGACTTTTGTAACTGGCCCAGAAAAAGCAGTGCCAGTGACTCAAATGACAGCTCACTGTTTCCTTGAGAAAACAACAGTGCAAACATGCATCCAATGTTTTAAACAAATTGACACGCAGATTTTCACAATCAAATTATTTTGAAATCAAAGGGCAGGAAGTATAAGTGTTGGGAAATACTAGAAACTCTTATTTGCTTCAAATGGTGGTCTGAAGGAGGTGTAAGCATTGGGCCAGTGTGGAGGATTTTTTTCTCTCTTGCTTAATGTGTTCTTCAAACTGTTTAAAATGGGAAAAAGCAAGATCTGTTTTGGGTCCTTAACCTTATCCTGGCACTGATTTATAGAGTATTAGGTGATCTACAGAGATCCACACTGGTTTAAGTCTAAAAATGTTCTTTTTTTTTTTTATTTGGACTAACATTCTATGTATTTCTTTAAGTAACTCCAAGTATTCCTTTGAGCATAAGAAAAATTTATGTTTTTCTTCTTCTTAAACTTGCAGTCCTGGTTACCTTAAAACAGACAACTCAGAAAAGATCCATTTTATTTCTCATTCTTCTCTCTCTTTCCCCCTCCTACCACGCCTCTTGTCCCTTTCATCCTGGTTATAATCTAATTAGTGTATGCTTGTCAGTGACCAGTGGGAAGGAATATTGTCACATTTAGTTTTTGCCAACTATAATCTGTGTTGCTACAGGCAGGATTTTTGTGAAGTTGAAAGAAAGGTGTGGGTCACATGAGTCTGAAGCTTTTCTTTTTAGAAAATTTAAATGACTTGCCACATTTTTGAGAGTATGCCTTAGGTTTGGATAATAAAGGAGATAGATAAACACTTTAAAGGCAGCCCTTGTTTTATGTTTCTTATCTGTCACAGTGTAGCAGGGGTTGAATAAGATTGTTATCAATTTTAATTTAGTTGATTTTTGAATATGAAGATAAATTATTTAATTCTGTACCTTAATATATAATCCAGAAGCGGTGAATGGTACTTCCTGCCAAAAATTTATTATTAACCTTACAGGAAAAAAAGCCCAATGAGGATTATAGAAGTAAAAATCAACTTAATTAAGCTTTTCTAAGTTTTTTTTTAATAGAGAAATGGATAAAATATTCTACACATCTGCATTTGAAACTAACATCAAGAGGCAGAGCATTCTCATGAGTAAGTGTATGAAACAATAATTTAAAAATACCCTATTCTGTATTTATTGCTGTTCCATGGGGTAGGGGAAACGGAAGCAACATATCTAACCCCTTAGTAGCACTTTAAGAAGAAAAGCTTTGGAAGTTTTTTTAAGGTTTAAAATGACTAGATTTAAAAATATATAAATATTGGATTCTTCAAGTGCGGAAGCAGCAGCTTCCCGCCTTTCCTCCCCAAGATGCAGTCACAGCAGCAGCCACTTTGGCTCCTCCTGTGCAAATGGTAGAATACCTCATCTTTTTCTAGAGAAGGTTCTGTTGGAAGAGCTAGTTTCTCTGTAGTCTTTTAGAACATTGCTGTAAAAAGTTTTAAAGCCATTTTTAGTGTTGTGGTTTTCAGTATAAAATGGGACACTTCTCTAATTATGACACTTGTCTATAAATCAGAAAATTATGTTTGATCTAGTTTAAGCTCATTGTATGAAGACTCTTCCATTTTTAGTATCACGTTTATGATATGTGTACTTTCAAAAAATATTCTTTTAAAAAAATAGGATTTGGGTTTTTAAAGAAACATTCTATTTCCTCTGTCCCAACAATAGTAAGAGGCTGTTTCATATACTCACTATATAGAAGTTTTTATTATACTATCTAGCTATATAAATAAGGTTAATTTATTTATGTCTACATAAATAAGATTTCTACTTAGAAGTAAGTCTCTGATGAGTCTTTTTTTTGGAGTCAGAGTCTTACTTTGATGCCCTCACCCATGGTAGAGTGCTGTGGCTTCACAGCTTACAGAAACCTCAAACTTTTGGGCTCAAGTGATCGTCTTGCCTCTCAAGTAGCAGGAACTATAGGCAGCCACCACAATGCCCGGCTATTTTTAGAGACAGGGTCTCACTTTTGCTCAGGCTGGTCTCAAACTCTTGAGCTCAGGCAGTCCGCCCGCCTCGGCCTACTGTAGTGCTAGGACTATAAGTGTGAGCCACTGCGCCTGGCCTATTTTTGGTTTTTGTACATTTAAATTTGTATTAAGACCAGAAAATGAAAGAATAGCGGACAGGCAGCTTTCAAAGAGAGGGAACAAGTGGAAGGCAAATGATAGTTATGAGAAGTATGGTCTTTTCTCTGAGAGAAAAATTCAATCTCTACATGTTAGGGAAAGTAAGTCCCTTTCTGCCTGCCCCTCTTCTGTGCAAAATCCTAGTAATATTAAGTATTTTAAAGTATGATTATAGAAGAAATGTGGGCCTGTTATGGGAAATTTGAAAAGAATGAGAAAAAATAAAGAAGAGCAACCACCTCTAACACCCAGAGCTTTTTAGCACGTCTCTTTCTAACCCTTTTCCATGTAATTTAACATAATTGAAACCATGCTGAATAAACCTGATTGGCCTGCTGTTGTTTTAAAGGAGCACTATTTTGTGCTCTCATTTTGAGTAATTACAATGTGCCAGATATTGTGTTAAGCATTTTACAAATATAACCTACTCTCATCAACACTGTGAGGGTGGAAATTGTTATACCTTGTCCTTGTGTTTCAGGGAATGTCTACAAAAGAGTCTGCTTCTTTAATTGAACTTCACTCTATGATAATAGGAACGACATTTTTCATAGATGTTTTTTTTTTTTTTAAATTTTTTTGAGGTTTTATTTTGGAGGGAAGAGGAACCTGTCCACTTTAAATATTGGAATATTTTTTAACTGAAATCTTATCTATAGTGTTCAGTGTGTCAACAAGTTCTAAATTGTACAGGAGTCTTATCAGAAGAAAGACTACTTTGAAAATGTTAGGGAATACTTGTTGGGTCACTCCTTCAATGCCTAGATGAGTATCTGAGGGCGTAACAGAATTTTATAATATTTAGTTAGCTACATAATGAGCAATCACAACGTATTTTAGGTATTTGGTAAGAGGTTAGATTGGCCTGCCTTAAGCTTATAAGACAGAAATGAGTCTAGAAATAGTAACTTGGGTACTTTGTTGGCTGTTAGAAATCTTGGGGCAGGACAGCGCTTCCCTGTAAAGGGGCCAGAACATATAAGAGTGGGTAGCACTGATCACTGATGCTTGCCTCAGAAGACCTATCCAACTAAGGGCTCCGCTGACCCAGGACCTTTCAATCTATCCTTCTTAGTCACCCCTCCTCTGTCCTTCATCTTTTGGATGACAGACAGCTCCCAATTCCCCTGCTCCAGGACTCTTTGGAACTGCTGTTCAGACTTGCAGACTTTGCAGTAAGAGTTCCCAAACATTCCTTCAAAATATCTCTTGGGTTTGCCCTTGCACACTTGTTACTGTAGCTGAGATACCGATCCAGGTCTTCCTTACCTTCACAGCCTCTGCACCAGCCCTTCTGCTTCTGTCTCCACTCCTCACCTCCACATTTATCATTCTAAAACTTTTCTCTTGTATCTTTCCTCTGCTCAAGAAGGCCTTGAGCATTAAGCCTAAATTTTTCTGTTTGTTCTTTGAGGCCCTCTGTAATCTGAGTGCTTCCTTCCATCATGTCTATTTTGAACACGAGTGAAGCTTTCTTTGCCGTCCAGTGGTGTATATCTCAACTTGTATGTCTTTGGCTGTATTTTTCACAGGTCTAGAATATCCTTATTATTTAATTTATTGAAGTTTTTCTAATCTTCAAGTCCTATTTTTTCTATTACTTATTTGCTAATTCAGTCTACTTAGGTGTTTACTTTCTCTGTACTTTCCTTATAAACAAGTCATGTTTTTATGCAAGTTATTTTTCCCAAACTAGGTTATAAACTTCTTCATCACAGAAACTGTGATGGTAAAGCCGGTACCCTTCAAAAGCTAATTCTTTTTGTTTCTTCTCCAGCTCTGTCTTCCTGCCCATCACTCCTCTTTGATATTTAACATAATTTCACTGGATATCCTTTTTTTCCCATCGTCTTTCTTTCTCTTTTTCTGACCTGTCAGTATACTATCATACCTTAGTGTGTATCATCTTGCAGTCTATAACAAAAAGTTTATTTTTTCTTCATAATATTACATAATGTATTTTCATACAAAACATTTTTTAATCCTACATGAAAATATAAAGAAAGAGCATGTTTCTACCGCCATGAACAGTCTACTATGGAAATTTTGATGACTTGCCTTTTCAGGCATTTCTGTTCACGTACACACACACACTTTGATATGAGTGTCATGCTGTTTTTTCATGAATGTCTTTTTTAAAATGCAGATTATTTGGGGGGAAGGAAATTTTCCTCCCCTCTCCTTCTGTCTCTCCTCCCACCGTCTCTTTAAGGATCCTTGTTAACAAGGTTTATGTCTAAGAGTTCACTAAGCCCATTTAATCATATACAAACTCATTATACCAGCGTACAAAAAAATGTATACACATTTTAAGAGATGTTATCTATATATTACTTCTTGAAGATGAATTGAATTATGGTAGCAATGTATAATGTGACATTCGCTCAAAAGATGACATTAATCAAATGAATGTTAGTGTCACCAAGATACAGATATGAAAAGGGTAGCCTTTTCTCTTAAAATGTGTATATGGTATAAATAGGGGAAAGGGTTGTGTTTTGCCAAAATGGAATCATCTACATATAGGTCTTTTAGATCTTTCTTTTTTCATTTAACTATATATTAAAAAGATTCTTCTAAGAGAATACTTCATGTTCAACTCCAGAAGTAATATTAACAGGGGATTTAATTAATAAGGGAAAATCTGATTAGATAACCAGATTCTAAGCAGGTATACATTAATAGCTTTTCTAAGCGTCAATAAATAACCAGCTAAAAAAGAAAGAGTACCTTCTATTCACAGGAGTGTCAAAAATCTTCAAAATGTTTAATAAAAGGGAAAGATTTTTAGAACCTCAATTCTCTAAAAAGCTGGATAGACTGGGCTGGGCATAGTTGTTTATGGCTGTAATCCCAGCATTTTGGGAAGCTGAGGCAGAAGGATCACTTGAGGCCAGGAGAAGTTCAAGACCAGCCTGGATAACATAATGAGACCTTATCTCTTAAAAAAAAAGAAAGAAATTAGCTGGAGGTAGTGGTGCTTGCCTCTAGTTCTAGCTACTCAGGAAGTTGAGGTGGGAAGATTGCTTGAATTTGGCAGTTCAAGGTTGCAGTGAGCTATAATCCTGCCACTGACTGGATAACAGAGTGAGACCCTGTCTCTAGAAAAACAAACACAAGAAACTGGATAAAAATCATATTGAAGTTTACATGGAAAAGTTAATGGTTGAAAAGAACCAAGAAGCTTATCTACTTTTTAAAATTAAATAAAATTAAGCCACGCAAAGGGGTCCTACCTGAAGGCAGGTGGGAGGATCCCTTGAGTTCAGAGGTTCAAGACCAGCCCAAGCAAGAGCAAGATCCCATCTCTATTAAAAATAGAAAATTAGTGGGATGTTGTAGTAGGCATCTATAGTCCTAGCTACCTAGGTGGCTGAGGCAGGAGGATTGCTTTGAGGTTGCTGTGAGCTAGGCTGAGGTCATGGCTCTCTAGACTGGACAATAGAGTGAGACCCTGTCTCAAAAAAACAAAACAATGCATTAAATGTTTTCACTGTGGTGCTATATTCTTCTACAACGTGACTTTTAGGGCTTGCAGAGTATTTTGACATATGAATATACTATATAATTTATTTCATTAATATATTTCTGAAATGTGTGTTGCTTGTTTTTAATTTTCTCTTTTTTGCTATTATAAATATATGCCATAGGGAACATCCTTATGGATAAACTGTTATGCACAATCATGGTTATGTATATGAAGTAAAAACTTAGTGAAATTGCTAGGTAAACTTTCGCATTTTTAAGACCTTGCCACAAGAGTTCCCATTATTGCACTTTGCTAATAGAGATTGTTTATATGATTCCTATTTGTATCTCTGTTTGCTAGACAGGCTCAACATGTTTTTCATGTTTGTTTGACATTTATATACTTTACTTTTTTTTGGTATGTGGTGTTTTTAGGAAAAATATAATGGAATTAATTTACTAGCTATCAAAACTAAAAAGAAAACTCCTTTGAGGTTTAAGGCATTTGACCTGTAAATGGTACACAAACAGGTAGGCAAATTACACATAATAACTAAACGACAGAGGGTGGAGCAAGATGGCAGCCGAGTAACAGCTTCCTTGCATCTGGGCACCATGAGTCTGGGGATATAGGACTCCAGGCATCTCTGGGTGGTGGGATCTGCCTATCATCACCCCTGAGAGGATACAGGGAGTCAGCGAGAGACTTCTGGACCCCAAGAGGAGGACTAAAACAGTGGAAAACCGGCAAGTGGTCGCGTGTGTTCAATCCGCCTAAACCAGCCCGCAACTGTAAGTTCAGTAGCAGCGAGACTGCAAACCAGAAAGGCCTTACCTGTGAACTGTTTTGGTGTCTTTGGACTTGGCACTCAGCTGAACTGCCTTGGGGAGAGCCTGAGCGGGAGTGCGGAGAACTTTGGCCTTTGTCTAGGGCCCCAGTCTGAGCCGCTGAGCCAGACGGAGCTAATAGAATTTGGCTATGGGTCACAGGCAGACATTGTGAGCGATCTGCCCCGGCAAGCTCCGCCCTCAGGGTCGCAGAGCTGGAATTGGGTGGGAGCTGGTAACCCAGCGACCAAGTAGCCTAAGGGCGGGGTCTGAGCCGCCTTGCAGCCCTAACCCTCGGGGGCAGAGGGAGACCAGTTTTGACACACAGGGTAAGTGGATAGCCACTTCAGCAGTGATTCCAGCAACAAGCACTTCCCTGAGAAAGCTTCTGCTCAGTAAGTGAACAAGTTCAAAGTGCCTTTTAAGTGGGCTGAAGAGAGATTTAGGGTGTCTACCTGCTGGGGTTCGAGAAACTAGCAGCCTCCAGTCGTATCAGAACTGTGATTAACATCTCATACCCCAGAAGACCACGTGTTGCCCAGACAATATTCAATAACATATACATACTGCTTTGTTTTTGGTTGCGTGTGTGTTTTTTTTTGTTTGTTTGTTTGTTTTTTTGGTTTGGTTGTTTTTTTTGTTTATTTTGACGTTCTAGATTGTTGTTTTGTTTTTTAAGTTCAACCTTTTCCATACAGATCCTTTTTCTTTCTCAATTTTTCTGGTTTAATTATAATTTCCCATTGCTGCCTATTTCAATAATCAGAACTTCATTTTTGTTAGTGTTTCTACCACTATTATTTGGTTTTTCCAGCCAATTTTATCCCGTAAAGTTTTCTGTTTGCTTGTTTTGGTTTGATTTATAGCATTTTTGTCTTTCCTCTCTACTTGGTGGAGGTGGGGTACTGTGTCTGATCAGGTTAGCAAAGAGCTGCTGACCTCCAGGGAACCACCCAACTGGGCACCCCCAGAAGGTGTTTTTTTTTTTTAAGGTTGTATCAAAGTACCCTACTGTACACCTATATTGCTCTGTCTCCCTCTTTCTGTGCCTCTCTTCTTTTTGTCAATATTCCTTTCACCCAACCACTCTCCTTTCTCTATTTTTCTTTTTTTTTTTTTTTCTTATCACTCGGTCCTCCTTTCTTTCATCCCTTTTTTGCTCTTAAACCTTCTCACCCTTCTGGTCCTGTAACCCTTAGTCCACAGGCACAAGAACTTAAAGAGCAAGAGGAATAGAAAGGAAAATTAGGGCAAGTAAACAGATAAAAGAAATCACCCATGAGGAAGAATCAGCAGAAAACTCCAGGCAACATGAAGAACCAGTCCAGAACTACCCCGCCAAGGGACCATGAGGTAGCTACTGCAGAGGATTCCACCTATACAGAAATGTTAGGAATGACAGAAAGGGAATTTAGAATACACATGTTGAAAACAATGAAGGAAATGATGGAAACAATGAAGGAAACTGCTAATAAAGTGGAAAATAACCAAAAGGAAATTGAAAAACAGAATCAAATAAGAGATGAACGATATGAAGAATATAAAAAGGATATAGCAGAGCTGAAGGAAATGAAACAGTCAATCAGGGAACTTAAAGACACAATGGAAAGTATCAGCAACAGGTTATACCATGCAGAAGAAAGAATTTCAGAGGTAGAAGACAAAGTTTTTGAGATAACTCAGATAGTAAAAGAGGCAGAAAAGAAGAGAGAGAAAGCAGAACGTTCACTGTCAGAATTATGGGACTTTATGAAGCATTCCAACATACGAGTTATAGGAATTCCAGAAGGGGAAGAAGAATGCCCCAGAGGAATGGAAGCCATACTAGAGAATATTATAAAAGAAAATTTCCCAAATATCACCAAAGATTCTGACACACTGCTTTCAGAGGGATATCGGACCCCAGGTCGCCTCAACTCTAACCGAGCTTCTCCAAGACACATTGTGATGAAACTGTCCAAAGTCAAGACAAAAGAAAAGATTCTGCAAGCTGCCAGGAGTAAGCGCCAGTTGACCTACAGGGGCAAATCCATCAGATTGACCGCAGACTTCTCTAATGAAACTTTCTAAGCAAGAAGACAATGGTCATCTACCTTTTAATCTACTTAAACAGAACAATTTTCAGCCCAGAATTCTGTACCCTGCTAAGCTAAGCTTCAAAATTGAGGGAGAAATCAAATCATTTACGGATATACAAACATTGAGGAAATTGGCCACAACAAGACCAGCTCTACAGGAAATACTTCAACCTGTTCTGCACACTGACCACCACAATGGATCAGCAGCAAAGTAAGAACTCAGAAATTAAAGGACAGAACCTAACCTCCACACTGATGCAAAAGATAAAACTAAGCAATGGACTCCCACAAAATAAGACGAATAGAATACTACCACACTTGTCAATTATCTCAATAAATGTTAATGGCTTGAATTCCCCACTGAAGAGACATAGATTGGTTGACTGGATTAAAAAACACAAGCCATCCATTTGCTGTCTGCAAGAAACACACCTGGCTTCAAAAGACAAATTAAAGCTCCGAGTCAAGGGTTGGAAGACAATTTTTCAGGCAAATGGAATTCAGAAGAAAAGAGGAGTTGCAATCTTATTTTCAGACACGTGGATTTAAAGCAACTAAAGTCAAAAAAGACAAAGATGGTCACTTTATATTGGTCAAGGGAAAAATACAACAAGAAGACATTTCAATTCTAAATATTTATGCACCCAATTTAAATGCTCCCAGATTCTTGAAGCAGACCTTACTCAGTCTCAGCAATATGATATCTGATAATACCATAAGAACAGGGGACTTTAACACTCCTCTTACAGAGCTGGACAGATCCTCTAAACAGAAATTAAACAAGGATATAAGAGACTTAAATGAGACTCTAGAACAACTGTGCTTGATAGACGCATATAGAACACTCCATCCCAAAGATAAAGAATATACATTCTTCTCATCACCCCATGGAACATTCTCCAAAATTGATCATATCCTGGGACACAAAACAAATATCAACAGAATCAAAAGAATTGAAATTTTACCTTGTATCTTCTCAGACCATAAGGCACTAAAGGTGGAACTCAACTCTAACAAAAATGCTCCACCCCACCCAAAGGCATGGAAACTAAACAATCTTCTGTTGAATAACAGATGGGTGCAGGAAGAAATAAAACAGGAAATCATTAACTTCCTTGAGCATAACAACAATGAAGACACAAGCTACCAAAACCTGTGGGATACTGCAAAAGCAGTTTTGAGAGGAAAATTCATCGCTTTAGATGCCTACATTCGAAAAACTGAAAGAGAGCACATCAACAATCTCACAAGAGATCTTATGGAATTGGAAAAAGAAGAACAATCTAAGCCTAAACTCAGTAGAAGAAAAGAAATATCCAAAATCAAATCAGAGATCAATGAAATTGAAAACAAAAGAATCATTCAGAAAATTAATGACACAAGGAGTTGGTTTTTTGAAAAAATAAATAAAATAGATAAACCATTGGCCAGACTAACGAGGAAGAGAAAAGTAAAATCTCTAGTAACCTCAATCAGAAATGATAAAGGGGAAATAACAACTGATCCCACAGAGATACAAGAGATCATCTCTGAATACTACCAGAAACTCTATGCCCAGAAATTTGACAACGTGAAGGAAATGGATCAATATTTGGAATCACACCCTCTCCCTAGACTCAGCCAGGAAGAAATAGAGCTCCTGAACAGACCAATTTCAAGCACTGAGATCAAAGAAACAATAAAAAAGCTTCCAACCAAAAAATGCCCTGGTCCAGATGGCTTCACTCCAGAATTCTATCAAACCTTCAAGGAAGAGCTTATTCCTGTACTGCAGAAATTATTCCAAAAAATTGAGGAAGAAGGAATCTTCCCCAACACATTCTATGAAGCAAACATCACCCTGATACCAAAACCAGGAAAAGACCCAAACAAAAAGGAGAATTTCAGACCAATCTCACTCATGAACATAGACGCAAAAATTCTCAACAAAATCCTAGCCAATAGATTACAGCTTATCATCAAAAAAGTCATTCATCATGATCAAGTAGGCTTCATCCCAGGGTTGCAAGGCTGGTTTAACATACGCAAGTCTATAAACGTTATCCACCATATTAACAGAGGCAAAAATAAAGATCACATGATCCTCTCAATAGATGCAGAAAAAGCATTTGATAAAATCCAGCATCCTTTTCTAATTAGAACTCTGAAGAGTATAGGCATAGGTGGCACATTTCTAAAACTGATTGAAGCTATCTATGACAAACCCACAGCCAAGATTTTACTGCATGGAGTAAAACTGAAAGCTTTTCCTCTTAGAACTGGAACCAGACAAGGTTGTCCTCTGTCACCTTTACTATTCAACATAGTGCTGGAAGTTCTAGCCAATACAATTAGGCAAGACAAGGAAATAAAGGGAATCCAAATGGGAGCAGAGGAGGTCAAACTCTCCCTCTTTGCTGACGACATGATCTTATACTTAGGGAACCCCAAAGACTCAACCACAAGACTCGTAGAAGTCATCAAAAAATACAGTAATGTTTCAGGATATAAAATCAATGTCCACAAGTCAGTAGCCTTTGTGTACACCAATAACAGTCAAGATGAGAAGCTAATTAAGGACACAACTCCCTTCACCATAGTCTCAAAGAAAATGAAATACCTGGGAATATACCTAACGAAGGAGGTGAAGGACCTCTATAAAGAAAACTATGAAATTCTCAGAAAGGAAATAGCAGAGGATATTAACAAATGGAAGAATATACCATGCTCATGGATGGGAAGAATCAACATTGTTAAAATGTCCATACTTCCCAAAGCAATCTACCTATTCAATGCCATTCCTATCAAAATACCAACATCGTACTTTCAAGATTTGGAAAAAATGATTCTGCGTTTTGTATGGAACTGGAAAAAACCCCGTATAGCTAAGGCAGTTCTCTGTAATAAAAATAAAGCTGGGGGCATCAGCATACCAGATTTTAGTCTGTACTACAAAGCCATAGTGCTCAAGACAGCATGGTACTGGCACAAAAACAGAGACATAGACACTTGGAATCGAATGGAAAACCAAGAAATGAAACTAACATTTTACAACCACCTAATCTTCAATAAACCAAACAAGAACATACCTTGGGGGAAAGACTCCCTATTCAATAAATGGTGTTGGGAGAACTGGATGTCTACATGTAAAAGACTGAAACTGGACCCACACCTTTCCCCACTCACAAAAATTGATTCAAGATGGATAAAGGACTTAAACTTAAGGCATGAAACAATAAAAATCCTCCAAGAAAGCATAGGAAAAACACTGGAAGATATTGGCCTGGGGAAAGACTTCATGAAGAAGACTGCCATGGCAATTGCAGTAACAACAAAAATAAACAAATGGGACTTCATTAAACTGAAAAGCTTCTGTACAGCTAAGGAGACAATAACCAAAGCAAAGAGACAACCTACACAATGGGAAAGGATATTTGCATATTTTCAATCCGACAAAAGCTTGATAACTAGGATCTATAGAGAACTCAAATTAATCCACATGAAAAAAGCCAACAATCCCTTATATCAATGGGCAAGAGACATGAATAGAACTTTCTCGAAAGACAACAGACGAATGGCTCACAAACACATGAAAAAATGTTCATCATCTCTATATATTAGAGAAATGCAAATCAAAACAACCCTGAGATATCATCTAACCCCAGTGAGAATGGCCCACATCACAAAATCTCAAAACTGCAGATGCTGGCGTGGATTTGGAGAGAAGGGAACACTTTTACACTGCTGGTGGGACTGCAAACTAGTACAACCTTTCTGGAAGGAAGTATGGAGAATCCTCAAAGCACTCAAGCTAGACCTCCCATTTGATCCTGCAATCCCATTACTGGGCATCTACCCAGAAGGAAAGAAATCCTTTTATCATAAGGACACTTGTACTAGACTGTTTATTGCAGCTCAATTTACAGTCGCCAAAATGTGGAAAGAGCCTAAATGCCCACCAACCCAGGAATGGATTAACAAGCTGTGGTATATGTATACCATGCAATACTATTCAGCCATTAAAAAAAATGGAGACTTTACATCCTTCGTATTAACCTGGATGGACGTGGAAGACATTATTCTTAGTAAAGCATCACAAGAATGGAGAAGCATGAATCCTATGTACTCAATTTTGATATGAGGACAATTAATGACAATTATGGTTATGGGGGGGATACAGAAAGAGGGAAGGAGGGAGGTGGGTGGGGCCTTGGTGTGTGTCACACTTTATGGGGGCAAGACATGATTGCAAGAGGGACTTTACCTAACAATTGCAATCAGTGTTAGCTGGCTTATTGTACCCTCAATGAATCCCCAACAATAAAAAAAAGAAAAAAAAATAACTAAACGACAGACTCCAGTTTTATTGAATGTCACAGAAAGATTGGGTTTCTCTTCATCTCAATCTGCTTCAACCTCAAGGGCAGTTAGGACATTAACTGTCACATCTTAAGGAAGTAAGTTACAAGGAACTCTTTCACTTCTGGAGTATTCTCTTAAATTAAAATTTCTTCTTAGATTTAGCTTGGGTAACACCATCAAAGCATGTTTCTTTGACTTCTGATATTAATCAACAATAATAGTAATAGTAACGTCTAATATATCTAACATATGCTATATGTCAGACATTGTGTGGTGTGCCTGGGATGTAATATTTAAGTAATTTTCCCTTTTTGCTGATGAAGACACTTACCCCTAACAGCAGTTAACTCATCAAGTGAGAGGACAGAGCGTTGGAAATGGCCGTGTTACCGCTAACTATAATCATTCTCTCTATTCAGTCTTTTCTTTCTTTACTCCTAACTCTTGCTTCACTAATTCTAGTCAGTTCTATATCTCTTTATTATTTTTCTCTCTTGATGTTTTCCTTTTACCTGTCCCACCTTCATGGATTCCTGTCATATGGATACCAAGCTGCGTCTTATTTTGCCTCTTTTTATTCTGTGTCTTATCACTCATTAGTTTTTTTTTTTTTTTTTTGTAGAGACAGAGTCTCACTTTACTGCCCTTGGTAGAGTGCCGTGGCGTCACACGGCTCACAGCAACCTCCAGCTCTTGGGGTTATGTGATTCTCTTGCCTCAGCCTCCCGAGCAGCTGGGACTACAGGCGCCCACCACAACGCCCGGCTATTTTTTTTGTTGCAGTTTGGCCGGGGCTGGGTTTGAACCCACCACCCTCGGTATATGGGGCTGACGCCCTACTCACTGAGCCACAGGCGCCGCCCCCACTCATTAGTTTTTTAGATAGCCATATTTGTATTTAACCTATGTTAGCTTGATCTTCATCTGCAGAAAAAAGGAGTAAGAGCTCCTGCTCGTTCAGTTAGAAAGAATAGTAATTTTTATAGTTTTGAGGTAGAGTCTCGCTCTGTTTGTTGCCTGGGCTGGAGTGTGGTGGTTGCTTATTGCAGCCTCAGACTGACTGGATATAGTTTTTTACCTGTCTTAGCCGTCTCAGGACCTGCGACTACTGGCACATGCCACTATGCCCAGTTAATTTTTCTATTTTTTTTTATCCTTGCTCTTGTTCAGGATGATCTTGAACTCCTGGCCTCAAGTGATCCTCCTGTCTCTGGCCTCTAAGAGTGCTAGGATTACATGTGTGAGCCACCACACCCAGCCAGAAAAAATGATAGTTCACCTTAATGTTTAATTGAGGTGTGAGCTTTACTTTTTATGTACTGATTAGTTTTCTAGTAGAACAGTTCTTGAGAAATGGGAAGCTGGAGTACTGTTTTTATTTTAGAAAATAGAATGGTGGTTTTGGAAGTGATTGTTTCCTTCAGCTAAGCCTGAAACTTTGGGCCATCCCATCTGTATAGTTCTTGTATATCCATGGCCAACTTTTCTGGTCAAGAAGAAAGAATCGTTTGGATTCTTGATAACGTACCTTTATTCCTAATCTTTCTATGAGTACAAGAATATATTATCTTGAATGATAAGAGTTCTTAGAACCCTTACATTATTTTAAATCCTTAATTTCTTCTAAGAGTTCACTGTGTCTGACAAATACTCTAAAATAATTGTGTTGGTAAATTACGAACTCACTTTTATCTACAATCAAACTGATGCATGTGTGTGGTGGACAATATGAATATTTAGGCTGATATATTGTCCATATATACACATATAATAATACACAGGCTTGGGCGGTGCCTGTGGCTCAAGGAGTAGGGTGCCAGCCCCATATACTGGAGACGGCAGGTTCAAACCTGGCCCTGGCTAAAAACTGCAAAATAAATAAATAAAATTAAATTAAATAAAATAAATAATACACAGACTTTTTTCCCCTGAACTGTTTTGGAATTGAAGACATGATACGTAAATTTACCCTTAATGCTTCCGTGTATGTTTCCTGAAAACAAGGACAGTCTCTTATATAACCGTGATATAATTACTAAAATCAGGAAGTTAACATTGATAATATTATTATCTAGCCTACAAACCATATTCATGGTTTTTCTGGTTAGGTCAAATAATGATCCCATAATGACCTTTATAATAAGTCAAAATGTCTAATCACATGTTGCCTTCAGTTGCCATTCCTCTTAATGTTTAATCTGAGACAATTTCATTCTTTGTCCTCTACAACATTGATATTTTATAAAATGCCAGCCTGTTATTTTATAAAATGTTCTTCATTTTGGGTTGATCTGTAGTCCTTTGTAGTTACATTCAGGTTATGTATTTGTGGCAATAATACCACAGAATAGATATTTGTCCTTATCTAGCCATCTGAAAAACCATAAGTTCATACTAATAACAACAATTTCAATTCAGCACCACAGTGTTCGTTCTATCATTCCTCCTTCAACATTAAGAAGCCTAATTTCATTATCCTCAATGTGTTTACTCAGTCCTGTACTCAATGTGCTTACTGTACACAAGGTGCATTATCCTCAATGTGCTTACTCAATCCTATACGTGAAAAAAGCAATTTCAGAAATGCTAACCTGTGTATCGGCAAAAAGGAACCTTTCTAGTTAGCATTTAATATTTAAGTGCTTTTTGTTTTTTGCCTGAAGACACCTTGTATAAATACTGTGTTCAGAAGTTACATGGGTTAGTTTTTTATTCCCTGTCCTGCCCACTACCTCCATCAAGTGTGGTTAAGTTTTCATTTGAAATGCAAGTTTGGTTCATTTGTTTCTATTTAGATTCCATTTTAGAGTTTACTCCTTACCACTGAAGTATGTGTGTGTAAGACATCAATATATCCCCCAAAGTAGGAACTGTACAAAAAATTATATTCAGCACCTCCCATTCCTTCTATGCCATTCCCATCCTTCCTTCTTTCCACCTACTCCGTGTCACTATCTAAGCTATTTAATTCTTTTTTTAATCTATTTAATTCTTATTTATCCTTCCTGTGTTTCTTTTTGCAGATATATATATACTTTTGATACTTACGATTTCTTATTTCCTCTTTCTTATTTATACAAAATGACATACTATAGATCATTAACTATTCTTTTCTTCTTTTCTTAGCAATACATCTTTAAATCATTCCAGATCAGTTCATAGATTTTCCTCATTCTTCTTTACAACCTTATACTATTCCATTGTGTCCTTATACCAAAAAATTACATTTTTGAAACAATCTTTAATGTATTATTGAGCCTATGTTTTATCCTTTAAAAATAGCATAGTGAACTAATTAGGTCTAGGTGGTAATATTTTTACAGTATTGTGAAATCAATATTTGATCTTTGTCCCTGTTTCTTGGTGTTCAACTCCTAAAATTCTTGGACTCTCCAAAGTGATTTTTTTTTTTTAATTGAGACAGAGTCTCACTTTTTTGCCCTCTGGAGAGTGCTGTGGCATCACATCAACCTTAAACTCTTGGGCTCAAGCAATTCTCTTGTCTCAGCCTCCCAAGTAGCTGGGACTACAGGCACCCACAATAACACCCAGCTATTTTTTGTTGATGTTGTTGCTGTTTGTTTGTTTAGCAGGCCCAGGCTGGGTTTGAACCCACTAGCCCCAGTGCATGTGGCAGGCACCCTAACCACTGAGCTATGGGCACCCCACCCCAAACTGATTTTTTTAAAAAATATATGTTTATGAGATCAGTGGTGGCTGGTAGTCCTTAGAAAGCTTCAGGATGGGACTGGTCACTGGAAAGAACGAGGTTCGATTACAGGGTTGAGACTTTCACTCTCCAATCTCTGGAGAGGGAATAGGGACTAAGGATTAAGTTGATGACCAATGGGCGGTGGTTTAATCAACCATGCCTATATAATGAAGCGTACATAAAGCACCCAGAGGACATGGCTCAGAGAGCTTCCAGATAGCTGAGGATGTGAAGGTCTTGGAGGTGGCACCCCAGGGAGGGCACGGAAGTCTTGCGCCCCTTCCTCCACACCTCTCCCTATACATCTCTGTATCTTTATCCTTTGTAATATCCTTTATTTTTATTTATTTATTTTTTTAGACATAAAGTCTCACTTTATTGCCCTCGATAGAGTACTGTAGCATCACAGCTCACGGCAACCTCCAACTCCTGGGCTTAGACGATTCTCTTGCCTCAGCCTCCCGAGTAGCTGAGACTATAGATGCCCGCTACAACACCTGGCTATTTTTGTTGTTGTTGCAGTTTGGCCGGGACCTGGTATATGGGGCCAGCGCCCTACCCACTGAGCCACAGGTGCTGTCCATGTAATATCCTTTATAATAAACCAGTAAATATAGGTAAATGTTTTCCTGAGTTCTGTGGGCCTCTCTAACATATTAATCAGACCCAAGGAGAGGGAGTTGTGGGAACCCTGATTTATAGGCAGGCAGTCAGAGCACAGGCAAAACAACCCAGGGCTTGCAACTGGCTTCGGAAGGAGGGTGGTATTAGGGACTGTAGCTTCATTTACCATGTGGAGTCTGATGTTGTCTGCAGGAGGATAGCATCAGAATGAAGCTGAATTGGAGGACACCCAGCCGGTGTCTTCTGAAGGATTCCTTGCTTGATGTGTGGGGAAAGACCTCTCCCTCCATCTGCTCATAGAAATCTCTGTGCTGATTGTGGTGTGAGAGCAGAGGAAAAATAGTTTGTGTTTTTCCACCAAGTATGTTATAATAATTCTCTTAAAGTTGACAATTTAGGAATAAACTAACATTCCTGACAAATGAAAATAACTTGTCTAAATAGGTAATTATTGGAAAATTAATTTTCACATTTATAAAAATGAAAGTATTGGCTTTGGTGATATCTAATATCCTTTCCATTTAAAAAAATTTTTATTAAATCATAACTGTGTACATTAATGCATTTATGGGGTACAATGTGATAATTTGAAATACAAAGTGGAAAGCTTACATCAAACTTGTTAACATAACAAACACCTCACTTATTTGTTGTGGTAAGATATTTATACTCTACTCTTAATAGTTTTAAAATGTATCATTGCATTATGCACAATATATGAGGTCCCACCAAATACCCTCGCTCCTCCCGGCCTCCTCCCTCGCCTCCCCTCTACCCCTTCTTCCCTCTTTCTTTCTGGACTATAGTTAAAAAGAGTTTTATCATTCATATGAAAGTGTAGGTGATTATGTATTCATTTCATAATAGTACTGAGTACATTGGATACTTTTTCTTTCATTCTTTTTTTGACCATATTTTGCTGATTTTTTAAAATTATTTTTTAATTTTTTTAATTATTGTTAAATCATAGCCGTGTACGTTAGTGCAATCAAGGGGTACAATGTGCTGGTTTCATATACAATCTGAAATATTCTTATCAAACTGTTCAACACAGCCTTCATGGCATTTTCTTAGTTATTATATGTAGACATTTATATTCTGCATTTAGTACCCATTCTAAGATGCACCGTAGGTGTGGCCCCACTCATTACCCTCCCTCCACTCTCACCTCCCTCCTCCCTTCGCCTCCCTTGGCCCTTTCCCTATATTCTTGTACTATAGTTGGGTTATAGCCTCATATGAAAACTATAAATTAGCTTCATAGTAGGGCTGAGTACATAGGATACTTTTTCTTCCATTCTTGAGATACTTTGCTAAGAAGAATATGTTCCAGCTCCATCCATGTAAACATGAAAGAGGTAAAGTCTCCATCTTTCTTTAAGGCTGCATAATATTCCATGGTATACATGTACCACAATTTGTTAATCTATTCGTGGGTTGATGGGCACTTGGGCTTCTTCCATGACTTAGCAATTATGAATTGGGCTGCAAAAAACATCAGATCCTTTCCATTTTTAATATTTTAAAAAACATTGTGACTTGTCCAATACAGCTAATTTGAATACATGAGCTTATTTTTCTTTCTTTAGAGAGAGGCTTTCTCATGGGATGATCATGGCTCACTGTAACCTTGAAATTCTGGGCTCAATTAATCCTCCTCCCTCAGCTTGTCACATACTAGGACTGCAGGCATGCACCACCGTGCCCTGCCAACTTTTTGATTTTCTGTAGACATAGTGTCTTGCTCCGTTACCTAGGCTAGTCTTAAACTCCAGCTCTCAAGCCATCTTTACACCTCTGCCTCCCAAACTGCTAGAATTACAGGCACAAGCTACTGTGCCCTGCCCATGAGCTTATTTTTAGCCTCTTTTCAGAACCAATTTTGGGGAAAATTATTGTCTTTAACAATAAAGAATTTTTTCCTTAATGTAGGTAGTAAAGATATAAACTGTTAGTGTTTACCTGCAGATCAGCAACTATAATCAGAGTTCTTAAATACTCATGTCACATATAAATCAGTACTATTCATCCCTGAGAAACTATTAAATGAGAGCAGCACTTTTAACTGACTACATGTGATAGGAGCAGCAAAACATCACTGAACAGTACTGGGTGAAGAGATCTTCTCGCAGCTTTAGAAATGTAAGATCTCTTGGCCTGGTGCAGTGGCTTACATCTGTAATCGTAGCTCTTTGGGAAGCTGAGGCAGGAGGATTGCTTGAGGCCAGGAGGTTAAGACTGTGTCTACAAAAAATAGAAAAATTAGTTGGGTGTGGTGGCAGATGCCTATAGTTCCAGCTACTCAGGAGGCTGAGGCAGGAAGATCACTTGAGCCCAGGAGTTTGAGGTTGCTGTGAGATATGATGAGGCCACTGCTTTCTATCCCAGGGGACAGAGTTAGATGTTGTCCTGTCTCAATTTTGGTCCTTTTATGAATTATCTTTGATGTATAACGAATTAACTCAAAACTCAGTGACAAAAACGACAATAACATATATGAGCACTCAATTTCTGGCTGGGTACTCTGGCCTTGTGCCTCTATAAGATTGTGGTTAGATGTTGGCTAGTGCTGCAGTCATCTGAAGGCTTGACTGAGGATGGAAGATCTGCTGTGGTAGTCACTCACAGACTGGCAAGTTGATGCGGGCTGTTCAGTACTGCCTTTCCACAAAGTGAGCAGGTCAAGAGATATAGTGATGGAAGTACACACCATCACCTTTATCATACTTTATTGGGTGCACGGAACAACTCTGAGTAAGGGAGAAAATGACCCATGAGCATGAGCATCATTGTGAATCATCTTGGAGGCTACCTTCTAGAGCAGGCGTCCTCAAACTTTTTAAACAGGGGGCCAGTTCACTGTCCCTCAGACCATTGGAGGGCCGGACTACAGTTTAAAAAAAAACAACTATGAACAAATTCCTATGCACACTGCACACATCTTACTTTGAAGTAAAAAAACAAAACAGGAACAACTACAATCACCGCCACATGGGGCCCATGGGCCATAGTTTGAGGACCCCTGTTAGAATCTGCCCTTGTGTTTGTTTTCAGTTGGAAAAAATGACTCTTTTGGTGCCCTTACAATATTGCTTAAATGTCCTTAATGTGAGATATAATTCTTTTGCAGTGACAAAGGTCCTTCCTTCCTAGCTTCCTTCCCTCCTTCCCTCCTTCCTCCCTTTTTCTTCCCTTCCCTTCCTTCCTTCCCCTCCCCTCTTTCCCTCTCTTCCTCTTTTCTCCCTCCCCCCTCCCTCTGCTTACTACTAGAACTCAGTGTTATTTGCTGAAGAAATACTTATTGGTTTAGATGGAGCAAGCTCAAAGCCATGAATGTTCCAAATGACACTAGAGTTGGATCACAACTTGGCAAAAGAGGTGATCACCGGTTTTAAAAAAAGCCATTAAAGAGACAATGTAGACAGTTTTTTCCATTGATTTTGGATTTCTTACTGTAGATGGTAAGAAATTTATGGTAAGATTTCTTTGCTTTTGATGAATTCTAGAATGTGTTATATAAAATACAAGTTTTAATAAATAAAGCTTTTAAATGCCAATTGCCGACTTTTAAAAATATACTTACAAGTATAATGAAATTCAAAATTGTATGGAACTTTCTGAAAACTCATTTGAAAGTTAATTTAGATATAGGAGATAGGATTTGAAAACAAGATTATATTATAAACTTAAGCAGCCTTATAATTTTTTTAATATATAAAATATGTGAAAATGCATTTGTAAACATCTTAGCAATTGTAGAATTTGAAAATATTGTCCATTTCGTATCAAAATTCTTTCCATCTCATAGATGTACATAGTTTTTTTTTTTATAATATATTTTTCTTTTTCTTTTTTGTTGTTTGTTTGTTTTTTGAGATAGAATTTCACTCTGTTACCCCAGGCAAGAGTGCCATGGCATCTGTTACCCCAGGCTAGAGTGCCAGGCATTGTAGCTCACAGCAATCTCAAACTCCCGGGGTCAAGCACCTGCCACAACACCCAGCTAGTTTTTCTATTTTTAGTAGAGATAGGGTCTGGCTCTTGCTCAGACTGGTCTCAGAACTCCTGAGCTCAACCATCCACCCAACTCGGCTACCTGGAGTGCTAGGATTATAGGTGTGAGCCACTGTGCCTGATCAGATGTGCATGGTTTTTTGTCATTTACTAGAAAAATTGCTGGTTGCTATATTTTTTCTTTTCTTTCTTCTAATTTTTAATTTATTGTACTAACAATTATTGTGTTAACAGTAAAGGAAAATTTAAATGCTGAAAATAAAATCTGCCATCTTATATCACTTTCAAGTTCTTTATTACCTTTAAGTTTTTGTCAAATAAATTGCTTTTTGTCTTTTTTTTTTACATTTACATAATATGTGCTTTTAATTAATGGAGAAAAGAGTATGTGAAAATCTGGCATAGAATTAATCAAATTTTTGCTTAACTTGTATTATGGCATATGATACTCAGTTTATGTATATAATGTTTTTAGCAAAAGCTTCTTATTAACAACAGTACGTTGTGTAGGATGACTTTCAAGGAATATATGTAATCTCTCTATTTATTCTGACTTTTCTGTACCCTTTGCATGTTTGCTTGTTACCCTATACTGTATTTGGCCTTTCCAGTAGAAGGCAATCATAGGTGGGAAAATGTTCAGTTCATCAGTTGCCTTCCAGTTTAATTGTGGAATAGACAATTCATGCGCCTTTTTTTTTTAAGTCTCTTTGCCATGACATTTCCAATCTCCTAGCTCCCTCTCCAGACACTATTACCAGTTCCAGAAGTATACTTCTAAAGATAATCTGTGCACAAACAACTGTGTATGGGCATATTTATTTTTCATTTACACAGTTGCATACCAGTCACATTGTTTTGCATCTTGCTTTATCCATGTATAAAGGAGATTTTGTTCTTTTAAGATATCATTGTATCTTATTTGGTATCATTTCTTTACCAAATATTAGTAGACATTTAGGTTCTTCTATATTTTGGTTGTTCATAAACAATGTTGTATGTATATCCTTTTAAAGTCTTAGGTATGTATGTGAAATTATCTATAAAATTAATTCTGAAAAATGGAATTTTTAGTCAAAGAACTGTGCAGATTTAAAATTTCGATAGATTTTATGGAATTGCCTACATAAGAAGTTGAACCAATTTATACTTCCATCAATACCATGGTGGGGGGTTCAAAAAAATGGTTTACAGGGCGGTGCCTGTGGCTCAGTCGGTAAGGCACCAGCCCCATATACTGAGGGTGGTGGGTTCAAACCTGGCCCTGGCTGAACTGCAACCAAAAAACAGCCGGGCGTTGTGGCGGGTGCCTGTAGTCCCAGCTACTCGGGAGGCTGAGGCAAGGGAATCGCTTAAGCCCAGGAGTTGGAGGTTGCTGTGAGCTGTGTGATGCCATGGCACTCTACCGAGGGCCATAAAGTGAGACTCTGTCTCTACAAAAAAAAAACAAAACAAAACATTTACACATTTTAAGAAAGGAAGAAATTGTATTAAAATTGTGATACTCAGCGTATACTGATAGTGTTTGTTATCTTGTATAGTATATCTCATATCTCTTGTAATTGCAGAAGTCAAAAGTGACTTGAGTATTACAATTTTAATACAGTTTTTTCCTTTCTTAAAATGTATATAATTTTTTTGGCACCCTATGTACATGGGTGTATCCTTTTTCCCACATTTGCCAAATGATATTTCAGATGCTAGTATTTTATACCATACAATAGATATAAAATATACCATTTAGTGAAAAATGCTTTGTTTTGTCCCAAACAAAATCATTGGATCATTGGTTATCCCTCTGAGCCCCCAACCTCTTATCTTTTTATTCTCACATGGGTTACCCATGGCCAACGTCCTCTTCCAGCAAGCTTAAAACCACAAATCAGTCTCAATCCCTCCCCCTTTCTTTTGTCCTCGACATCCGTTGTCCATGACCACAGTGTGATTCCACTTCTGCATTTAGTACCTCCTTTCTATTTTCACTGCCACTGCTCTAACTCAGGCCCTTATAATATCTTTTGGTTTATTAAAAAGCCAACTAGTCTTCCATTTAAAATATTCTGCCTACCGTAATTCCTTCTTCCAATTGCTGCAGTTATCTTTGCAAGATCTGATTATGTAAATGCCTTCTAATTATTTCTCATCCAAAACTAGAGTTTTTATACTGGCCTTCAAGACACAATGGCCTGGCCTTGCCTTTCCGTTCCTATTTTATTTCTAACTACTCTGTCTTTCTCTCTCCCCTAACTTTCCTTCCGGCTCTTGTATCTGCCCACCCCCGTCCTCTCCCTCTGTGTCTGCCCTCCCATGGAAGCATAGCTGTAGCTAGTCTAGATTTGTCATCATTTCCTAGACAGCTCTCTTTTTTCTTGCTCAATTCCTTTACTTTTGCTATTTTTTGCATCTACCCTTAAAGCTCCCTTTTGCATTTCTGCTAGGTAAGTTGTATCTGTTTTTTAAAACTTAGGTTGTATACTACCCCTCCCATGACATCCTGTTTCCTTAGCCAAAAGTAGGCTTTTTTCTTCTATGTGCTCCATCATATTGTCTATTTTGAGATATTAGTAGTATTGAATATATGCTGTTACGTATTTTAGTTGTGAACATCTTGTTTCACTCAGGAGATTGTAAACACTTTGGGAGAAGGGACGATATCATATCCATCTTGGTATATGTCTCTATCCCACCTGCAATATATATGTTTCTAGTAAACTGAATCATAAATGCTGAATTTAAAAATCTTTATTGTATAATGATTTTAGTGTTTTCCTCTTTGTTATTGTTTTTAGAATGCTTTAAAAGGCTTAAAAGTTTTGCACATGCACAGAAGAATAGCTGAATTAAAACTTGAAACATCTTTCAGAATTAGTGCCCAAAAGGCAGTGGGGATGACAGAAGAAGAACAAGTCTTGGAAGTCATGACTAAATAGACAAGCATCTTCGTGCCTTGGCCTTTCTTGTTTTTAAAATAGAGTGATTAGCATAGGTCACTGTTTTTCTTGACTGATTTCTGTCACAAATCACATGTCAGGTTATGTGTGTGAACATGTTCCCATCAGCATACTTAGATTTTGACAGAAGATAAAATAATTAGAAAGATTTAATTTTAACTGGATTTTGTAGTTGCCACAACTACTTCTGGTCTATGGTAGTGGTACACCTCAGAATGCAGCCTAGGAAAGATGGGCTGCAGGTTATGCATGAGCCTCCTTCTTGGTTCCCAGTGAGCTGTAACTCCTTTCTCAGAATACAGAATACATGTTGAGGTTGTTATAGGAATAACTTTGAACATAACCAAAATTATACAAACATTACTTAAAAAATTCACAGTATTTTAATTACTTTACAATTGATACCTGATCTTATCCAGTAATTATGAACTCCTGAACAACAGGCTCTTGAAATTCTCTTCTAGCTCTCCGGGTCTGAATGTTTATTCTTCTCTGCAATGTATAGTTGGGAATGAGAAGACACTGGAAGTTTTCAGTAGTTCATTGTGACCGGGCTTTTAGTTACATAAGAATAGGGGGGAAAATGCTTTCAGTTAAAGTAATTGAACATCTAATGAATATTTCTTATTAGGGCTAAAATATCCCACCTGCAAAGTAATTTGGTTTTATATTTCATCAAATAATCTATCTAATGGCTTCAGTCACATTAGCATTAACCAGTTGCAAGATTAAGAAAGAATTATGGGGGAGCTCATGGTCAGTGTATTCAATAAGGAGTTGAGAGGTTAAGAAATTCAGTACAAAAGAGGACTGATTACCTTGAGGGAAGGTGAACTTCTGAGTACCCATCATCATGACTGCTGGTCTCACTGTGGGAATGAAGCTTAGAGAAAAAGAAAGGTGTTCCAGGCAGCTATGTACCCTTTGCTATGAGTTGCTGTCTTTCCCATGCTTTATAGAAAGCGGTAAACTGTTGGAACTAACAGTACATGGGCACAGAGGAAAGTAAAACTCAGTGGAAATCAAGCAAGGAGGAGTGAAAATCTACCTAACTAGTACAATTAGCACTATGTGGGTGATGGGCACACTTACAGCTGTGACTCAGCGTTAAAAAGTGATCTAGGTAACAAAAAAATCAGTGTACCCCCTTAATATTTTGAAGTTAGAAAAAATTTTTAAAAGGACTACCTGTCGGGGGGGGGGGGAAGGAAAGAAAATATAGCTATTATATGAATCCAAAGAAATTTTCAGAATGAAAAGGATACTCAGTATATGCCAATAATATTTGTTATCTTGTATATTGCATTTTGTATCTGTTATAATTGCTGAAGTCATATGTGACTTGAGTATTACAATTTTAATACAGTATTTTACTTTCTCAAAATGTATATGTATGCATTTTTTGGGCACCTTTCATATAAACATATATACAAGGGAATATTATTCAGCCTTAAAAACAAAACAAACAAACAAAAAGAACAGGTAGAGAGGTTCACATTTGTAATCCTAGCATTCTAGGAGGCCAAGGCAGGAGAATCTCTTGAGATTAGGAGATGCTCATACTGAGCAAGAATAGGAGCCGTCTCTACTAAAAATAGAAAAATTAGCTGGGCATCATGGCCTACCCCTGTAGTCCCAGCTATTAAGGAGACAGAGGCAGGAGGATCACTTGAGCCCGGGAGTTTGAGGTTGCTATGAACCTCAGTGACACGACTGCACTCTACCCGGGGCAACAGAGTGAGGCTGTGTCCCCTAGGAAAAAACTTCCTTTTTTGTTGCATCTTCATCATTTTCCAGCATTTTTTAATTTTTAGTCCTTTTGATAGCAGCCATCTAACTGGTGAGATGATATCTCATTGTGGTTGATTTGCATTCCCTGATTAGTGATGTTGAGCATTTTTTCATACTCCTTGGCCATTTGTAAGTTTCTTGTGAGAATTATTTATTCCAATCTTCTGCCAATTTTTAAATTGGATTATTTATTTTTTGGTGTTGAGTTCCTTGTATATTTTGGATTTTAATCCCTCATTGGATGAATAATTTGCAAATATTTTCTTGCCTTTTTCAGGTTGTCTTTTCACACATTAATAGTTTACTGTGGTGAAGTTGATTTAATGTTGTTTATTTTTGCTTTTATTTCCTGTGCTTTTGAGGTCTTAACCATAAAATCTTTGCCTATGCCAATATCCTGAATGATTTCTCCTATGTTTTCTTTTAGTACTTCCTTAGTTTGGGGGTCTTACATTAAAGTCTTTAATCCATTTTGTGTTGATTTTTCTATGTGGTGAGAAAGAGATCTACTTTTCTTCTTCTGCATGTGGACATAGGATATTCAGTTTTCCTATGAAATATTGCAAATATTCAGCAATATTTGTTGAAGAGCTGTCCTTTCACCAATGAATATAGTTGGAACCTTTGTTGACAATTAGTTGGTGATAAATACTTGGTTTAATTTCCAGGTTCTCTATTCTGTTCCAGTGGTCTGTGTCTCTTTTTATGCCAGACCCATGTTGTTTTGGTTGATATAGGATTATAGTGAATTTTGAAGTCAGGCAGGACGTGCCTCCAGCTTTGTTTTTTGTTTCCTCATGATTGCCATGGCTATTTGTTTTGGTTTGTTTGGTTTCTTATTTTTGTGGTTCCATACAATTTTGTGGATTTTTTCCTAATTCTTTGAAGAATGTCATTGGTATTTTGATAGAGTTGCTCTGAATTAATAGATAACTTTGTCATTTTAGCAATATTTATGCTTCCAATTCATGAATATGGATTTTTTCCATTTTTTTTTTTTTGTGTGTGTGTGTGTCCTCTTCATTTTCTTTCATTAGCTTTTTACAGTTTTCATTGTACAGATCTTTCATTCTCTTGGTTAAATCTATTCCTAGGTATTCTTTTAATAGCTATTATAAATCAGATTGTTTTCTTGACTTCTTTTTGAACTACTATTGGTGTTTAGAAATGCTACTGGTTTTTATATGTTCATTTTGTATCCTGCGACTTTACTGAATTCATCTATCAGTTCTAAGAGTTTTTTGGTGGAGTCTCTAGGTATTTTTATATCTAAGATATCTTCTGCAAACAGGGATAGTTTGACGTTTCCTTTTCCATTTTGATGCCTTTTATTTTATTTATTTATTTATTTTCTGAGATAAAGTCTCACTATGTCACCCTCGGTAGAGTGCATAGCATCACAGCTTACAGCAACCTCCAACTCTTGGGCTTAAGCGATTCTCTTGTTTCAGCCTACCGAGTAGCTGGGACTACAGGCACCCGTCACAATGCCCGGCTATTTTTTGGTTGCAATTGTCATTGTTGTTTAGTAGGCCCAGGCCAGGCTCGAACCCGCCAGCTTTGGTGTATGTGGCCAGCGTCCTACTCACTGAGGCATGGGTGCCGAGCTGATTCCTTTTATTTCTTTCACTTGACTGAGTGCTCTGATTTAGGACTTCTGGTTTGATGTTGAGTAACAGTGATGAAAGTGGGCATCTTTGTCTTGATTTAGTTCTTAGTGGAAATGCTTTCAATTTGTCCTTGTTAGGTTTGATGTTGGCTGTGGGTTTGTCATATTTGGCCTGTATTGTGTTTAGGCATATTCTTTCTGAAGGGATACTGAAATTTTTCTTTTTTTATTTGTTTATTTTTACATAATATACATGTGTTTATTAGGTTTCCATTTTTTTGCCTTCACAAAATTAAAAAGGCTTAAAATTTAATAACAATAACAATGTTTAAGATAAGGACTAGAAAGAAAAACCTCGTAAAGAATGAATGAACATAAATACATTCAGAAAAAAAATCAGACAATTGCTACATCAAAATATTAAGCAATAATGATAATAATGCAAAGAAAGTAACATTCACATTGTCGGATAAGAGTATGTCTATAATAGAATGCTTGGACTCAGATTCAGGATGGAATCATTAGTTAACTTATTATTTTTTTTAAGTCTCAAAAATAGACAACTGATATTTATAAATAAAAGTAAAAGATAATTTCGAAAAACAGATCATGCCAAATCTTATAGATGATAGAAAAAGAAAAAATACTTCAAGATCATTCTACTTGATCTGTGTACACCTGATATTAAAATTGGAGAAAATAGGGCGGCGCCTGTGGCTCAGCGGGCAGGGCGCCGGCCCCACATGCCGAGGGTGGCGGGCTCAAACCCGGCCCCGGCCAAACTGCAACAAAAAAATAGCTGGGCGTTGTGGCGGGCGCCTGCAGTCCCACCCACCTGGGAGGCTGAGTCAAGAGAATCGCCCAAGCCCAAGGATTTGGAGGTTGCTGTGAGCTGTGTGACGCCACGGCACTCCACCGAGGGTGATAAGGTGAGACTCTGTCTCTACAAAAAAAAATAAATAAATAAAATTGGAGAAAATATATTATTGTAAGGGGGAAATTACAAACATATGTCACTTATCAATGAGGATGCAATATCCTAAACAGCATATTAACATGTCTTTTTTCTCCAGCCATGAATCATTTGCAATGATTAGAGGGGGACATGTCAATCTAACAATGATAGGAACAATGCAGGTTTCCAGATAAAGTGACCTGGCTAACTGGACAATTTCTGGGAAGATGATAAAAGGAATGGTGGTGCTGTGGATTTAGCATCCAGTGCCAAAACCAAAGTGGTGGTCACCAAAGAGCATTCAGAAAAAGAAAATGTACATAAAAACATGAAGAAATGTACCTTATCACTGACTGGAAAGCAGTGTGTCAACTGCATTATTACTGAAAAGTAATATCACCCAGGTTATCTGTGAATCCATCAAACAATCCAAGAATGCAAGTTCATTGGTCCCAGTGATGTCTTGTTCCTGGAGGAAAGCATCAATCAACTGAAGACCATAATTATTTTAAGGCTTAAATCTGGATTCACACACAAGCTGTGTTCCATGAGGACAAGAAGAAAGGGCTAACTCTGGGCTCTAGGAAGGCCTGACGGGAAGACACACAGAAGAGCACCAGGTATGACTTTTTCACTTTCAGCAAAACTCCTGTAGTGAAACAGATCACAAACTGAAATGTGGACACCTGTCCCAGGCTGGATGTTTTTCATTTTAAACCCTTTGTATTTAAGGTTTCAACTGCTCCAGGCAGCCTAGAGGAAGAAGGCTAGAAAACTAGAAAGGTTTACTGTATACTAACGAGCAGTACCTGATTAGTTTTCTTCTAATATTTCAGGCTTTATGCAGCCATTTAGAATTTATTCTCTTTTTTTTTTTTTTTTATTGTTGGGGATTCATTGAGGGTACAATAAGCCAGTTACACTGATTGCAATTGTTAGGTAAAGTCCCTCTTGCAATCATGTCTTGCCCCCATAAAATGTGACACACACTAAGGCCCCACCCTCCTCCCTCCATCCCTCTTTCTGCTTCCCCCCCCATAACCTTAATTGTCATTAATTGTCCTCATATCAAGATTGAGTACATAGGATTCATGCTTCTCCATTTTTGTGATGCTTTACTAAGAATAATGTCTTCCACTTCCATCCAGGTTAATACGAAGGATGTAAAGTCTCCATTTTTTTTAATGGCTGAATGGTATTCCATGGTATACATATACCACAGCTTGTTAATCCATTCCTGGGTTGGTGGGCATTTAGGCTGTTTCCACATTTTGGCAACGGTAAATTGAGCTGCAATAAACAGTCTAGTACAAGTGTCCTTATGATAAAAGGATTTTTTTCCTTCTGGGTAGATGCCCAGTAATGGGATTGCAGGATCGAATGGGAGGTCTAGGTTGAGTGCTTTGAGGTTTCTCCATACTTCCTTCCAGAAAGGTTGTACTAGTTTGCAGTCCCACCAGCAGTGTAAAAGTGTTCCCTTCTCTCCACATCCACGCCAGCATCTGCAGTTTTGAGATTTTGTGATGTGGGCCATTCTCACTGGGGTTAGATGATATCTCAGGGTTGTTTTGATTTGCATTTCTCTAATATATAGAGATGATGAACATTTTTTCATGTGTTTGTTAGCCATTCGTCTGTCGTCTTTAGAGAAAGTTCTATTCATGTCTCTTGCCCATTGATATAAGGGATTGTTGGCTTTTTTCATGTGGATTAATTTGAGTTCTCTATAGATCCTGGTTATCAAGCTTTTGTCTGATTGAAAATATGCAAATATCCTTTCCCATTGTGTAGGTTGTCTCTTTGCTTTGGTTATTGTGTCCTTAGCTGTACAGAAGCTTTTCAGTTTAATGAAGTCCCATTTGTTTATTTTTGTTGTTGTTGCCATTGTCATGGCAGTCTTCTTCATGAAGTCTTCCCCCAGGCCAATATCTTCCAGTGTTTTTCCTATGCTTTCTTTGAGGATTTTTATTGTTTCATGCCTTAAATTTAAGTCCTTTATCCATCTTGAATCAATTTTTGTGAGTGGGGAAAGGTGTGGGTCCAGTTTCAGTCTTTTACATGTAGACATCCAGTTCTCCCAACACCATTTATTGAATAGGGAGTCTTTCCCCCAAGGTAAGTTCTTGTTTGGTTTATCAAAGATTAGGTGGTTGTAAGATGTTAGTTTCATTTCTTGGTGTTCAATTCGATTCCAAGTGTCTATGTCTCTGTTTTTGTGCCAGTACCATGCTGTCTTGAGCACTATGGCTTTGTAGTCCAGACTAAAATCTGGTATGCTGATGCCCCCAGCTTTATTTTTGTTACTAAGAACTGCCTTAGCTATACGGGGTTTTTTCCGGTTCCATACAAAACACAGAATCATTTTTTCCAAATCTTGAAAGTAGGATGTAGGTACTTTGATAGGAATGGCATTGAATAGGTAGATTGCTTTGGGAAGTATAGACATTTTAACAATGTTAATTCTTCCCATCCATGAGCATGGTATGTTCTTCCATTTGTTAATATCCTCTGCTATTTATTTTCTGAGGATTTCATAGTTTTCTTTATAGAGGTCCTTCACCTCCTTCGTTAGGTATACTCCTAGGTATTTCATTTTCTTTGAAACTATGGTGAAGGGAGTTGTGTCCTTAATTAGCTTCTCATCTTGACTGTTATTGGTGTACACAAAGGCTACTGACTTGTGGACATTGATTTTATATCCTGAAACATTACTGTATTTTTTGATGACTTCTAGGAGTCTTGTGGTTGAGTCTTTGGGGTTCTCTAAGTATAAGATCATGTCGTCAGCAAAGAGGGAGAGTTTGACCTCCTCTGCTCCCATTTGGATTCCCTTTATTTCCTTGTCTTGCCTAATTGTATTGGCTAGAACTTCCAGCACTATGTTGAATAGTAAAGGTGACAGAGGACAACCTTGTCTGGTTGCAGTTCTAAGAGGAAAAGCTTTGAGTTTTACTCCATTCAGTAAAATATTGGCTGTGGGTTTGTCATAGATAGCTTCAATCAGTTTTAGAAATGTGCCACCTATGCCTATACTCTTCAGTGTTCTAATTAGAAAAGGATGCTGGATTTTATCAAATGCTTTTTCTGCATCTATTGAGAGGATCATGTGATCTTTATTTTTGCCTCTGTTAATATGGTGGATAACGTTTATGGACTTGCGTATGTTAAACCAGCCTTGCATCCCTGGGATGAAGCCTACTTGATCATGATGAATGACTTTTTTGATGATAAGCTGTAATCTATTGGCTAGGATTTTGTTGAGAATTTTTCCATCTATATTCATGAGTGAGATTGGTCTGAAATTCTCCTTTTTGCTTGGGTCTTTTTCTGGTTTTGGTATCAGGGTGATGTTTGCTTCATAGAATGTGTTGGGGAAGATTCCTTCTTCCTCAGTTTTTTGGAATAATTTCTTCAGTACAGGAATAAGCTCTTCCTTGAAGGTTTGATAGAATTCTGGAGTGAAACCATCTGGACCAGGGCATTTTCTAGTTGGAAGCTTTTTTATTGTTTCTTTGATCTCAGTGCTTGAAATTGGTCTGTTCAGGAGGTCTATTTCTTCGTGGCTAAGTCTAGGGAGAGGGTGTGATTCCAAATATTGATCCATTTCCTTCACATTGTCAAATTTCTGGGCATAGAGTTTCTGGTAGTATTCAGAGATGATCTCTTGTATCTCTGTGGGATCAGTTGTTATTTCCCCTTTATCGTTTCTGATTGAGGTTATTCGAGATTTTACTTTTCTGTTTCTAGTTAGTCTGGCCAATGGTTTATCTATTTTATTTATTTTTTCAAAAAAACAACTCCTTGTTTCATTAATTTTCTGAATGATTCTTTTGTTTTCAATTTCATTGATCTCTGATTTGATTTTGGATATTTCTTTTCTTCTGCTGGGTTTAGGCTTAGATTGTTCTTCTTTTTGCAATTCCATAAGATCTCTTGTGAGATTGTTGATGTGCTCTCTTTCTGTTTTTCGAATGTAGGCATCTAAAGCGATGAATTTTCCTCTCAAAACTGCTTTTGCAGTATCCCACAGGTTTTGGTAGCTTGTGTCTTCATTGTTGTTATGCTCAAGGAAGTTAATGATTTCCTGTTTTATTTCTTCCTTCACCCATCTGTTATTCAACAGAAGATTGTTTAATTTCCATGCCTTTGGATGGGGTTGAGCATTTTTGTTAGAGTTGAGTTCCATCTTTAGTGCCTTATGGTCTGAAAAGATACAAGGTAAAATTTCAATTCTTTTGATTCTGTTGATATTTGTTTTGTGTCCCAGGATATGATCAATTTTGGAGAATGTTCCATGTGGTGATGAGAAGAATGTATATTCTTTATCTTTGGGGTGGAGTGTTCTGTATACGTCTATCAAGCATAGTTGTTCTAGGGTCTCATTTAAATCTCTTACATCTTTGTTTAATTTCTGTTTAGAGGATCTGTCCAGCTCTGTAAGAGGTGTGTTAAAGTCCCCTGTTATGATGGTATTATCAGATATCATATTGCTCAGACTGAGTAAGGTCTACTTCAAGAATCTGGGAGCATTTAAATTGGGTGCATAAATATTTAGAATTGAAATGTCTTCTTGTTGTAGTTTTCCCTTGACCAATATAAAGTGACCATCTTTGTCTTTTTTGACTTTAGTTGCTTTAAATCCACATGTATCTGAAAATAAGATTGCAACTCCTCTTTTCTTCTGAATTCCATTTGCCTGAAAAATTGTCTTCCAACCCTTGACTCGGAGCTTTAATTTGTCTTTTGAAGCCAGGTGTGTTTCTTGCAGACAGCAAATGGATGGCTTGTGTTTTTTAATCCAGTCAGCCAATCTATGTCTCTTCAGTGGGGAATTCAAGCCATTAACATTTATTGAGATAATGGATAAGTTTGGTAGTATTCTATTCGTCTTATTTTGTGAGAGTCCATTGCTTAGTTTTATCTTTTGCATCAGTGTGGAGGTTAGGTTCTGTCCTTTGATTTCTGAGTTCTTACTTTGCTGCTGATCCATTGTGGTGGTCAGTGTGCAGAACAGGTTGAAGTATTTCCTGTAGAGCTGGTCTTGTATTGGCGAATTTCCTCAATGTTTGTATATCCGTAAATGATTTGATTTCTCCGTCAATTTTGAAGCTTAGCTTAGCAGGGTACAGAATTCTGGGCTGAAAATTGTTCTGTTTAAGTAGATTAAAGGTAGATGACCATTGTCTTCTTGCTTAGAAAGTTTCATTAGAGAAGTCTGCGGTAACTCTGATGGATTTGCCCCTGTAGGTCAACTGGTGCTTACTCCTGGCAGCTTGCAGAATCTTTTCTTTTGTCTTGACTTTGGACAGTTTCATCACAATGTGTCTTGGAGAAGCTCGGTTAGAGTTGAGGCGACCCGGGGTCCGATATCCCTCTGAATGCAGTGTGTCAGAATCTTTGGTGATGTTTGGGAAATTTTCTTTTATAATATTCTCTAGTATGGCTTCCATTCCTCTGGGGCATTCTTCTTCCCCTTCTGGAATTCCTATAACTCGTATGTTGGAATGCTTCATAAAGTCCCATAATTCTGACAGTGAACGTTCTGCTTTCTCTCTCTTCTTTTCTGCCTCTTTTACTGTCTGAGTTATCTCAAGAACTTTGTCTTCTACCTCTGAAATTCTTTCTTCTGCATGGTCTAACCTGTTGCTGATACTTTCCATTGCATCTTTAAGTTCCCTAATTGACTGTTTCATTTCCTTCAGCTCTGCTATATCCTTTTTATATTCTTCATATCGTTCATCTCTTATTTGATTCTGTTTTTGGATTTCCTTTTGGTTATTTTCCACTTTATTAGCAGTTTCCTTCATTGTTTCCATCATTTCTTTCATTGTTTTCAACATGTGTATTCTACATTCCCTTTCTGTCATTCCTAACATTTCTATACTGGTGGAATCATCTGCAGTAGCTACCTCATGGTCCCTTGGTGGGGTTGTTCTAGACTGGTTCTTCATGTTGCCTGGAGTTTTCTGCTGATTCTTCCTCATGAGTGATTTCTTTTATCTGTTTGCTTGCCCTAATTTTCCTTTCACTTCCGCTTGCTCTTTAAGTTCTTGTGCCTGTGGACTAAGGGTTACAGGACCAGAAGGGTGAGAAGGTTGAAGAGCAAAAAAAAAGGGGATGAAAGTAAGGAGGACCGAGTGATAAGAAAAAAAGAAAGATAGAGAAAGGAGAGGGGGTGGGTATAAGGAATATTGACCAAAAGAAGAGAGGCACAGAAAGAGGGAGACAGGGCAATATAGGTGTACAGTAGGGTACTTTGACACAACCTTAAAAAACCCCACCTTCTGGGGGTGCCCAGTTGCGTGGTTCCCTTGAGGTCAGCAGCTCTTTGCTAACCTGATCAGACACAGTACCCCACCTCCACCAAGTAGAGAGGAAAGACAAAAATGCTATAAATCAAACCAAAACAAGCAAACAGAAAACTTTACAGGGATAAAATTGGGTGAAAAACCAAATTATATCGGTAGAAACACTAGCAAAAATGAAGTTGAAGTTATTAAAAAAGGCAGCAATGGGAAATTATAATTAAACTAGGAAAATTGAGAAAGAAAAA